>NC_064923.1:179263525-180513525 GCF_023897955.1 Schistocerca gregaria | reverse complement strand
AAGACGGTTGAACTATGGGGGACGGATCAGAATGAAGACGGAGGAAGAGTTTGAGCTGCGCTCGGTGCAGATTGGTATTAGAAGTCGGAAAATTGCTAATGTGGTTGTCTACTCACTGAAAAGAGAAGACTCCTTCAGAGAAACCTCAGACAGAGAGTGAAAGGCCTATAAGGAAATGAAGACGCAGACACAGTGTAAGCTCTGCATAGTAAATACAAAGAAAATTGAAGAATCTTGCGAGAGACTCTTAATCGTGAAGCAAGAAAATTGTGGGAGGGCTAGAGGGAATTGTGACAGGAATTCGTCCACTGTCGGAACGCAACAGAAGCAGACAAAAGATAACGCCGTAAAGAAGCAAAATGATAACAAACAAATTCTTTCAGCGTCAACAACAGGACCCCGTGAGGCACAGGAATGTCGAATAAAAAAATAGGCGAATGGAATGAAATAACCTATAATTCAGAAACAGTAAATCACCAATAGTGTGTATTTGTACCTGAGCCACAAGTGAAAGTAGAATCAGGACAATTCCTGACGAATGCGCTGAACACTACAAATGAGAGTGTGTTACTAGAGTGCCCACAGGTGGTAGCAGAAGCAGATATGGAGTGTTCAATATGAAATGTGTCACTAAAAATAAGCCACAGTTGAAATCAAGAGCAAGTGCACTAAAGGAGAACATCCGCATAAGTTATATGACTATGGAAGAAGAGGCAGTAATCACAGAATTATGCAACATGTGTAGCAATGTTTTCCATATGCCTGGAGACAATCTATCTTACACGGATAACATTAGGTAGAGACAGGAGGTCGAGTGATACGTTCGCGACCCTACAGAATACCGCAATCACAAAAGGAGGTGTTCCAGCAACGAATCGAATAGATGTTAGGGAGCACCAAGTAAAAGTGGTTGGAATTTTCCCTTAGTTTAATTCCAAAGAGGATGGATGCCAGTGGAAAGCAAAAGTGGTGAATAGTCGCGAATTATAGGTGACTTAATGAGACGTCCGTAAATTCAATGTCTTGCTTGCCAAAGGTAGCCGTAGATCTTGATGATCTAGGACAGGCAAAGTTCTTATAAACCTTCGACTTAGCAAAGGGCTATTATCAAGGATCGAGAATCGACGGGTTGCAGTATGCCGTATGGGCATTACGAGTAAAACAGATACCCAACACAATTTAGACGTTAATAAATTCCATTTTCACAGGGCTACAAGGTAACAAATTCTTCATCTATTTGAATGCTGTGGTAATATTTCTCTGCTGCTTAGGGGAACGTAACGTGAGGCTGATGGAGGTATCCGAGAGGCTTAGACTCCACAATTTAAAGCTATTGGACGAGTGTGAGTTGTTGCAAAAGCAAGTATGTTATTTTAGTCATATTTTATAGGCCCGGGCCCTCAGGTCAGATTCACAGAAGGTCAGAGTAATGCAAGAATATCCACAACCCAAAACAGCGAAGCAATTATAGGTGTAGTTAGGGCTTGTGAGATCGTACTGGCGTTTTATGAGCAACTTCACCAAAATCGTGAAGTCGCTACATGAATTACTAAAGAAAGAAGTGCCTTATACCTCGCGTGTCGAGCAAGGAAACGCTTTTTAGCATTTGAAATAGAAGCTGATCAGTCCACCTGTGAGACAGTACCTGGACTTCATAATTATCACGGACGCTACCCAGTCCAGTACTGAAGTGGTTTCAACCCAAGGAAAAATTGGAAACGACTTATTTGTAGCGAGGATGCTGAACAATGCAGAAAGAAGATACAGTACGACTCAGAGGGAGATGTTGGCCATTTGTCGGGCAATGAAATATTTTAGAAAATATGTATTTGGAAGATAGTTTCTGATTGGTATTGGCCACAAACCCCTAATATCGTTAGCATATCAAGTCTACCAGACAGATTGATGAAATTTAGGTTAAAGTGGAGGACCACGACTATCATATCCTGCACAAGGGTGACAAATGAAATCCAGCCACCAATGCACTCTCACGAGTGAGAGACAGCACGGCAGTTGATGCGTGACAAGACGGAAATGAAAACTGTGGCCTGCGTCATGGGTGCCTATCCTGTATCTTTCCACCATGGTGCCGATCGTTTCGGTACTCAAGAACACCGAACGCTCTAGTACTCGAATTAGAGCACCTGCATTATTCAGTATGCATTTCGGAAGCGATACCGTTCGGGTGTAGAGAACCGAAGCGCTGTTGTCGGTTCGCATCCCGCAAGCCAATTAAAACCAAAGGGGCGCAGAACCGCGCATGCGCACTGCAGAGCGCACAGTGCCACGAACACAAAGTGGCTAGTAGACGACACAGGAACGCTATTCTTCGAAGTACCGAAAATTGTGTTTACGTTGCCATAACGCATGACGCCGCATTTCATCGAACTGACGTGCCCGCCTTCCTCGCTCTTGCCTCCTCCTTAACAGTATCAGGCGCAGTATATCCATTTCCATGGTTCTCAGCTGAAATTCACAGAAATTTTTAGTTTCCCTGACCGCATGTTTCCATGCATGCATAATAACAATAGCGTATTTGACTGTATTCTGCAGATTATCGTAAATGCCACATTATGTCATCTTGTTCTCATTTCCACTGACATTGTGATTTGGATTTTACGTTTCGGAAAATGAGTTAGGAATAGTGTGTAGTACCACATTATACTAGTACATCTATAAAAGCGCCCTTAAAATTGATTCTGAGAGTTCCAAAGGATAAGAATGTGGTTATAACTCGCTCCAAGAGATCCAAATGATTAAGTAGCCCACTTGCTTACATGATACGTCACCGATTTGGGTCTTAAAAACAAAATTGAAAACACGCATTTTCGAGAGCTACTGCAGTTCGTCGAAGTTTATAACATGCATCTCATGGATGAAAATGTTTCGTATATGGTGCTACAGTCTAAAAATATTAGGGTGGAGATCTTTCATCTCTGTCTATTGTTGTTGAGGATTCGATCGTACATAAACAGTTGTGACAAGCTAGATTATGAAGATGACCGCTGCTCGTTACATTCCCAGTAATTTAAGTTGTGCCCTTAGATTCCTGTCTAACCTTCAACTCGGAAATTGCTACATATTAGGAAAAAATTGTTAATTATTTCTGACAAGAAAAAATATAAAGGTCACTGTCGGTTGTTTCACTCGCAAGCAATTTCATCTCCAGCAATTTCATATTTCGTTTTTTAAACACAGAAATCACGAAATCATTACTGAGGAAGTGCGCTCTTACATGTAAGTAATAACGAATACAGCAGAAAAATATTAGCTCACTCGAATAACAATGTCTCAGATTGTGTTGCACATATGAAGAGGGAAAAAAAATTCTTTCACGTATCTGTGAGTGAACCCATGTCCTTGGGGATGGCATTCCCGCGCGTAACCACTTTTTTTTTAATTCCACAAAAAAAAGTAACAAAAATGGCTACAATGAAATGACACAAATAAGGTGGCAGATAATTGCAGTCATAAATTACAGCATTCATAGAATGAGGAATGATATTTAGTCCTTAGCAGTAGCACACACTTAGAACCTTCACTGTCACCTTCAACTGGTGGCAGTTCAGCATGCACACTTTCTTCTTCTGCAGCCTGAGGTTCCTAATCATCATTCACCAGACCCAAATTAATCATTCAGTAAATACTTGACGTGTGTTTCTTCAGGGTAAATCATGTGGAGAGAAGAGCAATCCCGAACAGTGACATCGCAGAATCCTTCACTGCCTTGTTATTTTTGTCAGTTCCAGCCTTCTAAACGCATCCTTTTTTTTTTTTTTTTTGGTCATCAGTCTACTGACTGGTTTGATACGGCCCGCTACGAATTCTTTTCCTGTGCTAACCTCTTCACTTCATCTCAGAGTAGCACTAGCAACCTAGGTCCTCAATTATTTTCTTGACGTATTCCAATCTCTGTCTTCCTCTACAGTTTTTGCCCTCTACAGCCACCTCTAGTACTATGGAAGTCATTCCTTCATGTCTTTGCAAATGTCCTATCATCCTGTCCCTTCTCCTTTCCTCTCCGATTCTGCGTAGAACCTCCTCATTCCTTACCTTATCAGTCCACCTAATTTTCAACATTCGTCTATAGCACCACATCTCAAATGCTTCGATTCTCTTCTGTTCCGGTATTCCCACAGTCCATGTTTCACTACTATACAATGCTGTACTACAGACGTACATCCTCAGAAATTTCTTCCTCAAATTAAGGCCGGTATTTGATATTAGTAGACTTCTCTTGGTCAGAAATGCCTTTATTGCCATAGCGAGTCTGCTTTTGATGTCCTTGTTGCTCCGTCCATCATTGGTTATTTTACTGCCTAGGTAGCAGAATTCCTTAACTTCATTGATTTCGTTACCATCAATCCAGATGCTAAGTTTGTCGCTGTTCTCATTTCTGCTACTTCTCAGTACCTTCGTCTTTCTCCGATTTACTCTCAAACCATACTGTGTACTCATTAGACTGTTCATTCCATTCAGCAGATCATTTACTTCTTCTTCACTTTCACTCATGATAGCACTGTCATCAGCGAATCGTATCATTGATATCCTTTCACCTTGTATTTTAATTCCACTCCTGAACCTTTCTTTTATTTCCATCATTGCTACCTCGATGTACAGATCGAAGAGTAGGGGCGAAAGGCTACAGCCTTGTCTTACACCTTCTTAATACGAGCACTTCGTTCTTGATCGTCCACTCTTATTATTCCCTCTTGGTTGTTGTACATATTGTATAGGACCCGTTTCTCCCTATAGCTTACCCCTACTTTTTTCAGTATCTCGAACAGCTTATATTGTCGAACGCTTTTTCCAGGTTGACAAATCCTCTGAACGTGTCTTGATTTTTCTTTAGCCTTGCTTCCATTATTAGCCGTAACGTCAGAATTGCCTCTCTCGTGCCTTTACTTTTCCTAATGCCAAACTGATCGTCACCTAGCGTATTCTCAATTTTCTTTTCCATTCTTCTGTATTTTATTCTTGTAAGCAGCTTCGATGCATGAGCTGTTAAGCTGATTGTTCGATAATTCTCGCACTTGTCAGCTCTTGCCGTCTTCGGAATTGTGTGGATGATGCTTTTCCGAAAGTCAGATGGTATGTCGCCAGACTCATATATTCTACACAACAACGTGAATAGTCGTTTTGTTGCCACTTCCCCTAATGATTTTAGAAATTCTGATGGAATGTGATCTATCCCTTCTGCCTTATTTGACCTTGAGTCCTCCAAAGCTCTTTTAAATTCCGATTCTAATACTGGATCCCCTATCTCTTCTAAATCGACTCCCGTTTCTTCTTCTATCACATCAGACACATCTTCACCGTCATAGGGGCTTTCAATGTATTCTTTCCACCTATCTGCTCTCTCCTCTGCATTTAACACTGGAATTCCCGTTGCACTCTCAATGTTACCATCGTTGCTTTTAATGTCACCAAAGGTTGGTTTGACTTTCCTGTATGCTGAGCCTGTCCTTCCGACAATCATATCTTTTTCGATGTCTTCACATTTTTCCTGCAGCCATTTCGTCTTAGGTTCCCTGCACTTCCTATTTATCTGATTCCTCAACGACTTGTATTTCTGTATTCCTGATTTTACCGAAACATGTTGGTACTTCCTCCTTTCATCAACCAACTGAAGTATTTCTTCTGTTACCCATGGTTTCTTCGCAGCTACCTTCTTTGTACCTATGATTTCCTTCCCAACTTCTGTGATGGCCCTTTTTAGAGACGTCCATTCCTCTTCAACTGTGTTACCTACTGCGCTATTCCTTATTGCTGTATCTATAGCGTTAGAGAACTTCAAACGTATCTCGTCATTCCTTAGAACTTCCGTATCCCACTTCTTAGCATACTGATTCTTCCTGACTAATGTCTTGAACTTCAGCCTACTCTTCATCACTACTATATTGTTATCTGAGTCTGTATCTGCTCCTGGGTCGCCTTACAATCCAGTATCTGATTTCGGAATCTCTGTCTGACCATGATGTAATCTAATTGAAATCTTCCCGTATCTCTCGGCCTTTTCCAAGTATACCTCCTCCTCTTGTGATTCTTGAACAGGGTATTCGCTATTACTAGCTGAAACGTGTTACTGAACTCAATTAGTCTTTCTCCTCTTTCATTCCTTGTGTCAAGCCCATATTCTCCTGTAACGTTTTCTTCTACTCCTTCCCCTACAACTGCATTCCAGTCGCCCATGACTATTAGATTTTCGTCCCCCTTTACATACTGCATTACCATTTAAATATCCTCATACACTATCTGTTCATCTTCAGCTTGAACAGATAGAGAAAGTGTATATCTTCAGCTTGCGACGTCGGCATGTATACCTGAACTATCGTTGTCGGTGTTGGTCTGCTGTCGATTCTGATTAGAACAACCCGGTCACTGAACTGTTCACAGTAACACACCCTCTGCCCTACCTTCCTATTCATAAAGAATCCTACACCTGTTATTCCATTTTCTGCTGCTGTTGATATTACCTGATACTCATCTGACCAGAAATCCTTGTCTTCCTTCCACTTCACTTCACTGACTCCTACTATATCTAGATTGAGCCTTTGCATTTCCCTTTTCAGATTTTCTAGTTTCCCTACCACGTTCAAGCTTCTGACATTCCACTCCCCGACTCGTAGAACATTATACTTTCGTTGATCCTTAGGGAGTTCAAAATCTTCCTTTATATCAGACACCACATGTTTGCGGTCGTATTCTTGTATCTGCTGTACTACTGATTTATTTTTCATGTGTGACTTGCAGGTGAGGTTAGGGTCGGGAACGTGACCCAACCCATTCCCTCTCTACTAGGAATCTAGTTCCTAACCCATACCCATTCTGTGGAAGACAATTCGGAGCATGTTACCATATTTCTTATTGTGATTCTGATATTTAAGTATTTTCTTGAATTCATTTGCATATGTATCTTGTATTCAATATGGTCATCGCTCCCAATACTGTTAAAAACGTAACTTGTATATTTTCCCTTTAACCAAATCACTGCGTCATTTTTTGCCTCAGGGTAGTAACTTTCTTCTGGTCTGAAGAAAATGTTAGTCAGTACATTGTTTGCTGAAGTTGGAACACTGGTCACAAGAAATGTACATTTGCTGCAAACACAGTGCCCTAGCAGTAGTCCTTAGGTTTGTAGGGTCGCTGGGTAACGTCTTCTAGGTTCCTCATGCGCCAATAGAAGCTTGCGAAATCAGTTCCTCACTATAACCACCAGTTATTTATTTCGCAAGTAGCGAGCTAGGTGGTAATGGAACACAGTGTTTCAGAAGTATCCATCACGACGGCTACAAATTCAGGAACGTATCAACAGCGACCACGAACTCAGTGAAGCTGCCGAAACTGCATTTCTATAATTTCTTCAGTAAGTCGGTTTAACCTGACTTGTTGCCCAACAGTAAACGATTTTTTATTAAATTTGCGTTTTTTCATGCACGTCGGAAACTAGATACATGTACGCTAAATAACAACTTTGCAGCTAGCCCTAAGTGCCCTCAAACGGGATCCAGCAAACTGATAAAAAGCGCTTAAGGATGGGTTTCTATAGTCTGGTCATATAAACCTTATGCTAAAATGGTTTAAGACCGCATAATCTATCTAGTTATTAATTTTAATCGTTCTGTCGCCCAAGTCAGTGGAGTAAGCGGCAAGAAATGAGATGGAGCTTCCTATGGCAGTAATTTTTTCATGCATGCTATCAGCAATCACATTTTACATAAATTTAGAAACCTCGGCAACAAACAACCTTGTATCTTCATAAAGGAAAAACGCAGTCGTTTCTTCGATATATATGCAATTTAACCAGTTCTGTTCAAGAATGGTTCAAATGGCTCTGAGCACTATGGGACTCAACTGCTGTGGTCATTAGTCCCCTAGAACGTAGAAATACTTAAACCTAACTAACCTAAGGACATCACACACATCCATGCCCGAGGCAAGATTCGAACCTGCGACCGTAGCAGTCGCACGGTTCCGGACTGCGCGCCTAGAACCGCGAACCAAGTTCTGTGACACTCTCTCTCTATATATATATCACACAATTGGGATGAAATCAACGGAAGACAAGAAACCGAAAGAACTACTTTAACTAATTGAAAATCTCAGAAATTAGTTAAACTGAATGAATAATGATGAAACAATTTATACAAACAGGGCAAGTGAGACAGGAAATCACGGATGAGACGAGGCACGCTCTTTGTTAGTTGGCGAATGCCCTAAGCGTGAATAACACGTTTGAAGCTGAGCACTGTATTACCAGATATCACCAGAGTGGACATTTAATAGTGGCGTGCATGCATTATAGATGAAAAGAAACGTATCAACCTATTTAGGTTATACCACGCTTTAGTCTCTCCTTGCTTATGACAGAGCATGAGCGAATAAGCTCTCCCTTCTTACGTGTGCAGTTAGGGGAAGAATATTGCGTTGTGTAGTGGACGATCTGATGAAGTGATATCACGGTGTTTTCGAAACATGAACAACGGAGCTGAAAAAAAAAACAACTGAATGCAACAGAGGGCGTGCAGCTGGACACCATCATCAATATATCCATCAAGCTTGCGGGTAATCCGTATTGCCGTATGGAATAGCGGCAAGATGGGTGACCGTCGTATCGCGTAAATGGACAAAGATCGACGACAAACGATTTGCAAGGTGGCCCGAGAGAAAGGATTAGAGCATATGACTGCTTCACATTCTGAAGAAATCTTGGGAATGAGAACAAATCCACCGAATGATGGAGCAGTGGCTACGATTCGACGGTATTCGTACTTCTCGGAAAGCTACGTACGTGAGGCTTTCTCACGCCTTACCGTTACGATGGCTGTTTATGGGCGAAATCGTAGGATCCACAACTGAAATGTTAATCATGTCAATCATTCCGTCATTACATTCGTCAGAATCTCAGCAAAGTGGAAAATAGGTCTATTTGCATTCCGTTGTACAAATATGATGGTGTTATCCTAACGCATACCATTCTCTAACTGCGTTCCATCAATGCGCTTTGTTATTGTTCGTTTTTGGAACAAAATCTGCTACCAACTTTGAGAAAGAAGTACGGCACCTTTCGTATAACCCACCAATCAGTTTTCACGAAATGTCAGGGTACATACATCGCGAGTTGTGAGTGCTCCACTCGATCGATGACACTGTGGAAGCGCTGTACCATTGACCATACTACCCGGATTTAGACGCTGGCTACTCTGACTTTATACCAGACATGAAGGTAGTGCACTGTTACACAGATTCGTAAGGCAGTACAATCCCTCCATTCTAACTATTAACACAACTGGCTCTGATAAAGGTCTTCTCCATCTTCCACATTCCTGGCTACTGGTTAAACGCAAAGGTAGTGACTACTTTGAGGGACAGTAAAACACTGAAACATTTTTCTGCGTCCTATCTGTTGTAAATAAATATTTGCCCCTTTCGAAAATTTGACCCCCGTATGTTAGGAGTTAGAAACAACGAAACGTCCGGGGATTCAGCAACAAATGTCTGCGATTTCTTTTGAGTGTTTGCTCGCTGATGTGAAGTCCTTGGTGAAGGGGGGTAGTCTACTGAATTCATTTGCGGTGCAGGGCGGCCTGAAGGCGGTGGTGTGGACGGACTTCCTGCAGAGCGGAGTCACGCTGGCAGCCTTCATCGCGGTGCTTATCCTGGGGGTGGTGAGCGCCGGCGGCTTCGCAGAGGTGTGGCGGGCCGCCGACGAGGGCGGCAGGGTCTCCTTCTTCGTGTGAGTAAGCAAAGTGCCTTACTGTACAATATCATAGCAGGTAGGCGATTAGGCAATACGTTTTGCAAGTCCATTTTTAATGGGATGACATTCTCAGAGGGTTAAATTACATTTGGCGAAACCGGACACTTGTTCCTGACAGATCTCGAGCTGATTAGCCATATAGTTGACGCTCAGCCCTGTGGAGAGATATATTAAGAAATATCTGCTACTGGCCATGCACTCCTGAGGCTTAGTACGATTAAATGAGAAAGAAAGAAAGAAACTATAACACTCTTGTTTGTAACATGCATGGGAATCCGATTGCTACCTACCCGCCCTTTCCCTACTATCTCTATCTTATCCTCCCTCTCTCTTTGTTCGTCTCCACCTCCTTCCTCCTCTCTCTTTCCATCACTTCCTCCCTCCCTCCCACTCAATCTCCTCATGTTCTCTCTCTCCCCTATCTCTCTGTCCATCACGTCCTTTCCCCTTCCTATGTCGATTTTCCCCTCTCCTTCTCTCTTCATCTTCCCCCTTCTGCCACTCTCTTTCTGTCCATTACCTCCTCCACCATTTTTATGTCCATCTTTTCCTGATCCACTCTCTCCATCGCCTCCCAGCCCTTTCTCTGTCCACCTCTTGCTTTCTGATTTTTTTCTCCATTTTCTCCCACCTTTCTGTCCATCTCCTCTTGCCCCACTCTCTGGCCTTGTTTACTTCTCTTGCCCATTCAGATTACGCGACACTATTTTAGTCATAAACTGATAAGCCATATACAGAACGTGCGTGTTTGCCAACAAATATTTAAGGTAAATCGGTAAAGAACGTGTCGAGATTTTTGTTGAAGACGTTTCCGCTTTAAACTTTACATATTTAATTAGATATTCTACATATTTAGGAAATAGATATATAAAAACACACACTTACATCAAATACAAAGTCGTGTCACCATTTCGAAACAAGCGGTGAAGAATTTTCGGAGACTTACGATATTGTAAAAACAGACATTTCCGTTTTTATTTGGTTATATCTAAATGCTGGTGTTTTTATACACTCACTATAGTAATACATAAAAGTACAGGTGTAGACGAATGCAGTATTGTCTCAAAATTTCAAAAGAATCTGTTTAAAACTTTCGGAGGTTCAAGATTTTGAACAAATGAATATGAAACGTTTGCTAACTTCTTTATTAATATATATATATTTAGATATTATATGGCGCTCCAGTAGGTCCACAAGAAATGCTCGTATTCGAATGCAACGTTGTATCAAAATTTCAAATAAATCGGTGAAGAATTTTGTGAGGTTTACGATTTTGTACAAAAGAACATTTATATTTTTATTTATATAGATAGTTATCTCATTATTTTTATTATTACGGTATTAAGTACTACAAGTATCAATTAATAACTTTTTACTGTACTATCTTCTGACAAGCTTCTCCACTTGGTGCATCCTCTTTGCGTGTACCGTCTTGCTCCATTATTTCGTTGACGCGGTCATTCCAAGATTACCTGCAAGGTGGTTTCAAGTCAAAACTTTTCCTAGGCCGCAGATGATCTGGCATTCTCAAGAAGTGCCTATAGCACTATAACAATTTTCTTTCAGTTATGCCTACCAGAGATTTCTACCACAGTTTGATTTTCCACCATTTTAGCTCTTACGTCATCGTTAGCTTTTTCCTCCAGCCTTGATGGCCCGGCACTCCTTCGTAAACGATGCGTTTCTACAGCTATCAGCCTTCTTTGGACGTCAGCGTCTAACATCCGTAGTTCTCATGCACAGCTTAGGACCGATTCAACCACTAGCATATCCGATATTTTCTTATTGTTATTAGAAATATTCTTGTCCTATAAAAAAGAATTCATGAGCCCTATTACTTTTCTGTTTCGCTGTATTCTATAATATACCTCCATATTACCCAATCAACTTTTGTCATTTTATGCCCATAAATATCTAATTTTATACCATTACTGCACCGTCATTGACGTGAACTTTAAAATTCCTAATGATCTAGCCTCTTCAGAAAAAGGACTTAATATTTTAGTGTTAATTTATTTTTATTTACTTTTTTAGGTATAACTATTAATTTATATATTCTTTTTGGGAAACGTTTTAAAGTTATTAACCTACAATTACGAGTTATTCTCTTTTTATTAGCCCCAAGTTGTCATATTTCTGACATAAACGTATCATCAACTCAACATCGTATTTACCTCGTCATAGAATGGCTTGATCATCAGAACAATCTTGCGAAAACATCTGCACATCGTCCTAATGTTTTCCCAGTTTGCGAGGCTTCCCTTTACGTTTTCGATCCTCAGGAAGTTTTTACGTACCACCGATCCAACCCGCAAACAGGAGAACTAGGATTTGACATGACGGTTTACTAACCTAGGACGGTAGACTACACTACGTCTAAAGAGACCACCTCCTACGATAAGACTTTGTTAAGAATTAGCAATAAATTAAACATCAGCCATTAAGGAAACTCTGTAAACGCTATTGAAGGAGAATTTGGTCTAAGATCAATTCGATTTTAGACGGAATACTCGTGGTACCATTGCAAAAAGACTCTTGCTAATTGTGGGCGAGATGTTTATAGAAAATGGAACAGATCGATGTATGTGTATTTTACATACCTGCAAAAGACATTTAATGATGTGGTTTGGGATAAGCTTGCAATTAAAACTCGGGAAAAGAGAGTCCCCCACTTACGAACTTACATTATTTAAATCGCGTCTATGAAAATGAGAGGAGAAAGTGCCAGCTGCACAGAACCAGGAAAGAAGTAACACAAGCCTTTTGACTGCGTCCTACCCTTCGTCAGTCTGGACTTGGAAAATAGGATTGACCACTTCCTCTTGATGATAAGGGGGCAAAAGCTGAAGGTTTTCAGATGAGGTGGTTCTTCTACCAAGAGGTGAAAGAGAATTTCAGACTATCGTAGACACCATTTATGCTAAATGAAAGACTTCTGGAATCAAAATCAATAGAAATAAAGCAAAAATAAGGGTACTAGAAGGGAAATAAACGGGCAAAGATAATGATAAATAGAGAAATATTAGAGAAGTTGAAAAGCTTTAAATAGCTAAGAAACAGAACACGAAACTAATGACCCCAGGAGGAACCAAAAGTTTAAGA
Organism: Schistocerca gregaria; assembly: GCF_023897955.1. Lineage (NCBI taxonomy): Eukaryota > Metazoa > Arthropoda > Insecta > Orthoptera > Acrididae > Schistocerca > Schistocerca gregaria. The sequence goes on along the minus strand of NC_064923.1, from coordinate 180,500,663 downwards.
TAATGCTGAATGCAGAAATATTAAAGCACGTGGAAAGCTTTAAACAGGTAAGAAATGGAATAAAGAATGACAAGGAAATTGAAACCAGGACAGAAATTGATAAAGAGTCAAGTTGAGAGAAAAGTTGGATTTTCTGCAGCAACAGGGACAAAGATTTGATGAGAATGCTGATACAATGCTTTGTATGTAGCGTCCCCCGGTATGATGCTGAAACATGTGCAATGGAGAAAAAGCCATAGGCTTTTGAGCTGCCGACATTAGGGGGATGGAAAAAATGGTTCAAATGGCTCTAAGCAATACGGAACTTAACATCTGAGGTCTTCAGTCCACTAGACTTAGAGCTACTTAAACCTAACTGACCCAAGGACATCACACACATCTATGACCGAGGCAGGGTTCGAACTTGCGACCGTAGCAGCAGCGCGGTTCCGGAAGAGGGTTGAAAGAATACGTTCGATGGATTGAGCGAAAAATGTAGAAGGTCTACGAAGAGTTACAGAAGAAAGACAACTAATATAATAAACAGGAGGAAAAAGCCTTAGTTGGACATATATTAGAAAAGGAGGAAAGGCTGTGAAAATGTGTTACATGGGTTTGTATAGACGAAAAATAGGAGAGGAAGGAAGAAGTTTCAGACCCTTGACAGTGTACTGGAAAGCAACACATGCGGTAACATGAAGGACGCAATAATTTGTAGGAACTTGAGACACAGTAAGACTTGGCATCACAGCAGATGTCAAGGAAGACACGTGAGGGGGCTGCGTCCGCTGACTCGATACAGCTATGAAACACAGCGGACGGCCGCTTGTCAGTCGCTCTCGCGTTTGGTCTATGAAACCTTTCCCTACGCGCCATTCAAAGTTCGACTTTGCTTTTCTGCTCAATGGATTTTGCCCACACTCTGCACCGATTTATAAAGCTTATGGAGTAACAGACCATATTTGCCATTGGATTCAAAGACTTCCATGAACATATAATTCAGCACGTCGCCCTTAACGGAACAAAATCGGGAGATAAAGGTAATTTGCGGAGTAGACCAAGGAAGTGTGGCAGTACCGTTACTAACTACAATGTGTGTAAATGAAGTAGTAGAAAGAGTCTGAAGCTCTTTAATGCTGCTCGCGGATGGTGCAGTTACATATAGGAAAGTAGAACGCAAAAAGACAGTATCGATTTGCCAAATGACCTTCAGGAATTTGATGATTGGTGCGTTTCTTGCAGTTGACACTAAATGTGAATAAGTGTACCACTTTCTCGCACACAGAAAAGAAATCCACTGACGTGGATGTACACTTACGTATAATGACCGATTGTGTGAATAGTGTACCGTAAAATATCTAGGAGTACTTATCAAACTCGACCTTAAGATGGATACTCATTCGCGAAGCCCGCATCTCGTGGTCGTGCAGTAGCGTTCTCGCTTTCCGCACCCGGGTCCCCGGGTTCGATTCCCGGATGGGTCAGGGATTTTCCCTGCCTCCTGATGGCTGGGTTTGTGTGTTGTCCTTAGGTTAGTTAGGTTTAAGTAGATCTAAGTTCTACGGGACTGATGACCATAGATGTTAAGTCCCATAGTGCTCAGAGCCATTTGAACCATTTGAACCATTCGCGAAATCTAGATACGCTAAATAAAAACCAATGGGAGTGCGACTGATTGCTATGTGCCGTGCTTCCTTATACTCCACGGTCGCTGTGCACAACGGTTCGTTATGGAATCAAAGCTGGTACAAAGTTGGAAAAGCAGACGTCAGACATTCATAGGAAGAATCTTTAGAAAATGAAACTCATCCACGAAGAAAGTGGCTTATAAAGTGGTAGTTCGACCGATTCTTGAGTGTTGTTCAACAATGTGGGATCCTTGACAGGTGCGTCATGGCAACGTTTTGTCGGCACGAGAAAGTTACAGAGACGTTCAACAAACTTCAGTGGCAGACGTTACAAGATAAGCGTTATGCATCACTAAGAAGTTTACTAGTGAAAAATCCGTTAGAAAACTTCCCGGAAAGAGCCGAAAAACACATTACCTCCTCCAAAATACATCTCGTGAAATAACCACAACAACAGCATTCCAGAAATTAGAGATAATACAGAAGCTTATCGACAGTCATTCTTCCCATACGCCATTCGCAAGTGAAACAGGATATGAGAGAACAGTTAATGGAGCTTGAAGCCTCACACATTTGGGTGGCTTGCGGAGCATGATGTACATATACACTACGTAATTAGAAGTATCCAGACACCTGGCTGAAAATGGCTTACAAGTTCGTAATGCCCTCCGTCGGTAATGCTGGAATTCAATATGGTGTTGACCCGCTCTTAGCCTTGATGACAGCTTCCACTCCCGCAGACACACGTTTAATCAGTTGCTCGAAGGCTCCTTGGGGAATGTTAGCCCATTCTTCACGGAGTGCTGCCCTGAGGAGAGGTATCGATGTTGGTCGGTGAGGCCTGGCACGAATTCGGCGTTTCAAAACATCCCAAGGGTGTTCCATAGGGTTCAGGACAAGATCCTGTGCAGGCCAGCCCATTACAGGGATGTCATTGTAGCGTTAACACTCCGCCAGAGGCCATGCGTTAAGAACTGGTGCTCGATAGTGTTGAAAGATGCCGTTGCCATTTCCGAATTGTTCTTCAACAGTGGGAAACCAGAAGGGTCTTAAAACATCAATGTAGGAATGTGCTGTAATAATGCCAAGCAAAACCACAAAGGATGTAAGCCCTCTCCATGAGAAACACGACCACATTATAACAACACCGCATCCGACTTTTACTGTAGGCACTACACACGCTGATAGATGACGTTCACCAGTCACTCGCCATGTCCACACTTTGCCATCGCATCGCCACATTGTGTTCCATGATTCGCCACACCACACAACGTTTTCCCATTGTTCAGTCGTCCAATGTTTACGCCCCTTACACAAAGAGAGGCGTCATTTGGCATTTACCGGCGTGATATGTAGCTTATGAGCAGCCGCTCGACCACGAAATCCAAGTTTTCTCACCTCCTGACTAACTGTCGTAGCAGTTGGACTGGATCCTGATGCGGTTTGGAAATCCTTTGTGATGGTCTGGATAGATGTCTCCCTATTACACATTACCACCCACATCAACTGTCGGCGGTCTCTGTCAGTCAACAGAAGAGGTCGGCCTGCACGCTTTTGTGCTGTACGTGTCCTTCTACGTTTCCACTTCACTATCATATCAGAAACAGTGTACCTAGGGATGTTTAGGGGTGTGGAAATCTCGCCTATAGACGTATAACACAAGTGGCACCAAATGACCGGATCACGTTCGAAGTTTTTGAGTTCCGCAGAGCTCTCCATTCTGCTGTCTCACGATGTCTAATGACTACTGAGGCCACTGATATAGAATACCTGGCAATAGGTGGCAGCACAATGAACCTAATATGAAAAACGTATGTTTTTGGGGGTGTCCGGATACTTTTGATCACATAGTGTAGGTGCCGTTGCGTCCGTTTTCAATTTTATATCACTTTACGACGGTTGGGTTACACATCCAGCTACTTTTACACATCGGATGATGTTCCAAAAGGGTGAAACGCGTCACTGCTTTAACAAAGACTGTTTTTGTTTGAAATGATGAAGATAAACGTAGATGAACGTCGCTTCAACGCAGTTGTTATGGCCGTTAGTATGGTACTGAGTCAACTAGATATCGGAATTCAAAAACTACTGCATCCACCCAAGTTCCGAAAAATGTGAGAATTATCGCACAATCAGCTTACCAACTCATGCATCCAAGTTACTGAAAAGACTAATATAAGAAGAATGGAAAAGAAAGCTATGTATTTGCTAGACGACTATCAGTTTGCCTTTTCGAAAGATGACGTCACACGGGAGGCAGTTCTGACGATGCTGTTGACAAAGGAAGCAAGATTGAAGAAAATTCAAGGCACTTTCATAGGATTTGTCGACTTGAGAAAGGCGTTAGATAGTATCAAATAGTGCAAGGCGTTAGAAGTCCTGAAAAGTTGGGGTAAGCTATAGGAGAAGACGAAACGACGGAAACAAAAGACACGGTTAAGAGGGGGATTAATATTCAAGTTGAAAGATATCAGTGATACGATTCGCTGATGACAGTGCTATCCTCAGTGAAAGTGAGTAAGAATTACAGGATGTGTTGATGGAATGAAGTCTAGTGAGTACAGAATAAGAATTGATAGTGGATACGAGAAAGATAGAAGTAATGACAAGTAGCACTAACGAGAACAGCGAGGAACTTAATATCAGAATTAGGGATAAGGAAGTAGGCACAGAAGTTCTGCTATCTAGTCTGCAAAATAATTCATGACGGACGGGGCAAGGAAGACATAAAAAGCTTACTAGCGCTAGCGAAAAGCGCATTCCTGGCCAAGAGAAGTCTACCAGTATCAAACGTAGGTCTTACTTGAAGAAGAAATTTCTGAGAATGTGATTTTGGGGCACAGAACTGTATAGTAGTGAGACATGGACTGTGAGAAAAAGAGAAGATAATCGAAGCCTTCCCGATGTGGTGCAAGAGAGGAATGTTGAAATTTAGGTACACTGATAAGGTCAGGAATGATGAAGTACTCCGCAGAATCGACGAGGAAAGAAGCATATGGATAGCATTGACTAGAAGAAGTGCTATGATGGCAGGACATCTATTAAGATATTAGAAAGTAACTTTCGGGGTCCAAGAGGGAGCTACAGAAATTAAAAACTTTACTGTAAGACAGTAAAGCGCTAAGGAAACTGCATATTCAAATACAGAACACGGCGCTGCGGTCGGCCGCGTCTATATAAGACAAGTGTCTGGCGCAGTTGTTAGAACGGTTACTGCTGCTACAATGACAGGTTACCAGGATTTAAGTGATTTGAACTTGGTGCTGTAGGCCCACTTGTGTTCCCTTCATGACTGCACGACAGAAAGCTTTATGCTTCGCCCGTCAACACTGACACTGGACTGCTGATTATTGGGAAATTGTTGCCTGGCTGGACGAATCTCGTTTCAAATTGCATCTAGCGGATGGAATTATACACGTATGGAGACTACCTCAAGAATCTATGGACCCTGGAAGTAAGAGGGGACTGTTCGTTGGAGGAGGCTCTGTAATGGTATGGGTGGTGGTGGTGGTGGTTAGTGTTTAACGTCCCGTCGACAACGGGGTCATTAGAGACGGAGCGCAAGCTCGCGTTAGGGAACGAAATCGGCCGTGCGCTTTCAAAGGAACCATTCCGGCATTTGCCTGAAACGATTTAGGGAAATCACGGAAAACCTAAATCAGGATGGCTGGAGACGTGATTGAACCGTCGTCCTCTCGAATGCGAGTCCAGTGTGCTAACCACAGCGCCACCTCGCTCGGTGTAATGGTATGGGTTGTTTGCAATTGGCATGATAAGGGACACATGATACGTCTACATATGACTCTGAGAGGTGACACGTACAAAAACATCCTGTCTGATCACATGCATCCATTCATGTCTATTGTGCATTCCGACGGACTTGGTAAATTTCAGAAGAACAATGTGACACTCCACATATCCAGAATTGCTGCAAAGTAGCTCCAGGAACAATCAAGTTTAAACACTTCCGCTGCCCACCAAACTCCCCAGACATGAACATTATTGAGCATGTCTGGGATGCCTTGCAATGTGACGTTCAGAAGAGATCTCCACCCCCTCGTTCTCTTACGGATTAATGAACAGTACTACAGGATTCATTGTTTCAATTCCCTCCAGCACTACGGCAGACATTTCGTGTTGCTGCATTTCCGCGTGCTCGCGGGGACCCTACACGATATCGGGCAGATGCATCAGTTTCTTTGGCTCTTCAGTGCATATCCTGCATATAATTGAGGACGCCGTTTTGCAACTGCTACCAGTCAGGATACCTAGAAAAAAATTCTTGATCCAAAATGTGATGGAAGCGCTAGATTGGATTTCAGACCGCGTTGAGCTCACTGGATTACTTCTGTACCCTGCTAAAGGACGCGTGTGGTCATTGCTTTCTTCTGTCACTGGGTAGTTTTTTGTACAAGTGATCTGCGATTTGATATCGTTAAAATGTAAGCTAACGCAGCTCCAGGTTTGTATAGAATGCAATAAGGACATTTCAGTGATTTTATCTGTTTCTCAACGCGTTTGTCGCTATCATTTAGGTCACTCATTTTCTGTGGTTGTTGGAGAAGTAAAATGGGGGAGTACTTTTGTATCTTCCATTGTAAAGGAACATTTGATAATTTATATCAGTATTTTTGTTATTGCTTTGCTCCACTCAGACGAATGCTCCTTGAAGATAACTAACGACGAACTTTTACCCCTTAAATATAACTGTGTGAACGACTCTGACGCTTAGCGGCGTATTATGTAAGTGATTATTTTTGTTTACTTACTACTTGTAGACTTCAAAACGCCAGTATTTTGTGGACGTAAGAATTAGTCGTTGCATTTTGAATATTTTTCCTGTATATTTAAGATTTTCCACGACGTGACTGGATACTAAATGACTTTTCGCACTTTCTATGCGCAGGATGACCCCAGACCCATTCGTTCGGAGCTCCTTCTGGGCAGTGGTGATCGGCGCGACGGGGTCATTCGTAGGAGGCTGCGCCGTCCACCAGGGCATGGTGCAGAAGTTCATGTCGCTGCCGGATCTGGCGGCTTGTCGAAAGTGAGTTCAGTGAGTTCTCCCAGAGGTCGAGACGAACCCACGTCCGTAGCCAATATCAGGAGCGCAGTCCTGTGCATTGGCACTAGACTGAAGAGGTGGTTTGTTCTAATCTCGGTTGTTGATTGTGCACATAATTTTTACCACTAGTATCTGGCTGGGAATGGAGAGGAGGCAGCAGCGTGAAGTTTCTGATCGCCAGACTTCGCTTCTTCCTCCTGAATCAACTCCGCATCCCTCCTCTCTCTCTCACTGTGGCACTTGACACTGTTGCTGGTGGAGGTATTGTATAGGAGCTGGATATGTGCCAGCACCAGGTTTCGTTCTGTCCCTAACATACCTAACAACAGACACTTAACGCTGTATTGTACAACCAATAATTAAAGACTTAAGTTGGAGGAGCGCAACATCAAGCTACTTTCAGAACTGTCTAGCTTAGAACAACAATGCGGAATACTCTTGTCGATAACTTCCGTAGCTTTCTGGGAACGTAGTAGTAAAATATATGAAAATGGGTGAAAATTATGTATACGGAAATGGAACACTATTTTAAAGGCCATGGATTTTTCTAAAATGTTAGTTCTGTGTTACTGAATGCCATAGGAGAAATGAACTTAGAATTCCATGATAAGTTTCAATGGCACACAGACAGTACTATACCACAAAGCATTTATCACTTGGTATAAATCAGAAAAATATCACAAATTATTTCTTAGATTTAGGAAACAGATAAAAGACATAGTGTCCTAGTTCTAAAACTGTACTTGATGTAGAGTAGATGGGAGGCAATATAGAAAAGAAGAGACCCCATACTATCAAACGGGGCAATGCCTAAGAGATGACGAGCTCATGTGAGGTTATTACTATTATGGACATAACGGCCAAGACATTCTGCTACAAATTGTGGGAAATAAAGATGTCTTGAACTCGTTATGAGGATTAATTTAAGTAAATTTATTCATGAAAAATTTAATTTAAGCAAAGCAGACAACAAGAATTTCTAAATTTCTCCAGCCCACTGGAAACAACTAGAAATAAAAATGGACATGTTTTCGCAGGCATGGAAGGCAGCTTGCATTGCAAAATATCAGTGAGATGCTAAAAGTTAAAAGATAAAATTGAGATCCATACATCTGCATCCCTGCAGGTATGCCAAAACACTTTGGGTAGCGAACGATCACGAGAGCGCAGCTGGGCTGTAACCATGGCATGATCTCGATCTCTGCTACGGAGTTCATGCGGTAGAATAAACTATCCAAAATATGTAATGCAAGCCCACACTCGCAAGTAGGATCATCATCAGACGGGTATGGTACAGACTATCAAACGGCAGCGACCGGATTGGTGCTTGGGTATTTTAAGAAGATTCTCTCCGTCCTTTTTATGTGCCAGGTGTGGTCTCAGCGGACGGAACGGGTGCAGTTCGCTTGAGGTGAGATACACGATACTGTCGCATTGTCGTCACCACCACCTCGCGTTATTGCCACCAACAGCTATGTTCGACGTCAACTTGCAATAACCAGTCACAGAACAGGCGGCAGCATTAGCAGAAGAGGGTATACAAAGCGTGTCAGGGGTGAGGGGTGGCAAAACATTACAGCCGTTGTCGTAATGCGGGAACCGAGCGAATTATCTGACATGATCATTGGCAAATTGGCCAAGGGTGGAAGCATTTCCGAAACGATTAAGTTTGTACATCTTTTCGCTTGCCGCCGTGCACGACAGAATTGCGTTGTCCCAAACCAGGGCCAAGACTCCTGTAGTACACCTCGGGCCATAAATGACAAGCTTGAATGAAGGCTGCAGAGATGTGCACTGGCGAATAGACCTTCAGATGATGAGCAACTAACAACCCAAACGAAACAAGGCGCTATCAATGGTGAGTCCTCAACGACCGTTCAGTCAAACGTGGCATTTGCCTCCGCGGCTGTCGCCTGGTTCGTGCACCTACATATGCAGCAGTTCATCAGCAACGAAGGCTGGAACTGGACGACCAGTGAGTGGAGACAGGTTAGCCTTGTAGATGAATGATAGTTCATGCTGCATCAAAGAAATGGCCTATAGCACATGTTGTTGTTGTTGTGGTCTTCAGTCCTGAGACTGGTTTGATGCAGCTCTCCATGCTACTCTATCCCGTGCAAGCTTCTGCATCTCCCAGTACCTACTGCAACCTACATCCTTCTGAATCTGCTTAGCGTATTCATCTCTTGGTCTCCCTCTAAGATTTTTATCCTCCACGCTGCCCTCCAATACTAAACTGGTGATCCCTTGATGCCTCAGAACATGTCCTACCAAACTGATCCCTTCTTATAGTCAAGTTGTGCCACAAACTCCTCTTCTCCCCAATTCTATTTAGTACCTCCTCATTAGTTATGTGATCTACCCATCTAATCTTCAGAATTCTTCTGTAGCACCACATTTTGAAAGCTTCTATTCTCTTCTTGTCCAAACTATTTATCGTCCATGTTTCACTTCCATACATGGCTACACTCCATATAAATACTTTTAGAAACGACTTCCTGACACTTAAACCTATACTCCATCTTAACAAATTTATCTTCTTCAGAAATTCTTTCCTTGCCATTGACAATCTACACTTTATATCCTCTCTCCTTCGACAATCATCAGTTATTTTGCTCCCCAAATAGCAGAACTCTCAATAGCACATACGGCATGAAATGTCTTAAAGCAAAAACCATACATGCTTTATCGGCTGGGCGATATCGTCATTTGGAAAGGGACAATGGATCAGAACGTGAAGGGATCTATCCATATGCAGCCCTAAATGCAGTTTGTTTTTCCTAGGAACAGTAGCATCTGCTAGCAAGACAATGCAACTTGTCACATAGGTCGTAGTGTATACACGTAGTTCTAAGACAACCAGGATGTGTTTACCGTACTCCCTAGCGATTTAAGCCCAATCGAGACTCTATGGGACCCCTTCGATTTGGATGTTCGCGCCTAAGATTCTCAACCTCCAGAATTTCATTAGCTCTCTTCCTGCACAATCCCCAGAGGTCCGCAGTGCAAAAGATGGTTACGCAGGCTTTTAACAAGTGGCTGTATTAATGTGACTGGACAATGCCTGTACTGGTGAACTGACATTCACTGTCCATATTAAAGTACTATAACAGGACACTATTCGTCTGCTCCACTCATGTTACAGTTCTCGCCACAAGTTGCATTTATGAAGGGACTAGTGGGTTGCCCAGCTCATAGATCAGGGCCTCTCGAAGGCTGTGAAGGCTCCTGACGGGCAGACGTACGACCAGTTGCCGCGTTTCTTCTACTTAGAACACGAAGGATGGCTGACTGCATCCGTTCTTTAATTTTCTAACGATTTAACTATGCGTAACATGATCTAAATGTCTTGCGTATTATAATCCAAATGTGTCTGAATATCTATCTTCCTTTCGTGTGACCGGAATGTACGAAATGCAAACAACATGTGGTTAGAATCACTGCCAAAGTTCTGTGCCTTACTATCTGATACGGTTGACCGAACAGTCACGTGGTACCATGTAATGTGTTCCGAGTTGTTCTAACACTCTTTAGTCCTTACAGTGCTCTCGTGACGTAATACGTGTAGATGGAACTTGAGGATACGTTAAGTAATGGACGTGAGTGTAAGTTACATAGAAATAAAGATGAATACCTTCTTCAAAGATGAGCAAACAGTTAGTGATCATAATTAATCTTAATATGATGTAAAAAATGTATGTATCTCTTGGATGTGGAACAGCCGACCAATCCAATGGAAAATATTTCTCGGAATCGTAAGAAAGCTACAGTCGAACATAAACAATTCTCACAACTTTCAACGGACATTATAACTCTCACCAGTGGTATAAGAAAGATTTTGCCAGGCCAGTTATATTCAAGTTGAGTTGCAAATACACTAACGGAAAAAAGTCGCAACAACAAGATGGAGTTTTTCGAAATAAACAGAAGTTGATAAATGTGTTTCTAGATCTGAAAGATTTCTCCATTCAGATTAAGCGCCAGTCGTGTAAGAATGCGTTAGTAGCTCCACTTTCAAGATGCAAATCACGTTTGCTTTAAATACGCTCTGTTCGCCTTTAAGGCAACGAAGACGCCAACATCAACGCCTCACAGAGTTTCAAAGAGGTCAAGTAATAGGGCTACGAGAATCTGGATGTTCCTTCTGTCACACTGCAGAGAGGCCTGGCAGAAATGTAGCCAATATATGTGACTGCTGCCATCGAAGGTCACGAGAACGTGTTTTCTTAAGAGGACCGAGTCCGGACAGCTACGTGGCACTACCAAGAAAGAAGAATATCGTGTTCGGCCCATGGTTCCGGCACATTTTCCTGCATATGCAGCAGTTGACACCATAGTGACACAATGAACTGTTACAAGTCGGTTACTTCAAGAACAGCCCCAAGTTAGACGCACTATATCGTGCATTTCGCTCACCCCAAAACACCGCAATTTTGCGACTTCATTGGTATCAAGCGAGAGCCCGATGGAGGTCAGGTTGGAAGTCTGCTGTGTTCTCTGGTGAAAGCTGGTTCTGCTTCTATGCCAATTATGGCCGTGTGTCCATTAGAAGGAGGCCAGAGGAGTGCCTGCAGCCTACTTGGTGATAGACACACTGGATCTGCACTTGGCATTATGGTCTGTGGTGCAATTTCGTATGACAGCAGGAGAAATCTCATAGTTGTCCCAAGCACCTTGACCGCATATCTGAAAGTCGAGCTGATGATTCGACATGCTTTGCTGCCACTCACGAACAGCATTCCTGCGGGTGTTTTCCAAAAGGACAACGTTCGCCCGCATATCGCCGTCGTAACACAACATGCTCTACGCGGTGTCGATAAGTTGCCTTGGTATGTTCGATCATCAGATCTGGCTCAAATCGATCACATATCGGACGTCGTCGCACGACAGCTCCACCGTCATCCACAACTAGCATTATGAGACCCTTTACTGAACGACCAATTGCAAAGATATGGAACTCCATTCCACAATCAGACATCCCGCAGCTGTAAAACACAATTTACCTGCATTTCACTTTTAAAATAGCTTATCTCGCGCTTACGTTAACGTTCCAAGGAATGCTTATCACTTCAATGTGTTATCTAGAAAAAAGTATTTCCAAAGTTTCGTGATCCTACAGTAATTATTTTTTCGTGTTGTGATTTATTTTCGCTGTCCGTGTATTTTGTGTTTTCCGCAAAGGAAAGGAACATGGCCGGCCAGTGTGGCCGAGCGGTTCTAGGTGCTACAGTGTGGAAACGCACGACCGCAACGGTCGCAGGTTCGAATCCTGCTTCGGGCATGGATGTGAGTGATGTCCTTAGGTTAGTTAGGTTTAAGTAGTTCTCAGTTCTAGGAGACTAGTGACCTCAGAAGTTAACTCCCACAGTGCTCAGAGCCATTTGAACCATGTAAACCATGAAAACAAAAATCTTAGCAGGCATTACGATAATAACCTAAATTTTATATATCTGGAAAGTGGTTGAAATGGCTTCCGAATGTGCTACCATCAAAGGTGCACAGGTTGTACAATACTGGTACAAAATTAATAGGCAAGATGCTGAAACTGAAGGCTTGTTTGGAGTACTACACAAATAAAAAAAAAGCTAGAGATTTCCGAAATCTGCTGCATGTGAGCACTGCTAAAAATTAACTATCCATATCGTATAAAGTGAAGCGGTATCACAAAGAAGAAGTAAAGGTATATGAGAGAAATCTTATACGAAGAGTAGGAACTACAGTTGCTAGGATTTCTAAGATACGCGAATTGATGTAGTAGTATACTAGAAGATTGGAGAGAACAACAAAGAGTGTTAAACAGAAAATCGAAAATGGGATTAGAATTGCAAATAATTGTTTTGCTTAGGATAGGAAAACTTGGTTGACCACTGCAAAGGAAACAACAAATTAAAATGTGTGTGAATACCTAAGGGACCAAATTGCTGAGATCATCGGTCCCTAGACTTACACACAACTTAAACTAGCTTATGCTAAGAACAACACACACACAGAGGGAGGACTCGAACCTCCCGTCCAAGGGAACGGATAACTGTGCAAATAATAGCTGTAGTATTTGCTGCGTGCTGCATACATACAAGTTTATCTGAGATACAACTCATCATCGTTAGCAGACGACTCGTCTACATTCGGGAAGCAATCAGAAATGTTGAACAGTCTTTAACCTGTTTCTATAGAAATTAATTAATTTCTAATTTAAGCTTCATTTCGCAGGACCCTGGCTGGCTTCACTTTTGGCATAATCCTCATGAAGGTCATCAGCGTCTTTACTGGGTTTCTGCTCTATGCCACCTACCGCGACTGTGATCCTGTTAAAACCCATGTAAGTGCTATGCAGTATTTAGAAATCTTCTGATACAAATACTTTAGTTGAATATTGTTAGCTTCGTGTGTCAGTGCTTTATCTCATGAATTTGGATATACTCCGAAATCCACAATACGGTGCGTGGCGGAGGGTACCTCGTACCACAACTAGCATCTTCTCTCCTTGTTCCACTCCCAAACAGAACGAGGGAAAAATGACTGCCTATATGCCTCTGTACGAGCCTTAATCTCTCTTACGTTATCTTTGTGGTCTTTCCGTGAAATGTAAGTTGGCGGCAGTAAAATTGTACTGCAGTCAGCCTCAAATGCTAGTTCTCTAAATTTCTTCAGTAGCGATTCACGAAAAGAACGCCTCCTTTTCTCTAGAGACTCCCACCCGAGTTCCTGAAGCATTTCCGTAACACTAGCGTGATGATCAAACCTACCAGTAACAAATGTAGCAGCTCGCCTCTGAATTGCTTCTACGTCCTCCATCAATCTGACCTGATAGAGATCCCAAACGCTCGAGCAGTACTCAACAATAGGTCGTGTTAGTGTTTTATAAGCGGTCTCCTTTACAGATAAACCACATCTACCCCAAATTCTACCAATGAACCGAAGACGACTATCTGCGTTCCCCACAACTGCCATTACATGCTTGTCGCACTTCATATCGCTCTGCGATGTTACGCCCAAATATTTAATCGACGTGACTGCGTCACGCGCTACGCTACTAATGGGGTATTCAAACATTACGGGATTCTTTTTCCTATTCATCTGCATTAATTTACATTTATCTATATTTAGAGTTAACTTCCATTCTTTACACCAATCACAAATCCTGTCCAAATCATCTTCTATCCTCCTACAGTCACGCAACGACGACACCTTCCCGTACACCACAGCATCATCAGCAAACAGCCACACATTGCCACCCACCCTATTCGAAAGATCATTTATGTAGATAGAAAACAACAGCGGACCTACCACATTTCCCTGGGGCACTCCAGATGATACCCTCACCTCCGATGAACACTCACCATCAAGGACAACGTTCTGGGTTCTATTACTTAAGAAGTCACTACAGTCTAACTGAATATCCGTCGCTACAAGAGTATTACTTTGTTCCCATCTTCTGTTATTATATCTCCTCCTTCCCCATCTGCCTGTCCCTGCTTCATTCCGTCTCTGTCAGTCTCCTCCTGCCCTCTCACTGTCTATCTCTTCCACCCCTCTTTCTGTTCATTTCCTCCTCCGTCAAGCACCGATGTGTTTCTTCCCTCAACGTTCGTCTGCTCTCACACTTCTACACTCCTGGAAATGGAAAATAGAACACATTGACACCGGGGTGTCAGACCCACCATACTTGCTCCGGACACTGCGAGAGGGCTGTACAAGCAATGATCACACGCACGGCACAGCGGACACACCAGGAACCGCGGTGTTGGCCGTCGAATGGCGCTAGCTGCGCAGCATTTGTGCACCGCCGCCGTCAGTGTCAGCCAGTTTGCCGTGGCATACGGAGCTCCATCGCAGTCTTTAACACTGGTAGCATGCCGCGACAGCGTGGACGTGAACCGTATGTGCAGTTGACGGACTTTGAGCGAGGGCGTATAGTGGGCATGCGGGAGGCCGGGTGGACGTACCGCCGAATTGGTCAATACGTGGGGCGTGAGGTCTCCACAGTACATCGATGTTGTCGCCAGTGGTCGGCGGAAGGTGCATGTGCCCGTCGACCTGGGACCGGACCGCAGCGACGCACAGATGCACGCCAAGACCGTAGGATCCTACGCAGTGCCGTAGGGGACCGCACCGCCACTTCCCAGCAAATTAGGAACACTGTTGCTCCTGGGGTATCGGCGAGGACCATTCGCAACCGTCTCCATGAAGCTGGGCTACGGTCCCGCACACCGTTAGGCCGTCTTCCGCTCACGCCCCAACATCGTGCAGCCCGCCTCCTGTGGTGTCGCGACAGGCGTGAATGGAGGGACGAATGGAGACGTGTCGTCTTCAGCGATGAGAGTCGCTTCTGCCTTGGTGCCAATGATGGTCGTATGCGTGTTTGGCGCCGTGCAGGTGAGCGCCACAATCAGGACTGCATATGACCGAGGCACACAGGGCCAACACCCGGCATCATGGTGTGGGGAGCGATCTCCTACACTGGCCGTACACCTCTAGTGATCGTCGAGGGGACACTGAATAGTACACGGTACATCCAAACCGTCATCGAACCCATCGTTCTACCATTCCTAGATCGGCAAGGGAACTTGCTGTTCCAACAGGACAATGCGCATCCGCATGTATCCCGTGCCACCCAACGTGCTCTAGAAGGTGTAAGTCAACTACCCTGGCCAGCACGATCTCCGGAGCTGTCCCCCATTGAGCATGTTTGGGACTGGATGAAGCGTCGTCTCACGCGGTCTGCACGTCCAGTACGAACGCTGGTCCAACTGAGGCGCCAGGTGGAAATGGCATGGCAAGCCGTTCCACAGGACTACATCCAGCATCTCTACGATCGTCTCCATGGGAGAATAGCAGCTTGCATTGCTGCGAAATGTGGATATACACTGTACTAGTGCCGACATTGTGCATGCTCTGTTGCCTGTGTCTATGTGCCTGTGGTTCTGTGTAGTGTGATCATGTGATGTATCTGACCCCAGGAATGTGTCAATAAAGTTTCCCCTTCCTGGGACAATGAATTCACGGTGTTCTTATTTCAATTTCCAGGAGTGTAATTCCATCTCCTCCCCTCTCCATGTCCTCCTCCCCTTTTCTCTGTTCTTCTCCTTCTGTGCCTCATCCCATCCATCTCCTCCTCCATCCTCTTTCCTTTACCCACCTACCTTCACCTCTCTCCTCTCTCTCTCTGTTCAACTCCCCTTTCCTTTCTGTAGCAGTTTCCTCCTCCCCCTCTCTCTTCATCTGCTCCTATATCCTCTATGTGCTTATCTCTTCTCCTCCTCTTCCTTTTCCTTGTCTGTCTCCTCCTCTCCCTTCTTTTTGTCCATTTCCCACTCCTATCTCTGTATCTCTTCCTCCCACCTGTCTATATCCTCCTCCCCCCCCCCCCCCACCCAATAGATGTCCATCTCTTCATACCCCCTTCTCTTTCGGCGTTATCAGGATTACCGCAGTACTAGTGCTGTAACTCTTCCTCTCACAGTAATTCTTTTTAGATAGCAACTAATATGTGAACTGAATTCGATGAAATCGTTCCAGGGATTTAGAATGAGCTTTTTACGTGAGGAAAATGTGATGAAGACTGTGGAAGGCGACTGCCATGTCAGTACCGGACAGTTGGCCTACCAGTCTGTACTGACCGCGTGGAACATTCTCCATGACAACAGTTAAAACCATTATCACTTACAGCGTGTGCAGGGCTTACTAACGACAGATTCTGCACATCGGCAGCAGTTCTGTCGCTGGTTTCTTCTAAGAGTGACATTTCAACTTTCGTAAAAGTCATCTGTAGGACAGTATGCGAAATCCCCATGGTATGATGACAGCGAATGATCAGCATCGGTGCAGCTGGAATTTGTGCGTCGGGATAGTTTGCAACCGTAATTTGAGAGCAGTTTTCCTTCCACGTCGCCGGAACTATCGACCTTCCTTGCGATTGACTTTGCCTGCCCTGCTGGAAGAGAAGCCATTGATGATTCGAAGGGTTGGGTGGCTTCTACCTGACGGTGCTCCAGCCCACATCGCCGTTAACGTCCGGACGCATGTCAATCGTTTCCTCCCTGGTCGATAGATCGGACGAGGGGGTCCAGTTTCATGGTCTGATCGTTCACCAGATCACAACCTGTGCGATTTCTGGTTATGGAGCCATCTCAGAAGTATGGTGTAAGCAGAACCAATTCCAGGTATGGAGATACTGGAGCAGCGTATTCATACTGCCTTTGATACTGTTCAGATGCAGCCTGGACAATACGAAGGAATGAGCAGAACTTGCTACGACGCGGACACGCATGCGTTGAGGTACATGGACACCGTTTGCAACTCTAACTGCGGTTGCCTGGTACATCGAGTATTACACCGCAGTCTCTGTAACAAAGTATGATTAAATAAATAGTCTCTATCACGAAAAAACTATGCATTTCCGGAAATATGTTCATTAGACCTTTTTTGTTCCTTATCCTCTCATCGATCAATCCTTAGTGTTTGTACACGGTGTAAAAAACCACCCTGTATTAATCTGCTAACCATTGTTTAACTTAACGTCTTCGTGATTTTAGTAATATATGGATCAAAGTCTTAAAAAGAAAGAACATTTGTAGCACTCACACATCTTAATTTTATGTAAACATCAAGCACATTACTCTAATGTACCACATCCGATACCACCCAAACTGTTCCAACGTAATAATTGGTTAAGTTATTGGGAAATAGAGGGATATTCCGTCAAAACGCATTGTAGCGTTGGAGAGTGTGTGTTCCCGATGCTCACAGAGCACGGATGTCGTCATGTACGGATCAGTAACGTGGCAGTAGTGCGCAGAACTAATTCACAGACAGTATCGCGGCATCTGACTACGACGAGTGCGAGTGCAAAGGACGATGTGAAAACACTGAGAATTTTCGTGTTCTGGGCTTTTCTCTTGTCTCATCTATGAGAATCCTCCACAACCAGTGAAAACTCCGCTGATTAGGATCAACAGCGAGTCTGCGGGTTCTAACGGACCGATGCATCACATGCGTAACAAATCACTACCAGAGTCAATGTTGGACCATCCAGATCGAAGCCGAGATCACTCAGAATAGTTTCCTCGTTAATGGATATAGGTCTCACCGGCCCAGTAATGTAACTCTGTTCACCATACGCGAGAACACAGTCATAGGACAACCAGATTACGTAACAAATGGAAGGTACTGGGTTTGATGATCCGTGATTAAACACGTTCGTACATGAATCGTGACGAAATGTCACGGGTGGTTCTCTCCGTTTCCTCCTTGTCCGTGGCGCGTTCCTTTTGGGACTCCCGCTTCGGGCTCTGCTGTTTCCTTATCTTAGCCATAGGGCGCTGTAGCGTTGCTACGGCCGGCTGCGTGCCGTATTTGCGAGAGTGTGTCGTTTTGGAGGAGGGACTGTAACTGCGAAAGTTTGAGAGTGAACAGGGGGCCACGCCGTTTTGTTGATGTTCGGCGTCACTCGAATCAGGTGTGACGTGTCGTTAAGACCGTGATCGCAGCTAATGGTACTGTCTTGGTCGAGGATCAGATGGTTCAAAGGGGATGAGGCCTGATTGTCCATTGCAACTCCTATCCTACGGATGTCCTTGAACTTATAGTAAGACTTTATGACCATTGTCTTGCGTTATTTGCAAGCGACTGAGGATTCCGGTGTATGCAGTAATTCGGTGAAGATTATTTGTTTCGCCGGTGTGTAAATGACTAAACAAGTCAAGTTCACCTTATGCTCGTGTTCTGCGTGCGCTGTTTTTCGAGTGTAAATTTGACTCTCACGTTTGTCTGTTGATTTTGAGCGCATCGTCAAATACTGAAACCAAGTAGCGGCTTTCAATTAATTAGCTGGATTCTTCCTTTTCCTCGTCACGACGCGTGTTAAATGACAATGTAGAGTTGTAGATCATAACTTACTACCTCATTTGTGTGGATTCAGTAACAGATCTTAAAATGCTAAATAAGGCTTGTGGTAAACAAAGGTATTTCAGTATGTTGTTTCAAAATATTATCTGAAATGTGTCTCTGATTTATATTGCGGTAATTGATTCTGGAGTATGAACGGATGTGCTGGCACGTCTGTCGTTTAAGGGAATCCTGCTAGTTTTGATTACCTTCTGACCAGGATCATTGCTCGACGCTTGTCTTTAAATACGCCGCTAACCTGGGTAGCGTACGTTGTGGCTATTTTAAATTAGTCACTGCTCAGTAGCCCAACACAGTTTGTCGGCTGTCAGAATCCGTGTATGTTATTTATTCCTTTATTCTAGTCAATCTATAAGCTGGCTATTCTTAATTTGCTACTGTAGGTAGCCATTTAGATGCATTTTTGGGGTGTTTAGATGGAGTGCGTGACCTTGGAGTATAGATCTGTCAGTTTCCAATTTGTTTTCCTGTCAGTTTTTAGTTATGCTTTTGGAATAACTGTCGCCTTTGCCATTTATTTTATCTTTACATGGAGTGTGCCTGCCTTGATGATATAAGTGACTGTTTCTGGCTGTTTCATAACCAGTTTTTTAACTCGTCTACGCGAATATTTGTGGGAGAACTTAAAGGGTGTTCCCCTGTTGAACGTTAACTAAAGTGCAGAAAACTGAATCAAGTGTTTATTATTGTTTTCTAGTGATATTATCTATCAAGTGTAACACGTGACATTTTCTTAGTCTGATCTCAAGTGTTAAAAGAAAGCAAATTGCAGTAAAGCGATGAGCTATTTCAGTTGTTCCCGTGTTTTACTATCTCAGCATTTGTTAATCTAAACCCATATTCATTTAAATATTGGAAGGAGATGCTCGTGTCCCAGCACTCGTCGATGGTTGGGTGAGAATGCATGTAACGGCTACATGTAATATTTCAACATTTCCCCTCGCAGGCGGAAAAGTAGTGGTAGACGTTCACGATTCATCAACCAAGTACTAATGCATCTGTCATCGTTTCTCGCCAGCGAATAGTAAAATAAAATACTTCCCGGCTGTGTGCAAGCTGCTTCTAGCCTTCAGCCCCCATGAAGGGCCCTGTACCTTCACCATAAAGTGCACCAAAATTATTTGAGGAACATTCCATGGAGAAGAGAAAGCTTCTATGCTCCCATCCTCCTTGACCCCAGAACTCAGTACTACTGAGCCCCTTCTGTGATGCTATCGAGTGCGATGTAAGCTTCTTACTTCCATGCCCGACCAAATTTGGACATATGGTTGAACGGTCATGAATTAGAATAACACTTCGGCTTGTGAAGCGACACTTTTATTGGTCAATAGCATGAATCCAGGTTCTGTTTACAGAATCATGATGGTCGCATCCGTGTTTGGCGACATCGCGGTGAACGCACATTGGAGGCGTGTATTCGTTATCGCCATACTGGCATATCACCCGTCGTGATGGTATGGCGTGCCACTGGTTACACGTCTCGGCCACCTCTTGCTCGCATTGACGGCACTTTGAACAGTGGACGTTACATTTCAGATTTGTTACGACCCGTGGCTCTACCCTTCATTCGATCCCTGCGAAACCCTACATTGGTTGTTCCGGATACTGACTTCTCAGGATCTATGCAGCCAAATGGCATGCCAGTTCTAGTATAATATATATGTCCAGTGAATAGCAGTTTATCATTTGCCTTCTTGGTGTAGCAATTATAATGGCCGGTAGTGTATGATGTAAGCTGGACTGCCTACCTTAAGGTGCATGAAATACTTCCCGGGTCAGGTCAGTTTTGTCCACACTGCACTGACAAGCTACAAAATGGATGTCCAAAATTCAAATGCTGTGAGTGAAAGAAAAATATCCGCTTTTTTTACTTATTCCTGATAAATGTGCCATAGATATGTCGCAGTTTATTGCATATCTTGTTGCTAAAAGAGTTCATTAATATAGTGAGTTGAAATATGTCTGCGGTGTGATGTTTACAATATCTTCTTCTGCCACGGCGGTGCAGGAGGTGTCGCGGCCCGACCAGCTGCTGCCCTTCTACGTTATGCGGGTGGCCGGCCACGTCCCCGGACTGCCGGGCCTCTTCGTCGCCGGGATATTCGGCGCCGCCCTCAGGTGCGTACAGGCGCTGCAGCAGAGGAGTCCTACAGAACGCGTACGGTCGACCTCAGTGTTGCTTATGTTCGATGCATACCAGCATGCAGCAGTGACGGCGTAGTTATAGCCCAGATTTCAGTACAACTGAGACCTTGCCGTTCATGCTAAGTGCCAAACCGACAATGGGACAATAACTTCGACAAACAAGAGTACAACAGTATGACAAGGGTATCTCTTTCACAAATGATGCGCAATAGAACTGTTTCACGATGTGACAATCTAGATGCATAATTTTATTCTGGACTGTCTTAAACCGAAGTAGGGAACTGGAACTGTGATTAGTTTGACACATTTAATTTGACATAGATTAATAAAGATGAGTAAACAGTTTTAATCACTTGTGCCCTTTTATTATCTGCGAGATTGCGTTTCAGATTCAACCGGATACAATAGTGTCACAAACTGTCGTACCTACTGGTTTCAAGATACTCTCATGATTACACACTTTTGCAATGTATTCATGGGAAGTGTAATCACTTCATTTAACTGTAGGTGAAATTGGATCGTATCTTCCGAAATATCTGGTGTGAAGAATAAGTCAATTCAGTAGCTTTTGTCGGTTTTATTACTGTACACGCATGTTACTACACTCACCACCAGTGTATCTGTGGAGATGTACACGTCTCCAAGGAAAATTTAACTGCGATAAACCATTGTGATAAAGCGTTAATGTCTACTGGACTTTTTTTCCAATTTTGGTCCATACTGCCGCCTCTGAAAGTTGCCTACATTATAATCTTGGTAACAACAGCACCGATACTTGTACTCCTCTGTAAGAGACATCAGAAAGTTTCTCTCTCATACACTACTGGCCCTTAAAATTACTACACCAAGAACAAGTGCAGATAACAAATGGGTATTGATTGGACAAATATATTATACTAGAATTGACATGTTATTACATTTTCACGCAATTTCGGTGCATAGATCGTGATAAATCAGTACCCAGAACAACCACCTCTGGCCGTAATAACGGCTTTGATACGCCTGGACATTGAGTCAAACAGAGATTAGATGGTGTGTACACGTACAGCTGCCTATGTAGCTTCAACACTATACCACAGTTCACCAAGAGTAGTGACTGGCGTCGCTGTAAAGTGCACCTGGATTCATCCGAAAAAGTGACGTTTTGCCATTCGTGAACCCAGGTTCGTCGTTTAGTACACCATCGCAGTTGCTCCTGTCTGTGATGCAGCGTATAGGGTAACTGCAGTCATGGCCTCCGAGCTGATAGTCCATGCTGCTGTAAAAGTCGTCGAACTATTCGTCCAGATGATTGTTGTCTTGCAAATGTCCCTCTGTGTTGACTCAGGGATCGAGACGTGGCTCCACGTTCCGTTGCATCCATGCGGATAAGATGCCTTTCATCCTGACTGCTAGAGACACGAAGCCGTTGGGATCCATCACGACGTTTCGTATTACAGTCCTGAACTCACCGATTCCATATTGTAGCAGCAATGTCGCGATACGATAAACCGCAATTGCGATCGGCTACAATCCGACCTTTATCGAAGTCGGAAACGTGATGGTATGCATTTCTTCTCCTTACACGAGGCATCACAACAACATTTCACCAGGCAACGCCGGTCAACTGTTGTTTGTGTAACAGAAATCGGTTGGAAACTTTCATGTCAGCACGTTCTAGGTGTTGCCATCGGCGCCAACCTTGTGTGAACGCTCTGAGAAGCTAATCATTTGCATATCACAGCATCTTCTTCCTGTCTGTTAACTTTCGCGTCTATAGCACGTCATACTCTTGGCTTAGCAGTTTTAATGGCCAGTAGTGTATATTTCGGATAGCTTGTTTCCGGACGGGGATCCCTACTACTAACTGACATATTTAGCTTTTTTTCATTATTCCTGAAAGTTTTTAACATCACAAAATCATCTTGAACTTACAAGTTTAATATCAGTGTCCAGAAATTAGCAGGTGATAAGTGAAAATCTCCTTGGTGTTCGAATATAGTTATTCTGTACTAGTAATATTTCGTCTTACACATCTTAGCAATGAGCGCTTTATTTTAGTTCCATGTCTGGCACCCTCAACGCTCTTTCTGCTACTATCTACGAGGACTTCCTGCTGCCCCTGATGCCCAAGAAGAAGACGGATCTGCTGGTGAACTTAATAATGCAGGCAATCGTGCTAGTTGTGGGCGTCGTCACCGTAGGAATGGTCTACATTGTCGAGAGGCTGGGAACAATTCTGGAGGTAAGCATCCATCTCAAAGACAGCGTATACGCAAGAGTTCTGAAGGACTCCGTACGTTTGTTGTAGGGTACTGAAGGCAATATTCGGACAATTGAGAAATGAGATAAAATTAATTCGTTACTAAGTTAAAACTATAATTCTGATACGAAATACCTTTCAGCAGAAAAAAATCTGAAAGGTTTATGTAATCAACTGGATCTCTAGTCTGATATTGTCTTTGAGCTTTTGTTGGTTTAATCCTCTAACAAATTTTATCTAAACAGACTGAAGTGGCAATTGTAAGTACCAACACGTGGGGTTCAGGCTTGATCCGTCATATGCGTTCAGTGCTGTGGTGCTATTCTACAACATGGAGAATTCGGCAATTCTGTTCGTATGTAATTGGGAATTTAGAGTAGACTGGGGCGGCAGTGAAAATATGGGTAGAGGAGGGAAGCGTGCTAGTGTAGTCTCTGCAGTTGTGCGAACCACTTTGACAACGTGGCTGACATGCTAGCGCCCCTTCCTAGTAAGCTGGTCCGATTCCCGGTCTTCGTACAAATTTTCACTCTCTGCTTTAGTCTGTATACATAAAATCATATCTTAATGAGATGCAAAAACACTAAGATCCTTATGTTTCATTATCTAACAAATTTATTCTAGTAGTGTATGATTTTTCAGTAGAGTATACTTTTACGATACAGTCGGTAATTTTTACGTGAAAGCTAGTGTACAATTTTATTCTTCACACTAGCCCTCTCCATATTTTTCACCTCGGTGTGAAATATTAACCACTGACATTTTCAAGCGAGTGTAGTAGACATACCAGTGATAAAGAGGGAAAAAAACTGGTGAACCCAGCTTTATAATCACTTTTGCGAACTGGATTTTGCATTAGGGAACGCAAAGCATTTTCTTTCCTGATTATGTAAGATGCCACAATCATTCAAAATGTAGATCAATTTCACTCCATACAAAAAGTGTCCAAATCATTAGTTGAATTTTAAAAACATGCTTGTTTGCTAAGTTTATTAGCACAAGTAAATAATTTTTACATTTTTGTGTTCTACTTGTGTTAAATCAGTTGTTGTTTGTACAGATACTTGCTTGAAATATGTCATACGATGAATAGATACTAATGTTGTCATATTTTCCATAAAGTTCAGTCGTTGTTCAGATAACGTTTTCCCTCTCCTGTAAAAGTATACATTTAAATTATTTCTAAATTTGCGTCACTGATAGCCCTAAGAATATTCAATTATCTGTGAACGATGGTGTAAGAGCAGATTCAATAAAGGCTCAAACGTAGTGGGTCTATTTGTCTACTTGAAATTGTGAACGAAATGGTGCTTTCCATCTTGTCAGTAGCACATTTTATCACGAAAAATAGTACAAATTGTGATCACACTAAATAGTTACATTTTCGCGTAATGATTTATTCTCTCTTATAAAAATATCAGAACATCTTATTAAAATTCATGGTTTCTCATCTTGAGAATTGCTCACTTCATTTCTTCGTGTATATCAGAACCGCCGGAGCAGTAACAGCCACCTAGTATTTCAGTTACATCAGAACACGTGTTTGAAATGGAACTTCAGAAACATCTGACGCAAGAATGTAGCCACAGGACGGTTTGCACCAAGTGAAGTGCAGGCGAGATTGGAGGTAGTATGGGACGTGCAATTTTGTTGTAAAAAAATGTAATTCTACCAATTAAATGTAGTTCAATGTTAAATTCAGAATTCCTGAAAATCAGTGAAGAGGCAGCATCTAAGAAAGACTGATATATCTTTGACAGGCCCTAAACTGATGAAAATGTGTCCGTCATTATTTTAATTGTAAAATAAAACGTGAAAACGAGCATCATTTAATATTACAATATTGTGTAGTTTTTCACTGTTGCAATCAATTGTTCATTAGGCTAGGGGCTACAGAAAATATTACTGGATTTAACAAGCTATACAAGATTAATTTGTATTCATAGCCATTTCATTCTTTCAGTATGGGATAATCAAACATTATTGGTTCCATTTGAACATTGGATTGTAGCCCATCCAAAAAATTTGATTAGTTGTTTCCCTGATTTTTAGCTCTGCATTGCCAACCCGATGCATGAGTTAAGGAAACATTTTCTTACAGCTGTTTATGTATCAAAAAGGTGCCATATTACGAAATAAATAATTCGAAAGGTAATTATAGTTAAATGTTCCTGGAGAACTATGTTATAATAAAATTTAAGGTAAGTTTGAACTCATAGTCAAGTAAATCGTCTACACAAGTAAATCTTCCATAAAATTTCTTATAAATGTTATGAAGTGTTACAGAGATCATCTGTCTAGCTAAGCAATTTGAGGTAAATTCCTTGCCCTCATATTTGTTTCTTTTGTAATAAACTTAGCTCAAAAGCACAATTTCTCCTGATTAAACCTTATAAAGAGGGTGTGGCATGCATTGGGGTGCAATATTGCAGCATGAACACACGCAGCAAAGACCATCCAGCAGCTCTCAGCCTGGTTGGTGGCAGAATGGAACGCCCTACCACAAGAACATACTAATCTTATGTCCAGTATAGAAGCACGTTTTAGAGCATACATCGCCGTCCGTAGTGATCACACTCTGAACCAAGAAATAAAAACAAATATTTGTTTCAGTTACTTCTGTGCTACGCTGCAGCAACTCGCTCAATGTGCGGTCCAAGTTTCGTTGAGCTACGTCACTCGGAAGTGATACGTCACATGTGAAAGTTACTTGCACCTTAAATTTTGCTGATGATGGACGATTTATCCAAGAGATGATGTTTGCTTGGTCAACTGAGCGGTTATCAGCGCCCGTACAAATTCCCAACCGTTACTCAGCCTAATCTCGCCACTTTCATAAATGGTGATGAAACGATAAGACAGGCATCCAAGCACCTAGAGGCAGGTGAAAATACCTGACCTCGCCGGGAATCGAACCCGGCACCCCGTGCTCGGGAAGCGAGAACGCGACAGCGAATCCACGAGCTGCGGCCTTTATCCACGAGACAGAGCTTAACAAGTCAATAACGCGTTGGTCCACTTCTCACCCTTATTCCGCTTGGCATTGACAGGGGTGTCTGATGTACTCTTGAGGGAAGTCGTGCTAAGTTCTGTACAATTAGTGCGTTAGATTGCCAAAATTCAGAGATCATGGGAGGGCGCCACCCATTATGCTCTAGCATGAAGCGGTAGAAACGCTCGCCATGTGCCGGTGGGCAATATTTTGCTGAAATGTAAGCTGAATATGGCTTGCCATGAAGGGCAAGAAAACGGAGGGTAAAATATTGTTGACATACCGCTGTGCTTTAAGCGTGCCGCGAATGACAACTAAAGGGGTTATCTATGAAATGAAATTAAAAGGCACTCGAGAGCATCATTCCAGGTTCTCAGGCCACATGATGGGCGACAGCTTTGTATCTCACTGCTGTCCGGCGCATCTCCTGAAACCACTGGTCACCGGGACATGAAATGTGTATCATCACTCTAGTCAGTGAGATTCCAGGCAGAATGTGCCGACACCACTGCAGATGTGCTTGTCAGCGTACAGAGGTCAATGGCAGCCACCGCATGAGGCGCCATGAGCTCAGCCCCCTTTCTGTGAGCCCCCTACTTACGGTCCTTGCGGTTAACTGCTGCACCGGTTGCACGTCGGATCTATGATAATGAGAAATCCGGGGCTCTTGAGTGCCTCTCTGATGATTTCTCGGTCTTTATGTATTGTCGTCTATCTAGATCGACTGCTTCCTCCCTTCTCGATGCTGTGTTCGGCCATGGCTCAAAAACTCTGCCATCATCGTCGAATAGTACCATAGCTACTGTTCAAATGTCAAGCAATTCGCCTATTACTCCAACCAGCTTTCTTGAGCTCAACAGCACCTCCTCTCTTTAATAATGTAATCTGCGTACATTGTTGACGCACCTGTCTCGGAGGCATAGGTACAGTCCAATAATTCAAGAACAGACTTAATCGCAGTTATTATTGTTACAACACTGACAACCGGTTTCAACCCGACGTAGGGATCATCTTCTGGGCATTTACACCATTGGTCGACTGCTGGTGGTGTCACTCCTGTCTACATAACGGCGGGAGTGAAAAAATAGTTCAAATGGCTCTGAGCACTATGGGACTTAACATCTATGGTCATCAGTCCCCTAGAACTTAGAACTACCTAAACCTAACTAACCTAAGGACATCACACGACACCCAGCCATCACGAAGCAGAGAAAATCCCTGACCCTGCAGGGGAATCCTGGCGTGGGAAGCGAGAACGCTACCGCACGACCACGAGATGCGGGCAAGAAAGGAGTGACACCACCAGCAGTCGACCAATGGTATAAACGCCCAGAAGATGATCCCTACGTCGGGTTGAAACCGGTTGGCGGTATTATAACAATAATAAATGCGATTAAGCCTGTTCTAGAATTATTGATTAATCATACTAATCGCTGCTTCTCTCCACAACCATGTTGCCCCCCCCCCCCCAAAAAAAAGACTGCCCAACTGAGTATACAGAATGATATTTGCGAAGACGGTGTCCTGGCATCGACATGTCCCCTGTTTACCATGCTTGCCGACTGCTTGGTGAAATTTTTGTGCTGCGTCACACATTCGTCCATCGGCCACAAAGATATACTATCTTGCATCTCCCGTCGATACCAAGAAAATTTGGAGTACCCACCAATTAAGAAAGTACATCATTAGGAACTTCTCCCACAGTATATCTACCCTTACCCGAAGATTGGAAATTCCTGTTAGCTACTGGCCAGATGGGACTTTCGATTGTAGAGCTGTGTGACAAGAGGTAGTTAATTCCTAACAGGTCTTTGTTGTTACGGCAGTAGGCAACTATTTTCTTTGTAAAATACCAATTTATTGAAGTAAATATCAAGCAACTACGCTACCAGCAGGAGAGAAATAGCCAACTATTTAATAAAACTAGTGTATAGCAGGCCTTTTTACTTTTTTTATTTTTTTCTCAAAATAGCGGCGTTCGAGCTCATTTACTGTGTTCCGTTCAGCAAGAGTTACCTCAAGCAATATTAAGAAATGGAATTAATACAATTTACAGATTAAGTGAAAGAAAATAGGACGATTGAAATTGCAAACATAAAGTTGTACGAGAGGTTTTTTGCTCTTTAAAACATGTGTCCAGGGCAGGGACTCGAGACTTTAACTTTGCCTTGCTCTGGCAGTGGTCCACCAGCTGAACCATCCGAGCTGGGTCCAGAGCCTTCAGAGTGCCAGCAGCGGACTCCCACACGGCCGTCAGTCGGACGCGCCAGGCCACCAGTGAGTGCGCTGCCGCCGTTACCCGCTAACTGCCTATTACAGCTAATCTTGTGACAACAGCGCGCCGTTTCTCTTTGTGTCCACAGCTGGGCTACAGCGTGGGAGGCGTGACGAACGGCGCGCTGCTCGGGATATTCACACTCGGCATGCTGGTTCCCTCGGCCAACACCAAGGTAAGCACTTATCCCAATTTAACAGCGACGCCACACCACCGTAGCGCACTCATTACATGTATACTGTCAACAGAGACAGCAGAAACCTTTCGTAATCAGGGTTCTGTACATATATCGGTTAAAATGGAACCCTAGTATCATTTTCGTTGACTGCTTGCTGCCTCTCTGTCCAACTGTTAAAAACCAATTTTCTTAGGAATTGGTAAACGTATGAACTAATTTGTCACTCACTGTCCCTTGGTGTTGCAAAAATTAAAACGTAAGAGTTAATGCCATCAAAGGATAGGGCCATTTACATCACATACTTTCATACTCGCAGACCACCTCATCAAAATCTATGGGCCGCATGTCGTTGACCAAGAATCATGCAATTCAGAGGATATCGAGGTTAAAACAGTAAAATTAAGGGAAGAAATCCGAAACACTTAAAATTTGTAACTCTACCTCACAGAAAAATGTATGTCATTTGTTGCCCATAGCCGGCTGCTGTGACCGAGCGGTTCTAGGCGCTTATGTCTGGAACCGCGCAGCTGCTACGGTCGTAGGTTCGAATCCTGCCTCGGGCATGGGTGAATGTGATTTTCTTAGGTTGGTTAGGTTTAAGTAGTTCTAAGTCTAGTGACGTCAGATGTTAAGTCCCATAGTGCTTAGAGCCATTTGAACCATTTTGTTGTCCGTCTGTTAAGATCCCTTTATATCAGGAATTGCAAGACACATTAAGTTTCAATTGATGTCTTATACTAAAGTCTGTGGTTCCTCGGTGCTGTAAGAAAGCTAACCAGGTGAGTCGTATCAATCAAAAGATACGACCGTTTGTCACATACTTTGGAAACCAGATATATATAATTTCAAAACTGACGGCCAGTTTCAGGGATATGGCAGGAATGATCATTCGAAATAGTCAAGTGAACATGGCCTCTAAAATGCTTACCTTAAAGACTAATCTTCCACACTGTAAAACAAATCTCTTCTATTGCAAGCTCTTTGCTTTTCATATTTTGGCAAGTGATGGTATGGACCAAAACAATGTCCAGTAAACATGTGTTCTAAAATGCTTAGCTTTAGAGCTACGGACACTTCCTCATCCTCGCTACTTTGAAACACAACTTTTCAAATGACCAAGTGCCCATAACTCTTAAGGTCTGCTGTTTAGATCATATGTTTATTGGACATTTATTTTTACTTGTTTTGGTCCATACAATCACTTCCCAAAATGTGGAAAGTAAAGAGCTCGCAGTAGAAGAGATTGGTTTCACAGTACTGAAGATTAAGAACTTCTCGTAGCTCGTAAGGTATGTGTTTTAGAAAGCAAGTTTTTCTCTTAATCTTCCCTGTCACATCCCTGAATATCACTTATGAAACAATATATATATATATATATATATATATATATATATATATATATATATATATATATATATATATAATGTTAGAAAAATTAAAAAGGAACTGGATAGGTTAAACTTAGGTATAATGGAAATTATTTAAATTTGGTGGCAGGAGGAACAAGACTTCTGGTCAGCTGTATACAGGGCTATAAATACAAAATCAAACCGGGGTAACGAATTTTAAAAAAAGAAAAAAAAATAGCAGCGCTGGTAAGGTACTACAAACAGCACAGTGAGCGCATTATTGTAGATAGACATGAAGCCCATGACTACCACAGTAGTACAAGTTACTAGCTCCGCAGACGACAAAGAGATTGAAGAAATGTAGGCTGAGATAAATGAAATTATTCACATACTGAAGAGAGACGAAAATTAGTGATTGGGGACTGAAATTAGATAGTAGGAAAAGGAAGAGAAGGAAAAGTTAAAGGTGAATATGGAATGGGGCTAAGGAATGGAAAAGGAAGCCGCTTGGTAGAATTCTGCTCAGAACATAACTAAATCGTGGTTTGAAAATCATGAAAGATGGTTATGTTCGTGGATGAGGAATTAGGAGTAGGAATTAAAATCCACGAAGAAGCAATGAAAACGTTGCTGTTTGTTGATTACATTGTAATTCTGTCACAGACAGCAAATGACCAGGAAAAGTAATTGAAGGGAATGGACAGTGTCTTGAAAGGGGGACATAAGATCAACATCAGCAAAAGAAAAAGGAGGATAATGGAATGTATTCAAATTAAATCAGATGATGCTGAGAAAATTGAATTAGGGAATGAGACACTTAAAGTAATAGATGAGCTTTGCTATTTTGTGAGCAAAATAACATGATGGTCTAAGTAGAGAGGATATAATACATAGACTGGCTATGGCAAGGAAAGCGTATTTGAAGGAGAGAAATTTGTTAACACTGAGTACAGATTTAAGTCAGAAAGTCTTCTCTGACAGCATTTGTATGTAGTGTAGCCATGAACATCATATGGGTAGATCACGTAACTAGTAAGGACGTACTTCCGGGAGAAGAGGAATTTGTGGCACAACTTGACTACAAGAAGAGATCGGTTGGCAGAACATGTTCTGAGTCACCAATGGTATACCAGTTTAGTACTGGAAGGCAGCGTGGGAGCCCAAGAGATGAATAAACTAAGCATATTCAGAAGGATGTAAGTTGCTGTAGTTACTTGGAGATGGAGCAGCTTGTGCAAATTGTTATCAGAAGCTATAGGTTGGTAAGGATCATGACAATTGGCAAGAAGAAAGGCTTCAGAGTACAATTAATGAAAAAATCCGAAAATTTAATTTTTTTACTTTATCACAGAATTTTTTCCTTTTTACCTGAATGCCTTTCTGTCCGTCAATCTGTTAGGGTGTCTTTTTCTCATGACAGGTAGACTTAAGTTGAAATTCAGACCCCTTATGGTCGCTCGATAGTGTACAGAAGTTAAGCTTCTGAGACAATGCAACCATAAGATACTGTCATTTACGTAACATGTTTTGTCGTTTCGTCCAGAGGTCGCACTGCCACAGCGAAGTCGGTGACGTGAATCGGTACTACAAACATTCGCAAGGGCTTGCTGCTAGCTGCAGCGCCCTTTGGGAGGTGCACCAGAAGACCACACCTCCTCCTCAACAATAAGCAGCGCCTCACACGCAATTCAGTATAGTGTCAAGTACGCAATAGTTCAGCCTTAGTTCGCTACAGCAGTCAGCATCGTATTATAGGACCAACTAGTCGGTAAAGTTTCATATGATATTTTGGTGTTACTAATGTTGTTGTTGTGGTCTTCAGTCCTGAGACTGGTTTGATGCAGCTCTCCATGCCACTCTATCCTGTACAATCATCTTCATCTCCCAGTCCTTACTGCAACCTACGTCCTTCTGAATCTGCTTAATGTATTCATCTCTTGGTCTCCCTCTACGATTTTTACCCTCCACACTGCCCTCCAATGCTATCTTTGTGATCCCTTGATACCTCAGAACATGTCCTACCAACGGGTCCCTTCTTCTTGTCAAGTTGTGCCACAAGCTCCCCTTAACCCCAATTCAATACCTCCTCATTATTTATGTGATCTACCCATCTAATCTTCAGCATTCTTCTGTAGCACCACATTTCGAAAGCTTCTATTTTCTTCTTGTCCAAACTATTTATCGTCCATGTTCCACTGCCATTCATGGCAACACTCCATACAAATATTTTCAGAAACGACTTCCTGGCACTTCAATCTATACTCGATGTTAACAAATTTCTAATCTTCAGAAACGCATTCCTTGCCAATGCGAGTCTACATTCTATATCCTCTTTACTTCCACCATCATCAGTTATTTTGCTCCCCAAATAGCGAAATTCATTTACTACTTTAAGCGTCTCATTTCCTAATCTAACATCCGCAGCATCACCCGATTTGATTCGACTACATTCCATTATCCTCGTTTTGCTTTTGTTGAGGTTCACCTTATATCCTCCTTTCAAGACACTGTCCATTCCATTCAACTGCTCTTCCAAGTCCTTTGCTGTCTCTGACAGAATTACAACGTCATCGGCGAACCTCAACGTTTTTATTTCTTCTTCCTGGATTTTAATACCTACTCCGCATTTATCTTTTGTTTCCTTTACTGCTTGCTCAATATACAGACTGAATAACATCGGGGAGAGGCTACAACCCTGCCTTACTCCCTTCCCACCAACTGCTCCCCTTTCATGTCCATCGACTCTTATAACTGCCATCTGGTTTCTATACAAATTGTAAATAGCTTTTCGCTCCCTGTATTTTACCCCTGCCACCTTCAGAATTTGAAAGAGAGTATTCCAGTCAACATTGTCAAAAGCTTTCTTTAAGTCTACAAATGCTAGAAACGTAGGTTTGCCTTTCCTTAATCTTTCTTCTAAGATACGTCGTAAGGTCAGTATTGCCTCATGTGTTCCAGTACTTCTACGGAATCCAAACTGATCTTCCTCGAGGTGGGCTTCTACTAGTTTTTCCATTCGTCTGTAAAGAATTCGTGTTAGTATTTTGCAGCTGTGGCTTATTAGACTGATTGTTCGGCAATTTTCACTTTTGTCAACACCTGCTTCCTTTGGGATTGGAATTATTATGTTCTTCTTGAAGCCTGAAGGTATTTCGCCTGTTTCGTACACCTTGCTCACCACACGGTAGAGTTTTGTCAGGACTGGCTCTCCCAAGCCGTCAGTAGTTCCAATGGAATGTTGTCTACTCCGGGGGCCTTGTTTAAACTCATGTGTTTCAATGCTCTGTCAAACTCTTCACGCAGTATGGCATCTCCCATCTCATCCTCATCCACATCCTCCTCCATTTTCATAATATTGTCCTCATGTACATCGTCCTTGTATAGACCCTCTATATACTCCTTCCACCTTTCTGCTTTGCCTTCTTTGCTTAGAACTGGGTTTCCATCTGAGCTCTTGATGTTCATACAAGTGGTTCTCTTATCTCCAAAGGTC
This sequence comes from Schistocerca gregaria, assembly GCF_023897955.1. NCBI lineage: Eukaryota > Metazoa > Arthropoda > Insecta > Orthoptera > Acrididae > Schistocerca > Schistocerca gregaria. The sequence continues at coordinate 180,467,410 of NC_064923.1, read as the reverse complement.
TCTTTAATTTTCCTGTAGGCAGTATCTATCTTACTCCTAGTGAGATAAGCCTCTACATCCTTACATTAGTCCTCTAGCCATCCCTGCTTAGCCATTTTGCACCTCCTGTCGATCTCATTTTTGAGACGTTTGTATTCCTTTTTGCCTGTTTCATTTACTGCATTTTTATATTTTCTCCTTTCATCAATTAAATTTAATATTTCTTCTGTTACCCAAGGATTTCTACTAGCCCTCGTCTTTTTACCTACTTGATCCTCCGCTGCCTTCACTACTTCATCCCTCAAAGCTACTCATTCTTCTTCTACTGTATTTCTTTCCCCCATTCCTGTCAATTGTTCCCTTATGCTCTCCCTGAAACTCTGTACAACCTCTGGTTCTTTCAGTTTATCCAGGTCCCATCTCCTTAAATTCCCACCTTTTTGCAATTTCTTCAGTTTTAATCTACAGGTCATAACCAATAGGTTGTGGTCAGAGTCCACATCTGCCCCTGGAAATGTCTTACAATTTAAAACCTGGTTCCTAAATCTCTGTCTTACCATTATATAATCTATCTGATACCTTTTAGTATCTCCAGGGTTCTTCCATGTATACAACCTTCTTTCATGATTCTTAAACCAAGTGTTATCTATGATTAAGTTGTGCTCTGTGCAAAATTCTACCAGGCGGCTTCCTCTTTCATTTCTTAGCCCCAATTAATATTCACCTACTACGTTTTCTTCTCTCCCTTTTCCTACAACCGAATTCCAGTCACCCATGGCTATTAAATTTTTGTCACCCTTCACTATCTGAATAATATCTTTTATTTCATCATACATTTCTTCAATTTCTTCGTCATCTGCAGAGCTAGTTGGCATATAAACTTGTATTACTGTATTAGGTGTGGGCTTCGTATCTATCTTGGCCACATTAATGCGTTCACTATGCTGTTTGTAGTAGCTTACCCGCATTCCTATTTTCCTGTTCATTATTAAACCTACTCCTGCATTACCCCTACTTGATTTTGTGTTTATAACCCTGTAGTCACCTGACCAGAAGTCTTGTTCCTCCTTCCACCGAACTTCACTAATTCCCACTATATCTAACTTTAACCTATCCATTTCCCTTTTTAAATTTTCTAACCTACCTGCCTGAATGAGTGATCTGACATTCCACGCTCCGACCCATAGAACGCCAGTTTTCTTTCTCCTGATAACGACATCCTCTTGAGTAGTCCCCGCCCGGAGATCCGAATGGGGGACTATTTTACCTCCGGAATATTTTACCCAAGAGGACGCCGTCATCATTTAATCATACAGTAAAGCTGCATGCCCTCTGGAAAAATTACGGCCGTAGTTTCCCCCTGCTTTCAGCCGTTCGCAGTACCAGCACAGCAAGGCCGTTTTGGTTATTGTTACAAGGCCAGGTCAGTCAATCATCCAGACTGTTGCCCTTGCAACTACTGAAAAAGCTGCTGCCCCTCTTCAGGAACCACACGTTTGTCTGGCCTCTCAACAGATACCCCTCCGTTGTGGTTGCACCTACGGTACGGCTATCTGTATCGCTGAGGCACGCAAGCCTCCCCACCAACGGCAAGGTCCATGGTTCACGGGGGGAGGGTGTTACTAATGTTGAACATTATACCTCAAAAGAATAGCGACAAACAAGTCTGTCAAATGTAGTAAATCATTTACTCATTTATGTAATAATGTAACTAAAATTTCATGTGTTCAAGTCACATAAGCCTCCTCTCAGAGCAATCAAAGAATCGGCAGAACAATATAAACAGTTTTGATACTTCCAGACTCACTCATCAAAAAATGGTACGTCTTCATGAAATTCGGCAAGAAACAAGATTTCACAGTACAAGTAAAAGAAAAACTAGAAAATTTTTAATTTGTAATTACGTCACATGAGAAAGTTAAATTTCTATTATTTGTTATCCGATTTCGAACTTAAAATTAAAACCTTCTCTAAAGTCCCCTAATTTCTGTGACGGCTATCTTACCAGTAGCAATGTCAATTTTTTATTTTTTTTTCGTCAGTTTCATGCGGCCCGCCACGAATTCCTCTCGTGTGCTAACCTCTTCATCTCAGAGTAGCACTTGCAACCTACGTCCTCAATTATTTGCTTGATGTATTCCAATCTCTATTTCGCTCTACAGTTTTTGCCCTCTACAGCTCCTTCTAGTACAATGTAAATCATTCTCTCATGTCTTAACAGACGTCCTATCATTCTTTCCCTTCTCCTCATCAGTGTCTTCCACATTTTACTTTCCTCTCCGATTCTGCGCAGGACCTCATTCTTTGCCATATCAGTCCACCTAATCTTCAACAGTCGTCTATACCACGACATCTTAAATGCATCGATTCTCCTCTGTTCTGCTTTTCCCACAGTCTGTTTCACTACCATACAATGCTGTACTCCAGACGTACACTCTCAGAAATTTCCCCCTCAAATTAAGGCCGATATTTGATCTTAGTGGACTTCGCTTGGCTATGAATGCCCTTTTTGCCATTGCTAGTCTGCTTTTGATGTCTTCGTTGCTCCGTTCACCATTGGTTCTTTTACTGCCTAGCAATCAGAATACTTTAACATAATCTACTTCGTGTCCATCAGGCCTGATGTTAAGTTTCTCACTGTTCTCATTTTTACTTCTTCTCATTACCTTCGTCTTTCTACGATTTACTCTCAATCCATACTCTATACTCATTGCACTGTTCATTCCTTCAGCAGATCATGTAATTCTTCTTCACTTTCACTCAGGATAGTAATGTCATCAGCGAATCGTATCAATGATGTGATTTCACCTTGAATTTTAATTCCACCCCTTAACCTTTCTTTTATTTTCATTATTGTTTCTGCGATGTGCTACAGATTGAACAGTAGGGGCGAAAGGCCTTGTCTTACACTCTTTTTAATACGAGCACCTCGTTCTTGGTCGTCCACTCTTATTATTCCCTCTCGGCTCTTGTACATACTGTAGATGAGCCGTCTCTCCCTATATCTCACTCCTACTTTTCTCAGAATTTCGATTATCTTGCACAGTTTTACATTGTCGAGCTCTTATTCCAGGTCGACAAATCTTATGAACGTGTCTCGATTTTTCTTTAGTCTTGCTTCCATTATTAACTTCAATGTCAGAATTGCCCCTCTCGTGCCTTTACCTTTCCTAAAGCCAAACTGATCGTCATCTAGCGCATCTTCAATTTTCTTTCCGTTCTTCTGTATATTTTTCTTGTAAGCAACTTTTGATGCATGAGCTGTTAAACCGATTGTGTGATAATTCTCGCACTTTGTCAGCTCTTGCCGCCTTCGTAATCGTGTGGATGATGCTTTTCAGTAAGTCAGTTGGTATGTGACCATACTCATACATTCTGCACACCAACGTGTATAGTGTTTTTTTGCCACATCCCCCAATGATTTTATAAATTCTGATGGAATGTTATCTATCCCTTCTGCCTTATTTGATCTTAAGTCCTCCAAAGCTATTCTAAATTCTGATTATAATACTGGATCCCCTATTCTTGTAAAACGACTCTTGTTTCTTCTTCTATCACATCAGACAAATCTCCACTCTGAGAGCCTGTCAATATATTCTTTCCACCTATCCGCTCTCTGCTCTGCATTTAACAGTTCACTCATAATGTTATCACCGTTGCTTTTAATGTCACAGAAGGTTGTTCTGGCTTTCCTGTATGCTGAGTGTCTCCTTCCGACAATCATTTCTTTTTCGATGTCTTCATTTTTTCCTGCAGCCATTTCGTCTTAGCTTCCCTATTTATTTCATTCCTCAGTGTCTTGTATTTCTCTATTCCTGAGTTTCCCGGAACATTTTTGTACTTCCTCCTTTCTTCGCAGTTATCTTCTTTGTACCTATGTTTTCCTTCCCAGCTTCTGTGATGGGCCTTTCTAGGGATGTCCATTCGTTTTCAACTGTTCTGCCTACTGAGCTACTCCTTATTGTTATACCTATAGTCATAGAGAACTTCAACCGTATCTCGTCATACCTTAGTACTTCCGAAACCCACTCCTTTGTGTATTGATTCTTCGTGATTAATATCTTAAACTTAAGCTTATTGTTCATTACTACTATAATGTGATCTGAGTCTGTCTGCTCCTTTGTACGCCTTACAATCCAATATCTGATTTCGAAATCTGACTGTGATGTAATCTAACTGAAATCTTCCCGTATACCCGGTCTTTTCCAAGTATAACTCCTCCTCTTATTATCCTTGAACAGAGTATTTGCTTACTAGCTGAAATTTATTACAAAACTCAATTCTACATACACTCCTGGAAATGGAAAAAAGAACACATTGACACCGGTGTGTCAGACCCACCATACTTGCTCCGGACACTGCGAGAGGGTTGTACAAGCAATGATCACACGCACGGCACAGCGGACACACCAGGAACCGCGGTGTTGGCCGTCGAATGGCGCTAGCTGCGCAGCATTTGTGCACCACCGCCGTCAGTGTCAGCCAGTTTGCCGTGGCATACGGAGCTCCATCGCAGTCTTTAACACTGGTAGCATGCCGCGACAGCGTGGACGTGAACTGTATGTGCAGTTGACGGACTTTGAGCGAGGGCGTCTAGTGGGCATGCGGGAGGCCGGGTGGACGTACCGCCGAATTGCTCAACACGTGGGGCGTGAGGTCTCCACACTACATCGATGTTGTCGCCAGTGGTCGGCGGAAGGTGCACGTGCCCGTCGACCTGGGACCGGACCGCAGCGACGCACGGATGCACGCCATGACCGTAGGATCCTACGCAGTGCCGTAGGGGACCGCACCGCCACTTCCCAGCAAATTAGGGTCACTGTTGCTTCTGGGGTATTGGCGGGGGCCATTCGCAACCGTCTCCATGAAGCTGGGCTACGGTCCCGCACACCGTTAGGCCGTCTTCCTCTCAGGCCCCAACATCGTGCAGACCGCCTCCAGTTGTGTCGCTACAGGCGTGAATGGAGGGACGAATGGAGACGTGTCGTCTTCAGCGATGAGAGTCGCTTCTGCCTTGGTGCCAATGATGGTCGTATGCGTGTTTGGCGCCGTGCAGGTGAGAGCCACAATCAGGACTGATAAGACCGAGGCACTCAGGGCCAACACCCGGCATCATGGTGTGGGGAGCGATCTCCTACACTGGCCGTACACCTCTGGTGATCGTCGAGGGGACACTGAATAGTGCACGGTACATCCAAACCGTCATCGAACCCATCGTTCTACCATTCCTAGACCGGAAAGGGAACTTGCTGTTCCAACAGGACAATGCGCGTCCGAATGTAACCCGTGCCACCCAACGTGCTCTAGAAGGTGTAAGTCAACTACCCTTGCCAGCAAGATCTCCGGATCTGTCCCCCATTTAGCATGTCAGGGACTGGATGAAGCATCGTCTCACGCGGTCTGCACGTCCAGCACGAACGCTGGTCCAACTGAGGCGCCAGGTGGAAATGGCATGGCAAGCCGTTCCACAGGACTACATCCAGGATCTCTACGATCGTCTCCATGGGAGAATAGCAGCCTGCATTGCTGCGAAAGGTGGATATACACTGTACTAGTGCCGACATTGTGCATGCTCTGTTGCCTGTGTCTATGTTCCTGTGGTTCTGTCAGTGTGATCATGTGATGTATCTGACCCTAGGAATGTGTCAATAAAGTTTCCCCTTCCTGGGACAATGAATTCACGGTGTTCTTATTTCAATTTCCAGGAGTGTATAATAAGGTGGTATTGGACATGTCCGAAAGGACAGATACCATCTTATTATATATATAGTTCAGGCTCACCGGCTGCTTGACCATCTTCTTCTCCTGTGCGAATGCACAAACAGTGGAATCGGCAACGCGCCGCGAGTAATGAGTATAATGGGTGGGGGCACTACAAATGTAGTGCGGGACAATACGTTGACAATGTGGGTTTCACAGGAGGCGTGTCAGAGATCAATCCCAGCCGTCTCGCTATCCTCTGTGTCCTCGGTGGCTCAGATGGATAGAGCGTCTACCATGTAATCAGGAAATCCTGGTTTCAAATCCCAGTCAGAGCACACATTTTCATCTGTCCCCGTTGACGTATTTCAACCCCTGTAAGCAGCTAAGGGTGTTCATTTTATTGTAAAACTCAATTAGTCTTTCTCTTCTCTCATTTCTTCTTCCAAGTCGATATTCTCCAATAACGTTTTTCCCTTCTCATTCCCCTGCAACTACATTCCAGTCCTCCATTACTATTAGGTTTTCATATCCCTTTACGAACTGTATTACCCTTTCAATAACCTCACACATTTCCTATACCTCCATCTTCAACGTCGGCATGTAAACCTGAACTATCGTTGTCGGTGTTGGTTTGCTGTTGATTCTGATAAGAGCAACCCTACCACTGAACTGTTTACAGTAATACACTCTCTGCCTACCTTCCTATTCGTTGGAATTCTATTTCTATAATAACAATTTCTACTGCTGTTGATATTGTTGTGTATATAATTCCTCGTAATCAGCGAATACACAACTTTCCCACTAGAGCATGCCCCGCTAAGCACAACAGCGCAGGCACAGCGCTCGTCCATCTCTGCACTACGAGATGGCGCTGCCATAGAGACGGACCAAATTCTGCTTCCGCCGATCTGCGTGTTAATATGTAACGCAGCCAATGAGATTGCTGCTAATGTAGAACCTTCTCTCCTCATGGATCACACTCGCGCAGTGGTACATGAACGCGCGAAGTATTATAACGAGTGTACAGACCTCCGATTAGTCTGCATGCTTTTGTGTGCACCAGTCTGTACCAGTCTGCACGAGTCTGCATTAGTCTGTACCAGTCTGTACGAGTTCTACATTTGTCTGTACCAGTCTATAGCCAAGTTTCAGTCTGCACCTAATAAAATTACCATATTCCAGTACATAGCCATGAAGATAAATGTATAGACACTTTTGTCAAGTATCAGAGATGTATGTGAGAATACGTTTAACGTAACAATACCAAAGGAACTCCAGATTGTCAATTGTAAATAGCATCCAGAACCAAGTTAAGTAATTTTTATGGTTGTTGTTATTTTAATAAATGTGTGTGAAAATTAATCAAGTTCTATTTAATGTTGGTCACTGTCAGTCTGCAACTCTAAGCGCGCAAGTGGCAGTTCTATCTTCTGACCTAACGGCAGAAGATTAACACGCCACGATAAGACCACGAGACGTATTGCTGACACTCGCCTACTTCGTTAGAGCGTCAAGTCAAATAATCTGATGGTGTGTGTACAGAAGGTCTTACAGTACGCACTCCACAGATATTTAAATGGTTCAAATGACTCTAAGCACTCTGGGACTTAACATATGAGGTCATCAGTCCCGTAGACTTACAACTACTTAGACCTAATTTACCTAAGGACATCACAGACATCCATGGCTGAGGCAGCATTTCAACCTGCGACCGCAGCAGAAGCGCGGTTCCAAACTAAAGCGCCTAGAACCGCTTGGCCACGGCGGTCGGCTATTGATATTACCCTATACTTATCTGATCAGAAATCGTTGTCTTCTTTAAACTTCACTTCACTGACCCCTACTATTTTTAGATGCCTTTGCATTTCCTTTTCCAGATTTTCTATTTTCCCTACCAGGCTCAAGCTTCTGACATTCAACGCCCCGACTCGTAGAACGTTATCCTTCCGTTGATTATTCAATCCTTTTCTCATGGTAATCTCCCCTTTGGCAGGCCTCTCCCGGAGATTCGCATGGGGAGATCATCATGACACTTCAATTACAGGCCACATGTCTTGTGGATACACGTTACGTGTCTTTCATGCAGTGGTCTCCATAGCTTTCTGCATCCTCATGCGGTTGATCATAGCTGCTTCCTCCGCCTTTAGGGGCAGTTTCCCACACATAAGACAAGAGAGTTTGCAGAATTTCTGTCCGCGCCTCCGCTCTCTTTGACAAGGCCGTTGGCAGAATGAGGGTCGACTTCTTATGTCTAAAGTCTTCGGCCGCCAATGCTGATTATTAATCAAAATATAAGCAGCGACGGCTTTCGGGATCGAAGAAGTTTTGATTATGAATCAAAGACGCTACCCCCAGACCACAACAGACAAAAATCGTAGAGCTTCTCGATTCCCTAGACGCACGAAATGTCTATATACATAATTAAGTTCGTGCAGAATCGTCTGAGGTGGCTCCCTACTCAAACCTGGCCATTCTCTTTTTTTTGATTCCTCAGTATACTCGATTTAGAACGTAGTGCTGATTTCAAAATTTGCATGTACTTTCTTTTTAGATCATATATATTAACACAATAGCTCATTTTGAGCGAACGAACTACTAAATTCAGCGTTTAACAAGTCATATTAATTAACAAGCCACTGGAAGGAAGGTTTCATTCCGTAAGGGAATAGCATAGGACCAGAATTGTATAGTACGTTGTGAAATAAATTTTATGCTCTCCGATTGAGGAAATCATTAGCGACATTTGGGAAGTCACTTTTCTAATCACTCAAGGGTTATCAGTATTAATTTTTGTCATCACACTTGCTGACTCCTGTTAATTAACTGTTCGAATCTGTGAACATCGTCATACTAACAATATCGTGATGGCAATCAGTTTATCTTCCCTAATAATATCGAAAAGATGGACAAATTCATTTGTAAGCAAGACGTGCAAAAAAACGTTAGTCCTCTGTATGATTTTGAGATGTTGTGGAACAATGTTTTCTCTTATTTATGTGAGACTGTCTCCGAGGTTTGTGTATTATCCGAGAGTAATACTTTCCTCCTTAAAGCGACATTCTGTTTACATTTTTTATTATGATGATCAGTGTAAACCTCCCCTTGCTAATCGTTACCGTAGTGGTCTACCACACACCTCCGAAAAATTTTGCAAGGATATTCTATTTTAAGCTATGTGAATGGAACATTTTTTCTTTCTGTAGGGAATATCTCCAGGCGTATGTAGTCAAACACAATTTGTGTTTCTTTCTCGAACGTTGAATGTTTCGCAACTTCTCACCCTAGCCTTTCACCCGTCAGCCACTGACTGCTGGACGCCTTACACGCAGGTCAACAGATTTGAACATCGAAAACATAGTTGACACACACTCCGCAGATGATTTTCATGCAGACACTTACGCCTTTCACCGAGAAGCTAACGCCATGATGTGGCACCCAAACAAGTTGGAATCTGTGGGACATTATGAAAAATTTTACCCACCCGAAAAGAAAGCCAGCGAAGGCAGATAAGTACGACAACAACATAAATGGTAAACATCTCCTTCGATTCAGACAATACTAACATAGCAGAAAAATAGAAAACTACGTTGAGGTTCTACTGGTTGCATATCAGTTCGGCTATTAACTTACTGATACAGTGATTTATTCTTTGCTATGTTCTTCACTGTTCATCCCATATTTCAGCTCTTTCGCATCCGGTATATTCCTCAGTGCCGAACAGCACAGTGACGTAATCCCGTCTCTCCACTGTTCTATTCGGTTTAGATGCGTGTAAGAAAATGGTTCATACTACTCTTGAAGTTACAAGGCACCTATATTCTTCGTGTGTAAAAGCTTTTGGGCGACGTGTACTTAATGTTGCGCAGTCAATAGAAACAAGGGAACAATTCGGAAAAACAATTTTTAACGACTGAACGCAGGTAGTTACACTCTGACAGTTACCGCACATGGATTCGCTCAACTTCAACAACGATCGAAATACAAAAATTATAATAAATTAATGATTCACTGTAGATAGCAATAACCGTGAATAATTAAGTAGTTGAATAAATTTAGAATGCAGAATAATTACGGTCGCCAGATCAAAAATGGGCAAAAATTTAATCTGGATAATGACTGACGTAGCGTTGAAATCATGTTATAATCGGGAGCGAATGACAATGAAGCAACTGAACAAAATGCACTCGCGTGAGCTTAGATGTTAATGACCCGTCTAACTTGATTGAACAAAATGATAATTTGGAATAGACTGTTACTGTTTATAGCTACCAACATCAACAATACGTAGTAACTAGAACCACTTCATGGAAACTGTACTGAATTATGTAGCTCACTATAACGCTGCTTGTTGAAAGTTTTGAGAAGCATGACCAAAGCTAATTCATGTTCATTGTTTCTCAGATTAAGATCGGAAACGATTTAATTCATAGTAACAACCATTTGCCAACGTCAATGTTAAGAGGTCGTAAGGGCATGAAAGTATTTGTAAAACACGACATAATACCATGAAGTTGCTTTCTCTACTATAGCGTCAATATACACTTTTAACTGAAATATAAATTTCTTTACGATAACATTTGGTTAGATTGTCTGCAGCAGTATTGCAATACTATAATTGACACTGCTTTTGAATACAATAACTATTTGAATGACAGTTGAATTCAAAATTAACTACATGTAGCTTCTTACAATCATTTCTTTCACTTTTGAATATCTAACTTTTGGTGTAAGGATGACGCCCTGCTGATGTTTAATGACTTGAGTCAATTAGTATCACTGATAAAATTTGTGAACTGACTAAAAAAGATGATAATGTTGAAAAAGTCAAGTATCTCACTGAGAAGCCTTGTACTCAATTACAAAATAATTGGCTTGACATACTGTGCGACAAGTTTCTTGTGGAGGGAAGTAATGTTTTTTGTGGTATCCGTAATGGACAATAAGCTCTTCTTGGTTAGAGAGCAGGCTGAAGAGCTTTGCCACGTACAGTAATCTTCCTTACCTCTCAGATCTTCTTACAGACATGTAGTGCATCAATACATGTGGTCACTCACTTATACAGGGTGTTACAAAAAGGTACGGCCAAACTTTCAGGAAACATTCCTCACACACAAATAAAGAAAAGATGTTATGTGGACATGTGTCCGGAAACGCTTAGTTTCCATGTTAGAGCTCATTTTAGTTTCGTCAGTATGTACTGTACTTCCTCGATTCACCGCCAGTTGGCCCAATTGAAGGAAGATAATGTTGAGTTCGGTGGTTGTGTTGAAATGCGACTCATTGCTCTACAGTACTAGCATCAGGCACATCACTACGTAGCATCAACAGGTTAGTGTTCATCACGAACGTGGTTTTACAGTCAGTGCAATGTTTACAAACGCGGAGTTGGCAGATGCCCATTTGATGTATGGATTACCACGGGGCAATAACCGTGGCGCAGTACGTTTGTGTCGAGACAGATTTCCAGAACGAAAGTATCCCGACAGGAAGACGTTCGAAGCAATTGATCGGCGTCTTAGGGAGCACGGAACATTCCAGTCTATGATTCGCGAATCGGGAAGACCTAGAACGACGAGGACACCTGCAATCGGCGACGCAATTCTTCGTTCAGTTGACGATAACCCTAATGTCAGCGTCAGAGAAGTTGCTGCTGTACAAGGTAACGTTGACCACGTCAATGTATGGAGAGTGCTATGGGAGAACCAGTTGTGTCCGTATTATGTACAGCGTGTGCACGCACTATCAGCAGCTGATTGGCCTCCACGAGTACACTTCTGCGAATGGTTCATCCAAGAATGTGTCAATCTTCATTTCAGTGCAAATGTTCCGTTTACGGATGAAGCTTCATTCCAACGTGATCAAATTGTAAATTTTCACAATCAACATGAGTGGGCTGACTAGAATCCGCACTCAATTGTGCAATTACATCATCAACACAGATTTTCTGTGAAGGTTTTGGCAGGCATTGTTGGTGATGTCTTGATTGGGCCTCATTTCGTCCACCTACGCTCAATGGAGCACGTTCTCATGTTTTCATACGGAATACTTTACCTGTGCTGCTAGAACATGTGCCTCTACAAGTACGACACGTGTGGTTCATGCACGATGGAGCTACTGCACATTTCAGTCGAAGTGTTCGTACGCTTTTCAACAACAGATTCGGTGACCGATTGATTGGTAGAGGCGGAACAATTCCATGGCCTCCACGCTCTCCTGACCTCAACCCTCTTGACTTTCATTTATCGGGGTATTTGAAAGCTCTTGTCTACGCTACCCCGGTACCAAATATAGAGACTCGTATTGTGGACGGCTATGATACAATACGCCATTCTCCAGGGCTGCATCAGCGCATCAGGGATTCCATGCGACGGAGGGTGGATGCATCTATCCTCGCTAACGGAGGACCTTTTGAACATTTCCTGTAACAAAGTGTTTGAAGTCACGCTGGTAGGTTCTGTTGCTGTGTGTTTCCATTCCATGATTAATGTGATTTGAAGAGAATTAATAAAATGAGCTCTAACATGGCCGTCCGCGGTGGTCTAGCTGTTCTAGGCGCTCAGTCCGGAGCTGCGCAACTGCTACGGTCGCAGGTATGAATCCTGCCTCGGGAATCGATGTGTGTGATGTCCTTAGGTTAGTTAGGTTTAAGTAGTTCTAAGTTCTTGGGGACTGATGACCAAATATGTTAAGTCCCATAGTGCTCAGAGCCATTTGAACCATCTAACATGGAGAGTTAGCGTTTCCGGATACATGTCCACATAACATATTTTCTTTCTTTATGTGAGAGGAATGTTTCCTGAAAGTTTTGCCGTACCTTTTTGTAATACCCTGTATATTTTGCCTTGCCACATATTACAAAACTGACTCAGAACAATCTCCATTTGGCATTAGCGCTCCCTCACTTCAAGTCCACATACCATCACAGATGATTAGCAACTCTTAGTTTCTTCCTTTAGTAAGACTACTCGCACTCATATCCACGACGTTATGTTTGGTGGATCCAATGGTGCGCGTTCACTGAACCACGCCTCAAGCGGCTCTGGACTATGAGCGTCGTCTGACGCTGCAATAGAGGATGGCCAGTGGCAGCCACTCATTCCGCTCGCAGCCGGAGCCTCTTCGCAACGATACCATCGTCCCTGCATAGTACAGAGAGTCTGTTACCTGTGGACATTGCGATAGCTGCACTGTTCATTGCCGAATTATTTGTAACGAGTCTTCATACACTTGGAAAAATACAAGTTAAGTAAATCTTCTATTTACTGTGTTGATATGTTCGCTAATCATTTCTGCTCCTGTACAGCTCTCCTGTGATGACAGTTAATGCCCCACTCTGTAACCCACCTCTCCTTGCGGTTGTGTATGAAGATGTATGAAGATGTACACAACAGAATTTTCCAGACATTGCTAACATGTTTGCTACAAACATTTCGCACAATTCTTACTTGTTCTTCTGTCCGTCCCTGGTAGCTCAGTGGTCAACGCGATTGAATGTCCTACCAAACGGCGCGGGTTCGATTCCGGGCTGGGTCGGAGATTTTCTCCGCTCAGGGACTGGGTGTTGTGTTGGCTTTACCATGTCATCCCCATCGACAGTCAAATCACCGAAGTGGCGACAACTCGAAAGACTTGCACCAGGCAAACGGTCTAGCCGTTGGGAGGCCCTATCCATACGGCATTTACTTGTTCTTCTAACGTCATATTACGTTTTCATGAATGGAGTACTTTGCCCACTAGTGTAATATAGGGTGGCTAGGAAGCTGTTATGTCGGATCGCTGGACAATTCAAACATATCGTATTGATGGAGGTTATTGTATTAAGTTAAAATGACAATACTTAAACAAAACAGTTCATATGTCACTGCTATAGCGTTCGTATGACGGCTCGTAGTCCACTCCCCTCGCCGCCCTTTTCTTTTTAGGTTGAAGTAAAGCTTCACCGGTGGCACTCGGTCTTCTGTCTTGGTGGATAGTAAAACTAAACTGTTCCATTTGACATTGATGTCATTCTCAAGACATCACTAGAGTGCACGTTGAAGGTGTGGTGGTGGGAGTTGAAGTCCCGTCCCACCCTCCGACGGTGGAATTTCAGGTCACAGGCAAAAACTAACTACGAACTACATTAGGTATCAACAGCGGTGATTTACGATGGTCGATACCCATTGGGTGCCTAAGTCAACCCCGCGGGTCTTAATGTAGATGCCGTGCCTATCGTGGTGTCGTCCTAATCAGCGTACTATTGGCTGACGTCGTCTAAAGACCCTCTCTGCTGTAACGTTCCACGCCGACGAGCCTGTGCTTGATCTTACGCCGTAACAATAAACACTAATTATTGACGAAACTTGAAAGCGGATATAATTACAAAAAAATTGTTTAAAACTTTTCGAATCAGGCGGCTGTAAAATGTGAGGCCTTGCGTTGTAGTGTTAAAAAGTAGTTCCTTCGCTTTGTAGAGGAGCTCATAGATAACTGTCTTTTAGTTCTCCTGCCATTCATTCGGTACAGACGAAGTGATTCCTCCCCCCCTTAACTTCTTATATCGGTAGAAAACAACCAATTTTGGAAATAGAGGAAGTGAGAAGAAAGGGAAAGGAGTGGAAAATCTTGACTCTCAACCACACCGGACACTGTCGTATTGCAGTTACGAAAGTTGAAAATTTGTGTCAAGGCTGGATTCGAACCTCCTTTAGACCGATTGTCTTAATAGTCTGGGTCACAGAGACCCAACTTCTCTCCATTTTCGCACCTTCCAGTATACATTACAACTCCTACTGATAAATTTCTGATTCCCGCAGGTATTTTAACGCTACTTGTCCATCCGCACCGACACACGTGTAATGGAGGCGTCGCCCTCGTTCATATCAATTGTTGTTCTTTCGGACATGTCCTAGAGACACACAACACTCGGTTAAATTAAAGGAAAACAAACTAGGAGATAGCCGTAAATCCTCATTGAGTGGAATGCGGAGTAGCAGTCGACGTGGATCAAAGCCTTCTAGATACAAGGCCTACGCAGAGCGGCCATATTGGCACGTGAGTCATAAACTGTTGGTAATCTTATCTGCAGTCGGCAGTCCTGTTAGCGTGTATGTTGTGTTGAAAGTGTGTGCCACGTGAAAGTGATATATATATTTCATACAATATTCGCCTACAGTTCTTCGAAGTATGGGATACAAGTGTTGCGTTCGCTTTTGTCAGGGAAATTATAAATCCCAAAAAGGCAGGAAAGTGCACGTTTCGATTTACCAAATGTATGAAGATGAGAAATCCCTGGATTGCAGATATTCCCAGTCAGGAATTTGTGTCTACGCATCACTCAAGGGTAAGTAAATGACAAAAAATTTATAGCATGTTATTTGTGTCCATTGCACCACATTTGCCAATTGTTTTTAAAACTAGTTATGTATCATGTACCAGAATAATTGGTTTCTTCATTCTGGACCGTTGCTGCGAGGTTAATGCGAAGCAACTATTGTCACACAGACTAGTTATATTAATTAGTGTTGCTCGAAAATGTTTAGTATTGCTTATCATTCCTACCAGATTATTTTCAGTACTTTTAGTTGGAGGAGCAACAGAATGTTGAGTTTTACATGTTCGGAAATAATTTCAATTTGAGTAAACTGCCTTAGAAAATTTCTTTAATGAATTCAGTGTTCGACACATTAAGCAGTATAGAAAGCAGAATTTCGATATAAGAGCATTGTGATTAAATTAACAGCACTCTGTGCCACGAATTTCAGTCAAGGATATAGGAGAAACAATCTTTTCGTGTTTATGGTCCTAAAGTTCTGGAGAAACAGGGAAATAAAATATTTTTTCGGGTTCTTGGATTTATTAAACATTATCACGAGGTGCTCCAATTCGTCGAATGATTTGAGTTTCGTGTGAAGTCAGCCAATTTTGAAGTGGAGAGGAAAAATCACGAAAATAAACTGGGAAACAAATTCTTACATTCTGTAGGAACTTTAGCTGCCTTATTTTAAACCGAAAACGTCTGCTTGTTATTGCATACTGCCGATTTTTAACTGCAAGAAAACGTAGCTGATAAGGTAAAATACAGAATTTAAAATTACAGTTTGTATTCAAGCCTAGAAACTCGTATTTAAGGCAAATCGTCAACTTTATATTTACATCTTGAAATAACATAATGCAGTTTTGTTCAGTCACTTCACACAATGATATAAATTTCCATACTTTCATTACAAGGACACATAGAAGACGAAAGCACGAGAATCCCTATGCGGTCTCATCTCTAAAACTCGTAAAGTTTGTCTAGCTGCAGAGTGCTTAACAGGAGCGTTCCGATAAAGACCTGGCCATCAGTATGTGACGTCACAAGTGTGTGCGCAGGCCTGTAGTCCAGGTGGTGTTGCGTGGATTCGCGTTTAGCGATGACGGCCGTGTCTGTCCGCAGGGAGCCATCGCGGGCAGCCTTTGCGGCATGACCGCCGTGGCGATCCTCATAACCGGCGCACAACACGCCACCGCCACGGGAAAAGTCCGATACCCGCCGCTGCCGACGTCCGTGGAGGGGTGTCCCGGTAACCTCACAACCAGCGTGCACACGGCCGCAGCAGCCGCCGCGACCGGGTGAGCCGTCCAAGTTGTTACTGTTTCAGACAGACCATACTGTCATTTTTCGTACTTCTTGTAAGATGCTGTGGTTGGGGATGTTTCCGCGGAGTATATGCAAGGGCACAACTTGTTCCAAGAACAGGATCACAGGACTCTCAAAATGCTAGGTTGTTAATCATTTTTGGCTGGAGTCTCCAAATACAACTATTATCGCTGTTTTTGTTATTGTAAGAGATTTGAAATAAAAGCTTAGTATTATTTCTTATTATCTCATCCATGGCTGTAATTTTCGTCAACTGCACTATATATTTTTAACAACAAAATTATCAGTTGCAAATAAATTTTCGTTATATATTATTTTAGACATGGCTGCACTGCAACAACTGTTACACAACAGCAGGTGTAATAGACAGGTAACCAGTTTCAAGCGGTATAACAGACAGCCAACAAGTTCCAATAAATGGTTCTCTTCAGATAAACTTTACCATGTTTTCGGCGGATTTTAACCCGTCCTCCTTAGGACAATAAACTTGACACTAGCAATCACTGAGTAAAGATATCTCCATATGCGTCGGAAACGGTCTGTATGTCCATATCTGAAAGTTAAGGGCCCCGGAATCAATGGCTTGTCACATTAGAAAAACAAATGTCCTAAAAAAGTTATTGCAACTGATTGACAGTCTGTTACATCAGCTGCACTTTTATTATGCTTTGCTGGTTTCGATAAATTGTTATCTTGGTTTAACACATGTGTACATGAACTTGGTACATGCCCTAGAGTAATGATGGGAAAATGAAAGTAATGTGTGTAAATTTCGTCTCACGGCCATTATGCATACAATATCCACCGTTTTGGGATGATTTAAATCATTCCGAAGACGACCCTGATCTTTCGGTGTGCAACGATTAAGCCCTATAGTACGGTTCGATTAGACAGAGACGTAGTGCACATCATATCAGCACACAACACGCGTAAAATCTGATTGGATGCTTTTACTACTCGGAATAGACTTGATTTCTTTGTATATATGGGCTACAACAACAGGGCACGGGGCTGCAAGGCGAAAATAAAAATTTGAAAAGCAATTTCGATTATGACATGATTTACTACAAAGATTAATAACACCCATGAAACAAATGACTTAATATTAGTATACGGTACAATGCTATAGTACCTTACTTGCATGATAGCCATACCTGAATAACATTTCAGTATGGGAGACAAGTGTGATGAATGGCTTCAGAGTAAAGGACATGAAAGTAGGGAATACATGTAAGGAGGCGAATCGTCCTGTATTAATGTCAGAATATACGAACGCAACGTAGTAACAAATGGAGTAGTCCGTTCTCCGCCACCGCTGAACCACATCAGAGCAAGAGGCTGTAGCATAGAATGACTTAAGTCGATGACAGTTATCCCACAAAAATTACTTAACTTCATAATTACAGTTATATTTGACAAACGCTGTACAACTTAGGGTTCATTCTGTGTAGAATCATTTATTCCGCGCATTAAGAAAGTCTAATACCTCGAAATCTTTGTCTGGACACGTGATAGTCCTGCCCCTCAAAGATTCCTGCACCGGAAACAGAGAAACGGTTCCAAATACCGTGACTGAATTCATGTAAACCACCTCGAGGCTTATAATTGTTTGTTGACGGCAATGACTCTGACTGAGCATTCCCACACTACACTTCTACACGAGGTTCATCACCCGAAGTCACCAATCTAATGACTCCAAGAAATCAGTTTATATGAGAATCGCTACGCGCACTGATTTAGGAAAGCACTGATTTTAAATTAAAGCGTTGTGGTTCTCAAGTGCAGGAACACCAGTGCTGATGGCACGTGCTCGGTATTTATGTGAACATTGGGAGAACTCATTCACGCAACACTGTCGAGAATGAATGGAAAAATCCAGGACTCGATACATCTCCGCGCTTTTAGACACATTATTGAAGCGATACCCTATTAAAAATGTCACTCTCTCTAACGGAAACAGAAGACGTATGAATGCGGGCTTCAGGGAACATTTATGCTTACCGCATCGACGACAGCTCCAAGACAGAAATTAAACAGCCCTCTTTCAAAGAGATAGTGCTGCTGAGATGTCAACACAGAACCACGTATATTGTGGTACAATAAGAGTTTGAGAACTGTAGTTAATTCACACTAAACGGAAAGTTTCTGGAGAAGTAGCGTATCATTGGACAAGAACAGAAACGATAGTTCTTTCAGCATGCTACGCTCACTTCATCAGCATTAGTTTTATTTCGCAGAAGAAACTCACGAGACTTTTCTGACAACCTTCCGACGCCGGCAGGGCGATAAGTCGCTATCTTTTGGATATGAGGTTACGATCCGAGATTTCTTCCAGCATGGGGAAAAAACAGTATTCTGGCTCCCAATGACGTGAGGATGGGCGATGAGAATCACTTGAGTATTTGCTTGATACTTTCTGAGTCTCCAGACAAACGCCAGTGTCTGTCATGCACCATTCACTGCCACTCGCTGCAGTAGGAGACATGTCTCAAAACGTTAGCGCTGGTAATTCATTACGTTTCTCATAATTAAAAAACACTAGCATACTTCATTGGCAAAAGCTGTTTCAACATAGGTGGCTTTTTCGATATCCCATATACCAACCTTGATCGTAAGTTGACAGAATACGTTGATGTTCTAGTCAGTTGACTGGTAAGCCGAAACTGGGCTAGTCTTTGAACTATTTTAAGAGAGTAATTAACTAAAACAGCTGTATTGTGGAAAAAAATCAGTCCGCCCTTCCTGTTCGCCAATAACATAACGAACACACTCTTTCTCTATGCCTTTCTTGAACTTGTTGGGAGAAGTCTATCCTTCGGGCATGAATTCTGTGATGTATTTCCGTTCGAAGAGGACGTTAAACATTATATTGGCAATAAAATCGTTGCGATACCAGCCGTCTTGTCTTTGGTTTCTCATTCATCGTCTCTTTATCTGGGATCCGTAAGGGAATTTGTTGTTGCCTTCAGAAACGATACACAACAGAAAATTTGAATCAAATATTTATATATTTCACACTTGATCATCTGCAATTCGTCCTGCTCCCGAGTGCAAAAATTCTGTACAGATAACGTGTCCACTTTTCGCTGCCTAGAGACATTGCACAAATGATCTAGTCCAAGATTGTCCCACACGCCTCGCAGGAGCTTTTCGGTGTTGCACATGGAAAGGAACATACTCCTTAGAACATCGTCCAAAGACTGTCGTCTCTCAAGAAATCGCTCGTATCGGTGGCATACACAGAAGGTGCACCCATCGCAGTCAAATGAGTTCACTTTTGGCAACAGAGATGTCAATATACGTTTGTAAAGGTTACTTTATAATTCAACTTTTCTGAAACCTATGGACTTCTTGACCACTGTGAAACATTGTTATCGTTGTGTTATTGCTAGAGTAGGTCTGTTAATTATTCAATAATGAACGGACAAGTTCTTTCGCAATGTAAAATGGTTTACTGTCTGTTTTCAGCTACCTGTGTTTCACAACCGTACTATTTCACGACCGTTATCCCTCTGAGGCACCACAGTTCATCTAACGGACACCTGTTTAAGCGTATCTCGTTAGTTCAAAACAATTCGTCATTGATTGAGAAAAGTTTTGTGAGAAAAATGACATTTTATATGGCGTTGAAGTCATCGACAGTGTCAGTAATAGGTAAGAAATGCCAGCATACCATTTCGCTAAGCTCTTATACTCATCCCTTCTGAAGGTTTAAGTTCTAAGAGATTTTTCACAACTAGTACTCACCGACGTTACAGGGAAAAGCCACATTACAAATGAGTCACTCTGTGCTCACATTCAGTAAAGCCCATACAAAGATGACGGGGTGCACCTATAGCAGCTGCCAGTAAGTCACTGACAACAAGGAAAACTAGAGATTTAGTACCAAATGTATTCATAGTTTGGTGACGCGAAATGCAGTATATATTGATGCCTAGGATTAATTACTTTCTGCTGGCTATGTGTAAATCCTACAAACACTAGTATACTCTGCATATGGATAACATATTGTTACCAATGTTTCGATATTATCTGACGGACGCAGAGATAACACAGATATAACTTTAGAAAGACAGATAGCGAGGAAAAATATTATAAGATTATATAAACTTGGCGTCGTGTTGTAAGTCACGAAAGCAGTCGTATGATAAGTTGAGACTACGAATGAATTTGCCCCCGACTCCAAAAATAATCATCAGTTTCTTTGTTGTCTATTGTTACACAATAGAAAGGAATTAATCATAATTTTTTTGCAGTGAGACACTAATCTATTCCTAATCTCAACTAGATCATACGAATTTGTGAAATGGAAGGTATACAAGATTGAATTAAGCAACAAGTTCAGGATTTTGGAAAGTGGAGAAAGTTTTGTTTTTGGTTATGTTAAGTAGCACATCTGTCACTGTTAGCCGGCCGTGGTGCCCGTGCGGTTCTAGGCGCTACAGTCTGGAACCACAGGACCGCTACGGTCGCAGGTTCGAATCCTGCACCGGGCATGGATGTGTCTGATGTCCTTAGGTTAGTTAGGTTTAAGTATTTCTAAGTTCTAGGGGACTGATGACCACAGCAGTTGAGTCGCATAGTGCTCAGAGCCATTTTGATTTGACAGTAATGTTAATGATTTTCTTGTCTACCTGATCAGGACAATTGAGCAGCCGTCGCATATCAACGGACAAGACTAACCTGGAGACGTTCCATGAATGAAACCGGTCGCAGAGCCATAAATGTGTAATAATACAGCTGCTGATAAATAAAAATCATTAAATTGAAGATTACTCGGATACGAGCAACGCCATAATTTCGTAGGCACGGGGGTGCGTTATTGAATGAAACGGTAACGCCAGAATAGTTCATGTCGTTTTAAATTTCGCGTCTGCGCATCTTCAAGGTGGCAGCACATGTCACGCGGAAGGTAGCCGATACACAGTTTTCCGCAGCCGGAGGTTAATCACCAGCAGTCAGGCGAAGAAAGCATGTGTGCTTTGAGTGTGTATCCTACTACACTACTGGCCATTAAAATTGCTACACCAAGAAGAAATGCAGATGATAAACGGGTATTCATTGTACAAATATAATATACCAGAACTCACATGTGATTACATTTTCTCAGGAGAAATCAGTACCCAGAACAACCACCTCTGGCCGCAATAACGGCCTTGATACGCCTGAGCATTGAGTCAAACAGAGCTTGGATGGCGTGTACAGCTACTGCTGCCCATGCAGTTTCAACACGATACCAGTGTTCATCAAAGGTAGTGACTGACGTATTGTGACGAGCCAGTTGCTCGGCCACCATTGACCAGACGTTTTTCTTTAGTGAGAGATCTGGAGAATGCGATGGCCAGGCAGCAGTCGAACATTTTCTGTATCCAGAAAGGCCTATACAGGACCTGAAACATGCGGTCGTGCATTATCCTGCTGAAATGTAAGGTGTCGCAGGGATCGAATGAAGGATAGAGCCACTGGTCTTAAAACATATGAAATGTAACGTCCACTGTTAAAGTGCCGTCAATGCGAACAAGAAGGGACCGAGACGTGTAATAAATGGCACACCATACCACCACGCGCAGATTATACGCCAGTATGGCGATGACAAATACACGCTTAAAATGTGCGTTCACCGCGATGTCGCCAAACACGGATGCGACCATCATGATGCTGTAAGCAGAACCCGGATTCATCTGAAAAAATGACGTTTTGCCATTCGTGCACCCAGGTTCGTCGGTGAGAGCACCATCCCAGGTGCTCCTGTCTCGGATGTAGCGTGAAGCCATGGTCTCCGAGCTGATAGTCCATACAGCTGCAAACGTAGTTGAACTGTTCGTGCAGATGGTTTTTTTGTCTTGCAAACGTCGCCATCTGCTGAGTTAGGGATCGAGACGTGGCTGCACGATCCGTTACAACTATGCGGATAAGATGCCTTTCATCTCGACTGTTAGTGATACGAGGCCGTTGGGATCCAGCACGGCGTTCCGTATTACGCTCCTGAACCCACCGATTCCAGATTCTACTAACAGTCATTGGATCTCGACCAACGCGAGCACCAATGTCGCGATACCATAAACCGCAATCGCGATAGGCTACAATCAGACCTTTATCAAAGTCGGAAACATGATGACACGCATTTCTGCTCCTTACACGAGGCATCACAACAACGTTTCACCAGACAATGCCGGTCAACTGCTGTTTGTGTATGAGAAATCGGTTGAAAACTTTCCTCATATCAGCACTTTGTAGGTGCCGCCACCGGCGCCAACCTTGTGAGAATGCTCTGAAATGCTAATAATTTGCATATCACAGCATCTTCTTCCTGTCGGTTAAATTTCGAGTCTGTAGAATGTCATTGCCAGTAATTTAGAGCAACGCGGTTTTTTCAGCCGAGGGACTGTCCACAAAGGATGTGCAAACCAAAATTTGTCCCGTATATGGTTAAAACTGTATTTCGTGGGAATCTGTTTTCAGCTGGATAGAGAAATTTAGCGAAGGACAAGTCCAGTTCAAACAAGGACCGACCTGGCTGCCCTGTTTATCCTGTGATGGTACATCGTTTCCACGTCCAGGGGTGTGTTATTTCCCCAAAGACACATCCTTCTTACGGGTTGCTGCAACTAGACGAAATAAATAAACGTATTGTATACCTAGAGGCCACTCTATAGATACAAGGTAGCCACTATAATTTTATGCAGCAGCCTTTTGACGCCTAGTGGAACGATCGGATAATGTGTCTGACGTTACAAGGGGTGTATGTTTATTGACACAGCCTCGTAGAAAGAGAGCGAAAAGAGACTCTTAACGTCGCTATTATAGTTATAGAGTTTCAAAAATAAAATAAAAGGGGAAACCAGAAAAGTGATTCCAGATAATATTTACTGTCCTATTTTTAGTACCCAAGGCAGACGTGTTGGTATGGCATCCATGTTACATTTTTCATTGAGTGACAATGTGTATGAAATTCGCACACAGCCGTGTAACTGTGATGTTATTTTATTTTGACTGCCATCCACTATCCCATCACCAGGCCCCCTATGCATCTCTAAAAATAAACGATATTTTCATGCGGTGCCATCTACCCCTAGATGTCGTGAATTGAAATGGTTTCAGAAGTGCTTCATCTGAAGACTTGATGGAGCAGCTATCAAGTCTGCGTGACGGTGCGGCTTTGAAAGTTTTCTTCGGAGCAGAGGTGGATGGCGCCATTCCGTGGACTACCGTTTTGATTAAGTTTGGAAGGGCTGAATCCATGTGCAATCGCCTGCGACGATGATCAACAAAAAATTGTCACGATAAACCTCGTAACACGAGAGCAATTTTGCACTGGTGGTTCTTCGTTACTCTTTGTCTTCTATTAGGTGGCGGGGAGAACAGCGGGCACTCGCCACTCAGTACTCCAACTCGTGGATGAGAGTGTCAGCACTACGAACATGGACGTTCCGTTGAACATATTTTTTGGGGGGGCCGGCAACCGCACGCAAAATTGCACATGCTGATAAAATCTTCCGCACTCATTGTTAAAACACTTTGATTAAAACGTTTCGACAGGTATTGCGTCAGCGGAGATGCATTTTCAGGTAATAGGTTTTTTAAATATTCATGGCGCATCAAAGTAAATAAGAGCCTTTAGCGCGTTATTAATTAATCTTGAAAACGAACGATGGGACTTTGCCCGTAGCATTTACTTTGCAGTATCCGGACTGTTTAAAGAGTAAAGAGACTTATCACCAGCCGATGAATCTCTACTGACGCTAAACTGGACATGAGTTTTTAATAAGAATATTTTAACCGCCAGTGCGAAAGATATTGTTCACTACGTAGACTTCAGCAGCGAGCTGCTTGACTGCAATCCGACGATCACCTAGAAAGAGTATCCGCACATTCCAGCATTTTAAGAGTCACAGCTGTGTGCGGACGGCCGACACGTGGGATATCCGACAGGTTTGCACGACGTTATTGGGATGATAGCAGACGCCTCACTCAACTACTCTCCATGCTTTTGTTCACTGCCAGGCATACAGAAATGGCCTATGAACATTTGCCTATAAACAGATGCCATATTGAAGGCTACTATAGCGCTGTATCTCTCAGAACTGCATGAAACTGTACGGAATGAAGCGGGAATATTTCACAATGTCCGGCAAGAAATATCGGATGTTTTCGCCGAAACAGTTAGAGAAGAAAGATTAATTGTATTACTTATTGAACTCCCCTCGTATTAGGAATCAGGACACATCTGTTAACTGAAACGCCCGCTAAACCCGCTGGGCAGAATAGGTGATTAGGATTGTGGAAAGGGCCAAATAAGGTGTCGGTCAGGTTCACTCTAAATTGTAATTTAATAACATCTTTAAACCGAAACGGTACGTAGCCGAACGCTTAGGAGTTTCAAAAAGGCAATTAATTCACGGCTCAAGGCCTCCAAACAGAGAGGCATCAAGGGTGAATAGAGAAACATAAGCCCACAGTAAAATTTTCAAAATTTTAAAATAAATTACCATAACCTTTCAAAGGCAGAAGGCCGCAATGCTTTTTTTTTTTTTTTTTAGAATAGGGATTTAATGGCCACACAACATGCATGGATGTGGATTGGGTATTTGAAACCACTACTGAACCTCTTAGCGAACGGACAGCTACACACACGCTCCGACATAACATCCCTGGTCCGACCGACTCACTCCTCTCAGAATGCCGCAGCATCTAAAATAGTGGTCAGTTGAATTAACGCCAACAACACACAGAACCTGACAAACCCTTTCATAAAGACCTGAACGATACCCAACAGCCGCACAGAATTAGCCGTGCAGTCTAAGGCGCTACAGTCATGGACTCTGCGGCTTATCCAGGCAGAGGCTCGAGTCCTCCTTCGGGCATGGGTGTGTGTGTGTGTGTTTGCCCTTATGATAATTTAGGTTAAGTAATGTGTAAGCTTAGGGACTGATGACCTTAGCAGTTAAGTCCAATAATATTTCACACACAATTGAAAATTTTTGATACCCAACAGTAACTAAGTACGGAGGAAGAGCAATCGGGAGACGATGCACGCGCACACACATGACTCATGAACGACCGACCGACGATCCACCAAGACCGTGGCCCTGCTCAAGTGATCCGTGGCGGCAATGGTCGGGCTAACCGTATCGACAGACCTGACTGCTGCTCCAATCCGACTGCACTAGTGTCGCATTGCAACTCCCCGACTGGCACGTCCGGACTGCGCTCCAGACGCGTTCCAACTGTCTGTCAGACTCGAACTACCTACCACAGACTACGACCGGGAAGTAATAGCAGTCCGCCCGCTGTGACCGAGCGGTTGTAAGCTTTTCAGCCCGGAACCACGCTGCTGATGCGGTCGCAGGTTCGGATCCTGAATCGGGCATGGATGTGTGTGATGTCCTTAGGTTAGTTAGGTTTAAGTAGTTCTAAGTTGTAGGGGACTGATGACCGCAGATGTTAAGTCCCATAGTACTTAGCCATTAAAGATACTAAGAGAGGGGATATATCGATATGCGCTGCCAGCACCGGTCACGCTCATGGAAAGTAGCAAATCAGTGACATTAGTAATTTAAATTAACGTAATGAGGTTGAAGCACGTTAAAAACAGGGTTTAAAATACAAGATGGCGGGAACACGAGCCACGCACGGCTCATTAACTTCGGCATCTGCGGTTAGCGAACATGATTTGTCTAGATGTATCTAAGTATATCGGACTGAAAGCTATGGTTCATGTGATCTCGATGCCCACAGAGCGTCGGCGGACGACGTGCCGCTGGTGTTCCGGCTGTCGTACATGTACTACACTGTGGTGGGCGCCCTGATCGTGGTCACCGTCGGCTGGGTCGTGAGTCGCCTGACGGGCCCTCTAAAGCCCGGCGAGATCGACCCCAGGCTACTGGCGCCGCAGGTGCGGCCCGCCGACCACAGAAGAGCGAATCATGACGACCCCACCGTCTCAGTGGAGCTGATGCCACGAGGGACACAGCACAAGACCAACACCGACACCAACCCCTAGCTAATGGGTACCAGGGGAAAAGCGTCTGCCGCAAACACTTCGACAGTGTACTTGGTTGGTGTGCAAGTTCGTAGTGTTTTTCCACAAGCTTAATAAACACAACAGTAAGATTTAGTCATCAATAGTATAGTGTTCTCCGGACCCGCCAGGGTAGCCGAGATCGGCCCCGGTTCGAATTCGCCTGGCGGATTAACGACGAGGGCCGATGTGCCGGCCAGCCTGGATGATGTTTTTAGTCGGTTTTCCACATCCCGCTAGGTGAATACCGGGCTGGTCCCCATGTTCCGCCTCAGTTACACGGCTCGCAGACACCTGCACACTTTCGCACTATTCCATGGATTACACTCGACGCAGACAGTTGGGATACACTAATTCCGTCCCGGGGGTTACAGCGTGGCAACAGGAAGGGCGTCTGGTCACTCTTTAACCATTAACATGCCAAATCCGATTAACGATGGCTGCCCTTGCGTAACTGCGGGACAAAGCTCATGCAATAGATAGTATTTTGTTCTCCACTATTTACAGCAGTTTTCCAACGATGGGGTAAATTCGCGATTCCGCTACTGTAGAAATCACCTGGTTTTGAGACTAAGAACTCGTCGAGCCATGTTTGGGCGTGCTTTCACACGGAAAGGAAGTCCTTGAAGTTGTCCGACAGAGCGGAAAAGATGAAAATCTGAAGGCGCAAGATCACTGAATAAGGTGAGTGCGGAATCGTTTCCCAACCAAGGCCTGTAGGGTGTTTTGTCAGTCCAGCAGAATGCGGCCGGGCGTTATCTCGGAGTAGCATCGTTTCAATCAGTCTTCCTGGTCGCTGTTGTTATCTTGCGGCTTCGGAGAAGCAATGAGTCAGTCGTACACCACACCGTCGTTGCTCTACCAGATGCATTGCATTATCTTTTGTCGACGCACGCAGGCCTTTGCATAGAAAGTTGCTGCTTAGTTTGGGAACAACCGTACGTTTGTTAGCACATGCACACCATTTTTAGTCACCAGAAATGAGGAAAGATAGCTCTTATCCACGAGCTAATTGATGGATAGGAAGCAGAGATGCATGAATGGCCCGAAGCTGATGTTTGTGATTTTGGCTTAAAGCATGCGTACCGATCTTCGACCCTTCCTCATTGCATGCAAACGTCATACGATGATCGACTGATCACAGTTCATTAGTTATCAGATATCGAGTACATTGACGTGGATGATGGTTGGAGTAACGCGTTTAAACGATCTTTGTCAAATCCAGAAGGTCTTCCTGGACGTGGAAGTTCACTAATTTCAAAACTATCCTCTTTAAAACGAGAAAACCATCCTCTTTCCATTCTCTGTCCAATGGTATTTTCCCCATACATGGCGCAAATTTTTCTCCGCTCACCCACCTACTGAACTAAAACAGAATTATATGTCGGAAATGTTCCGATTACTTCACTTGGCATTCGGTTTTATAACGTCCTCCGCTCCGCTCACAGTCTCCAAATCAGAAATTGACAATATGTAAAAAAAAAAAATAGCAACAATGAACTACAAATAAAAACGATACTCTATAAATAAACCCATGGCAACAGGAATACCATTATGAATAACAGAAACGCTACGAACTTACTCACCAACGCAATATTTTTGCTTCCGATTGAAGGATGACAGTGATCCACTTTGACCGTTCCTGTGATTCTCGTACAAAGAGCTCACAATTCACGGACATTATTTTGTACTGAAGATTGTGAAACAAATGAAAAGTGAAATCTGTAAAACTTTTTTCATATCTTTTTTCTTTAGAATACATTACTTGCCAGAGACGATTATTACTTACATCTTAAGCTTTTATATTAAAAGATGCCGATTCAGTTTTTATTTGTTGATTACTTAGATTTGTTCTTAATTCTGAACTTTAGCATTACTATAAATGTGAAAAATTCTTTTCGTCTTATCAAATGTATTTGATGGAGCTATTGTGTTTCCTATCAAGAGCGTTTAGAGCTTCTGTGTCGGCAAATTACACTGAGTGCAATATCATCTGAATTTGGCAAGACAACAGAATGGTATCTAAATCAGAATCTGAAAACTGACGTATTGCGACTGATCTGGGATCAAATTTCATTGATTTAAAATAGCATTGCACAAGCAAGGTCATCTATTGTAATTAAATAGGAGCAGTGACATGTATGTAAGTGAAAAGGCTAACGAGTCCTACTCCAGGAAATGCTTAATAAAACAAGGTATTCTCTGCTTGAAGTTTAGCTATCATTTAGCAAGAATATTCACCTTAACAGTACGGTTCCTTACACGTTTGATTTCTAAAACAATGATAGGGAATCATTCTATCAGCAATAGATTGTGCTATCGGGGAGATTGGACACGGTTGATCTTGTGAGCATATTAAAAATTCAAGGACACACTACAGCGGTGGAGGGAATTGCTACAAATTGAATACAGTTGCCGTCAGACGTGGCATGTGACCATTTACTTCGCTCAATAATTTCTGTATACCACAGCCAAGAAGTCCCAACAGCGCTGAATAGCGAAAGAGCCAATGCGCCCTTCTCAAACTAAAATTGAAACGGACAAAAAGTCTATACCAGCACAACTAAGCTATGTAACTCTCACGATAACTGAATTTAATTACTGAACGGGTAACTTGCGTAGAGTAACGAAAGCGACTAAGTGGATTCCCAGCCAAAACTGTTTATTCTAAGTACACTCGGGAACAGCACGTGTTACTTACATCATCAGATCTTAGTTCATTGTTACGAACTCTTTTCTAAATCTCCCCAGACTCTGTTCTGGTTCGTCACACTATGGTGACGGTGGCCGATACCCAATCCGGCCAAATCAGTCTAAGATTCAGTGTTCTACAACAAGAGCCAAGAAGCTATACCGCACCTTCGATTCCACATGCTCTCCGAATTAAGCGCACATTCATATATCACAGAGATAGTTCTGATTAGGTTACAGGTAGAAGGCGACGTTGGATGCTGATGAGATAAAAAAAAAGGCAAAATCAGTAAAGTTGGTTCTTCACGCAATCCTCCTCTCAAGCAGTTGGATGACAAGCAAATAGCAAAAAGCAATTTTCTGCATTGTGTGAACAGTTAATCATTACAAATAATGCTTTCACGAATGCTGGCTGAGAGAGAATCCTTCAGACATCATCACTGGAGAAAGTACATCTCTCAACACCTGTGTTCTCAGAATTCATCCTACGTTGTCTACTGCAGGACTCTGACTTCGTCATATTTAACTGATCGTCCAGTTGACTGCAGAACGAAGTCTACACAGCTAGTTTTTGCAGCTCTACCACACCCTACGATTAAAGACATTAAAGCTTCCTTACAGACGCAAATACCACAAAATCAGTTTCCCGTATTGGATATTATCAGTGTTGGAGAAGGATGCTTTCTATAAGAAAATATCACGTAACGGTTCTGATCAAAATTAAGACACTGCACAATTAATTCTCTGTACTTACGCCTGTTAAATGTGAACAAATAACATTTGAAGAAACACGTTTAAAAATAATTACATACATCACTTATTTCGTACTGTTTCCTAACCTTATCCTCGAACTCCCATGCGTCGTTAAACTATTACGTTCCAGTAAATACGGCCGATCCATTTGCCAAGAATGACTCTATAAAGCAATAGAAAGCAAAAATATAGACTACCTAATAAATAATATGCGATCTCCACAATGAGTTATCTTCTTTTCAATAGATTAACGTGTCTGATAGTTACTATAGCACGATAAAGTTGATTATTCCAAGTTCTGCACGAAAAAAAACGAAGTACGCCCGATACAATCGACTGGTCAGAGAGTGTCGCCAAATGTGTTCTTGGTTTGACGTCCTAAAACTGAAGAAGAGTGCGATAAAAGTAGACATGTTGTGGTAGAAAGGATCGAAACCGATCCAAAAGATGAGCAGTGAGCTACTATCTAAGCTCTGAGAACAAGTGACGCTATTTTACATCAATGCTAATGAATTGGAAACGACGCAACGGACGGAATTTCTTCTTAAGTTATTTGTCAGCACAACCGCCTCAACACCCTTATAAGCTTTTCAGATTTTTTCTGACCACCCTGTTTATGCAAAACAAATGATCCAAGTCCTTTATCCTATACCCTAAAAAGATGTAAAAAAAGCTGAAAAGTAACAATGGGGCAATCGTTTGGAGAAACATAAATGTGCATTGTTTTCCAATGAAAAACCTGTACCAGTATAAGATATTAGTTTACTTATTTATCTTTTGACAACTTTTGAATATATTCCATGCATATAAAGTTGTAGTTTCAAGGGAAAGATAAAATGCCGGTGGGTCGTACTGCTAACACTAATTTAAACGAGTCTTAAAACAGTCTTACAGCTATAAACAAGAAATTGTAGTGAATTACACATAGAACGAAAATACTACAGCACCAGACAATGTTTGTTAAAATTCATCAGCAGAATCATAGAATCCATCCTTATAAGGTCCGATAAATAGATGTAAGGCACATTTTTTAAATGATTTTGTTAACTCCTGAGTGCTAAAATCCTGTTGTAAAAGCAACGAAAATTTTGGTGAAACAATAAAACCGAATATATTGTAATATACACTCCTGGAAATAGAAATAAGAACACCGTGAATTCATTGTCCCAGGAAGGGGAAACTTTATTGACACATTCCTGGGGTCAGATACATCACATGAACACACTGACAGAACCACAGGCACATAGACACAGGCAACAGAGCATGCACAATGCCGGCACTAGTACAGTGTATATCCACCTTTCGAAGCAACGCAGGCTGCTATTCTCCCATGGAGACGATCGTAGAGATGCTGGATGTAGTCCTGTGGAATGGCTTGCCATGCCATTTCCACCTGGCGCCTCAGTTGGACCAGCGTTCGTGCTGGACGTGCAGACCGCGTGAGACGAAGCTTCATCCAGTCCCAAACATGCTCAATGGGGGACAGATCCGGAGATCTTGCTGGCCAGGGTAGTTGACTTACACCTTCTAGAGCACGTTGGGTGGCACGGGATACATGCGGACGTGCATTGTCCTGTTGGAACAGCAAGTTCCGTTGCCGGTCTAGGAATGGTAGAACGATGGGTTCGATGGCGGTTTGGATGTACCGTACACTATTCAGTGTCCCCTCGACGATCACCAGAGGTGTACGGCCAGTGTAGGAGATCGCTCCCCACACCATGATGCCGGGTGTTGGCCTTGTGTGCATCGGTCGTATGCAGTCCTGATTGTGGCGCACACCTGCACGGCGTCAAACACGCATACGACCATCATTGGCACCAAGGCAGAAGCGACTCTCATCGCTGAAGACGACACGTCTCCATTCGTCCCTCCATTCACGCCTGTCGCGACACCACTGGAGGCGGGCTAACGGTGTGCGGGACCGTAGCCCAGCTTCATGGAGACGGTTGCGAATGGTCCTCGCCGATACCCCAGGAGCAACAGTCTCCCGAATTTGCTGGGAAGTGGCGGTGCGGTCCCCTACGGCACTGCGTAGGATCCTACGGTCTTGGCGTGCATCCGTGCGTCGCTGCGGTCCGGTCCCAGGTCGACGGGCACATGCACCTTCCGCCAACCACTGGCGACAACATCGATGTACTGTAGAGACCTCACGCCCCACGTGTTGAGCAATTCGGCGGTACGTCCACCCGGCCTCCCGCATGCCCACTATACGCCCACGCTCAAAGTCCGTCAACTGCACATACGGTTCACGTCCACGCTGTCGCGGCATGCTACCAGTGTTAAAGACTGCGATGGAGCTCCGTATGCCACGGCAAACTGGCTGACACTGACGGCGGCGGTGCACAAATGCTGCGCAGCTAGCGCCATTCGACAGCCAACACCGCGGTTCCTGGTGTGTCCGCTGTGCCGTGCGTGTGATCATTGCTTGTACAGCCCTCTCGCAGTGCCCGGAGCAAGTATGGTGGGTCTGACACACCGGTGTCAATGTGTTCTTTTTTCAATTTCCAGGAGTGTATAAGTATCAGTTGTTTGTAAATTTTTTGTCATTCGATTATTTAATAATTTCACCTGGTTCCAACATAAATCTGAATTAGGAATATAATGAGTAGCAAGTAGATTAAAACTGAAGAAACTGCAAAAAGGTGGGAATTTAAGGAGATGGGACCTGGATAAACTGAAACAACCAGAGGTTGTACAGAGTTTCAGGGAGAGCATAAGGGAACAATTGACGGAAACAGGGGAAAGAAATACAGTAGAAGAAGAATGGGTAGCTTTGAGGGATGAAGTAGTGAAGGCAGCAGAGAATCAAATAGGCAAAAAGACGAGGGTCAGTAGAAATCCTTGGGTAACAGAAGAAATATTGAATTTAATTGATGAAAGGAGAAAATATAAAAATGCAGTAAATGAAGCAGGCAAAAAGGAATACAGACGTCTCAAAAATGAGATCGACAGGAAGTGCAAAATGGCTAAGCAGGGATGGCTAGAGGACAAATGTAAGGATGTAGAGGCTTATCTCACAAGGGGTAAGATATATACTGCCTACAGGAAAATTAAAGAGACCTTTGGAGAAAAGAGAACCACTTGTATGAATATCAAGAGCTCAGATGGAAACCCATTTCTAAGCAAAGAAGAGAAAGCAGAAAAGGTGGAAGGGGTATATAGAGGGTCTATACAAGGGCGATTTACTTCAGGACAATATTATGGAAATGGAAGAGGATGTAGATAAAGATGAAATGGAAGGTACGATACTGCGTGAAGAGTTTGACAGAGCACTGAAAGACCTAAGTCGAAACAAGGCCCAGGGAGTAGACAACATTCCATTGGAACTACTGACGGTCTTGGGAGAGCCAGTCCTGTCGAAACTGTACCATCTGGTGAGCAAGATGTATGAAACAAGCGAAATACCCTCAGACTTCAAGAAGAATATAATAATTCCAATTCCAAAGAAAGCAGGTGTTAAGAGATGTGAAAATTACCGAACTATCAGTTTAATAAGCCACAGTTGCGAAATACTAACTCGAATTCTTTACAAACGAATGGAAAAACTAGTAGAAGCCGACCTCTGGGAAGATTCCGTAGAAATAATGGAACACGTGAGGCAATACTGACCTTACGACTTATCCTAGAAGAAAGATTAAGGAAAGGCAAACCTACGTTTCTAGCATTTGTAGACTTAGAGAAAGCTTTTGACAATGTTGACTGGAATACTCTCTTTCAAATTCTAATGGTGGCAGGGGTAAAATACAGGGAGCGAAAGGCTATTTACAATTTGTACAGAAACCAGATGACAGTAATAAGACTCGAGGGACATGAAAGGGAAGCATTGGTTGGGAAGGGAGTAAGACAGGGTTGTAGCCTCTCCCCGATGTTATTCAATCTGTATATTGAGCAAGCAGTCAAGGAAACAAAAGAAAATTTGCGAAGTAGGTATTAAAATCCATGGAGAAGAAATAAAAACTTTGAGGTTCAGCGATGACATTGTAATTCTGTCAGAGACAGCAAAGGACTTGGAAGAGCAGTTGAATGGAATGGACAGTGTCTTGAAAGGAGGATATAAGATGAACATCAACAAAAGCAAAACGAGGATAATGGAATGTAGTCGAATTAAGTCGGGTGATGCTGAGGGAATTAGATTAGGAAATGAAACTCTTAAAGCTATAAAGGAGTTTTGCTACTTTGGAGCAAAATAACTGATGATGGTAGAAGTAGAGAGGATATAAAATGTAGACTGGCAATGGCAAGGAAAGCGTTTCTGAACAAGATAAATTTGTTAACATCGAGTATAGATTGAAGTGTCAGGAAGTCGTTTCTGAAAGTATTTGTATGCAGTGTAGCCATGTATGGAAGTGAAACAAGGACGATAAATAGTTTGGACTAGAAAAGAATAGAAACTTTTGAAATGTGGTGCTACAGAAGAATGCTGATGACTAGATGTGTAGATCACGTAACTAATGAGGAGGTATTGAGTAGAATTGGGGAGGAGAGAAGTTTGTGGCACAACGTGACCAGAAGAAGGGGTCAAGGGATCACTAATTTAGTATTGGAGGGCAGCGTGGAGGGTAAAAATCGTAGAGGGAGACCAAGAGATGAATACACTAAGCAGGTTCAGAAGGATGTAGGTTGCAGTAGGTACTGGGAGATGAAGAAGCTTGCACAGGATAGAGTAGCATGGAGAGCTGCATCAAACCAGTCTCAGGACTGAGGACAGCAACAACATGAGTAGCAAATATGATACCAATGATAGAGAGATGTCATATCAATTAGCTTTTAAGCTCATTTAGACTGGCTTACAAATCTTGTAAAATAGTCCAAGGTACGAGTCAGCCCATGTACTCACTAATGCTATACGGAGCTTTCTTGCAAGTCGTGGATACAGTGTGAAAGACGATCCTTCATTTATCGGAAGTAGCTTTGTTTTCAACTCGTTCAAGTTTTATTTAAGGTAATAACTTGCATTTACAGATAACCAGTTTTGTTTCCCTCGCTACTGGAATTTGAAGAATACATCTCGTGCAGTTACAGCTGTGGCCCCAGTGAAAATTAAGTTACCGTTATTCTGTCCCAGTTTATGTTGGCTTGAAATATTTATATTAACTGTTTAGATTTTCGCGATGGCAAATGGTCACAAATCACTTCCAGATAGCTTTACGACAACAAAATTCCCTCTGAGAATAATGGTGCAGAGGTCAGGCGAGAGGTGAGTATTGTAATTCAAAATATTTGTTAGCTCTCAATAAATAAGGTAACTTCAGGCGAAATACATACTTATAACGTAAAGTCACACAGAAGAAAAGGCGTTAGGTTTTAACTTATACAAAAGAAAGTATCCTGTGATCGCCATCTATTGTTATTCCAAAGGAAGGACATAGCAGCAGACAGCCACACCCATTATCAGCGGATTACGTCGGCCGTTGAGCTAATGGACCGTATTGTTTGAAGGGATAACGCTAGGTACGCCGCGGGCAGCTGACAGCTTGGTCACCGCCTCGCCATAACTGGAGCTGGAACGCCCATTGTCGCAGCTTACCAGCTACTGGAGTCTTGTGTGCAGTACAGGGGTTTACTAAGGCCTAATAACGTCAGGAAACTAAAACTCGTTCTCCCAGTTACTTGATTCCTAGCACAGAATGAAAAGTAAGGAAATTCACTTACTTGCTACGGGTTCGAATTATGTAATGGTTTTCTATCACGATGGAGATGTAATCAGTAGGAGGCACTGTAGATATTCGTTTGTGGTGAAGAACAGAGAGACGGAAGTGGAGGCTGACGTTTAGTGCATATAAAAGCTTCCTTAGTAGATCGCAACATTTTTTGTTGCACAGTCTTCACTTCTCATTCCATAGAAGAATTATATATTTTTGAGAGCATAAGAACTTCTGGGAGTATAAATTTGAAAGAGAAAGTAAGACGACAACATACAAGAAATCGAGTTTTCTAGAAACCCATTTAATATTGTACGAATATTGTACTGAAATTACGAAAGAATTTATATTTCACTATTTCCTTTTCATTCGATTAAAACAGGTGACCGGTCTACCTGAGGGAAGGCCCTAATCACACGACATTTCATTTCATATCTTTATCGTTTTTTTTAACTCAGAGAATTGTCTCTGGGCTTTCTTAATTGCATCATCTATTAACTTTCTTTGTAAGTCATCTATTATCTGAGTTTGAAGAATTTATGGTGTTTATGCGAGAAACACGTCGAATTTTCTGTGGTGCCGATGAATGACATTTCTGAACATGAATAGCTGGTACGCAATGGTCTGTGGAGTAACTGTAAATGGCAATACAAGGGACAGATAAAATTCAAACTCCTTAACATTTGATACAATTAAAAGGAGTAAGCAGTAAATTTCGAAGCTGTAAATATGGTTGAAAAATAAAAAGAAAGTTGAATTTGAATACAATGAAATCTGGAGTCGATAATGTGCAGAGGAATAAATTCAGATTTAACTTACCAAGCACAGACTTCTTACGTAGTGATCTATAGGATATTCCATATCGACAGCACTGTTTCCAACAAACCTGCAACAAAGCAAAATGATCAAATCAACAAACGATTCAAATAGTATCACAATCAAAGAATTCAGTTCTTATTTACTGAATCCATTAGGTATTGACAGTCTTCAATGTAAAAAGTCTCAGTATCTCGAAAGTAATGGCATAAACAAATCGTTTCTGATTTGGTCAATAATTATTGTCAAATTTTGCTCCAGTTCTATGTCGTCGAGAGACCTCCTGGTGGAGGGTGCCACAGGGGGCCCGCTTAGCGGGGTTGTCTGACCTCGTGGAACAGCTGTACCATTCAGCTCTTTTGTACCGTTCAGATCAATGCGACATAGCGCGTACAGATACCGTGCAAACGAAAAGCAACCAATGCTAATAACAGGATTCATCTGGAACCTTCTTGGTAAGTGCGTATCATCCCTCAGAGTGGGAAAATGCGACGTTACGGAATAACTACGGAAGTAGTTATTAAATAACTCCACTGTACGAATGAAGAGTCCAAACTCGCAAGTTGTGTGTTGCTACATCTGAATCTACATGACTACTCTGCTGTTCAAATTTTTGTGCCTAGCACAGGGTCCTTCGAAATACCTTCAGACTATTTCTCTACCGTTCCACTTTCTACCAGCGAGCGAGAAAAATAAACATTTACGTCTTTCTGTAAGAGTGGCGATCAAAAAGTTCCAGTTCAAAGACCACATACACTTCTTGCCTTCATTCGGTGCTCATATACTAGCAACGGAGTCGCGATGGGCTGCATATACTCTGTAACAACGCATCCAAAATGAAAAATTTTTATCGCTCCATGTTTTACAATGATCACTTTTCCCTGTAGAGGTTGGATGCAATAAAAATTTTCGCATTCAGAAGATGGTTGAAGTTTCGTGAAAAGATGTCACCACAACAAAGAACGCATTTGTTTTAATGAGTACCATCCCAACTCACTTATCATAACTGCGATTGTTTTACGCCTATTTCGCGATAATACAAAACAGCTGCCCTTCTTCAGACTTTTTCGATGTCCATGATCAACCCTATCCGGTTATTATCCCATACTGCACAGCAATATTCTAGTAGAGGGACAAGCGTAACGTAGACAGTCTCTTTAGTATACCTGTTACAACTTCTAAGCGTTCTTCCAATAAAACCTAATCTTTGGTTTGCCTTCACCACAGAATTATTTATGTGATCGATCAAATTTATGTCCATAATGCTAATTCCTTAGCATCTGACAGCCTTTAAATCTGTAATTTATAGTGTAAACGAAATTTATTGTATTTATTTTCGTACTCACGTGGATGATCTTACACATTCCGTTTTTCAGGGACATTTGCCACTTCTCGCAATATATAGACGTCGTGCCGAAATCATTTTGCAGTTGGTTTGGATCTTTTGTTTTACTAGAGGGTAAATAACAGCATTTTCTGCAAACAATCTTAAAAGTCTTTTCAGATAGTATCTTACAGCATTTATATAGGTTAGGAACAGCAGGGGTCCTATAGCACTTCCTTTGTGAGCACGAGATATTATTTGTGTTTTCCCCTACGATTTTCCGTCGATTTCTCCGTAATGTAATATTGCTGACAGGAAATCGCGAATTCAGTCTCGCAAAGAGGAATAGTGCCAAAAATTTTCTGAAACTCTAGTAACATGGAATTAATTTGAAATACGTTGCTGATAGCACTCATTACGAAGCGTGAATAAAGAAGTAGTTGTGTGCTGCCTGTGTGTCAACAGATCGTTTTCTTCGACGTAGTTCAAAATGTTCGAACATTGCATATCCTCCAAAATCTTACTGTAAAGTAGTATCAGTGATATAGGTCTGTAATTAATCGGATTACTCCTATTTCCTTTCCGAGTATGGTGTGACCTGTGCAATTTTCCAATCTTATGGGTCGGATATTTCGTCGAGTAAGCGGTAGTATGTTGTTATTGTATCAGCATACTCTGAAATGAACCTTACTGGTATCATATCATGACCACAAGACTTGCCTTTATTAAAGATTTTTAAGCCGCTTCGCTATACCAATGATATCTACTTTCATGTTGGCGTTTAGTCTCGACTAGAATTCTTCGTCGTCTTTGGTGAAGGGATTTCAAAAACAGCGTTTAGTGACTCCGCTTTAGTGGTGTTGTCTTCGACAATATTACCATTAGTAGTGCACAGTGAGATTACTGATTGTACCTTACATACGACCAGAATCTCTTTGGATTTGAAACAGAGTTTCGTTCTGCATCTCGCGTTAAGTCTGCGCTAAGTTTCAAGCTTCCATCAAACATGACCAATGTTGGAGATTTTGTGTCAGGCATGCTTTTTTCCTTGTTTCTGCCACAGTATTGCTATCTGTTTGTGTACCTTGGGGGGTCAATACCGTCTTTTATTGATTTATTCGGTACGAATCCCTCAATTGCTTCAGCTACTTCATTGAAGCCAAATGTTTTGTATCCTTGCATAATTAGTTCCGAAGCAGTGGAGAGTGTCTCTTAGGAAGGCACCACGCGAATTTTCAACCGCTTTTTAGAATAATTATACCTCGCCATCATAAAGAGGACAGACGGAAGTGACCACCAACTATAATTCTATGAATGTGGTACCTATTTGAGACAACACTGACGTTATTTTTGGACTGTTCAGCAACTGAATGATCTGAGCCGGGGAGGGGGAGGGGGGTGGGGCATCGGGATGGGAGAAGGAACTAATAATTAATTCATTCCGTTCGTCAAGTATAACTTCTACCCTTTGTAACTCACAGCAACCACCTACTTTAATTTCGCTGCAGTATAAACTACTTCTATTAATAACAATCACGTCAACACCAACTTTATTTGATCTATCCTCTCTAAACACCTTTGCAAAACATTGGTTGAACGTACCTCCGGCTTTACCCAGCTTTCGGTACAAATAAAGATTTGAACTTCAGTGTTCTCTACTTTTGCTTGGAGCTCTGTTTTTTTTTTTTTTTTTTTTTTTTTTTCAACACAACTACGTCAGTTTACGAGAACAGTAATGACTATTAACTTGTCTGCCCTCTTCCCGTGTACATCCTACACCCTTTGACAATGAAACATCATATGTACCTTCTCGAGACCCTTTACTCCTACAAAACGGCGTAGTCCACAGCACATAGTCGCCGCTACTCGTGCAGCCGCCTCCTACGTGTAGTGGACCACTAACGTGTTAAGTGGAACCCGGAATCTGCAACCTAAACGACCGCAGAACCGTCTGAGCCTTTGACTCAGTCCTTCCAGTCGGCTCTGTACCAAAGGTCCGTAGTCCGTCCCGATTATGAAGATTCAGATGAAGAACTCTGCCCTAATTTCGCAAGCACGACAGGCAATATATACAGCTTGTGCTGCAACAGAACAACGAAAGAATAACAAAAGAAGTAGCAGAATGCCAGGAGAGAGAGAGCTCTACTCTTGAAGACGCATTGTGAGTGATATTTCACTGTTATACTTCATAAACAAATTTCAACGTTTGCTTTACTTCGGTCACTACGGAAATATAAAAACAGTATTTAGTATCGCGCTTCAAAAGAAGCTCGTACAGACACTAATACCCCCCGATACTTGACTGTGGTCGTACCGATTTCCAACAACTTTTGTAAGAAAGCTCACACAGACTGGACTTGTCGGTGAGTGCTTGTGTACGATAGATTTGAGACGTCCACTTTCCTGACCATATCACCCCAGCATATGAACAGTTATTATGGCTAAGTACAGATGAGCGTAGACGATGCCAAACTCATTGCTTGCTCTATCGTATTTTCATTCACTGCAGTCCCTCTTACTTGTTCTGAACTCTTACTCTACTGTTTGAACAGCACAGCAGAAATACTTTTTCTGAACGAAGTAAAATCCTCTCATTACCATCAAATAAAACAGTTATGTTCTCTGCATCATATTCTGTACCAGGAATCTGACTGCAGCAGCAAACTCGGTGAAATACTTTGTGTTTATGAAAGACTTTGTTATTGTAGCGTACTTCATCGACATTGTCTGGCTTGGCATCATCTAGGTTGCATTCGTTTTGAGAGTTTTATACTTTTTGCTTTTCGATATGTGCAGTGAACGAGATAAACGTTTGGAGCAAATGATTTATGAAGTCCTTGACGAGTTTCCAGACGGTGAAATAGTGCTGTCTGATGACGATTCGGATTATATGTCATTTGAAAATAACGGTAAGTCAAGATTTGTTTCATATTTTGTTGCTGCAAATGGTTTTTTTGTTCTCTCCCCGGAATTTTATATTATGAATTAATCTCCTGCAGGTACTTCAGGATATGAATCAGATCATGTTTCGCCTTCTACATTGACGAATACTCAAAGTAGAAAAAGAAGTAGAAGTGACTTTGATGGTGACTGGACAGATGTTGACGAAACAACAATGAAGAAACAAATTGTTATGCCAGCAAAAACTTGCCAAGCTGCGGTCTGACACGTATCTTCTAATTATAGATTCAAACAGTGGAAAACTGTAACAATTGTAGATATGAAAAAATTCCTCGCTGTTTTGCTGCATATGGCAATAAGTGAGAGGCCAAACATGAAGAGCCACTGGAATACTGATCCTGTTGTCAGCTGTAACTTTTGTCCCAGTTTTTCGATAAGAGATAGGTTTATAAACATTTTGTCTATTTTCACCTCAATGATAACAAAATGGCAAAAAGAAAGGTGAACTAGGTTTTGAAGCACTTTATAAAGTTCTACCTCTCCTCAATTCATTGAGAGAGAAACTACAAAATATTTATTATCCAGAGGAAACAGTAACAGTGGATGAAGGAATTTGTCCCTACAGAGGAAGAGTAGGCTTCAATTTTTATGTGGCCAATAAACCAAACAAATATGGTATGACGCTGTACATTTTGGCTGAATCCAGAACAGAATATATCTGGAATTTTGAGATATACCATGGAAGCGATGAGACAGTCGACAACAGTCCTTCTAGTGTCGTGAAGCGTGTGACCAATAAGCTTGTGGGTAAAGGGCACATTGTGTATATTGATCGTTTCTACACAAGTGTTCAATTAGCTGAAGAATAAGCTGATGATAATACTCGTCTTGTTGGGACAGTTAGGACCAGCGCAACTCACAGACCTACAATGCAGAGTGTCCGCAGTTGTTGATTATGATAGAAACAAAGCTGGGGTGAGCCTATTTGACCAACAACTATCTTATTGGGTTCTGGATCACAAGACTGTGAAGTGGTGGAGGAAACTAGCCGCACATTGCATAATAATGGCATGCTGCATTAAAAGAAAAAAAAAAAAAACTTGCCACCTCTCAGTTTATTCGAGAAGTATGAACAGGATTGGTGTTGTCTGCTGGAGATTCAACAGAAAGCTTTCCACGTGGATCATCAAAATTAGCACGACTCTTAGAAAAACATTTCCCTAGTTTTAACACTCCAGAACGGAAGAAAAAAGGACAAAGGAGGTGTGTGGTGTGTAGCGAATAGGAGAAATGTTCAACAGGAAATGCTGGAAGAAAGGACATCTCATATGAGTTCACCGAATGTAACGCTGGGTTATGTATCTCCTCCCTGCTTCAGTGTTTATCACACCTTTGTCCACTATGAACGCTAAATTGTGAACTGAACTTATTGTTATTTTTCTTTACTTCAAGTGTTTTGTTAATATTTTTAGAGGATAATAACATGTTTCACTGTATATAACAGTGCTGTAATTCTTTTTCAATTGTTTTTGGCGGTAAATATCACTGACTGGAAATTTCATTGGTGCCTTCAAATTTTAAATTATTGACGCCAAAATTTCAGTACTTAACGTAAATAGTCCAACAAACATAAGAATGTTGTGGAATTCCAATAACAGTGAGTTGTACAGCAGTAAGAAGTTACAGAAGAACGCTGATTTTAATCAGTCCGCAGGAGACGGTAAATACAAACTACATCGGCATTGTAAATGGTAATTAAATTCCTTCCAAATTTCAAAAGACGTCTAATGGTCCACCTTCTGTACAATGGCCATCCCTCCCACATTCTGTGCACTTCACTCTCGTTAGTCGCCCTCCCCCACAATTTTTTCCTACCCGCTGACGGCGGAGTTCTCTGTTTATGTTCTGTTCCTACCTAAAAGCCACCGTAGATCACAAGCGCCTCCTTATCAGACTGCCTGCTTAGAGACCATCGTCTCATTTATGCGACTGGATTCGTGACTTTCAGTCCGAGTGGTCACAGTTCGTAGTAACTGACGGAAAGTCGTCGAGTAAAACAGAAGTGACTTCCAGCGTTCTCCAAGGTAGTGTTATAGGCGCTCTTCTGTTCCTTATCTGTTCAAATGGAGGAAATGGCTCTGAGCACTATGCGACTTAACTTCTGAGGTCATCAGGCGCCTAGAAATTAGAACTAATTAAACCTAAATAACCTAAGGACATCACACACATCCATGCCCGAGGCAGGGTTCGAACCTGCGACCCTAGCGGTCGAGCGGTTCCACCATGTAGCGCCTAGAACCGCACGGCCCCTCCGGCCGGCTTTCCGTATCTGTATAAGCGATTTAGGAGACAACCTGACCAGCCGTCTTAGATATTTTGCAGACGATGATCTTGTTGTCGTGTAGTGAGTTCATCACAAGATCAAAATCAATTGGAATACCATTTAGATAAGATATCTATATGGTGCAATAATTGTCAACTGTCCCCAAATAAGGAAACGTATAAGATCATCCACATTAGTGCTAAATGCGTAAATACTACTAAATATCTAGCAATTACAATTATGAGCGACTTAAATTAAAAAGGACACACACAAAATGTGCTGGGGAAGGCGAGCCAAAAACTGCGATTTATTGCCAGGACAATCAGAGAACGTAACAGATCTACTAAAGAAACTGCCTACACTACGCTTGGCTGTCCTATTTGGTTTACTGCTGTGGGGTGTAGGATTCTTAACAGATAGGATAAACGGAGTACATCGAAGACGTTCAAGGAACAGCAGCACGTTTTGCATTATCGGGAAATAGGGGAGAGTGTCACTGACATGATGCAATATTTGGCCTGAACATCATTAAAACGGCAGCGTTTGTCTTCTCCACGAAATTTTATTTACACACTTTCTAATCCGAATGCGAAAATATTTTGTTGACGCCAACCTACATAGGAAGAAACCATCATCAGAATAAAATAAGCGAAACCAGAGGTCACACAAAAGGATATAGGTGGTTTTTTTTCGCGCGCTGTTCGAGAGTGGAATAATAGCGAACTATTGGGAACGTGGTTACATGAATCCTCTGCCAGGTACGTAAGTGTAATATGGAGAGTATCCATATAGATGTGGATGTAGATGTCACTGTCATTTCAATCCACTCCTCTTCCTTTACCCATTTTGTCTTTGATAATATTAAACGTGGCTCAAACGTGTTAAGCTAACTCATATCCTTCTAAATGCGCTTTACTGCTATTATTA
Organism: Schistocerca gregaria; assembly: GCF_023897955.1. Lineage (NCBI taxonomy): Eukaryota > Metazoa > Arthropoda > Insecta > Orthoptera > Acrididae > Schistocerca > Schistocerca gregaria. The sequence continues at coordinate 180,423,709 of NC_064923.1, read as the reverse complement.
TTATTGTTCTTGGGAATCTTCTGTAGCAACTTTGGTATTTTTTGTTGCAGGTCAGATGAAACAGAGGGCCTTAGGGCCCTAATATGTTCAGGCAAAATTAGCAATAAACAAATAAATAAATAAAACGTTTCAGTACAGAAAGTTTTATCAGACTTATTGTGAACGTGTAGGTGGATGTGTGCGTATTACTTAAGGTGCGACGGGAAACAGCAGCCAACAAGCAAAACATGGATAAGTTTCTGATTCACATTTCGTTGCACCGCAGAAAATAATCCACTTAGAAAATTCTTCTGATTCCCAGTCCAAGTAAGGTTCAAAATAGTTCAAATGGCTCTGAGTACCATGTGCCTTAACATCTGAGGTCATCAGTCCCCTAGAACGTAGAACTACTTAAACCTAACTAACCTAAGGACATCACACACATCCTTACCCGATGCAGGATTCGAACCTGCGACCGTAGCAGTCGCGCGTTTCCACACTGAAGCGCCAAGAACCGCTCGGCCACAACGGCCGTTTTCCAAGTAATGCATGCTGCATATTAATATGGCTGCTGTCATTAATAGCAACCAATATACGAAACAAAAGTAATAGCCAGCAGTACATTAAACACACGCCAACACCCAACTTATAGTTTACACCATATATAAGTGTTTATCTAATATGTCTGTCATACTGCCCGTGGCAGTTTGGTAGAAATTTTTTAAAGTGGTAACCCAAGTCACGTGTAAACGTTGAAACCTTAGTTCGATGCACCGTCGAAACCCTACCACTAAAAGCGTGCTTTGATCTCATAATCGGTTCGCATTACAGCGTAATTATACATGAAAGATATGCTTATGATAATGAACGCGTATAACATGGAGGCCATCGACATTTTAGAACGGTCGTCTCTCTCGAAAAATATTTAGTACATTACAGTCCTTTAAAGAATATTGTATCTTATGCATATAAACGTATTTCGCTCAAAACACGTTTGTACATGAGTAAGCACACAGCTTCACAAAATGAACTATAATAATCCCATCGATGGCAGATACAGAACATGCATAGGAGGAAACACAAAACCTAACCTTTACTACTGCGATTCTAACGTTGATGTGAAATAAAAATATTCAAACAAGTGCGAGTATGAATCGTGCCCTGAGCGTTCTGTAAAAACTTCATTATGAAACTTACTAGAAGATTGAAACTGTTTGTCGGATCAAGACTCGAACTTGGAGCCTATACCTTCCGCAGCCAGTTGTTCTATAAACTGACCTACCCAAACGAAACTAACGACCCGTCGTGCTTGGAAAGCCCAGCTGCTATACCGCTTATCCGTGGCAGGCAATAACCCCGAATTCGATTCTCGATCTGGCACAAAGTTTCGATCTGCCAGTGATATCCATGCAAGCAAACACGCCTTTACAGAGTGAAAAAAATCATTTTGTCAATTTATTACATTTATAGATAGTTCATCTATAGGTTTTGATGACTGAGTTTCTGACTATCAAGTTATGTGACAAAAATGGGCGTATCATTTGACTGCATTGACTTAGAAGCTTCAATTCTTTACAAAGTCTAGGGATGATATGCTTTAAAAGTTGATAAAAATTTCAACTTGATACCATTACCCGATTCTGAGAAAAATGGCTCCTAACAGATTGACAGGCATACGTTTTCACCGACTAAGGAACGCAACTCTAAAGAGGAGAAAAAGATATCATTGTCGAATTACGGTAGTATCTGCACAGTCTTCGATTAGCATAAGGTAGCAAGCAAGTGTTCGCTTGAAGCTAATTAAATACAATAAAAATAATAAAGAAAACGCTTTTGTGATTACTGTAATAATGGTTAATCTATGCTCTTAAAGTAATGTGTAAGGCGCCATGCAATGACGTCTGTGAGAAATGCTAGACGGATGTTTGATAGAGGTGTCAGATGGAATCAGTTAACTCTCTCTATGGAACCAATATTATTGAGTGTGAACACTGACAGGTTGCTTCTGTTTCATAAGTAAATACAATGAAATTGTCGATATTGCATGATCGGTGCAGCTATATTACTGATTGTACTACAACACATGCTGAAAGTATTTTTAATGCTATTGTATTAACAGTTGATACCCTATAGCAACGTGTGGTAGTATGCGGACAGAGGCAGTTGATTTCTGAAATGAGTTGCAATGAGATGTGTGATTGCTCATTGTGATTATAGATGAGTTGGTATTTTAGGGAATCCTGTTACTGACATCAGGTACGCAGAAATATTCTTCGATATAAGGATACACTCCAGGAATGGGCCGTAGTTGAGGTAGGTTATGCCAGGTTCACTTGTGCATGAAATTTCCAGAAAGAGAGAACGGAGACCAGCCGTCGTGGTACTGTCTAAATCTACATCTACATTTATACACCGCAAGCCACCCAACGGTGTGTGGCGGAGGGCACTTTACGTGCCACTGTCATTACCTCCCTTTTCTGTTCCAGTCGCGTATGGTTCTCGGGAAGAACGACTGTCGGAAAGCCTCCGTGCGCGCTCGAATGTCTCTAATTTTACATTCGTGATCTCCTCGGGAGGTATAATTACGAGGAAGCAATATATTCGACACCTCATCCAGAAACGCACCCTCTCGAAACCTGGCGAGCAAGCTACACCGCAATGCAGAGCGCCTCTCTTGCAGAGTCTGCCACTTGAGTTTGCTAAACATCTCCGTTAAGCTATCACGGTTAACAAATAAACCTGTGACGAAACGCACCGCTCTTCTTTGGATCTTCTCTATCTCCTCCGTCAACCCGATCTGGAACGGATCCCTAACTGATGAGCAATACTCAAGTATAGGTCGAACGAGTGTTTTGTAAGCTCTTTGTTGATGGACTACATTTTCTAAGGACTCTCCTAATGAATCTCAACCTGGTACCCGCCTTACCAACAATTAATTTTATATGATCATTCCACTTCAAATCGTTCCGCACGCATACTCCCAGATATTTTACAGAAGTAACTGCTACCAGTGTTTGTTCCGCTATCATATAATCATACAATAAAGGGTCCTTCTTCCTATGTATTCGCAATACATTACATTTGTCTATGTTCAGAGTCAGTTGCCATTCCCTGCACCAAGTGCCTATCCGCTACAGAACTTACTGCATTTCGCTACGTTTTTCTAATGCTGCAACTTCTCTGTATACTACAGCATCATCCGTGAAAAGCAGTCTGGAACTTCCGACACTGTCTACTAGGTCATTTATATATATTGTGAAGAACAATGGTCCCATAACACTCTCCTGTGGCACGCCAGAGGTTACTTTAACGTCTGTAGACGTCTCTCCATTGAGAACAACATGCTGTGTTCTGTTTGCTAAAAACTCTTCAATCCAGCCACACAGCTGGTCTGATATTCCGTAGTCTCTTACTTTGTTTATCAGGCGACAGTGCGGAACTCTATCGAATGCCTTCCGGAAGTCAAGGAAAATAGCATCTACCTGGGAGCCAGTATCTAATATTTTCTGGGCATCATGAACTAATAAAGCGGATTGGGTGTCACACGATCGCTGTTTCCGGAATCCTTGTTGATTCCTACAGAGTAGATTCTGGGTTACCAGAAACGACTTTATTCGCGAGCAAAAAACACGTTCTAAAATTGTACAACAGATCGACGTCAGAGATACAGGCATCTGCTCGACAACCCTTCTTGAAGACTGGGACTACCTGTGCACTTTTCCAATCATTTGGAACCTTCTGTTCTTCTAGAGACTTGCGGTAAACGGCCGTTAGAAGGGGGCAATTTCTTTCGCGTACTCTGTGTAGAATCGAATTGGTATCCCGTCAGGTCCAGTGGACTTTCCTCTGTTGAGTGATTCCAGTTGCTTTTCTATTCCTTGGACACTTATTTCGATGTGTGTGGCATTTCTCATTGTGATGAGCAGTATTGCACCAACCACGTCAGATATGTGTCAATTATTAGTCCGACAGTAAAAGAAAACGAGCAAAAGCAGGGAAAAAACTTATCGCAAACTGACTCTCGACGCCGTGAAATGGCGCTCGCATCATTTATTATCGGTGGTTACAATGGCGGCATTATGGTGGCATCTGTCACCATGTCTGGAACGCCGCGAGCAGTTGGCACCACACGCTCCACATTCCAGACGCTGCCGACATTCCTCGAACACTGCATCCTCAAGGGGATCGTATCTCTGTGTTGCAACAAGTTCTGCGACTGGTTCATAAATATGTTCTTTTACAAACATGTTACAAATATGTTAAATACATGTTACAAATCTTAAAATTAGCAAATTTGCAGCAACCAGTCGCAAATTCTCGGAGTATCACTTTATGTTAGACCTGTGCTTAAGACAGTATTACTACTCACGGCACATATTCGTTGAAAGCACCGATGATGGCTGTTAATCAGTGGAAATTGATTTGCAAAAGTGGATTAATAGAACATCATTTCGCGACTGGTTGCTGCATATTTGGTAATTTTATGGCTTACGGTCGCTGCACCACTTGGGAACCACATGGAGCCCATCATTAATATGTTACAAATATGTTCTTTTACAAACATTTACCATAGGATGAAGCCTTTCTAGAAAATGTCATGTGGCGCCACTCGGGAGATATAGCTCTGAACAGCGTATATAAGTATTTTATTCCTTTTATTATTTTTTTGTTCTTGAGTTTTATTAATATTATTCAAATATTGCCAATGCGTCTCGCTGAACACAATGTATTTTTATATATCTTTGTAGTAGAACCTGTTTCGACAATCAAAATCAACAGTCCAAGTGTACGATCTGTGACAGGAGATGAGGACTGTTAAATTGACGGCATAACTGGTGGATTAGCTTTCGTCTGTGAGGAGACTTATAAAATATTTAAACTGAAATGCGCACCGTGTCAGTAGAACTGTAGAAATACAGTGATTACTATTCACTAAAATGGAAATTGTGAGCTGTGCTTTCATCTCTGAATGACTTAAGCCAGTGTCTCGCACGTCAATTTTTGTGACAACTGTATTTGGGCCGCCGTTGAAACGAAGCGTGTGTGCGGTAGCAGATTTAATCATCACGAGAAAGGTGCATTGATGCGCGCACGCAATGAACTGAAACTGTTTCGCGGGTGGCACGGAGTAGAACACTATATGGGCAGTTACACTCCGTTAATACGTCAGTGTCGCATGTTTCCGATAGTACAGTCTCTGGAACTGAAATTGCTCAACATCAAGCTCCCGCCGACAGCTGCGTCACTGGTATGACGCACGGAATGGCTATGAGCCCTCCGTTGTCTCCATCTGTGGCCAACTTTTTTACGAAACATTTTGAGGAGCGCATGTCATTGACAAGCGCAAGGTCCAATCAACATCTACCGTGTAATAGCTTAACTCAGAGTGAATGGAAGTGTCGAGGGCATGCGACTGGCTAGGCAAGGCCTGTCTGCGACCACCACATAATGAGAGGCACACGTGCACAGAAATCTGTAGCCTAATGAATTTTTCGCGTATATAGGTAAGAATTGTCAAACACTGCTTGCGTTTGGCTGTAGGAGGGGCGGGGGAGGGGGGGGGGGGAGGTGATCAAGTTGAAGGCATTTGGTCAGCTGTGGGCCAAAATTGAAGTACTGCGAAGAAATAAATAGAAGTTCAAATTGTATGGTTCAAATGGCTCTGAGCACTATGGGACTTAACTTCTACAGTCATCAGTCCACTAGAACTTAGAACTACTTAAACCAAACTAACCTAAGGACATCACACATATCTGTGCCCGAAGCAGGATTCGAACATGCGACCGTAGCGGTCGCGCGGTTCCAGACTGTAGCGCCTAGAGCCGCTCGGCCACCCTGCCGGCGTTCAGATTGTATGTCAGAGTCCGTTTAAATGAGGGGTTTTAGTTCTATTGTTTACGCAAGACCATTGACCAAGTATGTCTCAGTAAGGGCCAAATGATCTTCAGACGCCATGATTTGGGCCATCTCCAATAAATTCAGGAACCACGAAGTGAACAGAAATTCGATGTGCGTATCAGTATTCATTTAACGCAGGATTTTGGTGGGTCTTTTTTAAATCAACGCCGTGACGAAGAATCTCTAAGTGAAGGCTAAGTGATCGACTGAAGGCTAGAATTTTAGTAAAGTGGAGTAAATTCAAAACATGCATGTTAGTATTCGTTACAGTCAGGGCCGTAAGTTCTGTATTTTAAGTTAAACGTTTGTCACTAAGCTTTAAGGAAGGGCCATGTAATCAGCTGAACACCAGGATCTAGTCAATCCGTCATAAAGAAAACTCCATAAAAGTCTGATAAAGTACACTACCTAGCTTCCTGTATGCAAAAACAAAAAAACAAAAAAAAAAAAAAAAAACAAGAAGACAGCAACAAAATGTGCAAAACGAGCTGTTAATAATACTTTTCCAGTACATTTGCAGGAGATCAAGTTTAACGGGTTCCCTAATGATAGAATGTATATAACACAAAACTTCATTCACCACACGAAATTACGCACGAAAATAACGTGTAACCTGGTGTCTGAAAATATTTATTTAACATCTGCAAAGAAATGAATGGCTAACAGTACCCTCAGTGTCAACTAAACCAACCGATTACCTTTGTTTGTGATACCAGAGGAGCACTCCAAAGAACGTGTTCTTATCAGCGTCAGCGCTTGTCCGAGAACGCCCATCCCAAGTGAGGGGACCGGGAGGTTTCTGCCAGCAAGTATCCGACTGACGCAGCAAAAGCAGACTTCTAGCTGCGGGTCACCGACCAAGCTCTCTGGTTTCAACACTGTCCACCTCCAAGTTAAGTTGACACTACCATTTAACCTCTCCGTAAAAACTGCGTCCACACTGGGGCGAACATAAAAAACAATGGCTCGGAGCACTATGGGACTTAACTTGTTAGGTCGTCAGTCCCCTAGAACTTAGAACTACTTAAACCTAACTAACCTAAGGACATCGCACACACCCATGCCCGAGGCAGGATTCGAACCTGCGACCGTAGCGGTCGCGCGGTTCCACACTGAAGCGCCTAGGACCGCTCGGGCAGCCCGGCCGGCGGAGCGACCATCAAAATGTGTTCTTGCATTTACTTAATCACACAGGATACAGTGGGAAACAGATTGTGTAAGCTTTTGCCCAGTGATGTGGCGCAGTGGTTAGGACACTGGACTCGCATTCGGAAGGACGACAGTTGAAAACCGCGTCCGGCCATCCTGATTTAGCTTTCCCGTGAATTCCCTAAATCACTTCAGGCTAATACCGGTATGGTTCATTGGAAAGGATCGTCTTCCTTCCGTAATCCTATGGGACCGATGACCTCGCTGTTTTACCTCCCCCCACACCACAAAAGAAACTGCCATCCAACAGATTCTGTTGCCTTAGTAGGAGGCTACCTGTTGCTGCGGCGGCGTGAAATAGCAAAACGAAAATACACTGTCGGCACGCTAAGGCCCCAGGGGCACTTAACACTTATTAAAAGGATACTACCAATACTACCACTCAGTTTCAAAGTGTCAGTCCCTTGATTCATGGTTCAAATGGGTCTAAGTGCTATGAGACTTAACATCTGCGGTCATCAGTCCCGTAGAACATAGAACTACTTAAACCTAACTAACCTAAGAACATCACAAACATCCATGCCCAAGGCAGGATTCGAACCTGCGACCATAGCAGTCACGCTGTTCCAGACTGAAGCGCCTAGAAACGAACGGTGACGGCGGCCGACCTTCATTCATGGATGAATTGCATTACGTTAACACTCCGCCGATGATCCCAACGTGGACTTTGCTTTTCTACAATTACTTTTGGGTGGTTATTGTACTTTAGCGTGCTCAGAATGGTTACTCTTAAGCATTTGACGGAAGTTACTATGTCCAGTGACTTTTCGTCATCTGTTTTAGACAGTAGCGGATGTGATTGCTTATGTATGTGCGGTACGTACTGACTTCTTTCATGAAGATCCATGCTGTCTGCACCACTAACCGATCCACGAAATATCTTCCTAAATTTTTACAGCCTTCTCGCACTACTACACTCCTGGAAATGGAAAAAAGAACACATTGACACCGGTGTGTCAGACCCACCATACTTGCTCCGGACACTGCGAGAGGGCTGTACAAGCAATGATCACACGCACGGCACAGCGGACACACCAGGAACCGCGGTGTTGGCCGTCGAATGGCGCTAGCTGCGCAGCATTTGTGCACCGCCGCCGTCAGTGTCAGCCAGTTTGCCGTGGCATACGGAGCTCCATCGCAGTCTTTAACACTGGTAGCATGCCGCGACAGCGTGGACGTGAACCGTATGTGCAGTTGACGGACTTTGAGCGAGGGCGTATAGTGGGCATGCGGGAGGCCGGATGGACGTACCGCCGAATTGCTCAACACGTGGGGCGTGAGGTCTCCACAGTACATCGATGTTGTCGCCAGTGGTCGGCGGAAGGTGCACGTGCCCGTCGACCTGGGACCGGACCGCAGTGACGCACGGATGCACGCCAAGACCGCAGGATTCTACGCAGTGCCGTAGGGGACCGCACCGCCACTTACCAGCAAATTAGGGACACTGTTGCTTCTGGGGTATCGGCGAGGACCATTCGCAACCGTCTCCATGAACCTGGGCTACGGTCCCGCACACCGTTAGGCCCTCTTCCGCTCACGCCCCAACATCGTGCAGCCCGCCTCCAGTGGTGTCGCGACAGGCGTGAATGGAGGGACGAATGGAGACGTGTCGTCTTCAGCGATGAGAGTCGCTTCTGCCTTGGTGCCAATGATGGTCGTATGTGTGTTTGGCGCCGTGCAGGTGAGCGCCACAATCGGGACTGCATACGACCGAGGCACACAGGGCCAACACCCGGCATCATGGTGTGGGGAGCGATCTCCTACACTGGCCGTACACCTCTGGTGATCGTCGAGGGGACTCTGAATAGTGCACGGTACATCCAAAACGTCATCGAACCCATCGTTCTACCATTCCTAGACCGGCAAGGGAACTTGCTGTTCCAACAGCACAATGCATGTCCGCATGTATCCCGTGCCACCCAACGTGCTCTAGAAGATGTAAGTCAACTACCCTGGCCAGCAAGATGTCCGGATCTGTCCCCCATTGAGCATGTTTGGGAGTGGATGAAGCGTAGTCTCACGCGGTGTGCACGTCCAGCACGAACGCTGGTCAGACTGAGGCGCCAGGTGGAAATGGCATGGCAAGCTGTTCCACAGGACTACATCCAGCATCTCTACGATCGTCTCCATAGGAGAATAGCAGCCTGCATTGCTGCGAAAGGTGGATATACACTGTACTAGTGCCGACATTGTGCATGCTCTGTTGCCTGTGTCTATGTGCCTGTGGTTCTGTCAGTGTGATCATGTTATGTATCTGATCCCAGGAATGTGTCAATAAAGTTTCCCCTTCCTGGGACAATGAATTCACAGTGTTCTTATTTCAATTTCCAGGAGTGTACATTCCTGTAGACAGCAGCATCATCAGGAAAGAGCCTCATGGGGTTTCCTACGGTGTCTGCTAGACGATTTATGTGTAGTGGAACCAGTAGTATGTCCTATAATATTTCGTTGGAGAACACCTGAAATTATCTGTACATCCGTTAGTGTCGCCTCGCTAGACACAGGTAAAGTTGCAAAACCTTCAGTGTCATCATGAATGCATGTACGTATAGACTTGAGAAAGTAAATGATTCATATCGTTCCATGCTAAGAGCATGGCGTCATACGAGTGAAGCGTTGGAAGAAGAGAGTTCATGTTCCATCTGTCCTGCACACACACATAATAGATGCGTCCCGGTGTGGCAGCGAAATGGAGCGGCAACTGAAAACGTGTTCTGAAGTTGAAGTATGCAAAACGTCTAAAATGCACACAGACAGACTGTGAAATTCTGTCGGTGTATGGGCCAAACGCAATATTGCGCCCCGCCGTAGCGAAATGGTGCCGCCAATTTGACCAAATTGGAATGACTGTGTGACGAAGGAGCGCATTTCTGGAGTCGAGGAATTCAACGATTGTCAGAACACTCCGACTGTTGCGTACAGAGATTGGTCGATTGATTCGGGAGAGGGGCCGAGATCATCGGTCCCGTCGCATTAGGGAAGGATGGGGAAGGAAGTCGGCCGTGCGCTTTCAAAAGAACCATCCTAGCATTTGCCTGAAGCGATTTAGGGAAGGCCGGCCAGAGTTGCCGTGCGGTTCTTGGCGCTGGAATCGAGCGACCGCTACGGTCGCAGGTTCGAATCCTGCCTCGGGCTTGGATGTGTGTGCTGTCCTTAGGTTAGTTAGGTTTAATTAGTGCTAGGCGACTGATGACCTCAGAAGTTAAGTCGCATAGTGCTAAGAGCCATTTGAACCTTTTAATTTAGGGAAATCACAGGAAACCTAAATCAAGATGGCCGGACGCCGGTGGGAACCGTCGTTCGGGTGCGCCACCTCATTCGGTTTGCTTGCAGAGACTTGGCGACAATGCAGAAAAGTAGTGTGATGTGTCTGTGACACTTTGAAGTGTAGAGGTGCATTCAATAAAAGTTACTTGGCCTCCGACAGTAATGTCCTTTCTTTTTGAAGTACTATCGTAGCTGAAGCCCCCAAAGAACTACTTACGACGCTGCAGTATCTAAGCGACACTCGAACGCCATTTCGTAGAAACAGTTTGACGTGCACCATTCAGAACATGCTACATCGCACCGTGGGCGCACCCTGGTAGGAGAAGCGGCACAAACCGTGGCAGAAAGCGGCCGGTGATGAACGGAGTGCGGGCAGCGCTACAGAGAGTGTTGTTATTGACTGACGAGACGGTGCTGTTTGTCAGTGCTACCCGGCAAGCACTCACAGTGACAGCGCACTGTGTCCCGCGTCCTGCAGAAACCACGAGGCAGTGTACGCATTAAAGCAATGGCCGGGTCTCCGGAGGTAGTAGCCATTCCCTGGCGTTACTCCGGAACAGCGTCAAATTCCACGAACTACACGCACACTCTAGAGAAAGCCACAACGTTCATTACCGACATGTCGAGAGGCGTAATGCCGTACATCAACAGCTACGTTGGTCGCAAGTTACACTGCTAAATCTTTATATTCTTTTTTTAGTAAGTTTCATAACAGTTCTAGGCATTTCTTAAGGGAAGTTATTTCCCTGCATAGCCTGTTCTTTCATTTTGAAGTAAACACTTCCTATCATTATTTATCAGTTACATAATTTCGTGTCCTTGGGCATTATTAACCCTAGATGAAAAGAGGGGGGGGATGGTAATTTGTGGTAAGCTCTTATGGGACCAAACTGCTAAGATCATCGATCGGGAGGGGGGGGGGAAGGGGGGGGGGGGCGAGGAGAATATATTACCGTATTTCATAGGTAATGATCTAGTATTACACCTGCAACGGTACACATACAAAATTAGTACAAAATGTATTGATTTCCACACTACAACAAAGATTTTACTCCTATAAAGTTATTGGGAAATATGTCATAACTTACGTTAGGTAATTCGTAAATGCCAAGGGTACGGTACTGCACACACATAAAACAAGTAAATTCTTCTGCTTCAGACGCTAGTATTACAAGACCAAGCTCACTGTTCTACACAAATTGTTCTTGAGCAGTGTTTACAAAATGGCGCCATTCTTCATATGCTTGGAGGACAAACACCCGGGCGCAGCACTATCCACGTTCTGTTAATTTCAGCAACCAAGACGAGACTAGTACTAGAGAGTTTCAGTGTGGTAGGAACTAACGATCTTTTAGCTCTGGCTGCTTAATATTGCAGCTAAGATGACACACTAAGAAAATTTCTAGACAATAAAACGAAAATGTCTAGTATTAGAAATAGGGCGGGCCACAACTAAACAGTCGTAATTTAATTTGTTTTTTAAAGAAAGACTACCTTTTCTTTCTGCACTGTATTTTATTTCTGTAGACGCATTTCGCCTTTTTCACATTAAGGCATCATCAGTGGGCTCCTAGAAAGATACAGTTTTGTTTTGATATGCGTTATTTGTAGATTATAAAACAGTTGACGTATCGTTTTTTTATGTAAATAAGTGATTACTTACAACTGTCCGCGTTTTGGGTGAATTAATATCTGTGATTCCGCTCATCTGGCCACGTGCTGGATGTCGCACTACAGCTCTATTTACGAAACATAAGCGTGTTTTTACGTTCGGGACTTTTTTCTTCCAACTTTTCATCTCGTTTCCCTTTATCTTTGTGGTGCACTATCAGTCTAACGAACTACACTCTGAAAATAACGTCTATTAATTTCTCTTAGATCTTACGTTTATGTCTCTCTCTCTCTCTCTCTCTCTCTCTCTCTCTCTCTCTCTCTCTGTGTGTGTGTGTGTGTGTGTGTGTGTGTGTGTGTGTGTGTGTGTGTGTGTGTGTGTGTGTGTGTGTGTGTGTGTACACGAGAGAGAGAGAGAGAGAGAGAGAGAGAGAGAGAGAGAGTGTATACACTACTGTCCATTACAATTGCTACACCACGAAGATGACTTGCTACAGACGAGAAATATACAAATGATTAGCTTTTCAGAGCATTCACACATGTTTGGCGCCGGTGGCGACACCTACAACATGCTGATATGAGGCAAGTTTCCTACCGATTTCTCATACACAAACAGCAGTTGACCGGCGTTGCCTGGTGAAACGTTGTTGTGATGCCTCGTGTAAGGAGGAGAAATGTATACCATGACGTTTCCGGCTTTGATAAATGTCGGATTGTAGCCTATAGCGATTGTGGTTTATCGTATCGCGACACTGCTGCTCGCGTTGGTCGAGATCCAATGACTGTTAGCAAAATATGGAACGCCGAGCTGGATCCCAACGGCCTCGTATCACTAGCAGTCGAGATGACAGGCATCCGCATGGCTGTAACGGATCGTGCAGCCACGCCTCTTCCCCTGAGTCAACAGATGGGGACGTTTGCAAGACAACAACCATCTGCACGAACAGTTGGACGACGTTTGCAGCAACATGGACTATCAGATCGGAGACTATGGCTGCGATTTCCCTTGACGGTGCATCACAGACAGGAGCGCCTGTGATGTATTCAACGACGAACCTGGGTGCACGAATGACAAAACGTCATTTTTTCGGATGAATCGAGGTTCTGTCTACAGCATCATGATGGTCGCATCCGTGTTTGGCGATACCGCGGTGAACGCGCAATGGAAGCGTGTTTTCGCCATCGCCAAACTGGCGTATCACCTGGCGTGATGATATGGGGGGATATTGGTTACACGTCTCGATCACCTCTTGTTCGTATTGACGGCACTTTGAACGGTGGGCGCTACATTTCAGATGTGTTACGACCCGTGGCTCTACCCTTCATTCGATCCCTGCGAAACTCTGCATTTCAGCAGAATAATGCATGGCCGCACGTTGCAAGTTCTGTACGGGCTTTTCTGCATACTGAAAATGTTCGACTGCTGCCCTGGCCAGCACATTCTCCAGGTCTCTCACCAACTGAAAACGTCTGGTCAATGGTGGCCGAGCAACTGGCTCGCGACAATACGCCAGTCACTACTCTTGATGAACTGTGGTATCGTGTTGAAGTTGCATGGGCAACTGTACCTGTACACGCCATCCAAGCTCTGTTTGACTCAATGCCCACGCGTATCAAGGCCGTTATTACGGCCAGAGGTGGTTGTTCTGGCTACTGATTTCTTAGGATCTATGCAACCAAATTGCGTGAAAATGTAATAACATGTCAGTTGTAGTATAATATATTTGTCCAACGAATATCAGTTTATCATCTGCATTTCTTCTTGGTGTAGCAATTTTAATGGCCAGTAGTGTATAGATATGCATGCTTTCTTTTGTGGGGTGAGGGTTTTGGCGGTTGTTCAGTGCGATTTGTAGAATGTTGAATATGAATGTTGTAGCTGTTAGTGAATTGTTGAAAGTTTTGGTGTTCAGCTGATTTTATATTTTGTTTAGAGGTTTATGGACAAGGGAGTAGAAAGGGTTGTGTGGTATTATTATTATTACAATTATTATTGTAATAAGTCGTCTGTTCTCGTGTTACTCTATCATTTTATCTATTAGTGTAAACAATAAATTTTTGGCATTTGTATTTGATAATTCAAGAGGGTTTTCTTTTCTTCTTTTCTTTCATGTGATAATTTTCTTGCACGGTTATGAGGTGTTTTTTATTGTTGATTCTAATTATATAAATATGTTCTCCAGCGGTTAGTTTGTGACTGTATTCTCTTAGGCGCTTTGCAAATGGGACACGCCATGCAGTGCAACTTGCATGTGCTTGTTGCTAATTAGATAGGTTCGTCATTTCATAAAAAGATAGTTAAGGGGGTATCTTAGTCTCCCAGGGAAATATATGACGTTGTTGCATGAGAATGTGGAGGACTCCCGTTAGTTAAATTGGAATTGAGATCCTTGTTTGTTTCACTGTTGTAGTGCCTCCTGCTAAATGAAATAAAGGATACTATGTCACATCTTTTTACTCCAATTTTCTGTGTAACGCATGCTCTCAAGGTATCTGTGAGTATTTTTCGCGAGCTCTTCGTTGTCTGCTGTTGGCTTTTGTGTCAGGTTGCATTCCTGCTTCTGTGATAACTAACTATACCACCAGTTGTGACAGTGCTTATTCCGTAGAGATGCACATTGCTGTGCACTTCACAGATTACAGTGTAACATTTTTAAGTGTGACATTTTACCTTAAAAGAGGATATGTCCTGATATATACTAAGGGTTTTCTCATCTATAAAAATTCTATAGGATTTTTTTTGAAAATAAACTGACGGAGGAAGGCTCGAGGGAGGATAACTTGGGTCACCTGCCTCAGAGGAAGAGAGATGTCTGGTCCTGGCACCGTGTTGAGTTCACGTTCGCTAACGCCGATTAGGGCGATCTTTATCGAGTGCATTCTGCCCAGTTGGCGCACTTTTTATGAACTTGGAGTAAATGACGCCTTCGAACTAGTGCTATCCACTTTCTGAGTAGCTCACAAATTGTGTGATGTACTATGCACTTTGGGTTACGTGACTAATTCTATTGCTTCGTGGGTGTTATATTGTTTCTTTGGTCTCGGACTCGTTTGCTTTGCATTTGAGAGATGCGCAGATTGGAAAGCTTTCAGCGTTTCCCATGTTCTATTAATAAATGCCTTAGCCGGCCGTTGCGGCCGAGCGGTTCTAGGAGCTTCAGACCGGAACCGCGCGACTGCTACAGTCGCAGGTTCGAATCCTGCCTAGGGCATGGATGTGTGTGATGTCCTTAGATTAGTTAGGTTTCTACTTCTTCTACTTCTATATGCTCACTCTGCAATTCACATTTAAGTGCTTGGCAGAGGGTTCATCGAACCACAATCATACTATCTCCCTACCATTCCACTCTCGAACAGCGCGTGGGAAAAACGAACACCTAAACCTTTCTGTTCGAGCTCTGATTTCTCTTATTTTATTTTGATTATCATTCCTACCTATGTAGGTTGGGCTCAACAAAATATTTTCGCACTCGAAAGAGAAAGTTTGTGACTGAAATTTCGTAAATAGATCTCGCCGCGGCAAGAAACGTCTTTGCTTGATCGACTTCCATCCCAACTCGCTTATCATATCTGCCACACTCTCTTCCCTATTACGCGATAATACAAAACGAGCTGCCCTCTTTTGCAAACTTTCGATGTCCTCCGTCAATCCTACCTGGTAAGGATCCCACACCGCGCAGCAATATTCTAACACAGGCCGAACGAGTGTAGTGTAAGCTGTCTCTTTAGAGGACTTGTTACTTCTTCTAAGTGTCCTGCCAATGAAACGCAGCCTTTGGCTCGCCTTCCCCATAATATTATCTATGTGGTCTTTCCAACTGAAGTTGTTCGTAATTTTTACACCCAGGTACTTAGTTGAATTGACAGCCTTGAGAATTTCACTATTTATCGAGTAATCGAATTCCAACGGATTTCTTTTGGAACTCATGTGGATCACCTCACACTTTTCGTTAATTAGCGTAAACTGCCACCTGCCACACCATACAGCAATCTTTTCTAAATCGCTTTGCAACTGATACTGGTCTTCGGATGACCTTACCAGACGGTAAGTTACAGCATCATCTGGGAACAACCTAAGAGAACTGCTCAGATTGTCACCCAGGTCATTTATATAGATCAGGAACAGCAGAGATCCCAGGACGCTTCCCTGGGGAACACCTGATATCACTTCAATTTTACTCGATGATTTGCGTCTATTACTACGGACTTCGTCCTTCCTGACAGGAAGTCACCAATCCAGTCTCACAACTGAGACGATAACCCTTAGGCCCGCACCGTGATTAGAAGTCGCTTGTGAGGAACAGTGTCAAAAGCTTTCCTGAAATCTAGAAATACGGAATCAACTTGAGATCGCCTGTCGATTACGGCCATTACTTCGTCTGAATAAAGAGCTAGCTGCGTTGCACAAGAACGAAGTTTTCTGAAACCATGATGATTACGTATCAATAGATCGTTCCCTTCGAGGTGATTCATAATGTTTCAATACAGTATATGCTCCAAAACCCTACTGCAAACCGACGTCAGTGACATAGGTCTGCCGTTCGATGGATTACTCCTACTACCTTTCTTAAACACTGGTGCGACCTGCGCTGTTTTCCAATCTGCAGGTACAGATTTATCGGTGAGCGAGCGGTTGTATATGATTGCTGAGTAGGGAGCTATTGTATCAGCGTAGTCTGAAAGGAACCTAATCGGTATACAATCTGAACCAGAAGACCTGCCCGTATCAAGCGATTTGAGTTACTTCGCAACCCCTAAGATATCTACTTCTAAGAAACTCATGCTAGCAGCTGTTCGTGTTTCAAATTCTAAATATAACATTCGTCTTCCCTGGTGAAGGAGTTTTTGAAAACTGCGTTCGATAACTCCGCTTTAGCGGCACAGTCGTCGGTAACAGTACCATCGGCAATGGACAGTGAAGGTATTGACTGCGTCTTGCCGCTTCTGTACTTTACATACGACCAGAATTTCTTCGGATTTTCTACCAAATTTTGAGACAATGTTTCGTTGTGGAACCTATTAAAGGCATTTCGAATTGAAGTCCGTGCCAAATTACGCGCGTCTGTAAATTTTAACCAGTATTCGGGATTTCGAGTTCTTCTGAACTTCGCATGCTTTTTCCGTTGCCTCCGCAACAGCGTTCGGACCTGTTTTGTGTGCCATGGGGGATCAGTTCCATCTCTTACCAATTTATGAGGTATGAATCTCTCAATTGCTGCTGCTACTATATCTTTGAATTTGAGCCGCATCTCGTCTACATTTGCATAGTCAGTTCGGAAGGAATAGAGATTGTCTCTTAGAAAGGCTTCTAGTGACACTTTATCCGCTTTTTTAAATAAAATTATTTTGCGGTTGTTTCTGGTGGATTTGGAAGAAACGGTATTGAGCCTAGCTACAACGACCTTGTGATCACTAATCCCTGTATCAGTCATGATGCTCTCTATTAGCTCTGGATTGTTTGTGGGTAAGCAGTCAAGTGTGCTTTCGCAACCATCTACAATCCGCGTGGGTTCATGGACTAACTGCTCGAAAAACCTTTCGGAGAAAGCATTTAAGACAATCTCGGAAGATGTTTTCTGCCTACCACCGGTTTTGAACAAGTATTTTTTCCAACATATCGAGGGAAGGTTGAAGTCCCCACCACCTATAACAGTATGAGACTCATATTTTCTCTGAACTGTTCAACAACTATATCATCGGAGTCTGGGGGTTGGTAGAAGGAGCCAATTATTAACTTAGTTCGGCTGTTTAAGTATAACCTCCACCCACTCCAATTCGCACGGAGTATCTACTTCGACTTCACTACAAGGTAAACCACTACAGGACAGACACAAACACTCCACCACCAATTCTGCCTAATCTACAGTCCTGGAAATTGAAATAAGAACACCGTGAATTCATTGTCCCAGGAAGGGGAAACTTTATTGACACATTCCTGGGGTCAGATACATCACATGATCACACTGACAGAACCACAGGCACATAGACACAGGCAACGGAGCATGCACAATGTCGGCACTAGTACAGTGTATATCCACCTTTCGGAGCAATGCAGGCTGCTATTCTCCCATGGAGACGATCGTAGAGATGCTGGATGTAGTCCTGTGGAACGGCTTGCCATGCCATTTCCACCTGGCGCCTCAGTTGGACCAGCGTTCGTGCTGGACGTGCAGACCGCGTGAGACGACGCTTCATCCAGTCCCAAACATGATCAATGGGGGACAGATCCGGAGATCTTGCTGGCCAGGGTAGCTGACTTACACCTTCTAGAGCACGTTGGGTGGCACGGGATACATGCGGACGTGCATTGTCCTGTTGGAACAGCAAGTTCCCTTGAGGGTCTAGGAATGGTAGAACGATGGGTTCGATGACGGTTTGGATGTACCGTGCACTATTCAGTGTCCCCTCGACGATCACCAGAGGTGTACGGCCGGTGTAGGAGATAGCTCCCCACACCATGATGCCGGGTGTTGGCCCTGTGTGCCTCGGTCGTATGGAGTCCTGATTGTGGCGCTCACCTGCACGGCGCCAAACACGCATACGACCATCATTGGCACCAAGTCAGAAGCGACTCTCATCGCTGAAGACGACACGTCTCCATTCGTCCCTCCATTCACGCCTGTCGCGACACCACTGGAGGCGGGCTGCACGATGTTGGGGCGTGAGCGGAAGACGGCCTAACGGTGTGCGGGACCGTAGCCCAGCTTCATGGAGACGGTTGCGAATGGTCCTCGCCGATACCCCAGGAGCAACAGTGTCCCTAATTTGCTGGGAAGTGGCGGTGCGGTCCCCTACGGCACTGCGTAGGATCCTACGGTCTTGGCGTGCATCTGTGAGTCGCTGCGGTCCGGTCCCAGGTCGACGGGCACGTGCACCTTCCGCCGACCACTGGCGACAACATCGTTGTACTGTGGAGACCTCGCGCCCCACGTGTTGAGCAATTCGGCGGTACGTCCACCAGGCCTCCCTCATGCCCACTATACGCCCTCGCTCAAAGTCCGTCAACTTCACATACGGTTCACGTCCACGCTGTCGCGGCATGCTACCAGTGTTAAAGACAGCGATGGAGCTCCGTATGCCACGGCAAACTGGCTGACACTGACGGCGGCGGTGCACAAATGCTGCGCAGCTAGCGCCATTCGACGGCCAACACCGCGGTTCCTGGTGTGTCCGCTGTGCCGCGCGTGTGATCATTGCTTGTACAGCCCTCTCGCAGTGTCCGGAGCAAGTATGGTGGGTCTGACACACCGGTGTCAATGTGTTCTTTTTTCCATTTCCAGGAGTGTAGTTAACATATGTGGTGCTGTCACCTTGGCATTGTAGCTGAATAACAAGCATTAGTTAATCCAACTCGTTTCAGAAATTTTAGGCACGAAATTGTTTTTCTCTTAATAATTCAAAAAGCGGGTGAGTTAGCTCCATGAAAACTTGTCCTACATGTTTTTCTGATAATCTGAAAATTCCTGAATTATAACTCTCTAAATTTTACACACTTTTTTGTAGGAGAACGTGTGTTTTTAAGGGAACTACTTAGAGAACCATTTGAGATTCACAATAATTATCCTTTTCATAATCCTACATCATATGATAAAGTTATGAAACAATATTTAAAATTGGTTGTATATAAGTATGTGGTGAAGTTTATTTGTTTGCGGCTCAAGGCACATAGAAGGCTCTGTTGTCTCTACCTTGGTCGAACGACCTGGAAAAATTAATAGTTCATGCCTCTCAGCGCCTAATTGCTTTCCCACAGTCTAGTATCGGGATGACATTGTACAGTGGTTAGCACCTGTTCCTCCAGGCCTCAATATGTACCAGATGCAGTCGCCTCTAATGGTTTATCATGATAAACGTACCTTTATCACACAAAAGATGAAATTCTTTTGCAAACCGGTGCAATTGCTGCTGGGGATACTTTTCGCAGTACCGTAATGTTGTCGTCTGCTATTCCAACTTGCGTGTCCTTGGCTAAACAACAAGTGTCCCTGTTCCGGCTTGCTACACCTACATGATGTTCCGCGATGCTGCCCTACACAACACACTTGCAACACTACTCTGGCGTGAATAGGCAAGAGCAGTGAAGTGGGTGTTTGATTGTATTAAAGCGTTCTGTGTTACTTTCCTTGACGTCGGCTTCAGTGACTTGACAGCTTCGAGAGCAGCCAAACGAGTGGGACCAGCAGTATTTTTGTTTCCAGTGCCGTTATTTGTTGTTGAAGGTCTTGTTCAGGTTTCTGAGCATGATGTTGATCCTAACGCCCCTTCCATCACTGTTGGATGGACCGAAATGAACTGCATTACAAAAGATAGTGCGTGTGATAACAGTAATGTAGTGCTAAATATAAATAACCACTGGTTTTAAGTCAACCTGACAGAACAATTTTAATGTGCTAGAACAATTTAATGTTATTTGTTATATATTTAATTGCAGTTATTGTTCACAATGTGCAATACATTTTATTTATGTACCTATCAGAGGAACTGGAATGACCTCTTGCACGTATTATTGCCAGTGGAATAAAAAAAAATGCCAATACTTTTAGTACAGACGATATCCTTATGTAACTTTACGGCATTTTCATGAAGGGGGCAGCGGTCCATTCATGGGTGCTAGCAGTGGTTCAGTAGTGGCAACACCGTAAGCGCTGCTATGAACGCCGTTAGATACGGAGAAATTATATAAAAGTAGATAAGAAAGTAGATAAGATTGACAAACTAATGTCACAGGCCAAGTAGACCTGGAATAATGTAATCATCACACAGAACCCAATATGAACCCGACGCTACATCAAACAGTACAGTTTTCTTAATGTATTTAAATCAGGTCTCCATTGTAACCAATGACTTTCAAACTAATGCGGTGGCATGTTTGTCAGCTTTCAAATCTTTTCTGCATAGCTAGATGGCAACTGGTATCGCCTGAAGAAAAATACAGCGATGGTCCATCCACATTCCCAGACTGTTACGTGTATTTCGAAAACTTCCACTGGCGGTGATAAGAGGACGTTGAATAGCAGAAGAAACAGTGGTTTGCAAATAAGCTTTCAAGATTCTCTGGTTTACAGATGCAGTAAATGAAACGTCTGTCAACAGACCGCTGCTACTTCACTATCAGTAATTTATGGAATCCTAGTGTTCTTTCGCGCGGAACCTTGAAACGTGCGAGATAATTTCTATTTACAGGAAATGAAAAGTTGTCGTAAAGGATACTGAAATAATAGAAAAGTGGCGACGAAAACGCCTTTGCTGTGTTTAGGTGAAATCCAAGTGCAAACCTAACTTCATTTTCGTTATCACGCACACAGATCTCATCTGAAAAGTGGAAATCTTCTAACCTGTTGCGTATGGTAAACAGCTTTGGAACTTAGAGTGACATATACGGGTAGTATCATAATTAAAAGCAGGAAGTTAAACTATTGAAAATATTCGTCAACGGAAGCAAGAACTATCCAGCAACATATTTTATGAGACGAACATATTTAGGTGGAGACTAAATCTAAAATTTTACACATGACATAAAGTTGTACCAACTAGCAACGTATTTCATGCTGAAGTTCATAGTGGCTTCTAATCACATATATTTGCAGTAATCTCAAAAACGTCTTTTTCGTGGACCCATGTTCCATGATCCTTCTACGTTTTCTCTCCTACTAACGTACAGTTTTGATCATTATATGCAAATAATGAAGAAAGAGAGAGAGAGAGAGAGAGAGAGAGAGAGAGAGAGAGAGAGAGAGAGAGAGGTTTCTCTAAACAGGGCAAATACTGATGAGATGGCTCCGACTCTTACATACTATCCTTCCCCACCCAGGGCCTACACTCCATGATGACCTCATAGCAGACCAACGCTAAGTGCCACGGAATACTAATCACTAAGCTTCCTTCTTTTCCTTCTAAGAAGTTCTATTACTTCAAAAAAAACATATCTACAGTTGTGATAAAGGATTAACGTTGGCATCAACATCAGCTCATGCTATGATCTATCACCGTTATTGGTTACTTCCAGAGAATGGCGCAGGTTGTGTCGAAATCCACCCTCACTCCTCGGGTGTGAGCACAAGTGTCGATTCACTACATTACTGGAGGACTGATTGGGCACATTGGTCTGGAGCCAACTGAAGAGCTACACCTGACTGTTGCTTTTTGACAAGCAAGACTGTAGTTTCTACGACCTTTCTTTAGGGCAGACGAAACTCATACATCATAGAAGGGAAGCCGTCATATCAGAAATCAGTTGTCATATGCAGCATTAAGATATTATTCAGGTCGACCTATTCACGAGAAAGCACTCCCCCCAAATCGTGGTAGGAACTGATGTGTTTGTTGCCCAAAGAATGAAATGGGACAAAATTCAACTTTGAAATACCAGAAATAGAGATTCCTCAAGGGTTGAAGTGATTGTGGTAACAAGAACATACCTTACGTCTAGCAGGCTCCAAAGACAAGCCCATTACTAACTCAGTTCTACTACAAAATACAGATTGGTGGACTTAGAATGCTAATCAAACGCCCCTGTCGGCTGTCAGAGTAAGACACATCGGTCATAAAATCGCTCAAAATTACCTTCAATTAATCGGCACCAAATTATACTCAACCTAAGGTGAAATAAAATTGTAAGAACGTTTTATTCATGTTTGTCAAATGTGAAACATTCAAAAGTAAAGACGGACAGCAGTCATCCGCAGAATCGATAATTTGTTGTAGATCTAGATTTCAACTATTACATAGTCATCATCGGTGCTAAAAGCAAAAACAGTAAGAACAAAAAGATTCAACATTTGTGTATACTGCAGTTAAACGAATCCACAGAAGTGGGAACACAGCCATAACATACAATTACCAGAAGGATCATATAGCCACATTGATGTCGGAGTACAATCCTGTGACAATTGATGCTACCATTTACAGGGCAGAAACAAAATTCAAGCCCTACCTAGAACCGCTCGGCCACATCTGCCGGCCTGGGTCTGTGAAACAGAAGTGATGAGTCAGGTATATGGTGTGACACGAATGTTTGGGAGTAGCCCTGTGGAAGTCTGGTGAACAGTGTAGCCACACTCCAAGTCAAAAACTTAACTTCTCGGTTATGGCGTGGCCTTGACACATGGTGCTACTTAAGCAGAGATGCACAGTTCCATACGTAAACCACATACACAACAGTTCTATTTGATTAAGAAGTAGTTTTTTGTGCTCTGAAATCCATCGCAAATAGTAAAAATCAACAAAAAATAATAAAAGGATATAAATAATATTTATTCTGTAAAGAATGTTTTGGAGAAGCTGACGTGTACATCTCTTCCAGCAATACGGGAGCAAGAAGTGTGATATACCACATCTTCTGAACGTAGCTTCATTTTACGCACTGAAAAGTAAAATGAGATACTATAACCAGTAACTATCTTCCATTACACATTTGGCGTGGGCTTGATACAGTGTCATATTCCTCCTATTTAAACCAGGTGAGTACAAATTCCTTTACCGAAAATCGTGTATTGTTTGAGGTATAAAGGGTGGGTGTCTGCAGATTGTAACGAACATAATAAACTATTAAGCAATAGTATTGTCACATTTCTTTTTAAAACACTAGGCCGTTAGTAGATGCATATAAAACCATAATTACTTCGAAAACAGAACAATTGAAATACAGTTTCAATCAGCCCTTGAACACTAAACGGAGGAAACGTTACAATGCTACTAAACCATCGTAAAGCTTTTTGCTCCACATTTGATTCAAAGAAAGTCATAATTTACAGGTTATGAATTAGTTATAGTTAATAGCAGAGAGGATAGGAAAGGTAGATTGGCGATAGCAAGGTTCAAAATGGTTCAAATGGCCCTGAGCGCTATGGGACTCAACTGCTGTGGTCATTAGTCCCCTAGAACTTAGAACTACTTAAACCTAACTAACCTAAGGACATCACACACATCCATGCCTGAGGCAGGATTCGAACCTGCGACCGTAGCAGTTGCACGGTTCCGGACTGCGCGCCTAGAACCGCGAGACCACCGCTGCCGGCCCGATAGCAAGGAAAGCGTTTCTGGAGAAGAGAAATTTATTAACATGCAGTTTAGATTTAGGTGCCAGGAAGTCTTTTTTGAAAGTAATTGTATGGAGTGTGCCCATGTATGGAAGTGAAACGTGGACAATAAACAGGTTAGACAAGAAGAGAATAGAATCTTTTGAAATGTGGTGCTACGGAAGAATACTGAAGATTTTATGGGTAGATCACTTAACTAACGAAGAGGTGCTGAAAAGAATTGGAGAGAAGAGGAATTTCTGGTACAAATTGACTAGAAGAAGGGATCGGTATGTAGGATACGTTCTGAGGCGTCAAGGGATCGCCAATTTAATATTGCACGGAAGCGTGGAGGGTAAAAATCGTAGAGGGAGGCCAAGAAATGAATACACTAAGCAGATTCAGAAGGATGTAGGTTGCAGTAGTTCTCAGAGGTGAAGAGATTTGCACAGGATAGAGTAGCATGGACAGCTGCATGAAATTAGCCTTTGTACTGAAGACCACAACATATATAATTATTAGATCTCCAATGGTACGTTACCCACGAAATTAAGTACAAAGTATCCTGTTCTATACACTACTGCAATCGTAAATTTTGCGAGGAGTTAGTAATCTAAGGTTAATTATTTAAATACAGCAGCATGATAACAATTTTTGATAAAATTTCGTTCAAACGATGTTTATCATTTATAACTAAGGAAACCAATTGTTGACCAATACTAGAATCCGTCGCGTGTAGCCATAATGAAGCTATGTCTACTCGCACGTGCCAAAAGCTGTGGACCCTCCTACAGCAATGAAGGACCTCGTGGCAGTTGACTGGCACGCCTCGACGTTTTGTCCACTTACCCAGACGAGCAACCGTCACGGCCATTTCCTCATTGTGGCGTAATGGCCAGACCCCGACCTTCGCAGATGGAAATTACCACGGCAGCCGTTTGCTGTCCACAAGGAGAGATAACCGATTTTATCCGGTTACCGACCCGTCGCCTCCGACGCGGCGCTAGCTCACGCGCTGGAGTTTTTATTTACGACTACAATAAAGCGCCGCAGCGCGTTCACGCGATTTACGACCTCTTCGAGACAGCACGTGAGTGCCTCACGTGATCAGAGGCTGAAGGCATGACTGTGCTTTCTTCTTTAACCACTCCTGTCGTCAAGAGCTGTGTAGCATTTCCGCACATTTTACGTATGTCTTCTTACCTCCACACAGTGTTTATAAGGGATGCGACACCGGCGCAGCAATCCCTACCCAGAAGCTTCTGCTACGATACAGGTCTCGTACTGAGACCTCAAACATCAACCCAGTGAAACGTAAGTAGTCACCAGCACAGGGAGTTTAGGAATATTTAAACTAGTTGGCATTTGAAAGCGATAAGGCAGGTCCACTCCCGCCAACAATGCACCAACAGGAATCAGATAATGTCGGCTACCCCTTCCGCTGTGTAAACATTTCGATTGTCAGTTCTCAAGTAAGAAATTTTACCACAGACAAAATTGTCACCTACTTGAAGCAAAAACTAAAACATAATTCCCACCCTAATTAAAATGAAATAGGTATTTGACATGGTTGTAGATTTTATTTACCATACGTGACTTCTACATTTTCGCACGAGATAGGTATTTGAATTTTTATACTTCTTATGATTAAAAATTTGACAGAATTTCCCATAAGCAGTTTCCGAAGCTTATTCATCGCATTCATAGTAAGATTTTTTCTCTCGAAGTCCGACTTTTCGGAAAACTTGCAAAAAGTTTGCAATTCAAATTAATTGGCCATCGTTGGCCACTGCTTTCTCCCATCTTTCGGGCAGCATGCGAATCCCACGGCGGATGAACTGGGCGTCTTCGGAGGATATACATGACTCGATCTAGTTTGCAATTCAAATTAATTGGCCATCGTTGGCCACTGCTTTCTCCCATCTTTCGGCAGCATGCGAATCCCACGGCGGATGAACTGGGCGTCTTCGGAGGATATACATGAGTCGATCTAGTTTTGCGCTTGTTCGTACGACCGGTAGCGCTTGTTAGCCCCTTGTTGTGCCACGTATCAAATACGGGTGGTAGGAAAAGGGAGCAATATCGGGAGAATATGGCGGATGGAATAGGATTTCCTACTTTAACGTTTCCAGGTAGGTTTTGATGCGTTTTGCGACACGGGGTAGAGCATTGTCGTGTTGCAAAATCGCCTTTCCATGTCTGCCGTTCCATTGTGGCCGTTTGTCCTTCAGTGTCCAGCTCAGACGCATTAGTTGCTTTCGATAACGATTACCTGTGACCATTTCCGTCGATTTCAGTAGCTTCCTAAACGTTCTCTCTTCTACCGATATGTCTGTCTTCTACCTCAAAACTACCGTTTTTCGAGCGTTGAAAACATTATCTGCACTTTATTTTACTAATAGTTGCCTTAACACAGGTCTTACCCAGCATTTTATGAGCCTCGGCCTCAGATCTCTTCATCTTAAAGCATAAAACTTCCAGAGAATGGCGAGAACTGGCCGCGTAAATTGATAATATTCAGTCGGCAATAACTTTCTGATGCAATCGCATATGCACAAATATCCTGATGCTGCCATTTTTACAAATTCCTAAACTTACTGTTTGACACTTACGACCTATCACGAGCACCACCACTAGCAATCTATTGCAAAACGGCGGATGCCAAGTTGTAGACTGGACATTTTAATAAGTAAGGTTTTTCAAGATATTGCTCGATAAGTTTCAGCTGTTTCACAGACGTGAAAGTTTCGTCATTAAAAAAGTAAATTAAATAAAATGAAAAATAAAAAAAGCTTAACATTCTCCAGCCATAGTTAAAATTAAGAACAGATTTTCGACATGCTTGTGGATGCTATACAGGTTTACACCGAACGTCAATTAAGGGGATTTTACGAGTTCTTTTATTTTTTTTATGACATGGAGGGTAGAGAGGTTTTCTGTAGCCGTTGAGGAGTTTGTGCTTTTATGAAGACGATACTTGTTGAAACACCGCCACACATTTCGATTCTTATAGTCAGGCGCCAGCTATAACTACGTCTACATTGATATTCTGAAAACCACATTTAAGAGACTGGCAGAGGGTTCATCGAACTACCTTCACAATTCTCTATTATTCCAATCTCGTATAGCGCGCGGAAAGAATGAACGCCTATATCTTTCCGTACTAGCTCTGATTTTCCTTATTTTGTCGTTGTGATCGTTTCTTCCTATGTAGGTCGGTGTCAACAAAATATTTTTGCAGTATAGAAAACTAATTTAATGTGAGAGATACATCTAACAACCTGCTCAACTTTGCTGATGATAAACGAACACCAGATTCACTTTCTTCAGAAATTTTTTTTCCCAATGCCTGAAGTGGATAAGAGATAAAACTGAATACGTGAAACGTTTTCTAAAGCAATTTGGAGCGTAATAGACTGTTTGATCCTCGCTGTTACCCTCGTGATCCTGTTACAGCGGGCTGAAGCCTCTCACATTTGAAGAGAATGTGGCGCAACATGGCTTAGAGTCGATAACCATGATTTTGGAAAAATGAATGCTTCTATTAGGGATTATACGTTGAAACGAGAAGAAGAGCAAATAGTAGTAGCGTGGTGGTGTTAACATTAGGACACTAGGCTTAATTTTTTTTTTGAACGGTATTAGGTTAAAACATAGAAAACTATTTTATAAGAAGTAAAATATCCAGTTCAGTTAATTACTTAGTGTCATGTTTCATGGGCCATTTGCACTATAAATCCTAATGGTGTCAAACGAGTCTAATTGTACACCAATAAATTATGTCTTATTTCTCATTCATAGATTAAAATCGAACATCTTAATACATATAAGTCGCTTTACAGTTAATTCGAAAAGTGGAAAGAAGAAAGAATGCAATCGTTAAAACACAATGTATTGTGGCTGGTAGAATGCTGCGATAGAGCCCCATTATGATCACATTAAAGTCGTCAGTCTCTTTAGAATGCTAAAACACATACAAATTAGCTTCACCGTAACCTAAAAAGACGGCCGCAAGTTAGTAAAATGGCTACCACCTACTGTCAATGCGGCATTGATGTCTCTGTACCACTAACAATTCGTACTAGAGACATTTCCTACTCTAGATGAATCTGAAACTCCATTAAGGCACATGTTTGTGAGTGTCACTTCATTTAACGCCATTCGTCGTTTAGAAGTATGTCATAGGAAAGTCGTTGATTTCTCCTGTTGTCCCTTAACCTCAGCTACTCTAGCTCTCTCTGACAGGAAGATGACAGTACTGAATATTATGTTGCAGTACTTCCCTCATGATTTCTTTGCAGCATCAAATTCATTTCATTCTGTTCCTCTCCAGTATCCTTTAGCGATCTCACTTAGTCTAATTTCGCTCACGCTAAATTATTGCTGCATGTGATTTTAAAAACTTTATTGGCTTTACAGGGTGTTCGCGACATACACAAAAGTTTTTTACTGTCCAAGATAGTGATACCTGGAGACTGAAGAGAACGTAGACGTCTGACAAACAAAGTACCCTAGGACTTGGTTTAACGGTAACCACAGAAAGCATTAAATTGGAAGGTCTGACGTGGATTTGAACTACCGCCTTACGGAATGTCAGTTCACTGTATGACCGCTGCCACACCTCGCTCAGCAGTAACACACACAACCATTAATGTTTGCATCTTAGAACTACTACCCCACCACGATATCTTTGCACTTGGCCTCCCGTAGTCGCTATCGGAAACACGCGGCGACTTTAGATTAGACACGTACAGTGGAATAATTTGGATATTTGTGGTAAGGTCTTATGGGACCAAACTTCTGACGTCATCGGTCCCTAAGCCTACACACTACTTAATTTAACTTAAACTAACTTACGCTATGGACAACATACACGCCCATCCCCGAAGGAGGACTGGAACCTCCTACGGGGGGAGCCTAGAGCCGCGCGGACCGTGACAAGACGTTCCAGAACGTGCGGCTACCCCGCGCCACCGTACGGTGGTTCTTGAAAATGTTAGTGCAGATATCAGCGATCAAAACATAATCTTTGAAAATAATTATGAGAGTGTAGATCGGAAGACATATTTATTAAAAGGTGACCGATCTTCACATGATCATCTTCATACCTAGAGGCATACTGATGGACAACGGCTATGCATGGAGTACGAACCGTTGATAGCCAAGTGTCTATGACTATCATCATTCAGAGGTTCCTGCTTCAAGCACAGCCACTGTCAATCAGTATGGCTGCAGGTCTGAAGATGATCAAGTGATAATCGAAACTGGTCATCTTCTAATAGTCGTGCCTCACGATTTAGATGTCATAATTATTTTCAACGTACAATGGTGACTAAGGAAAACGCATGGCATTGTGTATGATTTTGAGACAGTTGCGCTTATAGTATACGTGGATCAGCGTGTCCTCGTGAAACATCATCGTAAAAACTGGCGATAAACTGATGGAAGTGCGCTCACACCCACGTGCAATAATATCGTGCTCGACTAACAAACTGGAGCGGCGCTGTAGCATGTTTATTATTCGTGAAAAATAACGTAACCTCACCTGTAGGAAGTGCAGGGAAGCTAAGACGAAATGGCTGCAGGAAAAATGTGAAGACATCGAAAAAGATATGATTAACGGAAAGACAGACTCAGCATACAGGAAAGTCAAAAAAACCTTTGGTGACATTAAAAGCAACGGTGGTAACATTAAGAGTGCAACTGGAATTCCACTGTTAAATGCAGAGGAGAGAGGAGATAGGTGGAAAGAATACATTGAAACCCTCTATGAGGGTGAAGATTTGTCTGATGTGATAGAAGAAGAAACAGGAGTCGATTCGGAAGAGACAGGCGATCCAGTATTAGAATCGGAATTTAAAAGAGCTTTGGAGGACTTACGGTCAAATAAGGCAGAAGGGATAGATAACATTCCATCAGAATTTCTAAAATTATTAGGGGAAGTGGCCACAAAACGACTATTCACGTTGGTGTGTAGAATATATGAGTCTGGCGACATACCATCTGACTTTCGGAAAAGCATCATCCACACAATTCCGAAACGGCAAGATCTGACAAGTGCGAGAATTATCGCACAATCAGCTTAACAGCTCATGCATCGAAGCTGCTTACAAGACTAAAATACAGAAGAATGGAAAAGAAAATTGAGAATGCGCTAGGTGACGATCAGTTTGGCTTTAGGAGAAGTAAAGGCACGAGAGAGGCAATTCTGACCTTACGGCTAATAATGGAAGCAAGGCTAAAGAAAAATCAAGACACGTTAATAGGATTTGTCGACCTGGAAAAAGCGTTCGACAATATAAAATGGTGCAAGCTGTTCGAGATTCTGGAAAAAGTTGGGGTAAGCTATAGGGAGAAACGGGTCATATACAATATGTACAACAACCAAGAGGGAATAATAAGAGTGGACGATCAAGAACGAAGTGATCGTATTGAGAAGGGTGTAAGACAAGGCTGTAGCCTTTCGCCCCTACTCTTCAATTTGTACATCGAGGAAGCAATGATGGAAATAAAAGAAAGCTTCAGGAGTGGAATTAAAATACAAGGTGAAAGGATATCAATGATACGATTCGCTGATGACATTGCTATCCTGAGTGAAAGTGAAGAAGAATTAAATGATCTGCTGAACGGAATGAACAGTCTAATGAGTACACAGTATGGTTTGAGAGTAAATCGGAGAAAGACGAAGGTACTCAGAAGTAGTAGAAATGAGAACAGCGAGAAACGTAACATCAGGATTGATGGTCACGAAGTCAATGAAGTTAAGGAATTCTGCTACCTAGGTAGTAAAATAACCAATGACAGACGGAGCAAGGAGGACATCAAAAGCAGACTCGCTATGGCAAAAAAGGCATTTCTGGCCAAGAGAAGCCTACTAATATCAAATATCGGCCTTAATTTGAGGAAGAAATTTCTGAGGATGTACGTGTGGAGTACAGCATTGTATGGTAGTGAAACATGGACTTTGGGAAAACCGGAACAGAAGAGAATCGAAGCATTTGAGATGTGGCACTATAGACGAATGTTGAAAATTAGGTGGACTGATAAAGTAAGGAATGAGGAGGTTCTAGGCAGAATCGGAGAGGAAAGGAATATGTGGAAAACACTGATAAGGAGAAGGGACAGGATGATAGGACATCTGCTAAGACATGAGAGAATGAATTCCATGGTACTAGAAGGAGCTGTAGAGGGCAAAAACTGTAGAGGAAGACAGAGATTGGAATACGTCAAGCAAATAATTGAGGACGTACACTCCTGGAAATGGAAAAAAGAACACCTTGACACCGGTGTGTCAGACCCACCATACTTGCTCCGGACACTGCGAGAGGGCTGTACAAGCAATGATCACACGCACGACACAGCGGACACACCAGGAACCGCGGTGTTGGCCGTCGAATGGCGCTAGCTGCGCAGCATTGGTGCACCGCCGCCGTCAGTGTCAGCCAGTTTGCCGTGGCATACAGACCTCCATCGCAGTCTTTAACACTGGTAGCATGCCGTGACAGCGTGGACGTGAACCGTATGTGCAGTTGACGGACTTTGAGCGAGGGCGTATAGTGGGCATGTGGGAGGCCGGGTGGACGTACCGCCGAATTGCTCAACACGTGGGGCGTGAGGTCTCCACAGTACATCGATGTTGTCGCCAGTGGTCGGCGGAAGGTGCACGTGCCCGTCGACCTGGGACCGGACCCCAGCGACGCACGGATGCACGCCAAGACCGTAGAATCCTACGCAGTGCCGTAGGGGACCGCACCGCCATTTCTCAGCAAATTAGGGACACTGTTGCTCCTGGGGTATCGGCGAGGACCATTCGCAACCGTCTCCATGAAGCTGGGCTACGGTCCCGCACACCGTTAGGCCGTCTTCCGCTCACGCCCCAACATCGTGCAGCCCGCCTCCAGTGGTGTCGCGACAGGCGTGAATGGAGGGACGAATGGAGACGTGTCGTCTTCAGCGATGAGAGTCGCTTCTGCCTTGGTGCCAATGATTGTCGTATGCGTGTTTGGCGCCGTGCAGGTGAGCGGAAGGGAACTTGCTGTTCCAACAGGACAATGCACGTCCGCATGTATCCCGTGCCACCCAACGTGCTCTAGAAGGTGTAAGTCAACTACCCTGGCCAGCAGGATATCCGGATCTGTCCCCCATTGAGCATGTTTGGGACTGGATGAAGCGTCGTCTCACGCTGTCTGCACGTCCAGCACGAACGCTGGTCCAACTGAGGCGCCAGGTGGAAATGGCATGGCAAGCCGTTCCACAGGACTACATCGAGGATCTCTACGATCGTCTCCATGGGAGAATAGCAGCCTGCATTGCTGCGAAAGGTGGATATACACTGTACTAGTGCCGACATTGTGCATGCTCTGTTGCCTGTGTCTATGTGCCTGTGGTTCTGTCAGTGTGATCATGTGATGTATCTGTCCCCAGGAATGTGTCAATAAAGTTTCCCCTTCCTGGGACAATGAATTCACGGTGTTCTTATTTCAATTTCGGGGAGTGTAGGTTTCAAGTGCTACTCTGAGATGGTTAGCGCAGGAAAAGAATTCGTGGCGGGCCGCAGGAAACCAGCTCGCTTTTGCGCCGTTAGTTACGTAGAGAGCGGCCTACACTTCCGCACAGCACACCATTCAGACGGAGGCAACAAAAACAGTAACAACTCCATCGTCAGTGCATTTTTACTCCATAATTTGAGATCTGCAAAAGAGCTTCTTGAGTGATTTTCTCACATACAGATCTGCAATTCGGACACAAGAAATAAACTGCAGTTGTATTCTAAAAAAAATTATGCCTCTGTTTCGGTAATTAAAGAAGTTATGGAAACGCCTTGATCTTTATTTCATGGGGCCCTCGTTACAGTTCTTCTCGCTGAGAAGAGATTAGAAGTTTCCTTAACGAGTCGAAAGCTGTTTCGGGTGAAAATGTTCGCTGCCTCACCCAGTATAACAGACAGTTCACAGGATTGAATGTCTGGAACATTTACTATCAAACTTTAAACGTATGGTTACTTTATTATTTTTATTTTAAAAATGAGGCAGTCATTAGATGTTAATTTTGAAATACGTCGGTAGTGAGCATTTCTTCCTGTGATCCTCAAAATTAGTCTCCGAAATTACATTAGACTACAGTTTCTAGGTACACTTTTCTCTGTGTACAATATTCTCTCCTACTCATAAGGGGATCTCATACTTTTTATTGTTCAGGGCCAGATGCCACTTTTTGTTCGTAACCGATTTTGTGAGGATGCTGTGGAATTTTTCCATGAGTGATCCCACCACCCACTACAATGTCAGTTGACAGCCTCCCCTTCCCATATCTATTGAGGTGCAGGCCATTCTTAGTGAAACCCAATCAGCTGATAGACCCAACTAGCAACACTGAAATATGACCCATGGCATCTGCCATCAGCGTCTTATCCAGGCCCATGTTAACGCGCCTAATAGCCACATTAAGACGAGGCCGATCATTACATTGAAAGTGTTGCACGAAATTCACAGTGCCACCAGTTTGAGGAGCTATCTTTACCATGTCACACCACCTACATCATATTCCTCATCCCTGTCTAGACTGTTCCCCGCTCCACCCACTATCACTACCTGGCCCTCCCTCGTAAAATTCGTACATAACTCCCCTATGCTGTCAGTCACCTGAGCACATAGCTTCACAATACTTGTGATCTGGTACTCACTCCCCATCACTTGCTGTAACTGCTGACGCACACCTCTACCATGCGAACTATCTAGCAGCACAACCTTTTTTTTTCTGTTAGACTTTGCCACTGAACTAGGCCTCCTAACTGCGGAGGATTGCTGTATGTTTCCTACATCTACAGCTACAACAGGCTCCTCTCCGCTCAATTCTGACAGTCGGTCAAATATATTCCATATACGCCGAGTATAACTGTCTGAATACCTCCTCCTCCTAGTTGCTTTCTAGCCAACTGCCAGTACCCATTCCCCACCACCCATCACCCTACTCAACCTATCCAGTTTGAAGCATCCCCAACTCTCTTGTCGTTCCCTTTTAGGTACTCCACGTCGACGTCTGCTCGTAGATACGTATCGTCGGTAGGTTTTCCAGCTTTACTTCCCGACGTGACAGCGACGACTTTCCGATGAGGTGCGAGCCTTGTGTTCCTCTATTACTGCGAGTCTTGTAAATATCGCTTTTATTTAGTAATTTGCCCGACTAAAACTCTCCCCTTTTATGATTAAGACAGCCTGCGCCACTTTTCGGAGGGAGTGGGGACGTCAAAGAGTCACAAAAGTTCATATTAAGCACTCCGTAAAACACGTAAACGTTCACTTCATTTAGCGTATTAGTTAATGCTTACGCTTTCCGCTAGATGGAACTGACATACTGCTGAATATCTTTGGTTCCGTAAAACCTTCACTGATTAGTACTAGGTAATTGAAATAAGTACAACACTCTTGTATTTCACTTTCACTCTATATTCAAGGATTAAGATGGTGGTGGATGATGGTCTATTTAAAAGGTTCCTAGGCTGGAGGAATCTAAATGCCGATATGCACGCGCTCTGCGTCCAGATTCGCGATTAACGGCACACAACACTTTCAAAAGTCCGCACGTTAATATCTTAACGCCGGTACCTCTGAATTCACTCGTATCAGCAAATAATTTAAGTTTATGTCGTTTATATGTCCGTAAAGTTCCAATCTAGCACTAAAGTCTTAAAATCCCCTTAATACTCCGTTGCTACCAACAGTCAGAGATCGTACACTACATCACTTTTAATGTCCATAATATTCTAACAGTTTATCGTGAATCTTAACACGATAAAGTCCAATCTAATTATTGTCTCGCTGACTGACACGGGTTTCCTAACCTTTAACGAAACTATCAAGGAAAAAAGGATGCAATAATGACGATCAGGACTTTTTATAGGTTTTTCATCGCAAGAGTTAAAACGTCACTGCCTTCTTCATGACGCAGCTTCCGTGGCTTTACTGTACTTAGACGTTAAACTATTTGCTGATATAGTATAATTATCATCTGCAATTACCGATCTCTGTTTCTACACTATTTTCCCCTCTAAAAATTCTATTCTTAATTTCAAATTATTCTTTGAATAGCTTTTATCACTGTAAACTGAACCGAGATGTTACAAGTTTCTCCTTTTTGCTTTGTAACTGCACCTGTTTGGTGCCATCTTTCCATGTCTCCGTCGACATTCTGTAAGTGCATATGAATATTTTCGATGGCCTGGTTTTCCCCTAAAAGAAACTCAGTGGCAGCTCTCCCCCTTGAGCGCACCTGAACAGAGCGAGGTGGCACAGTGGTTGGCACACTGGACGACTGTTCAAACCCGCGTCCGGCCATCCAGTTTAGGTTTCCATTGATTTATCTAAATTACTCCAGGCAAGTGCTGAGATTGTTCATTTGAAACGCCAGGGCCGATTTCCTTCCCTATCATCGACACAATTCAAGTTTGTGTTTCGTCTCTAGTGACCTCGATGTCGAAGGTACGTTAAACACCATCATTTTTCCTTCCTTGGAACGCAGCTCCGTTACAGCCACCAAGCGGAACTTCATGAAACTACAACAGATGAAGTGGGCATACTCAACGATGTTCCAAAACAAATTCCGCATTCTTTCAAATAATACTGAGAGGGAAAAGATATGATGCATTATTTATAGAACGCACATCGTACGACATATTGAATTTCAGGTGTAGGTCCCCGGTAGCTGAGTGGTCAGCGCGACAAAATGACAATCCTAAGCGCCCGGGATTGATTTACAGCAGGGTCGGAGATTTTCTCCGCTCAGTGACTGGGTGTTGCTGTCATCATTTCATCCCCATCGACGTTGAAGTCGCCGAAGTGGCGGCAGTGCTCCCAGCGAACGGTCTACGCGACTGGAGGCCCTATTGTTGTTGTTGTCTTCAGTCCTGAGACTGGTTTGATGCAGCTCTCCATGCTACTCTATCCTGCAAGCTTCTACATCTCCCAGTACTTACTGCAACCTACATCGTTCAGAATCTTCTTGTATTCGTCTCTTGGTTTCCCTCTAAGATTTTACCATCCACGCTGCCCTCCAATGCTAAATTTGCGATTCCTTGCTGCCTCAGATCATGTCCTACCAACCGGTCCCTTCTTCTTGTCAAGTTGTGCCAGAAACTCCTCCCCAGTTCTATTCAGTACCTCCTCATTAGTTATGTGATCTACCCATCTAATCTTCAGCATTCTTCTGTAGCACCACATTTCGAAAGCTATCATTCTTTTCTTTTCTAAACTATTTATCGTCCATGTTTCTGTTCCATACATAGATACATTCCATACAAATACTTTCAGAAACGACTTCCTGGCACTTAAATCTATACTTGATGGTAACAAATTTCTCTTCTTCAGAAACGCTTTCCTTGCCATTGCCTGTCTACATTTTATATCCTCCCTACTTCGACCATCATCAGTTATTTTGCTCCCCAAATAGCAGAACTCCTTTACTACTTTAAGTGTCTCATTTCCTAATCTAATTCCCTCAGCATCACCCGACTTCATTCGACTACATTCCGTTATCCTCATTTTGCTTTTGTTAATGTTCATCTTATATCCTTCTTTCAAGATACTGCCCATTCCGTTCAACTGCTCTTCCAAGTCCTTTGCTGTCTCTGACAGAATTACAATGTCATCGGAGAACATCAACGTTTTTATTTCTTCTCCATGGACTTTAAACCTACTCCGACTTTTTATTTTGTTTCCTTTACTGTTTGCTCAATATACAGATTGAATAACATCGGGGATAGACTACAACCCTCTCTCACTCCCTTCCCAACCAATGCTTACCTTTCATGCCCCTCGACTCTTATAACTGCCATCTGGTTTCTGTACTGATTGTAAATAGCCCTTCGCTCCCTTTATTTTACCCCTGTCTCCTTTAGAATTTGAAAGAGAGTATTCCATTCAACATTGTCAAAAGCTTTCTGTAAGTCTACGAATGCTAGAAACGTAGGTTTGCCTTTCCTTAATCTATTTTCTAAGATAGGTCGTAGGGTCAATATTGCCTCACGTGTTCCAATCTTTCTGCGGAATCCAAACTGATCTTCGCCGAGGTCGGCTTCTACCAGTTTATCCATTCGTCTGTAATGAATTCGCGTTAGTATTTTGCAGCTGTGACTTATTAAACTGATTTTTCGGTAATTTTCACATCTGTCAGCACGTGCGTTCTTTGGGATTGGAATTATTATATTCTTCTCGAAGTCTGAGGGTATTTCGCCTGTCTCATACATCTTGCTCACCAGATGGTAGAGTTTTGTCAGGACTGGCTCTCCCAAGGCCGTCAACAGTTCTAGTGGGCCTTGTTTCGACTGAGGTCTTTCAGTGCTGTGTCATACTGTTCAGGCGGTATCGTATCTCCCATTTGATCTTCATCTACATCCTCTTCCAATTCCGTAATATTCTCCTTAAGTACATTGCCATTGTATAGGCCCTCTATATACACCCTCCACCTTTCTGCGTTCCCTTCTTTGCTTAGAACTGGGTTTCCATCTGAGCACTTGATATTCATACAAGTGGTTCTCTTTTCTCCAAAGGTCTCATTAATTTTCCTGTAGGCAGTATCTATCTTACCCGTAGTGAGATAACCCTCTTTATTCTTACATTTGTCCTCTAGCCATCTCTGCTAAGCCATTTTCCACTTCCTGTCGATCTCGTTTTTGAGACGTTTGTATTTCTTTTTGCCTGCTTCATTTACTGCATTTTTATATTTTCTCCTTTCATCAATTAAATTCAGTATTTCTTCTGTTACCCAAGGATTTCTACTAAACCTCGTCTTTTTACCTACTAAGTCATCTGCTGCCTTGACTACTTCATCTCTCAAAGCTACCTATTCTACTTCTACAGTATTTCTTTCCCCCATTTTTGTCAATTGTTTCCTTATGCTCTCCCTGAAACTCTGTACAACCTCTGGTTCTTTCAGTTTATCCAGGTCCCATCTCCTTAAATTCCCACCTTTTTGCAGTTTCTTCAGTTTTAATCTGCAAGATATGATGCAGTATTTATAGAACGCCCATCGTACACCATATTGAAATTCAGGTGGTCAGCAAAATGTCAATCCTAAGGGCCCGGGACCTATTCCCAGCAGGCTCGGAGATTTTCTCTGCTCAGGGACTGGGTGTTGTATTGGCCTAATTAACATCATTTCATCCTCATCGATGCGCAAGTCGCCGAAGTGGCGTCAGATGGAGAGACTTGCTCCCGGCTAACGGTCTTCGGGAGGCCCTAGTCACACGACATTTACATTTTTTTTTCAGGTAGCTGTTTCGTCTTGCTATAGGCAATGACAGACTCGACACTAAACAGGGAGACGTCAGAGTGGGAGTTGCCGCTGGCTGTTCGCAGAGGTCGCAGTTGCACGAGGTCAGCGCGGAGCGCTGTCGGCAGCGAGCGGTCGGCTGCACGACCTGCCCTGCCCCTCTGCCACGTGAGGAGACGGTTCAGCCGGCCGCCGCTACTCGCCGCTCCAGCCCGCACAGTCCTGTCTTGAAGAGTCGCTGCCATGGCTGAGGACGCCGCTGCGGGACTTATGCTGCCCGGGCTGCGCTTCGGCTGGCTGGACCACATGGTCTTCGGACTCATGCTGGCCGTCTCCCTGGTCGTTGGCGTCTACTTCGGCGTGTGCGGCCGGGCCAAGAACACCGCCAAAGTGGATTACCTGCACGGCGGCAAGAGCATGAGCGTCCTGCCGGTGGCCGTGTCGCTGGTGGCCAGGTACGTGGGCTCTAATGTAGCATTACGACTGGGAAATGAGCCAGTGAAACAGTACAGACGTTAGCGAAACGTATGTAGCCAAATGGAATTCTTGAAAATCCTTCTCAGCATGTTCATTCGACCACTACATACACCTTTTTTTTTCAATAGTATTAACCAACTAGGATCACGTTAACAACTCTTCTTTCTTTGTTGTTGTTTCCTATTTTCCAGTATTCCCTCACGTTTTCCCCATGAAGTCTCTTCCTTTCTTCTGTCCATGTTGTCCCCGATTTTTGTATTTCTTCTGCTTTGAAAGCCTTCCAAATTTAGTATTTTGTTTTTAGAACGGTTTCTTTCTGCTATTTCTGATTCTTTGATGTTGTTTCTTTCAAGACCTTTTCTTACGTCTATAATCCATGCTACTGTCGATTTTTCTTCCACAAATATAGGAGTATTTGCTTTGTTATTCTATTTCCATCAATTCGGTAGAGGTGTCCAAAAAAGGTTATTCTTCGTTTGGCCATTACCTCAGATATTTTCTCTATATTTTTGTAGATCTCCTCATTACTTCTTATTTTCTAACCATCTGCAGTTTTTATTCCACCCATTATTTTTCTAATAATCCTTCTTTCCAGTACCTCTAGCTTGTCCATCTTATAGTTCATCGTTAGGCAGTCAGATCCATATAAACATAATGGTCGTACCACTGTCGTGTAGTGTTTTAGTTTTGATTTTCTAAATATGCATTTCTTGTTGTAAATATTTTTGGTCAAACCATATGCTCTTTCCATTTTGTTAATTCTTTTATCTATTGCAGATTTTTCTAGTCCATTCTGTTGTATAGCTTCTCCAAGATATTTAAATTTATTTACTCGCTCTATTTTACCTATTTGTGTTTCTATGTATTTTGATGCATTTCTTATATTTGTCATGAATTTTGTTTTTTCAGCTGAAATTTTGAGACCAGTTCCGTTTGCTAACTTTCCCAGAATGTTTATTTGAGTAACTGCTTGTGGCAGGTTTTCTGAAAGTATTGCGAAATCATCCGCAAAAGCCAAACAGTTTACCTTAATTTTTTCTAGAACACAGTTAAACAGTAAAGGTGATAAACCGTCACTTTGTCTAACACCAGTTTTTATTTCAAAGGATTGAGATACTTCTCCCATTAATTAGACTTTAGATACTGTACGTGTTAGTGTTTCACGAATTAAGTTTGCTAGGATTGATTTAACACAAAATTCTCTAGCGACCTTATCTATCGTTTCTCTGTCTATACAGTCAAATGCTTTCTTGAAATCTATAAATGACATTAGTATTAGTTTGCTTCGCAGTGAAGCAGCGTCTTCAGTTATATATTACACATTGTCCACGCAGAAGTATTCCTCTACAGCTTTTGCCCTCTGCTGCCACGGAAGTTATTTCTTAATTCGTTCCAATCTCTGTCTTTCCCTACCGTTTTTACCCCCTGCATCTCCTCCTAATACCATGAAAGCTGTAATTCACTGTGTTGTTATACATTCCTTTGTTTGCATGAACTGTAACTGCTGAATTTGTTGTTAAAATACCGCACTATGGAACAGTATACAACTTGGTGCCGGTAACATATAGACATCCTACCTCAGTTTCAGCGTATCTCCTCTACAGTAGATTATTTCAAAACTTGCTGCAGGTTTTTGTCATGAGCTGTTTCATTTCGCTTCCTTGACACATGTGCTCATATGATAACGTACATCCTAAAAAATAAGTTTTTGTCCCTTCGCCTCGCAGGAATTTATCTATGGTAGAACAGACGTACTCGTAGGTGCGTACTTTAAAATCATTTTCATTTGTTTTAGTCGTTAGCACAGCGCAAATTCCTTTGTAAGAAGAATTAGTTAATCTATTAAACTATTGTAATATCTTCAACAGTTGTGTGTGAATAGAGTAAGCACGCAGATTACAGAACCAGCTGTCTGCTTCTACTCACGAAAAAAAGGCTTTCAAGTGACGGCACGCAAGCGTTTTACGTTCAGTTACTTGTTCAACTTAAGTTCAGACAATCTTTACGCTATCGAGCATATACTGAAATGTAGTGAATCACATGTGTCTGTGTATGCTTATGTTCCAGTCACATATCTGGAATAACTCTGATGGGAGTGCCTTCTGAGATCTACCTGTACGGGACACTATACGGCCTGGTTGTTATTTCTACCGTACTCACCTGCATCATTGTCAACTGGTTGTACCTGCCCGTCTTTTTCGGCTTGCAGCTCACGTCTACATATGAGGTATGCTATGAACTTGTGTGTGTGTGTGTGTGTGTGTGTGTGTGTGTGTGTGTGTGTGTGTGTGTGTGCATTTGTGTGATAGATGGGAGTGGAATTCAAACATATGAATAAAACAAAAATTTTCCTTTCCCTTCCGGTTTTCTCGACATAAGACAGATGATATACACCCGTATACTGTAAAAATGGTAACTAATGTAGTGCCACTGTCAATGTACCTGCTTCAAATTTCAGGTGATTAAAACAGTAAAATCTTCTCTAAAACTGTACAATAGTTCAAGCTATAAGCTTACGTTAGGGGCTCCCGCATTTCACGCTGCAATATACGTGGGGCATTTAATAAGTAATGCAACACCTTTTTGGAGGCCAGTTTCGGTTGGAAACATTCGGATTTCGTTATGGGAAATCGTTTCATGGAGTTACGATAGTGGCGACGCTATACTTTGGCCTAAGAGGAGCGTCTGTAACGGAGCTGCATTCTAAGAAGAGAGCAGTAATTTTCTCTTCATTAAAAGCCAGTTTGTCGCACATCTTCATAGGCACTTGCACAATGTTTTCAGACACTTGGAGTAAGTAAAAGCATGGTGAGTCGTTGGCCAGGCATCTGTCGTCATCGCGACATGGATGAGCAAACCTGGTCGATCCCCTGGGTGCCGGCAGTTTGCACACAATTGTTACTCGTGCAGTTATGGAACGTGTGGACACGCTCATCGGAGGTGAACGATGGATCAGAATCAAATACATCGCTGGTCAGCTGGACATCACACAAGTCTGGGCACCTGATAGGCGCTCGCGAAACTTCTTTGGACTGTTGTTCCTCAGGCACCCTGAAGCCCAAGTCTCGCACCTTCCAACGTCCATCTTCTTGGCCGAATGAAGGATGCAGTCCGTGAGAAACAATACATAGATGAGAGCGAGGTTACTGATGCAAGCAAGATGTTGGCTCCGGCGTCTGCCAGTGGTACCACGCGGGCACACGGGTTCTCTCTGGAAGGTAAAGCCGTCGCATGGAACAGAGATTATTTGGAAAAAATAGGATTTTTTTTGCCGAAAGAATGGGGAACACTATGGTGTATTGGAGATTGGAGTCCAAAATAAAACGAACCTGATTTCTGAAAAAATAAAACAAAAAAGTGTTGGATTACTTATTGGAGTTACTCGTAATAACAATGAGTCGGTGTCCAGACGTATTTGAGTGTCTTTTTTATGTACCTCATGTCCCTAATTGGCCTGTTTGTGGGAAGTGTTGGCAGTTCAGAAATGGGGGTAAGATCGCTTTGAAATTGTCACGTCACTTACCTGCGCATTCGTTCCACTCCAGTAAAATATTTCAAAAGGCCTCGCTGTAGATCAGATAAACAGTGGTTTGAAACATGAACCGTTAAACCTTCCCGATAGATTAAAATTGTGTGCCACACCAGGACTGAAACCTTCGCCTTCGCGGCCGAGTGCTCTACCGACTGTCCGCCCTCACAACCTGACTCCCACCAGTAACTCCCTCGTACATTACAAAATTCACAGAAGCTCTCCTGCAAACGTTACGGGACTAACACTCCTGGAAGAAACGATACTGTAGACAACTGGCCAAGCCGCACAGTAATCGGAATGAATTTTCACTGTACAATGAAGTGTGGTCCGATTAGGAACGTCTTGACAAATTAGAAGGTAAGCAACAGGTACTGCCGGAAGGACGGCTTTGAAGGCGGGTCGTTTGTTGTGGCGACATAGTTCAGACTCTAGACCACTTGTCCCACCTTCAAGTCCCGCTCTGCCACGAAGTTTCTACCTTCCAGTAAATTTCAAATCAATGTACACTTTGGTGTAGAATGAAAACACCAAGTGCTATTTGCATCATTGTATCATCACTCGTACATGACAAAGTTCTCTGCCTGTTTACACACTTGTTTATAGTGTTGTACTTCTCCTGCTTAGTCGCTCACAGTGATTACCTTAAGAAGCGCATCATTTACGATACATCTTTTAAGTAATTGAACGCCCTGAAAACGTCTGTTATACTGGGTGACTCTGTTGAATGAGAAACAACTATAGAGGACCATTTCTGAGATGATACGGAGGAAAACACGTTATATGGCAACAAATGCGTTGCAGGGAATGTACCCTCTTAGAGATAAAATATCATTGACAGCGTAGGTTTCACCGATTTTGGTTCTCTCCCTGAGAGAATACGGAGTAGGGACATATGGCCAGCTATGCGTTCCAACGGATCTGCCCACTTGAAGTTACAATGGAGTTGATATTGCAGGCCTCGAGCGATTGAAAGCACACGTAACAACATATCTGATATGTGGGAATATCATACAGTACTGGCGTTTTAACTCCACACACTAGCAACAATAATATTGTCCCTGACTGCAACACTCTCACACATCAGTGTAGGTGCCACTTGCTCCTCTGCTGTTTTCAACTAACTCTTGGGCGGACGTGCGTCGTCTAGTATAGTGCTCAGGGACGGGAGCGCTCGGAACAGGCCTACATGGCCTTTTAATACAGACAGGAAAATAGTAATGGAGGGTCGGCGGCACAACTGTACCGGGAAAAGTATCCCGGCCGGCAGCACCGCACCATAAACTATTTGGAA
Source organism: Schistocerca gregaria (assembly GCF_023897955.1). Classification (NCBI taxonomy): domain Eukaryota; kingdom Metazoa; phylum Arthropoda; class Insecta; order Orthoptera; family Acrididae; genus Schistocerca; species Schistocerca gregaria. Next base: position 180,380,163 of record NC_064923.1, on the reverse strand, counting down.
CAGCGATTCGTCTTTTGTGTGAGACAGGCTCGTTTACGGAACAGGATGGATAACAATACACACATGCGTTGAAACAACAAGTGTAGAACATGAACACCAGGCCGGTGTCAGCACCAGGCAGGTGACCCACCTCCAAAGGGAAACTCAGACGATCGTCTGGAACACTCTCCACATCTGCCACGGTGAATTTCACTAACAAAGCATGGAGACTTTATAAAGTACGGGCTTAACACCGCGCCGACGGTTTTGTTGTGGTCCGCCTTACAGGTCATCATGGTGCTGATATATCTGTCATCCATCATATTAACATACCGTACTACATTTACGAGGATGGTATCATCAACTTCCACAACACATGAAGTGGCAAGACGAAGCTCCCAGGAAGATATAAAACAGAAAACACTATATTTGGTATAACAAATTATCTCATCAGTTCATAATGTCTTCGTTATAAATTTACTACAAAAACATTTTTGCTTGATCGGTCTTGTAACTGGTTTGATGCCTACCACCACGAATTATTCTCAAGTGTCAACCTTCCATCCCAGAGTAGCAACTGCACCCTACGTCCTCTATTTTTGTTGACTGAAATATAATCTGTATCTTCCCCTACAGCTTGTTTCAGTAAATGTGCTATCATCATCTCGCTTCTGCTTGTCAGTGCCGGCCGCTGTGGCCGAGCGATTCTATGCGCTTCAGTCCGCAACCGCACTGCTGCTACGGTCGCAGGTTCGAATCCTGCCTCGGGCATGGATGTGTGTGAGGTCCGTAGGATGGTTAGGTTTAAGTAGTTTTAAGTCTAGGGGACTGATGACCTCAGATGTTAAGTCCCATAGTGCTTAGAACCATTTGAACCCTTTGAACCATCTGCTTATCAGTGTTTTGCATGTGTTCTTTTCTTCTCCTGTTTGCGGAGAATCCGCTCCCTATTCCTCTTATCAGTCCACCCGACATTCAAAATTATTCTGTAGCACTACACATCAAACGCATCGATTATTTCCTGTTCAGGTTCTGCCATTGCAGATGATCACTGGAATCAAGCAGTACTGTGCTCCAAGGTACATTCTCAAATATTTCTGCCCCATATTAAGTACTATGTTTCATACCAGTGCACTTCTTTTCGCCAGGAATGCCCTGTTTGGCAGTGCTAGCCTGCTTTTTATGTCCTGTTCGGTTTGTCCGTTTTTTCAGTTTACTCTCCATCCGTATCCTGTACTCATTAGCTTATTCACTCGATTCAAATGATACGTAACTCTTCACTTTCACTGAGGATAGCTAATACAGAAACCAATCTTATCACTCATATCCTCTGATCGTGAATTTTATTCCCATTCCTGAACCTTCCTTTTATTTCCCTCATTGTACTTACTATGTACAGGTTACACAGTAGAGGCGAAAGTTTGCATGTCAACCTTACATCCTTTCTAATCCGACCACTTAGTTCTTGGTCTTCCAGTTTTATTGTTTCCTCTTTGTTCTTATATATATGTATGGTACATCACACGTCTTTGTAGTTATCTTCTATTTTTCTCTGAACTTTTAACATCTTGCACCATTTTACACACATCAGAAAAGTTTTGCATCACCTCGGTTCTGAGAGTTCCGAAACCTGTACAGAAAATTGGAATAGATATCAACATAAACATCATTTCCACCCTTTTTCACTGCTCATGAAAACCACACATTGCACACTGTACCACCATACAGTGAGACTTTCAGAGGTGGTGTCCAGACTGCTGTACACACCGGTACTTCTAATACCCAACAACACGTCCTCTTGCATTGATGCATGCCTGTATTCGTCGTGGTATATTATCTGCAAGCCCATCAAGGCACTGTTGGTCGAGATTGTCCCACTCCTCAACGGCGATTCGGTGTACATCCCTTAGAGTGATTGGTGAATACCGTCGTCCATAAACAGCCCTTTCCAATCTACCCCAGGCATATTCGATAGGGCTCATGTCTGGAGAAATGGTGGCCACTCTAATCGAGCGATGTTGTTACCCCGAAGGAAGTCATTCACAAGATGTGCACGTTGAGGGTGTGATTTGTCGTCCATGAAGTCGAATACCTCGCTACTACGTTGCCGATATGGAGGCACAATCGGTCGGAGTATGGCATTCACTTATCGTATAGCCGTTACGGCGCCTTAAAACAGCTGGGAACCTCCACCTTGCGGCTCTCGCTGGACAGTGTGTCTAAGGCTTTCAGCCTGGCCCGGTTGCCTTCAAACAAGTCTCGGATGATTGTCTGGTTGAAGGCATATGTGACACTCACCGGTGAAGAGAACGTGATGCCAGTCCTGAGCGGTCCATTCGGCATTTTGTTGGGCCCATCTGTACCACGCAGCATGGTGTCGTGGTTGCAAAGATGGACCTCGCCATTGACGTCGGGAGTGAAGTTGTGCATCGTGCAGCCTATTATGCATAGTTTGAGTCGTAACACGACGTCCTGTGTCTGCACGAGAAGCATTATTCAACATGGTGGCATTGCTGTCAGAGTTCCTGCGGGCCATAATCCGTAGATAGCGGTCACCCATTGCAGTAGCAACTCTTGGGCGGGCTGAGCGAGGCATGTCATTAATAGTTCCTGTCTCTCTGTATCTCCTCCATGTACGAACAACATCGCTTTGGTTCACTCCAAGACGTCTGGACAGTCAAAGGGACTGTCTGTGTTACAATATACACAGTCAACGTCTATCTCTAGGAGTTTTGGAAACCGGGATGTTGTAAACATTTTTCTTTTTGATATGTGTATGTTGTGCACCATTTTATATTATAAATCCAGTGAGCGTGTCTTGATTTTTCTTCAGTATTCCAGCCAGTATCAACTGCTGTTTCAGAACTTTCTTTCTGTTGCTTTTACCTTTCCGGAAGCCAAATTTATCGCCTTCGAAATGACTCTCAATTTTCTTTTCCATTTTTATGTATCCAGTTTTTGTCATTTGCTTGGATGTATGAGCTGTTATTCTGATTGTGTGATAGTTCTCTCACATATATGCCATAGCTAACGCCGGAATTGCATGTATGATATAATGTCCATATTGTTTTAGCAAGAGCAAGTTGGTTGAAACCGGAAGTGAACGGTTACGAAATGATACGTTAGTCGCCAGTTCCGGCGGCGTATTTATTGCTGTCTAGAAGTCGATAATATCTAGGGAGATTATAACGGATTCCGAACATCAGTCAACCTGGGTGAAGTTGGGCATCAAACGTCGCTCAAAAAGGTAATGAGACGCTTTTATATACCGCCTGAGTCAGGAGATACAGTGGTAGGTCGCTCAAAAGGGAACTTGAAGAATATCGTTAATACTCTCCTGATCATGCGATTGCAACAGGGGATGACTTCAACCTGTCAGGTTTAGGCTTGTACCAGAGACAGGGATTCATATGACTTTGTTGTGGATGTCTTGTCCGAAAATTACTCGGACCAGAAAATTGGAGAACAAACTCGTGAAGGTGACGTCTTAGATTTTCCAGCAAGAAACAGAGCCAAATTTATCGAATCAGTCAACATACAGGAAGCTTTCAGTCATAATAAGGCTATCCTATGGCTGTGAGGGCATCTATAACTACGGGTATGACAAGCAATGTTAAGAAAGGTAGGAAATTATATTTGCTTGGTAGGAGTGACAGGATACAAACTACGGAGTATCTGAGTAATCAGCATCAAACATTCGGTGTTGAAAACAGAGATGTGAAGCCCAAATGGACGAAATTTGAAAACGTCGTTCAATAAGCCCTAGACCAGCTATTCCGAGCAACGATTTAAGGGATGTGAAAGACCCACCACAATTTAATTACCACGTTAGAAAACTGTTACGTAAACAGAAAGGGGTTTCATCACAGATTCAAGGGAATTCAAAATCTAGCAGACAAACAAAAGACATAAGAAGAACAATTGCAGAAGTGTTCAGTGGCTCTTTAATTAAAATTTTGTCAACTGATTTGACTAGATTTACTATCAAAATCAGTCTTGATCACAATTTATTTATTTATTACGGTGACCGGTTTCGACCACTACTGTGGTCATCTTTAGAAGGTGACCACAGTTCTTAGAAGGCTTAGAAGTCGAAGACGTCCAGGATGGTACGTTGACTTCAACTACCTCGCTGTCGTCTTCGTCCCGTTTGTGGATGAAGAAACGTAGCTCAGCCTATTGCAGGGTAAACGCCTAAGCGCTCTATCTGCTTTTTCTAACGAAGTTTTCTGCTGTGCTCTTTCTTAGCGAACTGGCCTCTGGTTCCGTGATGTGTAATTTTCCCACGCTGATACGAGGAGTATTACTCCCGCGACAGGTCCGGCCAACGCGTTCTCGGCCGTTATTGTAGTTCTTGATGTTGTTGTTGGCCCAAATCACTAACTAGCCGGCTGCGCGAGTGTCCTGCCTTTTCATAAAACACATAGGCTGACTGGCGAAATCTATCCTGTAACAGCGCAATGCCCGTAACCTCATGGTCTCATGGTGTTGGCGGGTGCAATACAGCCTGGGAAGGGGCAGCGCTAGTTTAGGCACTAGATTTAGCATTCTCTGCAGGGCAGCAACGTGTGCGTCAGCGGCGGACCCCACACCACGATAGTTTATTTAGAGAGCTCCGCTTCATTATACTTACCATTTATTCAAACCACGACCGGTTTGAAGAGGAGAGAAGAAATGGAATCCAACATACAAGCAAAAAAAAAAAAAAAAAAAAAAAAAGGCTCTGAGCATTATGGGACTTAAAATCTATGGTCATCAGTCCCCTAGAACTTAAAACTACTTAAACCTAACTAACCTAAGGACACCACACAACACCCAGTCATCACGAGGCAGGGAAAGGAAAAGCCTAAAAAGCAGACTATCGAAACAAGGCGACTTACTTACTGTAGTTGGTAAGACATAACGTTCAGTCGGGCTAGTCAGTGCAAGAGCTCCAAAAATTGCACGTTTACGGAACTAGAAAAGAAGGCGAATGCCTAAAAATCAAACTGACATAAAAATATAACGTCCTGTCGAGTGGGATGAAGGAAAAAGAAACCAAGAGCTGTATTCACACTTTCCGAGACGGGTAGCTTGACTTTATCAACGCCAAAAAAAGAGTGTGGAGGGCGACACCGGAGCCCTCGAGGCGAGCTACGGATAAAGCGCCACGCGGGATTAGCCGAGCGGTGTAGGGCGCTGCAGTCATGGGCTATGCAGCTGGTCCCGGCGGAGGTTCGAGTCCTCCCTCGGGCATGGGTGTGGGTGTTTGTCTTTAGGATAATTTAGGTAAAGTAGTATGTAAGCTTAAGACTGATGACCTTGGCAGTTAAGTCTCCAAGGATTTCACACACATTTGGACATTTTTGCTACGTAAGCGCCGACGTGTACTAGTAAGTTATTAGCAAAGGTATAGAAAATCCGGACTAACATGCCTGAGCGCTTACAATACTTCATTTAAGAACATAATGGAATGTGAACGGCCTTTGGTATGTTGATAGGCTATATAACCCCCCACAGTGTGCCAATATGCGACATTTTTAGGCCACAAGGCTACGGTATTTGGGTAAAATGAATGAACAAGAATGAACAAGGGACAAAACCAATAACAACAGTGATAGAAATTAATGCGTACACAGACCATACTAAGTAAGTCGTCATATGTGTGATACAATATGGCCTCGAGTGGCCAAAAATAAGTAAAATATACACAACCATCACAAATCTCAAATGTGAGTGTATTAATGTAAACAACAATATAACAAAAAAATTGTCAGTCTAGGTGCCGTACATTATACAAAGCAATAATGAAATGGAAAGATGAATGAGGCGAAACAACTAAACGAATGGGAGAAAAATAATACTCGCCATCACAGACTTGTAAAAATAAGTCATGTAATAGGCAACAAAGCAATGGTAGATGGGCCAAACGAGCGGAGGGGAATTTACACAGTGAAAGCCATGATGAAAAGTAAGGGTAAAGTAAACTATATCAAGTGAGTCATCATAGATGTATGATATACACTCCTGGAAATTGAAATAAGAACACCGTGAATTCATTGTCCCAGGAAGGGGAAACTTTATTTACACATTCCTGGGGTCAGATACATCACATGATCACACTGACAGAACCACAGGCACATACACACAGGCAACAGAGCATGCACAATGTCGGCACTAGTACAGTGTATATCCACCTTTCGCAGCAATGCAGCCTGCTATTCTCCCATGGAGACGATCGTAGAGATGCTCGATGTAGTCCTGTGGAACGGCTTGCCATGCCATTTCCACCTGGCGCCTCAGTTGGGCCAGCGTTCGTGCTGGACGTGCAGACCGCGTGAGACGACGCTTCATCCAGTCCCAAACATGCTCAATGGGGGACAGATCCGGAGATCTTGCTGGCCAGGGTAGTTGACTTACACCTTCTAGAGCACGTTGGGTGGCACGGGATACATGCGGACGTGCATTGTCCTGTTGGACAACAAGTTCCCTTGCCGGTCTAGGAATGGTAGAACGATGGGTTCGATGACGGTTTGGATGTACCGTGCACTATTCAGTGTCCCCTCGACGATCACCAGAGGTGTACGGCCAGTGTAGGAGATCGCTCCCCACACCATGATGCCGGGTGTTGGCCCTGTGTGCCTCGGTCGTATGCAGTCCTGATTGTGGCGCTCACCTGCACGGCACCAAACACGCATACGACCATCATTGGCACCAAGGTAGAAGCGACTCTCATTACTGAAGACGACACGTCTCCATTCGTACCTCCATTCACGCCTGTCGCGACACCACTGGAGGCGGGATGCACGATGTTGGGGCGTGAGCGGAAGACGGCCTAACGGTGTGCGGGACCGTAGCTCAGCTTCATGGAGACGGTTGCGAATGGTCCTCGCGGATCCCCCAGGAGCAACAGTGTCCCTAATTTGCTGGGAAGTGGCGGTGCGGTCCCCTACGGCACTGCGTAGGATCCTACGGTCTTGGCGTGCATCCGTGCGTCGCTGCGGTCCGGTCCCAGGTCGACAGGCACGTGCACCTTCCGCCGACCACTGGCAACAACATCGATGTACTGTGGAGACCTCACGCCCCACATGTTGAGCAATTCGACGGTACGTCCACCCGGCCTCCCGCATGCCCACTATACGCCCTCGCTCAAAGTCCGTCAACTTCACATACGGTTCACGTCCACGCTGTCGCGGCATGCTACCAGTGTTAAAGACTGCGATGGAGCTCCGTATGCCACGGCAAACTGGCTGACACTGACGGCGGCGGTGCACAAATGCTGCGCAGCTAGCGCCATTCGACGGCCAACACCGCGGTTCCTGGTGTGTCCACTGTGCCGTGCGTGTGATCATTGCTTGTATAGCCCTCTCGCAGTGTCTGGAGCAAGTATGTTGGGTCTGACACACCGGTGTCAATGTGTTCTTTTTTCCATTTCCAGGAGTGTATTATGGGGTCGAGTGATGTATATAAAATGTAGGCCTATAACTATAGAAACAATCATAAAAATTCTAGAATGTAAGCATAGCGGTTCTAGGAGCTAAATGAAAGATTAACACGATCCAGCTGCATGCAGTTCATTAGACGAAGTAACACTAATATAGAAAGATGATTAAGGAAAAAAGGTAATAAACAAACGGCGCTTAACCTACGACTTATTATTTCTGTCTTTCCCTTGGTCCACCATCACATGAAAAATATTGCCGCAGTCGGACTCCATGTGACGTTGGGATCCTGTGCACGAAGAGTTTATATATGAGTCAAAGCCCCTAGAAACGTTCACAACTGCCCCAAAGTACTCCTTGTCTCCAGAGGCCTAATGGAGAGCTCTTATATCCTCAACTGCTGTCGAGCGGTGGCGCGGCCACACGTAAGGACAAACTGCTCGTTTGATATTAGGTGTTCTTGGAGGTTGCGTAGTAACAGTGACTTCACGTATAGTCTCTCGAAAACCTTCGAGATGGGCGGGAAGAAGCTGATGGCCCAGTCGTTTGTACCAGCTAAAGATCTTTGCGTTCAAAATGGCTGCTAGTTCGCATGTTTCCAAGCGGAAGGGTAGGTCCCTTGACTGGAGCACTTGATTGAAGATTTAGGCCGAATTTCCTTGCTGTGGCCATGTGGCGGGCTGAATACTTTGTAGGCGGAGGAATACGACATGGCCAACTTGTGGGAACGTGACACAAGTAGTGCTGTTAGTCCTGCGCCTCTTACTTTGTGGTCTTGACGCCACCTGTTAGCAAAGTAATCACCGCTGATCGCAGCGCCATCTATTACAGTTGCCCACGAAAACAAGCTGGTATTGCTGTTGTCATTTGGGACTGTTTGTGCTTGATTCTCAAAGACGCGTCACCAGCAGACCCACACTTTGGTAACCCACTGGCTGGTCTCTTATGTTTGTGAAATACGTGTTGTAATAAATCGGACTGCAGCCACTTTCGGCAAGTCGCAGCGAGTGGACATGGAGGTGGAAGAGGCCGGACTCCCTGGGTGAGCGAGTCCCGAGAAGAGGGACACTGCAGTAATTTTGCATGCATATGGCGGGAAGCCGGGCTGGCATCCTCGCCTCGCTCAAGGAGGGCACAATGCGAAGGGCCTCTCTGACAACGCGAATGTGCCGAGAACTGATGGACATCAGCAGCCATTAGGATGGAACGCCAAGAATGTACACGCAAAAGCATTTGAGTTTTTTCTGTCCGGGCTGCAGTCATTATGCCTGCCTTAGAAATCAGGGGTGTGCCGACGATTCCAGCATCACACGGACACAGGGAGAAGCGTGCAAAAAGCGCGGGCAATTGGCTCAGTGAGACGTGTCAAAGAAGCCAGAAATCTTAAGAAGATGTTTTCCTCGACAGTGAGGGCATTCCTTATAAATCAGATTTTGAGACGGAGCCCAAACATGAGTCTGTCCAGGGCTCACGCAATGAGAGCGATTATAAAGAATGTTGTGTAGCGGCTCTCCCAACAGCCTCGGGATGTAGCAAAACATCTTAAGAATGTGAAATCGTGAGAAAGATGCCAATTCACGAGGCACACGCTAGCCCATGACGGACATGAAATTTCCACCCTGCACAGAGAGGCGTAGAGATGAAACGGCGATATGTCATTGGGCTGCACTGGAAATTTCGACAGCTAGTGACAACGCCGAAAAGAAGCATACCTCGAAGGGGAGTTGTGCTGAGAGACGGATGAGAAGCGGGAAAGGGGAGTCGTGGAGACACCGCGGAAGCGAGAGGACATGGGCGCTCCTCCACCCATCGAGAACATCCGCCTTCCGACAGCATGATATCAAAGCATCGTCTACGCAACCGACAACGGGCAGACAACGCGGAGATCGTACCTGGGACCCGCCGCAATGCCGCGATTGCTGATAAAGGCAGCCGACCATCGCAGCACAGCACTGAGGCGGAGCGCCGTACCGACGCAGCACCTACCTCCGACAGCATCACACGACGAACGATAACGAAGAATGGTGAAACGATTCGTTCCCCCCTTCTTCCTCTTAATAACTGAGTCGTGTCCACGCTCAGTCAAATAGGCCCAGAGATTTATAATACTGTTTTGTTTTGTGTAAACAGCACGACAATGAATACTTTTATTTCATCGTTTGATCATTTAAGCAGTATTTAAAATTCATACGTGAACCCTTTAATTTTGTACCCTTTCTGTTTGATTTCATTTAATTATTGATGTCAGTTCATTGTTGGCTCCTAATGTTGGGCAATCATATCAGTCATCTGCTCGTCATTTCATGTTCGACAGCAGTGAGAGAAGAATTCACTACAGTGTCTGAATACAGCTGCACTCGCCTCTTGGCCACCGTGAGTCCCCACAACAGGAAGAAAGCGAACCATCATCATCGTTTCAGTTTCAACTTGTGAGGGTACCGACTACAGCTTTTTGTGTTCAGTCATCCTTCCACAAGGCCTGACAAGTGAGGCATATCTGCTCTTGAGTGGGTGACACTACCTTCCCTGCTGGAAGAAATGCCTTGATGTTACGATGGGTGACACAGCTAGTACATGACGGTGCTCCAGTTCACTTCCACATTTCTGAGCAGTACCCTAGCCGGTGAATCGGATGAGATGGTCCAGTCATATGTCCCACCCAGTTGTCGGACCTCAACCTACGGGAGAACACAGAAAAAGTTGTGTATGTGGAGCACATCACGGACGTGCAGGTACTGGGACTGCACGCGCGTAATGCCTTTGACCCCATTCGGTTGTCAGCTGGTAGCTATGAGCATATACGTGTACAAGTCACTGTTGCGTCGTATTCATATACTCTGAGGCCCGTGGGGCCACTTTGAACACCTCATATAATGTGGTCTCGTCGCAGCTTGTTGTCCACGGTATTTTACGGTGAAAACATGATGAATTAATAAATACTATTTTACATAGATCCCATCCATTTCTGGCCATAACGCCATTTGACCGGTTCTGTTCATTATCCTATCAGACATTGTTTCCTTTCACTTTGTTGCTATGCAACAAAATCATCTTGTAGACATGTAAAACCCTAAAATTAAGCCTAGAAGAGCATGCATGTTGATTTACGATACTAGTTCTCTAGTCACGAGCAACGGGTAGAAGAAAATTGGCGCTGGAAACTCTGTGCCAGTGATGTTGCTCGATTGTTTCCCGGGGGCCGGCTAGCCGGAGGTGTTTATTTTGTTGCAGTACCTGGAGCGGCGCTTCAACAGAGAGACGCGTCTGCTCGCGTCCTTCCTATTCACGCTGCAGCAGGTGCTCACGATTCCTCTCTTCGTCTACGTGCCGGCTCTCGCCTTCAACCAAGGTTAGCTACGCTGCTACGACACTGAACTGATTCAGGCAGTATCCTAAAATATTACTGAACTCTAATAGATTTTTGGCACGTAAGTTCCGCATCTCTTCAGTTCTATTTATATAGACCTCTTTTTGTTTCCAAAGAAATTTCTTCTTTCAAGCTATTATCGAATGTTTATCCGAATAAAAAGAATTTTGTGAAGGTAATGTGATTGCTTTCGATACCGTTTACTTTTTTGCGTTCCTCCTACGTAGTTGCATAGTGTAGCTATTCTAAGAGACTCCTCATTTGGGACAGCTTTGAAGATGCTGAAACGCTGTGAATGTAACTAACACATATGTTACATCTTCATGTTATATATACGTAGAGAGGCATGCTATATTTGGTAACCGCTGCTTTGCTCATGTGTGTATGGTAGACGAAAACTGAATCTGGAAACTCAATACCAGTGACTTCATCTGACTTTATTATTCTGTTTTCGTTTCTATTAACTATTTACATATAAGACTAAATGTTCATGCTTAAATCTCTGAAATAGTTAGTCTGTCCTCAGCTTTATTCTTTATTCAGCTTTTCATCATTTCACAATTTTCTCTCCGTAAATATACAGAAATCTGCCAAACCATCAATAACAGTACAGCTTATTAACCAACATAAAGGGTAGCACATCGTGCTGGAACGCTGATGTCTTCATGCTTGTGCAACTTTCCGTTATGTTGCTTTTGCAATATTGTGTTCCAGATTCATATTCGTGATGAAGTTACCTTTTGTACAGCTAAACACTCGGCAAAGATTTAAAAAGACGAAACTAAATGTGAAACGAAGAAGAGGCTTAAATAAATACAGCCAAGGTGAAAAATGCCACATACATTTAATAAATTTATGGCTAAAATTCCAAGTATGAAGAGGATGTCTTTTATAAGCGAAAAGTAAGAAAAGGATACTCAGGAAGTAAGCAGGAACCGCCTGGGTATCACTGCAACAGTCCTCAGATCATCAGGTCTAACTATTTGACGCTCAGTCGCAGAACACCGCTATTAAACGTGGATAAACAGCGCTCACAGCAAAATAATTGCCACGCAGCTCAATGAAGCATTACGCTTAATCACAGGGTGTTCTTGTCCCACAAACACGCCTTGTCTGCCGGTACTTAGTAATATTTCATTACCGGCCACAAGAAGATCATAGTCATTGGTGAAGGTGTGGTCAAGAATTAAAAAAAAATGGAAACTTAGAAATAACAATTCACTTAGGAACTGTGTTATTAGGGCCTCAGCGACTAAGTTCTAAAAAGTCATCGTGGCTCTCTGCTGTGAGCCGTCAGGACAGTAACTTCAACATGGCAGGAGCAATCTTTCATCAAATATGCTCAACAAACAAAAATTCCCTGTCAGAGACCAACAGGTTTTATCTCCCCCGAGGACACTGATGCATAATCAATCTAATCAGTATTGACCAGGGTAGATGCAGAGCTCTGCTGCTCCAATGGGGACTGCAGTCCTTTCCTGAATGTGACTATGGTAAACAACAGTAAACAGTACATCCACATAACATCTGAATGTTCCCTCAGAGAATTCAAAGGGACATTGGAAGACTTTCAGAATTTGTCTGCAGAAGATTCTGACTTGCTTCTCAACCAATGCTTAGAGCTATGAACCAATTACGAACATGAGACTGTGTGTAGCTGTATAGGAATGCTCATATTCGTCGTAGATAGCTGTCTATATGTCTCTGTCATCATACGATAAATAAAAATATATAAGCAAATCCGAATCATCGTTCGAAATGAATGTTCATCGAACGTATTATGTTAACTGCGTGACGGAAGTGTGTCGTACGCTTGAAGAACCAAATTCTACATCTTTCCTTTGTGAGGGCCACAGTCAGAGAGAATTTTTTGATAGAAATTCCCGTCTTTTGCCTGTTAAATTGTTCAGTTATTTTACATGATTTCGGTTTTACAGTCATTACAAACTGCATGTTGAGATGCTGAAATACGTTAGACTGTGATATGTCATCGTCTAAAATACATATTTATAGTCTTATAGACCAGGTTTTGTATTACGGGCTACGAGTACCATAAATGCGTTATTTCGACGATGACATGTCACCGACAGGTCAGAAAAGTTTTAAAATTTCAACATGCACTTTAGAATATTTATAAAGTCGAAATCATGACTGGGTACAATACATGAACACGTAACAATCAAATGGTGGAAATTTCGTTCAAAATATTTCTCATCCTATGTGTCTCTCTCTCTCTCTCTTGAAAACAGGCTTGTTTATTACTCTTCATGCTTCACATCCTGTCATCTTTATATCTCCGCTGATTTCAGTGTTATATCCCAAAAGTGCTATAATGCTTATTTGAGTCTAGTTCCATATCTACTGAAGAGCATATCCCCATGTATAATAATATAAAAATATTTGTTCATGAGAACGACAACGTCTAAGTATCGAATACTGAAGCTGTTAACTGCTATTTACGAAATACTATTTTGTCAACAAACGTCCAGAATTATTCTCTTCTTTTCTCGATTACAATATTTCAAGAAATGTACTATAACCTCCATTTTCTCAACCATTTTCCAAACGAACGTTGTGGAACGAACTGCCCGCATTGGACTTTTGGAATCCGATAAGATGAAAAAGGTAGTTCCAGTGACACATACACTGATCAGCTAGAACACCATGACCACCAACCTACTATTGATATAAGCCCGTCCAGACGATAGCAACATCAACTGACGAGCAATGACTGCTGGTCAGACACACTTACGTTGCGTGTTATAACATCAGGCGTGCTGTCCACGTGTAGAATGGGGAAGGCCCACGATCTTTCTGAGTTTGACCCAGGGCAGATCTTGATGGCCTGGAGGCTCGGTACGAGCATTTCGGAAACTGCTAGACTTGTCGGGTGTTCGACGAGTGCTGTGATGAGTGTCTTCAACACGGCGAAATCGAGGTGAAACCACGTTCAGACGTAACCATCGGCACTGGAAGTTAACGCACTGGCAGAGTGTTACATGGTCTGACGAATCTCGATATCTTCCACATCCTGCCGGTGGGAGGGCGCTAATCCGTCGTCTCCCAAAGTAACAGATTCTTGACACCTTTACTGTGGGACGGAGACAAACTGACGGCGGGTCCATTAACCTCTGGGGAACATTCACATGGTCATCTATGGCTCCAGTGGAGCTCATGCAAGGCACCATGATTGCCAGGGAGTATCGTACACTGGTTGCAAACCACGAACACCTCTTCGTGACGAGCATGTTTCCCGACGGTAGTGGCATTTTCCAACACGATAATACGCTACGTCACAGGGCCAGGAGCGTGCTGGAGTGGTTCGAGGAACAGAGTGGCGAAATATAATTGATATGCTGGCCACCCAACTTGCCTGATCTGAACCCGATGATTGAACGTTGCATCAGAGCTCATCGCCCCCCCCCCCCCCCCCCCCGCCCCTCCACGGAATTTACGGGAAGGAAGTATGTGAGCAGATGTGGTGGCAACTCCCTACAACGGCTTACCAAGGCCCCATTGCTCCCATGCCACAATGCGTAGCCGCTGTTATCCGTGCCGAAGGAGGACTTACTGCTTATTAGGTAAGTGGTCATAATGTTCTGGGTGATCAGTATAGAATACAGTGTAGGCTAACGTGGTCGAACGAGTCACAATCCTGGCTCTTTTCAAACTATGCTACGGTCCAGTGAGGCCTGCAACCAGCAATGTAGACTGTGTTGATCACGGAGGAAGTGGTTCTGCGAAGCTACTGTTGTTTTACAGCATGGCTTCAAGTTACCATGAACTTGAACAATGATGTTTATTTCAAAATTATCTGCCTCCAACTACTGCTCATTCTTCTACAATTCCATGTTGAGTGCATTGTGATGAGTCCCGTCTTTAAAGTAAATAAAATTAGTATAGTACTGTTACTATGATAAAATGTTGCAATTAGACCTAACGATCCAAAAGTATTTTTCGTGATGTAAAATTCAGTGAAATTTCATTCCCGATCTATAATATGTACTTTCTCCTGCAGCACCCCACATCTATCGTAATCAATATATTCTCTAGTTAATTTTAGACTGCATTCATTCACAGACTAAATAATTCTAGACATCTGTGAGAAGGAATAATTAACCTCCGAAAAGAGAATATAACTCCTGAAATAGGACATTCCATGTACTTTCATTAGTGATGAACTAAGTAATTGTCTACCTAGAAATTTTTCCTGCATTTCGTGTCAGTTTATAAAGAAATTGAGCGAAACTTCGCTCTTAGTTGTAATAAATAATGTAATTATTTTTATGTTAAGTACTACATTGGACAATACACAGATATATCATTGTGTTATTACAGACAGTCGATTACAGTCTACTATCAGACCACCATCGGGTCCGAAAACATCGCAGGTATGCGTTTCCGTTGCTCTGAGATGTTTTTTGGACCCGACGATGGTCTGATGTTAGACCGACATCGATTGTCTTATAAAATATACAGACACAACTGTGTACTTCATATTGCAGCTCTGTTCATTCATTAACGCCATACAACTCCACCTCCATTAGAAACATTTCTAATTATCTTAGTGATCCTTCCTGTCTATCTGTTTCAGTGTCTGGCGTCAGCGTACATCTTATAACGCCCGTAGTGTGCATCGTTTGCATTTTCTACACCATGCTGGTATGTACGATTTCTGCCCACTCTACAATCTATAAGCGCTTTTAAAACGCTTTTAAACTATGATCTCAGTACATATACAGTCTTTTTAAGCTGACAAAAGTAACTTTAATGTGTCCACAACTTAATACAGACGTCCTTTTTTCTAAAATATGTAACAGAATGGTTAAGTGAATATGTGTTATTCTTGATCAGCGAAACGAGACCTGGGTATCTATGCTTGAATATGTATGAACTGGTAAATGAATAGTTGTTCCGACGATACTTCTTCGCCTCTGACCTATCATCACCGGTGATCGTTTTCTCTTAACTACAGAAACGTAGTCTACATCGTCATTCAAGGAATTAGGAGAATTCTGGAGATTTTGTTATGCATCGTTTCCGATCGCGATGTTTTATGTAACGGAGAGCTCAAAATGGCTTAAGACTGCTTCATTGCATTTTAACACTGAAAAAGAATTTTAGTCAGTCGGTGTTTACCAAAGCCAATAAATCGTGGAGATCATGAGAAGAGTGAATTTTCTACAGTTTTTGTGAAAGAAGCTCATTACATCTTGTTTACGAAATTCTTTTCCCGCCCAATGTAATATTCCTCCGTATTCCGAGGCTAAAACCTCATCAGTCGCGTATGAAGGATGATAATTCCACTCTAAAATGCGCACCTTATAGGGGCTGGCGGCGGTAACCATTTGTCCTCATTGGAAATATGTTAAGCGTATAGTCTTTAAAATTCGGTGTAAGTGTGTGCCATAACACAAAATTAGGTTAAGGGAAGATCAGATATTTATCCTGTTCAACCATTCATAGCTTTGTAACTAAAAATATTCGATGCAAATGTTCAAAGTAATATAGTCTGCATCAGTTGTTTGATAAGGCCGCTTCGATGACACGCCGTGATTGAATTGAAGACCACAGCTGTAAACAGTGTTAAGGTACAAGTTTACTGTTTTGAGGCATTTCACAGTAAAGTTTGAGTAATTTCTTATAAATATTTCAAGCACATCCATCGTGATTTTTCTATTCAAATAAATCATTGTTTACAAATGTTTCTAGAGTAACGACATAGTTTTAAAATCGTAAATGATATTTATAAATTTATCCTTAAAACAGCGTCAACGGATAATTCGTTGTTTACTTCCAAACTGAGTACACCTAACATGGGTCAGATTTAAATTACCACTGTTTACTGACTGGGCGAGTTATCGAAACTTTTCATTAAAACGCCTCAGAGTTCTGCGATGTCTAAGATATGATACTAAGATTTGCATTACCAGTTTTTGTAATAACAAAGTGTAACTACCTCAAAAATTATTCTGTGATATACCACAAAACAAAATTAAATTTTTTGTTACCTTACTGCAGAACGTAAACAGCATTAAGTATTTAACTTCCCGTAAGCTTTGGTAAGGGCTGGTTCTGAGCACTATGGGACTTAACATCTGAGGTCATCAGTGCCCTTGAACTTAGAACTACTTAAACCTAACTAACCTAAGGACATCACACACATCCATGCCCGAGGCAGGATTCGTACCTGCGACCGCAGCGGTCGTGCGGTTCCAGATTGAAGCGCCTAGAACCGCTCTGCCTCAATATCTGTTAAAAACTCATTACCGTGTAAGAACTGTACACGGAATGAAGCGTGTGTGGCACAACATTTAAAAATATGTTCATAGTTTTCGTATACATTGTTTCCTGTGAGCTGTTGAAAGCGACCATCTGTACGAACTATTTTCTTACTACATTGAACAAGAAATAAATGTTTACCGACAGAATTGTGTAGCCTAAAATACCGTCGACATAAAGCTTATTAAAGGATGATCATTGAATAACTAGCCGGGGTTGAGAATGGTACTGGATGTCCCATTCTCCAGAAATTATTTACAGGTTAGATTAGATTAGATAAGATTAGATTAGTTTTCGTTCCATAGATCCGTGGTGAGGAGATCCTCGTGGATGTGGAACATGTCACCTTTTTTTACTTTTATTTTTTATTTTTTTAAAGCTGAAATAACAATACTAATAGCATAAATATATAAAACACATCATTTGTTTCTATTAAAAAATTCGTCAATGGAGTAGAAGGAGTTGGCCACTAGTAAGTCTTTCAGTCTCCTTTTAAACTGATCTCTATTTGTAACTAAATTTTTTATGTTTGCTGGCAAATTATTGAAGATGAGTGTTCCTGAGTAGTGGACCCCTTTTTGAACTAAAGTAAGTGCTTTTAAGTCCTTATGCAGATCATTTTTGTTCCTGGTATTGTATGTATGAACTGAGCTGTTTGTTGGAAAAAGAAATATATTGTTTAGGACAAATTTCATTAAGGAGTAAATATACTGAGAGGCAGTAGTTAGTATACCCAGTTCTTTGAAGAGGTTTCTACAAGACGTCCGTGAGTTTACTCCACAGACAATACGTATTACACGCTTTTGGACTCTGAAAACTTTTGTTTGGCTAGAAGAGTTACCCCGAAATATTATATCATATGACATTATGGAATGAAAGTAGGCAAAGTATGCTAGCTTTTTCACTTCTACGTCGCCTATGTCTGCTAACACAGGCACCAGCACAACTGAAGTGTGTAAGAATGATGCTTACAACCTTAACAAATATGTGGCAACTCACTCGGAACTTTTCCTATTTGGCTCTACAATATGAAATCGTGATGCATGAGATTAAGCTAGATTTTCGTCGTCTGCAATATACACGTATTTTAAGATTTATCGTGTCCTGGAGAAAGCATTCGGCGATTGTGTGTTGCCCCCAGTGAAGTTATGAACAATATCTCTGTACCGACCTCCTCGAAGTCTTCTGTGTGAAGGCTTGCTTGATGTAGCTATCCACGCTATTGTACCCTCCGAAAGTCTTTTCGCGTCTACATAATTACACCAACCTACCTCCATTTGAACGTGCTTATTTATTTTGTCTTCCTCTACAATTACACCCTCCACACTTCACATTAGGAACAGATTATCTATTCCTTAATATCTCAGATTACGTCAACCTACTTTCATTTGGACGTGCTTATTTCTTTTGTCTCCTTCTATAATTTCACCACACTTCGCTTCAGGAACAGATTATCTGTTTATTGATAGCTCAGGTTGCTTCAGCCTACACCCGTTTGAACGTGCTTATGTCCTTGGTCTGTAAAATTTCAACTTCCAGCCTTCGCATCACTAACACATTAACTGTTCTTTGATACCTCAGCGTGTGTCCTATCAACTTATCGCTTTAGTCAAATTGTGCGTAGAAGCTCCACTCTCCCTGGTTAGATTATGCACCTTTTATTACTCGGCCGATTTACTCGTCCTATCTTCAGCAATATTCCACGTCATGAAATTCCAATAGTTCCTATTTTCTTCCTGCCTGTAATGTTTATCACCCACGCTTTACTTTTTCATACTATCCATCAACAATTATTTTCAATTACGATTTTCTATCAAATTTATATTCCACGAAAAAATATACATGATTTCTCCAGTAAGGTACATTTTGCTGTAGCTATGCTGCATTTTATAACTCCTTTAACTAATTCACGCGTTGCTCAGTGATTCGTCGCAAACCATCAACAACCTCTGCTGGTCACGTCCGACGTTATTTCCATTTTTGTGATTTATGCACTGAAATCATAATTTAGTAACTAATAAATTACGGCCAGAATTCACATTTGATCCAGGATATGGTTTACAGCTTCAAACATGGTTTCTAAGTTTCTCTCTCAATATTACACGATATATCTGATATTATTAGCTGTGTCTTGGTCACGTTAACGCAAGCTACGCTATTTCAGCTCTCTGAAGGCAGGAGTTACTAGGAAAACCTAAATAAAGAACAACACACTGTTAGTTTTGCTGTAGTGATTTCCAAATTAATGTGTGAATACTATATAGTACATGTGATATCGTCAGGCCTGACCAAGTTTTTTCACCGTATAGGACCGTCTTTCATCATTCACAAGATACTGGTCGCTGAGGAATATTGAAAGAGTGAAAATCACACTATTATAGTGCCTGAAGTGTTTTGTTATAGTGGTTTCTAAATTTCACTTTTAAGGTTATATAACTTCTCTGATATCGTCCGGTATGTCCCCCATGTCCCGAACTTTTCAACGTGTATGAACCTCCTTCACTATTTTAAGGGCAGTGATGACTTAGGTACACAGAAAGAGTTCGCAATTGACGATTAGGGTGCGTTTAGTGTTTTGTTGTAGTGGTTTTTAAATTTCTCTTTTAATATTATATTGTCTACCTGATATCATCTAATCTGGCCAGTCTCTTCATCTAAAGCAACCCTCTTTTGTCACTGTTGAGGCAATGGTGACTTAAGAATGCATAACACCCGATTAGCGTCTGTGGTATTTTACTGTAGTCATCGACGTATCACCAAATTTCAAAATAACGTAATTTCTAATGTTCTTGAAGGGAAGGGATATTATTGGTGCTGCGGAATTCACGAGATAACGACAGAGACAAATGAAAAAGAGTTACAAATCGTATATTCTGTAGGTAGCTCCTGTTATGAGAGCATCCCAAGAAACTTGCACATTATCTGGGCTCGAGTGTTTGCTGATATTGCCGCCGTCATAGTTCTGTGGTTTAACGAGATATTATATCAGTTAGCTAGGCTAATATGTTAGCACCTCCAGGTGATTTGTTCCCCACAATGAAATATTCATAGTTGAGAATATCTAAGCGAAGGCACAGTCCAGAGCAAGTGTTTCCTTTATCTTCAGTCCCAGAAGATTCTTACTAACAGCTACACAACAGCCAGGCGGCAGGGTTTCTTTTGATTGTTCACAAAGGGCAAGAAACGAGTGGGAGGGGTGAGGCGGGGGCGGCAAGGCACATCGTTGGACTCGAGAAGCTGACAGTGATCCAGTATGGGTGTGGGTGGTGACAGACGGCTTGGAGGCGTCTGTGAACGAGCACAACTTGGGAAGCAACCGTCTGTCCGATGAAACTGTAGGACGTTGTACCATTTCACAAGAGCTACACGTGTGTGACTGAATAGAGAATACTATAAGGCTTTGTGATGTATGAGTGAATGTACTAATAACGACTGAGTGCCAGACTTCAGAAATTACCTCCTTAGCAGAAGAAGTTCGCGCAGTCGTTGAAATTTGTTTCCATTACTGATGGTGGTGAGGAAAAAGCTACATATACTTCGCTAAATTGAATCCATTGTACTGAAACTGTATCAATACTATTTTTATGTCATGTTTCTCTTCTTGTATTTCATGCTGATAATTATTACATTTCACTATCAATATTTTTCTCTCAATAGCAATATAAAAGAAACAGATAACTGGTATAAGTTGTTTAACAATCTCCAAGATTTACGAATACTAAAGGAGAATGGCCGTCAGTAAGGGTAATGGTCTCGTGATTTGCGAGAATATAACACATTATTTTTTTTAAAACATTTAAAATTGAGACAGCGTAAAGCATTGTAACTGCTAATGAAAATGATATCATAAAGCACGTTCTGAGACGTAAGTCATAACTATGAATTTTATAGGCGCTACGGTCTGGAACCACGCGTCCGCTACGGTCGCAGGTTCGAATCCTGCCTCGGGCATTGATATGTGTGATGTCCTTAGGTTATTTAGGTTTAAGTAGTTCTAAGTTCTAAGGGAGTGATAACCTCACAAGTTAAGTCCCATAGTTCTCAGAGCCATTTTGAACCATTTTATGGATTTTATACAGCAACTTGCCAAGGCGCTCAAAATCTGGACCGTGTCCTACCAGCGTGATGGACGGCCACCTCTAGTATGATTACTACGCATCTCTGTGCGCCATCAGCAAGAGTTTCCTATCTCATCTTCATGTGTGTACATTGGATTTGAGTTTCCCGTATTACGTAATGCTGTTACGTCATGCCTTTTAACACTTCAGTGTCATGTTCCTTGGTGGATCCCGGATCTGGCAGTTGATACCGCCTGTTCCAGGGCGGTCTGAAAGCGGTCGTCTGGACGGACTTCCTGCAGGGCCTGGTGATGATTGCGGCGTGCTTTGCAGTTATCATCCTAGGCTGCCAGCTGGTGGGTTCCCCGGTGCAAGTATGGAACATTTCCGACCAAGGCGGTCGCATACGTCTCTTCGAGTGAGTGACAACACGGGAATCAACTTATATGACACATTATTGCTAGTATTCCCTACATACCAGTGTCACACTGCTTATGAATGAGTACTGTAGCCGACTGTAGTTTAGTTTCATTGTTACTCAGTTGGAGACGTATGAGTCACTGGGCTGTAGAGTATGCTATCAAAGTGTCATAACATACCTTTTTTTCTTAAATCAGAATAATAAATCAATGAGACGCAAATAACAAAACTAAAACAGCAGTAACAGTAATAATGGAATGAAAAGCCGTACGCGCTACGGTCGCAGGTTTGAATCCTGCCTCGGGCATGGATGTGTGTGGTGGCCTTATATTAGTGAGGTTTAAGTAGTTCTAAGTTCTAGAGGACTGATGACGTCAGAAGTTAAGTCACATAGTGCTCAGAGCCATTTGAGCCAAAATCCGTAAGAAACACACTCATTTGATAATTGTTGATGATGGTGAGACGCTGAATGACAAATTGCCCGGAGGTTGTGTAGGCCTACACTCTTAACCAAAACAAAATCGATTTTATTAAAGTATCTGGACCATATACTAAATCAGAGTGCATTCATAAGAAAGCACAAACCAAGAAATAGCGCTCAGTTTATCAAATGACCTTCATAAAGTGCACGAGAAAATAACACTCCACAAAACCTTTCCCAACGGCAATAATCATCTTCAGCAAATGGGCACTAGTAAGCACGCAGTATGAGAAGTTCTTATCGAAACAGATAGTATCAAATATTAATCATTCATTAAGTCGTCCCAATGAGATCAAAAGTTTTGTGCTAAAAAGGGGAGCATTAATTATCAAATAACACCACAGGAGAACACAATGAGAGCAAACCAAGGATCTTGTTCCAGAACCTAACCATAAAATGCACCTAATTAAAGCCGACAATTTAAGCAAACAAGATACAGAAAACACGGACACAGTGTAGGTTAACACTTTGGCCAAATGTACAATAAATGTACATCTCATAGCAAGGACACAAACAAAAGCAACATCAGTTACAGGGTAACAGTTTCTTAATATTCAGTCAGTTAAAGCACTGCTCTATAATTACCAGGTCTAACAGCGACTTCACCATGTTTGAACAACGTAAGCGTTTGGTTACTTGAATGTGTCGGTACAGGATCAACGGCTCACAAGACAAGAAAACACAGGTCACTACTACATAATATCTCCCACTTGTAATGGAAACCAGATTTCAGCTAGCACTTCACGTCCCGTGGCGAAGCCTCATGTTCACAAGAAGCCGTGACCGTCAATAGGCCTAACTGCCTTGCTGTTCTGTCACACTTCCAGTTCCCCCTTCAGCGGTAGCTGTCGATCTCCACTTTACTGGCTGTTTCTATTTACGCTGTCAATTCCAACTGCCTCGCAGCCTGAGCCCACGGGAAATACCGCAACGGACTTGTGACGTCACACTAGTAGCCTTGTCCGACGTACATCGCGAAAGGTCGGCTACCCCTGGGACCACACAAGAAATAAGTGTCTCAATGAAAAGGTACCCAATAAAGCCTTTAACTTTGCCATATGTTATCGAGAGCGTGATACACTCTAAACGCGCACCTACGAAATACTGAAGAGGTCTCAAACATTAACTCGTTTTCTGATGGAGCCAGTCTTGCAGCGCGTAACACCCGCTGTGTGTCTGTTCCGTTAAGACTGCGTGTCTGAAATTCCAAACTGTAATGTAATCTCGTTGCTAAAAGCGGCGTTACTGTCGCTAAGTTGCGTAGCAGGTCAAAGGGCTAGTACGGCTTAAGGATCCCGGCCGCGAATGTAAGTACGCGACTGACACTCTTCGAAAAAGGGCAGCGTGGCAGCGAGGGAGCATCAGATGTTGTGTTAAGATTTGTGTTTACAGGAGAAAACCCTCATAATTCGACTCCTGCATCGGCAGGCAGATTCCTAGCCGGTCCTCCACGACAACACCCAGCCTGCAAGGTGATAATTGCGCACGAGCTTTTGGCCAGCAAACGAATTATAGTCGTGGATTGGCCACCACGTTCGCCGGATCTGGTCCCATCGGATTTCAGGATGTTCCCGAAATTGATGATGGCAGTGGAAGACACCGTCACGATGCAGTTAAGAGGATTGTAGAAAACTGTACAGCAGTACAAAGTGCAGCTCCAAAAGAGGATTGCAATGACTGTTTTAAAAATCATTTAAAACTATTTCCGGTGTGTTTTGATTCATGGGGAGATCGTTCTGAACAAATACACTGATTTTGTGAACATAATCCATGACTTTTACTTTTCATAGACACACTGTAACCGCACCGCGGCTTGTCTTTCTCGTGAGCCTCGGTCGCTACCCGCTGACGACAGCTGCCACCTATCCTCCACCTACACGGAAACGCTCTGCCACTGGTACTTTTTGTGCGAGCCTTGTCGATACCGAAAGAGGTCTGGCCGTCGTTCCTTCCATGGCGCTGGTGATGCACCAAAGCATTATCAGTCACTGCCGGAAGTGGTCCAGCGCTGCCACGATGTTATGGTGACCGCTTCTGCTCTGTACGCCAGACTGTTCTTCGTTCAGACAACACGAGACTTCTTGCCTCACCGTGGTACAGTGTTCGGCGAGTAGCCTAAATGCGGGCCGCCTGGAGCATCAAGAAAGCATTGGAAGTGATGGCGCAACTGCTGCGCGGGGTGGGAGTTCAAGAGCGCCGTGAAACTGCTAATTAATGGAACAACAATAAAAGGAAAGGGAATGAGACAGCCATGCTATGTTAGTTGTGAATACCATAGTAGAGCTTCCTCCACAATGTTTCGACGATTTCAGATTTAAATAACACACAAACAACTCGCGAAGCAATGTTGGACATTTTAGACAAGGTACAACATTTACATCGGTTAAACGAAGACCATTCTCGGATACACAATCTTCTATGCTTTTCATCCACTTTTTGAACACATATTTGTAGCTGCTTGAAGAATTCTGGAAATTTAACAGTGAATTCGATCTTTTAACTGTTTCAAACTCCTCGGCCGATCGAAGTACATTCTTGCCTCCAAATATTCCTGTAGGCAAAAGTCTGGTTCCGTTAAATAAGGCGATCGAGGCGGTCATTCGACAAAAGCGCGTTTGGAATATATGCAGTTACCAAACGTTACAAGGAGAACGTGCAAGGTCTTATTGGATAATCAGCATGTCGCTTCATCTTGCTAGAAACAGATTTTCGTAACGAACAACAAGGGCGTGCCTTAATACTGATAACCAAATATCATATGTTTTCAGTAGTTTGTATGGCTCTCCAAGGGCCGGTTGACTTTCGATTCGATACAAAATGGTTCAAATGGCTCTAAGAACTATGGGACGTAACACCTGAGGTCATCAGTCCCCTAGAGTTAGAACTACTTACGCCTAACTAACCTAAGGATATGACACACAGCCATGCCCGAGGCAGGATTCGAACCTGCAAGCGTAGCAGCCTCGTGGTTCCGGACTGAAGCGCCTAGAACCGCTCGGCCACCGCGGCCGGCTGATTTGATACACTAGCAGTTGTGCGGAAGTTTCTTACCTAGCTCATTATTGTTCAACGAGCAAGAATTGGACATCGTGTCTGAATCTTGAAATGCTTACGAAAGGCACGTCGTACGCGCACAGGAGATTCGTCGTAGCACTACACCCCTTAAATACGATGTCGCTTCAACCAGTACGACACGATTACTGACATGTATATGGGACGAAACTTGACACTCCTCACCTCTAATAGACGGCGCCACCGTCGCTATATCTTGTTTCTAGCGCGCCTTATTAAATAGTTAAAACATTATGAAATGCCCTGTATTTATCTAGAACGACTTATAAAATAACGGAAAACTCCATCAGGACGCTGAATTTGATATTCAGCCATTTTCCATTTCGAATTATAAAAATATGATTAAGCTGATCTCGTGTGTAGGAACAGTACTGACTACATTTCATCTAAGTGAATTACATTCTATAACAAAATATCGTGGACCCAAAGTATCCACAGCGGAAAAGAAAAGATTTCTTCCCATGGAAAGCCTTCCATTTCGTCTTTGACACTTGTGGAAAGCTAGTAAATGCACAAAATGCTGCAGACATTTTTTACAGTAATGAGGTTATAAACTAAATGGCTTTATCGTTATTTTGTACTACGTCGAGAATCATGGAGTGTTAGAGACTGGTTGTTTGTTTCGGCTCGATACAAGTGTTTCTACTAGAAATCTCATACAGTGTTTAATTTTTTTCATTACTCTCAAAATACAAGAATTTCTATTCAGAGAGGTTGATGAAACTCCAATGAAATTCTGCACGGGCTGTTTCACGAATTAAAAAGTTTTATAAGAACTGTCTGTATCCACAGTCAAACATAAAATTAAAGAAAGTATCACTGTATTTTGCAGCCATATTGATGCTCACTTGTTAACAATATTTTGTTAACAGTTATGAAAGTAAATTTTGTTGTTAACATAGCCCTGCTTCTTGATAACCTTCTTACTCACAGCAAATGGTTCAAATGGCTCTGAGCACTATGGGACTCAACTGCTATGGTCATTAGCCCCCTAGAACTTAGAACTACTTGAACTAACCTAAGGACATCACACACACATCCATGCCCGAGGCAGGATTCGAACCTGCGACCGTAGCGGTCGCGCGGTTCTAGACCGTAGCGCCTAGAACCGCTCGGCCACTCCGGCCGGCTACTCACAACATAATGTGCATATTGTCTCTTAACTTACTCAAAATTTCGAATCGTTTTTCTCAATAAACTATGGTATTATGAAACGATGGGACAAACAACTGTCGTCGTACACCATAAAACGACGCATTCTTTTTGTTCTCTCAAGCTTATCGTTTATTAATGTATGTGTATTGCATGACTCAATCTTCCTTATGTCATTGTAAATTTAAATTAAGAACGATAAAGCTTAGTATATATACTGAAGGATGGCTAATACTGCACAAGAACACGTATATGGAAACTTAATCGTTTTTCTCTCCTTACAGAATGAATCCAAGCCCATTCGTACGGAACTCCTTCTGGACTATTGTCTTCGGGACGACAGCAAACTGGTTGACAGTCTGTGCCATCAACCAGGGCTCCATGCAGAAGTTCCTGTCGGTGCCCAATCTGCGTAGCGCCAGGATGTAAGTACTCCCCTCTAAATTAACGACTGAGCAATTCACTTAGTCACAGGCTTAGAAACTCTAGTACCTGTCAGAGAAGCAGAACCGATACTCTGTAGCCATACATCACACTACCTTTTCAGGATTTCACTATATATAATCTCTGATTGCTAGGAAAACTGTTGTAAAATACAAGTTTCAACAACCGGTATTATTTAAAGATGATGAAGACCAGTTTCGTTTCACAAATTAAAAAATGCCAACCATTGAACGACACTGTGAACCGGGGTCTGATAAACAGCTGTGCACTTCAACTAATCACACCTCGTTTGTCTTCATTAGCTCACTCACATTCTTGGAACCGTGCTTGGTAGCTGTGCGGTCTTGGGCGTCTTGTCACGGTTCGCGCGGCTCCCCCCCCCCCCCCCCTCCCTCGGGCATGTGTGTGTGTGTGTGTGTGTGTGTGTGTGTGTGTGTGTGTGTGTGTGTGTGTGTGTGTGTGTGTGTTGTCCTTAGAGTAAGTTAGTTTGAGATTTATAGACATGTATATTCAAATACAGAGACATGTAAACAGGCAGAATACGGCGCAGCGGTCGGCAACGCCTATATAACACTACAAGTGTCTGGCGCAGTTGTTAGATCTGACACTGCTGGTGCAATGCCAGGTTACCAAGATTTACGTTTTACAAACGGCGCACCAGTGATGGGACTAAGTATCTCCGAGGTAGCGACGAAGTGCGGATTTTCCCGTACGACCCTTTCACGAGTGTACCGTGAATATCACGCATCATGTAAAACATCAAATCTCCGACATCGCTGCGGCAGGAAAAATCCTGCAATAACGCGACCAACTAACTACGACTGATGGGAATCGTTCAAGGTGACAGAAGTGCAACCCTTCCGCAAATTGCAGCAGATTTCAATGCAGGGCCATTAACAAGTGTCGGGGTGCGGACCATTCGACGAAAAATCATTTATACTCGTGTACTCTTGATGACTGCACGACACAAAGCTTTACGCCATGCTTGGACTCGTCAACACCCGACATTGGACTGTTGATGACTGGAAACATGTTGCTGGTCGGACGAGTCTCTTCTCAAATTGTATCGAGCGGATGTTCATGTACGGGTATGGAGACAACATTATGAATCGGTGGCCCCTTTATGTCACCAGAGGACTGTTCAAGCTGGTGTAGAGTCTGTAATGGCGTGGGGAGTGCGCAGGTGCCGTGATATGGGACCTCTGATACGTATAGATACGACTCTGACAGGTCACACGTACGCAAGCGTCCTACTGCTGAAAATGATTGCAAGGAGGTTTCTTAAATAAGAGCTTCTTCACATCAACAACAAGTTATTTGTAGGATGATCGCGTAGAGAAAAGCCTTTTCCATGCTATGATATATTTTATTTCCTGTGCTGATTTTCGATCAGCTCCATTACTTAATGCCTTATTTTTCAGCTGCTTGTTTGGTTTCGGTGGAGGCATAATCACAATGAAAGTGATCAGTGTGTTCACTGGCCTGCTAATATATGCAACGTACCAGAACTGTGACCCTATATCGGCAAAGGTAAGTAGCTAATTACGAATTTCTCTGTATGTTTAATATACATAACCCTTCAGTCGTTGTGATATGGTAACCACACGTGGAGATGTGCGACAAAGAATATGGAATTCTCCAACTTCCAGTAACACCTACAAATGCAACTTACAGAAATGTTACATAAAACGAAGCGCATCAAAAAATTCCCAAAAAAATAATGTGAAGCCAATTACTAGGGCTCACTGTGTTCTTTTTCCTAAATTTTGAATTACATACATGTATCAGACGTCTCATTACGTAAATTTCGAGGCTATGTGACGACATTAGAAAGTACAGAATTTTCGTCTCGCACTGTAGTACTGCAGTCTTCAACGGAAAAAACAGTGCTGCGACGAGAACAGTGAGCTCAAAAAATAGTATCCACTAGGTGACTGAGAATCAAAGACGCAGAAAATGAATTTTATCCTTGAAGACTCATTGCTTGGTTACGAAATAGAGCATTCAGTAATGACAGTTCCGTTATACTAAACGTTTCTAAGCTAGGGATTAAAGCACTTCCGGCTTATTCAGTCCCCAAATATGTTTTTTCAGCCATACTTCTTCAGTCATCTGTGTACCGCTTCACAGTGTTTCGGTTTGCCGTTAAACAGTGTCTTCATCAATCTGGTGCTGTGCATTCTTGCCACATACTCATACAATTTGTTGTGTATTACTTCTCATATTGCTGAAATATATCTAGTCCTTTCTCCTTCCGCTCAATACTGTTTATTGTGCCACTCACCTAGCCTATGTTCGTCTGCTATGTACTTCTTGCTTTTTATTATATTGGTGTTCCAGTGTAGCACCAATATTTATTGGTGTGTACTTAAGAGAGACCGATTGTGAAATGCATTACATCTTTCGTGAACGGGACCTGAACTTAGGGGTAGCCAGAAGACTTAATGGAATGCGACCTTTTCAAATTCCAACAGTTACACACTTACAAACAGAATACGACCGTTTGAAAGCCCAAGAACAGTATTTCTCACCGTGAGTTATAAAGTACTGCTCCCTTTCATATTGTTGGATGACTTCTTAAATTCCTAAAACAGTTACAAGTTCTTTTAAATCTTTGTTTCATCAAGACGACGACGACGACGCCGTTATGTATGTGTAAGAGGTTACAACTACAATCATCTTCAGAATGTAGCTCTCACTCATTTGACAATGAAGCTCTGCTCTTCCATTCGCAATTTATCTGTTAATTTTTAAATTTGCTTCTTACCCATTTTCCCTGTGCTCTCCTACTCACTTTCATTCTCGTTGCCGGCGATATGTAATATTAATTTTGTTCTAATATTTAGCATCAGTAACTTTCCTATTCGTAGCAAACTGTAACTATAGCAATATGCGTCTTTAAGCTTGGTTCGTAAACGAGGGAACTGTGTAACACTTCTACAGTCTCCATACTTTATTGCACAGCAAATAGCTGTTCTCTTTTATGTCCATCATCCACAGATTCATAGCGCGCCGTATTACGTAAAACTATTCTCATTTAATCTTCACTCGCAGTTGTACATTTTTAATTGCATAAAGTGTTTCATACTCTCCGGACCAGCTTCAAATTTTAGTAATTGACTCAGAAGCATGTACTGTCTGTTACATCCTCACCATCCTCACCATTCAAGGCTAATGCTGAGGCCATGGGAGTGGCTCAGTTCGGGACGACCAGGCGAAATTACGTCAGGACGTAACTCTTGACTAATACTGTTGTCATGAGTCGTCGAACATTTAGCAGCTAGACCGGCACAGCACAGGGACCAGAGCCGTGATATCGTCGTCTAAAAGGGAAAGCACCCTAGTCTCAAAAGCTTCAACTCATTCTTTTTCTGGTCATCTGGCCGTGGTCTAACAAATATTTATGTGTCTAACGCTTTACTTCAGACAACGAAAGACCTCCTCAGAGGACCAATAAAAAAGTTGATTTTTAAACATAAATGTCATTAAGAATTCTAGGAAGTTTCGGCTTGCTAAATAAGTTCACGTTTGCGTATTAACTAACTGTTCCTTCACAGTCTCTGAGAATGTCTTCCGTAATAGAAGATGCAACAAAAGGGACAGAAATGTGCCTCGGACCACAAAGTAATGCCCGTACACCGGCCGTGAAACCTGCACTGTATGATAAGAC
The DNA here is from genome assembly GCF_023897955.1 of Schistocerca gregaria. Taxonomy (NCBI): domain Eukaryota; kingdom Metazoa; phylum Arthropoda; class Insecta; order Orthoptera; family Acrididae; genus Schistocerca; species Schistocerca gregaria. The sequence goes on along the minus strand of NC_064923.1, from coordinate 180,349,817 downwards.
TAGTAATTTTTGGGAGCATTTATCGTCGAGAAATGGCTGTCTTGCTAAAAGAACTTTAAAACTGCATTGCAAATAGTGACGACAGCAAAAAAAGACACTTATTTCTTTGGTAACAGGTTTCGGTCAGTATTTGACTTTCCTCAGATTCCCATATCGCTTGGCATTTGTGTAGTTAACTGCACCCGCTCCATTCATTGCCACCGTCTAACATCATGATAAGAGGATCTGAGAATGGTCAAATAATGGCCGAAACCGGTTAACATCGAAATAAATATGTCTGCAATGGATACTGTTTGTAATCAATTTTTATGGTAAGATTTTCACAGATGTGAAAATTACCGAACTGTCAGTTCAATAAGTCACAACTGCAAAGTACTCGCGCGAATTCTTTACAGACGAATGGAACAACTGGTAGAAACAGACCTCGGGGAAGATCAGTTTGGATTCCGTAGAAATGTTGGAACACGTGAGGCAATACTGACCTTACGAATTTTCTTCGAAGAAAGATTAAGGAAAGGCAAACCTACGTTTCTAGCGTTTGTAGACTTAGAGAAAGCTTTTGACAATGTTCACTGGAATAGTCTCTTTCAAATACTAAAGGTGGCAGGGGTAAAATACAGGAAGCGAAATGCTATTTACAATTTGTACAGAAACCAGATGGCATTTACAAGAGTCGAGGGACGTGAAAGGAAAGCAGTGGTTGGGAAGGGAATGAAACAGGTTTGCAGCCTATCCCCGATGTTATTCAGTCTGTATATTGAGCAAGCAGTGAAGGAATCAAAAGAAAAATTCGGAGTAGATATTGAATTCTATGGAGAAGAAATAAAAACTTTAAGGTTCGCCGATGACATTATAATTCTCTCAGAGACAGCAAAGAACTTGGAAGAGCAGTTGAACGGAATGGACAGTGTCTTGAAAGGAGGATATAAGATGAACATCAACAAAAGCAGAACGGGGATAATGGAATGTAGTCGAATTAAGTCGGGTGATGCTGAGGGAATTAGATTTGGAAATGACACTCTTAAAGTAGTAAAGGAGTTTTGCTATTTGGGGAGCAAAATAACTGATGGTCGAAGTAGAGAGGATATAAAACGTAGGCTGGCAATGGCAAGGAAAGCGTTTCTGAACAAGATAAATTTGTTAACATCGAGTATAGATTGAAGTGTCAGGAAGTCGTTTCTGAAAGTATTTGTATGCAGTGTAGCCATGTATGGAAGTGAAACAAGGACGATAAATAGTTTGGACTAGAAGAGAATAGAAACTTTTGAAATGTGGTGCTACAGAAAAATGCTGATGACAAGATGTGTAGATCACTTAACTAATGAGGAGGTATTGAGTAGAATTGGGGAGGAGAGGGGTTTTTGGCACAACTTGACAAGAAGAAGGGACTGGTTGGTAGGACATGTTCTGAGGCATCTAGGGATCACAAATTTAGTATTGGAGGGCACCGTAGAGGGTAAAAACCGTAGAGGGAGACCAAGAGATGAATACAGTAAGCAGATTCTGAAGGATGTAGGTTGCAGTAAGTACTGGGAGATGAAGAACTTGCACAGGATAGAGTAGCACGGAGAGCTGCATCAGACCAGTCTCAGGACACTGAAGACCACAACACACATATTTTTATGATAAGATTTATGGTAAGTTTCTACAGCAGCATTCAATGTCAAATGTTTGGAAAGATATTATAGCTACCCTTGTACTGCTTATATCACACAGAGACTAGGAAGTAACTACCAAACTCTATGTATCTAAAGCCCGTTGGGTCTTCAGATTATATACAGCATAACCAAGATTGCAGAACTGGTGCCTTTGTTGCACCTAAGGCTTCACGGACGCCTATGCTATTAGGAGTGGCTGTAGTGATTCAGTTAATTTGTTGATTGTTGCTTAGTAATATTATGTACTTCTGAAAACGTCAGCCGAGACTCGAGTGTGTGCCTTGGTGCTGCAGGCGATATCGAGGCCGGACCAGCTGCTGCCCTACTACGTGATGCAAGTCTCCACGGCTGTACCTGGACTGCCTGGTCTCTTCGTCGCTGGTATTTTCAGCGCAGCCTTAAGGTAAGAATCAGTTTTGCCACATTTCGTCACATAGGGTAGTAAACAAATTGCGTGTTTCTTAGTACTGACGACGCAGAAAATTATCTTGGAGGGACAATCGTCGAGCTTTGTTGATATGGTTACTGATCAAGTTGTTTATTAATGACATGGCAGACAGTATTAATAGTAATCACAGACCAGACCCGTCCCAGGGCTGAACTGCAAACCTACTCAGTGCTGCGTCTCTGTATCTCACCTTCTGTATGCCACACTCGGATACGTGCTTAAGAATGGCACGTCCGAGTTCACGACTGGCACACAGGGAAAGCGATTGTCTGTCCAGTTAGATTGGATTCGAAATATGCATGGGTTCAACATTTAGCAGAGTGCCAGAATGAAATTTTCACTCTGCAGCAGAGTGTGCTCTGATATGAAACTTCCTGACAGATTAAAACTGTGTGTCGGATCGAGACTCGAACTCGGCACCTCATATGGTAGAGCACTTGCCCGCGAAAGGCAAAGGTCCCCAGTTCGAGTCTCGGTCGGGCACACAGTTTTAATCTGCCAGGAAGTTTCATATCAGCGCACACACTGCTGCACAGTGAAAATCTCATTCTGGAAACATCCCCCCAGGCTGTGGCTCAGCCGTGTCTCCGCTGTATTCTTCCTTACAGGAGTGCTAGCTCTGCAAGATTTACAGGAGAGCTTCTGTAAAGTTTGGAACGTAGGAGACGCGATACTGGCAGAAGTAAAGTTGTGTGCTTGGGTAGCTCAGATGATAGAGTCCTGGTCCGGCATACAGTTTTAATCTGCCAGGAAGTTTCATTTAACACAGTGATCAGCAAAGAAACTTACGATTTTGGATGCTTTAGCAAGTGTTTCATTCGCACTGGAACAAAAAGCAAAAGCAGTGTGGCAGTGGTGAATTATCAACAGTTTAAGAAAGTGAAGTGTAAATAACACAGCACAGGAAATGCTGCAGAATGCCAGAAACTGCCAAGTACAAATGTTAAATGAAGCCTTTCTTCACTAACCTCTGCTGGCAAGGAGACAAGGATTAGTATGTGTACGGAAACGCCAACAACCACGGAAGATGCTATACAGGGTGTCCCAGCTATCTTGTCCACCCAAAATATCTCTGGAACAATAACAGCTATTGGAAAACGACTTTCACCGGTATCAATCTTGGACTGGGGCCCATGAATGTACATATTTTGAAACATTCTAAAACGAAAGCATATGTGTTTTTTAATACAAACTTATGCTTTTTTAAATGGACCTCCTATATTTTTTCTTCAGCAATCCATAGCATGACAAAGGACATGCACAATGGCTTTGATTGCATCGCAACATTCCCATTACATCCCGAGATAGCGAGACGCGAAATTGACGCTTGAAACACCCGACATGCGCTTCTAGCGCACGTCCTGAGGCTCAGGCGTGAACCCCATGCTGCCCGTAATCGGGATGACCGTATTATTCGTTTCGGACCTTTTCATAAATATGGAGGTGTGATTACACATGTCAATCACATCGCGATTACGGGCAGCATGGGGTTCACGCCTGAGCTTCAGGACGTGAGCTAGCAGCGCATGTTGGGTGTTTCAAGCGTCAATTTCGCGTCTCGCTATCTCGGGATGTAATGGGAATATTGCGATGCAATCAACGCCATTGTGTGTGTGCTTTGTCATGCTATGGATTGCTGAAGAAAAATTATAGGAGGTCCTCTTAAAAAGCAAAAGTTTGTGTTAAAAATCAAATATGCTTTCGTTTTAGAATGTTTCCGAGTATGTACATTCATGGGCCCCAGCCCAAGATTGATACCGGTGAAAGTCGTTTTCCAATAGCTGTTATTGTTCCAGAGATATTTTGGGTGGACAAGATAGCTGGGACACCCTGTATAAATAAAAGCGAAACGCGTCTGCAGTAATTCTTTTTAGTTAGACTGCTGCCAGCGGATAACCTACAGCAACAGATTTTAACAGCTGCTTCGGAAGATGGCCACGCAAACAAACGTATTAGTATTACATTATGATTAGAATCTCAGTGCGTCCCAAATCGAGTCAACTCATACAAATACATGAGTGTAATAATTAGTGAGGGTGTGAAATGAAATGATGACCTAGGCTCTCCTACAGGTAAGGCAAGTGGAAAACTGGCTCATAATAGGAAACTGGGAAAATACATTGAAGGAAAATTCTAATTTTCATCTTGGCTGTAACACAGTCTCTGTAGTCTGCAACATTCGACCAGCACTAGAATATAGCTCAAGTGTGTGGGTCTCATACCGAATATTACCAGTACGGTATCTTGAACGTATACAAAGAATGACAGCATTAATGGTCACAGGATTGCTTCATACAATGGAGAGCGTCACGAAGATGCTGAAAAACCTCAAATGATAGACCAATGAGGATAGTCGGCCACTATTGTAACATCTCATTTTCAGATGAAGGCTGCAAATTACGACTAGGTCGTGTCCTGGGGGAAGGAAGCTTGTTTCAGTCTGGAGTTGCTGGGCCTAGTTTTTCACTAATGCGACTGGGCTACAAGATGGACGTTAAGGGTGATTACCTCCCCAGTGACGGTCGTCATTTGCCATACCCGTTACAGAAATAGAGCTTAAGGGGAGCAGGACGTCAAACGGGTTGACTGGGAGCAGGAGAGTCACCACAGGTCATTTTAATTTCCACTGTCTACACTTTAAAAATAAATTCATAAAACTTTGTCACCATGACCAGGAAGGATTGAGGGCTCACACTCATCGCAATGGGGGTTCAAACACGTAGCAAAATACCTTTTTTTACATGTGATATTTCACCATTTTTTCACTTATTACTGGCATTTGGTGCTATAGGTACACTTTCCTTCCTAAGTAAGAGAGATTCTTCGATGAATTTTCCATAGCATACAAACAGTAGTTACAGGTGTATGAAACTCTATAATTTTCCAAATCTATTAAAAACAATGGAAAAATTGAGATAATTAACTATATATCTTGAGTTTTTTATAAACATGAAGTTTAAAATGTAACAGTACATTCATTTTTTCATAAATTAAATAACTTCTACAGTTTCATACACCTGTAACTATGGTTTGTATGCTGTACAAAAGTCATCGAAGAATCTCTCTTACATAGGAAAAAAAAGTGTACCTATAGCAACAAATGAAGCCAGTAGTAAGTGAAAAAATGATGAAATTTCACATGTAAAAAATATGTTTTGTTACGTTTTTGAGCTTCCACTACAATGAGTATGAATCCCGAAACCTTCCCGGTCATGAAGTTAAAGTTTTATGAATTTCTTTGTAAAAGTACAGACAGTGGAAATAAAAATGCCCTGCTCCAACTCGGCCCGTTTGACGTCCTACAGCCCTTAATGTTCTGCCGCTAGGCAACAGAAAGTGGCCAATGAGAATGCCTACATTCTGCACCCGATTCTGATAAGTTGAAAGGCTTATCTGTATATTTAGTTGCACGTTTGGGCGAACAGGCATTAATGACTTTTGACAGCAGTCGGAAATTAATTCGCTGAATGGGAATATGCATCACCAGCTTTCAGAGTATTTGTACCTCCTATTAGTGACATAGCTAACCGGAGCGAACCCGGCTTTCCTACTTATCACGAACGGTCGCCTTAAGCATTTCGGCTATCCCTGCATACCTTCTGGACTGACACAAACTTCCACTTCGATATTGCGATGTAGACTTCCGCATTCCACACTGAGGAAAAGGAATGTAAACGGCGTGATATATAAAAGTTCAGGTAGGTCCAGGAGGCACGCATGCATAACAGAAAGGCTTAAGGCGACCGCTCACAATATGGAGAAAATACGGCTTCGAGTCCCGCTGTGGCACATATTTCCACATCTCACTAATAGTTGGCATATCTATACCTAACGACCGAGCGAGGTGGCGCAGTGGTTAAACACTGGACTCGCATTTGGGGAGGACGACGGTTCAATCCCGCCTCCGGCCATCCTGATTTAGGTTTTCCGTGATTTCCCTAACTCGCTCCAGGCAATTGCCGGGATGGTCCCTAATCCGATGAGACCGATGACCTCGCTGTCTGGTCTCCTTCCCCAAACAACCCAACCCTATACCTAACACATCTGATGCTCGTATATCGAGTAATTTTATAGACCAGTCTGAGGCCTCCGAAGGGAAAGGTTGACTAGCAGTCCTTGTGTGATGCAGGAATTGAATGCCTTCTGGGGTTGAGGTGCTGTCTTCATTGTGTGCATCAGAATTCCGGAATAGCTGACCCTTCGTCATCATCCAAATGACGTAGTGCAGTGCGAATCCAGGGAGAATCCAAAGTGAGTTCTTTGGTGCGGCTGTGCAACGCTATCTAGAATTTTCCTGTTTTTCTCGGCGTGTCTGGCGGATTCGTGAACGTGGACGTGTCACGGAAAGAGAGAGACCTAGAGTTCAACGCCCTGAATAGGTTGCGGTGGCATCACATAGAACTCAGGGACTTCGCTAGGCTTATTTCATTCCAATAAAATTCATGTGTGTCCATGCAAACTGGAGACTTCTATATAATGTGCTTCCCTTTCATGTTGGCTTGTAACGGTATTCCTGTTTTGTTGGTGCGATAATCGGCGGTAGTTGCTAAAGCCAGTTGAAGGTGACCAATTGCACTGTTAGCAATGTACATATTCCTTTACACTGGTCGTACAAGGGAATTTTCCTGAAAATTAACTTGCGCAAAAAGATCAATTTTTTGAAAACCTATCGTTTAGTACCATTGCGACGCAAAAGTTCGAAATTTGGCTCAAAAATCATCAGTAGAGGAGCAAGGGCGTGGCGCTTTGTGACGTCACTCCCGGGCTCGCCGATGCTTCAAACATCAGTTTGTCTATATGTGCCAAGATAAGGCCGGAGCTCAGTTTATCTGAGTTGTAAGGAGAGATGACATCAATTTGGAACAAAGTTTCACCAAAGTTTTGCCCCGCCCCATCGTAGACGTGTCACACCATGGAAACGTCGTCACACCACCAGTCCTCGTTATACCTCTGCTACGCATGTCCAGCATTGAAATTATGTGGTATTCTAACGAGCAGCTTAGGACAATATTTCGGAGATATCGCTGTTCAGAATCAGGAATTAGAAGATGTCATAAAGGGCATGAATGAAACAACCCATTCCCTTCAGGTGTTCATTTTCAAATTTCGCTATCTAAAAGACAGTTTGCTGTGTGATATGCAACAGGACGACGTTCTTGACAACCTTTGAGACTACCGACAACCCCCTGGAGAAATCAACCCTTCCGTAAATACATCGTGTAGCTGCAAACATATTGAAGGTAATCTCACACTTTGGGAATTTAACGTGGCCGCAGTTTATGCAATGGTGTACAGGATGGAACCATTAAAGCCCGTTGACGAAATACGAACGTGACGATTTTCATCACTCTTCTGCCCCCATCACTCATGTTAATAAAGTGACAAATGCTACGACTAACGTGCCAAAATTCGGCGAAATCATCGATGGCAACTGAGCATCTTTGTTGAGCACTTTAAAAAGATCACTGATACGCCGATTCCTGTCCGTTGGCATGACGGGCACCCTTTCAATAATAGCGCCTGCTAACCGGAAGGGTGATGTGAGGAATGTACAAAGGGTACTTCCTGCTGGTATATAGTGATGTGTGATGGATGTCTCTGCAGAGTCATTTTTGAATTCTCCAAGATGATAGTGATGAACTAGAGGTATTAGAGGGGCCTTGTGCTGTTTGATTTCTGCATGTGTCAGAGTCGTACCCACTCGTGCACAAGCAAGAGGAGAGCTCAAAAAGGGAGGACTGAGAAAGCATAAACGTGCTAATCGGATTCGGATCAAAAATATCGTTTTCGCCAGCGAAACGTGTGAAAATCAGCACGACAATGGAACGAGTAGTTTTATTGACGGCCTTCATGCAACCCGTCAAGCCTTTTCGTGTGGATTCCAAGCGAAAATGTATCTGAAACGTTTCCCTTGGCCATCCATAAGAAATCCGAGTGATTTGCAACGCTGGGCATCACGATTTAGACCTCCGTCGCCTGGGCGTCAAGAGGAGTGATACGCGGATAACGGGACTCACAACGACCTTCCCCGTAGTATGACAAGGCGACGATGGCGTTTAGCAGGATTATGGTGAAACGTGGTGCCAGTGTGACATCATTAATTCCTCACATGGACTTCTGAGCTCTGGCTTCTTTTTGGCACATGTCGACAGCCTGAAGTGTCGCCGAACCTGCAGATGATCTCGCAGGGCGCCACTTTCATGCGCCTATACAGGGCGTAGGCACCTTCGAGTCAGATTTCGAAGTTCTACACTGTTCGGATAAAAGTGACCGAGTTTCAAAAAAAGTGGCCATATAATACTGTTGTGCAGTGTGGATGGATACCTACAGAGCGTTTCATTACTCACTTTTCAACTGTGAATTTTCACCCCGTCTGACTGGATAAAGAGAAGCTGTCAACTATTATCTGCATCGATTTGGCAGTGGAGTGGTACAGACATTGAACACGAGTCTGGCAATAAACGCTTCCAATAACATTCACCGATCAGTAGGGAACACCAGGTCACGTTGAAGCACGGCCCACGGTTCCGCAGAGCACGTTTCTCGGAAACCATTCTTGCTAGAGCGGAGGCTGAGTACTGCCATCTACTGAGGACTCACAATAACTTCGCTCTACTAGCTGAGTGAAAGTGTTTTTTTGCAGGGTGAGTAAATTTTGTTACTCAAATATCGAAGCTTCTACGAAGCATAGCTTTTAGAACTGTTAATGGCTACATATATGTTCGTTCAGAGGAGATTATTCTACTTTACAAGGTAAATTCGTATATCTCAAAGCCTGTAAGCTACTACAGTACTTGTGAAACTAATTCAAACATCGCAATTGGATACCTTTAACACACGTATGTTCGAAATAGGAGCGCCCGATATTTTTCAATTATAGTCTGTTGCACCCAAACCTCCACGGGCGAACTGAACAGTGAATTCTTAATTTTCTGCAATTTAACGAAAGCTGGACGAAGCAAAATCGAGATTTTCGGATTTGGAAATAAACAGAACTTCGAAAAACACTTCTGTCTGCAACCTTTTGGTCTCGTATTCCTCTATTTAACGGTTTCAAAAAAATCCTTGTGGTAATGGTCTGAACAACAATTAAGAAGAGACACTGTCATTTTGTAAGCTTAATGGACGTTTTTAAACGCAACTGTTTAATATTGTGGCCAGAAGGAGAATATTTCTTGCAGTTTTATTTCAATTAATATTAGGTTTTTCAGCAACATGTACTGACCAGGACGCTACATATTCCAGGGTTAAAACTACTTTCAAAACGTCTCAATCAGGGTGCCCAGGATCCGTGACGAGTAGTGATCAGAGACTTGAAACCAAAATTTTCTTCTTATCTGGACTAGAAAAGACGGTCACCGTGACTGACTTTCCTACCCCTGATTTGCTTTTCTTAATCCTAAGGGCAGGCAGCGGGCAAGTCTTTCAGTAAGATTTGCACAAAAATTATTTTACTCCGCGAGCTGATGTGGAATGCTGGATCTAATAATTTTTCCACTGGATGTCAGCAAGAGCGATGTTTCTCGAGTACCCATGTTTACAACATCCATCCAATAAATTCCACGACTGATTTTATTCCTGGGACATAAGTGTATTTAGCTAGTCGACATAAAAGTTTTCTGGGTTTGGTACCGCGTCATAATGTAAAAAACTACTGCTGCTATAGAAAAGCCAACGTTTCGGCCACCATTGCAGCGGAATTCTTCTGATTAGACCCAGAAGAAGGCCGCTGCAATCGTGGCCGAAACGTTGGCTTTTCTATGGCTGCAGTAGTTTTTTACATTATGACGCGGTACCAAACCCAGAAAACTTTCATGTCGACTGACTCTGGCCGCGAAACCTACGAAATTACGTATTTAGCTAGTTCGAATCAACAACTGTAACCAATAGAAGCGCATGTGACCTATCAGTTGTGAGCATGAAGTGTCAGGTAGTGGACGTACGACGGCAGTATGTCACATTCGCAGAATAGCGACATCTCTAAATCAATATTTCTAAGGAGAGAAAAGTTTGCGCAAAGTTTGTCCCGCACACCTTGATGCCCGAACAAAAACAAGAACGCGTGGACGTCTACCGCGACTTCATTGAAATGCAAAACGTAGACAATTATTTCTGGAAAAATGAGGGGGTGACGAGACATGACCAACCACAAACTTCAAACGGCATGTATTCGGATGAAAACTCTTGACGAGATAACGGATACTCAACTTGAGAAATATGTCAAAGAAGTACTTGTTTTGTAAATAAAACCTCCTTTTCTTGCTGCAATTGAATTTATTTTTTCCAGCCGCGTTTCGCCTTTTTGTTGCTCTAAGGAATCATCAGTGGGGTAGTTTGCTGTGATCTGCATTTCCTCCCATCTGGTCCGAAGGTTGCACTACTACTTTATTTCCGAAATATAAGCACAACTTTGAATTGCGAACTTTTTCACACTGTTCACATGTTTCTCCTTCTTTTTTGTGTGGTGTAGTGTTATTTTTTGCCACTAGATGTAGCTATTAGTTCGAACACTGTGCTTTTAACAACGTAAATATTGTAACACATAATGAAGTTACAATATTTACCTTGTTAAAAGTGATGTGTTAGATCAAATAGCTATATCTAGTGGCAAAAGAATGATAGTATGCTACACATTAAAGACGGAGAAACATGGTGAACAGTGTGAAAAAGTTCTCAATACAAAATTGTGCTTAAGTTTCGGAAATAAAGAATTAGTGCGATCTCCGGGCCAGATGAGAGGAAACGACGATCACAGCAAACTATCCCACTAAAGATGCCTTAGAGCAAGAAAAAGGAGAAACGCGCCAGGGAAAAATATATTCAGTTGCAGAAAGAAAAGGTGGTTTTATTTACAAATCAGGTATTTCGGCGCATGCTGCGGAGGATGGCCAAGCCAACAAACTTGTTATCTCAAAGAAGGGCTTTTATAACAGTTTCGAACAGTTGTATGAACGTTCTGTGTTATATGTTTATGTGGGGAGGAAACTACGTAGAATTGATAAAACCACAATATTGACGTTGCTCTATTTTTTACTGACACAATCTCGATAATTGTTAGAGTTATGGGGTATTAAAATTGCCGATGTGATTGGAATTTGCCGGATAGCATTTTAAACATCTACCAGTTATACAATAGTGTACTTTACAATAATTAATAAACACGATGATTAGTTTTGTTTTAAATATCATATATTTTTGTACTGTCAGATCAGAAATACCAATACATATTTGAAAATTCGAGCCGTCGGAATACCTTTCTCCCGACTACAATAATGTTATTTTTAACTGTAGGTAAGTGTTATTAATGACATAATTGAGTAAGCATTTCGACAAAAGCAAGATCACCTTCGGGGACATAACTCAACAACCCTTACTTTGTTCAATCTTCCCATTTTAAAATCTGGAATTGGCCTCTGTCAGTTTCCACTTTTCACAAAAATTTCAGATTCTTAGGGGTTCAGCACTCAGTTCGTTCTTAGAGATATTAGTCCTATTTTACCAGATTAACTAATTCCAATAAATTCAATTGACATACCCATCAGGTGATGACAGCATGTCAATAGAAGTCTGAACCCAAGCTACGTGACACGACCAACGAAAAATCTGAACGCCTGTATGTAGGAGTCAGACATTCCTTCCAAAAGACAGTCATCTTCGGACGAAGAGGTTGCTGCACGACTTCGAAAGCTGGAGCCGATGCGGTCTGAACATTGAGAACATTTTCTGACACAATTACGTAAAGTTTTCACAAAAAATTATCTGCACTAAAAGAATTCTTCACATATTTCTCCTGTCCTTTCATCACCCTAACGTTTCAACGTAAACACAACTTGTGAAAGATTAAAATTCCTGACGAAAATTATGGCAAAAAATTACAGCGATTTACGTACGTCATTAGAGACATACGCGATAAATGATTACTGCGGGAAGACCAGGATCAGTGCCAATCAGATTTTTAACGAAATATGATCCTTCAGAACATATTGTTTGCATTGTCATTTAATACTTAACTTTTTTTAGCGGAAGTGGAGCTAAAACACCAACGTGACTTGAGTTTTATATTTGATCAGTAGCTACAACAAAACCAAGTGACACGTTTAGAAATAGATAAGATATCCAGCAGAATTTAAGATACCTACATCAAAAATGAAATTTCATTCAGTCTATCAGTATTTCTTAAATGTGACTTTCCGCACACGGATGATTAGGATTCCCTCTCTTAATGAGGAACAGTGATTTAAAATCAATAATATGCACACAGCAGCAGAAATAAGTGCAGATACGACAGACATCTGTAACAAACACAGAAATGCTTCGAGGTAAATTTCCAAAGTCTAACGTCAACGTATGATAGGGAATGTTTCAGTTTCCTGACACCAAATGAGATGTTTGACAAGGAACATTGGTTTCAACTATCTTATCATAGAGCTCTGAAAATGATACCGTCACTAGTCGTCCAAAAGTAGATTATTATTTCTTCCATAAAATGGAATGGATTTAACCATTTCTTCCCAGTGGTGCGAACTCGCAACACAAAGTATTCAGTAATTTTTTTTTTCAGGAAGTGTCAGACTATTTGTAAAAAAAAAAGAAAAAAAACAATAAAAACGTCGAAATAGAACTTGTGAATGTTCTTTAACACATGCATGATGGGTTTGTATTAGTTAATTTTGTCTGTATTTTGTGAAGTTAAACATGTTTCTGCATATGCGTCAAACTGGGAAAAAATAGGTTAAAAGATAAATTTCCTGATTACTGCAACAGATAATGCAACGAATATACACTCCTGGAAATTGAAATAAGAACACCGTGAATTCATTGTCCCAGGAAGGAGAAACTTTATTGACACATTCCTGGGGTCAGATGCATCACATGATCACACTGACAGAACCACAGGCACATAGACACAGGCAACAGAGCATGCACAATGTCGGCAATAGTACAGTGTATATCCACCTTTCGCAGCAATGCAGGCTGCTATTCTCCCATGGAGACGATCGTAGAGATGCTGGATGTAGTCCTGTGGAACGGCTTGCCATGCCATTTCCACCTGGCGCCTCAGTTGGACCAGCGTTCGTGCTGGACGTGAAGACCGCGTGAGACGACGCTTCATCCAGTCCCAAACATGCTCAATGGGGGACAGATCCGGAGATCTTGCTGGCCAGGGTAGTTGACTTACACCTTCTAGAGCACGTTGGGTGGCACGGGATACATGCGGACGTGCATTGTCCTGTTGGAATAGCAAGTTCCCTTGCCGGTCTAGGAATGGTAGAACGATGGGTTCGATGACGGTTTGGATGTACCGTGCACTATTCAGTGTCCCCTCGACGATCACCAGAGGTGTACGGCCAGTGTAGGAGATCGCTCCCCACACCATGATGCCGGGTGTTGGCCCTGAGTGCCTCGGTCGTATGCAGTCCTGATTGTGGCACTCACCTGCACGGCGCCAAACACGCATACGACCATCATTGGCACCAAGGCAGAAGCGACTCTCATCGCTGAAGACGACACGTCTACATTCGTCCCTCCATTCACGCCTGTAGCGACACCACTGGAGGCGGGCTGCACGATGTTGGGGCGTGAGCGGAAGACGGCCTAACGGTGTGGGGGACCGTAGCCCAGCTTCATGGAGAAGGTTGCGAATGGTCCTCGCCACTACCCCAGGAGCAACAGTGTCCCTAATTTGCTGGGAAGTGGCGGTGCGGTCCCCTACGGCACTGTGTAGGATCCTACGGTCTTGGCGTGCATCCGTGCGTCGCTGCGGTCCGGTCCCAGGTCGACGGGCACGTGCACCTTCCGCCGACCACTGGCGACAACATCGATGTACTGTGGAGACCTCACGCCCCACGTGTTGAGCAATTCGGCGGTACGTCCATCCCGCCTTCCGCATGCCCACTATACGCCCTCGCTCAAAGTCCGTCAACTGCACATACGGTTCACGTGCACGCTGTCGCGGCATGCTACCAGTGTTAAAGACTGCGATGGAGCTCCGATGCCACGGCAAACTGGCTGACACTGACGGCGGCGGTGCACAAATGCTGCGCAGCTAACGCCATTCGACGGCCAACACCGCGGTTCCTGGTGTGTCCGCTGTGCCGTGCGTGTGATCATTGCTTGTACAGCCCTCTCGCAGTGTCTGGAGCAAGTATGGTGGGTCTCACACACCGGTGTCAATGTGTTCTTTTTTCCATTCCCAGGAGTGTATTTAGTGTTCCTTACGCTCAGTTACTATAAGAAGGCCTATTACTGTTAGTGATGAAGATTTGTTCTCTCCATACTCAGATGCATCAATGAAAGTTCAGTTTTCTCCAGTTGTCCCAGCTATACTGCATTCTTTCCGTAACTAAATATGGTAATCTTTTCTTGCTGACGTATCTTTTTCCTCCGCTGGTCTGCTTCACAGTCATAGTTCCTTTTCGAACATCCTTTATTATGTATCCTCTGCTCACCCATTGCCGGTAAGTTCTTTTTGTTTCTATTAACTGATAAAACATTTGTTTTTTCTCTCTCATCCGTGTAACAGAATGTCATTCCCTGTTTTATATGTACATTTCATATCTTCCATTCTTCTCCAAATCTCGAAAGATTGTACACTGTTCTGTTCTGCCCAGCACAGTATCCACGTTTCGGCACCATACAGAGCAACATACAGTACGAACCTCTTTGATAATCTATTCCTTTTTTTATTTAATAGACCGGAGACAATTCTTTTCCTTCTGTAAGATATTCGGTTTGTAATTCCTGTTCACATTCGGCGCCTTTGTGTAGTCATAGATTTATATGCTTTCGTCAAACACGATTTAGCCTCTCCAGAACAAAATGATACTAAATTAATGTTTTGTGTTCTAAAGCCTATTACATACAATAAACACCTTCCTTCGTTAGAGTTAATGAAGTAAATGTGAGGTGCAAGTCCTTCAAAAAGTACAATATTTTTATTATAACATTTCAGTGGTTCTACTTATGCACTGACACAAGATGTAGAAAAGGTAGGCAAGGCCATACTTTATTTGGCACTGCCTCTGACGTATGTAAGTTCTACTTAGCTTGACTGGGTGACTGTTTCAGTTTTTTATCTGTTTCAGCTCCATGTCTGGGTCTCTCAACTCCCTCTCCGGTACCATTTACGAAGACTTCGTGCTGCCGCGTGTGTCCGACAAGATATCAGACGAGAAGGTGAACTTCATCATGCAGGGCATAGTGCTGGCGGTGGGCGTCATATGCGTGGCTCTAGTGTTCGTCGTCGAGAGGCTTGGTACAGTGCTCGAGGTACATCTTTCTATATTCCACCAATTACAAAACTACTTACATTCAGAAACTTTGCATTAGAAAGCATATCAGTATGTGTGAATAATGGAAGCTGTAATTATTTTTCAAATTCGTGCATTATTTTTTTCAAAATCACAGTGGTAGCAATCTTTGCCGGCTGGTGAACAATATAAAATGTTATTGGTTGTACACGCAGGAAAATTTCGCGGGCACAACAAATGACCATTATTTATCTTTCTATCACACAGCCTAGTAGCTCACTGAGGCAGGTAGGGTTCATCTTACTTTGCTTTCTACTAGGCCCATGCAGTTACAGAACCCGTCACACCAGTAAACATTAAAAATTAATTTTTATAAAATGATATAAAATGGTTGACCACAAAGTGCAGGTAGTGGACAGGGCGATCGGAAAGCTTACAGCTACATTTATCGATCGGACTGAGGGAAAGCGTGCCTCAAACTAAAACTTAACTCATCCCGTACAGGCCAACGGTACCGAACGGCCGCCGTGTCATCCTCAGCCCACAGACGTCACTGGATGCGGATATGGAGGGCCATGTGGTCAGTGAAAATCCGCTAGAATATGGCAGTGATACTAATCCTTGAGCAGCACGAGAGCACGAGAGCACGAGAGAGTTACAGTCCTTGTGAAGTACGCATAATAACAGACATCGACACATCAATATGCACTCTCAAAACAGGTGAGAACTGAGCTCGAGAAAGTGAAACCGAAATACTTTTGGAAATCTGATGAGAGTACCTGAAAAAAAGGCGACATTGTTTGGGCGAAAGACTATAAGGTAAATTTATAAAACCGGTATTTGAGAGAGATTATATAGTAATTTCCCTCACCGAATATGACACCCTGAGATAACAGGAAAACGATAAAATAGATTCGGGTTTCTGCCGTGGCGTAGAGACAGTCGGTTTTTTCTCGCTCGATACGCGAATATAACAGAAAAAAAGAATTCTGCAAGGAAACTCCCTGAAGGAGCGCTAGTTCTGCAAGGGCTTTAGGAGAGCTTCTGTGAAGTTTGGAATGTAGGAGACGAGGTACTGGCGGAATTAAAGCTGTGAGGACAGGTCGTAAGTCGCGCTAAGGTAGCTCAGATGGTAGAGCACTTTGCCGCGAAAAGCAAAGGTCCCGAGTTCGAATTTCGGTCCAGTACATAGTTTTAATCTCCCAGGAAATTTCATGTCAGGGCACACTCCGCTACACAGCGAATATTTCGTTCTGGAAACATCTCCAATCCTTAAGGTAGTGACAAAACAATGGAATAGTTCACCGTAGTGACACTTCGCTCACGAACTTACTTTACGTAATGCTTGGTTCTGTCTCGTGTTTGTTTTTCCAGCAGTGTTAGTAGAACGTTTCCACTGACAGAAGGTGGCAGGAGTTTGTTTACCGATGAAGAGTTGACTGATACGCATTTCGTATGTGGATTCATTAAATGCTCTACAAGTGCGGCACTATGCAGCTAGGTTAAATTGCTGGGACGGCAAGAACATCACAGTTCTTTTGGATCGGACAATTGTTGCATTACTCTGGGTTTTGTGTCGTACGTTCTGGTGATTGCATATTACAGTTTGTTTGACTATTACGAAGGTCTTTTCAAAGAAACAACAGAGAAAAAACAGTGTTTCTGGTAATAATCAGAATGAAGCATATCTACAGCATACTCTGTAATGGACCTACGATGGATACGGGTACCCTGTAACAAAATATAAAGTAGCCCCGAACTGCCCCTCTTTGAGTTGTGGTTCGCCCTGTAGATCTGAGCAGTCTTATCAGTATATGCTGCTTCGAATGTTTCGACGCCATGTATGCGGTTCACATGCTGTCTAACCGTAACAGTCACTAATTCATGTTCTGTGTAAAAAGAACTGAAGGCACTTAAGATCACTTAAGGTCTGAATTTCCATAATCTTATCCTATTTTAAAATAAAACTACACGGGTGTAGGGAATTTGATTATCATTTTAAATGACCTTTCCAATGCCAGCCGCTGTTTACTAAACCACTTGAGGTAGGAGCCTATTAGGTGGACAATGGCGAAGTTACTTGTAGTAAATTTACGATTCTAAAAACGTATGTGATTTAAACATACTTTTCGCTGATACTAAGTAAAGAAATTCTATTTCTTGGAAGCTGTTGACTGTTACATAGCCACGACTGCCTTATACTTCATTGCCGTTGAAGATGGGAGCCAAAGTATTTGAAACTATGGAGTATCCCATACACATGGGGTGTCTGCTAAGAGTCGCCAGGTGCGTTTCCACTTATGTTACCGCTGACATCTGCAATTTACTTTTTATGCTCTGAAAACAGGGTTAGGTCGGACAAACACGGCTCATTACGTATTTCATGTGGTGCCCTGTGTCAACGAAAACCATGGTTTCTTTCTCTCGCCGGAAACAAAGAGGTTAATAAAGTGAAGTTTCAAGTGATCACTCGACAGAACGATACTGATGTAGCCTCTGACAAAATCTAATCTCACGACTTTTATTAACAGGGTCAAAAAAGAAGGAAGAGGAAACAGTACTCCAGCGGTGACTGGCAAGGAACTATAATCCTGACACGTCAGCGTTTTTGCTCATCTTTCTCACAGCCCTAATCCATGGTTAGATGTAGCACATATTACTTCTGCAGCGTTTTCGATGCACAGAGATTCTAAGTTCTTACGAGTTTGCTAAATATCACTTTCGACTTTCAGACGTCGAGCAGCAGTATTAGTGAAATGGTTAATGCGGAAGACGACATTGTCAATTCTTATTTTTAGGCCCCAAACGGTTCTTATCGTTATTTAGAAAAAATTCTCTTCAGAAAGAGATCGTCATAATGGTAATCATTGAAGTACATTCGTGACGAAGTAAAGTCAAAAAACATAGATGTTCTTTTCGTGAAATGAAGATTTGTTCACGTGATTACGATTTCTTTATTTTGTCTATTACACCTCGCCATGAATATGTTCTTAATCGTTCTTTTCCATAGCGTTTCCCCCTAATAGTATACGGGTCCGTTTTGAGGATTTGTCAGATCTTATGTTATTCGTGGTGGTGTATTCAGTTTTGTATTTTATTGTGTAATTTCGTGGCCAGATGCTCGTCTTAAAGGCACAGTCGTCAACGTAACTTGAGGAAGAAATGTTGTGTGTGCTATCTGTCTGTGAATCGTGTAAAGCTTGCTCTGTGTTTTATCGTATTGTAACTGTACGTGTATTGTATTCAGTGTAGGCAGATCCAGTCAATAATTGTAAAATATAAACTATCAAAGCCGGAAATGTCAGAATCAGTAAAAAGTTTTGGGCTTGTACGCCGTATCGAATGGGAGCACAACGTCTCGTTCCCATCTGAGGTAAACATTTTCAAGGGGTGTCGTAGATTCTTCGAGTATTCGATTCACACCCTAGCCTGCCACTGTCTGCGGCAGTCAAATACCGCGTTCTCCCGTGCAGTGACGTGACGTCACATGCTTTGAATACCCGAGTGCAATTGGCCGTTGTCGATTGACGTTGTCCGCTGTTATGTGGAAGACTTCAGCAACGAGACCCAGATGTCATTCCATTACGCGTACTCGTCCTCCCTGCTGAAATTCCAGGCGTGGCGACCCGCTAGAAAGGACTGGTGGTCTTCGTGGCATGCGTTGAGTGTGGTAGTAACCCATTATGAACGAATCTGTCATCTGGCAGGTTGCGTCTGGCATTGGTGGAAGCTGAGTGGATCGGCGTTGGAAGGGCCTCAGTTCGACAGTCGGCCCTTTGGCGTAGCTCCGGGATTCTCGGGTAAGCTCTCTTATAGGGTGATGGACGAAATGGTGTAGCTGCTCCAACAAATTGGGATAGGGGATGGGGTGAGCGTCATCTCTCATGTAACCCGGTTCCGCAGTAGTGACTGCTTCGATACCACTTCGCCACTTGTCGTTTGGACAGTCAGCATTTATACGGGTCCTGGTGAGCTTGTTGATGTGCAGTCATCCCAGATGCCGCATATTCCGTTTGTCACGATTTTGCCGAAGCATTCCGAGTTTCAGCAGTGGTGTCTCTCTCTCTGAGTAAGCATTTGTGCCTTTGTAACGGAATGGTCAAGGGACAAAATGCTCCACTGTTCACACAGGAAGCGCCGCGATTATGGTGACGACATGTTGCGTAGGGTAGAGGCGTTACTTTTCTAAGGCAGTATTTGCGGATCAGCCCACATTGTCCAAACGGGCTTGGTAAACCATCTAGAAACCACATTCAGGCAAGCTGGTGTACCAACCCATGGTCTGTAACCCGCCACGAGCGTTCGATACTGGCCTGGTTCACTTCACTGTCTTGCGAGTGAACGTGTTGCGTTTTGCATTATACAAACACGTCTTGTACCAAAAACGTTTATTTTATTGCCGTTGTTATTACTGTTACTGTTGTGTTATTATTAAGATTCACTACAGTAACAAGACTTTTTAGCGGACGATGGATGATGCCATGACTCGAATGCAGCATATGTAACACCAGTCTGCTGCTGTAGCGCTTTGCGGTAAAAACGTTGTTCGACGGATGGTGCTCCATTGTACTCAAGAACCTGAATTTCCGAAAAAACATGAGATGCTCCTCGTACTTGAACAGCATTCGTTACAGTTAAGTATGTACTGCAATCGTCCGAGATGAGCAAATCTGGTGACTCATTGGGTGAACACTTGCTTTGCATCACTGCTGCATGGGGGTAGTAAGAATACGACGACACCAGCACATGAAACGAAAAGGGACTTGTACATGTGCTAGAAATCACTAAAAATTGTAAGAAAAGTAAAATGCAACATGTGTTATCATGTTAGTGATAAGAAACTGAAATACGCGACTGTTATGCGAAGATGTCTGGAATGTCAGTGTGTCACGCAAGGTATTAGAACTCTATGTACATTCCTCACTATCGATCAGTCTCTTAACACATCGTTAAGGGCCTGACTTGTCTTTCTAGCCCGTGCCGTGTGGTTTGCAAACTGCCGCTGCACAGCAGCCCTCCTCAGGAGCTGTTGGTTTAGTGGTTATTCTGCACATTTAGCTGCCTTACTCATTACCTATCGTTAAACGATATATCATTCTAGACTCCTACGTGACATTTCTACGGAATATGCGTGTACAATTCCACTGAAAAAATACTTTTTACGTTTACCAGAAAGCAACACGTCATGGGCTGATCTGCTTGGTCTGACTAATACATCCGAAAATTTAAAACTGGAAATGGCAAAGATCAGCAAAACATCAGAGAATGTGCCGATAACGGCTCGTAGTAAAATCACACTTTGTACTTCACGGACCACTCTTAAGTGCATGGCTAAGAGTAGTTCTTACGAGTACGGGCTCCTACCTATCACTTTAACATACAAATCGAATAAGGAATGTCTGTCAGTATTCCTCCTTACACAACACGCTTTTATTCCCTTCATCGTTGCGAGTATTACACTGTGGTGGGTGGCAATGTTTTTTACGTACCTCACCTCAAATATCGGGTTTCTAATTTACGAAGCAGTGACAGCTGTTTTGTTAGTCTTCTGAAGACTTCTGTTTCAGGGTCCTTACCACCTCTCTTACACACTGACCTGTTACGTACGACCCACGCTTATCCATCATACTGATTGTATAACGACCAGTGGAGTATGGCATTCGGTTTCCTCAAGTGTCTCCCAACAAATATGTTTTCAATTCTCCGATAGAATTACTCATTTCACACGAGCGTTACGTTTTACTTTACTTCAGTATTATACACTGTCCACTCGCATTAATGTGACCACTAGTCAAAATCCAGAATAACCAACTTCTGCAGCGCGGATCGATGCAAGACGTCCAGGATGAGAGCGAATGGGATTCTGCAACAACAACAGGTCACGTAGATTGCAGTGCTGTTGCCATGGAGCGAACAGCCCGATGGTCCCATATTCTCGATTGGGGTTAAATCGGGGGAGTTTGGTGGGCAGGTCAGTACTTTACACTCATACTAGTGTTTTTCGAACCACGTACGTACACTGCGAGCTGTGTGACAGATCGGATTTTTCTGTTGGTAGATGCCGTCGTGCAGAGGAAACCGACTGCGTACAGAGATGGACGTGGCCCCCAAGAATAGACGCATACTTGTGTCGATCCATTGTCCCTTCCATAACGAGGAGATCACACAGCGAATGCCACGAAAACATTCCTCAGACCAAAACGATCTCTCGATTGACGCAGGCTATTCGCTTTCAGACATTTCATGTCGTACACGTAATTCATTTGAAAATGATCCTGTAAGTACACAGTGAACGTTTGGTTCCTGTGCTGTCGTGCAAATTCCAGCCTTCGTCGGCGACGAACTACAGTCAACAGAACATGGGTGGATGATGGTTCAATTGGCTCTGAGCACTATGCGACTTAACTTCTGAGGTCATCAGTCGCCTAGAACGTAGAACTAATTGAACCTAACTAACCTAAGGACATCACACACATCCATGCCCGAGGCAGGATTCGAACCTGCGACCGTAGCGGTCACCCGGTTCCAGACTGTAGCTCCTAGAACCGCACTGTCACTCCGGCCGGCCGGGTGGATGAACCAGGAGCCTGTTGCAGAGGCCCATATGCACCAGCGTTCACTGAAAAGTCGTTGAGGAGACGCTGCTGTTAGCCCCTAGGTTCATCTGAGCAGTCCCTTACTTTGCTGTTGCCCTTATACTCCGCAGCCGCCATTCAGCCTTGTCATCCGTGGCCTGTGGTGCACCACAGTTTCCTCGGCAATGGTTTTGGATAGCGCCCTTCTGCACGGTACACTTGAACCACGGGGGCACACGAAGACCTTACATACTTAGCCATTACGGAAATACTTCCACTCTTAGCCTGAAAGTCAATGATCATAGCCTTTTGGAAGTCAGACAACTTGATCCGTTTTCTCAATAGGACAACGACTGCACTGTTTTCCGCATCCCCCTCCCCCCGACACACGTTGTATACCTTCACTGGCTGTCCTGTAACCTGCTTTCTGCCACTGATAAATGCACGTTGACGTCGAACATAGCCATTGGTCCCATTTCAAACGTTGGGAAAAATCAATTTAGAGAGTATTTTACCGTTTTTGTGCGCATTTTTAAACATTTCTTCACGGGAAAACGGAAACCACTACCGGGTTACAGAATTCCGTGAAACGTAAATAGCTGACGAGAGGCCTCCCAAAGTAAGAAATTAAATAGAGCAGAAAACGTTCATGCCGTTTTAAATGATGCTGGAAATCATTTAGAGCAGGTCAGACCTTCATACGTTGGTGATGTAAAGTGACTACTGAGCGCAATTCCACCAAACAACTATTCCCTAGTACTCGGTAATAACAGGAAAATAATAGTACCGTAGTTTCTTGCTCTTACATTTCATGCGGTAGGAAAGATTTTTATTAACTATCCAGAATTACATACAATAAGTTTCCACGGCCACCAGCCATTCTACTTGTCCGATACTGGTACTTCACGACTCTCCTTTGTGTTGCAGCTGGGCTATAGCATCGCAGGCGTGACTTCCGGTGCACTACTCGGGGTCTTTACCCTGGGTATGCTGTTCCCCTGGGCCAACGGGAAGGTGAGTGTCTGGCACACATCGTTTACAACACTCCCTCCTGCTTTCTCTAATGTGACTACATGCTCTCTGTCGCTGGATCGCAACCTAGATCCACAATGTGATATTTCTACTTAGTATTGTAATGAAATCGGACACAAGGACACAGATAACGAAAATACTTAGCAGTGTCTGCGTTACGAACTTATTAACGTATTTAAATTCGCAATAGTGGTAAGTCTAGCATTTTGAAATAACATGAAGCAATTAGAAATAGCTGCAGTACGTTTATTTATCAACTTGTGACTTGTCGATTTAACGCTCGCAAAAAGAGACGTGTAATAACGACATTTGTATTCGCCTATTTAGAATTAAGGCAATTATAAGTAATTCACCAGAAAGCAAAGTGCAATAATGGATTATGTGACCAGTAACACAAGATGATTTATGTATAGACTGCACTAGTAACAAAATTATGAAGTTTTTCAGAGCAGATGATGGTGTAACTATGTCTTTCACGAAACATACTGCAAATTCCGTGCACCATGTTCCGAAAATATTTCATAACATTATATAAAGAATAAATCGAGTTGCAGAATGAAATCGCAAAATGTATAAGGAAAGTCATCTTTAGGAGACGTATCGTAGCTCAGATTTTCATTACTGGTCTGGCCTGTCGACTAAAGAACGCACTAGTTCTTGTTTATCTGATATAGCGAGTACGTGTCATGGAAAGTATAATATTGCGTGACTCCTTTTGGAACACCTGCGCTCTGAATGTAAACAGTAAACCTATCAGAATGAGATTTTCACTCTGCAGCGGAGTGTGCGCTGATATGAAACTTCCTGTCAGATTAAAACTGTGTGCCCGACCGAGACTCGAACTCGGGACCTTTGCCTTTCGCGGGCAAGTGCTCTACCACACAGTTTTAATATGCCAGGAAGTTTCAGTAAACCTATCACTTACGCAAAACGTTTCACTTGTAGCGTTTCCAACAGGTGCAGTTTGAGAAGCACCGAAACGCTTATGACATTTCTCATATTTTATTTTGATAAAAATTAGGATTATTAAATGTTATTTTTGGTTCACAATCCTCACAGCAACGTTCTGTGATTTAGTTTGTGTCATATTTTATCATTTCCTTGATGATAAATAAAAGAAAAAGGTTATATTGGTCATGTATTTAAGTTAAACGTCTTGTAAATGTTGTTTTACATATATTTGTTTGTCGTCAAGTAATACTGTCTCGTTTCGGGCACAGATGTCCTGCTTGCAAACTATTTCGGCGTTCGCTATATACCTCTGCATATTTAAGAAATGTCACTTTGTTTCATTTTTCTACACACTGTTTGTTAGTTTATTTCCTGATCACATCGAAACAATACGAAATCCACAACACAACACAGAGCTCAAACATCCTTGACATAATACTACTGCTGCTGCCAAAATTTTTACCTAAAAGACAAATGAATTACTTTCACTAGCATGCTTTTGTGATTCAGTAGACAATATTTCTTATGAGAATGTAGTAAATGTAGTTTTAACAACGAATATTTCCAAAAGAGTTAATCATAAAAAGGACAAATCTACCGAATGTTGTCGAACCAACACCACTCAGATCAGGTGCTGCCGACATATTTCGCATTGATACTTGCATGTAACAGGTTTAAGTGTCATGTTAGTTATAACTATAGCTGCAAGAAATAAATGTATATGATATTTTATTTATTCGTATTCTTCGCCGGCCGCTGTGACCAAGCGGTGCTAGGCGCTTCACAGTCCGGAACCGCGCTGGCGCTACGGTCGTAGGTTGGAATCCTGCCTCGGACATGGATGTGCGTGAAGTCCTTAGGTTAGTGAAGTCTAAGTAGTTCTAATTCTAGGTGACTGACAACCTCAGATGTTAAGCCCCATAGCGCTAAGAACCATTTGAACCATTCGTATTCATCAGCTGGGTATGTAGTGTATCATACAGCAATTTCACTACACCCTCTCAAGCATGCTACATTAATCTGTGAAGAGACGAGCTGATTTAATCTCTGCCTATTGTTAAACATTTCTCACAAGATTCCCAGACGAGGTATACACAAAAATCGATCGAACATCTGATTTTTGGAACTAACTCGTATATGAGTGAACAATACTTCTTCACAAAGTGTGGAATGAAACTCTAAATTTCTCTTCTAGAACTACTAATACTTTGCTCTTGTTTCATTTTAAACCACTGCACATGAACACCCGTGACGCACAAAAACTGCGTCTGTTTATGACTGATGGCCAATTGTATGATGAAATATTAATGAATACTTGTAGTTTTTTATGGGCAATACAAGTTGCATGAAAGACAGCATTCCAAATTACGATGTTCATTTGGAATATACACTACTGGACATTAAAATTGCTACACCAAGAAGAAATGCAGATGATAAACGAGTATTCATTGGACAGATATATTGTACTAGAACTGACATGTGATTACATTTCACGCAATTTTGGCGCATAGATCCCGAGAAATCAGTACCCAGAACAACAATCTCTGGCCGTAATAACGGCCTTGATATGCCTGGGCATTGAGTCAAACAGAGCTTGCATGGCGTGTACAGGTACAGCTGCCTATGCAGCTTCAACACGATACCACAGTTCATCAAGAGTAGTGCCTGGCGTATTGTGACGAGCCAGTTGCTCGGCCACCATTGACCAGACGTTTCCAGTTGGTGAGAGATCTGGAGAATGTGCTGGCCAGGCAGCAGTCGAACATTTTCTGTATCCAGAAAGGATCTGCAACATGCGGCCGTGCATTATCCTGCTGAAATGTAGGGTTTCGCAGGGATCGAATGAAGGATGGAGCCTCGGAACGTAACACATCTAAAATGTAACGTCCACTGTTCAAAGTGCCGTCAATGCGAACAAGAGGTGACCGAGACGTGTAACCAATGGCACTCATACCATGAAGCCGGGTGATACGCCAGTATGGCGATGACGAATACACGCTTGCAATGTGCGTTCAACGCGATGTCGCCGGACACGAATGCAATGATGCTGTAAACAGAACCTGTATTCATCCTAAAAAATGACGTTTTGCCATTCGTGCACCCAGATTTGTCGTTGGGTACACCATCGCAAGCGCTCCTGTCTGTGATGCAGCGTCAAGGGTAACCACAGACATGGTCTCCGAGCTGATAGTCCATGCTGCTACAAACGTCGTCGAACTGTTCGTGTAGTTGGTTGTTGTGTTGCAAACGTCCCCATCTATTGACTCAGGGATAGAGACGTGGCTGCACGATCCTTTACAGCCATGCGGATAAGATGCCTATCATCTCGACTGCTAGTGATACGAGGCCGTACCACTTTACACTTTAAGTGTAAATGTGGCTGAACTAAGTATTTTTTAGGCAGTCCAAAATGTACTTTTCCAGTTTAAATTTTCTTCAACATGGATACTAAAAATTTTTTCTTCACGGAGTGGTTCACTGAGGGGAGGTATCGATCTCGGTCGGTGAGGCCAGGCACGAAATCGACGTTCCGAAACATCCCAAAAGTTTTCCGTAGGATTCATGTCAAGACTGTGCTGACCACTCGATTGCAGGGATGTTATTGTCGTGTAACCACTCCGCCACAGACCGTGCATTATGAATCGGTGCTCGATCGTGTTGAAAGATGTAATCGCTATCCCCGAATCGCTCTTCAACGGTGGGAGGCAAGAAGGTGCTTAAGACATCACTGTACGCCTGTGCTGTGATAGTGCCATGCAAATCAACAAGGGGTGCAAGTCCCTCCCATGAAAAACACGACCACACCATAACACCACCGCCTCCGAATTTTACTGTTGGCGCTACACACGCTGGCAGATGACGTTCACGGGCATTCTCAATACCTACAACCTGCCATCGGATAGCCACATTGTGTACCGTGATTCGTCACTCCACACAACGTTTTTCCACTGTTTAATTGTCCAATGTTTACGCTCCTTACACCAAGCGAAGCGTCATTTGGCATTTACAGGCGTGATGTTTTTCTTACGAGTAGCCGCTCGACCATGAAATCCAACTTTTCTCACCTCCTGCATAATTTTCATCGTATTTGCAGTGGATGCTAATGCAGTTTGGAATTCCTGCGTGATGGTCTGGATAGATGACTGCCTATTACACATTACGACGCTTTTCAGCCGTCGTCGGTCTCTGACAGTCAACAAATGAGGTCGGTCTGTACGCTTTTGTGCTGTGCGTGTCCCTTCACGTTTCCAAGTGGAAACATTGTTTAGTGCGTAATCGTATTTTAACCGTTTCTGCATCGTGTTGTTTGAGGTAGAATTTTGGCACTAGCATGACATGTGGCTAAACGAGAGTTGTAAATCGTCTAAAAACCACACTCAAGCTAGCCAGTGCACTACCCCACGGTCAATAATACGCCGTACGGAGTCAATAGACCAGGGTGTAGTTCATATCTCGGTCTCGAAAGATAGCGTGGTGCGCTTTACTATACACCAACAGATCTGTCTTAGAGAATATGCCATAGTACTAAATTTCAACTGCTGTGAATGATTCTCCATTTATAATGCACCACACTTTTAATCTGGGTGCAGTAAAGGTATTTTACTGAGGAAAGACGTCTTTGCTAGCTTCAGTCTACAGTTAATGTCTTCATTCCTCCATTTCTTCGGCTCCTACTCTATAATGTTCTTCCCTAGATAGGAGAAAGCTTCTGTTTCTGCTGATGCTCTGTTCTTTCCAAGTTTCGTGTTACACAAGACAAGCTAGCTCTAATTCATTGGCTGGTATGCCTTCAAAACCTACATTAAGGACCTGCACTACCTGGATTTGTCTTGACTTGTTACAGCATAATACATTTACATATTTTTGTCCATGATTTCTTATTAGCATTCTGTTCCACAGTATGCTGTACATTGATGTTTTATTGCGTCTTTCAGACTATGTTTAACTTCTACAATATTCATGTGTCGACAGAAGAACACAAATCTGTGGTGCATATATTTTGACGTAACAAAAACGTTCACTGTTATAGACCTTCTGAGGTTACCCATTTTTCGTATTAAATATATTCTGTAATTGTTATAAACGTAATGACTGATGATACGTTTCAAATAACTGACTTGCTGGTTATGTTTCACTCTTCTCATTACTACTAGAACACACTAGTATCATCTACAGGATGTTACAAAGAGGTACGGCCAAACTTTCAGGAAACATTCCTCACGCACAAAGAAAAGATGTTATGTGGACGCTTAATTTCCATGTTAGAGCTCATTTTAGTTTCGTCAGTATGTACTGTACTTCCTCGATTCACCGCCATGCTTTCATACGGGATACTCTACCTGTGCTGCTAGAACATGTGCCTTTACAAGTACGACACAACATGTGGTTCACGCACGATGGAGCTCCTGCACATTTCAGTCGAAGTGTTCGTACGCTTCTCAACAACAGATTCGGTGACCGATGGATTGATAGAGGCGGACCAATTCCATGGCCTCCACGCTCTCCTGACCTACACCCTCTTGACTATCGTTTATGGGGGCATTTGAAAGCTCTTGTCTACGCAACCCTGGCACCAAATGTAGAGACTCTTCGTGCTCGTATTGTGGACAGCTGTGATACAATACGCCATTCTCCAGGGCTGCATCGGCGCATCAGGGATTCCATGCGACGGAGGGTGGATGCATGTTTCCACGCTAACGGAAGACATTTTGAACATTTCCTGTAACAAAGTGTTTGAAGTCACGCTGGTACGTTCTGTTGCTGTGTGTTTCCATTCCGGATTAGTGTGATTTGAAGAGAAGTAATAAGATGAGCTCCAACGTGGAAATTAAGCGTTTCCGGACACATGTCCACGTAACATAATTTCTTTCTTTGTGTGTCAGGAATGTTTCCTGAAAGTTTGGCCGTAACTTTTTGTACCAGCCTGTATATTTTATAGCTGCAACTGATCCATTCCGTATAAAAACCCGTTGAGTGGCCATTGCAGTACCCGAGACAACGCTCTTTTGCGGATTGTTCTGATACCTGACGTCGTGTTTTCGTTGTCACCAGAAAGAATTAATGTGCTACAATTAGATCCAAAGCTTTATGCCTGTAGTCATTATTCATCGAAAAAAGTGAGACTATTTATACGAACAGGGCAAACAGCGAAGCGTTTTTCGTAAACCGAATCCAACGTTATTTCTTTATTTTACGTCTAGATTTATACGTCCCTCCAAATATCAGTAACTCGACAGTTTTAGAGGAGTAGGAGAGACTATTTTGTCCAGACATTCTCGTCTAGGCAGTTCTGTAATAAGAGTTTAACCTACCATTTAATTTTATTTATAAGATATGGTATTCACTTTTCATTTGTTGCAGTCTTTTTTTGAATTTACAGAAGCCACTCCCGCAAATTACAGTTGTACCAAATGTGGGAACGTGTTTCAAGCTACGGCATGGTCATATATGTAGTTAGGAACAACTATTGAAATTGAGAAGTGTTTCAATCGACAAAATATTGTTAGTACTATGATTAGCCGTCTATGTGTTACACTGTTACTCTACTACGCACTAAATGTCCGATGCACTTTCTAAGTACCACGTGGGTGTGCAGGGCGCTATCGCCGGAGGCCTGGCGAGCATGGTGCTTGTATCAGTGATCCTGGTGGGAGCGCAGAACGCTATGGCCACTGGCACCATAGTCTACCCATGGCTGCCCACCACTACAGACGGATGTGCGGCCAACGTCACAGCTGGTTTGTTCACCAGCACAACGCCAAGGTAAAGATCCCACATTACAGCATTCAATGCTGCTAGATACTTCGCTTCATCACCAAGTCATAAGATGAATGGTCTGCAGAGATACGTTTGCAACAGTAACGGTAATTTCGTGTTTGGTGACTACGGTCGGGTCTCATGCCCTGTTGGGTGCAGATATTTATATATTGTCCTTCCATTCAGTTTTTCGCAACATGAAGCTTTGGGGCTATACCTAGCAGCCCACCAAATACAAGTCCAGTTTTTATTCTGAAGAAATTTAGGAAACACGTCATTTCTTCACTTCATTTAGATTCCTTGAAGAAATCTGGCCCCTATTTCTATCGATAAATTCAGTTTATTGAGCTTCCTTTTAGCAACAGTCAGCTGTCCCCCATTTTTACACCCACAAGGCGTTCAACGAAAAGCGTCGAATGCTTTGAGTGGTGGTGGCAAAACAAGAAAAATAAGTCAAATGATCATGGATCCGGAAACGCACGCTTATTGAGATAAACAAGTGTTTATGCGAAGGTCTACCCGACATTTGGTATCAGGTATTAGTACAGTAGCACAGTCGTTGCACTGGCGCTCCGACAAGTGTGTCGGCAGGGTTTTATGATGTCTTACTCTCAGTACTCTACCTGCCATTAGGTGGCCTGCTGTCAGTTGTGTAGTTCAAGTCGTGTTGCAGTCTACGTTAGTTTTTATCGTATTTGTATGCCCTATTGTAAAGACTGTCAATCCTGAATATGTATGATGGTGTGTTACCTTCTTCCAATCGCGAATTCAGTTAAGTACTTACAAATGGTGTAGTAAATTTACATTTTCTCTTTCATCGTTTGGTAGCAATGGCATGCCGGATATGATATTCTTCTATGGTTTATAAAATGGATGTACCTTGTGAGCTCGTGCCTCCTACGCTGAAAAAAATGTCGACAGCACAGAGTGCCCTCTGATAAGCTGTTCGGTGTGTTTCTCCAACGTGTGAGGGACACAGGTACCTTTGCACATCGGAAGACTGACACTGAAAGGCCCCACGCAGGCCACACGCCTGACATGGAGGAGCGCGACTGCGTTGAGACCCTTTAAGTGATTAGAAGCAGCAGAAGGCATGTCACACAATCTTATCTCGGAGATACTTTTTAAAAAATTGCTGTACCCACATCACCTACAGCGCTTTCAGGCCTTAAGGCAACAGGATCATCATGGTAGGAGCCCGTTCAGTGGCTGTTGCAGAAATGTACCGCAGATACACTGTTCACATGCAAGATTTCATTTACCGATGAAGCATTGTCCACGAGAGATGGTGTTGTGAATTCGCATAATCAGCGTATAGGATTGATCGCAGGCGGGAGGGAGGGGGGCACACGTTTCCCTGATCGTTCCCCAGACCTCAGTCACCTAGACATTTGAAAGAACTGGTCTACATACCCCAATCAACGATGTACGGACACTACAGTGTCGCGTCTTCAATGGATACCAGGAGGTATAGCAACTGGGCATACTTCAAAGGGTGAGTCATTCTGTACGCCGAAGGGCTGAGGGGTGGACTGTCATGAATGGACGCCACGCTGAACACCTCCTCTACACGTGTTTGTCACAGAGAGTATGCATTTCCGGACCGATGTTTTCCCGAACTTATTTTTCTTGTTTCAATAGGTACCACCACCTCTCAAAGCATTCTGTGCTTCTTATTGAACGAACTGTATGTTTGTGTGCATGTATATGCGTATGTGTGTGTGTGTGTGTGTGTGTGTGTGTGTGTGTGTGTGTGTGTGTGTGTGTGTGTGTGTACGCTCGCGCATGTGTGTTCGGCATCTCCTTCCAAACTCATGGATCGATTTCAAACAAATTTTGCACCCAAAAAGCACATTTCATGAGTATCAGCACTGTATAGATTTGAAACTCCTTGCTGTCCTACAAGTAGAGGTATGCACAAAGAACAGTGTAAGGATGGCCTGTGCAACAAGTGTCTTGTGCAAGTAATATTGGCCTGGTTTATCAACCTGTATTTTAGGGCCGGCAAATGTGGATGGGTATGGCTGGGGTAGGTTGACATGACCAGAGGAGGGGATAAACAGAGAGAGGGGAAGGATGGAATGAATAGGGAGAGAGTATTCCGGATCAGTTGAACAAAGAGAGGTAGGGAGCAGGAGGCAGACAATGACAGGTGAAAGAGGAGGTTGACAAAAATATCGACAGGAGGAAGTCGATATGGGGAACAGGAGATTGACCGAGAAGGGGCGGAAGAGATGGATTGAGGTGTAGGAGTGGATGGTATGAG
The DNA here is from genome assembly GCF_023897955.1 of Schistocerca gregaria. Taxonomy (NCBI): domain Eukaryota; kingdom Metazoa; phylum Arthropoda; class Insecta; order Orthoptera; family Acrididae; genus Schistocerca; species Schistocerca gregaria. Next base: position 180,317,880 of record NC_064923.1, on the reverse strand, counting down.
AGGGAGGAGAATAAGATAGAGAGAGAGGTGGAGGTGGAGGAGGAGCGGATGAGCAGAAAGGATGGGGAGATAGAGGTGGGTGAGCAGAGGGGGCAGGAGAAGAGGGAATGGAGGCAGGGGATGAATCGTGAGAAGTGGGGAGGAGGAGATGACAGGGGGCAGAAGGAAGTGCACAGGGAGGGGAGTGTCATGAGGAGATGGATGGAGAGAAGGTAGGAGGGATCTATGGACAGAGAAAGAGGGGAGAAGTGAACAAAATGGGTCGAAGCAGAAAAAGACAAAGAGGAAGAGGGTTGGTGTCTGTGAGAGAGAGATGAGGATGGGATGGCTAGAGAGGTAAGGTGTAGGGGACAGTGAGAGAGGCTAAGGAGATGATGCTAACAGAAAGAGGGTGGGAGAAGGATATTGGTAGTCAGAGGTGGGGTGAGAGGACGATATGTATGCAGTGTATGTGTATAACGAGAGCAGTTTATTGACTGAACAATTAAAGGAGCTACAAGTCTACTAAAAAGACTGTATTCACTGTCCTCGTATGGAATACTACTGTATGGTGTGAGACCCTTACCACACAGGATTAATTTATGACGTCGAAAACGTTCAAAGAAGGGCAGCCTCTTGCCCAATAAGAGAGATCACAAATCTGTTAATGAGTTAGGGTGGCAACTATTGAAAAAATGGTATTTATCTTTGTGGCAAGATGTTTTTTGCTGACCAACTTTCTCCTCCAAATGATCAGACGTTATGTTGACTACCATCTACATAGGGAGAACAGACCATCGTAATAAAATAAGTAAAATCAGAATTCAAGATATTCGATAAATAGAGGTCCTATGAACCCTCTGTCAAACACTTGCGGAGAAGTGATGTAGATGTAAGCGAGATATACATTTGTGCAGAGACTTAGAATTACACCCCGTGGGGCGCAGTGGCTGCTCACAAAGGAGCTCTGCTCCTACTGCCATTGTTCCCTCCCCTACCGCGCATTCAGCGCAGTTGCGGGCCAACATTCCCGTGTTGCCCGACGCTAACCTCCCGGAACTGCGCTGCTGACAGCCACACACCTGTTGCAGGCCGCAGGCGGCACCGGTGGAGGCGCCGCTGCTGTTCCAGATCTCGTACATGTACTACACGCTGTTGGGCGCGATCGCCGCCATCGCGGTGGGGCTGGCGGTCAGCTTCTGCACGGGCGCGCGCCGGCCCTCAGACGTAGACCCGGCGCTGCTGTCGCCACCCGTGCGCTTCCTCTGCCGGCCGCCCCGGCGCTACACCGGCGGCGACGCTGCGGCGGCTGTGGAGCTGCTGGCGCCGCCCACCGCCCCCGCAGCAGGCAGGAAGCTCAGCCGCGGCCGCCGCGGCTCCGGCGCCGGCTGAGCCTGTGGGCCGAACTTGCTGCCCGCGGTGGCAGCCACTCCCACGAAACGTGCTCTCCGGAGCCGCACCCTACCTGAACCACGGACTGCCCTCCACCGATGAGCGTTAAACTAAATTCCGTACTTGGAATGTCTTTGAAACGTATTATGTACTTACTTAACGGTACAGACTAAATACTCAGAAATAAATCATTTTTCATGTGCTGTTATTTCCTTACGTCTCCAGTTTCCTTTGACAGCTATAAGGAGGTAGTGCTGAAGTGAGTTTATTAGGAATAACTCTACAGGATGCTGCATAAAGATTCATCTGATGTCACAGTACTGCAATTTCTAAATCAGCGAAGGTACAAACATGAGGTCAGTAGAATCTTGATAGATGCGAGACATCAGGCACTAACTCACATTTAACCTGACATTCATTAGGACAGGGGTATTGTAAATTACGGGCAACATATGGTACAACATTTAGAAATTACACCGAGATGACATCAGTGATGGGACTCCTCTCAATACCCCGTCGGACAACATTTTGCCCTGTGGTGTAACAACTCCACCTGACAAGAACACAAGTTTTCTTCAGAAATACTGAGCTATGTTGTCTCTTTTGCCGTCCGTAACTGCGAAAGTGTTGTCGATTAAGGATTTTGTGCAGGAACTGACCTCTCGATTATGCACCATAAATGCTGGAAGTGATTCATGTCGGACGATCTGAGTGGCCAAATCATTTGCTCAGATTATCCAGAATGTTTTTCAACCCAATTGTTGACAATCGTGGCCCAGTGACAAGATGCATTTTCATCCAGAAAAATTCCATCGTTGTTTGGCAGCAATTAGCCGAACATAACTATTTCCGTCAATGATCGGTTCAGCTGGACTAGAGGACCCAGTCATTTCCACGTCAACACAGTCCTCACCATTATGGAGCCACGACCAGCTTGCACAGTGCCTTGTTGACAGCTTGTGTCCAGGACTTCGTGTCTGGAACCCTACCGACAGCTTTGTCAACTGAAATTGCAAGTGACCTGAACAGGCCACAATTTTCCAGTTGTCTAGCGTCCAACCGATATGGCCGCGAGCCCAGGAGAGGCACTGCAGGCAATATATTGCAAATGCACTCACGTCGGCCGTTTGCTGCCACAGCCCATTAACGTCAAATTTGGCCGCAACGTCATAACGGGTGCGTTCGTCGACGTCCCACATCGATTTCTGTGGTAATGTCGTGCAGTACCGCTTGTCTATTAGCTCTGCCGCTATTAGCAAATGCCGCTGCTCCCGGTCGTTAAGTGAAGGCTGTCGGCCACTGCATTGTCCGTGGTGAGAAGTGATACCAGAAATTTGGTGCTCTCGGCTCACTCTTGAGACAGTCGTTGTAGGAAAATTAAATTCCGCAATGATTTGCGAAACGGAAAGTCCCATTCATATAGCTCCAACTACCATTCCACGTTCAAGCTCTAGTAATTCCTGTCGTATCACCACAATAAAGTCGGAAACATTTTCACATGAATCATTTAATTGGAAATGACAGCTCAGCTAATGTGCTGCCCTTTTGTACTTTGTGTACGTTATACTACCGCCATGTGTATATGTGCATATAAATTCTCCGTAATATCTGGTCCGCAGCTCGTGGTCTAGGGCTTGCGTTGCTGCCTCTGGATAACGGGGACCTGGATTCGATTCCCGGGCGTGTTGGAGATTTTCTCTGCCCGGGAACTGGGTGTTTGTGTTGTCCTCGCCATTTCATCATCATCATTTCTGACAGTGATTAGATTGGACTGTGCAAAAAACTGGACTTTGTGGAAAAAAATACCGGGGACTCTGTACAGGCGCTGATGACAGCGCAGTTGAGCGCCCCAAAAACCAAACATCATCATCAGCACCATGGCATCTGTCATCTCTGTGTAGGGTACAACATTTAGAAAGTAAAATGACATGAACAGTGCAGGAGGGCATGCGATAAAACATATGTAATACAGGCGAAGAAAAGAAATTGGCATTATCACTGATAAATTAAAAGTGTCATTGGCAGCAAAGTGGAGCATTTGGCTCGGCGTCTAATCGAAGGAAACGGACAAACTACTTTATTTTGGGTTGGAGTTATGGTGTTGATAGAAGACTTACCCATCGAAAGTAAAACTTTGCAGAATTTACCTTATCACCAGTTGTAAATTGCTAATAACAGTTTGTCCATTTTATTTGGACTGTTGAGCTCCGTGGCCGTGGATAATGATAGTGCGTAACTTTAAACTCGCGAAATTGAAGTAAATGATTGGAATCGTTGCTTTTGCACAGACCTGCTGCAGCATCCAAACTGCTGTCGAGATTGTACTACTATAGTAATTGAAGATCCATGTAATTGGCATAAATAAAACACATTAAAAAGTGGCTGGTTGCTGTATTTTTAAATTGAAATGTAAATTGCTAGTTGCTGTCAGTACAATAGGGGACCACTTGATTTTATTAGCTCGCTGGCCCGTCTGTTACGCGATGGGCGTCGAGATGGCGACAAGAGAACGACAAACAGGTTTTTCCCTCTCCTTTTTTACAGGCATAGTTTAACAGTGTGGCGCGATTTTCATAGGAAGTACGACAGTGTATGTCCGATGAATCAAAGCTTTCGGCGATGTCTCTAAAGATTGATTTGATAGCGCCGCATTACCACATAAGTTTTATGGTGTATTTGCTTATGCAGAAATGACAGTAGCAGGAATAACGTACTGGATATATTAAACATATGTCTTATCTCTCTCTCTCTCTCTCTCTCTCTCTCTCTCTCTCTCTCTCTCTTTTCTTTTCTTTTTTTAGTCTTCCATCAATTCGCCGCAGTCCAGATTTAGAGCAACCACGAATAAAACAGCGTCCTCTTGCTAGTGTTACAGTAATCCAACATTTCAAATTTTCCTTGCAAAAATCTTTTGAATCGATGTGCACGTGAAGTAGGCTCATAGGACAGATACAGTGTGAAGTAAAGATCAGAATGTGGGACCTGTCCTTTCCAAGAATACTGTAAGGTATCAATGTTGAACTGTATCGATGACTTCACTGCGAATATGTAGAGGAAATACATTGGACGAACATTTTGCAGGGTACGTTTTTGCCTCGAGGGAGTGCAAACAAACACCGTCCTAGCAGTCCTTGAAGACCCAATGGTACCGACCGACCGCCGTGTCATCCTCAGGCACTGTCCGTCACCGGATGAGGATACGGCTACGGAGGGGCAGGAGGTCAGCACATCGCTCTCCCGGCCGTTAACAGTTTTTGTGACTGGTGTCGCCGCTTCTCAGTCAAGTAACTCCCCAGTTGGCTTCATTAGGGATGAGTGCACAATTCTTGCCAACGCTACTCGGCAGACCTAGACGGTGACCCATCCAAGTACTAGCCAAGCCCGACAGCGCTTAACTTCGGCGATCTGACGGGAACCGGTGTTACAACGTAGGCAAGGCCGTTGGCTTGTGGGAGTGCAGTCTAATATAAATAATACCGGAAAATGATCGTATATTGTTTTTAATGCTCCTCTGTAAATACATGTGTCACAAGATCAGGAAAGTGTCTGTGGTCTACTACCTGGTTTCACTTGTTTATTTACAAGTTGGTGCCAAGCCTCATTAATTAGAGGTTCCAACGAATATTATACAAACCAAGACAATAAACTCATTCTCATCAAATACTTTTTGATAAGAATGTTCATGACCTTATTTTTTCTCTGCCTCGTATCCCTGAATATGGCCAAGGTAGTGTTAGTGCGTTTCTCAAGTATACGTGTAGTCCTACCGAAGGTGCAGCCTCAACGAAGGGGCATCTGTGGAGAGGCCAGATTAACCTGTGATTCATGAAGAAGGGCAACATGGAGCCAACATGGCGTTGCCATGTTGGTACTGCCAATGGCTTAAAGCAATAGGAAACTACAATAGTTATTTTTCTCAGGGCACGCAGCTCCACTATATAGTTAAAAGACGATGGCAACCTCTTTGGTTAGGTATTCAAGAAATAAAATAATCCACCATTCGGGTCTTTGGGAGGAGACTACACTGGAGGATGTCCTCATTAGGTAAATCAGAATTGGCATGTTGCGGATCGGAACAAGGAAAACTCAGCCCCTTAATCGGTAGAGAATTTATAAAGAGAAATGAACACGTTATAGTTGGATAGAGGGGAAACTACAGTAGTGCGATGTAGGAGGAATAACGCATCTGATCAGCTGAGTAGAGAGTTATACATACAAATTCAAGTAGGGGTAATGTAGGAGTAGCGAGAGCAATGCAAAAGAAAGTAGGTATACGGGTGATATAAAATAAAGAGCATAGTTAAAACATTACCTTAGGCAAGACAGATACAAAACGGCCATCCACCACAGTAGGGCAGTAGTACGATTCGCAGTATTTGGACTAATTAGCATTAAAGTTAGCTAATCCGGATGTTGCACGCCTAAGTTCATGCGGCCCTCCAGCTACAAATAGTGTTAATTGTGTTCATGACGTAGACGACAGCGTACGAGACAGCTTAGCCTTTGTTTCGGGTTAGGTTCAAATGGCTCTGAGCACTATGGGACTCAACTGCTGTGCTCATTACTCCCCTAGAACTTAGAACTACTTAAACCTAACTAACCTAAGGACATCACACACATCCATGCCCGAGGCAGGATTCGAACCTGCGACCGTAGCAGTCTCACGGTTCCGGACTGCGCGCCTAGAACCGCGAGACCATCGCGGCCGGCTCGGGTTAGGTATTTATTAGTATGCCATGTCCACTTTTACATCGATTTGTTGTTCTGTTTTAGGAAACGAACCGAAGAACACGTTTGGCAATACTGTCTGTGGCCGGTAGCTTGAATTTTCGCCAGAAACGGCCTGACTGGCTAACTTCAATGCTAACTTGAAATCGGCGCAACGTAACGAATTTTTTTCCTCACAGTTATTTCCCACCGTAACTTGCACTGCAATACCCTTACGAGCTTTTCACTCTGTTCTAAACACCCAGTATACCTACTATCCCGTATATGATGAAAATACAGAAAGAATGTGAGCTCAGATAAAATAAACTATTCAGAAGGTCAACGGAGACGAATGTTTAAAGTGAGGGATTAGAATTCAACGGATGGAAGAATAGGAAAGGGAAATAATGCGTGAAAACATGAAATCAGGCACAGGAATGAAAAGGAAAGCTGCATTGTAGAATTTTGCACATAGCATAATTTAGTCACTTTCAGAGCCATGAAAGGACGCTGCACACGCGGAAGAGATCTGGGAACACCGAAATGTTTCAAATACATTGAGTAATGGTAAGACAGAGACTGAAATCAGATTTTAAACTGCAAAGCATTTCCAGAAGCAGACGTTGATTCTGATTTCTTGTTTATGAACTGCCGATTAAAACTACAATAATGAATTAGGAGGTACTGAATCTCAGTCGGTAAAATTATCAATTTATTGCACAACTTGAGTTAACGACGAAGTAAGCGTTTGACAGGACAATATCCGGAGGTATTGACTGATCGTCAGTTTGGTACTAGAAGGAAGTGTGGAGGGTAATATTGATACAGGGACACGAATGCTCAAATACATTACACTGGTTCAAGAGAGTGTAGGCGGCAGTACTGAAGCAGATAAAGAGACTTGTAGTGGTTGGAACAGCGTGTTGAAACGTAAGAGATCAGTCTTCGGTTCAGTCGGGAACCGCGGGACTGCTACGGTCGCAGGTTCGTATCCTGCCTCGGGCATGGATGTGTGTGATGTCCTTAGGTTAGTTAGGTTTAAGTAGTTCTAAGTATTAGGGGACTGATGGCCTCAGATGTCCAGTCCCATAGTGTTCAGAGCCTTTTGAACCATTTCAGTCGTCGGACTTAAGATATTGGTTCAAATGGCGTTGAATGTCCTCGACCCGTTCAGTTCAATGAATGATAAGCGAGCACACACAAATGTCTCTGTTGTTGTCATAAAAAATATGTGACGCACATACAGTTAATTTTTGTAATGGAGGAGTCTACAACTTATTACTGTTGTTCCAGATGTGTAATTCATTGCGGAGATTTTTTTTCTGAGTGCTGTTTTATTTTAACATGTGCTTAGATACATATGATGTCTATTGACATCGTAGCTAAGTATTGTAAAGAACTACTTATTTTTGTGCTTTTTCTCCTCAGGTGCAGTAGACTCGATGACGGTCTGAGTCTAGACTGAAATCTATGGTCTTTAAATTAAAAAATGCTGTTACAGCTGTGTATTTCTGTATGCAGTTTCTAACCTTCATAAAACCTGTACAACAACACCTACTCCAAATGTTTCTACTAACGAGTACTTTCACCCCTAAGTTTTTGAATATGCCAGCCAGAATTTCGGTGAGCGGAAGATACCAGGTAACAGAAAACTCTAATTTTAAAAAATAACAAACTTATATTTCAATTCTTAATTTAACAAACTTCAATCGAAATAGTAAAAATTGTTATCTTTCATCACACTCACGTATAACCAAACTGACTAATTCTATAGAGAACTTGAACTCTATAAGCATTTCAAATACACGTTAATTTAAATTCTCGCACAAATTTGAACTTAAAAATTGTACATTCACCACAGCAGATCGGTTACAAGTTTAGTCTTCAACTACACTCATGGGCGTAAATTTTCAAATCGTTAGATACAGTTCAGTAAAACAACTACAACAGGGAAAATCGTATACTCTAAAATAGTTGCAAGATAAAACTTATTAATGTAAAAAAACTAAATTAATCAGTTAAAAACGATATAATTATCTAAGCAGAACATTGATTTCATTGTAATATATCTGATGCAATCAGTATGTGACTAACCGTAAGCCTTTTAAACCCAATAGCTTAAAACATTTAACCGTTAAAACCATTATAATTTTGTAGAAGAAATATGAAATGTGAATCTGCAATACACTGTATATATTAAATCCTAATTGCTTATTACCAGTTGCAACAGAAATCATGATTACGTTATTGATGACAAGGGAAAAAAGAAAAAGAAAAAGAAAAAACATAACCATTAAAGAAACATAAGACAATTGTATCTTGTAGAATCTGGTTCACCTATGAAATTAATCGTTAGTTATAAGGTTAATGCAACGGTGCATTTAACACATGTGATACTCAACTTGTGAGTGCATCCGAGTCAGTTTTCCAACAGGCTTAAATTAGTTCCAAAATCTACTCAAGTTATCAACGGCCAGTATGCTGCGTATTGCAACTTCCCTCAAATCGCTACGCAGAGAGCCGGATACACCCCGCGCCGACTGGAACTCGATTCCCTCCACTATACTTCAGTCGCATTACGTAAAGCGACAACTAATGCCGGAGACTTGGATCTATACTGTAGTTACAACAGATCAATGCTCTGAGAGTAGAGGTCTACAGAACTTGACCACCACATCTCACAGGTTTGTGCCGACACAAATCAAAATCGTCACTGCTCAACATATCAGACACGACATTTTAACACACCACCATTAAGCAGACGTTGACACTCATAATATCGGTCTTAGGTCACCGACTGTCGGCCGAGACTGCGAAGAGCCCCGTAGCCGGCGGCGGCAAGGAATCATGAAGTCTTCGCCGTGCTACCGCCACGGCTTCTAGGCGGGCAACTCAGCGCGTGTTGGCCCAGTGATGTGCAGAGAGGATCGCAGTCGATCTGTCACCCTCGGAAGAGTACCAAACTGGCCCACTTTTTTTGCTACTAATTACAACACACACAGCAAAAAAAGTTTTGCAACACCCCGGTTTCCAGAACTCCCGAGGACAGACGTTGACTATGGATATTGTGGCCATCTGACTGTTCAGTGATATCGCTAAACCCGCCCAAAGATGTAAACAACCATGCATGAGCACCGCCTATTAACGGAGGAGGGCCGACAGCCGATTAGTTCCAGTAATTCCACCAGGAAGGACGTACAAGGCTCGTGTTGTCTGTAGTTCAACCATGTCTAGACGGTCAATACCGCGGTTCATTCGCGTCCGCATTGTTGCTTTGTGCCAGAAAGGTTTCCTAGTTAGGGAAGTGTCCAGGCGTTTCGGAGTGAACCAAAGCGATTGTGTTCGGACATGGAGGAGATACAGAGTGACAGGAGCTGTCGATGACATGTCCCAGGCCGCCCAAGGGCTACTACTGCAATGGATGACCGCTACCTATGGATTATGGCTTGGAGGAACCCTGACAGCAACGCCACCATTTTGAATAATGGTTTTCGTTCAACCACAGGACGTCGTGCTACGACTCAAACTGTGCGCAATACGCTCCATAATGCGCAACTTCACTCCCGACGTCTGTGGCGAGGTCCATCTTTGCAACCACGACACCACGCAGCGCGATACAGATGGGCTCGTCTAGCGGTTCTAGGCGCTCAGTCCGGAACCGCGCGACTGCTACGGTCGCAGGTTCGAATCCTGCCTCGGGCATGAATGTGTGTGATGTCCTTAGGTTAGTTAGGTTTAAGTAGTTCTAAGTTCTAGGGGACTGATGACCTCAGCAGTTAAGTCCCATAGTGCTCAGAGCCATTTGAGCTACAGATGGGCTCAACAACATGCCGAATGGACCGCTCCGGATTAACATCACGTTCTCTTCACGGATGACTAATGAGTGTCGCATATGCTCTCAACCAGACAATTGTCGGAGATGTGTTTGGAGGCAACCCGGTCAGGCTGTATGCCTTATACGTACTGTCCAGCGTGTGCAGCAAGGTGGAGGTTCCCTGTTGTTTTGGGTTGGCATTATGTGAGGCTGACATACGCCACTGGTGATCATGGAAGGCACCGTAAAGGGCTGTACGATACGTGAATGCCATCCTCCGACCGATAGTGAAACCGTATCGGCAGCATACTGGAGAGGCATTCGTCTTCATGGACGAAAATTCGCGCCCACATCGTGCACATCTTGTGATTGACTTCCTTCAGGATAACGACTACGCTCGACTAGAGTGGTTAGCATGTTCTGCAGACATGAACCTTATCGAACAAGCCTGGAAAAGACGGAAAAGGGCTGTTTACAGACGACGTGACCAACCAACCACTCTGGGGAATCTACGCCGAATCGCCGTTGCGGAGTCGGACAATTTGGACCAACAGTGCCTTGATGAACTTGTGTACGGTATGCCACGACAAATACAGACATGCATCAATGCAAGAGGTCGTGCTACTGAGTTTCAGAGGTACTGATGTGTACAGCAGTCTAGACCACTGCCTCTGAAGGTCTCGGTGTATATTGGTACATCATGTAATGTGTGGTTTTCATGAGCAATAAAAAGGGTGCAAATGATGTTTATGTTGATCTCAGTTTCCGAACTCTCGGAACCTAGGTGATGGATAATTTTTCTTGATGTGTATATAAAATGTCTAAGCCTGTATGCTATGCTCGACTATATAGAAACTTTCAAATGAGATGCTTTGTCCGTGACAATGAAATATGAAGTCAGGTTTACCCTTCATTTACGCAGAAAAGGCGTTTTCGTAACTAATGTACGTCGTCGCCATCAGCGCCGCTTCTATTGTTTCACCGCGTGCTTTACGAGCACTTTTCAGTTTCGGTAAACAGAAACTAGCTCGTACGTTTAAAGAATCTCGCACATAAGCAAGCCAGGAGACCATAAATTACTGATACCGAGAAAGCATCAGGCCGTTATCTCATGTTTTATTTACTGTGTCTGGAAGCCGATGACGGTTGAAAGCTTATTTTCAGACCACTATTACTTCTGCTATTCTACATTCTCTTACCACCGTAAGTGGAAATATTCTGAAATACTGAGAGTCTAGCAGTCTAATTTCGTCCTTTCAGATTTTACAATTGACAGGGTGTTGCAGCATTTATTGCCTCCTAGCTCCAAAATTCCGAGGAATGCGCCGTACCGAGAAGCCTTCCCGAAAAGTACGATATGTTTCGCAGTTCTAGAATGCCGGAAACAAAAAAAAACTATACTAGTACGCAGCATCACATAAGAAAATAGGAAAACAATTTGAAAACTGTGGCCGGCCGGAGTGGCCGAGCGGTTCTAGACGCTACAGTCTGGAACCGCGCGACTGCTACAGTCGCAGGTTCGAATCGTGCCTTGGGCAGGGATGTGTGTGATGTCCTTAGGTTAGTTAGGTTTACGGAGTTCTAAGTTCTAGGGGACTGATGACCTCAGAAGTTAAGTCCCATAGTGGTCAGAGCCATTTGAATCATTTTTTGAAAACTGTGAAGGAATTTTGTAGCTTGATGCTGTTCTCTAATACGACTATACAGGTATAATTATGCTCATCGGATTTCTGTATTTGACCTTTTTTTGCGTCTACACAAGTTCTGCATTGCGCCGTTAGCTAATAAGTACCGAATATCTGAACAAACTAAGGGATATTGTAAAATAAACGAACGTAGAACGTAAGTTGTAACGTCCGTAACAGCATTTAAATTTATCAGCTCCGTTACAATGCAAGCGGCATACGAGTCTCAAGGAAAGGAAAATATAAATTTTACAATTGGCGACTGAAGTAAGGACACGAAAATCTAGTGTCACTTTTGGAATATTTGTGTAACGTCAGAAATGTATATACGTTACAGATGAGTTGGCAAGGGATAAATACGCACCTCAGTAACGACTAGGGCTTTATGGTGTACTTTAACATGGCGCTACTTTCAGATTTCCTCTTTGAATCTCTCTTCGAATCTACCGTCTACTATGGTAAACGAATGGCGTCGCAATGAGGTACACTGTGTTATGTCTGCTGACTTATTCTGGAAGGCTTTTGAAGAGAAAGGTCTGGAAAAAGGTGCACTGAATCCAGTATGTATCAGTTAAGTTGATAATACTTTTGTTGTGTGGTCACACAGGTATAACACCGTTCAGGAGTTCCTGCAACATTTGAACTCTCTTGCGTCCTAGCAAGAAATTTACCATGCACGAGGAGAGAACGGCTCTCTCTCTCTTTTTGGACGTTCAGCCCAAACACAAAAAGCACGTTCATATGGGACATAGCATGTACAGGACATTCAGCCTCACTGATTTATGTCTGCATACTTCTAGCTGCCATAATCCCTCACAGTGTGAGGGTTTTCCCTGTACACTGTTCTACAACGCCCGTGCAGTATTTGACGAAGAAATAGCAACAGAGCTCTTACCTCGTGGACGTATTCAAAAAGAACGGATACGAGGAGAGACACATCAGATACGCCTTTAGGCGGAAGGTAAAGACCTTGAAAACATAACCCGATGAGGAGAGGAAGACATAGGTGTACCTGCTACATGACGGAAAAGTAAAGAATAAACGGTAGAACCTTGCCCTGGCTTAACACTGAATGCGTTTCTGTCTGCCTCCTACAACATGAGCTTACAAATAAATATGTCAGCCTATTGTGAACATTTGACTGAAGGATGATGCACTTGACTTTCTACCAAGCCAATACTGATCGACTACAATGAGTGTTTCTCGCTCCAAGCTTAGGCCTCTCGATCCCAATATTATTCATTAGGTACGAAGTGCATTCAGTAAATGATGCAATATTTATTTTCTGAAAGTAGGTTGGTTTTATTCAGGGTTCCAATGTACCTTATGATTCCCGACTCTTCTAGCTTTAAAACCCCATTTTTCAATAGACTCAATGGGACGCTTTACGCTACCTTACTAGCAGAACCAGTATGTCTACATGGTATCATTACCACTCTAATAATCGACGTCGGAGTCAACGTATTACTGCGTCAATAACCTCTCCATGATCCACATACTGTTTCTGGCCCAGTGCACCCTTCATTGGGCCTGACAAGTGGAAATCAGAAGGTGCGAGATCTGGGCTGTTCAGTGGGTGAGGAAGAACAGTCCAGTGAAGTTTTGTGAGGTTCTCTCGGTTGCACAGATTTGGAGGAGGCTTTGCGGTGTCAGGGAGAAGGACTGTTGCACCGTTCTGACGACGAACACGCTGAAGTCGTTTCCTCTGTTTCCTCAGGGTAGCACAATGAACTTCCGAGCTGATCGTTGTACCACGACGGATGACATCAAACAGCCCACACATTGTCCTAGAAGACTGTCAAAATAACGTTACCCGTTGAAGGTACGACTTTGAACTTTTTCTTCGGAGGGCTGGTGGTGTGACACCGCTCCACGGGTTGCCGCTTTGTTTCCAGTTCGACGTGATCAACCCATGTTTCATCGCCTGTGACGACGTTCGTCAAAATATTGTCACGGTCAGCCTAGTAACGCGCAAGCAATTCTGCATAGATGATCGTTCGTTACTCTTAGATTGTTCGCAGATGATGCTGTCTAGTAAGGTCATCCGAAGACCAGTATCAGTTGCAAAGCGATTTAGAAAAGATTGCTGTATCGTGTGTCAGGTGGCAGTTGACGCTAAATGACGAAAAGTGTGAGATGATCCACATGAGTTCCAAAAGAAATCCGTTGGAATTCGATTACTCGATAAATAGTACAATTCTCAAGGCTGTCAATTCAACTAAGTACCTGGGTGTTAAAATTACGAACAACTTCAGTTGGAAGGACCACATAGATAATATTGTCGGGAAGGCGAGCCAAAGGTTGCGTTACATTGGCAGGACACTTAGAAGATGCAACAAGTCCACTAAAGAGACAGCTTACACTACACTCGTTTGTCCTCTGTTAGAATATTGCTGCGCGGTGTGGGATCCTTACCAGGTGGGATTGACGGAGGACATCGAAAGGGTGCAAAAAAGGGCAGCTCGTTTTGTATTATCACGTTATAGGGGAGAGAGTGTGGCAGATATGATACAGGAGTTGGGATGGAAGTCATTGCAGCATAGACGTTTTTCGTCGCGGCGAGACCTTTTTACGAAATTTCAGTCACCAACTTTCTCTTCCGAATGCGAAAATATTTTGTTGAGCCCAAACTACATAGGTAGGAATGATCATCAAAATAAAATAAGAGAAATCAGAGCTCGAACAGAAAGGTTTATGTGTTCGTTTTTCCCGCTCGCTGTTCGGGAGTGGAATAGTAGAGAGATAGTATGATTGTGGTTCGATGAACCCTCTGCCAAGCACTTAAATGTGAATTGCAGAGTAGTCATGTAGATGTAGACATCCGCTAAGCAGCGAGAAACCCAGTGGGCATGCGGCTTTGACACGAGTGTGGCAGCACTAGCGTCAGAGACGTCCAATTGCGCAGCGGGGTGTTAGATCCGTCAATCACCTCGAATGAGAGAGTCCACACGTTTCAACATTGCAGGAGTCACAGCTGTGTGAAGCCAGTTGGCACATGGTAAACCGAACAGATCTGAGCGACCATGTTGATACGATGACAGACGCCTCACCCAAAGACTCACCAAGCTTTTGTCCAGTGCCAGGTTTCCATAAAGCTCCTTAAGGCACAGCAGTCGTATAATGACTATTGATTAAACTGTCTGTCAGCCTTTCATAGTTACCAACACCGCACCTAATTTAACTACTGAATACCCAGAACACTAAAAGAGTATTTGTATTTTATGATCACTGCATAACACCAACAAAAACGATTTCTTTAATAAATTCCGTGAAAGGAATGAACATACAAGTGGTACTATGTATCACTGTCATATTATAGTACATCATCTCTAATTATTTAATCTTATATTTTTATTAGTTATTCACTTTTTTTAAAACATATCTTGTTCTATCACACAATACATTGATAATAAACTTGCATTTCAGCAGTATATGCCGTAACAACTATTTTCATAAAATTTCCTAGTTGAAGTTACAATCTATCCACTATATCAATTATTACAGCCCGTTCTACCCAAATATCTCATTATTGATTATTAAATTACGTAACATCTAACATTCTTTTGTGGCCATCACATGTGTGTTATAATAGATGTCTAATTTCAAAATAATTACGTCCTGTTACAGGTGAATTGCACATAATGACATAAAAAGAAATAAACTGTCTTTGATCTAGCGGTTCTAGGCGCGCAGTCCGGAACCGCGAGACTGCTACGGTCGCAGGTTCGAATCCTGCCTCGGGCATGGATGTATGTGATGTCCTTAGGTTAGTCAGGTTTAAGTAGTTCTAAGTTCTAGGGGACTGATGACCACAGTTGTTATGTCCCATAGTGCTCAGAGCCATTTGAACCATTTTTGAACTACTGTTTTCGGTTGTAGAGTCTTGAAAACACAAACATCTTCCTTCAGTAGCCGTTAAGCATGCAAATGATAAGCCACAATTTCTTCGAAAGTTGTATTATTTTTTCTTTGCCAGTTGCGCTGGCGGATGATGCAACAAAAGAAAAAGGCTTTCTATATACAACTGTGGTTTTTCTTAATGTTTTTGCAGTTCTAGGACAAGACGGCTCTGTTTTGCACTCAGGTTTCGGTATATAATTCCGACTACACTTCATTACGGTGACTCTTTCAGCTCTGTGTCCAGGTCTCTCAATTTCTTGTCTATAACCATTTACGACGAAATTGAGCCAGCGTCTGTTTGACGAGACATCAGACAAGAAAGTGTACCTCATCATGCGGGGCGTTATGTTGATTGTGGATTCATGTGGATAGTCTTGTTCATTTTCAAGTAGTTTGATACAATGCTTAAGGTGCGAATACATCTTCGTAATTTCCAAGATTTATAAAGACTTTAAAATCGGAACCCTTGGCCTCTGTTAGAAAGCATACCAATATACGAGGGTGAGTCAAACGAAAACATTAAATATTTTTAAATATTATTTATTGTGCAGAAGTGGTACGAACCTGTATCACTTTTCAACATAATTTTACACATGCTCAAAGCAAGGCATTCAGTGCTTCCGAAGTGCATAATTTCCTTTAGAAAAAAACTCTTTTGGTAGTCCGCTGAACCACTCATGCATCGAGTGGAGTAGCTCTTCATCACAACGGAACTTCTTTCCTCCTATTGCGTCTCTGAGTGGTCCAAACATATAGAAATCACTTGGGTCAAGGTCTGGTGAGTATGATGGATGAGGAAGGCACTCAAAGTGCAGGTCCGTGATTGTTGCAACTGATGTACGAGTAGTGTGGGGCCTTGCATTGTCATGTTGGTAAAAGACACCTGCTGACAGCGATCCAATCGCTCTGATTTGATTGCAGGACGCAGATGATTTTTAGGAGATCTCTGTGAGATACACTGGTGACAGTGGTCCCTCTAGGCATTTAGTGCTCCAAAATGACGTCTTTTTCTTCCCAAAAGAGAGTCAGCATAACAGCATAACCTTCCCTGCTGATGGTTCTGTTCGAAACTTCTTTGGTTTTGGTGGACGTGACCCCAGGTTTCGTCCCCAGTAACGATTCTTGCAAGGAAGCCATCACTTTCTCGTTCAAAGGGCCGAAGTAGTTCTTCACAAGCATCTCATTTCAAGAGTTAGCTGCCGTGGCACCCATCTTGCAGACATTTTGTGAAACCGGAGAACACAATGAACAATGTGGTGTGCTGACCCATGACTAATCTGTAAACATGCTGCAATATCATTCAGTGTCACTCGGCAGTTTTCCTTCACTATGGCTTCAACTGCTGCAATGTTCTGTGGAGTCACAACTCGTTGTGCATGACCTGGACGAGGAGCATCTTCTACTGAAGTCACACCATTTGCGAACTTCCTACTCCATTCGTGGACTTGTTGCTGTGACAAACATGCATCACCGTAATGAAGCTTCATTCATAGACGAATTTCAATAGATTTCACACCTTCACCACGCAAAAACCGAGTAACAGAACGCTGATCTTCCCTGGCGCAAGTCGCAAGTGGGACGGCCATGTTTATACTGATACTGCTACGGTATGTGTGCATCTGCACTATGCGGCCACCTACAGGCCATCCTGCACGCTGTTTGTAGCACGCTTGCTAACTTACAGGACAACGGTGCTAAATTTCTATTTGTTGTAAAAATTTAAGGTTTTCATTTGACTCACCCTCGTACATGAATACTACAATATGTAATTATGTCTGTATCTATACTAACAACAAAACTGTAACACCATGATGTCTGTATCTAAAAATGTAACATAATATAGTAAGACTATTTTCAAGGACATTGTCTGCCCCTCTGAACACGCTAAGTTTCAAAACTACTAGACAATTTCTCGTGCAGGCTTCACAAATTAACCTGCGTATAGCTTTGGCCAACATATATATGGTATGGACTTTATTTCATCAGAATCGTATCAGAGAAGAAAGATAACTTGATTTAATGTTTCAAAAGTCTTCTTAGCTTAGTAATTCAGATGTTTACCTCAGCGACACGCCCATCACGGAATAGTAGAGTAAAGAATCAATTGGTGGCGCTATTAGTTTAACAGTACATCAAGGAACTGTTAGTTTCTTTACCTCAGTGGCAGAAATATTTTCGGCAGTTTACATCAGTGACGCAACTAAGTACTATAATCCTATCTTTAAGAACACAAACTAACTATGATTTCATGTGGCTTGGATACAAAGATCTACTGATTTCGCTTTGTCTATTAAAACTTAACTAAATGGTTTTTCTTCGGTCAACAAATTTTGTTTGTTTGCCTTGCGACATTTTGCCTGCTTGTTATATTATGATTTCACTTTGTTTACGAATATGGCTAAAAAACGGTTGAGTCTTTCTCAATACACTATAACAGTTACAACACTGAGGACTATGGCATGTCAATAATCCAGTGAAGATAGTGAGGCTAGATTTGCTTTGGCACGAGGACATTAGGCTTTAACTCGCTCTTTGGAAACACCATTGAAAGTCTGATGAAGAGCGTCATCCATTGTTGTATAGCTCTTTAGAAACTTTCACTAAAAGAAAGCCCCAGAAGCTCTCAGCATGTTCGCAACAATATCTGTCAGTTTCTTGAAAGCAGCAAGAACTGCAATGTGCGACTGAGCACTCATCGTCAGAGCCACACGTTGTCTCGGTCCTCGGGAACATTTACCGGGAGAGAGACGCAATTGTACGCTGATATCGAGCGCCATGCATAGTCTCGGGCCTGGAAGACTTTCACCGGCAAAGAATCCCTCCTCAGTTCTCATCGTGTTCGCACAGCTGCACCAGGGTCTCTGGAAACCAGTGACCAATGACTGGCGCCACGTAATTCTGATCGTAAGTGCTTTTCATTATCTGGCACTCCAGTAACTTTTACACATCGCGAGGAGCGCTTACGTAATTGTAGAGAGCGTCACAATATTGGTTGGCTTCTATAATATGACGTTACACACCAGCGGCGTTCAGAGTTAGCTAGGAATTGTTGTAAATGCACACGTTAAGACAGAATTTTACAAGGAGCGGAAGGGAGAAAATGGAAGAAATCCGGCAGCTATAAATAGAAGAACAAGACCAAGCTTGAGCAGAAGCTGATCAACTTCGACACCGGCTAAATAGAATTTCAGTTTTCTCTGAAAACTCAGAAAAATCTAAATACTTGCGGGACATCCCGCACTTCCTTGTGATGATAAAGGAAAAAGCGCATTTACAAATGATTCTATGAATGGTTATACCACACTTGCTTCAAATAGGTGAATGGTCGTAAACAATATGTTCATTGAGGCTCTGGATCTGCAAAAAGGAACTGCTGGAATGAGTTGTTCGAGAGGAAAATTGGATACTGATGTTTTTCAGACTACTTTCTACTGAATGGTGTTCATTCATAACCAAAACACTTTTTGCAACTGGGAGAAGGGAGCGAGTTTTTGTACACTGAATTCCACATATACTTAACAATTTCCCGTTTCGATTTCAACGTGAACTACTCCTGGTCAGCGTGTGTTATTCCATGACCGTAAATAAAACACAAGAACAGACGCTGCACGTTGTGGGCATATTCTTGACTGTCAATAGCTTGTCTCATGGCCAGCACATTGTGGCTGAACAAGCTCTTTGTCCATGTACCCTATTACTGCAAACGTTATATACAAAAATGCTTTGTAAGGCACAAATAAATTCCTCACATATGAAGTCTCGCGAAGAGCTATTAACAAATGCCAGGCCAATGTAGGGTTTCTCAGTTAGTCATTTTATAAATTCGTCCATTACATTTCCAAATCATAGAAATAGCATTTTCTGTCGGCTGTTACACACTATGGACTATCGTTGCTAGTATACGAGAGCAACTTCTCACAGTTGCAGCTAATGGCAATAAAATATGTTCCTTTGTATCGCGAATTTTGTCCACTGATATCAATATGATAAACCCTACCTAAACCAATTGGATACTGGAAAAAATTTGTGATACAATTCGCTAGTTCGAAGCAGTTGCAGGGCCCAGCTTATCTCTAAAATTTTTTAATGTGGAGTGAAATGGGATGGTCACGTAATACAGGCAGCGAGCTATGCGATTGGAAAATTTACAGTTGTTTTCAAGGAGAGGATTAAAGGAACGTGTGTCCCCTCTGCAAAGGAAACCGTATACAAGAGGATAGATTAATTCTTTAGCACTGTGACAGCATTAGGAGTCACTGTTGGTTAAGCATCATAGAAGACATCGAAACATCAATATACACTCCTCAAACTATAACGGGTCGGTATAAACCATTAGAAATTGTATTAGAAACGCTATTGATAATCTGATGAGAGTGCGTGGAACAAAGGCGACTATTGGCTAAATTTCAAGAACCGGAATTTACCTCCATCGTATGTGTTGTGCAAGGATAGCAGAAAGATGTTAAAAAGATTTAGGGCGTACTGTGACATAAAAACAATCGTATTCCTCTCTCTCGAAATGCGAATGTAATAGAGAAAGGAGTGCTGATTTTTATGAGACTTTCCAAATTTTAATCTCCTCTGCCAGTCTCTCCACCAAAGAGTAGAAATATGCTCAGTGACTATATACATTGCCTTAATGATATAAGCGCAGATATTTTTATTGACGCTTGAGGACAGTATACTAAACAATATAATGCAGTATTTACATCATTTGCAGACCAACAGTTATAGGCATTAGGAGTTGCACGCTTTTTGGTTAGTTAGTACTTACATGTACTCGTACATATAACAAGAGCAAGCAGTTAATGCTTATTTTATCCAGGATAGCAGGTCAGATGTTGAAACGTGGATAAGTTGACGCCAAGCTGTTGGTCTATACTGACATGGATAGCACACTTAGAGGTGCAGTTACGACAGTGCAAAAAACACCAGGTAGCAAATTATGTGACTTGTTTGCAGAAAGACTGTTAGGCACAGAGAAAAAAAACAAATAGCACACTAAGTGGCTTCACGTAAAGGTACCAATAGTCACAACATCTCCACTTATATATTTTTAACAAACAGGGCGAATGAAAAGACTGCATATAAAGTAGTTTTCATGTACCAGGCTCACATTTTAACTTGAAAGCCAATGGTATTGTAAACGATACATTGACTGGGAAATGCCGTCACTTAAAGTGAGCCGGCCGTAGTGGCCGAGAGGTTCTAGGCGCTTCAGTCGAACTTCGCGACCACTACGGTCACAGGTTCGAATCCTGCCTCGGGTATGGATGTGTGTGATGTCCTTAGGTTAGTTAGGCTTAAGTAGTTCTAGGTTCTAGGGGACTGATGATCTCAGATGTTAAGTCCCGTAGTGCTCAGAGCCATTTGAACTTAAAGTGAAAGGGTAAATCAGTTGGACCATTGGCACGAGAGAAACTTCTGCAGATGTTAGATCTGTGAGACTAATAGCTTCATTTATAGTACTCTGTATAGTATAAATCTGTGAATGGGTGGGATTATGAAGTTTCAGACTATTCAGATTCTGTAGTAATATCCTATTTGTAACCAGATAAGACACAAACACAATTCTTCTAGTTTTCTTTATACACAAGTTGTTTCAAAATTAATTTACGGGTTTTAAGGCTTTGTAGCACACATTACATTCACCTTACAATTGTAAATAGTACACCCAATGAAACAGAAACCAAACAGTTATTATTACAATTATGCGGTGTGAACATGGCTCACACATCTAATCGATAGGCAAGCTGTTCCGAAATCTTGACCAATGTGTCAGGAGTAACTTTTGCAATAACACTGTTTCTAAAGTCGGATAGATCAGCTGGTATCGGAGGCACACACACATGATCGAGTCAGATCGTGTGTGAACGTGGAGGTGATGCATAATACGCTGTGTCAACCGGATCCTTGCCCCCAATCCCCCGGTCGGATACGACGTCTTTCAACCAGTCCCGTACTGAGCTACGCCAGTGAGGCGACGCACCATCTTGCTACCAAATAAAGATGTGTTTTCATCATCTTACCATTAGGGAACCGGCCACAGCTGTAACACATCAACATAAGAAACATCGTTTCCAGTTGATTCACCGAATAAGAAAGGCCGATAAACCTTCCGAGGTGATATTTCTTGGGAGGTAATCATGAAAGACTCGAACTCGTTCAACACGTTCTTCAGTAACTCTGTCATCCCACACTCTTTCCGTTGCGCGCAGGTATAAAAACAGAACTGTTTGAGTTACTCTTTCATTTGGCGTATTATTTCCAATTGTGAGTTGAACGTAATAAGTAATACAACGCCTTAAAACCGGTGTGTTCATTTTGAAACACCTGTATATACAGGGCGGTCCATTGATCGTGACCGGGCCAAATATCTCACGAAATAAGCGTCAAACGATATAACTACAAAGAACAAAACTTGTCTAGCTTGAAGGGGGAAAGCAGATGGCCCTATGGTTGGCCCGCTAGAGGGCGCTGCCATACGTCAAATGGATATCAACTGCGTTTTTTTAATTGGAACCCACATTTGTTATTATATATTCGTGTAGTACGTGAAGAAATATGAATGTTTTAGTTGGACCGCTTTTTTCACTTTGTGGTAGATGGCGCCGCAATAGTCACAAACATTTGGCTCACAGTTTTACACGAACAGTTGGTAACAGGTAGGTTTTTTAAATTAAAATACAGAATTCAGGTACGTTAGAAAATTTTATTTCGGCTCTTCCAACGTGATACGTGTACCTTAGTGAACTTGTCATTTCTGAGAACGCATGCTGTTACAGCGTGATCACCTGTAAATACCACATGAATGCAATAAATGCTCAAAATAATGTCCGTCAACCTCAATGCATTTGCCAATACGTGTAACGACATTCCTCTCAACAGCGAGTAGTTCACCTTCCGTGATGTTCGCACATGAGTTGACAGTGCGCTGGCGCATGTTGTCAGGCGTTGTCTGTGGATCACGATAGCAAATATCCTTCAACATTCCCCACAGAAAGAAATCCGGGGACGTCAGATCCGGTGAACGTGCGGGCCATGGTATGGTGCTTCGACGACCAATGCACTTGTTATGAAATACGCTGTTCAATACCGCTTCAAATGCACGAGAGCGATGTGCCGGACATTCATCATGTTGGAAGTACATCGCCATCCTTTCATGCAGTGAAACATCCAGTAGTAACATCGGTAGGACATTTCGTAGGTAATCAGTATACGTTACACCATTTACATTGCCTTGGATAAAATGGGGGCCAACTATCCTTCCTCCCATAAACCCGCCAAGGTAGCTGATGTTCCACTTGTTTCAGACATCGTGGGTTTTCCGTTGGCCGATAGTGCAAATTATTCCGGTTTCTGTTACCGCTGTTGGTGAATGACGCTTCGTCGCTGAATAGAACGCGTGCAAAAACTACGTCACCGTCCCGTAATTTCTCTTGTGCCCAGTGTAAGAACTGTACACGACGTTCAAAGTCGTCGCCATGCAATTACTGGTGCATTGATAGTGACGGAGCCAAATATCTCACGAAATAAGCACCAAACAAAAAACTAAAAGAACGGAACTCGTCTCGATTGAAGTGGGAAACCAGATGCCGCAATCGATGTTGATGTAGCATTCTCAATACCGACCTTTTTGAGATTCCCGATTCTCGCGCAATTCGTCTGCTACTGATGTGCAGATTAGCCTTGACAGCAGCTAAAACACCTACTTGGGCATCATCATTTGTTGCAGGTCGCGGTTGACGTGTCACATGTGGCTGAATACTTCCTGCTCCTTAAATAACGTAACTATCCGGCGAACGGTCCGGACACTTGGATGCTTGGATGATGTCATCCAGGATGCCGAGCAGCATACATACCACACGCCCGTTGGGCATTTTGATCATAATAGCCATACATCAACACGATATCGACCTTTTTCGAAATTGGCAAACGGTCCATTTTAACACGGGTAATGTATTATGAAGTAAATACCGTCGGCACTGGCGGAATGTTACGCGGTAGACATACGTATATGTTCATGACTATTACAGCGTCATCTATCACAAAGTGAAGACATTGGTCCAACTAAGACATTCATATTTCGTTACGTCCTACACGAATACGCAATGAAAATGGGGGTTCCTATTTTAAAAAACGCAGTTGATATCCGTTTGACCAATGCAGCGTCATCTAGTGGGCCAACCAAAGCGCCATCTGCTTTCCCGCTTCAATCTAGACGAGTTTCGTTCTTTGTAGTTTTTTTGTTTGGTGCTTATTTAGAGTTATATTTGGCTCGATCACTATCAATGGACCACCCATTATATGCTCAAAATTATATACTTGGTGAAATAATATATGGGAGGAACAGTTCGCCTAGCAGTTTAAATACCCTGCTATCGTAGATGAAACTGGCTGTGAGGAAGGAAACGAAGTCGCACATCTTCACCGCCGAGCACAGCATTTTCTTGCCTGCACGAAGTTAGTGAAAATCTCGAAAAGCTCGCTATAGATTTACTTAAGCTTTTTACACTATAGTCTAATAAACATTCAGACAAAAATAGAATGTAAAAAATACTTAGCCTATATATGAACGTTTATCAGAGTATAGTTTAAAATGTGAAGTTAATCGGTCAATAACTTCACGAAATTTTTGCAAACAACCTTACCCCTTTTTATATTCCATCTCTACCTTCACCCTCTCTCTGTGAACCTGCTCTTCCCCTCTGTCCTATTGATCCTTCCCCTTCAGTCCTCCTCCCCTGTTTAATTCTATTTCCTCCTCTCCCTTTGGTCTGGCCATCTCTTCCTCCCCCCACTCGAACTATAACTCTCAACTTTCTCTCTGCCCATCTCCTTCCCTGTTTTTCTCCTCTACCTTCATCTCTCAACCTTTTTCTCTCTTGTTTACCTAGTCCCTCGTTCTCTTTCCTTTATGTATCCATTTCCTCCTCCCCCTCTGTTCATCTTCTCCTCCCTCTGTCGCTGACTGTCTCTTTCTTCCATTGTCTCTGCCCATCTCCTCTTCTTTCCTCTCTCTGTTCATTTCCTCCTCCCACGGGTTTAGGATGAGCTTTTCACCCAGGCCTTCGCACATATACACCAATGTTAGATATATTTTGTAAGGTGGCTATAATTTCGCACCTTATAAGGAGCCATCTACATACTTTGCCATGATTTACAATCGGAATTAAACATCATTTCATAGGTTGTACATCGTATATATGAATATTTAAAAGAGACTCACATTGTTACGTACAGCCTGTAAATAGTTATTAGCACTTATTTGCATGAAAGGGCATGGATTGTCTTTATTATCAAAACGGCGTAAAGAATGATAGCATATACTTGCAGTGGTTGTAACGCCAGTGGAAACGAAATGGCAGGCGTAACTCAGGCCCTATGTGGAAAAGCCGCCACAAGTGCGTTGGTCTTGCTTAACACAGGTTGAGTGACGGGAAACGGCCGGTGAGAGATCCTGGCTCCATAACACAGGAAGTAGCTCATGATGGACGGTCGGGAAACCTGAGTGCTGAAGCACAATAGAGCTTCGATCGGGTGGTTTGTAGAGAAAACTAACGGGAATAGCTATTTCCTCTCAAACTTTCAGCTGGACGACAGAAGGTTAAAGTATGGTTGCTCGGCGTTGGGAAGAATCTGTAGAGAAGGAGAATATTCCGTGATTTCGAAAATATGATTCGTCTTCTCCAATTACGAGGGCAGGGAGCCGAGCTTTGCTGGGAAGCCAGCGGTGGAGAGAAAGGGACCTTCCGTTTTGGGTGCCCATGTTTGACTATAGCTCAGTATCAGCTCCGGATAGGGAGACGTCGTTAAGTACGTTGCGTTCAGTGATTGAGAGCAGTTCTTCTGTCGATACTCATGTTGAGACGTTATCTGAATTCCGTCCTTGTGGCTGGAAGTTTGTGTTTCTCGTCTGTAGAACACAGAGTGGAGAAGAGAGTATTAGATAATACTATTCTCCCGTGCTAGTGTTTGAATGACGTTTTCTGTTATATTTGTGGCTGGAGTTCTTCCGTCGTTGCAGCCGTGTACTAGAGCCATCACTCGAATGCACCGGACGGCGTGCATATGGTGATATTGCTAATCGCTTCGTCTTGTTAGGGCTACAAAGCTAAATAGCTGTGATCACGTAAATTTATTTCCACTAACGTTGCATGTCACTGTAGATCTTCTTTGAAAGTTGTGTTTTCTGGTATTTGGTACGTAGACGATGTCAGTCATCTCGCATTATTTATATTAGATCGCGTGGCCATAAAAAGGGCAGATTTGGGCAGTTGATCAGTAATACTAGTTATGAAATTTATTTCTATCTCTTTGTGTCCATTGAACATTGATATATAAACATCTGTGATATAAAGGGATTTTAATCTACAATTAATGTATAAGCAGAATTAACGTTTATCATATTGTCGTTACTAGTTCCCTTAATCATTGATTTCTATCTTAAGATGTAATTTATATGTTCAAGAGTATGAAGGAGGAAATAACACCACCATTAAGGCAGAGTAAGATCTGCTTCAGGCGGTAGTCAGACAGGGCCAAACCTTCATTTTCGCGTTCAGTATTTTCCATTGCGCACATTCATTTTTACACCCACTTGCAGTAGCGTCTTGGAACTTAACAAATTTCAGACGTATTTAAACCTTTGTATCTCTAGCAAATTTCGTTCTGCTGTTACATTTTCTGAGAAATTGGTCCATTGGTACAAACATATACGGCCCCTCGGAATACTTACTAGAATATAGTGTAAATGTTTGAAGGAAATTGGTGAAGTACTTATCGTGACTTTTGGTGATTACGTTTAAGATCGAGTTGTCTTCGTGTAGTAACAGAGATTAAATTTATAACATGTCCTCCAGTCCTGCAATGTATAAGAAATATGTGTGTAATTTAGAGCACTTTATACGTGGCGTGGAACACTTGAATAAAATATGAAGGAGCGCTCTCATCAGTAGTTTCTTCCTGTATTATTCAAGTAATGAACACAGCATAAATACTCTCTTATCTTTAGACAGTACAGGAACATATGGCATGCTACTTATAAATGTAATACCGTGCTAGAACTACTGTAGCCATTTGAAGGTGAGCATGAGAACGCGAAAGCGGCCATGTCAGTGACATAAATTTTTAATAGTATTTGTGGCCGGTTGCGTCGCCCATCAGCAATACTTAATTGAATA
Organism: Schistocerca gregaria; assembly: GCF_023897955.1. Lineage (NCBI taxonomy): Eukaryota > Metazoa > Arthropoda > Insecta > Orthoptera > Acrididae > Schistocerca > Schistocerca gregaria. The sequence continues at coordinate 180,291,220 of NC_064923.1, read as the reverse complement.
ACAGCAGCAGAGTTCAAAAAGATCCAGCATGGACTACATAAAAAAAATTCTTTTTTAATCGAAAATGACTGGGTTGATAACGGAAATGTTGGAGGAGTCGTGTTGAAAAAAAAAAAAAAAAAAAAAAAAAAAATTAAAAAGAATGATATACAGGGTGATACTTATTAACTTTTAGAAACATTCGAGGATATAAATAATTTACTGTCAGATACTTGGGGCCGAAAATGTCGGGAAATATTCCAAAAGTGGTTGACGAACGTTGAACATGTTACGTCACCAGATGACGTACCTCGCCACACATGCCTATCTGTCTATCCCACCTGATCATCCCAACCTAAGTCAAGGATTCCCGTCCGTATGGCTTCGCCTCTACGTGTGAGGCTTGAGCGCGTAGGGCACAGGGTTCATGTCATACGTGTAGCACGCAGTACTGTTTTCACTGCTTGAGATCGCTATCTGTTTACATTGACATATTAATTTATTTACCGGTCTCGCGGTCTCCACTGGTTTTTGCAACAAATACCTATTGTGTTGTGTCACAAATAAATGAGTAAAACCTTCTGATACGTATTACAAACCGGACACAATAGGAAGGACCAGGCCACTTTGCTTTTTTTCTTTTATCACTCGTTTATTACATCAGAGAAATACACATTTTAAGACATGAACTACATAAAATATTGCTCCCAGTAAAGGTTAATATAAGCAGTGACGAAACTTAGTTCTCTTAAGGGTTTCTGCTCGCAACAAATTTTAAGGAGGCAAGGAAGGTTTATATCAATTTAGCACAAACACGTAGCTAGTGATTTAATCACGACACAGAAACCTTAACAACTTCGGCAACAAATAAATAGCGTGAATTTGTACTCACAGTAACCAACTAATCAACAGCCTTGCCATTGAATAAGTAATAGGCCATTTGGTACGAATTAGCAACACCAAGCAACTATGGGAGTTAATACCAACAGTCTTTAAATGTCTTGCTCCCCAATAAATAAACAAACTTTCAGTAATTAAATGAATAACAAATCAAACACACTACGCTCCACTCAAACTCTTCAGTGGAAGCCAAGCCAAAATGAAGATTCCATTTACTGACTAGCACTGAAGTCACGATAAAGCTCATCTCTGTGTTCCCACACACACATGGAGCAAACTTATACAAGACAAAATTTTGAAGGGAGCTCACCAGTAAAACCGGCAGCGGAGCTAACTCGTGCCACTGAAAATTAAGGTACTAGACCGGGGCACAAGGTGGTATAGAATGAGGTTGCCTTAGTGCTATACTGCGTTCCAAAATATTATTTCAAATGGCCAATTCAAAATTAAGTACACATAAACCATCATTAATTAACGAGGAGTGACACCAGGTCTATCGAAGGGATGACAACACTTAACTGAAAAGAATGCCGGAGGCTGCAGTAACATCAAACACGTTCTCCGAGTTTTAACCAGGAGTCACTTCCCGCTATACAAGTAAACATTTAACCGAGCACAAGGAAGGAACCCCAAAGAGAAAATTCAAATAAACCCCCAAAAAGACTATAAAGGTCAGGGAACTCCAACTATTTAAATTTAAAAGAATTAGTTCCCTCCAAAGGCAGTGTAAACGCTAAGCCCACACTTAAGAGGCCACCAAAAATGGTTACAAAAAGTCTTATACATTTGCTCCATTTCTTTAAAAGAAACATAAGGCTGCTTAACTTCTGCTGGACGTCCGGTATGGCTAGTGTAGGATACACCAGGCAGCAACCCAAGCTAGGCGGTCGCAATGCACGGCGAGAAAACTCAGGAGAGCAGACAGGGAGGCAGCCAGCACATATTCTCCATCCTGAACCGGCAGACCGCGTACAACCAACTCCACACATGCGTGGTTGCTTTCCGCCTCGTACCTCGCTGCGTCTCACAGGCAGCCCGACCAAACGCCAACTGCCACTCGCACCGCAAATGCGGAAAACAACAAGGGAAGCAAAGATAAGAAACATCGAAGGATCGATAATGGACACCCAAGAGACTGGCGCGCCAGTAACGAGCGCCAAGGCTCACCTTCCTAACTGCTTCATTGGCAATCAATGACATATGTTTTCTTTGGTGAATAATGTCTGAAAGAAAATGAAAAAAAGGAGAAAAGGAAAGAAACACGAAATAAGAACAGCTTATGCTTGGTTACAGCGAGGACCATAATTTTCCAATTTCAACATTTATGGCAGATTAAATTTACAAAACGTGTTCGAAATTTTCAACCCAAGTATTACTTCTGTGAAATAACGCTCCACGAACGACCCCGAAAATAGTCTCCATATTTGGAATGTGGAGTCACATCTTCAACATTTGTGTTGTGTACATAGTTCCACCTAGTCAGCGCACACACAACTTTCCCACTAGAGTGCGCCCCGCTAAACGCAACAGCGCAGGTGCAGCGCTCCTCCGTCTCCGCACTATGAGATGGCGCTGCCTTAGAGATGGACCAAATTCTGCTTCCGCCGATCCGCGTATTAATATGTAACGCAGCCAATGAGATTTCTGCTAATGTAGAACCTTTAAGAACCTTTTCTCCTCGCGGATCACATTTGCGCAGTGATACCTGAATGTGTGAGGTATTATAACGAGTGTACATACCTCCGATTAGTCAGTCTGCATTAGTCTGTACGATTCTGCATTTGTCTGCACCAGTCTGTACCAGTCTGCATAAGTCTGTACCAGTCTATATTCAAGTTCAGTCTGCGCCTAATAAGATCATCATATTCCGGTACATAGCCATGAAGGAAATGTACAGACACTTTGTCAAGTATCAGAGATATGTGAGAATAAGAGTAAAGTACCAAGACCAAAGGAACTTCAGATTGTCAATTGTAAATAGCATCCAGAATCAAGTTACGTAAGGTTTATGCTTGTTAATATTTTAATAAATGTATTTAAAAATTAATGAAGTTCTGTTTAAAGTTGGTGCGTCAATCTGCTACTCTAAGGGTGCAAGTGGCATTTCTATCGTCTGTCCTAAAAGCAGAAGACAAACACGCCACGATAAGACCATGAGACATATTGCTGAGACTGGCCTACTTCGTTAGAGCGACAAGTCAAATAATCTGATGGTGTGTGTACCGAAGGTCTTACAGTATGCACACCACAATTTGCCATCCACTTTTGTGGCGTTTCCCTACATTTGTGGCACCGTGCGACTTTGCACTACATTACTCGTCTCAGCGCCGTCTAGGTTTCTTTAAACGTTAACAAGAATCGCCCAGTATGTTAGAAAACTAAGAATAAAATGGGCGTGACCTGTGCCATGGACGGCGGCAACGCTGCAAGCAGTCCGTGTGTGACACGCTGTGGGGTCGTGTGCAGGAGGGTGCGAACAAAGCAGTGCATCACCTGCAGTGGCCGCAGCGGCAGCCATTGGCGTACGGAACAGTGTCCGCTTCCCGCAGCTGATTCCGGGCTCCGCTGTGGAGCGCGTCGAACACAGCCACCGCTAGCTGCGCTCTATCCGGAGCCAGCGGCGCGCGACCGGTCTAATCCCCATCCCTCTCTCTCTCTCTCTCTCTCTCTCTCTGACGGCCACTGTGTACATACAGAGGGCGCCCACAGAGGGCTGCAGCCGCGGTAACTTCGGCGCTGCGTCAACAGCTGTTTGTTTGCCAGGCGTGCCTCCGGTAGATTTGCGTACTCAGCCAGACGTCGCTAATCCGCCCCAAGTTTGTGATTTTTCTGCGGAGTATCCTAGGTTGTTTCGCCGAATATCTTTCAGACACTGGGAACCTAGCAGAGTTTTTAATACGGTTGTGTTTGACGACAATTCACAAATATTTCCTCTTCATTTACTTACCTTCCACAGGGGAATGTTGCTTCCGAAAAGCATCCTGAGTTTGGTCAGGATGTTTGCTTGCTCTTAAAGTACTCGATATACACCGTACGAACAAAGGAAAGTCAGCTTGCAACAGTTTTTGTCGTCTAAGCTGGAAATGGAACGAATGTTCGGTGAATAGAAAGAAAGCAAATAAAATATTGTGTTTCACTCAACTGACAACACAGAGCTAAATTTGGTCCTTTTATCGTGCTACCGGTTTCTGTCCAAACCATCATCTGGTACTTTATCATCTCAATTGGAGAACGAGTCAAAAATAAAAGTTAACGACAAGAGCAGCACTGTAGTATTTACGTAACTACAACAAAAGCACCTTACATTTTACAAAAACAAAGGAATGCTGCAGCTGTACATTCATTGACAAATATCCGTCAATTAAGCTCAGGTTGAAAAATAGCTCTACAGCATATTATAAACCGACAAGAATAACTCCATACGTATAGGTGACGTATAAACAACTATGTAGAAGTGTTAGCAAGGCACATGGAATACAAAGTGGAATGGTTCCAATGGCTCTGAGCACTATGGGACTTAACATCTATGGTCATCAGTCCTCTAGAACTTAGAACTACTTAAAACTAACTAACCTAAGGACATCACACACATCCATGCCCGAGGCAGGATTCGAACCTGCGACCGTAGCGGTCACGCGGTTCCGTACTGAAGCGCCTAGAACCGCACTACCACAACGTCCGGCTACCAGTGGAATGTAGAGATCGATGTTCAAATGTGTGTGAAAATCTTATGGAACTTAACTGCTAAGGTCATCAGTCCCTAAGCTTATACACTACTTAACATAAATTATCCTAAGGACAAACAGATACACCCATGCCCGAGGGATGACTCGAACCTCCGCCGGGACGAGCCGCACAGTCCAGAGATCGATACTAACAAGACATCTGAGTCAGAGAACAGTGGAAAGCAGTTCCGCCATAACGGTGAACGTCAAAATTTAGTAAAAATGGAAATTTATAGTGTAGAATTCCTTAAAACTAGTTATAACTATTATTTCTCTTCATGAATTAAACTGTATCACTTTACATAAGACTTTTTGGCAGCTCCTTAATGATGTTGGTATGGTATAGGTACGTGCTGCCATAGTAATGTATTGTTCTAATCGTGAGTTAACATATCTACACTGGATACAGCTCTTAATGCTATTGATATGCGAATACCGTGGGCTTTGCTCACTCTACTATACAGTTGACCTGTTCATACATCACCTATAAGTATGTCAGTTTATAATACCCCGTAGAGTTATTTCTCAATCTGATCCTAACTGACGTATATTTGCCAATGAATGTGTCAATAGCTGCGTTCCTGTGTTTCCATTTTCGTAGTATGTAAGGTGTTTCTGTTCGAGTTTCTTAAGTATTGCAATGTAATGCTCTTGTCATTTTCATTTTATATTTGTGACTGCATTTATATTTGTGACACGAATTTTTTAAGTGATTGCTGTCACATTTATGACTCATGCCTCAGTTACAATGACGCACGTACCAGATGATGATTTGTAACCGAAACAGGTAGTACAATAAAACAAAGAAATACAATTTTATGGTATGAATTTCGTAAAAAATATATTACGCTGTCGAGAATTGCCTGAAGAAACTGTTTAAAATACTATGAGCGTTTGACACCTAAGGATGGTAACAGAAAATCTCAAATATAGTGAATATGGAGTATGGAGACCGCCAAGGGGCCAGGAAAGACATAGAGGGATTATGAACAACTGGAAAGCAGGAAATGGTGAGGCCATACAGGAAAGACAGCTTAGATACGAAATTTATACAGATAAAGAGACAGAAGCTGAGATGGGAGGATGCTACAAAGTAACTGCTACTATATAGAGGATGAAAACCAAGTATGGCGTCAATATTTCTGTGGTTCATGAGGGATGGTTTCTGATAATTTAGGCTAAAGGAGGCTATCATCCCATTTCCCGTTACTGACAAGTAGGATTTGGTTTGATTTTTATCCCCTTTTAGCTATGCATCTGTGTAACACGGAAATTTCCCCTCAACAGTGCGAAAGTCCACGTTAATCTTCGTGTATGTCTTGTTTGGAAGGAAGTTTGTAACAAACCATTATGGTTTTTGACAAGAAAAATATCCCGTTCACTCTTCGCCCTCAATCTTGAATACTTCTCGTTCTTGTTTCGGGTTTGTATTCTAGGTATTACCCAACCGAGCGAGGTAGCGAAGCGGTTAGCACACTGGCCTCGAATTCTGGAGGACTACGGTTCAGATACGTGTCCGACCATCCTGATTTAGGTTTCCCTTAATCGCTTCAGGTAAATTCCGGGCTGGTTCCTTTGAAAGGGAACGACCAACTTCCTTCCCCATCCTTCCCTAATCAGATGGGATCGATGATCTCGCTGTTTGGTCTCCTCCGTCAGACCAACCAAGCAACCAATTTGTCTTACCTTAACACTCACACAAGGCAGTATGGTATGTTTACTGATGGGCATTTGGACGATATGCACTTCGTGTATGGTTTTATTACATGCAGTGGTAAAGCGGAAGTACGACGCCATGTTGAAATGTTCGTGCAGCGTCGACAGTCATATCACAATACTTCTGCAGCTGAGGGTTGTCGCGCAACCCTACATTATGGTGGTTACATAACAACGGCTTTTTTCACTAGTGTGAAGATATTTAATCAGAAACAAATGTGGTCCCTTTAATAAACCAAATAACTCACATTTGCGAAATTACTCTCTAATGAGCCAACGTTAACAAAGGGTTCCATATATCAGAATATAAAATAGCAATGAACTACTTCCGAAATTTTATCGATGGAATTGTGGTTGACACAGCAGAATTTCAAAGACGTACAACACTCATTAGACACTTTTAGTGTCAGGTGTGAAGTCAACATGCCGTCTAACAGATCGTTCACTAATTTATGTGAAGTGTAGAAAGGACTGAAGTGACTAAGAAACTCACATGGCTAGTTTCTGGTTCAGATGGCTCTAAGCACTGTGGTACTTAACATCTGAGGTCATCAGTCCCCTAGACTTCTAACTACTTAAACTAAACTAACCTAAGGACATCACACACATCCATGCCGGAGGCAGGATTTGAACCTGCGACAGTAGCAGCAGCGCGGTTCCGGACCTTTGCGCCTAAAACCGGTCGGCCACACGGGTGGCTAGGCTAGTTTCTGGTTGCCAGAGTCTTACCCGATCTTAAAACGCCGCTACCTATATGTGTCTGGCGACTTTGGATAACTACCTTGGAGAACTACCAGTGGTAATTCCTGTTCAACGCACAATTTGTACAACAATACGACTAATATCACAGAATGTATGAGTCAAACGAATTAAATGATATTAACTCACTTTCCTGTGGATACCAGGTGAGGAAAGGATTTGATTGGTATTATCGACTGTGCCATTGTTCGCAGTGCCTTGAACTTCATTGCCGTTGAAGAAGTGAGCCACATTATACATAATTTAGACTGTGTCCAAGGGTCACCAAGAGCGTTTTTAGTGATATTTTGACTTATTTTTAGACTCTGGAGATGAAGGAATTGCTAATAACTGTTATAGATTACGTACGTCATGCGATGTCAGAGAAAAATAAATATTTTTTCTGCCGGTCGGTGTGGCCGTGCGGTTCTAGGCGCTTCAGTCTGGAACCGCGTGACCGCTACGGTCGCAGGTTAGAATCCTGCATCGGGCTTAGATGTGTGTGATGTCCTTAGGTTAGTTAGGTTTAAGCAGATGTAAGTTCTAGGGGACTGATGACCACAGATGTTAAGTCCCATAGTGCTCAGAGACATTTGAACATATTTTTTCCGTTAGAAACAAAATGACTTCTAATCGGAATTTTATATGATCATTCGATTGAAGAATTAAGAAGCAGCTTTGTGCAGCGTACTTTGTGACGACATGTATTAACAGGGCCCGGAAAACACAAAGAGCAAACAGCACTCCAGCAGAGGCACACAAGAAACCACGATTTCGCTTATGTTTCACACGACTGTAGTTCATACTGAGATGTGACAAATGCTAGATCTCCAGAATTTTCAACAAAAAGAGATTTAAAGATTTAAGGGTCTGTTAATCAGAGTGCCAGCTGTCGACGATCGGTTTGAGTGCCACAGGCTAAATGCGGCAGACGTCATTTGCTGTTGGTTTTTTCGTTTTCCATACGTCAGCGGTAAAAACACTGTTCACTCACATGAATGTGATCACCTGTCAAATGACTGAATAATCATTCATCTTTTGCACCGCGGACAGCTGCGAGACGTGTAGGAAGAGAGTCAGTGATGTTCTGGAAGGTACCGATAGCGCTGTGGAACCGCTCCAGCTACAGTGCTATGACCAGATGCCCCAGGCTTCTTGGTTGAAGACCCATGGCCTGATCAGTATAATCGATGTGGTCCCTTAGATTCCAGACTGGTTTGAAATCAGGGAGTCTGGTCGCCAGGGGAGGACGCCAAATTCGTCCTCATGCTGCTGGAGCCACGCAGGTACCCTACGAGCCGCTTGACACATTGCATTTTCCTACTGGTAGGTTCCATATGACGAGGAAGAACAAACTGCTTATAGGAATGTACGCCGCTCGCAAGGACAGTTGCGTATTTGTGTTGATCCATTGTGACTTCCAAAAAAACGATATCACCAAGGGAATGCCACTAAAACATGATTCATCTAAGGCCACCCAGTGGATGTCCAGTTGCGTCACTGGCGTGCAAATTCCAGCCTTCGTCGGCAATTAATAGCCGTCATCATAGGTTCTTGAACCGTGTGCTTGCTGCAGCGACAAATACGCACCAACGTTCGCTGAACGATAGTTAAGAAGACACCGTGGGTCTCCGGACAGTCAGTAGCTGCGCAACAGTTGTACGTCTATTCGACCGTACAGATCGCTGCAGCTGTTATTCACCCATCACAGCTATGGCCGGTTGCGCACCACACTTGCATCGGTGCTGGCTTTGGATAGCGTCATTTTGCCACGCATGGCGTACTTCAACCATGGAGGAACGCGAAGGGCTTACAAACTTGGCAATGCTTTTGTCCTTGGCGCTGAAACCAATGATCATCCCCCTTTGGACGTCATATAAATCGGTCCATTTTAACATTACGACAATGAATATACTGTTTCTCCGTCCCACCGATGAGTTTATGTACTCACATCTGCTAGTGCTGCCACCTGCCGCCTGTGAGTAGTTGTTGCACGCTGACGTCGAACACAGGTATTCGTCACATTAATGTAGCTGGACCCTGTAGAATCACCTTATTTTCTACCTCTCCGTCCGTCTATCTCTCTCTGCGGCTATTAAGACGAGTAGATGTGTCAGTTTTAAATTTATGTCACACACTAACGTCAAAGGGCCGACCCGCCAGGTTAGCCGAGAGCCCTAATGCGCTGCTTCCTGGACTCGGGTAGGCACGCTGGCCCCGGATCGAATCCGCCCGGCAGATTAACAACGACGGCTTGTGTGCCGGCCAGCCTGAATGTGGCTTTTAGGTGGTTTCCCACATTCCCCTAGGTGAATGCCGGGCTGGTCCCTACGACCCACCTCAGTTCCACAGCTCGCAGACACCTGAACACTTTCGCACTTTTCCATGAATTACACTAGTCGCAGACAGTTGGGGTACACTAATTTCACCCGGGGGGCACGGGGTGGCGGCAGGAGGGGCATCCGGCCACCCCTTCCTCTAACATTGTCACATCCCATTGACCACGCCGACCCTGCGTATCTGCGGGAACCAAGGCACAGGCAAAAGAAAGAAAGAAAGAAACACTAACGTCAAAGAGTCGCTTAGTGTTGTGAAAAGATCAAGCTTAGAAGTCGAAAGACATGGTCATTTACGTCACATAATTCGATACTCGCAAACTCACTCATCAAAACAAATAGGGTACTTTGCATTGAGGTAGAATCAAAAAATTTGGCAAGAAGTAAAGATTCGCTGTAGAACTGAAGGAAAAGAATTCAGATAATCGTTAATTTTAAATTATATCACATAAAAAGTATGTATTTTTAATTTGCTGTTTGTTGTCCGTTAAGTAGAGGTACAACGTTGGAGTTCCTGTCAAGTACTGGGGTCTACAGTCCCCTGGCAGTGTAAAACATTTAAGCTTTTAAGTCTATGGGATCAGAATATATGGCCTTATATGTCACGTAATTTGATAACCGCAAACTCATCATCAAAATTGTAGACGAGCGCTTTGCGGATGTCGGTCTAGCGGGAGAGCGCGTGCCTTGAAACCAAGAGGTCGCAGATGCGAATTTCGGTCGAATAACGGATTTTTCAGTCTCCGTTTTAACCTAGCGGCCTCCAGTCGACGATGTGATGAGTAACCTATCCCCGGCTGGAGACGCTAGAAGCCAGAGAGGTGTCCAACTGAAACACTTGTCTCAGGCTACCTAGTCTACATCTGCGTCTACATCTGCATCACACGAAATTATGTTATTATGTACATACATAATTATATTTTTGTGTGGGGTCCTTAGAGGGCGAGTCCCACTCTGAATTGTCCAGCTTTTTTGTCTCTCATTTGTTTTACCGTTACTACAACTCAAGTTATTTCGGAAAAAATAATAATAGTGATATTCTTTTTAGTGTATTTGCTACGAATTAAAATCGTAATATGCGTATCAATATTCTATTTGTGAAATAAATATTCATTTCACCGTGATTTCTCATTACACCCTACTATAGCGCGCCACGAAGGTGGTGTTTAGTCGGACATGTCCTTAGTCTCTCTCCACTCTTGTGCGTCCTCCACTTTTTAAGAATCTGGTAATGTTTATTTTATGATTTAACTCTGTGGCCGTAAACCCTTCCTGAGCCACAGTTTTCTATGTAACCTATGGGAGAGAAGTCGTGTCCACAATCTGTCTGTGAATGACGCAACTGTCCATGTATGTGTTTCTCTTAGGCAGCATTAGTGGCCAAACCCAGCATTCGCCTACTCTCTGGCTAGCCGGCGTACTAGCCACACCGCCGACGACAATCCGCCATTCTGATTCGGTCGGTGTCCGGTATACTTCCCTGTATCGCTAAACAGGCTGCTGCATGTTAGTCTATACGAGCAGTTCACGGGTCTATTGTTAATATGTAAATAATTATCATTATTATTATTACTGGGTTATACAGACTGAAGCAACTGTGCCGCAGTGCCATTGAATTAGTAGACTTTCTGTCTGGCGCCACTGGCTCAGGTGTAGTACCGACTATCCCTCTTGCGGCCCCGTTGCCAATATCTATGAGAAAGAGTTGGTATCTGTGGGTTGTGTCCTTAGAAGATCTTTGCTTGCCGATACATGTACGGGGTTCGCTGGCCCTCTTGGGATCCAGTAGTTTTATTCTTCATCATGAGTTTAGAGTCGGTTGTCCTGGAGTGTTTTTAATACTATGGCTGACTATTAAACTGTGCGTGTGCCTTCAGTGTCTTCTTTGTGTTTTATGAATCGCCAGCTGTGTGTTTTAACTTTATGTAGCCTTTTTTAACTGTCCCCGCATGAATGTCTCACTGTCAGTGTATTTTTACCTCCATTATCTCCCCTTACCCTGATTTGTGTACCCCTTTTTCTCGTCTTATATGTATCATTTTATTCTTTTATTAGTTGTCATGTCACTCAGCTGAAGAGCGGCGGATTGTGCCGCTGACAGCACACCTGCCCATATGTGGCAGGGGAATGAAATCACAATAAAGGGAAAAAATGGCCCTCTCGGGCACAAAGTTTGGGGATCGGTGGTAGGGTCGCAACAAGAGGTGCTCACAAGGTCTGAGCGGCCTAAGCCACGAGCTGTGCAATGAGGGTCTGTGCAGAGCGAAGATACCAGAGTACTTCACGGGGTCTGCGTCGACTACTAACAGCACGCCGATATCTGGTTGGTTGGTTGGCAACATTCGTGTCGGACGACGGCTCGTGGCCTGGCTGCACTATTCTATCTGGTTGTCATCAGCACCACTCGGTAACCGCTGAGACGCACTGTGGATCCATGGAACTGCATGATGGCAAAGGAGAGTAAATTTACGTAATCCTTGTGGTGATTTGTTTCATTGTCTGCCTGCCCTCATTATTTTCTGGTTTGTACCCAACCCTCAGATTTTTACACAGTCGTCTCTTTGGTCGTAAATATATGCAGTAGTACTGTACTAAGGCACTAGAGGCACTAGTTGTCGTTTGAAAATTTGGTCCCACTATTATATTTCCTTTCCTTTCTGGTTTGTACCCGATCATTACTGTTCTAAATAATTAGCTGTTGGTCGTAAATACAGCCAGAAAAATTATTGTACTATGGCACAGGTTGCCATTAAACAAAAGAGGGACTTTTTGGTTAGATTTAGCTATTAACCGGTTCAATTCTCTGATAATAATTGTATTTCTCAGTCATTAGTTATAATGTGAACAACCTGTTGTGCTAAGCTGTTCGTTTCTGTGTTTGGAAGACCGGGTCATTATTGGTGTATTTTAGCTGGATCTTGTGGTTCTGCAGAGTGAGTTCTCTTGTAATAAGTGTTCACAAGTAATATTTTAAGACGTTCCTTCAAAGCGGTCTTAGTAATTGACGATCAGTTTAACTTTGAAAATATTAACAGCCCACTGTCACCAGGACTCTAGTCAGAAAGGAGGGGTTGGGATGCAGGCGCACCAGGGTTGCTGATTGAAAATAAGAGGTTGGTTGCCTTAAAGTAAGCCTTATCAGTGTCATATTGTTTACTAATCTGTTTAACCTTTAAGCACAGGGGCGCATCTTAAACCAGAACCTTTCGACACACAGCTTTCAAATTAAAGGTTACGTCATCTGTTTAGAACAATTGAATTACTCTTGTCATCAGTGGTGCTTATATAGTTTTCATATCTTGCACAAGGGGATTTAATAAGACAGACTGTGTCCAGTGCCTTAATAAACACCGCTGTTTCTCCTGATAACGGGCGGGCTGCATATCCGACTGTCTTGAAATCATTGTCATATTTTGCAATACAGCACTTCATATCTCTCTTACAAAGATCAAAAGCTTATTCAACTTGAGGTTTAAGGTTAAAAGAGTTTTGCAAATTTGTTCATTTCGTTAAAGAAAATTTTATGGTTAAGTGCTTCGATTATCTGTAAAACACAGCTTATAGACTGTTAAATAAACAGGTTGTGCGGAAAGAGTCATATTGGTGGGTCCTCCTTCCACGTTTTCCTTAATTACAGTAACTACCACGTACCAGCGACGAATGAAAATTAGTACCAAAGCCTGTTTTCGACCTCTGGTCTCCTGCTCATTAGACAAGGGACATAGGTGTAAGTGCACATGCCTCGTGGGCAGAAGACCCAGGTTCGAATCCTGGCCTTGACAAATTTTCATTCATCGATGTATTCGGCATCGGTACATCATAGATATTTCATATTTGCAAAGATCTCTGTGACGATATAATTCCATTTGGTTATTATTATTATTCCGATTACGTTATTTTTATAATTCGTTGCCCGAAATAAGATCATTCGATAGACGTCCAGGAAAAACATGAAAGCGGCGTGACTCGAATGCAGTGCAATCCTTTAGTGCAATCCTTTAGTGCAATCGCTTGCACGAACGTCACTGTTCGACAGATTTTGTAGCATTGTATTCACGAGGTTCATAAAACTGCGGCTCGAATTGTCAAAAACTCTTGATAAGCGCACTGTACTCGATATTATTAGTGCCAGAGAACAATGCAGCTTGTAAAATATAATAAAACAGAGCACAGTTTATTCTGTCACTGATATGGAAACTGAAACACCAAGCTGTTCTCGAATATATTTCGGAAGTTACTCAGTATCACAGTATATTAGCACCGTGATGTATTACTCTTATACAGGGCTTCACAGAGATCGGCATTAGAAGCAAGCGTGTGCAACAAAATATTCCTACTGAATTTTAGTGTTCTAGACATTACAAGTTTTGTACTACAATTGGTTCAGTAGCAATATAATTTTTAAGTTATAGTTACCAGTTTCGTAACAGTAATCATTTTTGTCAGAAAATGAGGTTTGTAATACAATAGTTTTAATCGATGCCCAGTACACCAAAATTCAACATAATATTCAACCCCATTTTTTAAGGAAACCAAATGTGCCCTGAACTTTAAAGTTCTGAAATTATCATTATAAAATTAAAGTGTACTCTGTATGAGTATTCCTGCAGCAGTTAATTGTCGAAGCCATTAAACAGCTTCAGACTTAAATAACTCTACATTTGGTGGTTTGCACGATTTTAAGATTTTATCGATTATCTTGCTTCTGTTAGAAAACGGAAGTGATCACATCGGAAACTGTCAGTCTTGCACCACCAAAATTGTACTTAAAATACTTGCTAATTCAGATAAATCTCGAACTGCTATACGTTACTCTTCTGTTATAAACATACACACAAGCTACTCTCATATCCCAACATGCGTGCTAATAATTAGACTTACTTGTGGACCGGTAATCTAGAACAAACATTGTGTCATAACAGTTGTTTTCCTTTCCTTTTTCTGGAGACATCTAACGAACGCCTGACAATGGTTAAAGAGTTGGCCTCAAACGCTTGATGAGTGAGATTCAGTTTTCAGACTTTTCTACAAAGCAAACAAGCATCGGCTTACAGAATTCTCTGGAACGTAAATATTTGGCAATGAGTCTCCAAAATTATGGTAAAATACCACTGTGGGAGTCTCTTGTCGCACACATTTTATACAGTAAGGGAAACCTTCTTAGGATCTCTTACGTAAGTGTGGAAGAGTAGTACTGTTATCTTTCATCAAGTTCCACATTTGCTACGTCGTTCCAAGACTCTTTTCTAAAGTCACAGAAAAAAAAATACATGCTTCCATTTAGAAAAACGAAGTCGGTGTAATAATTTGGCTGCTTCTGCACAACCTGCAACTCATTGAATTGGAATAATAATGTTAGAAAAATACTAAATTACTACGGTACTCTAACATATTTGCACTGTTCATCCTGAATCACCTGACTCCATGCAATGCTTTTCCATGACCACCAGCCAGTCTGTTTGTCCGCTACTGATACTACAGCACTCTACTTTGCGCTGCAGCTGGGCTACAGTATAGCTGGCATCATCTCGGGAGCGCTTCTCGCCGTCTTCACTCCGGAAATACTCTTACCTACGGCCAACGGAAAGGTTAGACTGTGGCGCACGTCCTCTAGAACACTTCCTTCTGGGTGCGCAATTATAGTTACAAGCTCAGTGTCACTAGACCTCAACACACTTCACTACAGTTTCACCTTTATGCTGCAACGAAATAGGAAACACGGGCGTAAATAATGGTTCACATGGCTCTGAGCACTATGGGACTTAACTTCTGAGGCCATCAGTCCCTTAGAACTTAGAACTACTTAAACCTAACTAACCTAAGGACATCAAACACATCCATGCCCGAGGCAGTTTCGAACCTGCGACCGTAGCGGTCGCGCGATTCCATACTGTAGCTCCTAGAACCGCTCGTCCACTCCGGCCGGCCATAAATAATGAAAAGACCTTCCATTCCCTATGTAAAAAGACTTTTTCTCATAATTAAATTCACTACAGGGAGATAAGTCATGCATTACGTGAAGCAATTACAAATAACTGCAGTAGAGGTGTGTGTTATTCCTCAGATTGCATTTCAGAATCGCCTCCAACCACCCGTATGTTTGAAATATAACTTACTTTCTCATTAAGTTGTTAAATGATGGCACATACTCTTAATGTGCTGAAGTCTTTTTCCGAAAATCACAACAAGCACTCGGGAAAATTAAAATTTTTCGACAATTTGAATAAAATAAGTTCCAAGACACAGCATGGTCTTGTACCTAGGAACAAATATTCTATTGGAATTTAAAAGCGTCGCAGTCGAGAAAATCTTGTCAGTACCGTATTTAATAGTATATCACTTATTATTACTCTACTGTGGGCCAAGAATTAGTGACATAAAAATTAAGTTGAAGTTTTATTAAAAAACGCAGTTATAGATCAAATAGATTTTGAAATAGATGCTGTTGGCAACTAACATAAACTTTTATTTTCAAGACAAATAAAACTGTTAAGGAGTTAATGAAACTAAGTTCACTTGTAAATGTCTTACGGTCCATGGTAGAAGACTTCCGTTTCAAGGTGATGCTGCGCGACCGACGAAGTGAGGCTCAATCGCCTACACGTTATATAACTAATTTGAAAACTTTGAGTAAGTAAAATTTTACTTGCGTTAAAATGGTTCAAATGGCTCTGAGCACTGTGGGACTGAACATCTGAGGTTATTAGTCCCCTAGAACTTAGAACTACTTAAACCTAACTAATCTAAGGACATCACACACATCCATGCCCGAGGCAGGATTCGAACCTGCGACCGTAACGGTCTCGCGCTTCCAGACTGAAGCGCCTACAACCGCACTGCCACACCGGCCACTTGCGATAAAATTCCGTAACTGAGGAACTAACAATCTTCTGAATAGCATTAATATACTGCACAGCACTCAATCGACAGAACCCAAAATATTTACAGATGATACATGAAACACAACCTCATGTCTCACAACAACATAATCAGCAAAAAATGCTGGAAACTGGTTACAGCGGTCTCTAGTGCATGTTACCGCAAGTGATTGCGGAATCAGATTGAAACATCGACAGACAATATCTTGTTGTTCTAGATACACTGCTCTCAAAGTAAAACGCTCTGTCCTACATTAATTATTTATTCATCTGGGAAGTTGTTTGGTGTTGCCCATTTAACGATTGCCAGATCTGATACTGTGTATTAGGCGGATATTTAGTAACGACATCGATGGTGGCATATTCAACTTAATATTAAGACATTTATACGTAACACACGAGAAAGGAGATGATGGTCCACGTATAGACTGCAACTAGTAGCAACTTCGTGGATATTTTGACACCAGCTGATGGTGTAGCTGTATGTTTTCGTGAAGCATTTTACGGCTATGCAGCACCACCTTACGAAGGTATTTGATAACTTGATAAAGCGAGCAAATCCACTTGTAGAATGAGATCGAACTACGTATAGATCAGCTCACGTTTCGAAGATTTGCTGTATCTCAGATTCCCATTACCGGCCTGTCGATAAACCACCACACGATTTTCAATCTGCCTGCCTTGCGAGATGAAAGTCGGAGAAGTGTAATATTTTGTGGCTTGGTTTGGAACATGTCAGCTCTGAATTTGAATAGTAAACCTATCCGTGATGTACAAGGCCTCTTTTGTAACGTTTGCTACGAGACTACTGTAAGAATCACCGTAACGCTTCTAAATTGTCCCTTATTTTACTTTCAGAAAAATTAGAATTAAGAAAAATTATTTTTTAGTCATGAAAACGACAGTTGCCTTTTGCGATTTCGTTTGCGTCATTTTCGTCACTACCCTGAGAATATAAAACCTGGACTTAACATGAATTTGCGTTCAATTTCTTGAAGTTAGTGTTTTACTTATCTTGTGATATTTGTCCGTTTTCTAATGGTCCCATCCTGCTAGCAAAACAGATTTCAGGCTTCGCTGTGTATGTGTGCACATTAATAAATCAAATGTCACATGCTATTTGTTTCAATTTCCTACATAGTATATACATTTATTTCTGATAATCACATACAAACAGTACGAGATCTAGCAAACACTACCCGAACGTCCTCGACCTAATACTGCTACCCCCTTCGAGGCCTTTAATGAAATATAATATAAAACAAAATTCGATTATTTCCAAAGAAAATGTTGTTTTTTGACAAAGATAAATGCTTTTCTTCCTAGTGATTATTTCTAATAAATGTTTCAGTGTACAATAACTTTTCTCAGCAGCGTCGATCTGCTTCCGGTAACGTCTTTCTGTCTTTGGCCAATCTGTTTAATGTTCTTGCCCAAACAGGAGAATTTCTCCATTTCTGCAACTACTGTGTCGCTACTAATTTTGATGTTAGATACGGGAAGGTAAGTCAGGTTTATCAGCGGCCATATTTTTGAAACGTAGCTGCACTACACAGCATTTATATTTAGTTGTTACAGCCTAATACCCTTACATTTCTTTCGCAATGATGTCTCATTAGCATTTTATTGTACATAATCTTATGGCAGCCAAGGCTCCCATATGTTCGCCCAATTAGATGGTAGGCTGATGATTTACACTGAGGTGACAAAAGTCGTGTCATACATCCAATATCGTGTCGGACCTCCTTCTCCTCGGCTTAGTGCCGAAACTCGACGTGGCATGAACTCAACAAATCTTTGGAAGCCCGTGCACAAATACTGAGCCGTCCTGGCTCTGTAGCCGTCCATAATTGTGAAAAAGTGTCAGTGCCTGAACTGACCTATAGATTATGTCCCACGGCTGTTCGCTGGGACTCATGTCGGGCGATCTGGGTGTCCAAATCATTTGCTCGAACTGGCCAGAATGTTCTTCAAACCAAACAGGAACAATTTTGGATCAGTGGAGTTACATCGTTGTTTGAAAACAGGTCCATGAATGGATGCAATTATAACCATTTACATAATCGGTCCAACTGCACCACAGGACCAACTCCATTCCATGTAAACACAGCCCATACCATTATGGAGACACCATCAGCCTTCGTAGTGTCTCGTTGATAACTGAGTCCATGGCTTCGTAGGGTCTGCGCCACACTCGATCGCTACCATGAGCTGTTATCAACTGAAATCGGGATTCATCTGACCAGGCAAGGTTTTCCAGTCCTGTGGGGTCCAACCTATACCACAGCCCTTTAATCCCAAATTTCACCGCTCTGTCCTCATGGGTACGCCCGTCCCTCGTCCCGCATAGATATCTGGGGTTATTTCACGTATTGCTGCTTGTCTGTTAACACTGACTACTCTATGCAAACGCCACTGTTCTCCGTCAAAAAATCAAGACCGTCGGTCACTGCGTTGTTCGTGGGGAGAGGTAGTACCTGAAATTTGGTATAATGTCGATCTCGGTAAATTATATTCCCTAACGATTTGTGAAATGGAATGTCCTATGTGCAAGCTCCAGCTACCGTTCCGCTTTCAGTGTGTGTTAATTCCCATCGTAAGGCCGCAATCACATCGGGAACCTTTTCACTTGAATTACCTGAGTACAAATGACAGCTCCAAAACTAAATTGCCCTTTTATAATTTGTGTGCGCTGTCACTTGACTTGAGGCACCTCAGTGTAATGGGTCTTTCAGATTAAGTTTAATTTCTACGGTGCCAGTGCGTGTTCAAAAGAACACACAAGTCAGTGACGTATATGTTTTGAACTGAGAAGAGAAACATTTGCAACTGTACCTGTTCCGTCTGAGGTAGCCCAGTTTTCGCATTAATCACATTTTATTGGTAGTGTAAATATAATTCACAATTCGGTGTAATGCTTCAATCTTTACGCCAATGCAACAAGTCACAACACGTATTTATATTTCACAGCTGTGGCACATGAGTGACGTATAGACACTCCATAAGTGGCCATTACATTACACGAAACACCACATTTTTTGTGGAATATTTCGGTACTTGACGTGATATTTACGTCTTCGCCAGAAAGAAGGGCTCTAATGGCTCTGAGCACTATGGGACTTAATATCTGAGGTCTTCAGTTCCCTAGAACTTAGGACTACTTAAACCTAACTAACCTAAGGACATCACACACATCCATGCCCGAGACAGGATTCGAACCTGCGACCGCAGCTGTCAGGCGGTTCCAGACTGTAGCGCCCAGAACCGCTCGGCCACCAAGGCGGGCACCAGAAAGAGCGCTTACGCTAGAGGAGAAAAATGGTTCAAATAGCTCTGAGCACTATGGGACTCAACTGCTGTGGTCATCAGTCCCCTAGAACTTAGAACTACTTAAACCTAACTAACCTAAGGACATCACACAGATCCA
The DNA here is from genome assembly GCF_023897955.1 of Schistocerca gregaria. Taxonomy (NCBI): domain Eukaryota; kingdom Metazoa; phylum Arthropoda; class Insecta; order Orthoptera; family Acrididae; genus Schistocerca; species Schistocerca gregaria. Next base: position 180,271,521 of record NC_064923.1, on the reverse strand, counting down.
CGCCCGAGGCAGGATTCGAAATTGCGACCGTAGCAGTCGCACGTTTCCGGACTGGGCGCCTAGAACCGCGAGACCACCGCGGCCGGCGCTAGAGGAGATCGAGATGTTTTAGGACTGGGCTCATTATTGTTCATGCGAGGTGAGGTTATTTTAATGTATATTAGAAATTCATGTAAAATGTGACGTAAATCGTACTCATTGTTATTTTTTGCTATACTCAGATTTATGTAACCTTCCGAATATCAGTAACTTAATGGTTTTAGAGTAGTACTATTTTATGAAAGAGACTGTTCGATACCGATGCTCGAATGTTATATTACATCCACTCTCTTTTTTTTTTACTACGTCTGTGTCAAAATTGGAAGCTGCCGTTGTATTAATCATAAACACGTGTGAATGAATAAATGCCATGCGAGATGCTTTTGATAGTTTCCGCAACAAGCTATGACTCAAAAATTGCCAGAAAATCCAAAGAGAGTCTGGTCATACGTAAAGATCACCAGTAGCAAGACACGAACACAGCATTCATTCGGCGCTACCAATTGTTATGTTACCGTTTGCAGTGATACTATAGCGGTGTTACTGAACACGGGGTCCAGAAACTCCTACATTTCAGAAAAGGTAGTAAATATTCCACAACTCTATTCAAGAACGGCTGCGAACATAGAAACTTAAAAGTAAATGTCCTCGGTGTACTGAAGCAGCTTAAATCCATAAAAATTATAAAAATGGATGTACGTATGTATTTATGTATGTATATACACAATGTGATCAAAAGTATCCGGACATATTAGGTGTATTGTGCTGCCACCTACTGCCAGGTAGTCCATATCAGCGACATCGTGAGAAAGCAGAATGAGCCCCCCCCCCCGCGAAACTCACTGACTTTGAACGTGGTCGGGGTGTCACTACTGTCATAGTCGGTACGCGAGATTTACGCACTCCTAAACATCCATATATCCACTGTTTCCGATATGATAGTGAAGTGGAAATGTGAAGGGACACGTACAGCACAAAAGCGTACAGGTAGACCTCGTCTGTTGACCAACGGAGACCGCCGACAGTTGAAGAGGGTCGTAATGTGTAATAGGCAGACATCTATCCAGAGCATCACACAGGAATTCCTAACTGCATCAGGATCCACTGTAAGTACTATGACAGTTAGGCGGGAGGTGAAAAAATTTGGATTTCATGGTCGAACGGCTACTCATGAGCCACACATCACGCCGGTAAATGCCAAACGACGCCTCGCTTGGTGTAAGGAGCACAAACAGTGGGAAAACCCTATGTGGAGTGACGAATCACGGTACAGAATGTGGCAATTCAATTGCAGGTTATGGGTATGTCAAATGTCCTGTGAACATTATCTGCCAGCGTGCGTAGTGCCAATAATAAAATTCGGAGGCAGTGGTGTTATGGTGTGGTCGTGTTTTTCGTGAACGGGGCTTGCACTCTTGATGTTATGGGTGGCACTATCACAGCACAGACCTACACTGATGTTTGAAGCACTTTCTTGCTTCTCATTGTTGAAGAGAAATTCTAACTGTTCATAATGCATGGCCTGTTGTGGAGTGATATTCGACAATAACACCCCTGTAATGGACTGATCTACGCAGAGCCCTGACCTGAAATCCTATAGAACACCTTTAGGGTGTTTTGGAAAGCCGATTTCGTGCCAGGCCTCACCAACCGACATCGATACCTCTCCTTAGTACACAAGAGTGTGCTACCATTCCCCAAGAAACCTTCCAGCGTCTTAATGAAGGTATGCTTGCGAGAGTGGAAGGTGTCATCAAGGTTAAGTCTGGGCCAACACCACAATAAATTCCAGCATTACCGATGGAGGGCGCCACGAACTTGTAAGTCGTTTTCAGCCAGGTGTGCGGATATTTTTGATCACTTAGTGTATGTACGTATGTATGCTCCACATCTTCTCCTAAACCACTTGACAGATTTCAACCAAACTTATTTCCTGTGTGAAATGAATCACTGTGTGGATAAGAACCACCCATCTGAGGGGTTGCAGCGGTAGTGGGAAAGCAGTGTAGCACCCGACGTGCGAATATCCATACTTCATTCATACCCAGTATTTGAGAATGAGAGCACATAGAGCCTTGCAACAAACTTTACACACAATTTCAACCCTTTAACAACGTTTTATCGCCGACGAAAGTTTATCGCATACTATATTTTCGCTGTTCATGCAGTAAAACTACTCCTAGAATGAAGAAAGTTAATTTATTACTTTTTTACTACTACCTATACACGTGACGAATTTTGTACAGCATATTCACATGTACCACGAAATGTACCAGAAAAAGTACATCAATGTACAGCATTTAATTCAGGAGATACGACGTAATAAACGTTGAGAAGCTTGAAAAACTACCGTATCATACAAAATGTTCAAAATCTATTATTTCTTTCTGTTAGCAACACCTTTTGCAGACAGTAACAACATCTGCTGATGAATGTACCTACGAAAATATGTCATTGTACGACACATCATTAGGGATATACGACGTCAAATAATGAGTTGTGTGGAAAAATGTAGCGTCATGTGTGACATTTTAGTTTATTACTTCTTTGCTACAAATTCTATTCACAACAAATTTAGCAGGCAGTAGTTACATATAACACTGGATGAACCCATGAAATTATGTCGTTGTACACAATGTATTTCAGGAGCTATGACATTATAAACACTGAGCTGCGTGAAACAAAACTGTATGGTGCAATTCGCTAGACATTCAGATGAAAATGTGTACAAATACGTGAGAAATGTGTAGGATATATGTGAAATACATTGGACATATACGTATTAGGGCAGAGCCTTAAAAGTTCATCTTTGCCACTAAAATGATTTCCAACAAATTTAGTACACACATTAGTTACAAAGTGGAAAGAAATACTGTAGGGTTAAGTACCAACCACCTCCTGTCGGGGTGAATCCGATAACGTGAAGATATAAGGGAAGAGGAGGAGATGGACAGACAGTTAGGGGAAGAGCTGCACTGACAGGCGGAGGTGGAGATGTGGAAGAGGAATGGATAGTGAGAGGTGTGAGTAGAAGAACAGAGAATTGAAAGAGGAACAGATGGAGAGGGGGAGGAGGTAATGGGCAGAGAGGGGATGGAGGACTAGATTGACAGAGGGGAAAAGCAGATGCATAGTGCATGGAGCAGATTGACAGAGAGAGGTAGGAGCACATGAACAGAGGAGGGTAGAGCAGATGGACAGAGATAAAGGATGAGGGATATGTACAGAGAGAAAGTGAAGGAGGAAATAGACCAATAGACGATTGGAATGAATACTTGACAAGAAATGCCAGGTACTCAGCCAGTAACTTGAAGGCAAGGCCTGCAGCCCAGTTAGGTTCCTTTCAAAGTGCGCTGATTTAATAGCTCCATACTTAAGAACCATACACAACTGCTCACTCGATGAAAGAGCCGTGCGTGAAGACACACCAATATATAAAAAGAAAAAAGAAAAAAAGGAGTAATCTGTTGAATTACAGACTCTTATCACTAAGGTCGATTTGAGGTAAGATTTCGGAACAGGTACTGTATCTGAACACTATGAAATACCGCAACACTAAATTGAATATTAGTCTTTGTTGTCTGTTTTGAAAAGAAGGATGCTCCATTGCTATCCACCTCCACTGTTACCTGATCCTGTCATTATGTTGCAGGAAGAATGATAAAGGAGTCTCTTGGAAATAATGATCTGTATTTATCCATTCCAACACCACTCGAAGCTGTCCTGAATGCAAATGGGCTTCCTACACCGTATCAGGCACTGTTGTTGTTTCCATATTTTTGTCCACGTTTATATATTTGTTCAGAGTTTCAGTTGTCCCACTGGTCCCTCCTACAGTGCCGTGGCCGTTCACAATGGAGCTCCCACCACATTTGTCCCCTCCCCTTACCACGCTGCCCGTGCAGCTGTGGGCCTACTTACTTTGTGCACACTCACTTGCAGCCATCGCTGCTCTCATGGAGCCGATAGAGACAACTACCTGTTGCAGGCTGGAGGCGGTGGCGACGATGCTGGCGGCGACAGCGGAGGCGACATTGCTGTTCCATATCTCGTTCATGTACTACACGCTGTTTGACGCGCTCGTTTTCCTCACCTTAGACGTGCGGCCAGTTCCGCTATCGTAGTCCGTGCGCTTCCTCTGCCAGCCGCGGCGGCGCTGTGGAGTTGATCGCAGTTGGCGGGAGGTTACGCCCACCGTGCTAGCAGGAGGCAGAAAGCACAGTGGCGATCGTAGCAGATCCGACGCCGGATAACACTCGGCACCGGACTGTCTGCTCACCCAGCTACAGACACTTTCACGAAACGCACTCTCTGGAGCCACCGACGAGTACCCAGCTAAACTGAGTACTAGGATTGATTTCGAAATGTTATTGTACTATGCACCTGCTGAAGGGTGTAGACTATTGCCATGTAGAGTAATTTTGTTGCATTACCGTTACCATTAACAGATTTATAGGTCCACTGCTGAAGGACATTTGTTACTAACAACTGTTTGAAAAAGATTCATCTGGTATCTCAGCATGACGTGACTGATTGAAAAATGTCCTGAAGGTAAAGGATGATTTTGTCTTACTATTTTAGGAAGGGAAATTAGCGAAGTACTTTCATTTTTGGTCGAAAGTTATACTGCTGACAGAAGATTTACGCATCAAAGCTAAAACTTTAGAAGCCTTAGAATCTGCAACAGTTGTAAGTTACTAGTCCATAGATCGACGATAGGGGTCTCATGGGTGTTGCTTATCGTTTAATACCTGACGGGCGTCGTTTAGAGATTCGGGTAACAGAGCAACAAATGAGTTTTATGCTCCCTTTTTCAGCAGGTACATGAGCCGTGCTGCCACTCGTGTTGGTGCTTTTTGTAGGTTTCCGCCCTCTGTTGGAGACCAGACCGTATCCTTTAGTTGGCATGGTTGCAGTTGTTTGTCTTTTTCTCGTCTTGACTGCCGCCACTGGTTTCGCAAGCGTTGCCTGTCCGCCAGTGGCAGTAGTGGCGGTTATCGATATGTAGTAACTGTTGCCCTATCTTTGGGGCGACGGCGTGGTTTCCGTGTCGCGTGACTGTGGCAATTCGGTTCGGGACTCAGGAGGAGCCAGGTCCGCTCAGTGCGAGAACACGCCAGGACCGCTGGAGGGAAGGGCTGTGGTCACTAGGGTGCACGTCCTGCAGGTTTTATGATGAGTGCATTTCAATTCAAGTAGAGAAACATCCACCATTGTGACATCTCGCGACTCTACAGTGACTTGGGTTCGTTTTACTGCTCATAGTGTCGCCGAGGTGAACAGCATTGAGTGGAGTGCTTGAGGAAGGCGGATCTGATTAGCTTTCCTCGACTTCTTATTACTATTTACTGCGTAGAACTTGTTACAGTTTGTTAAGTTCAACCAGCGGTAATTTTTTTCTGCCTGGGGGCCGCTAACGCCCCCGTTATCTGCCCTATGGGTTAGTGTTTGTAACGGCAGTGTACGTTTCCTCGCCTTGCCGCTACTGTCCAGTAAGGCGTGTAGTTTTGACAGCTTTCTTGATTGTAGTCCGTTTGTGATTCTTCTACTCTGGTGGTAGTGATTCCTTTCTCGGTCCGGGCGCTCTAAGCACAGTATTCTGGGGGCGTAGTGCAGTCTGCCGGTTCCGGCTTTGGAGTATTGTTCCATTCTTGCACTTGGTTTATTGGACATCAGGTAGCTTTAGCAAGATTGTTATTAGTCATTCGTTAGACTGCCTACATTTGCTAGATTGTAACGCACTGAAAACACTATTATTTACACAGTATTTATTCCTTCATTAATAACGTGTGATATTTTTCATTTATTGTTGAGTCTGGAATTACTATTTTAAAAATAAATTGTGTGTAATTGTAAAAGGCAACCAATAATAACTGATTACGGCCCCGTCCACAATCGTAGCCGAATCCTGCCTGCCCTTGACTATCAGCTCACAGTACAATTCACTTACAACTGTGTGACGAGATTTTCGCCGAGAATACGACACTGCATCGACGATGCACCAGCAGATTCACACACGGGTTGTTTCGATACGAGGAGAGCCATAAGTCACCCAGTATCCTGATTCCTGATGTAGAGCACATAAAATTCTCGTTGAAGGCATACAGCGAAAATGACAGAATTTTGCATGAAGTACACAGTACTCCATAAGTAGTAAAGTCAACGATTAGCCACGCATCATGTGACCATCAGGCGTATTTGACTTGGTGGCGGAATTTCAGCTTAAATCGTATGAGTTTCAAACCTTTATCAACATGATTAACACTATGTTCATCATAGTTGTAGACCTCTATAGAAACTTCCTGTTTCCACCATGCCGCGCGAAGTGTCCACGTGGTTTGAGGCGCCATGTCACAGATTGTGCGACCCCTCCCGCAGGAGATTCGAGTCCTCACTCGGGCATGGGTGTGTATGTTGTTCTTATTCTTAGCATGAGTTAGTTTAAGTAGTGTGTAAGTCTAGGGATTGGTGACCTCAGCAGCTGGGTTCCTTAGGAATTCACACACATTTGAACATTTTTTCTTTCATCATAGTTCTTACGAACTAAGTCCAACAGATTGTCCACTTTCCTGGTTGTTAAAAGACTAGCTGAGAATCTGGCATTGTCCAGTTGTATATTTACTCCAGTGTTGTGTTACCCCATCTTCTCTTTCACCATCTATGTGTTCACTTTCTCAGACTTCCTCCCCCATCAGCCCACTCTCTGTCCACCAACTAATTCTGTTCCTCTCCCTGTACTCATCATAACCCCCATCGTCGATCTCCCCCTCCGATCATCTTCTCCTCCCCCCTCTGTACACTTCCACTTCCCAGTTCCATCTTTTCCGCAGTCTCTCTGTCCATCGTCTCCTCCCCCTTTCTCTGTCCATCTTTTTCTCCCCCTCTCCCTGACCATCTCCTCCTCTTTCCTTTCTTTGTGCATTTCCTCCTTTCCCCTCTCTCTGTCTGTCACTTCCTCTATCGTTTACTGCCCTTCTCCCCTCTCTCTGTGTACATTTCCTCGTCTGTCCAGGCCCTCCTTCCTCCCCTCTTTCTGTTTGTCTCTTCTTTCATTCTTACCTATCGACATTATTATCCTCACTCCAATAGGCCCACACTGTTTCTTTATCAATTGTTACAAATGTAATTGCCAAATTCCAATGAAATCTTTCCAGGAGTATCGGATGAGGTTTTTTACACGTGGTTTTGTCTGTATACGAAAATGTCAAAAGTACTTCAGATCTATTTAAAGTATTTCACAATTATTTGTGCACATATTGCACCTGCATCTCTACCGAATTTCGCCCTGCTGTTTCATTTTCACGCATCTCAAAGCTTATGACGTCATATCATCTAAAATATGTGTCATAGAATTATACATTGTTGCAGGACAGTCAATTGTCCGCAACATTTAACGCTAGTGCAGCCAGCAGTAAAAGAAAAAAATAAATAAATAAAATAAAAATAAATAAGTTAATTAATTAATTAAAATTTATGCAGCAGTTTTACAGCAGGAACCTCTATAATTTTATGATTATGTGGGTATTTGCAGCTTGAAAAAAATTTCGTAATGACTTGAAATGTTGAGTAAAAATTGTTATAAGTCACTAAGTGCTTTAGTTCTTCCAGTGCTCCATCACTAAAGCAAGGGCATTCGCGCGTCGTGGATTACGCTGCTTCTTCGCCCGCACCCTCACCCTTTTGATAGGCATGTGGTTCCCCCACAGCGATTCTTTCCAGACAGTAAATTGTATATGTAAGAGCTCGTTGAAATCGGTCAGGTGGTTTTGGAAGATATATGAGAGGTACATACATTCTTATAGTACGTTTGAACGCGCGTCTGCAAGGTGTAATAAACGGGTTCCCTTGATTGTATGTCCAATGCACGATTCTCACGGTATTTCAACACCATAAGCTTCAGCTAAAATCATTGGAGGAAGTGGCAATAAAACAACTATTAACGTTGGTGTGTAGAATGCATGAGTCTGGTGATATATCATTTGATGTTCAGAAAAATATCATCCACACAACTCCGACGACTGCGAGAGCTGACAAGTGCGGGAATTATCGCACAATCATATTAACAGCTCATGCATCAAAGTTACTTACATGAATTATATGCAGAAGAAGGGAAAATAAAATTGAGTATGTGTTAGATGATGATCATTTTGGCTTTGGGAAAGGTGAAGGCACCGGAGAGGCAATTGTGACGTTGCGGTTGATAATGGAAGCAAGACTAAAGAGTAATTAAGACACGTTCATAGGATTTGTCCACATAGAAAACGCGTTCGACAGTGTAAAATGGTGCAAGATGTTCGAAATTTATAGAAAAATATGGAGAGCCAGATAATATACAATAAGTACATGAGCCAAGAGGGAATAATGTGGACGACCAAGAACGAAGTGTTCGAATTAAAAAGGGTGTAAGACAGGAATTTGAACATTGAAGAAGCAAGATGAAAATAGAAGAAAGGTTTAGGAGTGGAATTAAAATTCAAGATGAGAGTGTATCAGTGAAGCTATTTTCTGATGACATAGCTGTCCTGAGTGAAAGTGAAGACGAATTACTTGATCTGCTGAATGGAATTAACAATCTAATGAGTACAGAATGTGGACTGATGGTAAATCAAAGAAAGAAGAAAATAATGGGAAATAGCAGAAATGAGAACAGCGAGAAACTTAACATCAGCATTGATGGTCACGAAATAAATGAATTTGAGGAATTCTGCTGCCTAGGCAACAAAATAAGCAATGACGGACAGAGCAAGGAGAATACCAAAAGCAGACTAGCACTGGAAAAAAGGGCATTCCTGGCCACGAGAAGTCTACTAGTATCAAACATTGGCCTTGATTTGAGGAAGAAATTTGTGAGGATGTACATCTGGCACACAGCATTGTATGGTAGGGAAACATGGAGTTTGGGAAAACCGGAACAGAAGAGAATCGAAGCATCTGGGATGTGGTGCTACAGACGAGTGTTGAAAATTAGGTGGGTTGATACAGTAAGGAATGAGGAGGTCCGGCACAGAGTCGGAGAGGGAAAGTTTTTTGTGGAAGACACTGACAAGGAGAAGGGATAGGATGATAGGACATCTCTTGACATGAGGGACTGACTTTCATGGTACTTGAGGGAGCTGTGGAAACAAATACTGTACAGGAAGACAGAGATTGGAATAAATGCAGCAAATAACTGAGGATGTAGGTTGCAAGTGCTACTCTGAGATGAAGAGGTTGACACAGAAGAGGAATTCGTGGCAGGCTGCATCAAACCATCAGAAAACTCATGACTCAACAAAATAGCAAAGTATGCTAGTTCTTTTTTCGTATTTACATCTCGTTCATCTGGCATCATCCTCACTGCAGATACAGACTGGCTTAGGCGCTTCAGCATTTCTGTGGTATGCCCTTCCCAACTGAATTTATTATCTGCTTATGATCTCAGGAATTTAACACTACCAAACTTTTCAATCTGCATGTCTTCATACTTTACCCATAAGCTGAAAGGAAATCTCTTACAGATTCTGAACTTCATGTAGTAGTTGTTTCAGAGTTTTAGTGGAAGTGAATTAGATTTATACCATTTATTAACGTTAGTGAAAATTTGATTGGTACCATTTGTAAATCTGTAATTGACTTGCCACTTATTGCAAGGTTGTACCATCTGCAAACAAAAGAAACTTTACATTTGGCACTGCAACAGGCGAGAGATCATTAATATACACAAAAAAGGCAATGCGCCAAAAATGGAACCTTGAGGAGCACCACATGTAATTAATTTCCAATCCGATGAATACTGACTGCTTACTCCAAAAGTACTTCACAGCGACACACTTTGTGTTCTGCTAGCTAGGCAAGACTCTGACCATTCGGTAGTACTGCCTGTGACATCATAATATTCTAATCTACTTTAGAGAATGCTGTAATTCACTCAGTCAAAGGCTTTTGACAGCTCACAGGAAATGGAAGTCGTCTGTAATGTGGTATTTAATGAATTACAGACATTCTCACTGTATGTGTAAATAAACTTTTCTGTATCAGAAACCTTAAGGAACTCACGTTTTGACTAGTACAATATATTATTTACAGTCAGATGGTGAAGGAGACACTTGAACACAACATTTTCAAATATTTTTGAAAACGCTAGCAACACTGAAATTGGTCGAGGGTTTGAGGATATATTTTTATCCCCCTATTTGTAAAGATGCTTAACTTCAGCATATTTTAGGCAGTCTGGAAATGTTCCACTAATAAGAGATTGATTAAATAACTTAAGATAGAACTCAATGTACATGAGGACTCATTGATTGATTTTGTTGATATGGTAACCACTAGAATACCTTGATTTTAAGGATGTTATAATGGATCCTACTTCTTTGGGATATATGAGTGTCATTTCTATTTTACTACAATGCTAACATCAGAGCTATTCCTAGATAATAGATACAGTCTCCTTTTTGTCCCAAATGAGATCTTTATTCCTTCTGTAATCCAAGGTTTATTTTTAGACTTCTGTTTCATTTGAGTTACTTTCAGGGGGCCCGCCCAGTTAACCGTTCGGTCTAACGCACTGCTTTCTGGGCGGAAAGGCGTGCCGGTCCTGGCACGAATCCTTCCGGCTGCGTGCGGTGTGCCGGCCAGTCTGTGGGTGGTTTTAATGCGGTTTTTCATCTGTCTCGACGAATGCGGGCTGGTTCCCCTTATCCCGCCTCAGTTACACTACGCCGGTGATTGCTACTCAAACAATTTCTTCACGAACGCGTACACCATAATTATTCAACCACGCAAACTTTGCGGTTACACTTGTCTGGTGAGAAACGTTCCCGGAGGGGGTCCACTGGAGGCAGAACCGCACAATAACCCTGGGTTCGGTGGGCGGCGGCGGCGTGAGTGGACTGCTGTATCCTGTTGTGGGATTGTGTACCACTCAGGGCTACAGCGGGGACGAAGCCTCTCCGTGTTTTTTACGCCCCGGTTACATACAGTACAATACGGTACCTTTAGGGCAAAACAATATTCAAACCAGGAAGTAACTTTGTTAATGACTCCTTTGTATTTTCCATTTGAGTCAAGAGTACTGTTAACATCTAACTAGTTCATGTCTTCGAGCAGTCCCCTAAAATTCTCAATTTTCGACTGATTTATTACCCGCCTGTACTGAGATTGAATAGATTTTTTATCCTGACAGGTTTCATCATTTAAACCTGACGTTTCGTCAACCGCTTCGTTGGCACCTTCAGAGGCGCTCCTAGTTCCGCTGTCATGCCACCTGAGGAGTCAGAGGTCAGAGAACGACATGAAACTGAAAAGAAAACAAAGCAAAAGTTTACAAGTGATTGGCAGGGAAAAACAAGACTCGGCATCACTAGGAACACTTATGCAAATATCCAAGACGGCACTGACGTAATGTCGGGAGCAGAAATGTTTCATAGACCACTATCAAAAACCCTAAAGATTCCCTAGCAACTAATAATTTCTCTAGCATTTCGCATCAGCCCACAACCTGCTTCCTTACGTGGACTGGCCTCTAATAATATCCATATTGACTTTGATGGAGCCCCGCATCCCTCATACTGGATGAATCCGATACAACTGGAATGTGTAACCCGAAACAGAGGGCGCTCGTCTTGACTGTGTTGCTTCAATAGCGGTTTGACAAATTCGTACTGTTGTTGCCTCTTTTCCTTTTTTTATAGGGATGTGTACCATTCTCGATACCCAGACCGTTCGGATAAAATACTCAAAAACTTAGGTGACGCTACATTCCTAATGTTTCATACAATACGAGCAGTTCTCAACTCTAGACGTCTACGTTCACCACACGCCACGACCCATGTGGAAGGTGCAACTTGTGGAATGCTACGTCAGAAGTGAGCATCACCTTCCCCTACAAAATGCAAAATATTTCTATCTCAAATTTACTGGTTTTGTAATTATAACCAACGGTAACATGGTTGTACATTTGAAGAATCATTCAATGTTCAAGTTAGAGTAAACGAAAATATTTGGAAAGACCTTGTTTTCAATTGTAAGGTGGCCACTTCGTCTATCACTTCCAATTTTTATTAACACATATGTAATAAAGTAGTAATATGTAAATTCTACATCTGTATCAACAAACATTCTCTGCAAGCCACCGCATGTTGAATCGCGTATAGTATCTTGTGCCACCACTAGACATTTCGTTTCTTGATCCATAAAATTTCAGGCGTGTAGCCACATACATTTGACTTCTTCTTCTAATATTTCGGTTGAATACCGTCCAGCCATCTTCAGAGTGAGCCGAGATGACTGTATTCAGGTGATGCTGATCAGTATTTGCGCCGCGAAAATATGAAGATGCACATTTCCTTTCCTGTTCCCCTCGCAAAAAGATCAAAAGAAAAACCACTATTTATATGCGCCAATACAAGTCTTATTATCTTCAGGGTCATTACCCAAAATGTGCTTTGAGGGCACTAGAATCGTTCTGCTGTCAACTTCAAATTCCAGCTTTCTAAATTTTCTCAACAGTGTTTCTCTTCATAGATTCTCATTCATGTTCATGAAGCACCTCCGTAATGCTTGTGTGTTAAAAGAAGCTAACGAGTAACAAGTCTAACAGCTTACCTCTGAATTGCTTCGGTATCTTCCTTTAATCGAATCTGGTGGGCATCCCAAACACTCGAGTAGTACTCAAGAATGAGCTGCGCCTGTTTTCTATACGCGGTCTCCTTTACAGGTTAACCACAATTTCCTAATATTCTCCTAATAACACGAAGTCGACCATTTGCCTTCCCTACACTCTCCATACGTGCTCACTCCATTTCATATCACTTTGAACCGCTATGCTATGATATTTAATCTGTGTGTGAGTGTCAAGCAGCACACTACTAATGCTGTATTCGAACATTATAGGTTTGTTTTTCGCACACTTCAGCATAACTTACATTTTTCTTCATTTATAACAAGCTGCCACTCTTCACACGAACTATAAACATTATCTACGTCGGTATCTCCTCCTGCAGTCACTCAACCACAACTACTTCTTGTACACCACAGCGTCGTCAGCAAACAGCCACACACTGCTGCTCACCCTTTCCACCAGATCATTTATGTGTACAGATAATAAGAGCAACCGTTTCACACTACACTGTGGCACACCTGGCCATACCATTGTCTCCTATGAACACTAGCCGTCAAGGACAACATACATGCTCATATAGCATAAGAAGTACCCCAGCCACTTATATACCTGGGAAGCTCTTCCGTATATTCGTCTCTTCTTTTACAGTTTGCAATGGGGGACCATGCCAGCAACTTTCCGATAATCTAGGAATATGCAGTCTGACTGCAGCCTTCATCCATGCTTCGCAGGATATCATGTGAGAAAAAGGGCAAGCTTAAGTTTACATCAGCGGCTCTTTATAAATCCGTACTCGCTCCTGATCAAAAGCTTTTCCGTTTCAAGGAGCTGTATTATACTCAAACTTAGAATACGATCAAGAACTCTGTAGCAATCTACTGATCTGTAATCCTACGGGTTTGTTCTTTTACCTTTAGTTGATACAGCAGCAACCAATGCTTTTTTTCATTCGTTTTAGACTTTGCTCTGAGATGTGCGAGAAATGCAAGCTAAATAAGGAGCCAGTGCTGTAGAGCACTCTCTGTAAAATCGAACTGCGATTTTATCAGGGTCTGTCGACTTAGTTGCTTCGGCATCTCAGGGATGCCTATTGCTATGTTCTCCATATGGGATTGTGACGTTCAAACAATGGTAAATTTGCATGATCCTTCAGCGTAAATGATTTCTTGAAGTCTTTCCTATCGCTGTCTTCTGTTGGCACTGCAGACTGGTCAACAGGTGACTGAGCAGAGGTCTCGAATCGCTAAGCGGCTTTGCGTAGAACCAGAATTTTGTTGGGCTTTGGGCAAGATCTTTTGCTAAGATACGGCGGCGGTAGTTGTTTGCTTCATGCCTCTGAATTTGCCCCTGGACTCAATGTTTCTTTCGTCCAAGACTTTGGTTGCAAAAATAAAGTGAAACCAGGAATTGTTCACGAAAGTATTGGTCTCGTCAGACGACCACATTGAAAAGTCATGGTTTTTCTCATGAGAACCCTCCCGTGGTATTCACGTGATGAGAGCTTGTCAGTCACGTTGATTGCCCATCCTAAAAGCACGCCATCGGTGGCAGTCCAAGGCTGTAGACGGTCACTGATGTACAGAAGAGAGAGAGTGGGAGAGACGCCAGGGAGTACTGGGTGCGGTCGTGGTCGGTATTTTATGGGCAGAACGGACAATAATTAACGACTATAAAAGACTGTAAAAGTATCACCAGTGAATAATAAGCAAAGAACTGCATTGCTTGAATGCCGCGGAAGTGTCTAACGAGATTGTCAAATATGGTACAATCAGTACCAGCTCTGTACATTAGCAAATGGTGCCGAGAATCTAAGTGATCAATAATAATCCTCATTTCAACTGTGAATACAACTGTGCACTTGATGTTTGACATGGTCATCTTCCCACAAATATCACGACAAAAAATTGCAGTGACGCCACCACGACTAGAGGGACGCATTCAACCTGGATTCGCCTTATCGCGCAGGCAGAACACTGCATTCCGTTGGCGTGCTCAGGTAACCGTAACTCTGGGTATGGAGGCATGCTGGAAGAGAGAATTGTGAGTATGAGTATGCAGGAGAACACATTGTACGTCAGATAAAGTTTACTAATATTCCCCACTCATATACTAACAAAACGAAATTGTTGCACAGGGCTGAATGACTATTAGAGTTTATACACCACAATAAACATTCAGTGGTTGTTACTAACCTACGCCTGACTTTCTGCGGTGGAATATAAACGTGTAATTTAATCCAGCCCTTTTATATATGGTTTTCAGTGCCAACTCCAGCTGCAATCGAACTATACAGTTCTTGAAACACTGAAAGCCATTACTGTAGCTTTTTCTTTGACCCTGCGTCAGAATTTTTATCATGCTTGTAGAGCACCTGTGGTCTGGGGATACTGATTTTAATAATGAAAATATCATGGGTTCGATTCCATCCACTGTTTAACTTCTAATAAAAATAATCAGTATTGGCGCAAGACTATAAGGACTGCCTCTCGTTCTACCTTGTCAAAGAGGGCGGAGCAGCAACAGATTTTCAGTCATCCTCTTGTCCTTCAGTAGGGAAACTGCTCCTAAGACGCGGCAAAATCAGCCAAGATCAACAGCACGTTGGTAGAGGAGGCACTACATTTATGACAAATATGCTCCTATACCAGCATACACAAGTTGAGAGTGTGGTGTCACCGCCAGACACCATACTTGCTAGGTGGTAGCCTTTAAATCGGCCGCGGTCCGGTAGTATACGTCGGACCCGCGTGTCGCCACTATCAGTGATTGCAGACAGAGCGCCGCCACACGGCAGGTCTAAAGAGACTTCCTAGCACTCGCCCCAGTTTTACAGCCGACTTTGCTAGCGATGTTTCACTGACTTCTACGCTCTCATTTGCCGAGACGATAGTTAGCATAGCCTTCAGCTACGTTATTTGCTACGACCTAGCAAGGCGCCAGCATCCGTACTATTGATATTGTGAATCATGTACCATAAAGAGCCATTAATGGATTAAAGTTAAGTATTCCACCAGCTACGTCCGTTTTTCTCAATTCTAATTCCTTTGACATGTTCCACACCTCACGCCAGCCTGCGTGAACAAAAACGCGGGCATTTTGGCCTCCTTTAGTACCGAGGTGTTGGCTTTCCAGCCAACTACAACAGAGAACTTACTTTGTTGATGACTTCTGATTCTTTATTTTATTTTCTGTCATATGTCTTTGGCTACAGTTTTTGCCATATGGTATTTTAGTGGATATGACGCACTGGTGAAAGTACAGATCAATCAGGATTATATACCCAAAAAAGTAATATAAAATGAAAGTAATTGTTTTTTAACTTCGGCCCTTACATTGACCAAATACATGGTTTTCATTTATGGTAGTTATTCTTTCTATCAATTCTTGCATTCCTTCAAAGCTCAATTACACTAGAATCAGTTCATCTTCTTTCTTTACTATATTTTTGCATTGATTATTTATACTCTGAGGCAGATTCTCTGTCTTCATGATGTTTTGTAGGAAAATCTGTGTGACCTCTGTATGTGATACCAGTTTTTGTACATGATTCAGCATAATTTGGAGTGAAGGCTTTTCTACTTACTACACTACAGTAAATTGTACTATATTTCGTAACATTATGTAAGTATTGTGTTTTATTTGAGCTATTTTTATTAATACAGTGAACAGTTGCACGACAATTCAGTGACAATGGTTATGTGCCACACTCTGCCCCTACTGATCTGTCTATAGGGTCTTAAAAAACAATACCGACAAACTTAGAAGGCTTATAGAGTTCATGAGGAACACATTAAGGATAGGAACTCGTTTACGGAAGACGACAACGCTACGACGCTAGAGAGCGACAAAGTTATTGTTGTTAGTGCCTGCCACTAGAATAGCCTTCGGCAGCAAATGTGATTTTGTGCGCTGACGGACCGTAGGCGGAAAGTCTCGCAAAGATGTTTGTCATTCAGTGACTGCGACTGATTGCCAGGATCGCCGTTGGAGAAGATGGAGCTAACAACTCCTACCTCCTGTAAATGATAAACTTTGTTGCTTCAGTAGGTGACGGTTTCAGACACGGGTTTCGATTGGCTGTTTATTTTTCTCTTATATATAGGAAAACACTGGAGAATTTCCAATAGAAAATTTCATGAGAGGAATTCGTGGTGGTTCATCAAACAACTCAGGAGACTAATGACCGCAGAAAGAGAATGAACTGGGCGGTATGTTACGCTGAATGAATGACGAAAGTCTTGCATAATGCGCCGACCACTGTGGCCGAGCGGTTCTAGGCGCTTCAGTCCGGAACCGCGCTGCTCTTTACGGTCGCATGTTCGAATCTTGCCTGTGGCCTGGATGTGTGTGATGTTCTTATGTCAGTTAGGTTTAAGTAGTTCTATGTCTAGGGTACTGGTGACCTCAGATGTTAAGTCTCATAGTTCTTAGAGCCATTTGAACCAATTTTGGTACCATAATGGTTTGAGACAGGCAAACTATACCTACCAACACACCCATACGGTTGGTGAGCATACCAGATAAGGTGCTGGAATCGCAATGTGGAAACTGGTGGCTCAGATCCCCTTCCAACAACTGCGACCGGAATTGTCGGTTGTTTCCATTGATTACTTAACAGTAATATACAAGTGCCAGAATTGTTCCTTTGAAAAGCACACGGTCAATTTCCCTCCTTATACAATACTCTAAAATACAAAACTGAGAAGCTTAATGATTTGTGAAATGCATAACAATATAGGACAAAAAGAGTATTTACTCGAGCTTCGTGGTATTGTTGGTAATTTCAGATAGTCCTATGTGGAGTACACCACATACGGGTAAATCATCTTAGGGCTCCATACCCACATTTTACAAGAATTGAAGGCAATATTCCGGTGCAATAACAGCCGTTCTTGGAAAAAGTTCCCAGCAGATACCATTTAGTGCCTTCAGTTCTAAATAACCGTCGCCTTTAAGTGAAGGTTTCTTGCAATGAAGCGGCGTTCCAATGATTATTGTTTTGTACCGACTGGTTCGAATGGCTCTGAGCACTGTGGGACTTCACTGCAGAGGCCATCAGTCCCCTAGAACTTAGAACTACTTAAACCTAAGTAACCTAACAAACATCCATGCCCGAGGCAAGATTCGAACCTGCGATCGTAGCGGTCGCGCGGTTGCAGACTGTAGCGCCTAGAACCGCTCGGCCACTGCGGCCGGCTGTACCGACAGGAGAGCAGTGGTACTGCAATGATAAATGATAGTATGTTGCACGTAAAAGTACACAGGTTTATTTGTGGACCTTTCGGCGGATGGGAAAAGTTATGAAATACACTCCTGGAAATGGAAAAAAGAACACATTGACACCGGTGTGTCAGACCTACCATACTTGCTCCGGACACTGCGAGAGGGCTGTACAAGCAATGATCACACGCACGGCACAGAGGACACACCAGGAACCGCGGTGTTGGCCGTCGAATGGCGCTAGCTGCGCAGCATTTGTGCACCGCCGCCGTCAGTGTCAGCCAGTTTGCCGTGGCATATGGAGCTCCATCGCAGTCTTTAACACTGGTAGCATGCCGCGACAGCGTGGACGTGAACCGTATGTGCAGTTGACGGACTTTGAGCGAGGGCGTATAGTAGGCATGCGGGAGGCCGGGTGGACGTACCGCCGAATTGCTCAACACGTGGGGCGTGAGGTCTCCACAGTACATCGATGTTGTCGCCAGTGGTCGGCGGAAGGTGCACGTGCCCGTCGACCTGGGACCGGACCGCAGCGACGCACGGATGCACGCCAAGACCGTAGGATCCTACGCAGTGCCGTAGGGGACCGCACCGCCACTTCCCAGCAAATCAGGGACACTGTTGCTCCTGGAGTATCGTCGAGGACCATTCACAACAGCCTCCATGAAGCTGGGCTACGGTCCCGCACACCGTTAGGCCGTCTTCCGCTCACGCCCCAACATCGTGCAGCCCGCCTCCAGTGGTGTCGCGACAGGCGTGATTGGAGGGACGAATGGAGACGTGTCGTCTTCAGCGGTGAGAGTCGCTTCTGCCTTGGTGCCAATAATGGTCGTATGCGTGTTTGGCGCCGTGCAGGTGAGCGCCACAGTCAGGACTGCATACGACCGAGGCACACAGGGCCAACACCCGGCATCATGGTGTGGGGAGCGATCTCCTACACTGGCCGTACACCTCTGGTGATCGTCGAGGGGACACTGAATAGTGCACGGTACATCCAAACCGTCATCGAACCCATCGTTCTACAATTCCTAGACCGGCAAGGGAACTTGCTGTTCCAACAGGACAATGCACGTCCGCATGTATCCCGTGCCACCCAACGTGCTCTAGAAGGTGTAGGTCAACTACTCTGGCCAGCAAGATCTCCGGATCTGTCCCCCATTGAGCATGTTTGGGACTGGATGAAGCGTCGTCTCACGCGGTCTGCACGTCCAGCACGAACGCTGGTCCAACTGAGGCGCCAGGTGGAAATGGAATGGCAAGCCGTTCCACAGGACTACATACAGCATCTCTACGATCGTCTCCATGGGAGAATAGCAGCCTGCATTGCTGCGAAAGGTGGATATACACTGTACTAGTGCCGACATTGTGCATGCTCTGTTGCCTGTCTCTATGTGCCTGTGGTTCTGTCAGTGTGATCATGTGATGTATCTGACCCCAGGAATGTGTCAATAAAGTTTCCCCTTCCTGGGACAATGAATTCACGGTGTTCTTATTTCAATTTCCAGGAGTGCATATGATCTCAAAGAGCAATAAGTTTTGTCGAGATAAGGGGCGAGAATGCTATCAGCATAATCCCCCAACGGAGATAAGGCTAATATTCCTCTTCTTTTTCTTTTATCTTTGTCCCGCATCGGCACAGGGTCGGCTGGCCCTTGTTTTCGCCATCCCTATACCCCACCCTCGTCTCTGGAATATTTTAACCGCACCACTCTGTGCTTAGTGCTACTCATGTGGACGTGAGTGAAAGTTATCTAAATGTTTGCGTATCGTGGTTACCAGCCCAGTATTCACGTAATGGGATGTAGGGAAACGCCTAAAAGCCACTTTCAGGCTGGCCACCTCACCAATATTCGTGGTTAATTCGCTGGGAGAATTCGATTAGGTGTTGGCGCACCTCTCCGTCCGGTAAGCGGCGCTTTAAAAGGTATTACTAGCCAGATGATGGAAACATAAGTTATCAACTGCATAAAACAGAGGTAATTTTGGTCTTAGGAAATCGCAGCTGAATCAACCACACATTCGCTAACTCCTACAAGTCGAATATATCAGGAACATAACTGAAAGTCCTAAATGAGAAGCGCCATTTTTTGGGTTGTGTGAAAAGCTTCAACAACCGTTACTGTTCACCAGTTTGTAACACGGGAGTAGGGAAAGTGAACTTCAAATATCACCCGAAGGAGACATACGGAATTTGAACGGAAGTATGTTATGGAGTCAGTGACACACCTCCGTAATTATTGATGAATACTGTTTTCCTGGAACAGATACAAAAAGGAGCGGTATTAAAAGTATTCAACACCGTTGTTGAGAGTCCTCCCTCTGGCTCAATATCCTCTGGGAACCGCAAGCAGTGGAGCGTTCGCGGCGGCACCGGAAATGGTACAAAGTGACTGGGGAACAGGGCAGGAAGCCGTCTTCATTAAAAATGCGTGTAAACACCGCGAGTAAACATACCGTACCGTCTCTGTGGTACTTCCCCGGATCCCGACGAAGTTATAATTGTAGCACAGAGGGGAGACAGTAGCACCATCAAAGAGATAAGGGGACTGGTTAGTTGTTGCCCTGTTCCCGCGGCATGCCGTCATCTTAAACAAGGTTCGTGGTGGGTGAATGGTGAAAGAGGAAATAGTTACGCATTACTGAAAAGTGGGAGGTCTCTAGTTGATAATAGTCAGAGTGCACCGGAGTTAAAGTTCCACTGACATTCAGATTATTTTGGACTGATGCGGGTACTGTGTGGTCCGAGATATTTTTCCTGTAGTAAGGAACCCGCTTGAAAGAAAAGTGATCGCGGCTTATGGAGTAAATGTAAATAATATGACATCTAGATTCCGATGTGACTTACCCTATGCAGATGTATCTAGTTTGTTTGCAAACTGCGCACTAGGGGGACGCTACTGTCCAAAAGAGAAAAAATATAATGAAACAGTGATATCTCACAATGGCAAGTCAACATTTTCATCTGGTTGTGTAGATCGTCAGCGTCCGTTTACGGTATTATTGTCAGGTTTGTAGTGAATTTTGCGTACGTTACTGGCTCTGTTACAATACAGCTCCATTGATTTGTGGATACGCTGGAGAATACATTTGAAAACATAACACAAGAGTTAAGATGTCTTCTATATAATAAACATAAATAACTGTAATCACCAAGGTAATAGGTGACAAGAAGTATTACTAACAAGTAACTTTTGTGAAACTTCATTGTAAGTGACCATCAGCTATTTATTTTTATCCTCAATGCTCTTTCGATCCGTAGACCATTTTCAAGAAGGGGTTTGAGGACAGAAAGAACCTTTAAAGTTTACAGGTCACGATATGCCGACAAATTAAAAATCATGGCGTTAGCATATTGTGACCTGCACACTTTAAAAGCTTTATCTGTCTGTTAGGATTCGCATTCAGAATTATCTATTGGTCAAATATGGTAGCATTGAGCATAAAAATAAACAGCTGATGATCATCTAGAATATTGTTGTTGTCGTTGTGGTCTTCAGTCCTGAAACTAGTTTGATGCAGCTCTCCATGCTACTCTATCCTGTATAAGGTTCTTCATCTCCCATTACCTACCGTAACCTGTACCCTTCTTAAACTGCTTAGTGTATTCATCTCTTGGTCTCTCTCTACGATTTTTACCCTCCACACTGCCCTCCAATACTACATTGGTGATCCCTTGATGCCTCAGAAATGTCCTACCAACCGGTCCCTTCTTCTAGTCAAGTTGTGCCACAAACTCCTCTTCTCCCCAAATGTATTCAATACCTCCTCATTAGTTATGTGATCTCCCCATCTAATCTTCAGCATTATTCTGTAACACCACTTTCGAAAACTTCTATTCTCTTCTCGTCCGAGCTTCCGGTTACTTCTGATAACCAATGGAACCTTAATAAAACGTTGATCAGAACCAAGAGATTGATTCAACAATAATTTTATTTCCTTCTGGGAAAATTTTGTCCACTACCTTCTCAGTGAACTAAAATGCGCGCGCGCGCGCGTGCGTGTGTGTGTGTGTGTGTGTGTGGAGAGAGCGCGGGACAGAGAGAGAGCGCGGGACAGAGAGAGAGCGCGGGACAGAGAGAGATAGAGAGAGAGAGAGAGAGAGAGAGAGAGAGTGAGAGAGAGAGCGCTGTACACTTAAGAACGCATGGAGAGTTGTGGTGAAATGTGAAAGGGAGAGATGCGCAGTCTTCGTTCCTTACAGTTGATCACTACAGTGTATTAAAGAAATGCACAGCACACATTCCAGTTTTCAATCCACGGACTCGTTTTTAATGTTAATGAATATTCTGTAGGGTAATATTAAAGAAAAACTGCGTCCAGGTGACGTCCAGCGAGGGACAAATCGCACAAGTTAACGCATTATTTTAGCTTAACAATTTCTCTGGTCAAACATAGCAGCTTCGGACGCATTCTCGTTTTGTCGATGAAAGTTAATGAACTGCTACTCTGTCCTCAGCACATTATCTGCACGATTAATTGAAAAGTATTCGATAATGCTATTATATTAATTTAAAACGTTTTGTTTGTCCGTTAACAGAGAGACAGAGAGAGGGAGATAGAGACAGAAAACAGGACCTCGGGAGCGCTTAATTTTTGCTCTGCTTGTGAAATGCGTATATGCGTGACCGATAATGTAATTTACTCGATATTCAGCAGCCAATTTCATTTTAGTGAAAAATAACGTTGATTACTCCGCCAGATTTTGCGAGAAGGGGAAATAAATGAGATCAAACAAATGTGGTGGCGCGTTATACAAAACTGCTGCTGATGCTTTTAGGGGAGGTCATTGTACTTCGGTACACTCCTCAGACTTTCAGCCCTGTAAGAGTAGTGTAATACATTTATTCCAGTTTTAAACAATAGCATTCGCATTTTATTTGCCATATTTTTTTCCGAAATTACAAAAATGACAGCGAAAAATCAATTTTTTCTTCAAATGTCAAAACACATTCCAAGTTTGTGGTGATGTACTCGTATATGAACGGGAGTCAAATGAAAATCGAATATTCGCCACAACGGGACCATGGATTGGTCCCGTTTAAAATTATTCACCACACCCTGTGAGACATTTGTGGGGGGGGGGGGGGGGGGGGGGCACATTGACCAAAGAGATACGATGACCAGTTGGTGTTATTTCACAATTAAACTGTCGTTAGAACACCCCACCTACCATATGGGTTAGTGCTAACAATACCTTCGTCTTCTGCAAACTCGTCAGAGCATGTACATTGTCGAATGAGGAGGAGGACGCGTTTTAGTTTTTCTTGTTATTTAAAGTTAATTTTACTTTTTCAGAATATTTTGTTGTGTAGTGATTTCTGGCGTTCCCCAAGGTAGTGTTATAGGTCCTTTGCTGTTCCTTGTCTGTATTAACGATTTTGGAGACAATCTGAGCAGCCGTCTACGGTTGTTTGCAGATGACGCTGTCGTTTATCGACTAATAAAGTCATCAGAAGAAAAAAAACAACTGCAAAACGATTTAGAAAAGATATCTGAATAGTGCGAAAAGTGGCAGTTGACTCCAAATAAGGAAAAGTGCGTGCTCATACATATGAGTGCTACAAGGAACCCGTTAAACTTCGGTTACACGACAAATCAGTCTAATTTAAAAGCCGCAAATTCAACTAAATACCAAGGTATTACAGTTACGAACAACTTAAATTGGAAGGAAAACATAGAAAACGTCTTGGGGAAGGCTAACCAAACACTGCGTTTTATTGGCATCACACTTAGAAAACGAAACAGATCTACTAAGGCGACTGCCTACACTACGCTTGTCCGTCCTCTTTTAGAATACTGCTGCACGTTGAGGGATCCTTACCAGATGGGACTGACGGGGTATATCGAAAAAGTTCAAAGAAAGGCAGCACGTTTTGTATTATACCGAAATATGGGAGTGTCACAGAAATGATATACGATTTGGTCTGGATATCATTAAAGGAAAGGCTTTTTTCGTTGCCAAGGAAACGTCTCACGAAATTCCAATCACAAATATTCTCCTCCGAAAGCGAAACTATTTTGTGACACCGACCTACACAGGGAGGAACGATCACCACGATAAAATAAGCGAAATCAGAGCCCGTACGGAAAGATATAGGTGTTCGTTCTTCCCACGTGCTGTACGAGATTGGAGGAATAGAGAATTGTGAAGGTGGTTCGATGAACCCTCCGCCAGGAACTTAAATGTGATTTGCAAAGTATCCATGTAGATGTAGATGTAGATACAGACGTAGTGCAAGACAGTACTCCTACTAAACAAGTAACTACAACGATTAAAGTACATATCTTAAGGATTGTTTTGACAGTGTATACAGCGATAAATGATAAAAACGTTTTCGTAAACGAACTAACATAATTCCAGTATGCGATGGGGCACATTAGCCCACTTAAATAGGGGAAAGGTGGCCGACGTTGGCCAATCTGACCCACTGTTTTTTATAAGTAAATAATTTAATTGATTTTTATTGATTTTTACTAACTTTAATTTGTCGAGTTCCTCGAACGAAGAACCATAATCAGTGCGCGGCCCTATAAAGACACTTTGCAGAAACTGCGATGTACCATAAAGTCAAAATGCGCAGTAATGCTATCGGGCGGATTCATTCTGTTGTAAAATAGCATACGGTCCCACCCTTACAATCGGACGATGTCCATGAGTTAGCGATTTGGTTGGGAAACACAATAGCATCCCTCGTGTAGTCCGCATCGCTCAACGTTTGATTTTCACATCCCCGGCCACTTGAAGAAAGACATGCGTGGAAGTCGGTTCCAGTCTGATGCAAGCGTGGGTGCATTTGAGAATCTGTCCGCTGCCGTCCACGTTATACGAAACAGGGATTGAGTCGTTTCTCTCCCTGTAGAATAATTTTTTTAAACCGGGTGCTGAGCACTTTAAATAGAACCAACGCATGGTTCCTTTATGGTGGTTGTTTGTTTTTTATTTGATTGCCCCTCATAGTTAAGGAATCGAGAGTATGTTTTGTTTAACTGATACGGTTAAGCTGAAATTTCTTTATTCAAATCTAGTAAAAGCAGTAGACTCCACGAAGAGCTTATGGAGCCTCTTCTACCTAGCAGCGAGGCAGTAACTACAACATACGAATTCACCTGTAATAACAGACTTTCGTTACGAGGACTAGCAGTGCATTCTGGAACAGAATGCACTGTTGTCGTAGAAGTAAGGGGGCAGGTTAAAGTCATTTACCAAAACACTCGGATTTACCCACTCTAGATTATTTGACAACGATTCTCTCTGCAACTTCAAATCCGTTGGTGAACAACATCTGCCACAAAGACAGATACTTCAACGCGACGTAGCACACAAGTCACTACACAGATAAACAAAGAAGCAATTATAGAAGCCATTGAAACGACACATAGAGCTTAGCTACTATATTTACCAATGTGTTCCACTAGTAAACTTAGCCACAACGTAAAAGCACTACTTGTATTGGCTAGCGCGCATTACGAATAACATTGCACTAGACAGCCACAGGTTTTCGGCACTAGCCTTTATAAACATGACTCAGCTTCAGAAGGCAATAACCTATCTAGCCTTATGCAGAAAATCACAATAAATCCATTAATTACTCATCTAACACTTGCAGTTAACCTTAATCTAGAACTACAGTGCTCACTCAAGATATTTGAATGTGGCCACATTGATGGTAGCTAGAACTAGGAAGCTGGAGATTTATTATGTGTAACCAAGTCAATAACCACACTTTCGGCTACCAACCAACACCGTTCGCAATCGCCTGCACAGAAAATACAAAAAACATTGGGGTGCACACACACACAGGGTAGCCTCTTCATAGTATCAGCCAAGATGATGTTCGGCTTACAGATATCTTAAGAAATATCAGCCACATACAAACAAACAATTCTAACTTCCAACATGAACACGAGAACTCATTGTACACCACGAGACTACTCTGGCTTTTGGCAGGAAGGTACCGGTACACTATCACACAGCAAGAAACTTAATCAGGCTAACAGTTAAATGAGTAAATGCCCAATGCGGAAACCTCCGCAGCACGATATCCATAATCTTAAACAAACATGCATAATGAGTGAAACTGAGCAGGTGTGAATAAAATAACCGAAATATCTATTCAGATTCCGAATTAATGATGTGATAAAAAGAGTAACAGGCTACACTGATAAACGTCAAGGTGAAAGAAAACCAAGTAAAACAACAGCCAGTTCCAGCTGGGTGCTCATTCTACACACCAGTGAAATTCCTGCAAGAATCATTTTGTACACCTCGTTCCACAACCGTAGGATCCCAACATAATATGCGACATCCCAACTTCAAAGACCAACTGGTCCAACGAAACCGACTCGGGCGCTCACTTCCACCAACAGTTGGTGTGCTGCAGGAGGTGTACACCGTGCCGCCACAAGCAACGATGATGGCTATTAGCACTATGGGACTTAACATCTGAGGGCATCAGTCCCCTAGAACTCAGAACTATTTAAACCTAACTAACCTAAGGACATCACACACATCCATGCTCGAGGCAGGATTCGAACCTGCGACCCTAGCGGTCGCGCGGTTCCAGACTGTAGCGCCTAGAACCGCTCGGCCACTCCGGCCGGCAAGCCACGATGAGATTCCACATTCACAGAGCGCTCATTCTCAGCCAATAGTACTCGCGTGACAAACATGGAGAAATACTTCGCGACGAGGCCCACGAGAAAGTCGGGCCAAGGCACGAATGTCACAGCACGTGACACTGCAGGTCTTACGAGTGCAACAGCCGTATCCGGCAGAGAGCTAGTAACTATTTCAGAGTTTAGTAATCAATTTTATACTGATTTGCTATAGGTCCTTCACGTAGTAGGGTGTTCGTGAAGTGTGGTGAATAAGCCGGCTACTGTGACGTCTCAAGTTCGCTGCAGGGCCCGTATTTCTCGTGGGCCCCGGCCGCGCGAGAGAGGCACCAGCTAACCAGCGTAACATTCCATAAACGAACCGATTCACATTGCACAAGGTATAACATGGTCATGTACCTAGAAACAAATATTCGACGGAATTTGAACTATTGCAATAATGAACAGTTTGTCTACACTGTATTTAGTAGAGTATCTGTTGCATTATTACTCTACTACACACCAATAATCTGTAAGTGAAATCAAATAAAGCAGTAATATTATATATAAAAAAATAGTTGAAAGTTAGATAGAGTTTTTGGAAACCAACACAAATTTCTAATTTCAACACAGGTAAAATTGGGTTAAGACATTAAAGAAACTTAATTCATTTGCAAATATCGCATGTTCCGTGGTAAATGTACTCCTTCTGTTTTAATATTTACAAACGCTGTGCAGGAACAACATCACGTTTGTAAAGAACAATAACTATACAGAGTGGCAGAAACTGCTAATCCTGGTCTCTAGAGGGTATTTCTTTAATTCTAAAACCAGTCACTAGACTCAAGAACATGTCAAACAACATCGTGCGTTCTAAATTTTACTATACTCTACCTACAACACTGTCCCATACCACCCTCATTTCTTGTGAAGCGCCAGAAGTGATTTTCAAAAGGAAGTTAATGTACATTACATAAATATGCTGAAATGTAACCAGTGACGAATAACAGTTACATGGTCTTCTCCTTTTTGGTCAGAAAAAGGCCTCTTGGCTTCTTGGCGAGGAAAGTTCATGATAATTAAGGTTTCTATTTGGAGTTCGTTTTTAAATAAAATGAAAGCACTTTCTTGCAGCTGTCCATTAATATATCCATTTCCAGAAATCTACCTACAGTTCCGCAAATGAAAAAAACAAAATACAAAACGTATCGTATGTAGTCAACTTTCAATTCGGTTTAGTGCGTAATTGAAACAGGAAATTACTCTCATACATTGTATCATAACAACGTTTTCCACAGCGTAATTCATCAAATAACATTAGGAAGAGATCGAAAATAAAATTTCCACGATCGACGTATACTGGCACGTCTAACTCTTCGTGCTGCACGTCAGCCCAGCATCAGTTTAATATCAGTGCGTGGGCTGCAATTATAGTTGGCTGTCTGATACATCTACATCTACTCACATACATTTCGCAACGCACCACACGGTGCACTGTGAAGGGTACATTGTATCACTGCTACTCGTTCCTTCCCTGTTCCACCATAAAACCACACGAGGAAAAGCACTAAATTCTCTTATGTCGTCCTGTTTACGCGAGGTTTATGTTGTTCACAGTATAATTGCTTTACAGTCAATGGCAAAAACCAGTCCTATATTCTCAATAAAGTTTCGCCAGAAAAAAGACGGCTTCCCACCAGGGAGTCCTATGAGTTCACGGGGTACGTCGGTCGTATATACGTGTTGTCGGAACTTACTGGTAACACATCTAGCTGCACGCCGCTGAACTGCTTTGATGTTTTCCTTTAGTCTGATTTGGTAGGGATACCAAACATTCGAGTAGTACTCCATAATGTGCCGGATAACACTACACGGTGTCCTTTATAGAAGAGCTGCACATCTCCCAACAAATCACAGTCGGCCATTCACCTTCCTATTACCGGCCTTAAGCGCTCGTTCCATTTCATACCACACTACTGGTCTGCGTCTTCCCCTAATTCATGCTGTATCAATAACTTTCCCATTATTACCGTCGACTTACGTGCCTAGTCTATTCTTTAGCGGGCCAAAGAGATGAAAGAAGGTGGTAGATCTGTGGTACAGATCGTTTGAGGAACAACGGTCCGCAGAAATTTTGTGATCATCTATCCGGTAAGCAGAGTTGTTAGTGTCCTTATGTTATCGTAGAGGAGGAGAAGAGTAGCCACGAAGATGCAGTAATTGATACTTCAATTTCCTAAGAGCCTCACAAGAGACTTCGGAGTTGATCGTTTGACCATTATGGAGAACAACGAACAGAATACCCCATTCAGAGACCCATTAGACTATGGTCATGTCTTCAGCAGCTGCCGGCCGGTGTGGCCGAGCGATTCTAGGCACTTCAGTCTGCAACCGCGCGACCGCTACGGTCGCAGGTTCGAATCCTACCTCAATCATGGATGTCCTTAGGTTATATAGGTTTAAGAGTTCTTAGTTCCAGGGGACGGATGTTAAGTCCCACAGTGCTCAGAGCCATTTGAACCACTTTTCCTTCAGCAGCTGAGGGTACTGTTTCGAAATTCGTCTTTCAAGCAGACGTCGTTTGGTGCAACTCCATCGCCTGTGAGAGTTTCTGACAAGAGGTCCCTATCAAGCTCATAACGAACAAACAATGTTGCATAGAAAAAAAGCAGTCTTAACTCCGTTCGAACAGGCCTTGGAAGGTCCAACGGTACCGACTGGCCACCATGTCATCCTCAGCCCACAGGCGTCACTGGATGGGGATATGGAGGGGCATGTGGTGAGCACACCGCTCTCCAGCCGTATGCCAGTTTACGAGACCGGAGCTGCAGCTTCTCAATCAAGTAGCTCCTCAATTTGCCTCACAACGGCTGAGTGCACCCCGTTTGCCAAAAGCGCTAGGCAGATCGGATGATCACCCATCCAAGCGCTAGCCCAGCCCGACAGCGCTTAGCTTCGGTGTTCTAACGGGTACAGGTGTTACCACTGCGGCAAGGCTGTTGGCCAGTGTGGCATAGACCTTCCTTCATTTCCCTCTGTCCGCAAACATTTGAATAAGCTAACCGGTGAACAAGTGTATAAGCAATGCCAACAGAAATGCCAAGTTGAGCACTGAGTTGACTATTATTCTTCGATCAATTCGAATAAAATTGTCCACACGTTGCAAATATGTCGACGTTACAGCTGCCTTGTCTTCCCTCTTCCTCTCCCACCCCTCGGGTCTCCTGCCTCTTAGTGTAACCGCCGATGCCCCTACTCTCTTCATCCCGCCGCTTCCCCTGCTGCCCCTTGTGCTCCCCTCCTTTACCATCCTCTCTCGCCTTTCCCTTGCCAGATCCCACCTGGAAATTTTATTCTTAGTTGTTTGTGCTCCAAGTGGGTTTTAAGTGTGTTGTTCAGGAGTGTTTTAAATATTGTAGCCGACTTTTAACCTGTGTATTCGTATTCAGTGTCTTCTCTGTGATTTAAGAATCGCCAACTGTGTTTTTTAACTTTCCGGTGACTTTTTTAACTGTCCCCCATGAACGCCTCCATGTCAGTGTATTTTTACCTCCATCTTCTCCCCGTACTCTGTTTTATGTTCCCCCTTTTTATCGCCTTACGTATGTATCATTTGATTCCTGTTTTAGTTGCCATGTCACTCGGCCGAAGAGCAGCGGACTGTACCACTGACAGCCCTACCCTGCCCATATGGGGCAGGCGCATGAAATCACAATAAAGAAAAAAAATGATGACAACACCGCAATCTGGAGTCCAAAAGGACATGATCGTTGGCTTTTGGGCCATGGGTGGAAGCATTTTCGAAACTGCTAAGTTTGTGAACTAGTTGCGTCCTGCTGTGGTTAAAATAATTAAGAGAGGCGCAAGACTGGCTGGCGCCTACAACAGCTGGCACGAGCGAATACAAGCTAAATAATGGAGATGGAGACTGCAGTTACCGCACTAACAGGTCAGCGCTATTGCCTGCTGCTTCTCTCAAAGCCAAATCTACAAAAGAGAAACCACTGTAACAGCGGATTTGGATAACTTACTAGTTTTGTCACAATTTCACCTCTAAGAATTTTTACTAGTTTTGTCATTATTTAACCACTAAGAATTTTCAAATGAGTTTCTTCTCTATGGTGCAGATTCAAACGTTGAATTAAGTTTCTTGCTCTGTAGGTTGTGTTATCTCTTTCTACAACAGTTGCATCCAAGGTTACGCTGATGAAGCAAGGCACTATGACGACCTGCTTGACACAACATTGGTCCACCTATGGAGCAGAAGTGCTTCTGTGTGGCATTGAGTGAACAAGCTCTCCCAAGTTTCCGAAGGTGTGTAGCATCAGACGTCTACACACACACATCTCGTTATTCGAATCAGTTAGAGGCCAGTGGCTTGTGGAAGCGAGATAGCGCCAGTAAAGTCCCGTATGCGTTCTATCGGATTCAGATAGTCGATAGCCAAGACGTCAGCATGAGTTGACTACAATGCTCCTCAAGCGACTGTAGTACGCTTCTGGTTGATGACAGGTACAGTGAATCCGGCGGGAAGATGCCACTGCAATCAGGAAAGTTATGAAGAAATACAAGTGTCCACATAATCTACGAGGGTAAGTAAATTATTACCCGCAATTTAGTTATATTTTCGTTTATTTTGGTAGTACTGTATTTTTACGTTGATGACGCATGCTTTGTTTATATGTGTTACCTCTTTGCAATTTTCAATTTCCTAGGTTAGTTTCTGTTATCGCTGCCGTGCTGTTAATCATGGCTGCTCCGCTGTGTACTTGCACCAAAAAAGAGCAACGTTCAGTGATTCGTTTTTTTGTGGTCGGAAGGCGTATCAGGGCCCGAAATTCACCGAAGACTTTCGATACAGTACTAGAACAGTGTTTTACCACAGCGGAGTGTTTACGAATGAATTGAAAAATTCCGAAATGGTACACAAGTGTTACGTGCGATGAAGGAGTCGGACGATCGATTACCGCCACAAATGAAAAAAGCATTGACCATTCACGTGAAATGATTCTCTTAGACAGACGATTAACTATTGACGAAGCGGTACATCGTCTGCAAATTAGTTACGGTTCTGCCTACGAAATCATCCACATCGGACTTGGGTTTCGCAAAGTTTGTGCAAGATGGGTCCCAAAACAACTCACACAGTAACATAAACAAACGCGCTTGGACATCTGCAAAAAGCATTTGGATCGCTATGGTAACAAAGGGGACAACTTCTTAAACACGAACATTACTGGTGACGAAACATGGATCCATCATTACGAGCCAGAGAGTAAACGGAAGAGTATGGAATGGAAACATACAAATTCGTCGCGCAAGAAAAAGTTTAAGGCCCAACCGTCCGCAGGAAAACTGACGCTACGTTTTTTTGGGACGCACGAGGTCCACTACTGGAACATTATGGGGAAAGGGCACAACAATAAGTGTACGTTACAGAGAGATGCTTACTGCAATTCGAAGTAAACGCCGAGGACTGCATTCAAAAGGTGTTGTATTGTTGCACGACAATGCCCGTCCGCAACCTGCAGCCCGCACTGCTGAAACGCTCCAGAAACTCAAATTTGAAGCACTGGATCATCCTCCATATAGCCCCGATCTTTCCCCTTATTACTATCACTTGTTTGGTCCATTCAAACAGGCATTAAGGGGCCGTTGATTTGCCTCGGACGAAGCGCTGAAAGAAGCCGCCCATTCCTGCCTCGCAGCTCAACAGAGTACCTTGTTTTAGGAGGGCATCAAGAAGCATGTACAACGTTGGACCAAGTGCGCTGAAACGCAAGGAGACAATGTCGAAAAGTTTCCCATTTTATTACGA
Organism: Schistocerca gregaria; assembly: GCF_023897955.1. Lineage (NCBI taxonomy): Eukaryota > Metazoa > Arthropoda > Insecta > Orthoptera > Acrididae > Schistocerca > Schistocerca gregaria. Next base: position 180,239,248 of record NC_064923.1, on the reverse strand, counting down.
TAAAATTTTATAGCTACTTTGCGGGTAATAATTTACTTCCGCCGTACTGTTGTCATGCTGCCTTCGTCACTAAACAGGTCCTGTAGAAACGGAGGCGAAATTCCCTCATGATAGAATACAACCGGTCTGTGACTTGGCGCGTTGGATGTTTCGAGCATGAGTTCAGCAGTACCACGTCGTATCCTGAGACGACTATAGATCTGGCGTAACAATAAATATGGTTCACCCGATCAGGCGACTGGTTTCCATTGATCTACGCCCCAATCTCGATGATCCCGTACCCATTCCAGTCGTAATCGTCGATGTCGTCGTATCAATATGTGAACTCGTGAAGGAGGGGGGGGGGGGGGGGGGGGAGAGGGGATGGCTTCTATTGTGAAGCCCTTTTTTAGCAAGGCGCACTGAACTTAGAAACACTTATGCCTGGACCAGCGTTGTACTTCGTCATTAGATATGCTGCAGAGTGAGAAATCCTCCACGACATCCACGTTCTGTGTTAAGGCGCGGACGTGCAACACCCGCTCACCTACAAGTCGTTTCACTGTATCAACCACATTCCACAGATGTTCATGACTGTAGCACGCGAACAGCGGACTAACTTAGCAGTTTCCAAGATTCTGGTTATCAGGCGGCTTTTCATAGAAATCTGCTTTTTGTCAAAGTCGCTTACGTCAGCAGTTTCCTTATTTGCAACCTGTATCTTGGCTAGGCTTACACATTCTGTCTCTGCTCCGCCTGTATACATTCTTTCCCACATTACGTCACCGCAATGCCACCAGGTGGCATTTATTCTAACATTGGTCAGTGGTCATAATGTTTAGATTCAGTAACGAGTGTCGTGTAATAACGATATGTGGAATGACTCCACCACCACTCAGCGTCAGGCTGTACTGGATCGTCTTGTGTCCACGTGAGCAATGTTCAAACATTAGGATTTTAATTACAAGGCGAATTTAGGTTTTTAACTTCAGGTATACTTTCTTGACTGGCATCTCCAATACGAGAACTAATTTAAAACCATGTTTCTACTCAGCAGAATGTATTCAGTAAGCAAAATATTTATGTAAATATCTTTCAGTATGCCTACCTGGACAGTGTGACAGGTAAAGCCTTAGGGAACCATTAATGTTACAACTGTTTTTCATAATGAAATTTAAAAATTACTGAAATGTGACATCATGTGAACAGTTCTGAAATGAAAAACGACCAAGCAATACATAGTACGCAGCCAGAGGTTACGCTTTCTCATTGTCATGGATTATACGAACTGCAGACAAGCTGGGAATTTAAAATAATTCTCAATTATTCTCCAGCCTCAGTTGTATACTTTTAATTACATGTTTCGATCAGGCTGATGAGATTTTGCACAGACACGACGAGTATCTGACGCAGCTACTTAGATCTGTAAATGATCGTAAGCGATCGAAACATGCCATGTAATTAAAAAATTTTACTGAGATTGTAGAATAAATGAGTTTCTTAAAATATAAATTCTGTCGATACGAATATATCGGCCATACTAATGCTGGAAATTTATACTTCCTTATACTGTACATCGAAAACTCATAACCATTTTACTGTGTAGAAATATTCCTTTTCTTAAGGTGTTTGAGTGGCACCAAAACCGTTTTTCATTAGTGCAGTGAGACGATATGCTTTCATCGAATACTCCCTGACCACCGGTGGGCGTGATTCATTGTAACCGTCATAATGTGTAACGTCTCTACCGTAGCCTGAGGTCGTTGGGTACTGTTATAGGGCGTTCCTGCGCATTCTGGACCTCTTACAGGGAAAGCATGATAATTGTGGTCATAAAATCAAAAAATCGAGCTACACCCGAAACATGATGGCGGTGTTGGGCCTTCTCTCTATATTCAGACCTAAATGCAACACTATTTGCCCAGCGATGGATGACTTGGGTGATATTGGCAGTCTGTATTTTGGATGTTCAGGAAATGTTCCCCCTCGAAAACCACCTCGTCCTCGTTCTGGAAGTGCCTATCAGTAACTAGATTCTTCACCTGAGGAAGGGTAACAAGACAATGGATGTGTATTAGGAAAAAAGGGGACAGGGAACGGGAGGCACCACAGAGAGGATGCCTGTGTGTCGCCCGCGTAGAACAGCATGCTCTTGAGGCGGTTTCTCTATTACGAACATGTTCCGTTAGCATCACACAATAGTAGTCACAAAAGAAACTCGGCTCACCTTGCGCAGTGACGGTGGATTTCACCCTTCTCGGCGATGACGAATTCAAGATTACATTGCTTGCTTTCCCAATCTGTGTCAGAGTCATAGTGGGACACGCAGTAACGTTCTTGGTAATTAGGCGGCAAACAAAGTTACCTATATTAGCCTGACACAAAACAGCCCCCCAGCAACCACGGTTTGACGGGCTTTTTGAACCCAAAGTGCAGCGATATTTTTCAAGTTCAATATACTGAGCGAGATTTTTGAAAACTGACCCAATTTCGCTCCATTGTCATAACAGTTGCAGATTTCCAGGCCCTCCACGAATTACAACACAGTAATCCGGATTATTAATGGGGTTCTTCTGGCGGTGTGCTGCTTTATTGTGGCACGGGCTGTCAACGTGAACTAGGGTTACAGTTATGCTTCTGCAAACAAACACAAAATTAATTTAAGACCTTTATGTTTAGAGGGAAGAATTAAATCTTTTTGATTACTCCTCCCCACTCTTTCGTGTTGAAGTGTGGTCGAGGAATGGTAAGGAATAGTAAGAAACGAGCAAATTAATTTATCGATACAGACACGTCAGTTATTAGAGGATGATACTGGATTATATCTGTTGTGTATGATGTACAGTAGAGTAGCTCCTATTTTTAGGTCGAATATATTGAGAAGGTCCCTATCACTGCTTTAGGATGCTAGTAACAAATGTCCACCTGTAGTCCTGCCACCTAGGCATATAGTAGCTAGTTCCTTAAAGGCGGATGGCATCGGATGTTCTGAAATGAGCCATACCATAAAAATGTTAATAAAAAGATGTTAACAATAAGTGGACACTTGTTACCAGCGATATAAAGCAGTAATGGTCCTAGGACTCCTGCACAACTTAACGCCGTAAGTTAAACAAAAAGAACATTGACTTATTCTATATGCAGCCTCAAAGTTTTGTTACACAGCACAAAAAAAGAGTGGTGTGTACACTCGACGCAATAGACAAAGAGCTATGGGAGCTCCTTGGTTCCAATATTTGGAAAAAAACACATATAAATACTTTTATCTAAAATGTTACTGTTCTGTCGTATTTGTATGACCAATACTTTTGTTACTTTCAATTGAGGTATTAATATTGGTGTAAAAACGTTAATAATACAATCGGCAAAGTGTGTGAGTTAGAGCTTTGACGAAATCTTCATTTTTCTGCCACTGCCAAGGATCTGTCTAAAGAATCATGGGACTTATCTCACAGCTGGCAAAAAGATATATGATTAGAAACTGTCCAGTCCTGCTATTGACAGATTCTGGGATTTCATAAATTCCTAGTTGACTACTTTCAATATTTTCGGCTGTAGTATAATTAGAATTAAAGACTGCCAAGGAAATAGTATACAGGATAGGTACTACGCACGATTCTTCGGTTGATGTAAAGAATCATGCAAGTTATCACGATGAAGAACACGCTTTTATAATGAATTAAAAGAAAATTACATTCAAACCGTGCTTTGACATACACTTTTGTGCGGAAAATGCAGATATAAACAGCCATATTCTCTTCTAGTGATATTAATTCGAATTTATCACGGGAAGTAAGCACTTTCAATCTACTAATTTTCTGTTTATCTAATACGATGGAGAGCCTTTTGAGCACGAAAAAATAAACCGTGAGATTTTACATTGACATGAGAGATCGAAATTAATTCTGAGAATAACTGTTGTGCTCGCCCAAATCATTTCGAATAAGGCCTTGTTGATGTTTACAGACACATGAAACTAATGCAACTGTTCTTTGAGCTTGCTGCAATCCAGTTTGGAATTCATTAAAAATTAAAATTTCATACATTCATGTATTCAGTTTATTATCATCGATTCCAGTCCAAGTAGTCTGTGATCATTTCAAAACTAGTTTAGTTGAAGCCGTGTTTTAAAGCTAATACTTTCCTCAAAAACACACCAAGAAAGATTTATTACACTTGGTGTCAGCAGTTTTTCCACATAGTATTCATTCGAAAGACAAACACTTCGGAAAGAGTTTGCATTTGATGCTGTTGCCTTTCAGAACTGTAGCTTTTACACGGGACTGAAAATCCCAGTCAACGGAGTTTCACAGACAATTCATGCTTGTAGTAAGTTGAAATTCCGAAATGTAAATTTTTATTTTACTTTGTTTTGAACCACATTCCTGTGTAAAATTTGAAAGTGCACAAACAAATAACTTAAGCAGTTTTCTTTTGAGTTTCATATTCGCTTCCTCTCACCTCTTCACGACTGCATCTGCACACTTCAGAGCGTTTCTCATCAACTTGTTCAAATTTATGCTAGGGAATTGGTTCTCCTTTCAATCAGTGAACAAAAACTGGCCATCTTATTTAATAGGAATGTTCTTAAATGCATATTCTCAACCTTTTTGGAAAAAAGCTGTTTGTTTTCGCCTGTGAACCTCTATCTTTCAATATAATCTGTAATTTTTTGACAAAGCATCCTAACGTTATTTCACACAGGACAGTTCCTGACTGCATTTCTTTTTTAATGGTTTTAGTCATTTCAACCATATTTGTACAAGATTTCAGTACGTTTGAGACCTTGGTACCGTGCGCCCAAATTATTTTGTTCTCATCATCAATTTCATCATAATAATCTGGTAGCCTACACTTTTCCTATCGTTACAAGAAGAATTGTAACGTTCACGATTCTCTCAACGAAAAGAACTATCTAATAGAGATCGTGTTATAAGCGTCGCAGCCTTTTTCGCACTTTGTTTAGTCCAGCTCTTAATGGTTCAAAAATGGCTCTGAGCACTATGGGACTCAACTGCTGTGGTCATTAGTCCCCTAGAACTTAGAACTACTTAAACCTAACTAACCTAAGGACATCACACACATCCATGCCCGAGGCAGGATTCGAACCTGCGACCGTAGCAGTCGCACGGTTCCGGACTGCGCGCCTAGAACCGCGAGACCACCGCGGCCGGCTCCAGCTCGTAATGGCACGTTAATTAGGAAAATTCTCCTTCGCTGCTTAATGAAATGACGGGAGATTTTTCGGCGAATTTTGCTAATGACCTCCGTCCGCACTTAGAAAAATATGGAACCTTGACAGTGCAGCTGCTGGATGATAAATGGGAAACTGCCTGCTGGCTGCCAGAAGCAGATGGCGTGCCCCTAGCTGGCTATGCAGGCCCGCGCTACAGTCTCGCCAGAAAGCCTGGGGGCAAGTAGCTATGAGGAACAAGTGATGTTGGAATGTCATTCTCCATTTTGTTAACAGAATGAGAAAGAAAGTACCACAACGTAACATGTACAACTTAGAACGGTTTTTCATTCGATAATGCTGTAATAGCAAAGATATGAAAATACAAATTACCACAAAAAAGTTACAAGTACAGGTTACGTACTAGGACATCTAAAATCACTAACTGTGAATAGTATGTAAGTTGAACATCAATCTGTAATTTTAACAGAAATATAAACCCGATTTACCAAAAGTATCCATCAGTATGGGATGGCATCAGTTTGGCATGCTTTACCAACAGTACTAATGCAAGCAAAGTAGTACGGTTTGGATCCTGTGCAACCACACAACCATCACAAAATACATATTTTGCAATGATTTAGGGAGATAAGCAAAACGTTATGAAGCTGCATCAAGCCCTTGATGTGTTTGTTGGTAAATGTGTGCTTCAACTTTTCATTTCTATCGGAAAATAGTGATGTGATTAAGTAGTTGCTTATTTTGCCTGTGCGGCTGATCGTTTCCTGTTAACTTGTGGATAATATGTGGTCTTGTAGAGTGGGGAAGCAATGGTTAGACTGGGTTTTGGGGGTCTTCGTTCCCTTGCAGAATCACAATGCGAATAGTCTGTGCGGGAAGACTCAGGAAGGTGCGAGTCCATGAGATAGTCACTCATATTGTGATCGTCGACATTTCGTAGTATATGTGGCCAAATTCTTCATACTACCACAGATCTGTATGTCTGTCTAAGTACGATAGATACAGCGCTATGATACGCACGGAGCGATTTGACTAAGATTACTCGAACGTAGGTACCTCTCTATTTTTAGGGTGGCGTAAAAATAAATACATGAATTCACGTGAAAACTTGTATGGTGTTTATAGTGAATTGAAAGTAATACCAATTTCAAAGTCACATTGTGAGTTGGTTAGGACGTTCGAGCAATTAATTACTCTCTATAAGAAAAGATCTGTGTGCAGAGGTAAAGTCAGACCACATGGTTTCAAGATAATTTATTTATTTTTGTAAAATGGTATCGATTGAATATGTAACGTAAAGTCATATAAACATTTCGAACTGTCGCTGAAAATTTATTGCAATACCTAGAAGTATAATTGCTGGTTGAAGTAAATGTTTCATGTTATGATGAACGAAAATGTTCACATTACTGGGCTTTAGCATAAATATGTTTCTGTGGACGGGTCATGACAGATTCTGTACATTGCACCAAAGTGTCCAAAGAGATTTCTGCAGATACTACTTTGATCTCATAACGAATTGTGTCCACGTTACTTGATTTACGACGGTACGTATCCTTACTTACTGTTTCCCTTGAGAAAAAGATGCTTGGACCACAGGAGGTCAAAAAAAAGTAAGCGTATGATATACAGATTTCACAGATCCCTTGATAATTAGTAGCAAAATATTGCATTTTCGATTTCCTCAGTGACTATGCTGCTACACTCGCTTTATGGGGCAGCAAAGCTAAAATCTTCATCTGACAATGCAGATTTAGTTTACCTGTAATTCCCACTATTGTTTAAGGTGGATGATTGATTGAAGAGGAACAGTTCATTTCCTTGCTCTTTATATTGTTTTTCGAACTTGCTCTTGTAGTGTAACATGTTGTTCTCTAGAACTTCTGTATGTGCCGATGGTGCGGACATTGTATGGACACGCGGTGGCCGAAGGCAGCTAAAATATACTTAAAAAGTGGATATGGGTGACGATAGGTTCTTTGGCAGTACCTGGGGAAGCTGCAGTGAACACATCAGAGCAAGAGGGTAGTCGACATTGTTAAGCGATTGATTGTCTCTCAGCTTACTTTCTCGGATCGTAGACGTTGCTTGCTACACTTCGCTGTACATTGAGTTATGTACTTGTCAGTACTCTTAACGTTTTTGTAAAATGGGGCTGTAGTTTGTTTGACCTGAGTCGTTCAAATATAGAAGGATTAAACTGATTATTTCAGTAGTGCTAAGCAGTAGGGAGAAATATTCCGATGAAATCAGGTTCATACTCGGCCGTGGGACGAAATAGATGAACAGTGACAACTCTTGGAACGGCTACCGTAATTATCTAATTAGCAAAACTATAACAAAAATTATTCCATTCCATCGTGATACGATGCTACATCAACCAGTTTCGAATTGTTCAAGAGGGAAAACAGTCTTGTCGAGAAATTATTTAACACCAGTGACGCGTTTCACCCTTTCGGTGTATCATCAGATTGTATAAAAGTAGTTGGATATGTAACCGATCCATCATTAAGACTTCTGAAATGGAAAATGGACGCAACAGTAACTGGACTGCATATACAGTTACTGTTGGGTCCATTTTATGTTTTATAAGTCTTAATGACGGGTGGGTTATAAACAGAGCTACTTCTACACAATCTGATGGCGCGCCAAAATGTTGAAACGCTTCACTGGTATTAAATAATTTCGCAACAAGACTGTTTTTATTCTTGAACAGAACGGGAACATTGACTTTCAGTGCAGATCCAACGCGTGTGTTACGTACACACACACACACACACACACACACACACACACACACACACACACACAAACACACACACACAAATACGCAGAGCGTAAGTACTGTAACATTTCTAGCTAGGAATTAATATCCTTGGGGTATCTGATTTCGTGTTTTCGTTAATATTGTGACGCAAGAAACATGTAACCGGTTCAACACGTTGAAAAATCTGACATGCTGGAAACTCGTCACACCATTCAGTCACTGGTGGCAAATCGATGATCGAAACTGGACTGCATACCTGTGTCGGGAGACTGCACATATGGGCGCATCACCCGCTACACAAATTGTCCGTGCACACCTCTCCTCCCGCATGGCCGATTCGCTACTCTGGCCGGTGGAAATGACTAATTGAATCTGCCGATCGCTGCCGTAAACAGGCCCACCCCTTCGCAAACCCATCCACCAACACATTCAACCCCTTCCCCTCCACACGCCTGCAGCACACACACACACACACACACACACACACACACACACACACACACACACACACACACAAGAACACGTATGTGCGCACATACAGCAACTGGAGGCTCGCATCCGGCGACTGTTTTATTGGCTTGCGTAGTCATTTACCGTGTAACCACTTTATAACGTTCGCGACACTCGGCCCCGTGGCAATAAATCGGACGGGATCAAGAGGAGATATCGCCGGAATAACGACCAGCGATCCACACGTGCGCGCGCCTAGGGGAGTAAAGCCACACGGGAGAGACAAAAAATATTGTAAGCCCACCGATGGCCGTTGACTCGACAGGTACAAAATCACACTCGAATCTAATTACGGCGGCCAATAAACGTGGAACAGGTACATTCGACTAGTCGCCGAGAGTTATGTGTGCTGTGATACACAGCGTGACCTAGAAACGATGCGTCTGTTGCTGCATAAAACTAAGGGCCAACATTTTGCCCTATCGTCGTTCCAGACTAGCGTGCAACCATGCTGGAGGAAAAATCGTAAAACGCACACAATTTATACGACTGACTATTCGGTAAGTCATTTCTCACCATAAACTGTGTAGAACCCTGCTGCGAATGCAGCTGATGCCCGGGAGCGTAACAGAATAAGCAAAGAAAAAAAAATTACAAAATCTAAATCGTCTTAATACGCACAGTAAGAGTTCCTAATCACAGTCGAAATGCAGCATGGGAGAATTCGAGAACTTGCCTGCAGAAGCTAGAACAACAAAATCTGTACTGCCAAACCTAAACGTATTGGCTACATATAGTGACGTGACAAAAGTCATGGTATAGAGATATGCACGTACACAGATGGTGGTAGTAGCGCGTGCAAAAGGATGAAAGGGCATTGCACTGGCGGAGTTTTCATTTGTACTCTGGTGATTCATTTGAGAAGGTGTCCACATGAATATGGCCGCACGATGGGAATTAACAGACTTAGAACGCGGAATGAAAGTTGGATCAACAAACACTGGACATTACATTTCGAAAAGCTTTACGGAATTGAACATTCCGTGATCTACATCTACATCCATACTCCGCGAGCCACCGGACGATGTGTGGCGGAGGGTAATTTGAGTACCTCTATCTGTTCTCCCTCCTATTCCAGTCGCGTATTGTTCGTGGAAAGAAAGATTGTCGGTATGCCTCTGTGTGGGCTCTAATATCTCTTATTTTATCCTCATGGGCTCTTCGCGAGATATACGTAGGAGGGAGCAATATACTGCTTGACTCCTCCGTGAAGGTATGTTCTAGAAACTTCAACAAAAGCTCATACCGAGCTACTGAGCGTCTTTCCTGCAGAGTCTTCCACTGATGTTTATCGATCATCTCCGCAACGCTTTCACGATTACTAAATGATCCTGTAACGAAGCGCGCTGCTCTCCGTTGAATCTTCTCTATCTCTTCTATCAACCCTATCTGGTACGGATCCCACACTGGTAAGCAATATTCAAGCAGTGGGCAAATAAGTGTACTGTAACCTACTTCCTTTGTTTTCGGATTCTATTTCCTTAGTATTCTTTCAATGAATCTCAGTCTGGCATCTGCTTTACCGACGATCAACTTTAATAATCTTTCCATTTTAAATCATCATAATGCCTACTCCCATATAATTTATGCAATTAACTGCTTCCAGTTAGTGACCTGCTATATTGTAGCCAAATGATAAAGGATCTTTCTTTCTATGTATTCACAGCACATTACAGGTGTCTGCATTGAGATTCAATTGCCATTCCCTGAACCATGCGTCAATTCGTTGCAGATCCTCCTGAATTTCAGTACAGTTTCCCATTGTTACATCCTCTCCATATACCACAGCATCATCCTCAAAAAGCCTCATTGAACTTCCGATGTTATCCACAAGGTCAGTTATGTATATTATGAACAGCAACGGTCCAACGACACTCCACTGCGGCACACCTGAAATCACTCTTACTTCGGAAGACTTCTCTCTCTACAGTATCAAGTGTGTTCCAAGAAGAGGAGACTAGTGTTTAACGTCTCGTGGATAACGAGGTCGTTAGAGACGGAACATAAGTTCTGAGAAGAAAGGAAATCTGCCGTGCTCTGTCAAAGTAACCATTGGAGCACATGTGCAGAGAATAATAAATTTTTTGCATTACTTTTCACCACAGACAGCAAAGTGGCCGACGGGCATTATTTAACGACCAAGGGAAACCACGTTTTCTTAGTATTGTCAGTGCTAATAGACAAGCAACTCTGCGTGAAATAATCACAGAAATCAGTGAATGTCGTACGTATCCGTTGGGACAGTTCGACGAAATTTGGCTTTAATCAGCTATGGCAAAAGACGACCGACGCAAGTGGCTTTGCTAACAGCGCAGTATCGCTTACAACGCCCCTCTTACGCTCGTGATCGTATCACTGGGACCCTATACGACTGAAAAATCATGGCCAGGTCAGATTAGTCCCGATTTTAGTTAGTAAGAGCTGATGGTAGGATTCGAGTGTGGCGCACAGCCCACGAAGCCATGGATCTGTCAACAAGGCACTGTGTATGCTGGCCATGACTCCATAATTGTGTGAGCTGTGTTTGCTTAGAATGAACTCGGTCTTCTGGTCCAATTGAAGCTATCGTTGAATGGAAATGGTTGTGTTCGGCTGCTTGAAGACCATTTGCCCACATTAATGGACTTCATTTTATGGATCACGACGCACCATGTTGACCATGTCATCGGGCCAAAATTGCTCGCGACTTTTTTTAAGAACATTCTGGACAATTCGAGCGAATTATTTGGCCACCCAGATCGCTCGAAATGAATCCCATCGATCATTCATGTGACATAATCGATAGGTCAGTTCGTGTGCAAAATCCTGCACACGCAACATTTTCGCAATTATCGACAGCTGTACGGGCAGCTTGGCTCAACATTTCTGCAGGGGACATCCAACGACTTGTTGAGTCTATGCCACGTAGAACTGATGCACTAAGTTATGCAAACCAGGTCCGACACGATATTAGCAAGTATTCCACGACTTATATCACCTCAGCGCAAGAAAACAGAAAATCCACGAGGCATTATACCCCCTTGACGTCACGCTGAACTGAAGGGATATGAATGGTATATAGTGTTACATTTTGTGTTGTCTGTAAATGGATGTCAGTCTCTAACGCGTCCGATGTGGACAATATTTGTTTGAAACTTTCCTGGCAGATTAAAACTGTGTGCCGGACCGAGACTCGAACTCGGGACCTTTGCCTTTCGCGGGCAAGTGCTCTAACAACTGAGCTACCCAAGCACGACTCATGCCCCTTCCTCACAGCTTCAGTTCTGCCAGTACCTCGTCTCCTACCTTCCAAACTTTACAGAAGCTCTCCTGCTAACGTTGCAGAACTAGCACTCATGGAAGAAAGGATATTGCGGAGCCATGGCTTAGCCACAGCCTGGGGGATGTTTCCAGAATGAGATTTTCACTCTGCAGCGGAGTGTGCGCTAATATGAAACTTCCTGGCAGATTAAAACTGTGTGCCAGACCGACACTCGAACTCGGGACCTTTGCCTTTCGGGGGCGAGTGCTCTTGCAAAAGAAAATTGGGGAACATGGGAGCTCTTGGCTTAGTGGATGTACTGTGGGGACAAGAAACGGGTTTCGTATGGATTCCGAAGCATTTCCTCTGACTGATTTAGTAGATGAAAGATTGCTATGAGTGTAGTCTAACGTGCGTGTTGTGAGTACAGTGGGGAGCTATAACTAGAAAATGTTGTTCAGTACGCAGTCTTTTCAAATTTTAGTTGAGGGCCACTGAAACACACATTCGAACCGTTCAGGAGGGTCTGAAGTACGATGGAGCATCACGTTGTCAGTCTGACGTTGTCTAATAGTGCGTCGCTCTTGAAGAGCGAGAACAACTCATGAAAGAAGCCACGAGTCTTCGACACACCGTGTTATCAGCTGGGGGGCTTGAGCTTGGTGGTGAACTAAATTGCTTGTTTCCTATCAGAATTCATTTTCATCTTAAAAGATTAGGATAATTTACCCAGATGCCTCTGGTGGTGGCTAACAATGAAGTTCAATTTTGTGACAGCACTCGCAATGGCTTCGGCATTCAGGGTTGCTGAACCAGCCGCTGCGATGGATATTTAATTCCTGAAGTGGACGAACGACCATCATCGTGTTACGTGTTAGCGGCAACCCCTGGTGTCGATGCGGCCGCAAGCGAAACTTCCTGCTACACACGTACTGTTGCCGCCATACAGTGTCAGCTTCCATATAACAGAAGCGGGGTAATACCAGATCAGGCATCGTGACATCATTTTCATATCAATATCTTGTAGCATTTCTGTCGAAAAAAATTGACTTTTTCTTTGATCTACGACTTTTATGTTTCATTTTCATCTCCTTACGGGCGGAATGACGGGCTGATGCTATAGAATTTCTACAGTGACTGATTTCTTTTTTCTGGTGAAGAACGTGGCAGTCTTATACATTGCTGCCAGATCCGTTCGTTGTCGTTGGAGATAATCAGTTTCGCAAGTGCATCCAGAAGTGACTCGTATAAAGAGACAAGTGGAGTACTGTTGTAAGAGACAAACGATTTGGTGACGAGAATTCTGAAAACATTCTCATATAGGTTTCGACGTATTTCACTCTAGAATCAGACCCCTAAGCTTTCTTTATGGCCGCTGAATATCTTTTTTTCCACGAGTACTAGTCCCGCAATGCACTCAAGACAACTTGTGTGAACGGAATGAAATTTTCACTCTACAGCCAAGTGAGCGCTGATACGAAACTTACTGGCTGATTAAAATTGTGTGCTGGAATGGGACTCGGGACCTTTGCCTTACGCAGACTAGTGCTCTACCGACAGAGTTGCTCAAGCGCGATTCAGGACCCATCCTCACAGCTTTACTTCGTTTTACTTATCAGCGAAAGGCCAAGGTCCCCACTTCATGCCTCGGTCAGTGTTTCTTAACGTCTGTGAAGTGTGGAATGCAGAAGAAGAGATAGTGGAGGAAATACAGTTGCGTTAGCTTAATTGGTAGCATATTTGCCCTCGAAAGATAAGAGTCCTAGATCAAGTCTGATACACAGTTTTAGTGAACCAGTAAATTTCAGTTTTAGACGAGACTTTTCACGACTAAGACCTGTTTCCTAGCAACTGTAAGTGTTTAGCAACGTAGACAGTTGTGAAAAAGCCGGCCGCGGTGGTCTAGCGGTTCTAGGCGCTCAGTCCGGAACCGCGCGACTCCTACGGCCGCAGGTTCGAATCCTGCCTCGGGCATGTCCTTACGTTAGTCGGGTTTAAGTAGTTCTAAGTTCTAGGGGACTGATGACCAGATTTGTTAAGTCCCATAGTGTTCAGAGCCATTTGAACTTTTGAATCAGTTGTGGAAAAAAACCTGCTGCACTCTTTGGTATTGTTGCCTAACAAAGGGAATACAAATTGGCTTTTGACTTCGGATCTTCGGCAGCCGTTCGTTTTATAATTTGGCCTGTAATATGCTAAGTTTCACATTCCATTATTGGTGGAGGGTGAACCTTAGACACTGCCAGTCAGAAAAAAAGTCGTTAAAGAAACATCGATCATAGTTCCCGATTTAAAAAGAAAAAGGCAAAACGTTCACACGATAGCGTCATTACTTTTGCTATGGCAATTAACTTTAACCGGAAAACAGAAAATTAATGACGTTCCATCGACAGCTTCATCATTAGACGGTTAGTATTTGTTCAGCTGGGAGAGGATGAGGATTGTATCACCGTCGACTTCTCTAACGAATCTTCCCACTATATGCATGCAATGCTTTAGGAAAGCACTTTAAAACCTAAATCTGAATATGTTCGTAAGGATTAAGACTCCAGTACTTTTCAGAATTTCTATATTTGAACCACTGTTCTAACTTGCTAGAAGAATCAATTTCAGCCGGAACGACATAGCGTTGGCATATAAGTTTAGCTATATCGATTCTCATTTTAATTTCTAGAGATGACGCAAGTTTCAAATTCTTGATGGAAGTATTAGAGAAAAGATTACCATTCGCATTTTACAGCAGCAGGCTTCAAATCCTCTCCAGTGAACCAAATTTAAGTTTCATGCTTACCTTAAACTGATTATCCACTGATCTTCCTTCCTTTGAATAATACTTAGGCGTACTAATATTGCTTCTTCTTAGCTTTACGAAGTAATAACATAATATTCGTAGCATATAGAAGCAAGGCAGGTGTTCAAAATGGTTCCCTTTTCTTCGAACACAACAAAGTAGGCATGTTGAGATAGTCTGTAATCGTCTGCATTAAATCGGAGGGAAGAATTGGTTATAAAATGCGCCTAACTACGTACTTAGACTGGGGAGTCCAACTTCAATAATGGCAGAAGGAGTTTCCGAAACTATTCGACAGTTAGTGAAAGCATTTCTGCCTGGCAACTTCATCTAAAGAGCATGCGGCATCTTTTTCACTCTTTTCTGAATGAAGCACTACTGAGTATATAGGTGATGAAAAAATTCTGAATTCATACGCTAGTTGTCAATTCCCTTCCAAGGTTTTTGATCGACCACCAATGAGTAAGAATTCTAGAATGAGGAAAGGCTTTGGCATAAAACTTTTAAATTTCAGTGATTATTCCAGCTTGCATTCCGGGTAATTATTGTTGTTACATATTGTACTAACTATTTTAGGTTGCGTCTGTCTATGTACAAGTGAATAAATGCAGCTTCAGTATTGCCAAAACCGGTTTGTCTTAATTTATTGACACGATACAAAGGAAACGAATTTCTAGGCATATTTTCCGTCAGTGTTTAGTGCCGTCATTTCGGCAGAGCTCTGTAGCGCCTTTAAATGACATTCTTGAATATGGCTTGCTATTCTCAGTTTTTTAGTCACGGGACCCTCTACAATCCTTTAAAATGTTGTTGTAGCTATATTACAGCCAACTGGTAACGTTAACAGGTAACTATTTTTGTATATACAGCAGGTTACAGGAGGAATGGTCAATATCCAGGGATATGATAGTAGCGGTCTGTTGGAACAAAAGTGTCACATGGACGTGTACACTATTCCGAAATGTTTCCAGGCCAAAACACGTTTAATCTACATTGTCATTTATTTTACGTATTATTCAATAATTATATGAAGATACTAACTGTTCTCGAAAGAACAGACACCATTCATGACCTTGCAGCTTCTCTAGAATAAATGATAATTAATTGAAACCGTCAGATGCCGACAGGTATGTCAACAACATCTGTCGGCAGCTGAGGGTTTCAATTACTTATCATTTATACGTAGAGTGCAGAGAGGAAGTGTAGTTGACGGATACTCGAACATTTATTTACGTCCGGTTGAGATATTCTCCCACACGTCTGGTGAAATGTGGAGTTGCTCTGTCATGCTGTGTTATATCAGTGGAAGTGCATTTGTTGTCCGCGTGGCCAAGCAACCTACCTTATACCGTAATACATTTATTCTAAGCATTTTTGCTAACTTACTTTCCATGTAGTAGAAGGAATTGACCAACGGTAAGTTCAGTCGGTAAAGTCCACCAAATTCACACAAGTCATGAGTTGGAATAGTTATTTGAAAAAAATGTTTATTCATGCATCAGATTCTTTTTCGTATTGACGTTAACTCCTTTAAGCATTTGCAGACGCTACGTTTGGTACTTATATTCCTGCAGGTCACTACTTTTTAAAGACCTATAACAGAAAAGAAAACTGATATTAACTGTATTATCTGTTAAACAATTGTCAATAAATAAAATTTTTTGACGAGATCACTGCTCTACAGAATGTTCCTGTTTACTGTATTATCACTGAAAGTTGAACTTATGAAACATGGCGTTAAAGAAGACAGATGAACATGTCATAGAGCGAATAGATATTATGACATAACTTAAGATACCATAACGGGCATTAAGGATTAAAACATGTACTGCATTCTAAATAGATGGCACACCATGCTCATGGGACACAACAATCATGATATTCTGCAGAAATGGAATCAGTACATCTCAAGGTATGCGGGAGATGTCTAGATGTTCTCAAAGTGATATAATGGTATGACAATTTTGACGTGAGACAAGAGAAGCAACTGCTCACTTAATATAACATTGGAAAAGCTTTCGTGACGTTCTGCAACTATTATTTACTTAATCATAATATGGTTTCCGACTTCGCCGGCCGGAGGGGCCAAGCGGTTCTAGGCGCTACAGTCTGAAACCGCGCTCCCGCTACGGTCGCAGGTTCGAATCCTCCCACGGGCATGGATGTGTTTGATGTCCTTAGGTTAGTTAGGTTTAAGTAGTTCTAAGCTCTAGGGGACTGATGTCCTCAGATGTTATAAGTCCCATAGTGCTCAGAGCCACTTGAATGATTTTTTTCTTTGTTTTCGACTTCTTAGGTCATTGCTAAATGACAACTGAAAGTCGCAGCCACTGACATAGCGTACAGATGTTCATGTGGTATTTATTTAGAATCAGAATAGAGTAACTAATTCCCGACAGTTTAAATAGTTATTCTAAGGAAATTCCTGCTATTATTTGTCTTGCTCGTTAAAGAACACATGGAAGTATCTGCATTGTATGAGTTAGATGGAAAGGGTGCACGCCGCTCTCAGTGGGATACAAATAAAATTTCCGTAACAGGCTCGAAATGATTTCTTCCGCTTTCGTAGCTAATAACACTCAGTGGAGCGTAATCTGAGTCCTCTAATCCGCCATCGACACATCAAAATGCACTACGAGCAAACAAAGTTAGAGGGGGAAGAGGTAAACTTAATTGCCGTCGCAGCGCTGGTTCTCCCTTTAACGAGATATTGGCTTTCTGCGCATCTACTGAAGCAGTCTGCAAATTTGTGAAACTATATGACCGAAAACCCTAAAGAAACGTAAAGAGAGAGGCGCAGAAAAAAAAGGGGGAAAAGAAACCGCAATCACGAGGCACGCAGAACTTCCCTCTGGAAATTCAGAATATTGCGTCGCTTTGGCAGTGGACTTTTACGCGCGTCCGCTCGCTATTTCAAAAGAGACCATATTTGCCAGCCGTTGCAATATTTTCGAGGTACCACAATTGTCAATAAATCTGGCTCGTTTTATCTTCTTCAGGAAACATTAACGCAAACGGCTGACGTAGTAGCCCCCTACCCTTGGCCCCATCCCGGCCACCACAATCTACACCACCTCCCCCACACCCCTCTTTGACAACGTCACAGCGCCAAAATCCCCACCACTTCAGCCCTCTGGCACAGACCACAGCCCCCAGGGCAGCGAAGCAAATCCAGCAAAAGCGACCACCACAGAACGTTTCCCGAGCGCGAAACATAAAATAAAAAACGATCAAACACAATAATGCTCGGCAATGGAAGCCTTCCGCGGGCGAAAGCGCCAGCATAAATTGGTACGAATGGTTTTCGCTGCGCTGTTTTTGGTGTTTTATTGTTTTGTTTTCTCTCGGCCTGGTAACTAGCAAAATATCTGCGTGGCGGCTAATATATCACTGAGAACGGCGTCGGCGGCTTGATTCGCCTATATAAATCCACGCACGACGCAGCTGTTATGTATTTACGTCTGTATGTGTGTGTGTGTGTGTGTGTGTGTGTGTGTGGCTTCTGCGTAAGTGAGAGGGTTGTTTTTTTCCACTTTTCGTTCGTATCCCATGAGGTTAAAAGGCAATTCAGGTAGATATGTCGGCACTCAGATCCTTAGTAAAGGCCCCAAATAATATTATAAGCCGATTAAAATGCTGCTGTCCGAAAACAACTGTGGAAGAAGGGAGACATATGAATAAAGGGGAAAACAATGAGAAATGAATACTTCATTTCCTCATGGCAAAAGTTTGCTATGTATAAAAAGGAAACTGAAAACACATTAGAATTATAGATAACATTCCATCCGAAATTTGAAACTCATTGCGGAAAGTGACTGCCAAAGGACTGTTCAATTTGTTTTGCGGAACCCGTGAGTCTGAAAACATACCATCAGATTTACATAATAACATCATCCACATTATCACGAAATTAGCAAGGACGCTTAAATGACGGAACTGTTGCACAATTAGCTTAACAGCTCAGGCATCCAAGTAGTTGACAACAATAATGTGCACAAAATAGGGAAAGAAAACTGACAAGGAACCTCTTGAATGCGAGGTTGCAATTTCAGATTTTAGTAAAGCTCATCTGAAAGTGTTATGTTAGAAATACGAAAGGAAAAATATTAACTGCTAAGGACTCACCATAAGTATCAGGAGGGCACTCAGATCCTTAGTAAAAGCTCCCAAATAGTATTATAAGCCGATCAAAATGCTGTTGTCCGAAAACAACTGCGGAAGAAGGGAGACAAATGAATAAAGGAGAAAACTGTGTCCGGGAGGTGAAGAGATCACCCTTGTATAGGATGTATGTATTACACTTCACAACATGGACATCGTCAACATTCCAGGAATTTTCAAAACAAACCATTACATTGCATCACGAACATAGAATAAAAAATGGCGCGTCACACTGATCACAAAGCGTCACACCATCAAGATCAAATGCAATAAAGAGACAGCTTACACTACACTCGTTCGTCCTCTGTTAGAATATTGCTGCGCAGTGTGGGATCCTTACCAGGTGGGATTGACGGAGGACATCGAAAGGGTGCAAAAAAGGGCAGCTCGTTTTGTATTATCGCGTTATAGGGGAGAGAGTGTGGCAGATATGGTAAGCGAGTTGGGATGGAAGTCATTACAGCATAGACGTTTTTCGTCGCGGCGAGACCTTCTTACGAAATTTCAGTCACCAACTTTCTCTTCCGAATGCGAAAATATTTTGTTGAGCCCAACCTACATAGGTAGGAATGATCATCAAAATAAAATAAGACAAATCAGAGCTCGAACAGAAAGGTTTAGGTGTTCGTTTTTCCCGCTCGCTGTTCGGGAGTGGAATAGTAGAGAGATAGTATGATTGTGGTTCGATGAACCCTCTGCCAAGCACTTAAATGTGAATTGCAGAGTAGTCATGTAGATGTAGATGTAGATGTAGAAGCTTACTAGGAGTTACAAGTTGTGTAGGTCTTTCAGCTAGGTATGCACTGTTAAAATGTATATAGAACCATACTGGTGTAGCGGTGTGCAACCGAATGCGAGACAGTCTGTAGTGGAGTTTATCGTGAAACTGGCTATCCCTTAAGGTTTAGCTGCAGATGGTGCGGCAATATGTTTTATAGGCTAGAGCCTGCACTGGTGCAGTGGTTCCAGGTCGTGCGGGTTGCAGTATTACACATTTCATGGGAGGCATAGTTTGCTCTAAAGGAGTATGATTTTTATACTCCGACCACAAAGCAAGCAAAAAGCAAATTCTTTTGACCAGCTACTGACCGAAAGCAGTGCTCATACCACAGTTGTACAGTTAGTTAACAAGAAAGCGTACTCCGTTATCTGTTTGAAATTTTGTTGTTGTTGTGGTCTTCAATCCTGAGACTGGTTTGATGCAGCTCTCCATGCAAGCTTCATCTCCCAGTACCTACTGCAACCTACATCCTTCGGAATCTGCTTGGTGTATTCATCTCATGGTCTCCTTCAACGATTTTTACCCTCCACGCTGCCCTCCAATGCTAAATTGGTGATCCCTTGATGCCTCAGAACATGTCCTACCAATCGATCCCTTCTTCTAGTCAAGTTGTGCCACACACTTCTCTTCTCCCCAGTATCTCCTCATTAGTTATGTGGTCTACCCATCTAATCTTCAGCATTCTTCTGTAGCACCACATTTCGAAAGCTTCTATTCTCTTCTTGTCCAAACTATTTATCGTCCATGTTTCACTTCCATACATGGCTACACTCCATACAAATATTTTCAGAAATGACTTCCTGACACTTAAATCTATACTCGATGTTAACAAATTTCTCTTCTTCAGAAACGCTTTAATTGCCATTGTCAGTCTACATTTTATATGCTCTCTACTTCGACTATCATCAGTTGTTTTACTCCCCAAATAGCAAAACTCCTTTACTACTTTAAGTGTCTCATTTCCTAATGTAATACCCTCAGCATCTCCTCTTCCATTTCCATAATATTGTCTTCAAGTACATTGCCCTTGTATAGACCCTCTATATACTTCTTCCACCTTTCTGCTTTCCCTTCTTTGCTTAGAACTGGGTTTCATTCTGAGTGGTTCTGTTTTCTCCAAATGTCTATTTAATTTTCCTGTAGGCAGTATCTATCTTGTCCCTAGTGAGATACGCGTCTACATCCTTACATTTGTCCTCTAGCCATCCCTGCTTAGCCATTTGGCACTTCCTGTCGATCTCATTTTTGAGACGTTTGTATTCCTTTTTGCCTACTTCATTTACTGCATTTTTATATTTTCTCCTTTCATCAATTAAATTTAATATTTCTTCTGTTACCCAAGGATATCTACTAGCCCTCGTCTTTTTATTTACTTGATCCTCTGCCGCTTTCACTACTTCATCACTGAAAGCTACCCATTCTTCTTCTACTGTATTATTCCCCCATTACTGTCAATTGTTCCATTATGCCCTGCCTGAAACTCTGTACAACCTCTGGTTCTTTCAGTTTATCCAAGACCTATCTCCTTAAAATCCCATCTTTTTGCAGTTTCTTCAGTTTTAATCTACAGTTCATAACCAATACTGCAGTCGCAGGTTCGAATCCTGCCTTGGGTATGGATGTGGTGATGTCCTTAGGTTGGTTAGGTTTAGTGGACTGATGACCTTTGAAGTTATGTCCCACAGTGCTCTGAGCTATAACCAATAGATTGTGGTCAGAGTCCACATCTGCCCCTGAAAATGTCTTACAATTTAAAACCTGGTTCCTAAATCTCTCTCTCATCATTATATAATCTATGTGAAACCTGTCAGTATCTCCAGGCTTCTTTCATATATACAACCTTCTTTTATGATCCTTGAAACAACTGTTAGCTATGATTAAGTCGTGCTCTGTACAAAATTCTACCAGGCCGCTTCCTCTTTCATTTCTTACCCCCAATCCATATTCACCTACTATGTTTCCTCCTCTCCCTTTTCCTACTACCGAATTCCAGTCACCCATGACTATTAAATTTTCGTCTCCCTTCAGTACCTGAATAATTTCTTTTATTTGATCATACATTTCTTCAATTTCTTCGTCATCTGCGGAGCTGGTTGTCATATAAACTAGTACTACTGTAGTAAGCATGGGCTTCGTTCTATCTTGGCCACAATAATGCGTTCACTATGCTGTTTGTAGTAGCTTACCCGCATTCCTATTTTTTATTCGTTATTAAATCTACTCCTGCATTACCCATATTTGATTTTGTGTTTATAACCCTGTAGTCACCTGACCAAAAGTCTTGTTCCTCCTGCCACCGAACTTCACTAATTCCCACTATATCTAACTTTAACCTATCCATTTCCCTTTTTAAATGTTCTAACCTACCTGCCCGATTAAGGGATCTGACATTCCACGCTCCGATTCGAAGAACACCAGTTTTCTTTCTCCTGATAACGACATCCTCTTGAGTAGTCCCCACCCGGAGATCCGAATGGGGGACTATTTTACCTCCGGAATATTTTACCCAAGAGTACGCCATCATCATTAACCATACAGTAGAGCTGCATGCCCTCGGGAAAAATTACGGCTGTAGTTTCCCCTTGCTTTCAACCGTTCTCAGTACCGGCACAGCAAGGCCGTTTTGATTAGTGTTACAAGGCCAGATCAGTCAATCATCCAGACTGCTGCCCTGCAACTACTGAAAAGGCTGCTGCCCCTCTTCAGCAACCACACGTTTGTCTGGCCTCTCAACAACTGTTTGAAATAAAAGACACTATTACAAAGATATGTTTACATGAAAATACATGTTAGTAGTAATTGCACAATTACCTAATAGTTAATCCAGTCGCTGCAATTATCGATTATAGCTTCGCAATTTTTGGAATGCTTTTCACGAGATTTTCTGCATATTCTCTCGGTAACGATCTCCTCATCGTCCTGATTTGATATGACAGCTGCTTCATATTATGTACTAGCTTCCCTTTAAGCTTCATCTTAATATACTACCAAACATTTTCGATCAGATTTACAGCTGGAGACATTGCAGGCCAATCTGTCGTGGACACCACATCGTCTTGTTTCCACAATGTAAAGACACCGCTGCGATGTTTCGGATCATTATCCTCTTGAAACACCTCTTTCGAGCCAAACAGATCTTAAAGGACTTCGGAAAGCAGCCGAGTAACCATTCCTGAGTAATGATAAAAAGAGAGTTAAGACCGCCGCGTGAAAATCATAGCAATGCACAAGCGCTTGCAAAATCGAAAGTTTTCCTGCCTTTTATTAAGGAAAAATATTGAAAAAACGGAATATCGCGGTGGTATACAAACCTACCCGGAAGATACAAGAACACCTGAGATTGGCTAAGGATGCTCGTAAACCGCTGGAAAAAGTAGGAATTTACAGGATCCCGTGTAGTTGTGGGGAGGTATATGTGGGTACCACAAAAAGAACGGTCAAAAAACGACTGGAAGAGCACAAAGACAATTGTAGAAGGGGAGAGATTGATAGATCAGCTGTTGCGGAACACGCTTTGCAGTCAGGAGACCACCACATTTATTTTGATAGAACTCAAGTACTGGCAGCCACAAGCGGATATCATGAAAGGCTTTACAGAGAGGCTATAGAGATTATGAAACACCCCAGGAATTTTAATAGGAAGGAGGAGGGCGTGAAACTGAATGACATCTGGATGCCGGTGCTGAAGAAGATGTGTACCAGTCTTCCGCCATGGGATGATAGCAACAGCGGACGGCGGCAACCGACAACGGCCAATTGCGCTCGCGTATTCAAAACATGTGACGTCACGCGCGGGAGCACTCGAAAACAAAAATTTGCTGCAGTCAGTAGTGAGACAGTGTGTATTTCGGAAGTTAACAGAAGCCACGAACCCCCTTGAAGATGTCCTCCGCAGATGGGGACGAAACGTTGGGTTACAATGCGAAATCCATCAGACCACGGCATAATAGCCCGGAAAAGAATTTTATTAATCATAAAAGCACATTTGTTACAGATTCGAGACCACTACTAAAGATGTCGCTGCGGACGTTACATTTAAAATTATGGCGTACCACAAATGTCCAAATGTGTGTAAAATCTAATGGGACTTAACTGCTGAGGTCATCAGTCCCTAAGCTTACACACTACTTAACCTAAATTATCCTAAGGACAGAGACCCACACCCATGCCCGAGGGAGGACTCGAACCTCCGCCGAGATCAGCCGCACAGTCTATGACTGCAGCGCCCGAGACAGCTCGGCAAATCCCAAGCTACTATGGTGTACACTTTCTTGAGGAACTGACTGGGAAAACCACGCACACGAGTGAGAAACATAGGGACAGAACACATCCAACTTCTCTTAGCAGAATAAATAACTTTCCAGCAAATTTGCCATTTACGTTAGCATTTGGCACAATTGTATACGAATGCTTTAGGGTATTGATGTTAGTTGATCTTGATAAAACTCTCTTCGTATTTCTCTAATTTCCAGGGTTTCTTTCATAGGCATTTCTTCTTAAAATCCTGATAGATCGGAGTTGAAAACTAATTCCTTACTGAACGATGGGATGAGTTTGTTTCTCTCATCTACAGTTTTTTGGGACGGTTCAAATGGTTCAAATGGCTCTAAGCACTATGGGACATAACATCTGAGGTCATCAGTCCCCTAGTCTTAGAGCTACGTAAACCTAACTAACCTAAAGACAACACACACATCGATGCCCGAGGCAGAATTCTACTGTGCATCGTCAAGTTGATGGTTTTTTAGAAATTTCGTTACCTCACGTCTTCCAATTCTGTAACAGTGTTTGAAATTATGCAACCATTCACAACTTCTCTTGAAATGAGTGTACTCTATGTCGCACACAATTTGATGTGCATAAAGTACAACGTCACTATTTTATACATCCTGAAAATTGTATCGAGCGTTCTTGAAACAGACAAATACCATTTTTTCTAAGAAGTGCCACTTGTCTTCTCCTGACTATCAGTGGTTTTTCTCATGCACTACAAAGTCTTATTGCTGCGGACGTATTCGAAAAATAGTCTTAATTGTTTGTTTACTACGCTGCGGACGATCTTCCATGTACGAAATTATGCAAAGCATCGGCTCCTCGGGAAAATATTGTCCATTACTACGTTACACTGAAGACTAGGATGGTGAACTACATGGATCGACACCTGTTCCACTTTCACTTGTTAAGCATGTTTCGTCATCACTGTACTTCTCATGTATAGTGAACGACCTCACACATTCCACTGACTCACCTTGCAGAAAACGTAATAATTCATCTGCCACTTCTTTCTCACTCTGAGAGATTCCCTGAGTTTCTTTCTGACGAAATATCGACTTCGGCAACTGTTGTTGTAGATATATTTCAAAGTTTGCTTTGTTTAATTTATCGTTACCATTTCTCTGCTTTGTATCGACACCAATAGCACTATTGCACTACTGCGAGTTACTCGTCGACTAAGCGGTTCAACTACACTCGGTGGCCTCATGCTTTGCTGACGGTTAGATACCTGCACTCCCGCTCTCTATTGCTATTGTGACGGACACCCAGACAAAGTGATGAAAATTATGGTGAGCAAAATGAAGGGGGAAAATGGATAGCGTTGCTGCCTTTAGGTATTGGGATCTTCTTTTCGATTCTCGAGTGGGTGAGTAATTTTTCTCCTCTCTATGTGTTGTTCTCATCATTTCATCTGATCATCACCGTCATCACAAAGACGCGTAAGTCATGGAAGTTAGGAGTATCTGCTCTATGCGGTCCAACTCCTTTAGACGTGGTATTCTGGCCTATAACGCCAGCAGTAGGAGGATATAGTGGGGTACATTTGACGGCTGTTGGCGAATGAACGGTGTGATATGGCATTGCCTTCAACTGTACGTCGGTCCTCCCAAAAAGTACCACTATGAGCACGACAACTGAGTAACTAAAGGGTGTTTCAAAAATGACCGGAATATTTGAAACGGAAATAAAAACTAAACGAGCAGCGATAGAAATACACCGTTTGTTGCAATATGCTTGGGACAACAGTACATTTTCAGGCGGACAAACTTTCGAAATTACAGTAGTTACAATTTTCAACAACAGATGGCGCTGCAAGTGATGTGAAAGATATAGAAGACAACGCAGTCTGTGGGTGCGCCATTCTGTACGTCGTCTTTCTGATGTAAGCGTGTGCTCTTCACAACGTGCAAGCGTGCTGTGGACAACATGGTTTATTCCTTAGAACAGAGGATTTTTCTGGTGTTGGAATTCCACCGCCTAGAACACAGTGTTGTTGCAACAAGACGAAGTATTCAACGGAGGTTTAATGTAACCAAAGGACCGAAAAGCGCTACAATAAAGGATCTGTTTGAAAAATTTCAACGGACTGGGAACGTGACAGCTGAACGTGCAGGAAGGTAGGGCGACCGCGTACGGCAACCACAGAGGGCAACGCGCAGCTAGTGCAGCAGGTGATCCAACAGCGGCCTCGTGTTTCCGTTCGCCGTGTTGCAGCTCCGGTCCAAATGACGCCAACGTCCACGTATCGTCTCATGCGCGAGAGTTTACACCTCTATCCACACAAAATTCAAACGCGGCAACCCCTCAGCGCCGCTACCATTGCTGCACGAGAGACATTCGCTAACGATATAGTGCACAGGATTGATGACGGCGATATGCATGTGGGCAGCATTTGGTTTACTGACGAAGCTTATTTTTACCTGGACGGCTTCGTCAATAAACAGAACTGGCGCATATGGGGAACCGAAAAGCCCCATGTTGCAGTCCCATCGTCCCTGCATCCTCAAAAAGTACTGGTCTGGGCCGCCATTTCTTCCAAAGGAATCATTGGCCCATTTTTCAGATCCGAAACGGTTACTGCATCACGCTATCTGGACATTCTTCGTGAATTTGTGGCGGTACAAACTGCCCTAGACGACACTGCGAACACCTCGTCGTTTATGCAAGATGGTGCCCGGCCACATCGCACGGCCGACGTCTTTAATTTCCTGAATGAATATTTCGATGATCGTGTGATTGCTTTGGGCTATCCGAAACATACAGGAGGTGGCGTGGATTGGCCTCCCTATTCGCCAGACATGAACCCCTGTGACTTCTTTCTGTGGGGACACTTGAAAGACCAGGTGTACCGCCAGAATCCAGAAACAATTGAACAGCTGAAGCAGTACATCTCATCTGCATGTGAAGCCATTCCGCCAGACACGTTGTCAAAGGTTTCGGGTAATTTCATTCAGAGACTACACCATATTATTGCTACTCATGGTGGATACGTGGAAAATATCGTACTATAGAGTTTCCCAGACCGCAGCGCCATTTGTTGTTGACAATTGTAACTACTGTAATTTCGAAAGTTTGTCCGCCTGAAAATATACTGTTGACACAAGCATATTGCAACAAACGGAGTATTTCTATCGCTGCTCGTTTAGTTTGTATTGCCGTTTCAAATATGCCGGTCATTTCTGAAACACCCTGTATATTCATGCACAGTTGTCTACCTGCGCTCATAACTACGAGGGTTGCCCAGAAAGTAATGCACGGCATTTCTTTCTTCAACACTTCTGTACTGAACGTAATGAGAATTGTACACACGAAAGAATGGATTTTTATCTACACACCCTATTTTTTCACGTAATCTCCATCCCATTCTACGGCCTTGCTCTGGTGCGAAAAAAGGGCGTGTTTGCCTCACTGAGGAGACTTCATATAATACATACGCAACGTTTCGCATTCATAGCATGGTTTTCGGGTGAGAAAGAAATATGCGGTGCATAACCTTCTGGGCAACCTTCGTATATCCATCTCGTTTTTGTTTTTTTCTTAGAATAATTGCACTGTCGACTTTTTATATTCTACATGCTACACTCAAAATTCGAAACTTTCCTTTAAGTGCTATTCAGTGGTTCCACTCATACCCTTCTTGCCGTCAATAGTGTGTAAAGATCGGAACAAAGAAGTCACAATGGAAGAATATAGTATCAGGTGTGCCAAAAGCGTCAGGAATGGTCCCAGTACATTTCTCATTATATGTTAATGATGTGTCGACTGGTATCTAAAATTTTAAATATCGTTTATGTGCTGATGACCTTTAGCTATACCTAAGCGCAAGTCCAACAAATCTGCGCACTGTTGTCTAGAACGTAAATGCTGACTTATTTGCTTTATCAGAATGGACGCAGAACATAGGTATGAAACTTGACGTATCTAGAACGTAAGCTATCTTAGCGCGCGCAAAAGACACTTTACTCCTCAGTTCAGATAATCTCTTCCACTGTTAATCATAAACAGCACAGAAGTCTCGTTTTCTTCTTCTAATTGTCGACCATCACCCAGATTGTATTGAAAATACAGATGCCATCTGTAATTAATTTTTTAAATCCTGTCAATAAATATAAGATACTGAAAATCAAATTTTCGTTGCATTTGTAAGTTCAAATGGTTCAAATGGCTGTGAGCACTGTAGGACTTAACTTCTAAAGCCATCAGTCCCCCTAGAACCTAGAACTACTTAAACCTAACTAACCTAAGGACATTTCACACATCCATGCCCGAGCCTGCGACCGTAGCAGTCGCGTGGTTCCAGACTGTAACGCCTAGAACCGCTCGGCTACCCCGGCCGGCTGCATTTGTAAGTCTTAGAGAGACAATCTGCAGCTGGGTTATGATAGTGCGCCAGGTTAGCTGTTTACAGTTCGGGATGATTATAAACATGTAAAAACAATGTTTCGCTGACCTAAACATACTGAACTACACAATTTTATAGATATTAATTGAAATCTCTAAACTATACACAAAAACCTATATAAATTTAAACAAGAAGATATCTTCCAATAACACTGTATTACATTACACTCTAAGAGTATGGAAAATGAAGCATGTTTGTTCGAAACACCATTCGCTGTATAGTTAGAAGCTCACGCTGATGTGCGGACTGTCTCTTTAGTTTTAAGTTGACTGGAATGTCGAAACACGGTTTGCAACAAAATATGAAATAAATGTTATTGTGGAACATTAAAATTGTGTATTTGAGTTTTTACTGTAAATGCAGATAACACTTAATGAACAATTCCCTTGTTTTATTTCCACCTGCAAATAATTGGGTCATTCCTTTTG
The DNA here is from genome assembly GCF_023897955.1 of Schistocerca gregaria. Lineage (NCBI taxonomy): Eukaryota > Metazoa > Arthropoda > Insecta > Orthoptera > Acrididae > Schistocerca > Schistocerca gregaria. The sequence goes on along the minus strand of NC_064923.1, from coordinate 180,210,719 downwards.
ACGGATGTATGTTGATTGTTACATGACAGAAATGACTTCAGCTATCACTATGTAAAGTACCTGTATCTAGATCAGGGTTACACTATTCATCTCCTAAGCATTTCAGTCTGGTTTCTCCCTGAAATTATAAATATTTTGGTGATCTGCAACTCAGCAGACTACTATAGCCGAAACATTTGCTTTCAGAAATAACTTCATTAACAGGATGCAAATAAGCTGTTCGTTTCATTCCGAGTAATTACGTGCATCACACTGTCAGAGTGTTTTTGAAATTGATTCAATTATCCAGATTTAACGCTTGGCAGAATAAAATGAACAAGATACATTGATTCATTAACTTGATGAGAGCTGAGAGAGATACTGGTGCTGTCACAAAGGACAGTGCTGTGAATATTGCGATGTATGTTTTGAGTAATTTGAATGCCATGGCTGTCATCAGCCCCTCAGATCCTAAATGGTTCAAATGGCTCTAAGCACTATGGGACTTAACATCTGAGGTCATCAGTCCCCTAGACTTAGTAACTAGTTAAACCCAACTAACCTAAGAACTTCACACATATCCATGCCCGTGGCAGGATTCGAACCTGCGACCGTAGCAGGCGTGCGGTTCCAGACTGAAGCGCCTAAAACCGTTCGGCCACAGCGGCCGGCCCTCAGATCTTATTTTCATTTTTTGACAGGTGCTCTTCTTTGTGATACCGTTGTTTCAGGTACAAATAATCTCGTATTTCCAAGTCGTGTTGAGGAAAGAAACATAGCATCGTTAAAATAAGCTCAGTTGGTGGAAGTTACAGGTTTCACAACGTCATCCCCATATTTTATACTGCTGAGTTTAAGAATTATAGATTATTTTCTATACGTCTTCTGCACTTTCGTTTTAAATATATTGTTGCAATTTTATTGCTTCATGAGCTGCAGACGGATCAGAACAACGAAAACATCGTGGTTGAGAGAGAAGTCAGCAGGAATGATTCCATCTTATCAAAGCTGCCTTCAGATAACATAAGCTAAAAAGAGTATGTGAAAGCTTTGTTTTTCTGATGACCTTGTACTGTTTCTCTCTAGTGTAGATGAAGTAAACAGCTAATGAAAGAACGCAAAAGAGCAAATTCCAAAGTAGGGCTGATAAACTAAAACAAGAATAGAGAAACCAACAAAGTAAGCCTGATAACCTGTTAGAAGTAAAGCAAAACTGTGGCATCAATAATCCAAAATATTGTGTAAATAAAGAATGCAGTCCCAGAATTAGATGGTGGCTTTTTATAATTACATTAAATAACTCTCCAAATGGATGAACCGGAAATGAGACAAAACTTAACAGTAAAAATCGTGTGCCATAAGAGGAAGTAGAGTTTTCAAACTAAGTTTCAGATATATGTGAAGCGAAAAGTACAGAAACAGTGTGTATTGCCAGTTTAAAATTAGAGTGTCTCAGACTTGATAGCTACCAAGAACATAGATTATTTCGGTAAAAAATGGACATGCATGTTGTGAATTTTTAAAATAGACTAAGATTGTAATGTTTGAGACTTGGTAACCATCAAGTAACTGAAATTATAAGGTTGGTGCATAAGTTCGTAGCGTTTTTGATTTGCATGATGGTGTTCCAGTTGCTAAGGGTTTTTTTACCGGTTGCTATTTCGGTTCACATATTGTAAATTTGTCATTCGGAGATAATGAGTAGAGCTGTGGATGCTATAAAACAGAGTACCAAATGGTATCTGTTTCACTTACATAGAGGTGTGAGAGCAGTAGAGTCAGCCAAAAATATTTGCGCCGTGTATTGGGATAATGCTATTTGACAGAGCACGGCAAGAAAATTGTTTTCTCGTTTTAAGGAGGATCGTTGTGACATTAGTGACTCTCCACGTCCAGGAAGATTTACGGAGATTGATGAAGGTCGTTTAAACGCATTAATACACAACGTTTCCACGTCAGTGTGCACGAGAACTGCCAAAAGTGATGAACTCTGATCCTTCCGCCATTGTACGACATTTGTATGCAATGGAGAAGGTTCAAAAGTCGGGTGAATGGGTACCGCATGATCTACGCCAATATAACAACACTAGAAGGTTGGCCATGTGTGCATCTCTGCTTCATCGTCATTCATTAACTCGTCAACAACACTGGCCATTCCTATCCTGTATCGTTACTGGTGCCGAGAAATGGCGTCTTTACGCTAACACAAAGAAAAGAAAGGAATGGTTAAGCCTGAACAAAGCAGTAACCCCCCTAATAAAGACCTGCGGGCATCCACAAGAAGATAATCTTATGCATGTGTTGGAACAACGACGTTGTGGCGTACTACCAGTACTACCGTGTAACCATCACTAGGGTCATTAATTGTCAACAACTGAGAGTTCTTGGAGACGCAATCCAGAAACAAAAACCAGGCAGACTGTGTGAGGTGATATTACTCCATGATAACATCCCCCTCCCCCCCCCCCCCCCTCCCCCCGTAATTCTGCACTGGCAAAAAGCAAAGCACTGTACAGGAGCTGGGCTGGGAAGTCATTCCTCTCTATCGAACAACCTACAAGAAGCTTCCTTTCTGGATGAAAATGCGCTCCGAACATGGTTCGACGAGTCGTTTGCCTCAAAATCACGTGATTTCTACACTCACGGAATTCAAGGAAAATATATTATTGACGACTAAAGTCTCTCTTAAGTATATCTGTTGTGTTTATAAAAACATACAGAAAAACGCTGCAAACATATGCACCAACCTAACATCTTACGGGATAATGTTGTGAATTACCCGCACCAAAACGTAAAAGTTATCTTGAAAGTAAATGGAAAGGCAATTATAAATCCGATGAATAGTAAATGGAAGAGAAGAGGGTAGGTGATGATTATGGTAGCATCATGGATATGTGTGGCTAAAGTCTCGAATATCAGGGAATAGCGGAGAAGTCTATGTTTGACCCATGTATGACGAATGGTTGATTTTCCCGTGTGTGTGAGTGTGTGTGTGTGTGTGTGTGTGTGTGTGTGTGTGTAGTGTGTGTGTGTGTGTGTATGTGTGTGTGTGTGTGTGTGTGTGTATGTGTGCTCGTGCTCCTATACTACTTTCTAAATAAATATCGCCACATTATAGTCGTCTTTAATGAACACACTGTATAGCAATTCCACTTTCAACCCCCTAACAAAAACCAGCTATTTGACATACACTGGCGAACAAAACTGTACCGAACAGCGGGTTGCTTCGTTGGGAATCAGTAGTCAAAAAGCCGGCTATTGAAAGTTTCAGTAAAGACAATAAATTAGGCACTTCAGTCTGGAACCGCACTGTTGCTACGGTCGCAGGTTCGAATTCTGCCTCGGGCATGGATGTGTGTGATGTCCTCAGGTTAGTTAGGTTTATGTAGTTGTAAGTTCTAGATGACTGATGACCTCACACGTTAAGTCCCGTAGTGCTTAGAGCCATTTCAATCATTTTAACAATAAATTTCTGTCTTGATGCAATAATTTACCAACAACAGTATGTATTGTAGAAATTTATTTTATTTTATGAACTTCTGTGTGCTACCAGTTTCGGAATTATATTGATGCCATCTTCAGGCCTCGCAAGTCATAGTCGTATAACCACTATACACGGAAGGAGCCATATAACTGGATCCGTGGATCAATTCGTCCTGCAAGAGCTCTTGGTGGTCAGGCTACACAGACTGAGGCTTCAAGAAGCTCATGGCAGCCGTCGTCCCACGATCCATAATGGATCAACAAAGATAAATTACTGTTGTCTACACAGGGTGAACATTAATAAAACGGACAAACTGCAGGGACGGGATACTGACTGGAAATGGAAGAAAGAAATTCCTATGAACATGTGTCCTGCAATTCATCAGTGCCACGGTAGATGGAGCCGACACATTACAGTTCCTCTGGCTACGTGGCGTGTGCTGCAGGCTGTGTGACTGACACAGCGCACTGTAAGCAGCAGAATGATCCAGTATTCACGTGAAAACGGTCGAGAGGCAACACCGCTATGCCACAACAAGTGCCCTCACAGACACCAACAACATTATACAACATTTCATGCACTTTCTGGGCGTTTGTGTGTGATCATGGCTCCTTTCAGACAAACGAACGTGAAGGAGGGGGAGCGAACTGTGTGTACAGAAGATTTCGAGGAGAGGATTCTGAAGGAGATTGAGACGAACCCTAGTACAAGCTTCAGGCAAGTGGCATGCCAACATGGTTTAAGCCAAAGTACGACGACGTGCATTCTGCATGATAACCGCTTCTATCCCCTCAACTGCAATAAGCACAAGGATTATCAGCAGCGGCTTTCCCTCTATGGAAAGTATTTTATCGAGGATTTTGGCACCAGACCATCACAATTATAGGATTTCCGTTATCAGTCCTCTTTACCGACTTAGCATTATCAATATACATAATTATCATCTGTGAGCTACAGAGAGTTCTCGGGGAATGGTTGAGGAATCTCATCAGCACTTATTCAGCATCAATGTGCCATATATTTGTACCGGTTATTATTCCACGAATGCTCGATAGAGGAACGTAGCATGGCTTCCTGCGGAATACTCTACCTGGGCTGCTAGAGAATGTTCCTATATCAATACGACAGGTTATGTCGTTTCTGAATGATGAAGCACCAGCCGACTTCCTCATTACACATCGTCGACAGCTGAGCAACATCTTCCCCGGACACTGGACATGACGTGGAGGATCTGTGCTCTTGCTACACTATTGCCCATTAAAATTGCTACACCAAGAATGAATGTAGATAATAAACAGGTATTCATTGGACAAATATATTATACTAGAACTGACATGTGATTACATTTTCACGCAATTTGGCTGCATAGATCATGAGCAATCAGTACCCATAACAACAAAAAAATGGCTCTGAGCACTATGGGACTTATCATCTGTGGTCATCAGTCCCCTAGAACTTAGAACTACTTAAACCTAACTAACCTAAGGACAGCACACACACCCATGCCCGAGGAAGGATTCGAACCTGCGACCGTAGCAGTCGCGCGGTTCCGGACGGCGCACCTAGAACCGCTATACCACCAAGGCCGGCCCGTAACAACAACAACGACCTTGATACGCCTGGGCATTGAGTCAAACAGAGCTTGGATAGCGTGTACAGGTACAGCTGCCCATGCAGCTTCAACACGATACCACAGTTAATCAAGAGTAGTGACTGGCTTATTGTGACGAGCCAGTTGCTCGGCCACCATTGACCAGACGTTATCAATTGGTGAGAGATCTGACGAATGTGCTGGCCAGGGCAGCAGTCGAACATTTTCTGTATCCAGAAAGGCCAGTACAGTACCTGTAACCAATGGCACCCCATATCATCACGCCGGATGGTACGCCAGTATGGAGATGACGAATACACGCTTCCAATGTGCGTTCACCGCAAAGTCGCCAAACATGGATGCGACCACCGTGATGCTGTAAACAGAACCTGGATTCAACCGAAATAATGCCATTTGCCATTCGTGCACTCAGATTCGTCGTTGAGTACACCACTGCAGGCGCTCCTGTCTGTGATGCGGCGTCAAGGGTAACCGCAGCCTCGGTTCCTAGCTGATAGTCCATGCTGCTGCAAACGTCGTCGAAATGTTCGTGCAGATGGTTGTTGTCTTGCGAACGTCGCCATCTGTTGACTCAGAAATCTAGACGTGGCTGCACGATCCGTTACAGCCGTGCGGATAAGATGCCTGTCATCTCGACTGGTAATGATACGGGGCCGTTGGGATTCAGCACGGCTTTCCGTATTACTCTCCTGAACCCACAGATTCCATATTCTGCTAACAGTCATTGGATCTCGACCAACGTGAGCAGCAATGTCACGATACGATAAACCGCAATCGCGATAGGCCACAATCCGACCTTTATCAAAGTCATAAACGTGATGTTACGCATTTCTCCCACTTACACGAGGCATCACAACAACGTTTCACCATGCAACGCCGGTCTACTGCTGTTTGTGAATGACAAATCGGTTGGACACTTCCCTCATGTCATCAAGTTGTAGGTGTCGCCACCGGCGCCAACCTTGTGTGAGTGCTCTGAAAATCTAATTATTTGCATGTCACAGCATCTTCGTACTGTTGATTAACTTTCGCGTCTGTAGCACGGCATCTTCGTGGTGTAGCAATTTTAATGGCCAGTTGAGTCGATCACTAAACATAAAACGCCTGGATTTTGACCTCTAAGGCATCTGAAAAGTGTTTTGTATGACGAACCGGTTCCTGATGTGCATGTTCACGACGCGTGTAACGTTGTTTAGAGACAGGCTGGAATCTGCGAAAACGTACAGCCGTCCATGATGTGACATGTGAACATGTGCACTACATCCCAAGGGGGCCACTATGAATGTATGTTGTGACGTGGATGCGATGCATGTGTGTACTGTGTCCCGGAACGATTTTTGTCTTTGCATGCACAATGTACATTTTCGGACATAAACTCATAGGATATTTTTCCCTCCATTTCCAGTCAGGAATTCAACCCCGGAGTTTGCCATTTTATTAATGTTTAAATTGTATACGATTAACAATGAATCTGATATCAAGAATGATAAATATGAATAAAATAGAGATTGGCACCTTAAATTGGATACAAGAAAATACAAACTTTACGAATTCGACATGGTGTTAAAAGGAGGGTGGTTCATTCGACGTAACAATTTTTAGGTAGTTTTGGCCATAAATCTGAAAGAAATTGTGAATTTGATAAATGTACTGAACCTCCTTAATATCGACATGACAATATTCTTTGTCGGTCCATTCCTGAGACCACAAATACTGGCCAGAGACATTAATTTTACTTTGTCAGAGTGGCGGTCATTCTATGTTAGACAGTCTGGCAATGTACTTGTTTTGAAATGAATATAAGCGGGCCTGCCGTGCAGTGAAGACAGCCGTATTTAGAAAGGATTTTGAATTAAAATGTTTTTGATGACAACTACTGAATAAGTCGGATTATATCAATGTAGGAATTATGTAAGCCAACGTGTAAAGTAATCCAGTTTCTTCTGTATGTAATTGTGTAGTTTCTCTTTGTTAGAATATTGGTTATGATTAAAGTTTGGTGTAGAAGTTTTGTAACGTAACATATGGTTTTGTCCTATGTTTGAAATGAGTGTCGAGGAAAGTTATTAAAAATATTTTGCAAATTTATCTAGATGTGAGAATTTTATGAAAGTGTTTATCAACATGGTATAATGAAGCGTAGCGTAATTTGAAGTCTTTGTTCTCATTTATCGCTAAGTTTAATTCCTCATTTTTCATTCGTTACCTTTATCAATGTATTTGTGTACTTGCATTGCATATCGCGGGTTGTGTGTTGCAGGAGCGGTTTTTTTTTTTAAATTGATAAGATATCGATTTGCATACATACAGTAAATAAATTAGATTTTTTACAGCTTCTTAGTTATCTTAATACTAACAGATTGCAGAACAGAGGAGCGTACCTGGCGCACAGTTACAACAACAAATTTAATTATCATCAAAATTCACGTCATTGTATTTGTGAAAATATCATTCCATTTCAGAGGTTTCAAATCAGTAAAAGATTTCAAAAAGGTGTTATCTTGTGAACTTTAAAGTAGTTATATCACAAAGGCGGATGCGATAATTTATAGTTTCATTTTCTGCATAATTACAATAACAATTCTTGTATAGTGATTGTTTTTAAGATTAAGACACAGATTAACAATATTTAGGGTCAACATTTTAATCGGATTTATTTTGTTTTACAGTCAGATAGCAAATGTAAATTTAATTGAAAACAGATTGTTTGATGTACTGGACAGTCTACATTTCACATCATGTAGCATGAGTTTCACATACTTTCGGACAAAATTTAATATAACGCTGTTCTGTTGCCCCGCACTGCGATTTATGTATTTCAATATCAGAATACGTTCTGTGCACATTTATCACATACAAAATCAGACAATTGCAAACACGAGTTTAAGTAGAAATGTTACACATTCTCTGAGGACAAAGTACTGGCTTCTGTTACTTAAGATTTCTTCGAGCTACTCACATACCTGGTAACCTATTCCATATGCTCGGACCTTCGTTAATAGTCTGCAGTGCGTCAGCGTTTATACATGTCTATGAATACAGAATCTGCCTTTTGAAATTTATCCATGGAACGCACGAGTTAGCAGATGTGCAGTCAGCCAAAACTTTTTTGGACTGTTTATGTAGTTGGGTTCGTTGCAATTCATTGACGTCGTGTAACAAAGACAGCCGTAATGAATTAGGAAGGCAGCATCAGAGTCTGTCTTTTTGCCAGAATATCAGCAAATAATAAACTGACAATGACAGTATCGGCATGAATGCTACAGATAGCAAGTGAGCAGCGAGGATATAGCGAGAACTTTGCAGTTTTTGACACATTCGGGTCACGTGTCAGACAATGAGTTAGTAATGATGAAAGTTATGAGATGACGGAGCAAGGGGCTTAAGATGAATATAAATTCAAAAGAGAAAGAGCGCCGTTGTTTAATGGAGGTAGATGATGTATTGGAGTTGTTGAGACGGATGAAGTTTCGTAGGAGGAGCAGCAGTTTATTGATGGGGAGAAAATGCACCGGGGAATATTAAGCAGTGAGAATGCACTGGGGAAGCTGAGCATTGGAATTTGCGAAGGGGGAAAGTTAAGTAGAATGCCGTACAGATCCATGTGAGTGATGGAAAGATTCCAAGGGTGAACAAATGCATCATTTCCCCATAGTAAAGAGAACAGTGGGAAAACGGATGACGTAAGTGACAAAAAGGTTAATTTCATATACTACTGATGAAGATTCTAGGAAAGGACGAAGAGACGGCGAAAAGAATTAACAAATTTAGTTAGAATAAAATCCAAGGAGAGTTCAATAAATAATGCCACACCTTTTTTTTCTCGGCCGATTTCGGCCGATTTAGATTTTATTGTGGAACATTGTGGCATATTCCCGCTTGAGCGACTATAGTTTGCCTGCCAGAGTGGCCGAGCGGTTCTAGGAGCTTCAGTCTGGAACCGCGCGACCGCTACGGTCGTAGGTTCGAATCCTGTCTCGGGCATGGATGTATGTGATGTCCTTAGGTTAGTTAGGTTTAGGTAGTTTTAAGTTCTAGGGGACTGATGACCACAGAAGTTAAGTCCCATAGTGCTCAGAGCCATTTCAACCATTTGACCATTGTTTCATGACGTTCCAATATGTGGTGGCGCTGTACGTAGCCTTCAAAATGGCGTCTGTCAAGGAGCTGTCATAGAGCTTCTTTTGCTGGACAACCGTAGCATATCAGATATTCATAAGCGCTTGCGAAATGTCAACGGAGACCGCCATTAAACAAAAGCACGGTGAGTCATTGGGCGTCTGTCAAGATCTCAACAAAGTCGCGCAAACACGTCCGATCTCCAGTCCGTCGGCTAGCTTAAACAGCTATGACTACTGCAGTGTTGGAACGTGCGAACATGCTCATTCGTGGTGATGGACGGTTCACGATTAAACCCCTCGTTGCTCAATTGTAAGTCTCTGGTGTTAGCGCTGACACACTCATCCGCTAATTGGGGCACTCAAAGGTTTGTGCCCACTAGGATCCTCAACGCCTGACAGAAGACAATAAGGATCAAGGAAGGACAACCTGACCAAAATTGTTTGCGCGTTACAAGGCTGCTCATAACAAGTTTTGGACGAACATCGTCACAGGCGATGAAACGTGGGTTCCTCACCTCGAATCGGAAACAAAACGGCAGTCCATGGAGTGGCGTAACACTACTTCTTCTCCAAAGAAAATGTTCGAAGCCACACACCCCAAACGGTAAAGTCATGGTCTTCTGGGACTCTGAAGGGGTTATTCCGTTCGGTGGAATGCCAACTCTGAGGCGTATTTTGCCATCATCAGGAAACTGGAGAAACGACTACAGCGTGTCATCGCCACAAAAATGGAAACAGACTTTTCCTTCTGCATGACCACGTAAGGCCTCACACAAGTCTGTGATGCCGAGAGGAGCTCACGAAATTTCATTGGACTGTTCTTGAAAATGATTCAAATGCCTATGAATACTGTGGTACTTAAATTCTGAGGTCATCAGTCCCCTACAACTTAGAGCTACTTAAACCTAACTAAACTAAGGACATCACATACATCCATGCCCGAGGCAGGATTCGAACCTGCCTCCGTAGCGGTCGCGCGGTTCCAGACTGTAGCACCTAGAACCACTCGTCCACTCCGGCCGGTGACTATTCTTCCTCATCCATGCTACAGACCGGACCTCGCACCTCCCGACTTCCAATTGTGTTGCCCAATTGAGGATGCACTACGCGGAAAACGGTACGTGGATGATGGGGAGGCAATGGATGCAGGAAGACAATCGCTCTGACGACACTAGTCGAGTGGTATCATGAGGGTGTACAGGACCTGTCAGCAAGGTGGCGCAAGGCCGTGCTTTGAACGGACATTATGTCAGAAAAAAGGGTTTTGTTGCCGAACGAGTCGGGAAAAATGCAGTGTACTGGAATCCTGAACAAAACCAACCTGCTTCAGGAGAAAAATGTGTATGAAATCTTATGGGACTTAAGTGTTAAGGTCATCAGTCCCTAAGCTCACACACTACTTAAGCTAAATTATCCTAAGGACAAACACACACCGATGCCTGAGAGAGGACTCGAACCTCCTCCAGCACCAGCCGCACAGTCCATGACTGCAGCGCCTAAGACCGCTCGGCTAATCCCACGCGGCCTTTCAGGAAACAAATATTTTTCGTTACTTACTCAACGCCCCTCGTAGCTATACCACTGATACCCGACAGCGGCCTTTAAGGAAACTACAGTGTCAAAAGCAGCGAATTAAATCTTCCAGATTTTCACTGTAATAGGAGGTGTGCCGAAAATATACGAAATATGATCACTTAGGGAAACTACCGATATCCAACGCCTCTTCTTAGAATGACAATGCATTTAGTACCACCTTTTATTTCCCCCCACTCGGTGATACACTGGACGAACGTCTTGAAATCTAGGTAGTCAGTTACCACTTTCAGGATACTTCCGTTCCAGCTTTCTGATTGCCACTGATCCAGTATTATAGTTACATGTAAGTGTCGACTGCTTTCAGGCGAGTCACAGTGCGGTACTTCTCTGCCCAGTACAGTAAAGAACACGGATAACCTATAAGCGGCAATAGTAGCCACAACGTTTCCCTCGCTATGATGTACTGGTAGGAAAACCACCACCCCATGACCTATGCGTGTACCTTCACCGTACTTCGAAGGACACATAGATTTTCATTTGCGTGGGCGTGGTAAACCGCCACCGAATGCTCATTTGAGAATATTACCTAGACTGATGACGTGTGGATCGCTTTAGTACACGACCAAAGCGTGATACTTCGATAAACACCTGAGGCCAAGCATTCCGCTTGCTAGTAGGACGCAGTTGGGGTGGGTAATCGAGATAGTCTGATGTAAGTGATGTTTACTCGAAAGTGTTAGGCCCTTTCGTCACTTTGCAACTTGGTTAGTAGAGGAGCATGGTCCCCTAACATTCTACTGTACGCAATCCTGCTGCTCTCCACAAGGGATTTACAGCTTAAACAGTCCCAAATGAAATTAGTATATCATCTGTAATTGGATTTATTGACTTCCCGCCTGCACCGTACTGCCAGCTCGTACTCTTATTAATTCTAGAGCTATTGACAGATTATAAATTTTGGAATTTTTTTTTTGTTTTCTTGAAAACACCTGGTGTAGACAGAACGTACATACACTCCTGGAAATGGAAAAAAGAACACATTGACACCGGTGTGTCAGACCCGCCATACTTGCTCCGGACACTGCGAGAGGGCTGTACAAGCAATGATCACACGCACGGCACAGCGGACACACCAGGAACCGCGGTGTTGGCCGTCGAATGGCGCTAGCTGCGCAGCATTTGTGCACCGCCGCCGTCAGTGTCAGCCAGTTTGCCGTGGCATACGGAGGTCCATCGCAGTCTTTAACACTGGTAGCATGCCGCGACAGCGTGGACGTGAACCGTACGTGCAGTTGACGGACTTTGAGCGAGGGCGTATAATGGGCATGCGGGAGGCCGGGTGGACGTACCGCCGAATTGCTCAACACGTGGGGCGTGAGGTCTCCACAGTACATCGATGTTGTCGCCAGTAGTCGGTGGAAGGTGCACGTGCCCGTCGACCTGGGACTTGACCGCAGCGACGCACGGATGCACGCCAAGACCGTAGGATCCTACGCAGTGCCGTAGGGGACCGCACCGCCACTTCCCAGCAAATTAGGGACACTGTTGCTCCTGGGGTATCGGCGAGGACCATTCGCAACCGTCTCCATGAAGCTGGGCTACGGTCCCGCACTCCGTTAGGCCGTCTTCCGCTCACGCCCCAACATCGTGCAGCCCGCCTCCAGTGGTGTCGCGACAGGCGTGAATGGAGGGACGAATGGAGACGTGTCGTCTTCAGCGATGAGAGTCGCTTCTGCCTTGGTGCCAATGATGGTCGTATGCGTGTTTGGCGCCGTGCAGGTGAGCGCCACAATCAGGACTGCATACGACCGAGGCACACAGGGCCAACACCCGGCATCATGGTGTGGGGAGCGATCTCCTACACTGGCCGTACACCTCTGGTGATCGTCGAGGGGACACTGAATAGTGCACGGTACATCCAAACCGTCATCGAACCCATCGTTCTACCATTCCTAGACCGGCAAGGGAACTTGCTGTTCCAACAAGACAATGCACGTCCGCACCCAACGTGCTCTAGAAGGTGTAAGTCAACTACCTTGGCCAGCAAGATCTCCGGATCTGTCCCCCATTGAGCATGTTTGGGACTGCATGAAGCGTCGTCTCACGCGGTCTGCACGTCCAGCACGAACGCTGGTCCAACTGAGGTGCCAGGTGGAAATGGCATGGCAAGCCGTTCCACAGGACTACATCCAGCATCTCTACGATCGTCTCAATGGGAGAATAGCAGGCTGCATTGCTGCGAAAGGTGGATATACACTGTACTAGTGTCGCCATTGTGCATGCTCTGTTGCCTGTGTCTATGTGCCTGTGGTTCTGTCAGTGTGATCATGTGATGTATCTGACCCCAGGAATGTGTCAATAAAGTTTCCCCTTCCTGGGACAATGAATTCACGGTGTTCTTATTTCAATTTACGGGAATGTAGTTACATGCAAATTAGCGTAGAATCAAATGTAATAGAACATTGTTTTGCAGTCCATTGTCAGTGATAGGCGGCCCGAGTGGCCGTGCAGTTCTAGGCGCTACAGTCTGCAGCCGAGCGACCGCTACGGTCGCAGGTTCGAATCCTGCCTCGGGTGTGGATGTGTGTGATGTCCTTAGGTTTGTTAGGTTTAATTAGTTCTAAGTTCTAGGAGACAGATGACCTCAGAAGTTAAGTCGCATAGTGCTCGGAGCCATTTTTGTCAGTAATATCTTGTTTTTAGGCGTGGATACAGCCTGTGAATATGTTTAAAGAAATATTAGTTGTTAAATGTCAGTCTGGCTATTAGAGAATAGAGGTGGCTAGCCACTGAAGTTGTTTGGTATGTCGAAGAACAGGGCACTAATTGGTGAACTGTTGCGTACTTCTTCCTCTTGTGTCCATTCCCTCTGCACATCATGCCATTCGTCTGTGTAGGTTCTTTGGTTAAGATGACGACAGTTTCAGTGCCAGTGATCCCACAGTGTGACTTCGTCGACGTGAAATTAACGAAACGGTAATCCTCACATATCGATTCAAACACTTGGATAATCCTGTGTACAATAGCGGTCTCAGTCAAACAAGTGCTAAAATATTTAAATACTGTTAGAGTTGTAACTAGTGATGCCCCATACCAGGTGTGTATCGTTGGCGAATACTCCGTTCGTCATGTCTGTGCCATATACGTGTGCGTCCGTCACCCACATACAGAGAGAGCCTACATCTACATCTATATCTACATACATACTCCGCAATCGACCATACGGTGCGTGCCGGAGGGTACCTCGTACCACAGCTACCATCTTCTCTCCCTGTTCCACTCTCAAACAGAACGAGGGAAAACTGACTGCCTATATGCCTCTGTACGAGCCCTAATCTCTCTTATCTCATCTTTGTGGTCTTTCCGCGAAATATAAGTTGGCGGCAGTAAAATTGTACTGCAGTCAGCCTCAAATGCTGCTTCTCAAAATTTCCTCAGTAGCGATTCACGGAAAGAACACCTCCTTTCCTCTAGAGACTCCCACCCGAGTTGCTGAAACATTTCCGTAACACTCGCGTCATGATCAAACCTAACCTCAGAAAACACATCTGAACAACAACTGACAGTACAGTGCGCTGAAAAACCTCCAATGACGCGTATAAAGACAGGTTTAAAGAAATTTGGTATTGGTCAATGCACAGCTAGGGCGTCTCTGTTACATTTGGGGATCAACGAAAAACTGCATTTTTTAACGCTACGACCCCTGGTCCGCTAAAATAAAAGCAGTGCTGGGCAAAGATGCAAACTCCAGCCTCCGCCCTCACTTCTCGTTGTTTTCATTACATCACCGGCGATGGTACAAGCAGACCATCCTTGCCCCACCCTTATTAAAATTCAAGTGTGCCTATTTGTTTTTATAGCCTCAGTTCTTCCGGAAATTCCTTTAAGGGCGTTTCTCATCTCCCAAGGGACATAAAAGAAAACAAGATAGTAAAAACTGCCGGTGTTATCGTAATACAAACGGGGGCCAAAGTGTGCGGTGGCGCAAGAAAACCTGTAATGAGGTGCGTTACACGACGCCCACCATGCAAATGAATCGCTTCTTAAGATGGCGAGCAACAAGTTCTTACACCATTTTGGCGCATTTTTGTGCAGGAATAAGTTACAGGTATAGTCGGACTGTTTTAGCGTACATAAAACTTCAGATGGATTTTGTTTTCTTCCCGAGTTTTTCACTTTCTCTGCTACAAGGAATGAATTTTCAAGAAAGTGTAACTCATTTATGTTCTTTATTTTGCTGCAGCTCTTGACCATTTAATCTGTGTGAAATGTAATATTTATTAAATATGACTACTGTCTTCAGATAGCTTGGTAAGGCGTAATACCGAGCTTGGTGTGTATAAGCTTGTTATTGGACGTAAAAGAGAGTGTTTAAAATGAACAGAACAGAATTTTTTCAGTAATAACTTCTGTTCAATCAGTGCATATTCTTGTAAATACAATACAAAGTGTTCGGAAATTCCCGTTACAAACTTCCGGGAGTTGTAGGGGGAAGTGGGGACAAAATATTTTGAATAGGAACCCATATCTGGAATCGCACCGTTACGAGTTTCAGTTCAGATGTTTAACTCATACACTTCTACTTGACGAATTGAATTAGGCGTGACGCAGTAAAATTACTAGTTAAGAATTCGAATGGAAGCACAACGGAACATCCACTTACCATTTAAGCACATTTTTTTCATTTACACGGAACATTACGTTCTGTATGTACAGCATGCGGGCGTCTCTATTTGTTTTGGAACAATGTCAACACGTAATGTTTAAATGCTGACACATACACATGTAACCGTGCGACTGCTACGGTCGCAGGTTCGAATCCTGCCTCGGGCATGGATGTGTGTGATGTCCTTAGGTTAGTTAGGTTTAAGTAGTTCTAAGTTCTAGGGGACTAATGACCACAGCAGTTGAGTCCCATAGTGCTCAGAGCCATTTGAACCATTTTGAACCATACACATGTGCTTCAGAGATATGTGGCTGTTTCGTTATATATCCTTTCGAACTGTTACTTATTAACTGTACTGCGTGACGCCTAATTCAGTTCCTCAAGCAGAACCGGATGAGCTAAACATCTGAATTGAAACCGTCGTAGAACGGAAACGCTACGTTTTCGGACATGAGTTGCTATTCAAAAGATTATGTCTTCAGTCCCCTGTACAACTCCAAGAATATTGTAACGAGAATTTCCGAACACCCAGTATAACTGCTCGTTTATCGTTAAAGAGACCATTAGCCAATTTTCAAAATAAATCTAGACACCAATGCATTTTCTGGAAAGAGGGACATGGAGGAACAATAACCAGAAAATTTGGGATTGCGGGTGAAACCATGAACTAGCGAAATTTGTGGATCGGTAAATCCTCATGTGCAATATGCGATGTGCCTGAGAGAGTACATCCATTGTCATGTTGTAGGAACACTGGACGCCATCTTCTAGGTTGTCTTACTTTCAGGTGCAGTTTCAACGTATTTTAGTTGTCGGAAAAAATATCTGTCTTTATGGTCGTAGTACTGCCATGTACTACGTAATTCATTGCAGGATCATTACACAACGGATCCGAAAAAGCTTTCTCCCCATGAAATGTGAAATTGGCATTAAGTGTATCGTGAGTTTTGAGCCTCATCTTGGGTCTTTAATTTCATGTCAATTCACAAGTTCCCATGAAAAATGAATGACGTAAATAGGTTTGATCGTGGTTTTCCATGGACAGAGAACACAGGAGCACAAATGGTTCAAATGGCTCTGAGCACTATGGGACTTAACTTCTGAGATCATCAGTCCTCTAGAACTTAGAACTACTTAAACCTAACTAACCTAAAGACATTACACACATCCATGCCCGAGGCAGGATTCAAACCTGCGACCGTAGCGGTCGCGCGGTTCCGGACTGTAGCGCCTAGAATCGCTCGGCCACCCCATTGGGCAGCACATATGGTGATAATCCAGTTTCTGTGATGCTCTGTGAAAACAGTCAACGCTAACCACGATGGATACTGAATTAAAGGCTCGCACGGCAATAGGAAAGCAAAGTATTTTCTGCACTAGTTCTGCACATCGGCCTTTCGTTGGACTGTAGCAGACGCAGACTAGGACGAGATTGCTGTGACAGCGGTGGGATGACGTCATCGAACGCTTGTCGACTTGAACTTTAATGCATTATGTAATCATGCCATTCCCCTCACCCCAATCCTATGCTATGCCCCGTTTTCTAACCTACACCCTCTTCCTGCATAAAAAATCTCCAAGAGAGTCCACATAAATGGACTATGGTGCAATGATCGAACAACTTTTTTAAACACTTTATAGATCTGTTATAATATCAGTGTTTATTTAACTACCTTGCCGCGCGGTATTAGCCGAGCGGTCTAGGGCACTGCAGTCATGGCCTGTGCGGCTGGTCCTGGCAGAGGTTCGAGTCCTCCCTCGGGCATGGATGTGTATATTTGTCCTTGGGATACTTTAGGTTAAGTAGAGTGTACGTTTACGTTCAAATGGCTCAGAGCACTTTGGGACTTAACTTCTGAGGTCATTAGTCCCCTAGAACTGCTTAAAGCTAACTAACCTAAGGACATGACACACATCCATGTCCGAGGCTGGATTCGAACATGCGACCGTATCGGTCGCGCGGTTCCATACTGTAGCGCCTAGAACCGCTCGGCCACTAAGTCCGGCTGTAAGTTTAGGGACTGATGACCTTAGTAGTTAAGTCCCATAAGATTTCATACACATTTAAACATTTTCTTTAATTACTTTAATTTTAGTAATACTGTTAACATTTTCTCTTTGCAATGAGATCTCAAACTCTTGAGCATATCCGTGGGGCTGTGCATTATCTTCGTCCACTGTCGTCTTTATGATTTCTTGTTTACACACGTGAAGTGGTCAGTCGTGATTCTTTGTGTCCCGGATGTGTCTTTGCTGGACGTACACAAACACTACAAGACGTTGCTGTGACCCTGGAACAGTCGGGATTCGTTATACGGTTCATTTACTTTATCCACTAGACGAATGGTGAAGCAGTATTTGGGATGACATGTTTATAAGCTAAATGACCTTGACATTTTAATAATTACACTACTGGCCATTAAAATTGCTACACCAGGACGATGACGTGCTACAGACCAGAAATTTAACCGACAGGAAGAAGATGCTGTGCTATGCACATTATTAGCTTTTCAGAGCATTCACACAAGGTTGACACCGATGGCGACACCTACAACGTGCAGACATGAGGAAAGTTTCCCATCGATTTCTCATACACAAATAGCAGTTGACCGGCGTTGCCTGGTGAAACGTTGTTGTGATTCCTAGTGTAAGGAGGAGAAATGCGTATCATCACGTTTCCGACTATGATAAATGTCGGATTGTGGCCCATCGCGACTGCGATTTATCGTATCGCAACATTGCTCTTCGCACTGGTCGAGATCCAATGACTGTTAGCAGAATATGGAACCGGTGGGTTCAGGAGGGTAATACGGAAACTCTGTGCTGGATCCCAACGGCCTCGTATCACTAGTAGTCGAGATGACAGGCATCTTATCAGCATGGCTGTAACGGATCGTGCAGCCACGTCTCGATTCCTGAGTCAACAGATGGCGACGTTCGCGAGACAACAACCATCTGCACGAACATTTCGACGACGTTTGCAGCAGCATGGACTATCACCTCGGAGACCATGGCTGCGGTTACCCTTGACGCCGCATCACAGACAAGAGCGCCTGCGATGGTGTATTCAACGACGAACCTGGGTGCACGAATGGCAAAACGTCATTTTTCACATGAATCCACGTTCTTTTTACATCATGATGGTCGCATCCGTGTTTTGCGACATCGCGGTGAACGCACATTGGAAGCGTTTATTCATCATCGCCATACTGGCGTATCACCCGGAGTGATGGTACGGGCTGCCATTGGTTACACGTCTCGGTCACCTCCTGTTCGCATTGACGGCACTTTGAACAGTGGATGTTACATTCCAGATGTGTTGCAACCCGTGGGTGTACCCTTCATTCGATCCCTGCGAAACCCTACATTTCAGCAGGACAAGGAATGACCGCTTTTTGCATGTCCTGTACGGGTCTTTCTGGATACAGAAAATGTTCGACTGCTGCCCTGGCCTGCACATTCTCCACATCTCTTACCAATTGAAAACGTCTGGTCAATGGTGGCCGAGCAACTGGCTCGTCACAATACGCCAGTCACTACTCTTGATTAACTGAGGTATCGTGTTGAAGCTGCATGGGCAGCTGCACCTGTACACGCCATCCAAGCTCTGTTTGACTCAATGCCCAGGAGTATCACGGCCGTTATTACGGCCAGAAGTGGTTGTTCTGGGTACTGATTTCTAGGGATCTATGCACCCAAATTTCATGAAAATGTAATCACATGTCAGTTCTAGTATAATATATTTGTCCAATGAATACCCGTTTATCATCTGCATTTCTTCTTGTTGTAGCAATTTTAATGGCCAGTAATGTATACTGTTTACATTTATTACTTGTACCTTTTCTTGTGTAATTCTGATGAGGAAAACGCACCCCTTAGAAGTGGCTCAATTTTAGCGCTTTACATTATGAAAGGTGATTTACCCAACTTCTTAACACTGATTCACATACTGCGTCCTCTGCCGATGTAGAGCCTTAAGCGTTTCGATCTCCTTCTGTTCTTATGCTATTTCATTAGTCTAAAAGACAAACTAACACTGCAAGTGAAACTTCCTGGCAGATTAAAACTGTGTGCCCGACCGAGACTCGAACTTGGGACGTTTGCCTTTCGCGGGCAAGTGCTCTACCATCTGAGCTACCGAAGCACGACTCACGTCCGGTACTCACAGCTTTACTTCTGCCAGTACCTCGTCTCCTACCTTCCAAACTTTACAGAAGCATACCTATCGGCCGCTACCTTAGAACTATGGTTTTCTTAGCGTATGTGATCGCGTATCTTACTATATTTCCATAAAAACTGGAAGCTGTGAACCGTCCAGATGCTGAATGAGGATATAGAAAGGGCAGCATAACCTACGGAAAATTCTTATTATACATAGTTATCTTGTTATCTGTTACTTAAAAGTAACCATTATTTACAAAAAAATTGATATTATCAATGTTTAATTCAGCCTTGTTGATATATAATGGGAAACAGAGTGATATTCTAGTAAAAAGAAACGATTCAGATTTACCATATAGCCGCAGTTTCCTCAGCAAAAACAAAAAAAAAAAAAAAACGCAAAAATACCAGATATCGATTCAATACTTCGTCTAACTTGCTTAAAACATGTTTTTGTTATTCAAGAACAATTTTAGTGCATATCGGCAATAATAGGAAACGCCTGCTCTTTTTTCATGATGAAGAACGTTCTGTTCTGTTGAGTACAAAATAACGGCATTTATAGTGTTTGTACACGTAAATTGTAGTTACATCAAAACTAATTGATTTGTTAGCATAAAAGCTCAAAAGTTACGTATTCGCCTAATTTTTGCTGCTTATAAAATTTAATTTATATGATGTGTGGTTCTGAATATGAGGGAAACAAATGAAAAAAACAAAGAGAGGCTGATTGCTCCCGGTTTCTCTCTCTTACATATTCATTTACGTTTCTTTCGTTAGCAATGGTACCAATACTTTCTCTGATCCTACCACTTACTACATCATTTAGGTAGTGTACCGAAACTATTGAAACACAGTTTTCGAAGAGGGCAACTCTATACTGATTGCATAATATGTTGCAATGCTAACCACGGTTCTGTTCAGTTTTAAACACTGTTTAGATACGAGTATGATTTTTAGCCCACATAGCACTGAAGTAAAATATTCGTAGGTTTTCTAAACTACGGAATCCTTACATCTTAGAGTACCTATTCCCTACATATGAGTGGTACGCTGCGTCACATCTGTTTTGGAAACCGCTGATGTGTCTTTATCTAGTAAGTATAGGCGATTCTGTACACTCACCTCAATCCCTCATCTCCACTGCAGCCAATCCAACACCCACAACCATCTCCGACTCCTCAAACTCCTCTCTGGCCGGACATGGGGGTTCCACCCCTCTACCATCCTCCACACCTACAAATCCTTAATCTGCCCCATCCTCTGTTATGTCAGTCCCACCTGGATCTCTGCCCCCCCCCCCCCAAAAATCTGTAAGTCCCTCCAGATCTTTGACCATCATGCACTCCGCCTCGCCTTCTGTATATGCCTCCTGACCCCCACACAGATCCTCTATGACCTCATTCCTTTCCCCCATCTGCTCCTGTTCCTATTCTGTGTGATGCCCTCTCCATCCATTTATTCCTCCTACCAACTCTGATCCTCACCTCCCCCCTCCTCTGTCCTTTACCTGGGCTCCATCTACCCCCCCCTTCCATCCTGTTTTCTCCCCACCAAACCTCTCCCTACCTCCCTTCTCTCCCTCCCCATCCCCTGAGTTCTTTTGTATTCCCCTCCTCTGCCTTACCCATTCCTTGTCACATCTTCCCAGCACTCCTCACCCCTTTTATGGGTCCTCATCCCCCATCAGCTCCTTTCACCCCTCCCCCCTTTTCTTTTCCACTCCTTCCACCCTTTTTATTTTCCCATCATCTGTACAGTTCCCCCCCCCCCCCCCCACCTGCTCGCAGCTGTGGTGTGTCACATTTGCCAACTTTTTAGTGCAGTGTTCCAGTGAATGTTCAGTGTTGTTCGCCTTCCAGTGTGGCGAACAGAAACCATGCTGTCGCTGCGTGTAAATTTTATGTCTTTTGCGAACATAAACCAGTCTGTCGCCGTGTTTTTCAATTGTCTATCTCTTATTTTACCTGTCTGCTTCGTATGTCTTTTATTGGCATCATCATCATATTTTAAGTTCCATGATTTTTTTTCGCCATGTTACTATTTAAGTCTCCGATTTTATCTTCTGTTTTTTATGATTTATTCTCTTCACCTTTTGTAAACAAAGTCTGTAGGCAGAAGAGCGGCATATTAAGCTTCTGTCAGCCCGCCCCCTTCGGGGGGAATCGAAATTCAATAAAGACAACAACAACAGAAAAATACATTCTGTACACTCTAAGTCGCTACCGTTAATACCCCCTGAGATATAATCACTTAGATCACTTAGTAGACCGTTCCTCGAAAACTTCTAAATATAGAGAAGAGTAGCCCGGAACCAGATGTACATTTCGAGAGGAGGCAGCAGTATCTTTCGGTGCGGTGTACAGCAGAACTAATTCTCGCCACGAAGCGGCTCCAGCTGGCAAGACCGACTCGCATTGGTTCTCACCACTCCATTTGACTCGGTAAAGGAGGCAATCGTACAGAAATGCCTACATTACTTGCGCAAAGAAGATTATTTGCGCTCGGCTCTGAGCTGTGTGTACTCCTTTCTGCTCCACCGTGTTCCCCCGCCCCCTCCCGCGAGAGAATCGCAATTGGAGCGGCGCCTGACAAGTGCGGGTGGAAAGAAGGCGAGGAGGCTGTCGGAGTGCCAGAAACGATTAAGCCCCGCTGTCTGCACTCGCTGCCCCCTCCCCCGCGGCGCGGCCATTTAAAACGGCCGCCGTCCGGAGGCACAAAGGCCCAAGACGGGACCTATCTGCAACCCCCGCCCCCGCCGCTCCCATCTTTCATGCAGATACGGGGGTCCGGACGCTGCCGCCTTGATTTATTGCTTCTTTTGTCCCGCATTCTAAATTAGGTTGCTTTGTTTCGCGCGAAAACTTTGGGAGTTAACAGACGAGTGGCGCTATCTGTCATTATTGCGCGAGAGTTAGTCGACTTCGTGCTCCATTCTCGTTTTTCTTAATGCTGTCCCAACGTGGCCACGACAACTAGTGCAACGTACAAAAACACGAGTGCAATCAAGTGTCAGAGACATGTTTTCCGAATTATTGGTGAATATCTCTGACGAAATATTTTAGAATGAACTTACTTCAATATTAATAGAGCACACGGAATACGGAAATTAGGGGTGATTGTGTGACACGGAGTAAGATCTGGATGCGCGTTCTCCATAGCTGTAATCTCCAACTAAAGTGTACGAATTAAAAAGTTTCTCTTCTGTTTCAGGCTGTAGTCGAACAACAGCAGTGAGATCTGTTGCATGAACTTTATCTCTTTAAATCATCCACGACAACGAGCCATTCCTTTTCATCTTCTGATGGTTTGAATTCAGTCCAGTTGTTTCGCACCATTAATGAGAACAATTATATCTTTTTCTTTTCCTTTTTTCTAGCGCCAGCCAGTTGGAGTGAGGACCGCTTTTCTTACGGTCTAACGCTTCCAGGTGATTTAAATTCCTTCATCTTAGATCTGCGTTTATAGTGCACAGTCACCGTCATTTTGGTCTTCCACATTGTGTCTGGCCTTAGATAATGAAATCATAGGGCGTCAGCTGATGACTGAAGAAGGGGGTGCGCTTATGATGTGTCCGTACCACGGACGTCTCCATTCTTTTCATTGATTGGAGCCAGTCCAGCTAGCTGCAGTTGTGGCGTAGCAGGGAATGGCTAATGGTCTTCTCAGTATCCGACTTTGCATGAGATGTAGTTGTTGCTCAGAATTTGTAGGTGTGAGCCAAAAATCGGAACCATATAATCCAAATAGCCTCGTCACTGTGAGGTAAGATGTTTTACTTTATTTTACACCGACTTTTAATTATTCCACGACATCCATACTTAATAAACACATTTCTGGGAACAACGAAGGTACGAATACACACTACCGGCCGTTAAAATTGCTGCACCGAGAAGAAATGCAGATGATAAATTGGTATTCATTGGACAAACATATCATACTAGAACTGACATGTGATAATATTTACCCGCATCTCGTGGTCGTGCGGTAGCGTTCTCGCTTCCCACGCCCGGGTTCGATTCCCGGTGGGATCAGGGATTTTCTATGCCTAGTGATGAGTGGGTGTTGTGTGATGTCCATAGTTTAGTTAGGTTTAGGTAGTTCTAAGTTCTAAGGGACTGATGACCATCGATGTTAAATCCCATAGTGCTCAGAGCCATTTGATTACATTTGCGCGCAGTTTGGGTTCATAGATCCTCAGAAATCGGTACCCACAACAACCACCTCTGGCCGTAATAACGGCCTTGATACGCCTGGGCGTTGAGTCAAACATAGCTTGCATGGCGTGTAAAGGTACAGCTGCCCATACAGCTTCAACATGATACTACAGTTCATCAAGAATAGTGACTGGCGTATTGTGACGAGACAGTTGCTCGGCCGCCATTGACCACACGTTTTCATCAGGTGAGAGATCTGGAGAATGTGCTGGCCAGGGCAGCAGTCGAACATTTTCTGGATCCAGAAAGGTGCGTACAGGACATGCAGCATGCGGTCGTGCATTATACTAATGAAATATAGGGTTTTGCAGGGATCGAATGAAGGGTAAAGCCACGGGTCCTAACACATCTGAAATGTAACGTCTACTGTTCAAAGTGCCGTCAATGCGAACAAGAGATGACCGAGACGTGTAACCAATGGCACCCCATACCATCACGCCGGGTGACACGCCAGTATGGCGATGGCGAATACACGCTTCCAATGTGCATTCACCACGATGTCGCCAAACAGGGATGCGACCATCATGATACTGTAAACAGAACCAGCGTTCAACCGAAAATATGACGTTTCGCCATTCGCGCACCCAGGTTCGTGCTTGAGCATAGCATCGCAGGCGCTCCTGTCTGTGACGCAGCGTCAAGGGTAACAACAGCCATGGTCTCCAAGCTGATAGTCCTTGCTGCTGCAAACGTCGTCGAACCATTCGTTGAGATGGTTGTTGTCTTGCAAACGTCCCCATCTGTCGAGACGTGGCTGCACGATCAGTTACAGCCATGCGGATAAGATGCCTGTCATCTCGACTGCTAGTGATACGATCCCGTTGGGATCCATCAGGGCGTTCCGTATTACCCTCCTGAAGCCACCGATTCCATATACTGCTAACAGTCATTGGATCTCGACAAACGCGAGCAGAAATGTCGCGATACGATTAACCTTTATTAAAGTCGGAAACGTGATGGTACGCATTTCTCCTCCTTACACGAGACATCACATGAATGTTTCAGCAGGCAACGCCTGTCAAGAGCTGTTTGTGATGAGAAATCGGTTGGAAACTATCCTCACGTCAGCACGTTGTAGGTGTCGCGACCGGCGCCAACATTGTGTGAATGCTCTGAAAAGTTAATCATTTGCATATCACAGTATCTGCTTCCTGTCGGTTAAATTTCGCGTCTGTAGCACGTCATCTTCGTGGTGTAGTAATGGTAATGGCAGGTAGAGTGAATTTGAGTGTATGCGTAAACACATCTGACAAAATTCCTCCTGTGCGTAATCAACTAACAACTACTTGCAGCTAAAAGGCAAGTTCTCAGTTAACACCAAAGTCTTCTCCGGCGCTGCTAGCACGATCAAGGCAGGCTGCGACATCTCATGTCGAGCGACCTCTCCACAGCACCCTGCGTCGGACCACCTCCGACTCCCATTGACAACAGCTCGCTTGCTACTACTCGCGATAATGATAACTCAGACTCATAGTTTGTGTATGAACACAGTAGAATCGGAACATTCACCTGCACTACCGCTGCACGTTCTCATGCGGCCACAGGTTCAACCGATTACCGATATCAACCTCTCAAGGTCTGGCGTCCAACCATAACTTCTGCCACTTCGTACCCCCCCCCCCCCCCCCCCCGTCCAAATCCACCCACTAGGGCTCTGTGCTTGGGAGTGGAGGCTTTGTGTAACTCCATGCCACATAACATCGCTTTACTTTGCAACGGATGATGTTTGACTGAGCGGTGTACTCAGACAGTGTGTTCTATGCTTTCGAGTAGAAGATTCATAGATTCATGTTTGTCTTACAGTGTAATAAAGAGTTATTATTGAACTGTCCTGCGCCGTACCTTAAGTGTACTGCAGCTTTACTGTACATAACTACACACTGTTGCAAGCATACAATGCTGGAAATGGAAAAAAGAACACATTGACACCGGTATGTCAGACCCACCATACTTGCTCCGGACACTGCGAGAGGGCTGTACAAGCAATGATCACACGCACGGCACAGCGGACACACCAGGAACCGCGGTGTTGGCCGTCGAATGGCGCTAGCTGCGCAGCATTTGTGCACCGCGGCCGTCAGTGTCAGCCAGTTTGCTGTGGCATACGGAGGTCCATCGCAGTCTTTAACACTGGTAGCATTCCGCGACAGCGTGGACGTGAACCGTATGTGCAGTTGACGGACTTTGAGCGAGGGCGTATAGTGGGCATGCGGGAGGCCGGGTGGACGTACCGCCGAATTGCTCAACACGTGGGGCGTGAGGTCTCCACAGTACATCGATGTTGTCGCCAGTGGTCGGCGGAAGGTGCACGTGCCCGTCGATCTGGGACCGGACCGCAGCGACGCACGGATGCACGCCAAGACCGTAGGATCCTACGCAGTGCCGTAGGGGACCGCACCGCCACTTCCCAGCAAATTAAAGACACTGTTGCTCCTGGGATATCGGCGAGGACCATTCGCAACCGTCTCCATGAAGCTGGGCTACGGTCCCCCACACCGTTAGGCCGTCTTCCGCTCACGCCCCAACATCGTACAGCCCGCCTCCAGTGGTGTCGCGACAAGCGTGAATGGAGGGACGAATGGAGACGTGTCGTCTTCAGCGATAAGAGTCGCTTCTCCCTTGGTGCCAATGATGGACGTATGCGTGTTTGGCGCCGTGCAGGTGAGCGCCACAATCAGGACTGCATACGACCGAGGCACACAGGGCCAACACCCGGCATCATGGTGTGGGGAGCGATCTCCTACACTGGCCGTACACCTCTGGTGATCGTCGAGGGGACACTGAATAGTGCACGGTACATCCAAACCGTCATCGAACCCATCGTTCTACCATTCCTAGACCGGCAAGGGAACTTGCTGTTCCAACAGGACAATGCACGTCCGCATGTATCCCGTGCCACCCAACGTGCTCTAGAAGGTGTAAGTCAACTACCCTGGCCAGCAAGATCTCCGGATCTGTCCCCCATTGAGCATGTTTGGGACTGGATGAAGCGTCGTCTCACGCGGTCTGAACGTCCAGCACGAACGCTGGTCCAACTGAGGCGCCAGGTGGAAATGGCATGGCAAGCCGTTCTACAGGACTACATCCAGCATCTCTACGATCGTCTCCATGGGAGAATAGCAGCCTGCATTGCTGCGAAAGGTGCATATACACTGTACTAGTGCCGACATTGTGCATGCTCTGTTGCCTGTGTCTATGTGCCTGTGGTTCTGTCAGTGTGATCATGTGATGTATCTGACCCCAGGAATGTGTCAATAAAGTTTCCCCTTCCTGGGACAATGAATTCACGGTGTTCTTATTTCAATTTGTAGGAGTGTATTTAAATAGCTTTTTCTATATTTTTAGTGCGCACAAACGATGCATTGGTTTGGCAAATTGTTGACGTGCGTGAGAATCTTTCTCGCAGACCACACTTTATTATTTGCGTGGACTGAGCGAGATAAGTACACGAAATTTTATTATCGCATGACATAGATGTGTCCTCTGTGAAGGAAGTGTACTAAACAAATAAACGAATAATGTATATATTACTCTATCGAATAAATGGTTTTATATATTCAGCGACCCATAGAAAATAACACTCCAATATATCCTCTGTATGAGACTAACAGCGAGCAGGAACGGTTGTCTACAATTTATACGCTTTTAAAGTGTGTGACAAACTTAACTATCCCACCAGTTATTGCCATGCAATAGACTTTCTGTATAAAGTCTGATGATAGTAATTTACAGTCAGCTAATAACATTTATGGAAATATGATTAATGATGCATCAGTTCGAAACTGGTACTCCAGAAGCGAAGATGGAAATGAATTCCGATCTGCTTGAGTTTCCTACTGCTATCATAAAAGTCTTTTATAGTTGCTAAATTAAATATTAGTCTCTTTCCTGAGCTCAGATTAATCTATTTCCTGTTATGCTTATTAATTTCAAGTTTTCAAAACAGCTATGTAAAGTTTATTCCACTTGTGTAAGTGTTGGCAGTTTAACGATCTTACACATTACATATAAAATTTCCTAAATTAAAAGTGAAATATAGGTTTGTGAAAATTCTTTTAATACCCTCCACGCACACAGATGGTCACAAGTAGTTTCAAAATGCAGTATTTTAGCGGCATAGGTACAGATATTGCGACCACTGGTACCCACTTCAGTGTTTTTGTTGTTTTTCTCTGTGTGTAACACTGTTTCTGCAAACGCATCACATAATACACTACCTGATGTTTTCTGCACGGTCGTAGCTGCACCTTGAGTGGACTACACCTGTCAGTATAGACAATCCGTTATGTGCGCACGTATCTACACTTCAATAACTGACCTGCTGCCTAGGTGAAAATAATTATTACTTGTGCCATGTGTACCTAAGTACGTGTAACTCATAATAACTATAATTTTGTCTGCAAGTAAAGTGTAGATACTTCTATGGATGATTAAGGACGGTGTACTGAAAAACATTACTGTGGTGCCATCGCCACCACACTTGCTAGGTGGTAGCCTTTATATCGGCCGCGGTCCGGTAGTATACGTCGCACCCGCGTGTCGCCACTGTCAGTGATTGCAGACCGAGCGCCGCCACAAGGCAGGTCTAGAGAGACTTCCTAGCACTCGCCCCAGTTGTACAGCCGACGTTGCTAGCGATGGTTCACTGACTTCTAAGCTCTCATTTGCCGAGACGATAGTTATCATAGCCTTCAGCTACGTTATTTGCTACGACCTAGCAAGGCGCCATGATCAGTTATTATTGATATTGTGAATCATGTTATGTCAAGAGCGACGTTCACCATTAATGGATTAAAGTTAAGTATTCCACCAGCTACGTCCGTTTTTCTACATTCTAATTTTCTTGTCCTGTTCCAGACCTCACGCCAGCCTGCGTGAGCTAAAACGCGTGCCTTTCGGCCTCCTCTAGTAGCACGGTGTTGGCCCTCCTGCCAGCCACAACATTGGCGACGAGGCAAAACCGCGGTCTTATCGATATTGCCCTGATTCACTTGTGCAATGGCTTCGTCACAATCTCCAGATGTACTGTCCGAATTTTATCGCTTACAGAATCAGCAGACCCAGGCATTACTGGATGCCCTTGGACAGCTCGTCCAGGGTCAACGTGCAATGCAAATCGATGCGGCAGCCGCCGCTCCACCGTTGACGCAGCCACAACACGCTGTTGCCCCAACTTTTCGTCCTTTTGATGTTGCACTGGAAAGCTGGACGGAGTGGTCACACCAATTTGGATTCCATCTCGCCTCCTACAGAATTCAAGGTAACGAGCGGCAGCCTTTTCTCCTTTCTTCAGTAGGGTTGACCACGTACCGTGTGATAGTCAAAATATTTCCCCGATGCCACGTAGCAACTCTGTCCTATGAAGAAATTTTGTCTGCATTTTTTTAACTATTTTTCCTTTATTAAAACAACCGTATATGTACATAAGCACAAAAACAAAATATTGAAATGCTGGAACTGATTCAACACGTATTGTATCCTACAATAGACTGAAGAACACATTTCAATATAGTGCCATTTGTAAGCTTACAAAATAGAACATAAATAGTAAACTGACAATAGCCTCTTCAGTGCAGACAGAGACATAGAACCGATACGCAAACGTATGTATAATTGATTGTCTTAACTGGAATGACAGTTCTGTCATTTGATTCATAACCGTCCAAAGCTCAAAGTTATTTGTGGCACACAAACGGATAACAAGATATGCACAGGAACATAAATTAATGAAAACGTCATAATGAAGTTAATAACACCATTGAGAAGTCGGGAGTAGTCCTAGGAACTGGTGCAACCCCTTATTCGTTGTGCATTTTGTTCGCTACATAGTCTTGCATATGATTTGTGTCCTTACCGGCATCGAGAATTACCCGACGCCTTGTTTTTCAAAAATTGTTTCTAACATGTTAGCAAACATCTTCCTGAAATTTCGGTAACGTTTCATCTTCCAGCGTGCCGTTCCCATGTAAGCCTCGAAACTAATGAGATTATCTTCACTATTGTGGATGATGATATGTGTCACAAACTGTTCTAACATCCACATCACAGTGTTGTTCTTGATGGCGGGAAAATGTTTCGCGTCCGGCCAGAGCAGGATGTCGGTGCAGTGGCTGGCTGGGCTGCTGCGGGTAATCAGGCCTAGCCTCTGCTGCACCCATTTCCAGTTAATGAGATGACCGCCACAAGTGAAGCGATGGCGTAAGGTGTCGACCAGACCACAGCAGGCGCATTTATCACTGCCACTTAAACTGATTCTATGCAACCTTTCATTAGTGGGTATAACATCGTTTACCACTTTATACCATGTGGACGCCACTTCAGCAGTGTAGACGGTTAAACTTATGTTGTCCCAAACTGCCTTCCAATGAACTCTCGGGTATTTAAGATCAATGGAATTCCGGACTATGGGAGATGTCCATCTTTTTAATAACAGGTGCGTCGTCGGTAAATCCTGCGTGAAATAATGTCCATCAATATAGCTTACTTCAAGAAAAAAACTGCTTGACATGTCGCAGTTTGTAATGTATTTTACCTATATCAATGGGTGAATGCATATCGGTGGGTTGTAAGGTTCGGAAGAGCCAACTGGTTACACTCAGAGGTCCCTTGTCCAACAAATGGGTGATTCGTTTAATATATAACACAGTATACTTTCGGTTAATGTCTGGCATGTTTAGTCCGCCGGCCTGTCTGGAAGCCGTCAGCGTGGTGTATTTCACTTTGAACAGATGCCCTTGCCAGATAAATCTATTAGACAGTTTCATCACGTGTTTGGCCTACATCTTCGGGACTGGAAATATTTGAGCCATATAGGACGCTTTACTGAATATATAACTGCTGAGGAGTCGTATGCGTTGGAGAATGTTAACGGACCGGCAACTGTTTTCATAGATGGCACCTTGCATTTTATTGGTGACCTGCTTCCAATTATTTGCATTCATTTTTAGCGGGCATTTGTCGATAATCATCCCCAGAGTGGTGTGGATTTCGACACGCTTCGCCCAAGGTATAATAACTGTTTCGAATCCTCGAATGTTGACAAAGGTGCAATTACCGGCGTTGATTTTACCACCGGAAGCACGACAGTACTCGTCTACCTCGGTCTTGAGGGTTGATACGTCTCCGTCGTTGCGCAATAACACTCCGACGTCGTCGGCGTAAGCACGAACCACGAAGGACGTCCCGGCGATCGAAAACCCTGCAAGTTTGTCATGAATAGAGCGTAAGAGCGGCTCGAGCGATAAAACAAATAACATCATGGAGGGAGGGCTCCCCTGCGGCACTCCTCTTTGGACCTCGATGGGTTGAGTAAGCTGTCCATTTACGCTGATTCTTGTTGTAATGCCCGTGACGAAATGTTGCACGATATTTATAACCCATTGATCAAAACCACACCGCTGCAGTAGCTGTAAGAGGTACTCGTGGCGGACGCCATCAAAAGCCTTGCAAAAGTCGATAAACAGCAATGCGAGATTCACGTTAGTGACTGACGCTATCGCTATCATATATCTATATTCCGAAAGGGGCGTCATAATAGTGCGACCAGGGATGCATGATTGATGGCTGTGAATTACTTGCTTCATTAACGGACACAATCTGCTGTTGAGTGCTCTCGCGAAGGTTTTGTAATCAAAATTCAGTAAAGTAATAGGTCGCCCGTTATCTAAGATTTTTCGGTGTTTGCTTTTTGGTGTCAATACAATTCGGCCTTCCTTCATTTCGGCCGGCACGTCACTCCCTCGCATCACTTCATTGAGAACATTTGTAAATGCGTGTCCGATTATGGGCCAGAAGCGCATATAAAATTCCCGTGGCAAACCATCAGGGCCAGGGGATTTATTCGATGGCGAGCCAGAAATCAGTTCAAGGACTTCATCTGGAGCAAAATCGTGTACGACCGCCGAGTTGTCCGCAGACGTGACTACGGTGGGCAGAGCACTCACGATATCGCCGCCGTCATCACCATATGTATCGTATTGCGAGTACAGATCCGTGAAGTACCAGTAAACTGCGGTAAGAATATCACTCAGTCGGGTCAAACGGAGTCCATCGTCTGTGTTCAGCTCCCCGATAAAAACTCGCTTGCGGTGGGCAAGATGTTTTATGAGGTGATACAGCGATGCAAGTTCGTCCTCTTGAAACGATTTTGCTTTAGATCTGACCTTCATTCCTTCAAGCTGCGTTCGCTTTATGCCTATAAGCTTCGCCTTTATTTGTTTGATGGTCGTCAGCTGTGTGTTGGTTGGTGTAGTCGCATGCAACTCTCGCAGAACTGTTTGGTAAAAATCAATCGTGCGTTTCACATCTTGCGCCCGTTCCCAACTGTAGTTTCTTAAGGATAATCGCATTTTCCGTTTGACCACAGCATTCCACCAGGCTATCTTGCTCGGATATCTGCAGTATTGGTTGAGACAATCCGCCCATGTCGTGGAGATGACATCTTTTAGCAAGGCAACGGCGAGTATAGAAACATTTAGGCTCCACGGAATCCTATGCCATTTAGTATGCTATTTGGCCAGATTTATCATGACACAGAGGGTGCAGTGGTCGGAGAAACTAGCCGGAATGACATCGGCGTCCATAACATGTTGGCAAATGTCCTCAGAAATGTACAAACAGTCTAGACGGCTACATGCGGTGATGGTCAGGTACGTGTACTTTTCCAGGGTAGGAAATTTTAGTTCCCACGCATCCTTCAGCTGCAGGTGACACACCAGATCATGGAGTTCCCTACAGTAATAAAAGTTTGGCGATTGGTCTTTCCTGTGGATCACACAGTTGACATCACCACTAATTATCAACTGGGTTGGGTTGCGGCGTAGCAAGTATATGATGTCTTGTTTAAAGAAGTTAACTCTTTCTGATTTTAAGTTCGTTCCAGATGGAGCATAGATATTGACGAGGGTGACGTCAAAAATTTGGCAAGCTATGCCTCTACCGGAGTCCAACATTTCGATATTGCTCACTGGGATTCCGTCTCGTGATACAATGGCCGTACCTGTACTCCCGTCCGCCACGGTGTTTACGATTGTTGCAAATACTTATACATGAAAATTTAAGATAGACACTTCCTGTAACAGAACTACACTCCTGGAAATGGAAAAAAGAACACATTGACACCGGTGTGTCAGACCCACCATACTTGCTCCGGACACTACGAGAGGGCTGTACAAGCAATGATCACACGCACGGCACAGCGGACACACCAGGAACCGCGGTATTGGCCGTCGAATGGCGCTAGCTGCGCAGCATTTGTGCACCACCGCAGTCAGTGTCAGCCAGTTTGCCGTGGCATACGGAGCTCCGTCGCAGTCTTTAACACTGGTAGCATGCCGCGACAGCGTGGACGTGAACCGTATGTGCAGTTGACGGACTTTGAGCGAGGGCGTATAGTGGGCATGCTGGAGGCCGGGTGGACGTACCGCCGAATTGCTCAACACGTGGGACGTGAGGTCTCCACAGTACATCGATGTTGTCGCCAGTGGTCGGCGGAAGGTGCACGTGCCCGTCGACCTGGGACCGGACCGCAGCGACGCACGGATGCACGCCAAGATCGTAGGACCCTACGCAGTGCCGTAGGGGACCGCACCGCCACTTCCCAGCAAATTAGGGACACTGTTGCTCCTGGGGTATCGGCGAGGACCATTCGCAACCGTCTCCATGAAGCTGGGCTACGGTCCCGCACACCGTTAGGCCGTTTTCCGCTCACGCCCCTAACATCGTGCAGCCCGCCTCCAGTGGTGTCCCGACAGGCGTGAATGGAGGGACGAATGGAGACGTGGCGTCTTCAGCGATGAGAGTCGCTTCTGCCTTGGTACCAATGATGGTCGTATGCGTGTTTGGCGCCGTGCAGGTGAGCGCCACAATCAAGACTGCATACGACCGAGGCACACAGGGCCAACACCCGGCATCATGGTGTGGGGAGCGATCTCCTACATTGGCCGTACACCTTTGGTGATCGTCGAGGGACACTGAATAGTGCACGGTACATCCAAACCGTCATCGAACCCATCGTTCTACCATTCCTAGACCGGCAAGGGAACTTGCTGTTCCAACAGGACAATGCACGTCCGCATGTATCCCGTGCCACCCAACGTGCTCTAGAAGGTGCAAGTCAACTACCCTGGCCAGCAAGATCTCCGGATCTGTCCCCCATTGAGCATGTTTGGGACTGGATGAAGCGTCGTCTCACGCGGTCTGCACGTCCAGCACGAACGCTGGTCCAACTGAGGTGCCAGGTGGAAATGGCATGGCAAGCCGTTCCACAGGACTACATCCAGCATCTCTAAGATCGTCTCCATGGGAGAATAGCAGGCTGTATTGCTGCGAAAGTTGGATATACACTGTACTAGTGCCGAAATTGTGCATGCTCTGTTGCCTGTGTCTATGAGCCTGTGGTTCTGTCAGTGTGATCATGTTATGTATCTGACCCCAGGAATGTGTCAATAAAGTTTCACCTTCCTGGGACAATGAATTCACGGTGTTCTTATTTCAATTTCCAGGAGTGTATATCAGCTTCGGACTCATAAACTGGCGTAGCATTGGTAATCTTAAATCTGTCCTAACTCTATTAATGTTCAGGGACAAAAACTTGTAAGCTTGACTCATAATCGTCCGAGACTTGTGGGTGATGGGAAGCGTAGGAAGCCCAGTCCAGCTCACCGTTGGACTTCGAACCTACATCCGCAGGTTTTGTAATCGTTTTTGGGCTGACTTTACTTTTTGAGTTACTTCTAGCCACGGAGTCCTTTGGTTTAACTTTATTTTGCCGTCGCAAAGTCGTCCGAAGTGTCATTGAAGACGGCGGAGTCGGCGAGTCATAGCTGTAAGCAGTATATGAAAGTCCTTGCTTCGGAACGTGTGACGGCAAGTCCGAAGACGCGGCTTCAGTAGGCTCATTGTGTTTGTTTGGAGCCGCACTGGCCGTTTGGATACAGCTGTCCGGGTCCTCGTGTTGTTTTGAAGCAGTTTCGAGGTTGCGGCTGTTTATGTTATGCTCTACACCGCGTGCTTCATTCGCCGTGTTTTCGAGTGGCAGTTGACTGACTGCCGCCTCTTGTGTATTGGCCACCTGCGGCGAGTCGGCAGGCGACATCGGAATGGATTGCTGTAAACACTCGGCTGCATTCGTATTGACAGTTTCTGCGTCGGGCGGTTGAATGGGAATTTGGCGGGTCGTAACTGAGCCATCCGACACATGCGTGTCATGTGTGGCGGCCCGTGGCTCCGCGTCATCGGTTTGATTTTTTACTACCTGGTCACCGGAACCACTACCGTCACTTATAGTACGTCGTCGTTTGTTACCGACATATAATGCAACACCGCTGGCTAAGGGTGACTGACAACGGGTTTTTGAGGCAAGGGTGGGAATGTGCTGTTACCGAGATCTTTGGCACAGATGCACTCGGTTGGGAGTCAGTCACAGAGGGCGTCTGATTTTGAGTTAGGACATCAGCCGATGTTAATCTCTGTCGTTGTTGCAGATTGTTTCGAAGTACAACAACTCGCCGTGGGCAATCGTCTCGTAATTGGCCACTCGTGTTACAGACAAAACAAGTACCTACTTGCCCCTCGTAAATGACATGAGCCTTATAACCAGAAACCATTATACAGGATGGGATATTGACTTTGACGGCCATGTCAACTGAACGAACCCCACTATAACATTGGAGTTTGTACGGCTCGACCATTTTTCGTTTCTAATCTGTCGGATGTCTCCGTATTTGGCGAGGACATCTCTAAGAAAACAATTCTCAACCTCAGGTGGCAAATTGAACACTCGCACTTGTTTATACTCAATGTCAGCGTTAGTTATTGAAACTGTACTCACCGACTGATCACGATGTCGGAACTCTGCTTTCCCACTAGTATTCACCAAAATTTTCTCCAGTAGTATCTGGTCTAAAAACTTCACAAAGAAACAGTATTCCGCCATGTCATAATATGCTGTGTGGACCTGATCGGATATGATGCCAATAATATCTACTATTCAGTCATGGATTTCTAGAGAACTCGGTAGCACATTCCTGGAAGATTTCTCAAATGCAAAACACAGGGTATTCTTACGAGGTACACTGGGAGCCATAACTGCACTTTATGAGCGGTCGGGACCGCTGTGGGTGAACTAAGAAGCTTGTGTACGACGGTAGTGAAGAAACACTGAGAATATCACAGGTCACAATCCAAGAATTATTATAAACACGGCTTGCGGCGCTACGACTACGCGGAAGTACCGACACGTCCGATCGCTGTCGCGTCCCAATCGGAACTGCATTAGATGCATATTTCAAATAATCAGTCAAGGTAGTTTCCAAACGGTATACCTTCTTTTGTACAAAACGTACGGCAGGTCAGACTAATCGGGAGTGGGTTGCAAACTTGCAAGGCCTTACTAGGGATTGTGCTTTTGAGTGTCAATGCGGACTCCCTTATTCAGAGACTATGGTACGTGATGCATTGCACAGAACTTTTCTGATGTTCGTATAAGCGAACAGATTTTGAAACTAGTAAATCCCTCCCTTCAACATGTTATGAACATATTGGATCGACAGGACACACTTGACTTTACTCAGGAATCATTTGAAACTTCGCCAGCAGTGAGTCAGGTTAACCAGCCCTCCGGGCGAGCTGCACGGAGCAGTAAACAGCCCTCGCGCCTGACCGCGCCGCTGCCGCCAGGCTCTCAGCCACGTGTGCCGCGCCAGCAAGCAAATGCAGTGATCAAATCATGCCCGCGGTGTGCTACTAAACATTCGCGTGAGAATTGCCCGTCACGCCAGGCTATTTGCTTTTATTATAATAAAAAAGGACATGTTCAGAGCGTTTGACAGAAAAAGCTCAGATCGGAAGCTCAAAACCGTTCCAGGCCCTTTGCTTCGCGCCGGAATCGGAATTGAACCAAGGATACTAAGGCTCGCGAAACTTCGCCCATGGAACTTCATGTAGTTCATTCCACTCCGCCCAGTGCCACTCTCTCTATCAGTGACTGTGTTCGTCCCAAACATAGTGCGCGTCGACATCGCCGGAACTCCCGTCAAGTCGTAAGTGATTATGTACCAGTATCAATTCACGTTGCACGAGACAGTCGCTCTTGTCGTCAGCAGGACAATAAAATTTTTGTAGACTTTTACATTAAGGGCAAAGTGATACCATTCCAGCTCGATACCGGAGCTGCAGTTCACGTATCAATCAAGACACTTAAAAACTGCTGGGCACAGCTCTGTTGCGTGCCGCAAATGTTAAGTTAACTAGTTATTCCGGTCAAGATATCCCTGTATTAGAACAATGCAGCCTTCTTGCAACATACAAAGGACAAACAAAACCTGTGTCATTTTACGTCCTTCGTTCTTCTATTGACGTGAACTTGTTTGGTTTCGATTTATTTCAGATGTTTAACTTATCTATAGTAAATCTCTCAGTGAACCAGACAGTGTTTCTCCTCTATGTGAAGAATTTGCAGACACTTATGCACCGGGCCTCGGTGCACATTTGGAACTGAAAGTAAACGAACAACCGAAATTTTTTAGAGCGCGCAATGTTCCCCACGCATTGCGTGATGAGGTCGCATAAACATTACCCAATTTGGAACCACAAGGTATAATTGAACGTGTGCAGGCTTCTCTCTGGGCATCACCCTTAGTAATTTTGCCAAATCCTTCCGGAAAGATGAGACTGTGTGTGGACTTCAAGGAAACAGTGAATCCACAACTAGTGATTGCAACTTTTCCTTTACCCCGCCCGGAAGATCTTTTTGACACACTGTGCCCGGGTAAATATTTTTCGAAGTTGGACCTAGCAGATGCGTACTTGCAAATACCGGTGGACGAAGACTCCCAGGGCGTTTTTGTGGTTAACACGCATCTTGGTTTGTATCAATTCAAACGACTGACATTCGGGTGTGCATCCGCCCCTGCATTGTTTGAGGAATATCTAGGTCCCTACTGCAGCAAATTATCTGGACGATATTTTGATCTCTGGAAAGACGGAAGATGAACATTTGGTCCATCTCAGAACAATATTTCAGGTCTTGCGACAAAATGGTCTTCGCTTGCGGAAGGACAAATGTGTGTTTTTTGCTCGGGATTTGCCATACTTGGGAAATGTACTCAATGCCCAAGGCATACATCCCAGTCCAACGCACCTCCGTGCCATACGTGCTTGCCTTCGCCGTAGAATTTGAAGCAGCTACTGAGTGTGCTGGGAAAAATCAATTATTATAATAAATATGTGCCGCATGCCTCTTCCATTTCAGCTCCGCTTCATCGCTTACGCCGTAAGGGTGTTCCGTTCGTCTGGACGACGGAATGAGAACGCGCCTTTCGCCACTTGAGAACTGCGTTGCTTTCCAATACTTGCCTTACGCCATTCGATCCCCAGAAGCCCCTTTTGTTGATGGTGGATGCATCAGATTTCGGAATCGGTGCTGTGCTTGCGCGCAAAGATGGATCGCACGATCGCCCTATTGCCTTTGCGTCCAAATTGCTATCGTCTGGTCAAAGAAATTATTCACAGATCGAGAAAGAAGCATTGGTTCTCGTATTTGGTGTTACAAAGTTTCATGATTTCTTGTATGGTCGTCACTTTACCATCTCACAGACCACAAACCTTTGACATCGCTTTTTCATCCGACCAAGCTTGTACCTCCACGTACAGTGCAGAAATTCATTCGGTGGTCTATTTTCCTCTCGCAGTACCGCTACGATATCTTGTATCGGTCCACTGCTAAGCACGGAAACGCCGATGCGTTGTCCCGCTTGCCTGTTGCTGAGGATAGGGCATTCGATTCCTCCGAACTTGATTGCATTTTCATTGATGCGGAAACCGATGACATGGTCGAATCTTTTCCGACTGATTTTCGACGTGTAGCTAGAGTCACAGCTGCCGACCCTGTCCTTGCTCCCGTTCTGCGTTTTGTTGCTACGCAATGGCCCTTGTCAAAGTCACGGATCGGGGAACCGTTGGTTCGCCGATTTTTTGCTCACAAGGAGAGACTTATCGCCCCATGAACCATGGACCTTGCCGTTGGTGGGGAGGCTTGCGTGCCTCAGCGATACAGATGGCCGTACCGTAGGTGCAACCACAGCGGAGGGGTATCTGTTGAGAGGCCAGACAAACATGTGGTTCCTGAAGAGGTGCAGCAGCCTTCTCAGTAGTTGCAGGGGCAACAGTCTGAATGATTGACTGATCTGGCCTTGCAACATTAACCAAAACGGCCTAGCTGTGCTGGTACTGCGAACGGCTGAAAGCAAGGGGAAACTACAGCCGTAATTTATCCCGAGGACATGCAGCTTTACTGTATGATTAAATGATGATGACGTCCTCTTGGGTAAAATATTCCGGAGGTAAAATAGTCCCCCATTCGGATCTCCGGGCGGGGACTACTCAGGAGGAAGTCGTTATCAGGAGAAAGAAAACTGGCAATCTACGGATCGGAGCGTGGAATGTCAGATCCCTTAATCGGGCAGATAGGTTAGAAAATTTAAAAAGGGAAATGGAAAGGTTAAAGTTGGATATAGTGGGAATTAGTGAAGTTCGGTGGCAGGAGGAACAAGACTTTTAGTCAGGTGAATACAGGGTTACAAATACAAAATCAAATAGGGGTCATGCAGGAGTAGGTTTAATAATGAATAGGAAAATAGGAATGCGGGTAAGATACTACAAACAGCATAGTGAACGCGTTATTGTGGCCAAGATAGACACAAAGCCCATGCCTACCACAGTAGTACAAGTTTATATGCCAACTAGCTCTGCAGATGATGAGGAAATTGATGAAATGTATGATGAGATAAAAGAAGTTATTCAGGTAGTGAAGGGAGACGAAAATTTAATAATCATGGGTGACTGTCATTCGTCAGTAGGACAAGGGAGAGAAGGAAACATAGTAGGTGATTATGGATTGGGGCTAAGAAATGAAAGAGGAAACCGTCTGGTAGAATTTTGCACAGAGCATAACTTAATCATAACTAACACTTGGTTCAAAAATCATAAAAGAAGGTTGTATACATGGAAGAATCCTGGAGATACTAAAGGTATCAGATAGATTATATAATGGTAAGACAGAGATTTAGGAATCAGGTTTTAAATTGTAGGACATTTCCAGGGGCAGATGTGGACACTGACCACAATCAATTGGTTATGACCTGTAGGTTAAAACTGAAGAAACTGCAAAAAGGTGGGAATTTAAGGACATGGGATCTGGATAAGCTGAAAGAACCAGAGGTTGTACAGAGTTTCAACTAGAGCATAAGGGAACAACTGGCAGCAATGGGGGAAAGAAACAAAGTTGAAGAAGAAAGGGTAGCTCTGAGGGATATAGTAGTGAAGGCAACAGAGGATAAAGTAGGTAAAAAGACGAGGGTTGCTAGAAATCCTTGGGTAACAGAAGAAATATTGAATTTAATTGATGAAAGGAGAAAATATAAAAATGCAGTAAATGAAGCAGGCAAAAAGGAATACAAACATCTCAAAAATGAGATCGACAGGAAGTGCAAAATGGCTAAGCAGGGATGGCTAGAGGACAAATGTAAGGATGTAGAAGCTTATCTCACTAGGGATAAGATAGATACTGCCTACAGGAAAATTAAAGAGACCTTTGGAGAGAAGAGAACCACGTGTATGAATATCAAGAGCTCAGATGGCAATCCATTTCTAAGCAAAGAAGGGAAGGCAGAAAGGTGGAAGGAGTATATAGAAGGTTTATAGAAGGGCGATGTACTTGAGGACAATATTATGGAAATGGAAGAGGATGTAGATGAAGACGAAATGGGAGGTAAGATACTGCGTGAAGAGTTTGACAGAGCACTCAAAGACCTGAGTCGAAACAAGGCCCCCGGAGTAGACAACATTCCATTAGAACTACTGACGGCCTTGGGAGAGCCAGTCATGATAAAAATCTACCAGCTGGTGAGCAAGATGTATGAGACAGGTGAAATACCCTCAGACTTCAAGAAGAATATAATAATTCCAATCCCAAAGAAAGCAGGTGCTGACAGATGTGAAAATCACCGAACTATCCGTTTAATAAGTCACAGCTGCAAAATACTAACGCGAATTCTTTACAGACGAATGGAAAAACTGGTAGATGCGGACCTCGGGGAGGATCAGTTTGGATTCCGTCGAAATGTTGGAACACGTGAGGCAATACTGACCTTACGACTAATCTTAGAAGAAAGATTAAGAAAAGGCAAACCTACGTTTCTAGCATTTGTAGACTTAGAGAAAGCTTTTGACAATGTTGACTGGAATACCTTCTTTCAAATTCTGAAGGTGGCAGGGGTAAAATAGAGGGAGCGAAAGGCTATTTACAATTTGTACAAAAACCAGATGGCAGTCATAAGAGTCGAGGGGCATGAAAGGGAAGCAGTGGTTGGGAAAGGAGTGAGACAGGGTTGCAGCCTCTCCCCGATATTATTCAATCTGTATATTGAGCAAGCAGTAAAGGAAACAAAAGAAAAATTTGGAGTAGGTATTAAAATTCATGGAGAAGAAATAAAAACTTTGATGTTCGCCGATGACATTGTAATTCTGTCAGAGACGGCAAAGGACTTGGAAGAGCAGTTGAACGGAATGGACAGTGTCTGGAAAAGAGGATATAAGATGAACATCAACAAAAGCAAAACGAGGATAATGGAATGTAGTCAAATTAAATTGGGTGATGCTGAGGGAATTAGATTAGGAAATGAGACACTTAAAGTAGTAAAGGAGTTTTGCTATTTAGGAAGTAAAATAACTGATGATGGTCGAAGTCGAGAGGATATAAAAAGTAGACTGGCAATGGCAAGGAAAGCGTTTCTCAAGAAGAGAAATTTGTTAATATCGAATATAGATTTACGTATCAGGAAGTCGTTTATGAAAGTATTTGTTTGGAGTGTAGCCATGTATGGGAGTGAAACATGGACGATAACTAGTTTGGACAAGAAGAGAATAGAAGCTTTCGAAATGTGGTGCTACAGAAGAATGTTGAAGATTAGGTGGGTAGATCACATAACTAATGAGAAGGTATTGAATAGGACTGGGGAGAAGAGAAGTTTGTGGCACAACTTGACTAGAAGAAGGGATCGGTTGGTAGGACATGTTTTGAGGCATCAAGGGATGACAAATTTAGCATTGGAGGACAGCGTGGAGGGTAAAAATCGTAGAGGGAGACCAAGAGATGAATACACTAAGCAGATTCAGAAGGATGTAGGTTGCAGTAGGTACTGGGAGATGAAGCAGCTTGCGCAGGATAGAGTAGCATGGAGAGCTGCATCAAACCAGTCTCAGGACTGAAGACAACAACAACAACAACGAGAGACTTATTGTACGACGTGGTGTTTTGCTGTTGCGTTCTGATAATTATCAGTCCAGGGTCGTGGTACCACGTTCGTTACAGTCCTCTGTCTTACAGCTTCTCCACCAAGGACATTGGGGTATAGTGAGAACGAAACAACTTGCTCGTCAGCACTGTACTTGGTTCGGAATCAATGCCGCGATTACGAATATGTGCTCTTCTTGCATGGTATGTGCCGAACAACAATCAGCACCACCGCGGAATTTTTTGCATGGCCAAAAGCCACTTCCCCTTGGCAACGCTTACACATCGATTTTGCTGGTCCATTCTGGAATGCTCGATGGTTGGTTGTGGTAGATTGATTCAGTAATTTTTCTTTTGTTGTCCGGATGTCTTCCACGACGTCATCTGCCACCATCGAAGCGTTATCAGCTATCTTTTGCACTGAAGGTCTTCTACAGACTATTGTTTTCTACAATGGCCCACAATTCATGTCCGCAGAATTTCAGTCATTCTGCAAGGCCAATGGTATACAACATCTGACGTCCGCGCCGTTTTCGCCACAGTCAAACGGTGCCGCTGAACGATTGGTCAGGACTTTCAAGTCACGGATGTTGAAGTAGAAAGAGTCGCATTCTCGGGAGGAGGCGTTATTGGTCTTTTTGTCCTCGTATCGCTCTCAGCCCCGAGATGGTCGCTCGCCGGCTTAGTTGCTCCACGGTCGCCCTCATCGAACCTTGATGTCTTTGCTACATCCACCGCATCAGGTTCCTGTGCAGCGGCAGACTCCTGCTTTTGCTCCAGGCGACGTTGTCCACTATCGCCACTACCGAGGTTCACGGCGTTGGCTCGAAGGGCGCATTCTTCGCTGCCTCGGCAGCGCTATGTATCTGGTTTTGGGGCCTCTGGTGAGGTGCGTCGGCATCTCAATCAGCTGCGCCTCTGTCGTCGCACAGGCTCTGCCGCTCAACCATCTGCTTTCAGCGACGGTGCCGTCCGGTCAGCGCCCCGGGGACCCATCTACTGGCTCGCCTCAGCCCCAGGTGTTACCGACGCTGCCTTCCATTTTGCCCCATGGCGACGCGCCGCCGCCACCGCCCCGCCGCCTGTTCTCCCGCCGGCGACGCCCGCAGTGGACGCGTCGCTGCAACCGCCGGACGCCTCCCTGGGTCACGCGTGGCCGATCGCTTCCCGCGGCCAGTTGTCCTCCGACA
This sequence comes from Schistocerca gregaria, assembly GCF_023897955.1. Taxonomy (NCBI): domain Eukaryota; kingdom Metazoa; phylum Arthropoda; class Insecta; order Orthoptera; family Acrididae; genus Schistocerca; species Schistocerca gregaria. The sequence continues at coordinate 180,167,461 of NC_064923.1, read as the reverse complement.
TGGATTTCTTGACCGCTCCGGACCATATGTCGTCTTCGCCCGTCGGGTGCCCCGGCCCGATGGAGGTCGACCCTTCAGCCCCTCCTGTCTCTCTACGGGCGCATACACCGCATGTTGGCGTGTACCCTGGAGCAGGTTTTCAGGCGTTTCCTAGCTCCCCGCCGTCCGAATGGCAGGGTGCGGGTGTCACAGCCTTGCCTGTTGTTAGGCTCCCCACCTCGTCGCATACGTCAACATCGGGTCCTTCCCACGGCGGGCGGAAGCCTCATGCCACAACCATACGCCGATTTGCGGGGGAGGAATGTGGTGTCACCGGCAGACACCACACTTGTTAGGTGGTAGCCTTTATATCGGCCGCGGTCCGGTAGTATACGTCGGACCCTAGTGTCGCCACTATCTGTGATTGCAGACCGAGCGCCGCCACAAGGCAGGTCTAGAGAGACTTCCTAGCACTCGCCCCAGTTGTGCAGCCGACTTTGCTACCGATGGTTCACTGACTTCTAAGCTCTCATTTGCCGAGACGATAGTTATCATAGCCTTCAGCTACGTTATTTGCTACGACCTAGCAAGGCGCCATGATCAGTTATTATTGATATTGTGAATCATGTTATGTCAAGAGCGACGTTCACCATTAATGGATTAAAGTTAAGTATTCCACCAGCTACGTCCGTTTTTCTAAAGTCTAATTTCCTTGTCCTGTTCCAGACCCCACGCCAGCCTGCGTGAGCTAAAATGCGTGCCTTTCGGCCTCCTCTAGTAGCACGGTGTTGGCTCTCCTGCCAACCACAACAATTACATTCTTACTAACGTCATTTTCAGAAATGAATAGCTTTTAGAAGTTGTATGTTTTTAGACTTGATATATCTCCAAGTACATTAATGTTTATTTTCCCCTGGATATCAGGTCAGGTGTTGAAGTTTCTATGCATCGACACATGGATGCAAAAGTTTTAGTCTATAATGCCAGGTGTAGTCCACTAAGTGGATCAGTTACAGCCCCTGCATTATACATCAGGTCGTAAAAGTAGTCACGTATTTGTGAGAGGACTCTTCGTCGCAGAGAAAAGCAACCAACACACTAATGTGTGTAACACAGTGAGCTACCAGTTATAAAAAAGGTACACTTTTATCCGTTATAAAAAAAATGTTCAAATGTGTGTGAAATTTTATGGCACTTAACTGCTACGGTCATCAATCTCTAAGCTTACACACTACTTAACCTAAATTATCCTAAGGGCAAACACACACACCCAGGGAAGACACGAACCTCCGCCGGGACCACCCGCAAAGTCCTTGACTGCAGTGCCTTAGACCGCATTTCCTTTTTTTCAATCTCATTTTGGTCGTTTTCGTTCTTTGCATCTTTTCGGGACGGACGTTGTAACACATCCGTTTAAGTTCGTCGCTGTTCCATTAACTAAGTTTTTTATTTTATTAGAGAGGGCGGCTAACCCTCTGACCGAACACGCTGAGCTACCGTGCCGGCGACCGCTCGGCGAATACTGCGCTGCTATCCGTTAAGCCGTCGGCACATGGACCGTGCTGTCGAACGTTAACGTTGAGTGTGCCGAGATCAACGTGCTGCTGAACGCTCAGGAACGATGCGACTCGTGCACACGGTACGTGGGCCCCAACGTGGTACACGCGATCGCAACACACTCCAGCTGCAGTTGAGTGATGTTTCTAATTCGTAAATCACATTGTTTACTCAAAGGGCGCGCGTAGAATTCTCACATTTCCTCCATCGTCCACGGAAAGGAAAGTACCATGTCCAAATCAATAAGGACACAGGTTTACAAAAGTTCCATTACAATCAGTGCGGTACAAATTTGGAATACTTCTCCGCATAAGATAAACATTATTTCATCATTCCCACATTTTAGTAAAACGCCAAGGTCAGTCTTACTTGATCAGTGTTCCTACTCAGTAGCAGAATCTTTTAATATGTGAATTACGAAGCGTAAAAGAAAAAGGAGCAAAATATCTTTATACAAGTAGCGCAAGCTGTCCTACACATTAAGTGAATCGAACAAAGTCACCCCTCAAAAAAAGATGAACTTATATTTACATAACATCAAATATTATAGTATATACTTGTATGAAACTAATAATAATGTATCAGAACCCAATAAAAAGGCGAATGTTAGGAAAAAAATTTGGAAGTTCCGAGATGCTTACCACCGCCCAATCGAAATCTTCTGCAGCTGGCAGTGACGCCAGCCATTACGCTGCAACAATTACAAACTCTACATGCCTAATCATAATATTTTAGTCCCTGCAGAAAACCTTAATCGTAGATATGTTACTAATTGAAGATTAATTATAACAAATTTTACCAAGAACAATGCGTTTTCGGTAGATCTTCAGTGTGTCGCTACTCCAATAATACACAAGGTACAATAATTCTTTTGCCACGAGTATGATGTTTCTCATTATTTTATTGGAACGAATCACACAGTAAACAACAAGTTTTCCAGTGATTCTCACTTTCCTGGTGCTCAGAAACGGCATATATACACTCCTGGAAATTGAAATAAGAATACCGTGAATTCATTGTCCCAGGAAGGGGAAACTTTATTGACACATTCCTGGGGTCAGATACATCACATGATCACACTGACAGAACCACAGGCACATACACACAGGCAACAGAGCATGCACAATGTCGGCACTAGTACAGTGTATATCCACCTTTCGCAGCAATGCAGGCTGCTATTCTCCCATGGAGACGATCGTAGACATGCTGGGTGTAGTCCTGTGGAACGGCTTGCCATGCCATTTCCACCTGGCGCAGTCAATTCGACCAGCGTTCGTGCTGGACGTGCAGACCGCGTGAGACGACGCTTCATCCAGTCCCAAACATGCTCAATGGGGGACAGATCCGGAGATATTGCTGGCCAGGGTAGTTGACTTACACCTTCTAGAGCACGTTGGGTGGCACGGGATACATGCGGACGTGCATTGTCCTGTTGGAACAGCGAGCTACCTTGCCGGTCTAGGAATGGTAGAACGATGGGTTCGATGACGGTTTGGATGTACCGTGCACTATTCAATGTCCCCTCGACGATCACCAGAGGTGTACGGCCAGTGTAGGAGATCGCTCCCCACACCATGATGCCGGGTGTTGGACCTGTGTGCCTCGGTTGTATGCAGTCCTGATTGTGGCGCTCACCTGCACGGCGCCAAACACGCATACAACCATCATTGGCACCAAGGCAGAAGCGACTCTCATCGCTGAAGACGACACGTCTCCATTCGTCCCTCCATTCACGCCTGTCGCGACACCACTGGAGGCGGGCTGCACGATGTTGGGGTGTGAGCGGAAGACGGCCTAACGGTGTGCGGAACCGTAGCCCAGCTTCATGGAGACGGTTGCGAATGGTCCTCGCCGATACCCCAGGAGCAACAGTGTCCCTCATTTGCTGGGAAGTGGCGGTGCGGTCCCCTACGGCACTGCGTAGGATCCTACGGTCTTGGCGTGCATCCGTGCGTCGCTGCGGTCCGGTCCCAGGTCGACGGGCACGTGCACCTTCCGCCGACCACTGGCGACAACATCGATGTACTGTGGAGACCTCACGCCCCACGTGTTGAGCAATTCGGCGGTACGTCCACCCGGCCTCCCGCATGCCCACTATACGCCCTCGCTCAAAGTCCGTCAACTGCACATACGGTTCACGTCCATGCTGTCGCGGCATGCTACCAGTGTTAAAGACTGCGATGGAGCTCCGTATGCCACGGCAAACTGGCTGACACTGACGGCGGCGGTGCACAAATGCTGCGCAGCTAGCGCCATTCGACGGCCAACACCGCGGTTCCTGGTATGTCCGCTGTGCCGTGCGTGTGATCATTGCTTGTACAGCCCTCTCGCAGTGTCCGGAGGAAGTATGGTGGGTCTGACACACCTGTGTCAATGTGTTCTTTTTTCCATTTCCAGGAGTGTACATATAGGTTTGAAATGAATGCCAATATGGCGCCTCACAACTCTGTACTGAAGGGAGACGGCGTGCGTGTGACGTAGGTGGCGTTGTGCCACCTCATTGGTCAACGCTCAGACGCACGCTCAGAATATCTGACGTGGCAGATATTGCTCTGCACGTTCGGAAAGATTCCCGAACGTGCTATTCCACGCTATGACGTCAGAAACTCGGCACGCTCAAGTCTCAACGTTCCGATGCACAGTCCGTGTGCCGACGGCTTTACACCATTCAATGAGAAGGCCAGTGCATTGGCCAATTTAAAATGTGTACAGAATCGGTACTCTAACAGGAACGTTTGTTAGATTTCTTTGGCAGTGGTCTTACCGAATAGGCTATTCACTTACGAGCCACGAGTTAGTCTCGTAAGTTCTGTGCCGACAGCACTTCGCGATGCATGTAGAACAAGGCAGGTATAAAGAAAAAATACAACAGTTTCGGGTCAACAGTGTACATGCAGAACGCTATCCTCCCATTAGCCATCAATAATAGATTACCGACGGGCTTCCATCTTGCCGTGTTGCTATTTGCCGGTGCCACTGCAGAAGCGGCACGTGGTCGCGTATAAAACTGTCGCGGCGTAAACACGCCAGAGGGCGGCCCCTGAAATATTGAGTGTCCGGCGGTGACGAATGCGGGAGCGGGCGTCGCGCTAACTCGTAGGGCGCAGCCTGTCGCGGGCCACGTGTAAACACACACGTTACCGCGCAAGTGCCAACTTTTCCTGCGCTGTCGATTCTGGGGCGCCCCTCACGTACTCCACGAGCCCAGTCGCGTGACTGATATTATCCCTATACCACCGAGCAGATACGTGGCAGTACGCTTACGATTACAATTACAGAATTGTACACTGATTTCGGGTTGGGAAAAGTCGAAAGTAGTGCACTCTATCTTTTTTAAATTACGTCTAACGCCCTTCTGTGACACAAATACTTAATAGTTAAATGTTTCCCTAGATATTTAAGTCTCTTTTTATTATCTACACTAGTGATCGAAGCAGATGAAACGAATTAAAAATTCAACCGCGGCCGGGACTCGAAGCCGGGTCTTCTAGCTTAGTAAGCAGAAATGCTAACCATTACACCATCGCAGTACGAGGCACGGAGTTTACGTATTTTATGCAGTAATGTAGAGAATCGTACTGCGGTGGTGTAATGGTGAGCATATCTGCCTAGCAAGCAAGAAGACCCGCGTTTGAGTCCCGGCCGCCGCACAAATTTTAATTAATTTTGTCTGCTTTCATCATTCTCGTAGACAAATATTTTAGTTCTGCACTTTCACTCTGTATCCAGGCCTCATCTAATCGACCACTGATGTGTAAGTTCACTTAAGTGACGACGGAGGTATTGTAAGGGGAGAGAATGCTACAGAAGTAGGGATGGCAAAAAACCGAGCTGTAAAAAGCGATATCATTATTTTAGTTCTCACGGTATTTTTCGGTATTTGCTCAGTCTGGGTCACAAGAGGTGTTTTTTATATTTTACTAATAACTGGTTAAAAAACGAAACATCGATTGCTATAATTTTCAGTTTTTAAATAAAACTTTTTAAACACGAATAACTTTTATTCGTAAAATTTCCTTTTCTTTAAAATATTGGGTTGTTACAGAAAATGGGAAAAGTGATCAGTGATATTTTAATAAAATGCTGACAGAAACGAGGAACAAACAGATGGCACTGATTACTGTACCTGTTATCCTGTCACGTGGAGTATTGAATGGTGCATGTGTACATTCAGTGAGTGAGACTTGTCCCATCTGGTCGATACGGTAGCTTCTTGCAGTTGTCATCGAAAGTTACTTGTGCTAACGAGTAGCACCATCCTCAATCTGATACTATTTTCGGATGGGCGGTATCAGCGAAGTACAATGAACCATTGGCTTTAAAAGATTAAACACGGAAGGAACTACAATAAACATGCGACTTCATGTAATGATAAAATTTAAAACTTAACCATTCATAGGCTAGAATAGAAAGTGACTGATCTTGTTGCCTGTGTCTACATGATGTGCCCTTGTCTGCTGACAGATTTCGACATGGTCAGCTTAACGTGAAAAATAGTACTTCAACCTCAGTTTTCACCTTTTAGCGCTGACCATTCGTAATGCCCAAATAGTGGCATGGTTCTCTATTACAACATGATTTTTGAGCAGAGTTTCAAAAAAATAGGATTGATAGGAGAATACTGGAGGCTTTTTTATGGTGTTCAACCACTTATCATTTTCCGAGAGAAGCAGCGAACGGTGGGTGGACGAACCAAGTTTTCCTTTATTTGCCTACTTAATTCCCTATATTCATTCTATGTATCCTGAAACTGAAGGGTCAAAATTTGTCAGTCATTGGTCGATTCCTACGTTTATTACAAGAAATAATAACAATAAGAAACCGAAAACTGGTTATATCAGAAACCGCTTATTTTGAGCGGTTTTAGCACTCAGGTTAAACTCCACTGAAAAAAAAAAAAACAGATATAACCGAAATCCGGATGTTTCAGCGATAACCGCCGTTCCTATTGTGTAGCAGGTGGCGCCACGTTAAATGTCTCAAAAAATTTGCCAACAACTGCTTACTATTCCTTCTTGTTCTTCATTTTTGTACTGTGCACGCAACAGTCGTTTTAAACAGTAAGTGTTACAGTGCGTTCTGAATAACATGTTTTTTTCTGGTATATGCGTATCTGATCCAGTAATACGACGCATTTGACCAAGTTAATGCAAGTTTCCTTTTGTCATGCTTTCGAATTGTCGGAAACAGAACTATATTATGTAATGGTTTCTTTCACAATACAGCGTTTCGCTTAATACGGAGTGACGAAACTGATGTTCAGTCTGTATCCTCTTTCAGAAAATGCTGAGCAGGTATTTTGCTGTGTTTTATCGGTTTCCAGTCTTTTCCTCTAACAGTGTTCGCCCAGTGAGCATTTCGACTTGGACGGATAGGAAACCTTACAGCGACAGATATAAGATCACGTCAATAAAATTCATCAGCGTAACCACAAATCATGTATACAGGGTGGTCAGAAACAGTCTGAAAAGTTTGTAAAAGAGTCGTAGAGTACGGTGTGTTGGGAATTCACTGTTAAGAGAAACTTCAATGCGTTGTACGTTTCCGAGTTAATTAGCACTAAAGTTAGACCATCAGTCCACTGAGCACGCAAATTCAAGCTGTTTCTGACCACCTTATATAAAAACAAATATAGTTTGAGAAAGTTCAGTTACGAATGGGATATGATACCTTTATACCCTAGACCATAGTAGAACGACTGGTACACCTGTAAATGATAATAGCCGGCATTTTTGATCGCATCACTTCCACCAGAACCTAATGTATGGGGAATCTGCGTGGCTGATATCAGCTTCAAGCTAATGACCTCACGACAGCTACCTTTACTTTACCTTCATGACAGTGACAGAGCCCTACCGTGGCAAGGTAAATCCTTGGCTCATGTTTCTGGTGCACTTTGAACATGGAACCCAGTTAAGAACTTTGTTCTTTTTCCAGGCGACGGGAGGATGATGCAGCGCATATAGTGGTAGGACTAATCATGACACTAAGGTGATTGGGATAGCATATGGTAAAACATTAATTCTTTATGTTTTGTTGTTGTTTTAGATGGCTCTTCTTGTATGCAAAATTTGTTCTGTCGAACGATAAAGTATTTACATCGAGAAACGCGTTAACTATGGAGCCCATAATGTAAAAGAAAGTGATTGTCTTCAATACTACTTCCTGGGTCTACAGTCCTTTAAGCTTATAATTACCTTAAAATATACACGTAATTCAGATATTTTAAATTCGTTTTGAAGGACAGTATAACATTTACGCTGCGAGAAGTGGACATGTTGTACCAGTTATCGTCACGAAAATTATAAATTATCTAAAATTTAATATTTTGTGTCTTTACAATGGCCGGCCGGAGTGGCCATGCGGTTCTAGGCGCTACAGTCTGGAACCGAGCGACCGCTGCCTCGGGCATGGATGTGTGTGATGTCCTTAGGTTAGTTCGGTTTAATTAGTTCTAAGTTCTAGGCGACTGATGACCTCAGAAGTTAAGTCGCATAGTGCTCAGAGCCATTTGAACCATTTGTCTTTACACTGGTGTTGTGAAGACGGCTGCACTTATTTCCTCTGACTGCTCCAGCGACCTACTCCACAATTGTGGAGCGGGGATTTCAATGTCTACAAATGCAGGCGCGCGTCTGTAAGCACACAAATATTGAATATGTAATTTTACTTTTTCGGAGTCATAATTAAAACTTGATAACTATCCGTCATATTTCTTACTCATGCCGTTGGGCCATGGGTCTTTATCTCAGAAGTTGTGGTTCAACTGCCGAACATTTTTGTGAAACAGTCATCTTTAGCACGAGGTACTCTGAAAGACTTTTTTTAAATTTTAATGCTCCAATTCTCTAGACTCGCGTATAATTTATTTCACCTAATTTTCTTTTATTGGCTAATGGCATGGCGTCCGTTATGCACCTGGCCGTCTGGTGGTGGTTGTTGTTGTTGAAGACCTTCAGTCCAGAGGCAGGTTTGATGCAGCTCTCCATGTTACTCCATCCTGTGCAAGCTTCTTCATCTCCCAGTACCTACTGCAACCTACATCCATCTGAATCTGTTTAGTGTATTCGTCTCTCTCTAAGACTATTACCCTCCGCGCTGCCCTCCAATACTAAATTGGTGATCTCTTGATGTCTCAGAACATGTCCTACCAACCGATCCCTTCTGCTAGTCAATTTGTGCCTCAAATCTCTCTTCTGCCCAGTTCTATTCAATACCTTTTCATTAGTTATGTGATCTACCCATCTAATCTTCAGCATTCTTCTGTAACACGACATTTCGAAAGCGTCTATTCTCTTTTGGTCTAAACTATTTATCGTCCACGTTTCACTTCCATAGATGGCTACACTCCATACAAATACTTTAAGAAACGATTTCCTGACACTTATATCTATACTTGATGTTAACAAATTTCTCTTCTTCACAAACGCTTTCCTTGCCATTACCAGTCTATATTTTATATCCTCTCTACTTCGACCATCATCCTTAAATAGCAAAATTCATTTACTAATTTAGGCGTCTCGTTTCCTATTTTAATACCCTCAGAATCACCCGATTTAATTCGTCTACATTCCATTATCCTCGTTTTGCCTTTGTTGATGTTCATCTTATATGCTCCTTTCAAGACACTGTCCTCTCCGTTCAACTGCTCTTCCAAGTCCTTTGCTGTCTCTGACAGAATTACAATGTCATCGGCGAACCTCAATGTTTTTATTTCTTCTCCGTGGATTTTATTTCCTACTCCGAATTTTTCTTTTGTTTCTTTTACTGCTTGCTCAATATACAGATTGAATAACATCTGAGATAGGCTACAACCCCCTCACACTCTGTTCCCAACCAGTTCTTCCCTTTCATGCCCTTCGACTCTCATAACTGCCATCTGGTTTCTGTACAAAGTGTAAATAGCCTTTCGCTCCCTGTATTTTAACCCTGCCACCTTCAGAATTTCAAATATAGTATTCCAGTCAACATAGTGGTCAATTGTCAACAGTCTGGTGGTATAACTAGAATTTTATGCACAAAGAATTTACTGTGCGTTTCTTAAACTGTTTCTATCGTCCCATTGGGTCGAACGACCTACGAGAAAAGTTTTTTTATTTTATTTTTTTATATTATTTATACATAACTCCTCGCTATACAGGATGGACCCGAAATCTAACGGCGAACTTCAAGAAGTTGTAGAGGGCGCCTTCACGAACAAACTGAATAATGGAAACTGTGTGCAGAAACGTCATCCGACGGCGCTACAGAGCGTCCAAGTTAACAGGCCCCGGCAACTGCCACTATATCACCCCTTCGGCTGGTGGACCGTAGATGGGACGTCTCGCAATGTTGTTTGTTATCCAGACCTCGCAACTGATTAACACGATCGGTAGTAGATAACATTGAGCTAGCTGATGAGTAGAAAAACATTATCTCCTATGAATGCAGCACTCTGATGGACTAGTGGATGACAATTTTGGACACGGGTTTGCATCCACAGTTGATTTTCCTACTTGTCTGTCGATAATCTCCAGAATTTTTCGGTATGCAGGAGGAAAATAAACAGCAAATGGAAACCCGTGTCCGAAACCGTCAACCACTGGGGCAACAGTATCGCATTCATAGAAGACAACGCCCTTCTTCATAGCATTAGCTCGATATTCTCCACTGCCGATTATGGTAGTCATTCGTGGTCTCTGAATAAACAATAAATATTGCGAAAACTTTCGCCTGAAGTCCGTTCACCTGCAAAATCACGTTTGCTGCAGAAATGGCGGCCTCGTGGCAGGCGCCGACGACTGTAACTTGAACGCTCTCAGGCGTCGTTGGACGAAGTTTCCGGACACCGCTTCCTATCCTCAATTTGTTCCTCAAGACTACATCTTCAACCCCTCGAAGTTAGTCGCAACATTTCTGGGATATCCTGAATGCATGTGAGGCAAATCAATATAAAAACATAAGGCACATGCATAAATCAAGTCAGATTAGATAAAGTAGTGCTTCTACATGTTACAAAGTGCGAAGACCCAACTTGCTGAAAACATTGTTGATAAGCGTAGTTACCCGGAACTAGAGGGTGTAAGTAAATTGTTGAGAATCTCTTTTAACATGGTTATGAGAATCTAAGAGTACAAGCAGTGGCTTGTGAAGGTCGCTAAGCAATTACAAAGCTACCTCTCTTTCGTTATGTCTAATCAATTATCTGTCAAGCTATCTTGCTTTAAGTGAAACTGATAGTCTCTAAACTTTAGTTTCGCAGTAGTTCTTGAGTTGGCTGTCAAATTTCATAGTCGATGGTTGAAGTGCTGACACCAAACTTATCAGATAGTCTGCGTAACCAGCTCTGCTCGCCACCGAAGAAGTATATATAGGGATATTGTCAACTCTTTTAGCAGCAACTACATCCTGAAGAGGGCACGTTGAAGTGCGAAACTAGTAGGAACAAAGTGAATAAAATCATAAGGACGGCAGCAGGAGTTTCATTTTCTCACAATAGTAAACGGCCGTCGTCCTCAAGACCTCCGGTCAGAAGAATGGACTTACAAAACATTTTATGGAGGCTCTCTCTCTCTCTCTCTCTCTCTCTCTCTCTCTCTCTCTCTCTCTCGCCCGCTTGCTCGCGTTCTCTTGGCAGCAATATGTTTCGGTACTAAGGCGACCTAATATTTGATTCTGTAAGTGCAAAATATGCTGTACACTGTTCGGTAAATGTCCAGACACTGCAACATATATTCTGTTACTTTTAGGTCTGATGACCGAGCGGTTTTGGTTGTCGTAACGTACGTTAAACATTTAAAGACATTCATGTATTCATGCAGTCGTATCCACATTCAGAAAATGTCAGTTAGTGACATAAGTCGCATTTGCAATACACCTTACTATTTTCATTGAGAAAGACACTTTCAAGTGTCCTGAATCTGCTGTTGACCAGCAATGTCCTTAAGTTACAATAATTTGCAATTAAATCTTTCTAAAGACAATTTCCTATGTATTAAGTACCATTATTCTATTTCTTTCATCAAGAAAGAAGAGTCCTTCGTGTTACATTCGCTATTGAAACTTGATGAGGTCGCAAATTCTGTGGAAACGTTGACATTATACAGAGTTACCTCACCAAAAAGTTATATTATGTGATATTACTTCTCGCCTCATGTATAGCTATCAGATGCCGGCTAAGCAATGCAACAAAAGGAAGATGCTTCCATCGAAATAAATTTATAGGTGGTCGCTGCAGTTTACTATGAACCTGGCACGGAATTGCCGTCGAAGACTTCTTGGTTGTATGACATGATCGACAATCAGCTCGGGAGAATTTCAGTAATCTTACAAGATTTTCGAATCTACAAACCTTGCAGTCGTTTCCAGTTTTATTGCACGGAATGTCTCGTTGCAAAAGGCAATTCGTGTCTTTCAGAAGGCTTTGTCGGCGATCGAACTGCTGAAATATTTACGCCTACTCGCCCCGGGCGAAAGCGTCGATATCACGCGAACTTTCGGGGAACAACTTTATCAGCGTTTGAGAACATGGTTCGAGCATGATTTCTGTTTATCACTCGGTTCAGTGTGACAGCACAAATTTGGATGAAAGTAACTTGTTGGGTCTTTTGCAATGATTGACGACCAACACACAGACGTGTTAGCTGAGAGAGCCATCGACTCTTATAATTTGGGAGATTTTATGGGTCACCGTTATATTCTTGGCGTCCTGTGTTGGCGTTCCCCCAGTACTAGGTTAACACTTACCTTGTATGTTGCCAGGTCCTCCACGACGCAGGCGAGAGTTGCCTCGCGCCCAACGGGGATGGTCACGTTGCTGATGGGTTCCCCAAACTTGGGCACATCTGTAACAGAAAGAGTATGGCGTTAAAAATGTTGTACTAGACCCCTTTCTGGCTGGGACAGACTACAAAAACTAATGTTGTCGCACAACTATGTTGGACACTATAAACGCGGTTTAATTCTACAATGATTCAGGACATGCATATAAAATGTTTACAAATATATTTTGAAAGAAAAAATAGGCCTACGTTAGGTTCTCCTTTTTATGAAGCCAAATGTGTTCAAATTCACGGCATTTTGTGTATATAGCAGTATCACGTTACCGAATACCGAAATCTGAATGTACCCAGAAGACCATCCCTAAGCTTGATGAAATGTATCGCGCAACGCATATAAGGGGGCCTTTGTACTATCTCGAGCAGATGCAGATCTTCTAAAGTCTCTCAGAATAATCCACTTAGGTTAAACAGTTTTTCTTGCATTCAGGATGGTATGCAGGAAATCGCCCACAGCAGAGAATATAATTTGATAACAAAGTTTTAAAATACGGAACAGGAAGTATACATATTAGCTTAAAAAATTAAAACTTGAATCTAGGAACTACAAGTGCTCTAGTCTTAACAGAAATTCCAATATTTTTCTTAAATTTCCAACAGTTGTTACTGATCCATACAGTAAGACCTAAATCATGTCAAAGTGTAAATTTTTGACGCATTGGACTACAATTAAATTTTCATGGAGCATCTTTCAGTGTTCAGTATTGCATTTTGAAGTCAAAGTCATTACGAGTCCTTTACAAACTTATGTGCCCATTTTCTCCTTCTATAGTACGTAGGCTGCGAGCCTGTGGCTGGGCAAAACTTGGATCCTCCTAAGTAAAAAATTAATCACGTGAGGAGCGAATACAATCTCGAAACGGTAATAAATGTTTTGATATGAATATCACATTGGTATACGAGACATAACAATCATCTTTCTCCGGTTAACTAAATGGTACGCTAACAGCAATATAACATGGGAAATCCAGCGACTGAGAAATTTCAGTCTTCCGCAAATGAAAGGCATTGCGACAGGTGAGTCACGTGTGAACCGCATCTGGCTGTATGCGAAACGAATGCAGGACATGTACTCCTGCAGAGGTATTGGAGAAATGTCAGTCACACAAGCGTCGGTCCAACACACTTTAATCACTGTTTTAATAAACGTTTTCTGTCTGTTGACTTACAATGTCCTTAAGTTACGGTAATCTGAAAAGTACTATCGTTCTTATATTTAAACAAAACTTCCTATGTATTATGTAAGTTGGTCATGTTTTTTTAATGAAGAGAGAAGAGTTATTCGTGTTCCTTTCCTTCATGAAACTTAATGACTCCTCAAATTCTGTGCAAACGTTAACTTTATACATCGTTATACGACAAAAAGTTATAGAATATGAAATTATCTATTTCGTCAGGCATGACCTGTATGCCATACCTGATACAAAAATTTAGCACAGCGTTTCGAGGGTAAGTTCTTATGACAAAACATCGGAGTAAAAAAAATTAGGTCAACAAATAAAAACGCTCCAGCAGCACTCTTAAATATTGGTATTAATCTGTTTCATAAACACAATGTCCTCGAAAAGTGATGGACGTTATCGAAGAATCATTTCTGTTGAACTAATGATCGTTGTGTGATTGCGAAGGAAATGGGTTACACATTAGAGCAGTGGGTATTCATTGTCACACAGTTCGCTGGAAGTGCGAGTCATGCTGAGATTCAGAATATCTGCATCGAACAGGAACAAGGCGCAAGTAGTTGCACTCCAGAAGAGCCGTTAATGGTTGAAAGGAATAGTTAACAACAGAATACCTTATAGCCTTTCAAGATTCATTTCTTTTATCCAGTCTAGTCTCTCCGTAGGTAGTGAACATACAGGGTTGCAAGCAAATGTTCAAATAGGCACCAATATAGAATTCGTACTATTCAAGTGTTCTTTCGGCAGCGAAAATATACAAGGGTGTCACTTTCAATAACTTCCGTAACTTAGCCGTTTCTCTGTAATGACATGTAACTTTATGAATATCGTCCCATCTATTATTTTTATTGGTTCTTCAGACTAGCTTTGTTTTATTCAGTTTTGAATAATGGATACCGGTATCCTAACTCTGTGGCGTGCTGCTGGTTCTACTGTTCCTACGTTTCCAAGGTGCCTTGCTTCTGAGCGTAGTATCTTTATTTTGGCTATTAGATTGTGGCTACTGGCTTGTATTTTTAATTCAGCTAGAAGGTTGTTACGTTCCTCGTGTAGATCTGTGGTTCTTGTTCAGCGTGGTGCGTTTCAGACCAGCCGCAGTCATCTGTATTATCCAAAACTGAATAAAATAAAGGTAGTCTGAAGGACTGATAAAAGAAATAGATGGAACTATATGTGAACTAAGTATCTGCAGCATTTTTACTTTTGCTTTGCATACAGTTTCCCAGGTGTAACAACCGTACAGAAGCAGTGTTGTATTATCGTTTGACATAGTCTTGGCATAGTCTATATTTCGCTGTTTGATTTAGATCTCTGCTTTTGAGAGGTGGACATATCATAAGCTTTTTGTGATCTTGGTCTACTTCCGAAGTAAACGACCCTTGCAGAGCAGTGTAGAGACACTTCTTGTCGTTTGCCCATTCAGCTTGGCGTCGAGTATGGGGCTTACTTTTTCTGCATTGACTTTGATCCTCTTAGCAGCTAGCCATGATTCCGTGACACCGATTTGGTCTTGTAGTTCTTTTATTAATGCATAAAGGCGTCTACTTGATATAAGTAACGCTGTGTAATCGGCAAACTGTGCTATAAGAGTGTTCGGTAGCGTCAGAAGATAGTTGATGTGCACTGAGGTAAGATGAGACGCAAAAGAGACATAGAAAATTTTTTGTCTTCACTGACTGGCGTTTCTATGCCTTCGGCTTCGTAGCGCACTTACAGATTGTAAAATTTAAGTTTGTCAAAATTTTACAAAACGATTTTGTGAATTTTAACAGCATAAAATAAATAATTGCATCGTTATATTCGTCAGGCCTTCTGACTTCGAAACTATGTGTATGCATGTATTAAGTTTTGATTGAATTGGTGACGTTAATACGTTTAGATTAATTCTGACGGAAGTCTTTTTCCTTCCAATACCCTCATCGGAAAGCTTAAACTAACGATTTTAACGAAATAGCTTACTGTGCTCGTGGCGTAATAGCCACATAAATAGATATCAAAAAAGGTTGGATATCGGGAATAGTTCATGCAACGGAAAATTTTTTTCCCCGGTTGGGAGGTAGTGCCACAAACAACATACTAGGCATTCCGGCTGGTGAGGAATGACTGTGGCGTTATGTTTGATACTTACTTTTGAACGTTTTCCTTGAATAACTCGAAAATCGTTGCCTCCAGGGGAAACGTATCCCAGTACAAAACTTAACATTAAATTTCCTACAAGAAGTCCCTATTAATTTTTACCTGTGGCACTAATAGCTGGCACGTAGAGAGCGAGAGAATATCTCCATGTACCAAAAAGACTTTGACTCATGATATTAGTTTACATAAGACAACAAGATGGCGGACACTTAGCGTGGCACTTCCAAGCTGATTAAAGACAAGGGATGATACTGCTCCCAGTAAAATGAAGTCGTGAGAAATGAGTTTAACAAACAATATATCATTTACGAACACAAAAGAAAAAATCGGTGTCTACAGCCTCGTATGACTATTTCAACCTACAACTTCAAGATTTAATGTTACAAAACAAGGCAGCATCTCCTGAAATATTGTGTGATTCAGATTCCTTGAAAGAATTATCTTTACACTCCAGAGGCGGCTGACGTCTTGGAGTTAATAATAACATAGAGTGAAGTTGGTAAATATGTGCCGCAATTAGTAATTTCCAAACAGTTGGTAGTAGCAGCATAACCTAAGGATGAAAGCATCTTCCGCATGCTGTGTCACTGCCAAGTAACATTCTACTATCATTTTACCACAGTAAAGTACAGAAGATGACTGAAAGACGTACACAATGACACAAACGGAAATGACACTTTTACTCAAAGACGATAGTTATACTCAGGTCAATCCGGTAGGCATTAAAAAGGGAGGGACGTGATTCTTAATGGGGTGTGTGATCACGGCAGAGTATGCTCTGCGACGCGCTCCCATGCTGGCCACAGGGTTTGTAACGAGTTCGTGTAGAAAGGCATCGCTTTCTTCCCTCAGGGCG
Organism: Schistocerca gregaria; assembly: GCF_023897955.1. Classification (NCBI taxonomy): domain Eukaryota; kingdom Metazoa; phylum Arthropoda; class Insecta; order Orthoptera; family Acrididae; genus Schistocerca; species Schistocerca gregaria. Next base: position 180,150,935 of record NC_064923.1, on the reverse strand, counting down.
GTTGAAAACTGCTGGATGTTGGTTGGTGCACGAATGCGTGCTGCAGTGCGTCTCTCCCGTGTAACCCCAAGGTGTTCGCGGGAATTTATGATGAGAGTACGAGCAGGCCAGTCCATCCGCCGAATATGCTCTCTTTCAAGAGATCCCTCAACTGCGCTATTGAATGCGATCGCTCATAGCCGTCCGTAAAAATGGAGTCAGGACCTAATACATCCCTGGAAATAAGCACATGGAAATATAGTTTCACAGTAACGTAGGCCGATGAGTGTAACCGTGTTCAAAAACTTTTTAGATCAGTACGGCCATACAATGTAATGCCTCCGCATAGCATAACATCTGGAATACAAAAACGACCATACTCAACAATGTACCTGGGAGCATTATCTGCTACCACTTCTAGCCAGATTAGTGCACGTCCAGAGTCATGTCGAGCATGACCGTTTTGAAGATCCATATGTTGATGTGAGGGAGGCGTAATGTTGCGTAGGTGTACCGACCTCCACGTCTTTGAACAAGGTACTCTCACCAGTAACCGTTATTGTGTCACTGCACTCCTTCCCTACATGCTCTTTTCACTGATGCATTCGACACAGCACGACCGCATCCAACTGCGTAGGTGGAGGATCTCCTGGAATTAGACGATACTCGGTGAATCGACTGGCTTGCTGGTTTACCCGACTCAAATTCCATCGGACAAGTGTGGGATGCGTTGAGGAGACGTTTTGTAGCATGGTCGTATGCGTCAAGGATGATCCAGCAGTTGCCATCCCCGGTGGTGGATAAATGGAACGCCCTACCACGAGAACTCCATGCTGACCTTGCGGCCAGCGTGGGAGCACGCTGCACAGAGTGCACTGCCGTCGCTGGTGGTTACAGACTCTAGTAAGAACTATATCCTACCTTTCGTAAGGTCCAGGCCATCATAAATAGCGGTGACTTCAGTAAAATTAATGTCTTTGATTGAAGATGTCTTTTCTGTTCGTATCATTGTGCACTTCTTTGTTATCTTCGGTATTGCACTGTACTGTAGAAATTCTCTCTGTGTATGGTCCAATTTTCATCTAGCTATGTCACTTCGCCCTGATTCATCACGTGAAAGTCATTTCCGTCCTTAAGTTCTGTATACAAGCGTACTAAGTGGGAGCACGCGAAATGATACCAATTCGCGGATTAATATAGGTGAAGTCTACTAATCCAATTTCTTCATGCAAAACTAACCATCACAGAGAAAAGAACAGTCCTGAACCGATTACTAACACACTTAATAGTTACTTAGAAGCATGGACTCACCCAAACAAAGGCAACTTCCATAACCTCAGAACACAACACAAAGGGCCTGTTCAACTCCGTTACCAATGCCAAATAACAAGTAACCAAGAGTAATGGTGTACTACTGTCAAACAAGGAGGACCACATAACCCAACACCAACAAAGGAATATCTTTGATCGAGAGCAAAGGGATTCACCAGAGACTTAATAATTTCACAGTCATCAACCAAAGAGAATGCCAAAGAGCTTGCATCGATAGATCGCAACTAAGCGAATTGAAGCACTAAGATCACAGAAAGGCAAATTACACTCTGAGAAATATCTTTATTTCATTTATTTATTTAACAAGATCTGACTACGGCCATCAAGCCCTCTCTTACAGGGGCCAGGGTTACACACGTACAGCACCTTTGTTAAATTATAGTTACCTAAGAAATAACCATCTTAATACGACATATAGTATTAATATCATTTGAGTATCTATAGGTACAATAAGAGTAAATAATACTGTCTATGAACTCATAAAATTCATATTGGCAGTACTTCTACTGCTGCTGCTTTTTCCACTAATAAATATAATAGTATGAATAATAATAACAATCTAGATCTACATGGATACTCGGCAAATAACATTTTAGGGTGTGGCAGAGGGTTCATCGAACTACCTTCACAACTCTCTATATCGCGCGGAAAGAACGAACACCTGCATCTTTCCTTACGAGCTCTGATGTCCCTTATACTACTGTGGTGATCGTTTCTCCTTATGTAGGTCGGTGTCAACAAAATATTTACGCATTCGGAGGACAAAGTTATTGATCGGAATTTCGTGAGAAGATTCCTTAGCAACAAAAAACGCCTTTCTTTTAATGATGTCCAGCCCAGATCCTGTATCATTTCTGTGACACTCACTCCCATATTTCGAGATAATAAAAAACGTGCTGCTCTTTTTTGAACTTTTTAGATGTACACTGTCAGTCCTATCTGGTAAGGATCCCATACCGCGCAGCAGTATTCTAAAAGAGGACGGACAAGCGTAGTGTAGGCAGTCTCCTTAGTACATCTGTTACACTTTCTAAGTGTCCTACCAATAATAAGTATAACGATAGTTGCAGAAACAAAAAATTGATAGCTGTGCAGTATAGGTGTTTTCTGATATAGCAGTTCCCGGGGAAAAGATATTTAAGATGAATATTGGGAAGTGTGGAAAATCTGACTGGGAAGCATTGTGTATAACGATATCGAGTGCGACAGGGATACTGATATTCATTACCGTTGTTTTAGTAGGTATGTAATTGAATATCTTCTGAATCTGGAGATGTTATTCATTTCTCTAATATAATGCGGAAGGTTATTACAAAGCCGAGTTCCTACTGCTGATTCGATACAGTGACTGAATGATAGTATGGGGCAGAATGGAATTTACTGTGATGGGAAAGGATGTTTCTGCCGTAATGTTCAGACCAGAGTGTTAAGGCCAAGGAGCGATATGCGGGACAGTGTGCATTTATAAAATAGTAGAGAAGACAGAGAGTATGAAAATCTCTGAGCTTGCCTGGACGCAGACAGCGTAGCTGTACATATGATATTTCACACAGGGTGGTATTGACACTCATGTTTATTAGTTTGTCATGTAGATACAACTGGAGGTATCAGTGTAGAAGTGGTATTTGTAATGAGACAAAATTGATGGCACATCATTGACATCCTCGGAAGGCCCAACGGTCCCGTGTCATTCTCAGCAGATGACAGTTTTTGTGACCAGAGCTGCATCGTCTAAGTCAAGTAGATCCTACAAGGGCTGTCACACTTTGCGAAGAACGCTCGGCGGACCTGGACGGTGACCCATCCGAGTGATAGCCAAGCTCGACAGCGAAAAACTATGGTGAGCTGACGGCTAGGCCGTTGGCAAAAGGGTATAGGAGCAATTAAAAATAATCACGAAAAAGGCACCATTCAGTGTGAGGCGCGGTACTTGCCACCTCCGTGTGTTCTACATCCTCGAGTGGGGGCGATGAAGCGGTACATTCCCAAGAGTCGCCCGGGCTCCTTCGGACGCAGCGCGCAGCGTATACCCCCCGGCCAGTAGAGGGTAATTAATTAGCGCCAAGCACACCCTGCTGCTCTGGTTGTAGGGTTGCGTGAGGCGCCAAGAGGGCTCTCAGGGCACGAAGTACGGCGTATGGCAGGCAGGGACGCCTGACCGAAAGGCCTGCCTCCAGCTCTGGAGCTGGAAGTGGAAGGGGAGCCTCGGCGGTTATTTGATGTCGCAGCTAATAGGCGGCGGCCGGCGCCACGTTAACGTGACGGCCCTGCGGACACTGGCAAAGGGAAGGCCGCGCCGAGCCTTCCGCTAATGATAATTTGGCTGGTTAGGCTGCTGCGGCGCCCACTTTGACATCGGAACGGGCTGCAAGCCGATCGGTCACTGCCGATGACGTGCCTTCCCACTGGCGTCACCGCTGTCACTCGCTCGTCCGAGACCGGACAGAACAGGACAGCATGGGGTGATATCTGTTGTAGAGATGGGCAAAACTGTTCTTTTCACAGATCGGATCAGGACTGTTCACTCTCTGAAATGAACTAGCTCTTTTTTATGACTCACCATTCGTTCACAATAGAAAATAAATGGAAGGCACATTGCCCTTTAAACTTGGTTTATTCCAGTACTATACCTGTATTTTGATCTTATTTGATCCTATTTTGAAGTAACACACATAATGAGTAAGAATTTTGTATTGTTTATTGAAATTTCCACGATATGAGAAAGTTTTTGATTATTGATTTATTTTGCACTATCGTGGTTGTGTGGGTGATCGGAAAATGCTGAACTTGAGATTTACATTAACAATATATTTGGCTAAATGTATTAAAATTTCACTAACCTCATACAAATGCATCACAAGCCATATATTTTTAAATTGAACATTTCCTTCCAAAGACGCCTAAAATTGCAAAATCCGTACCAGAATAAGAAAAAAATAATTTGACTGCAAGACTGAAGTGCTGCATATGGTCTTACGCAGAATAAAACAAGGAAAATATTCGTGTGTCACATTTTGCAATACGTTTATCGGTTCGCTCGCAGTTAAAGCGTAAATTCGAGTGTCCACAATAAAAATCCTATAGTAAGAGGTGTCAACAGGAACATAATCTGAACAGTTTAAACAAATAAAAATAAAATAAAAACAAATGATGTATACATAACATAATAATGTAATATACATAGCGGTATTTGTACGAAGAACAATATCCAGTAGAGACGAACTCCGATGTAGAGGCGCAGAGTCAAGCAGGTCGAGCCGCGAGCTGTATTACTGCGTGAGCTACGACCGTAGAGACCAGAGTGACACCTGAGTTGCTTTGCTCAACACTCTGGCTAGAGTCGAGAACGGTGGGATGAGCGTTGAGCGGGCGAGTTCCGAGGGTGGGGGGAGCGGTGAACGGCCACCAATCACTCGCGCCAAGACAAATAGTCCGTTCTCTTGCGAGCAGGTTGTTGCACGTAGTTCTTATGTTCTCCGCTAGAAAGCTCTCTCTCCTGTTGCTCGCATCAACTGTCCAGAGAGCAAGACGTGCGACTGAAACAATCGCCGACGGAGTGCGATAATAAGTTAAGCTGCGCCAGACACTGCATGCGGCAGAGGAAGCACAGAGAGGGCACAGCATATGTGAAACACAAAATCCAATGCGGCACTGCACAATGCAGGCAGCCAAGGTAGAAGCAGGACAGAGGCCGGCGCTGGCTGTGTTGTGTGGCGTGTAGTGTGCTCTGACCAGCAGAGGCCCGCTGGTATGCTCTCTCTCTCTCTCTCTCTCTCTCTCTCTCTCTCTCTCTGTGCTGTGGGAAACGTTTGGAGCTACTGTTCTTTTTTTCTGAATCACTGATTGTTCACTCCTTTGAAAGATTCAACTCTATGAATCAGTTCAGGAGCGGATCCCCCATTTCTAGTCTGTTGTGGCCTCAGTGCACGGTGATTCATCTGCCCCTAGCGATGGATTTTATGCAACCAGCATCGCCTTCAGAAAGCAGACGGGAGGTTTTCATAGTCTCTCGCTCCCTACGTATAATGTATTACATCTACATCTACATCTACATGATTACTCTGCTATTCACAATAAAGGGCCTGGCAGAGGGTTCAATGAACCACCTTCATGCTGTCTTTCTACCTTTCCACTCTCTAGTGGCACGCGGGAAAAACGAGCACTTAAATTTTTCCGTGTGACCCCTGATTTCTCTTATTTTATCGTGATGATTATTTCTCCCTATGTAGGTGGGTGCCAACAGAATGTTTTCCCAGTCGGAGGAGTAAACTGGTGATTGAAATTTCATGAGAAGATGCCCTCGAAACGAAAAACGCCTTTGTTTTAATGATTGCCACTGCAATTCACGTATCATGTCTGTGGCACTATCTCCCCTATTTCGCGATAATACAAAACGAGCTGCCCTTCTCTGTACTTTTTCGATCTCATCCGTCAGTCCCACCTAATAAGGACCCAACACCACACAGCAGTATTCCAGAATAGGGTGGATAAGCGTAGTGTAAGCAGTCTGTTTGGTAGACCTGTTCTGCCAATGAATCGCAGTCTTTGGTTTGCTCTACCCACAATATTATCTATGTGATCGTTTCAATTTAAGTTATTTATAATTGTAATCCCAAAGTATTCAGTTGAATTTACAGCCCTAAGATTTGTGTGGCTTATCGCGTAGCCGGCAGTGGTGGAAGAGCGGTTCTAGGCGCTACAGTCTGGAATCGCACGACCGCTACGGTCTCAGGTTCGAATCCAGCTTCGGGCATGGATGTCTGTGATGTACTTAGGTTAGTTGGGTTTACTTGGTTCTAAGTTCTTTGGTACGGATGATCTCAGAAGTTACGTCCCATTGTACTAAGAGCAATTTGAACCATTTTTGAACTTATCGCGTAATCGAAATTTAGCTGATTTCTTTTAGTACTCATGTGAATAACTTCGAACTTTTCTTTATTCAGGGTCAATTGCCACTTTTTTCACCATACAGATATCTTAATTATTTTGCAAGTCGTTTTCATCATCTGATGACTTTACAAGATGGTAAATGACAGCATCATCTGCAAACAATCTCCGACGGCTGCTCAGATTGTCTCCTATGTCGTTAATATAGATCAGGAACAATAGGAGCAAAACAGAAAAATGAATGTGGCATGCTTGTGGGAAATTTAATGTATTTAATTTTGTTCTAGGATACATTTCAGCTGGAGGCAACGGTTTTAGAGTTATTCCAGAAAAGCATAAAAAAGTGATCTGTAAATTCGCATTATTCCACCTTTTTTGGTTTCTATTAATTTTGCTATTATGACATTAGCAATAAAGCTCTTTTGTTACCATTATGCATTTAAACATACCAATGAGGATAATGAAAAAAACCAGTTTTGTAAACATTACATTAAAACTAATTACGTTGACAATTCTATCAAATTGAACCCTTCCATGCACAGTAGTTTCAAAGTCAGAAACCTGATGAATGCAATGATGCAATTATTTTATGCCGTTAAAATTCACAAAATGGTTATTTTAAATGTACGCAAACGTCACTTAAAATCTGTATGTGTCTAAACGCACTAGTGGCGTAATAATTCCAGTCAACGAAGGGTCGAGTAGCGAAAATACTTCGTACAGACTCAAATTTTTGTACAGTGGTAGGAGGAGGTGCCATATCAAGTGTATGAGTGTGGGAGTTAGGTTCTGTTTGAATGTTAATTTTGTACGTTTTTCTTTAACAACACGAAATCTATGGCCTCCAGCTAAAATGGATCCCATTACAAAATTTAACTTCATTAAATCTCCTACAAAAAGGTCCTGTTTATTTTGTCTGTAGGACTAATAGTTTGTCCATTGCGAGCGAGAGAAAATGAAAAATTCACACGAGGTTTTAGGAGGCCAGATACAGAGTTTCAGGTTGCATTAAGCGACATCTGTAGGGGCAGTTGAATCACATGTATGTGCATCCTATATCAAGAGGATGTCCATAAAGTGTTAGGCACTGAAGTAATGCAGGTGCTGTGAAACTTAAACAGGGCATATAAGATGCCTACACTGATGTGGAGAACATAACGTCAGAATATTTAATAGCTTTCTACTGCGGTCGGATATTGAGCCACGACTTGAGACAGAAGAGTGATGAATAGAAATACTCTATGTGCTAATTAGGTTTGAAATGCTGAGAAAATGAAGGGACTATGGATTTTTACATGTACATTTTACCAATTAGCCAAGTTTTTGTATTAGGAATTCATGCATTCGCAAACGAGGGAAGTGCCTCACTGCACAGCTGGGCACTACAAGAAGAAGGCTAACCCATGTTTCAAGTAACCTATTCCTGTCACGAACCATCACCGGCATATGCTGCCCACAAATATTAGATACGCCAATAACTTCTTTTTGTTACACCGAATTTATGAAATTGTGTGACGTATGACTATTTTTAAGTTATGTGTCCGTTATCTTTACTAAGTCTGCCTCTCTCTCTCTCTCTCTCTCTCTCTCTCTCTCTCTCACGCACACACACACACACACACACACACACACACACACACACACACACACTTTTGGATATGACGATACCTCACACTGCAGGGTCTGGAATTAAAAACTGTACGTCTCTTACGTTTTATCGTCATGACTGATTGTATGTTTTTGGATATTTCGCCAAGCTGTTGGCTCCAATAAACGATATTCCAGAGACTGATCCAGTCGTCATCATTAGTTGCTGTGATCTATGCAGGTCATGCTTACCTACTGTCTGGACTCAAACCGTAGCGTGAAGTATGGTTCGCGTCGGGCCGTGTTCGACTCCGGACACCCACTCCATTGTTTCAAGATGATGCGTTTCTCATACTCAGCAAACAGATTCCTTGATTAAGTTGCGTGTAGCGGATGTTGTACAGCGGAGTAGTAGGTAAGTGTTGAAGTAAACTTTTGCTGGGACGATGCTAAGTGCAGCAGGGCCATTGAGAACGAAACGATAACGTAACCAATGTCAACAGTCTTAAGAACTAATATACAAAGAGGCGCTGAGTACATTGCCTCAGAGCACGCAAGAGAGAACGGCAGGAACACCTGATTCGGCATTTAGAACACAGAGCAGAGCAGAGAAATTGCTCTTCTGTAGTGGGGCTACATATAATTACTTCACATAGGGATGAGGCACGAATGACTTACAGGCTGCAAACGTTGTTTAGAGGAACGCTCTGAAGGCCTGAAATTAAACACTGGGCTAGCCAAGAGTGGGCCACGGCCTTGCCGCAGTGGATACACCGGTTCCCGTCAGATCACCGAAGATAAGCGCTGTTGGGCGTTGCTGGCACTTGAATGGGTGACCTTACAGGCCGCCATGCGCTGTTGCCATTTTCGGGGTGCACTCAGCCTTGTGTTGCCAATTGAGCAGTTACTCGACCGAATAGTAGGGGCTCCGGTCACAGAAAACCATTATAACGACCGGGAGAGCGAAGTGCTGACCACACGCACTTCCTACCCACACCCTCAATGAGGATGACACGGCGATCGGATGGTCCCTATGGGCCTGAGCAATGGTTGACGATTGTGCTGAGGCTCCCACAGACGTCCACATACAAGCCAGATTGGGGCAACTTTCCAGTCACGTTAGGTCCCTACGAAAGGGCTGCATCACTGACCTCACTCAGCTTCAGAAGCCTGTGCTTGCAGATCCCTCGCCGATCGCTGACATGCTACCCTGCACCTCCGTGCAAAGCGAGTTCATCTCGGCCGCCGGCAGGCCACGTTGGGAAGAAGACAGTGTTTGGAAACCTCTCGGAGATAAATGACCGTTAATTCAATAATGTCTCATTATGGCCTCTACCATATGGACTCCACCATCATATCTCATCTCTGGTATCCTTCACTCATGGAGGAGGCCGCATCTGGCCGGCTTCTACGCAGAGGAACGAAGTGACAAAAGGCTAAATGGAGATAATGGAAGCCATCGATATCTGCACACTTAAGAAAATACTGTGAAGAAGCGTTCTATTTTGCATCTTGTTTTTCAATACTGTTCGTCTGGGACAGATTTACCCCTTTAACTGTATACTGTTTTACATACAAAGAAGTTTGTGAAATTACCTGTTTACATTATCTTGTAGCTCCATTTTGAAATAGTGTGTATGTTGTTTCCTTTCATCATGTATATTAGGCACTGTATTATTGTGCTCAGGCACCACACATTTAGCTTTACTATATAATTAATTCAGTCATGTAAACGAGCTAGTCTTAATGTCCCCTAGCAGGTTGGTGGTTGCCTTTTTTAAGATAGACACACTCACAGCTTTAGCAGTGACATCTCATGACTATATCCTACTTTAGTTGCCTGTTCTAAGATTTTTATGGTACGCCCACTTTTAATCTTTTTTATTCACCTTTACTTCTATACCTCACACAGATAACGAGTAGGAACTTTACCTTCTATTGTTTACAGGTGTGAAAACTATTGTGCATCAAACGAAACCAGTTATCTCAAGAATATTTTGTGACCTAGGGTAGCAAAATTTAGATTGAGTAATTAGATACTGTACTCTACAACTTGACTAATTCAGGCATTGTAAAAATATCATAAATTCAAACGGTATCTCGTAATCTCAAATGTATGTTGAAACGCAACGTCCTTTTCTTCGGTAAGGGAATATGTCACAGCACTTGGGAACTCTTTACAGTAACTAAGTATGCATGTGCCCATGTGATTCTAGTGTTCCTCGTGCTTTTTATATTCAAAGTGCATGTTAAATGGCCATAACGCAGTTTGCAGACTTGCTGGAATGACGCTGTTGGGAGGGGGAGGGGGTCGGCGGAGTTGGGGGGGGGGGGGGGAGTTTACCGTGCTAGATGGCCAACAGGTGCGCCCAATCTGGCCGCCGCGGCTGCACTGATTAATGCCTCTCTCTCGAACACATACGCACATACGCGCACACACACACACACACACACACACACACACACACACACACACACACACACACACATACACACAGACACACACACACAGGAACATACGCACATGCCTCACGGACACTTATCTCAGCTGCGGGGTGTGAGTCACAGGCACAGTCTCGCTGCCTGAGTCCAATTAGCTGACTCGTGACACGTGGGACGATGCGGCTAACAGATGTGCTGAAATGCTCACGTTTCATGGACAGCTGTGTTTGTATACCTGAAGTACAGTGGCAGCAATAGTGGAGATCACTGATATGAAACTGGTATGTGCAGTGTCCGTGTGGTTGCAGTCTCACCCGAATTCACTGTTTGCAGCAGCAACCGAAAATTGCAAAGGTAATCAATCAGTTCTGTTTAAGTTTTCACATTTTGACATTAACGAAGGAACATTGAAACAGGAACGCACAAGTAGTGACATTATGCGTGCAGCATGTGTGTGGCATCATTACAATCGATTAACATCGCGGCACTTTTATTGCTTCTATGTAATAACGAACGAGTGACGTCCTTTTCGAGATTATTATAATGGAGAGCAAGGAATTAGCTGTCAAATGCACTTGTACCAAACAGAAAGTAGAAAATTACTCTTACTTTTGGGAAGAGCATAACGAATAAAGAAGGATTATGAGTGTTACTAAATTATTCGAGTTTATAGAAATTAAAGGTATCTAAGTAGTAAATCTCGCTGTGACCCACAACAGGTCTCTTATAACGTCTGCCACCAAAGAGCTCCTAGTAATCCGACTTGTTAATGAAATTGAGGTAACTCTATTTACGTAATGTAAATGATATTTGCAGTCATGCTACAAATGAAATGCATTACAATTATATCTTTATTATCATGTAAATTTTGGCAGACAGCTCGTAGGAAAATTGAGAAGACGCCATTTGTGGGCCTTAAACCACTTAAAACGTGCTGTTGGTATCCATAATCTGCAGTCATCAGCCAGAACATTATGACCACCTACCTAACAACCGGTAAGTCCAACTTTGACAAGGATAAGAGCAGCGACGCGTCTTGGCTTGGAAGGAATGACGGCTTGGTAAATCGCTGCAGAGTGTTGGCACCACATCTGCACGAAAGTCACTTAATTCCCGTAATATCCAGGAAGGGGGTCGATGAACTCTGATTCCATATTCAATCACATTCCTGACATGTTCGATTACGTTCAGTTCTGGTGAGTTGGGGGGCCAGCACATCAAATGCAACTCGCAACTGTGTTCCTCAAGCTACTCCATCAGACTTGTGGCCTTGTGACATCGGGCGTTACCTTTTTGTAAAATGCCACTGTCGTTAGGAAAAGTGATTATTATGAAAGTGTGTGCGTAGTCGGCAACCTTTACCTTGCACGAGCTCCACGTGAATGTTTCCCAGAGCATACTGCAGCCAGCTCGGTTCTGTCCTGCAGTACTGGTGTCAAGGAGTCGTACTCTTGGAAGACGACAGATTCGTACCCTCTCATCGGCATGAAGTAAGTATCGGGATTCATAACACCATTCAACGCTGTCCGACGCCTCTGGTCAAAATCTCATTTCAGTCGTCGGTGTCGTGGTGTCGTGGTGTTAACATTGGGACATGCGCGGGTCATCGGCTGTGGTGACCCTTAGTTAAGAGTGTACGTTCAGACATACTTGTCCTCTGCCCAGCATTAAAGTCTGATGTTAGACGCGCTACAGATCGCACAGTGCGCCAATCCTAAGACGTCCCACATCTGCAATGAGGGGTAGCCGCCCGATCCCATCACATCTCGACCTTGTTTCAGCACGGGCTTGTCACCTGTTGAAGAGATTCACCACAGCACTCCTCAAACTTCCGCAAATCGTGCAATTTCCGAAATGGTCGTGTTGATCCTGGAAGCCATTACAATCTGTCCACTGTCAAACATAGATAGATCACGAGTTTCACCACTCTTCATACGGACTGCGCGATCACTGGTACTACATGCTTCGTACGTGTGTCTGACGTGCAGTCATTCCTCGCCAGGTGACGCCACTGTCATCTGGACGGGTTTAAATTGATAGTAGATCAGTGGTCATGATATTGTGGTTGATCGATGTATATGAAAAATGAGTACTTTATTCTCAGTTTATTATGAATGAGAACAGTCACCTCTGTTTCCTGTTTCATAGTTACTTATGGAAACAGTTTCAGGAACTGTCTCAATGCTATTGGAGTGCGGTAAGAAGACAGAGTACTCACAGTCCTAGAGACTATAGGATTTGTCTTTACATGAACGTTGACGTTAAACCACAGAATTGTATGTAAGATTTTCACAGGTGAAATGTTTCTTGGTAACGGATTAGTAACTGTGTAGTCTTAAAGTAACGTTTCGACAAATTTCTCAGTCATGACTTTAATGAAATGTTCCCAGACCCCACACGAAATCATGCTTGACATAAAGTAATCCGCGTGATGTGGACGACTTTGGTGCCTTGAGAAGTGTTTGTCCCTGCTGGTGGAGAAGGAAGGGGTGGGGGAAAGATTGTAACAGGATTCAGACTTCGAGTCATAGGACTACCCGTAAGCACGACTTACTATGTTTCAGCAACGGCTTAAGAATCGTAACTAACTGTTAATGATGAACTACTATCCAATAAAGGTACTCCAGTTTTCCTTTGTTTTGTCTGATGCTGTATATATGCTTGATACAGCTGAGAGGAAGAACTTACTTAGAACGTGCGTTGGGAACACAGTATTGCGTTGTAGTGAACCATGAACTATGGGAAAACCGGAACAGAACAGAATCGGACCATTTGAATTGGGTACTACCGACGAATATTGAAACTTAGGGATACTGATAAGGTGAAGAATGAGGAGATTCTCCACAGAATCGGCGAGGAAAGTAGTATATATGCAAATTACTGCTAAAAGGAAGGAACAGTATATAGCGCATCTGTTCAGACACCAGGAAACAAGTTACACAGTACTAGAAGGAGCTGTAGAGGATAAAAACTGTAGAGAAAGACAGATATTGGAATACATCCAGCAAATAATTGAGGACGTAGTTATCAATTGCTACACTGAGATGGAAAGGTTGGCACGGGAGAAGAAATTGTGATGGGCCGCATCAAACCGGTCATAAGACTGAAAAGAAAGGGGCCTAATGGTTGTTTTCGGCATTTTAGAGTGAATAGTGTGTAAGTATTTTCCTTCTTTTATTGAAAATTATAGGAGTGATATGTCGCAGGGAGGAAACCACTTCTACTATTTGTTACGCTAACATAAAATCTATTGAGAAATAAAGTGAATACAGAAGTTCAAATGGTTCAAATGGCTCTGAGCACCTTGGTACTTAACATCTGAGGTCATCAGTCCCCAAGAACTTAGAACTACTTAAACTTAAATAACCTAAGGACATCACACACATCCATGCCCGAGGCAGGATTCGAACCAGCGACCGTAGCACGTATAAAAAGTGCAGTTATATCATACCTATAGAAATGTGGAATACGAGTTAAGCTGAATCAAGAAACTAATATATTACCCGTACGTATGTATAGTATTAGATCCCCTTATAGCAAAGACGAAAACAACAAGTTTGTCTCCATACTGTTTTAAGTAGTAAGTCTTACAGTATAAAACGTCTTTTGGTGAACGTGCGTGAATGTAACGTAACATTTTCAACCAATAGCAACTTAAAAATCTTGTGCACAGTCTCAAAACTGTTGAGGATCTTGTTCTGCGCCATCCTTTAGGTACCAATAACGCCAACTTTCCACTATGGTTCAAATGGCTCTGAGCACTATGGGACTTAACGCCAGCTTCTCACGCTATAAATTACACTCCTACTCGCTACGACATCACTATGTACGAAAGGGTGGACACAGTAACACTTTTCGTGATATAATGTGGACAGTGATAGCCATCTGGATATTAATTACAGCAACGCATCTGACTATCAGCATTCACTAGGTTCGAAAGATAAATTAACATCAAAGCTAGTATCAGTCACCAGAAAAATACTAAATGCGAAAGTCTACGAGGAGTAGGGATGTTGTATTTACTTTACCAATAACAGAAACCTATGTTGATGAATATATTCACAAGGCAAAGATATAATTTTATACAGTTTATGTCTCGTTATCAATCAGCGATAAGCTCTACACATACCGCCTTGCTACAAAAGTATCCTAGACTCTATTGAAATTTTATCATAATACATTATATCGTTGATCTCAATCATGCAGAATTAAGTGGACTAACTTTTCATTTATAATCAGTCACTTTCCATAACAAGAAAACTTATTTTTCCTATAGAAAGATTAATTATCTTTCTTTTCGTTACAAGCCGTTCACTGAAAAATACTATTCCCTATCTTTAATTTCTTTGAACTTTGCTTTTTACCGATATTCCAATGCCTTACTTTATTGGCCTTTGGATTTATTTTACTCCGAAAAGAAATAGCCCATATATTAGTCTGCTTTCAAATAAGCCTATGATTATTTTTTCTTGAAATAGTTTGGGGATAAAAGACAAGTCGAGTCCTGACTTTTTCTGTTTCAAACTGTTTTCTTTATGTTCTGCAATTAAATCAACTACGGGTATAAGTCAGGGTTTTGTTTTTCGAGTACTGGTTCACTATTCAAAACCCCAGTAAGCGGAAACGTAATAAAACAAACCTGAGAATGACCGCCACTTTTCAGCTATATGAATCAGGTAATCAGTCAAAGCTTAACATCAGGCCTTGAATTCCGTGACACACTAATATTTAGAATTCAAAACACAGCATCTGGTGATCTCTTTCAGAGAGAATTAGCGATGTTCTCTTTTAAATGGTTCTTGATTTGCCGCTTTGTTTTTCGAGTACTGGTTCACTATTCAAAACCCCAGTAAGCGGAAACGTAATAAAACAAACCTGAGTCTCACCGCCACTTTTCAGCTATATGAATCAGGTAATCAGTCAAAACATCAGGCCTTGAATTCCGTGACCCACTAATATTTAGAATTCAAAACACAGCATCTGATGACCTCTTTCAGAGGGAATTAGCGATGTCCTCCTTTAAATGGTTCTTGATTTGCCGTTTAGGACCGAAGGGAAAAGCTACCACATTCTCTATATCACATTCTCAGGAAACTTCCGATTGATTCTCAATAAGTGACAATTGCATAGGATGACCGTTCTATTTAATTGGGCTACACATTCAGGGCATCAAACGAGATTTGCAGAATTTAGTACAGAGTGGAACACTAACTACTGCCACCAAGAACAACTCCGAAAGTATGATAGAAGCTGAAAAGTTTGTGGGACAAAAGTTGCATAGGACAACGGGGGCCATAATAAGGCGTTAATTTTTTGTTGCTAGCAGGGGTCGCTTCAGAGGTATGAAGGTCAACTTTTTTTTGCATAGGATGCTATAGTTTGGTATTTATTTTCTGATAGCGGCTATCGAGACGAATCCAATGGTGTGTAACACTAGGGTCTTTAAAGGTCAACAAAGGTCAGAAAGGTGGCATGAACGTCCAATTACAGAAGATGTTCGAAGGGATGACCATTGACATCAATGCAGTGCTGCAATCTTCTTATCATGGACTGATTGGTATTCATTATCACATCGGCACTTATCGAAGCACATGCTCTGACAATTATTTCTTCCATATCTTCAGCTGTAGTTGGAACTTCTTTATAAACAATGTCTTTTACTAATCCCAACGAGAAAAACTCCACAGTCGTGAAGTTTGGCGAATGAGCCGACCACGACACATCTCGTCCACGTCCAGTCAAACGATTTGGGAATTGTCTCTGCAACTGATTTCTAGAGAAAGAGAAAACTCTTCCACAGGATGACCACAGCATTTATGAAAAGACTATGTAACATCAGTTTAACCTTATTTTAAAGTTCACGTTAGATGGCTACACCGTATTCGGCGAATATTCACTATTTTCACGATATACGACACAGAATTGTGCTTCGATAAGTGCCGAAGTGATAAGGAATAGTTCTCAATCCATGATAAGAAGACAGCAGCACTGCACTGATAACAATGGTCATCACTTCGAATACCTTTTGTGAATGGACGTTCATGCCACCTTTCTGACCTTCGTTGACCTTCAAAGACCTTAGTGTTACACATTATTGGATTTGTCTCGATAGCCGCTATCAGAAAATAAGTACCAAACTATAGCATCCAATTTCAAAAGCAAAGCTGAGCTTCATATCTCTGGTGCGACCCCACCTAGCAACAAAAATCCAACGTTATATTATGGCCCCTGTCGTCCCATGCAACATTTGCCCCACAAACTTTTCAGCTACTATCACACTTTCGGAGTTATTCTAGGTGGCAATAGTTATTGAGTCATCCTGTATATCGCGACGTTCACGCTGAAGTCACATATTAAATCCTAACCCAAATATCTGTAAGTCAGTTCTCCTTAGTGTTTGCGTACAATTATACAACTACAATAATACAATGTAACGCTACTATCCCTTACTGCGTGCTTTAAACCTAAACCACAAGACAGCTAAACGACTTTGAGTGACCACGTCTCTTCATATACACCATCCAACGGAAAGTCTCACCAAAATAGTGAAATATGGTTCGTCTACCAACGCATGGCTATTAAACAGCACAACGCACCATTAATCACTACTAGGAGGATCTAATCTCACACTTCAATGAATCGGAACTGCCGGCCGGAGTGGCCCTGCGGTTCTAGGCGCTAAAATGTGGAGCCGAGCGGCCGCTACGGTCGCAAGTTCGAATCCTGCCTCGGGCATGGTTGTGTGTGATGTCCTTAGGTTAGTTAGGTTTAATTAGTTCTAAGTTCTAGGTGACTGATGACCTCAAAAGTTAAGTCGCATAGTGCTAAGAACCATTTGAACTACACTCCTGGAAATTGAAATAAGAACACCGTGAATTCATTGTCCCAGGAACGGGAAACTTTATTGACACATTCCTGGGGTCAGATACATCACATGATCATACTGACAGAACCACAGGCACATAGACACAGGCAACAGAGCATGCACAATGTCGGCACTAGTATAGTGTATATCCACCTTTCGCAGCAATGCAGCCTGCTATTCTCCCATGGAGACGATCGTAGAGATGCTGGATGTAGTCCTGTGGAACGGCTTGCCATGCCATTTCCACCTAGCACCTCAGTTGGACCAGCGTTCGTGCTGGACGTACAGACCGCGTGAGACGACGCTTCATCCAGTCCCAAACATGCTCAATGGGGGACAGATCCGGAGATCTTGCTGGCCAGGGTAGTTGACTTACACCTTCTAGAGCACGTTGGGTGGCACGGGATACATGCGGACGGGCATTGGCCTGTTGGAACAGCAAGTTCCCTTGCCGGTCTAGGAATGGTAGAACGATGGGTTCGATGACGGTTTGGATGTACCGTGCACCATTCAGTGTCCCCTCGACGATCACCAGAGGTGTACGGCCAGTGTAGGAGATCGCTCCCCACACCATGATGCCGGGTGTTGGCCCTGTGTGCCTCGGTCGTATGCAGTCCTGATTGTGGCGCTCACCTGCACGGCGCCAAACACGCATACGACCATCATTGGCACCAAGGCAGAAGCGACTCTCATCGCTGAAGACGACACGTCTCCATTCGTCCCTCCATTCACGCCTGTCGCGACACCACTGGAGGCGGGCTGCACGATGTTGGGGCGTGAGCGGAAGACGGCTTAACGATGTGCGGGACCGTAGTCGAGCTTCATGGAGACGGTTGCGAATGGTCCTCGCCGATACCCCAGGAGCAACAGTGTCCCTAATTTGCTGGGAAGTGGCGGTGCGGTCCCCTACGGCACTGCGTAGGATCCTACGGTGCATGGCGTGCATCCGTGCGTCGCTGCGGTCCGGTCCCAGGTCGACGAGCACGTGCACCTTCCGCCGACCACTGGCGACAACATCGATGTACTGTGGAGACCTCACGCCCCACGTGTTGAGCAATTCGGCGGTACGTCCACCCGGCCTCCCGCATGCCCACTATACGCCCTCGCTCAAAGTCCGTCAACTGCACATACGGTTCACGTTCGCGCTGTCGCGGCATGCTACCAGTGTTAAAGACTGCGATGGAGCTCCGTGTGCCACGGCAAACTGGCTGACACTGACGGCGGCGGTGCACAAATGCTGCGCAGCTAGCGCCATTCGACGGCCAACACCGCGGTTCCTGGTGTGTCCGCTGTGCCGTGCGTGTGATCATTGCTTGTACAGCCCTCTCGCAGTGTCTGGAGCAAGTATGGTGGGTCTGACACACCGGTGTCAACGTGTTCTTTTTTCCATTTCCAGGAGTGTATTTGAATCGGAGCTTTGCCTATACGTGATGCGTCTACACTCTACCAAAATTCGGTGAAGTGATCATTTCCTACATAAGCCGATAATCTTCTCAAAATATCTTTCTAAACGACTTAGAACTGCTCTGAACACTTTTGAGTTCTATCCCCATTGCAGGCTAGTTCATGTATCGTACGTGTGAGCCTATCTCGTCATACTCGAGATAACCTCTCTTGAGTCTCACTACGCAAACAATACTCGCATACAACTTCTGGAATTCTCAAACGACAAGCCAAGAACCATTGTCTGCGAACAAACATAATACGCTAATTATTTCTTAAGCAATAAATGTTACTTCTGTGCAGTCTCCGACGAACGTTCGTTGTGGCCAGTTTCGTCGTAGTTGTTACCTTTGCCGCATGCCGCGGTTCTTCAATCGGCTGACAATATTTTAACACAAAGATTTAAGGAAACTGTATAAACAACATAATCCCTTCAGCGTTGTAGCACATGAAAATCGATAATATGTTTTTTCGGGCTAGAGATGGTTTGCCGCATTACAATCTCAGGCATCTACGAAATGATTTGCAGTAACTGTCCCCGTTCTTATATGGGACAGACAGATATAGCAATCAAAGTAAGTTACAAAGAATAGCTGTTGGGAAAGAAAGATAGTAAAGTACGCAAATCCACATTCGCGGAACATTTACTTATTGCTGATTTTTCTCCGAGCAATTTAAAGGATATTGTAATTCTGTTCAATGAGATAAAAGGGCAGATATTATATTTATCGGAAGAAATGGAAATTTTAAAACGCTTAGCGAAGAAAGATAGCAATATTTTGAACGATCAGCTCCATCTTGCAAGTTAACATTTTGTACTTGCTTCATTTACATCAGAATGCTACTTCTATCCGATTTCAATTTGTTGACATAACACGGTTTGTGCTATTTTCCCCAGTTGTTACTTCACACGTTATAATTACTCCCGACTCCTCCCCCTCTCACCTACATATAAACACGTATCACTATAACTGGACACTAAAAGCAATAGTCTACAAAAATAGTTAACTTTATTTCGTATGCAGGCTAAGATAGTGACCAGTAGGATATACAGGAAAATGCTTTAACTGTTACAATTTCCTTTCCGAATGCAGGTTAAGTATAGAGAGGCTGTGAACTAGATGATTAAGATACAGAGATTAAAAAGCCCTAGATTACAAAACCCTTGTAAAATTTATGATTGCGGCACGGAATAAAATAGGACATTTTTTACTTGGTTTGTTATATAACATACCATCGGGGATGTAATAATTCTGATTAACTAATGCGTAAGCTATGAAGTGTGACGTGCTTGGCTAGTAAACATTACGTTGAGTTTAGTAACAATATAACATTTTCCACTCTTTAGTGTTGTAGGATTGAACTCTGTGTTGCTTTGTATTCTTGTACGCCACAACAGATTTTGCAGCAGACGTTGCGATTCGTATTACCAACTTACAAGTCTTGCAGTCGAAAAATAGGTGATGTCGAAGATTTTCAGTCCACTCCAGCCTACTGATGGCTGATCCAGTTTGCAGCGGCAGCTGGGTTAAAGAGCTTAAAGATTATTCTGCGAGGCATGAATAGTGGGAGCACGTCATCTAGATGCGCATCTAAGCGCATGAGTGGCGGAAGGCTGCCGCACTGATCTGGAAAAGTAGGTAAAAACAAACCCATGAGTGTTGCCATCTTGCGGTCTTCGCTGTACATGCCCTAATGGTGGTGGGTGGCTTTCCACGTGTTCGTCTTAATTGTGTTCGATGATACCACACAACTGTCGTGTGAATTTTCTGTTTTAGGATTTTATTCCACTGCGTCTCTCTGGCGTTATTCGTGGCTGAGAACCTCTTCCTGACAAGTCCAGAGTAGTGTTTGCTCTCTGCCGTGACTTGCATCCCCCCACGCAGACGTTGACAAAGACTCGTTTGAGTGGGGCCGCGTTCCCCTCTCGTCTGGCTTAGTGCTGTGTCTATTGTCATATCGGACGCCCTTCCTTCGCAGGCGCCCTTAACTGCAGCGGTTTGCGTCGTTCCATTGATCACTACTGTTCACGAGCCTACCTGTTTCACCGGTGTTTCATTGGAACTTAGGAACAAATCAGTACTGGTTTTTCTTATCAATGGCTTGCATAGTAAACACGTGTTACGAGTTTCAGAAAGCTTCGTCGCACATAATTTGGTCCTTACTTAGCACCCTGTAGACCAACACAGAAAATTGGTTGTTCTTGAATTTATTAAAAATTTAATTTGTTATACGTAGCCAGTGTAATCCGACTGCAGGAAAAAATTATTCGCCGTGCAAACTGACTCTTATGAGCGATTTAATTAATTAGTCTGATATCAATGACTTGCCGCCGGGTGAATGGAAGCAGGGGTGAGTGTGCTAATAATAAGTTTCGCGAGCTGGAGCGGTAATCAGGCGTATTTTCGTTGCGGGGAGTTCCTTCTAACGAAATTTCCATCTCTTCCCTACATAAGGGTAGATGTCCATCATAATAGGGCCAGCTATGTTAGGAAATTTTTGAAGTGATACAGTGTATAAACGTGTTATTTACAACTCCTCTCTGCCGCAACCTTAAGAGACCTTGTAGGTGACGAGGCATCTAGCTACTTTAAGAGATTTAGAAAGTGCGGAGGCTTCTTGTGACGGAGGTAAAGCGTGATGTTAGTACTCCGTTATGAGCCAAAAATGAGTTTGTAGCGCTCCGATAGAGGACATCACGGATATTAAGCAGAAAATGGTAGGTTTTTCTCTTTTTTTATTTTTAAAATGTCTTTGTTCATTTTTTTTTACATTTTGAGAGAATTTTTAGAGTAAATACAGCTTAGGCTATGTATTTCACAGGATGTTCACAGCGTGTAACGATACTTTAGCGATGAGAAAACGCATGTATGCAACCAATTCTTCTGTTTTCGAAAATAGCTCGTATAAATGGAAGTAATCTACATTTCGCTTGAGACATTCGCGGTTTAAGGAAAAAAAAAAAAAAAGCACGTTTCAGCTTGGGTAAAGAAAATTTTATAAACTGGGGAATCTCTATCTGGGTGGAACTGCAGCTAGAACTGTATGTCCAAAAAGCGCCTGTTTGTCTTGCAGTGAGCCGGCCACTGTGATCGAACGGTTTTAGATGCTTCAGTCCGGAACTGCCCTGCTTCGACGGTCGCAGGTTCGAATCCTGCCCCGGGCATCGATGTATGTGATGTCCTTAGATTAGTTAGGCTTAAGCAGTTCTGAGTCTAGGGGACTGATGACCTCAGATGTAGAGTCCCATAGTGCTCAGAGCCATTTGAACCATTTTGTTCAAAAATGGCTCTGAGTACTATGGGACTTAACTTCTAAGGTCAACAGTCCCATAGTACTTAGAACTACTTAAACCTAACTAACCTAAGGACATCACACACATCCATGCCCGAGGCAGGATTCGAACCTGCGACCGTAGCAGTCGTGCGGTTCCAGACTGTAGCGCCAAGAACCGCTCTGCCACACAGGCCGGCTGAACTATTTTGTGTTGCAGCATCCACCGCTAGTGGCCGACTGTATACTGTGGCTGAATCTCGTGTGGCCAGCGGGTACAATGAACACTCTGACCTCTCGGATCTGGTCCGCAGCTGTGGGGAAAAGTCCCAGAGGCAGCACCCTCTGAGTGGTTGAACAACGAAATAACCAATATGCTGGTTGAGTGGCGACAAAAGTGCACGAATGTGTTGTGTGAGAAGATTCAATATGGCGAGTTATTGCGCTGGACGATTATTCCCCCATGTAAATTAATCAGTTGACTGGCGGTCACGTTGAAAATCTCTTCTGCCTCTGAGCATCTGGTACAGCTGGAGATATACCAGTGTGGTTGCGGGTCTCTAGTCCACTGCTCTCCGGCAGACGCTTTGCGATCGTAAGTGTGTGCAATCGGAAGTTCTTTTCGGTGGATATGTTTAGTGGAAAAGTTGTGGTGGAGAAGGGCGCCTGTGTTCTCAAACATCGGTGCATACAAGAATCATACACATACAACGCCACGATGTATTTGTGGTTTAAATTTAATTATTTGATTTGCAAAATGTTTGTATGTGATTCGAAAGTTGTAAATATGTTTTATTATGAAAAAGAATCACTATAAGATGGTGGTGAGCGTTTTAAGCAATCTATTTGATTCCTATAAGAATCTGATAGGGTAGTGCAAATAGACTATTTCCTGCCATTTCTGCTATGGCAGTTGGGTCAGCCCTCCCCACCATTAGCCGATAGGAACACAGTACTCTGAGGAGAGATGAACACTCATGTCTGCATGTTTAGACATGTTGATTAATGCTTGTGTTGAAATAAACTGGAAGTAATGCATTGGGAGGGGCAGAGACAGGAAGTGTAAATAGAATTTCTTGATCAAAGGAATGCCACTACCTGATACCTTGTTCAGGGTTTGTGAACACGTCATCTTGGTCTGTGAGTTTGAGGTACAGGTGTTACAACAGGAACTAGTTCCTTGAGAGAGAGTGGAGGTGGTTTCCACGGGATCGAAGGTCGAAGGACGCCGACTTCCGGTCCGCGGTCGGTGACATTTAGTATCAAAAATGGCGGTTAATATACCACACTTTATTCCACAATTCCACTCTTCGTTGCATGCAGTTCTTATGTCATCGAAAATGGAGGTGATGGGGGGAGGGGGGGATGATGGTAGACATGAAGTGGTGGAGGAGCCCTGCCTTCTACAAAATGATTAAATAAAGGATCTGCAAACTGAATTGACAATATATAATGGACATTGATTTGAATTTCGTGCCCTGAGATCCCTCCTCTTCAGCACAGACTGCGTCTTTTTCTCGAAAATTTCCAAATCTGCGAGGGGAGGGGGAATTGGGGGAGGAGAATCCTGGTGGATTTCCCTGGAGAGGAGAAAAGATGCTCACAACTGAACTGGGAAGGCTTACAAAAATGTGTCCATTTTCCCACATGGAGAGGGAGAAGGAGGGACTCGGGAAGAGGGTGTTCTCAGAAGGAATAATTATCCCCATGGTGACATGAATCAAACCCCAGGGGTCTTAAAAAATTAGCATAAAATAGATTAGGGTGCTGTCGGGTGTTTTAATTGATCGACTTAATTAGTTAAAATATCAATTTGATACCAAACGAGAGCTGAGTTCTCTTTGCCCCACATTTGACATATTTGCGTTCACACGCATGACACGTTTAGAACAATATCTTGATGACAAAAGATGGCTAAAATGGCTCTGAGCACTATGGGACTTAACATCTTAGGTCATCAGTCCCCTAGAACTTAGAACTACTTAAACCTAACTAACCTAAGGACATCAAACAACACCCAGCCATCACGAGGCAGAGAAAATCCCTGACCACGCCCGGAATCGAACCCGGGAACCCGGGCGTGGGAAGCGAGAACGCTACCGCACGACCACGAGATGCGGGCGGCAAAAGATGTAATGGTCATGTTTGCAGTAGATGAACTTATAACAAAAGCACATATCAACTTTCGGATGTAATACGGGAGTAATCTGTTCCGCTGAGAACAAGGAAAAAAGTTTTCAAAATAACATTGTGGGCCTGTTTTGTCGAAAGGTTCTGCACAATTCGGCGATGGAAAATAGGAGGGAGACTAACAGGTAACTGACTTTTTGACATCGAGGCTTTTATGTTTGCTAGGGTTGCCATGATAACGGCGTAAACTGGCATTAATGTGCAAAGTCTGCGAAAATCCGACGATCAGGTGGGATCTAAAAGTTGAATAATGCAGCGCACACCACAAAAGGAAGATGTAAAAAGCATAGTCGGCTATGCACTCGTAATTATTTTGTTAGGCTGGAGATTATGTTTATGACTCATCATTTTGCAAACGTTCACTGCAAGATTCACCAATACTACAGTAGATACTTTAAGAACTCAAATAATTGAAGATGTGATTACGATTCAGACCAAGCAAGCAAAAATTAAAAAAAATTAATAGAAATTAATAAAAACTTTGTGCTACCACGATGATGCAGCTAGAAAAGTACTGATTTCTGTAACGCTTAGTGACAACGTTCCAATTACTGGGTTAGACCTACATGAAACTGAAGTAGTGTCAAAGAAGCACTTTATGATTCTGTGTGAAAATATATTTGTTTGGTGTACGTTTGTGAAAATGAAGTACAAGTAAATTTAATAGTAAGTAAACATTCAGAGATGATTTGACAAGCAGCCAATTTCAGTTGACCCATGTCGTCATGGAAAATGATTTTTATTTTAGGGTACAACCAGGACTTACACATAACATGCCTTCAAGATAGTCGTTTGTATTACTTGTAAAGATGATAATGGTGAAATTTGTATTTTTCTTCATTGTTGAAAATAATGGATACTTAAATATGAAGATTAACTAGAGAAAAGCTGTTTTTTCCTGGTATAGTTAGCAGTCTGCATAAACAGTGAACATGTCGTTAACATTCACATTGTACAGGATTAAATTCGATATATGAAAAAGACACCAGGAAAGTATTCATTATGTGACATTCATTACTCTCTTACTTCATAATTTAAACAGCGATGATGTGACAAACTATACACGTGAAACGAGGCAATTATATTACTTTGACTAACGACTACCAGGTGAAATAGAATCATGGCTTTTCAATCAAATCTAAAACATCTCACGTTTTTGTGCTTTATGCTCTCTCTGAAAAATTTTAGTACTTTGATGACTTCAGTTCCTCCAACAATTAGTTGGTACCAAATTGTTTTCTTTAACCAAACATTTTCTAATCTTGAAGTTCCATTAAGACTCGTCCTGAAATGAGACAGAAATCGCTGTTAAAGTAACACAATTAGCTATGGAATATCCGCGTTGAGATATAGGGGAGACAGTTAAGGATTTCAATGAAGGGTGTACACTTGTGGCTGCGATCTTCCTTGAACAGCTCTGAAGAGGCAAGCTCGATATTAGAGAAGGAAATATAGACGTGATGTGGAAATCGTAGCCACGGGGTGTGCTTCTGGAGGCAAGAGAACAATGAACCGGAAGCAGACGAGTAAGGGGAAAGCCTGAGTCAGAGAATGAGAGAGAGGGTGAGAAAGGGGTAGAGGAGGAATGAGAGACAGAGAGTATGGGAGTTAGGGCTGTGCTGCGGTGGTTAGGGACCGTTCGGTCGCCAGGCAACCGACCGGCAGGCCTTCTGCGGCGGTTATTAAACTGCGGGCGCGGGATTAGGCGGCTGGCGGGCCCAGTCGGGGGCGAAGGGGGAAGGGGAGGGGGGAAGGGGGGAGGTGGGGGCGGCGCAGCCCTTTGAAGGCGCCGCACAAAGGGCGGGCCACCCTTAAACACGGGATCGGCGCCTAATGCCGTGCGCGACGCAGCTCCAAGCCCTTCAGCGGGCGTTGCGTCTAGCATATGTCTTCGCTAACAGTCCAACTGTTCAGCTCGCTCAGACTGAATCTGTTTCAGCATGTACCGGAAACGTAGAATACGAATCGCTCCTCATTTGGACCGTGCATTACTCAGATAAATGTGAGTAAACTGAGAAATGTCCAAAATAGCCATACGAACTGCGGAATTCATGACACGAACTGTCAAAGGAGGAACAAAATATTTTGCTCGAATTTTCCATGAGGTTTCGATATTGCACCTGGCTGACGTAGACATCTTCTGATGGTAACCATTCAGTTGCCTATTAGGCAGTCACGCTGGAGACTGTTGGTGCGTGTCGCTAACGAGAAGAACAGCGTAAGGGCCATAACATGATTTCCTAGGAACTTCTCCCAGTGAAAGAAGTGTTAAGAGAAGCGAACACGGTGTCTCCGCTTATCGTAGATATTCGACCGTTACTAAGAAACGGTCCATCAAAGTTTTCGACATAATTTACATGCCTTTTATAGTGAGATAAAATCAGCTCAATTGGTGGCATAGAGGTTAGTGTCACGGCCTTTAGTTTTTATTTACTACATGAATGTTTCTTATCAAGTTAGGGCATATAAGGACCTTATATTAACTGTAAAATTACAACTGGGTTTCACAATAAGTGTCATATGTTTATTGTATAATATATGTGTGTATGGTATTTTGAGGGGTTACTTTCATTTTAAATTATTATATTCTTATATTTCATTTTTATATCAGTTCTTAATTCTTATACTTTATTATTGTGTATATTCTTCAGGAAGATTTTATACGTTTTTTGGATTACACCGATCGTAGAATCACACGAAAAATAGAAATTCCTAACACCAGAAGCATCACCACAGTGACATTTCGAAAAAAAAAATGCCGTTAACATTGCTGAAGATTTGACGGTTATAGATAATTTCGCGGCAAACCACGCATAAAAGATCAGTTTTCCGAAAACAGGCACTTGCAATTGGTTATAAATTAACACATACTGCAAGAACTGCTACAAAAAAAATTTCGGTTCATATATTGATTTTAGTTTTTTTTTTAAATTCATTCACCAGGCACACAGTAGACAAATAAGGTGAACATTATTGCAATGCACATTGTAAAATATTCGTGTAGTAATCTTCTATGAACATGGGAAGATCAATGAGAAACAAAAATAAAATAAAGATATAATAATGGGGTTTCGAACATCGGGAGCAAAAGTACGAATTTGTGACGCTAGCCATTGTGTCGCCACTTTAGTTAAACTATTAACTCACTAAAAGGCACAACGCACTCGACAATTTTATCCTCGTTTTCTCAGAAACATTCGAATGTTTACAGATTAACCGAGACAATGTGTTCTCTTGATCTGACCCCTTTTGCACTGAGCGACGTTTCTGAGAAAACGAGTTACGGCATTTGCCGTGTTCTACTCTTAACTGAATACCGAAATTGGTACATGGCACATGGGCACAGGTTACCTCTGCCTGACTGCCCCCCGACGAGCTCAGCAGCAGTTGCCGAATGTTACTCCATCTGACGCGTGTAGGCGAATGTGTGACAATCATATTGCGATCATGGGTCCTCGAACTTAACATTTAGTGGTCAGAGTAATAAATTTTACTCTCGCATGACGTGCCAGATGGGTGTAAAATTCCGTCCTTCTAAAGATATTAAAGATATCATCGGATTCCGCGCCTTATTAAATCGAAAGCCACTATGACAATTAATAAGGCCTTCCGTCGTACGTACTTCCACAGATTTCTTAATCTCCGAAGTATCCCGTCGTGACCATGATTTCTGAGCCGCGCTCACTCCGATCCATGAATTTTCGTGAACTTCGCTGTCTATCTGTGTTTGGTATCCCGCCCTTGTTGCGTTTACATCGTGGTTCTTCTTCCTTCTACGTGTGACAGCAGTGATGTGTATCGATATTTGCGCCGTATACCGTCTCTGGTTTGGTTCATATAGTTTCCGGATAAGGGGTCTGCAGGCAGTCGGTCGGTTGTTGCGGACGAGGGAAGTTATCTCGGGGGGTGCAGTCCGGTGGTAGCCCCTACGCAGTGTCGGAGCGTGTGTACGATCGCTACGAGCTTCGTAGTTCACCGACCCAGGAAGTCAAAGTTGAGTAGTGGTTGCAACTACCCAAACCACTTCCATTCATGTTGTGGTGGTTCGTTTCGCTGGTTTGCTGTTGGGGAAGTTTTCCTGTGACCAACACCGAGTGTTTCTACTGCTGACATTTAGCTGCCATGCGGTGCAATTAACTATTCTGGTTGACTACAATTCGATTGCAGCAGTGGAATTTGCTCCCTTGTGCCAGTTAATGTTCCGGTTACCTGCCCTGGCCACTAACGTAATTTCAGGCAGCGTTCTTTCCTCACCAATTGTCGCTGTCCAACATGGTGTGTAATGTCGGCAGCTAATACATACTCCATTGTGGATTATCACGTTTGTAACCTCTTCTGTTTGAGTTCTAGTGTACTGATTCCGACGGATCAAGTGTAGTTGGGCTCACCACCTGTCTCGCTTAAGTGAACGAGGGCAGACCGACCTACCTGGAGGCTTCTGAGTGCCACCGGTGTTTAATTATCTGTTTTCAGCTGCTTAAAATTTAAGGCTTATAGTTATTTTCCTGGTTTTCTTAAAAATTTTGCAAAATTAATTCATAAATTTATCTTTTAAGGTTAAACATTGCGGCCTTTCGCCTTTAAAAGATTATGGGAACATATTTTAAAATTTTGAAAGTTATTTGTGGCTTTCAGCCATTGGTATTGCACCTTGCATATGTTTGTTCTATCTTCTTTGCCTTAAGACTTTCGACTTAGCCGTGATATGCTTTTTTATTTATTTTATTTGCCTCTTTAACTGAATTTTTATCTTGTTGATGTTTAAGATTTCTTGTTTATAAACATTTTGGCCTTCTGCCTTTAAGAGTCTATGATAATATATTCTAAAATTTTGAAACGTAATTGTTGCCTTCAGCCATTTGTATTGCACCTAACATATGTTTGTTCTATCTACTTTGGGATGATGTTTTTTTAATTGTTTTATTTCTATCTTAATTGGATTTTTATCTTATTTATTTGTTAAGATTTCTTGTCTGGAGGCATTCAGCCGTGAAAGAGTTGCATTCGGTAAATGTTCGGCTATGTGCTGCTTTGATTGGAAAGGTGTTATTAAATTACAATAAATTACAACTACAAGATGAAATTGACTCCAACCTATATGGCCCTTTCGACAATCGTAATTACCCGTTCTGTCCACCGGGTTTAGCGGGCGTATCAATTTCATTTGCTGAAATGGGATAACAATGTTCGGCGGTGGCTGGCTTATTGGGCTGTGCAAGGCGAGTGTGACAATTGTGTTCCACACACATTTCGTGTACCGTTCGTGTAATATGAGCAATGTATGCATTGCCGCAATGGCATTGTATTCTGTATATTCCAGCCTTCCGCGAACCCACATGATTCCACTTTTTTAATATCTTGAAAAAGAACTGTGCTTCAT
This sequence comes from Schistocerca gregaria, assembly GCF_023897955.1. NCBI lineage: Eukaryota > Metazoa > Arthropoda > Insecta > Orthoptera > Acrididae > Schistocerca > Schistocerca gregaria. The sequence continues at coordinate 180,121,557 of NC_064923.1, read as the reverse complement.
GGAACGAGGAATAGCTAAAGTAATTATAAACTAAGTTAAAAAGGCATAGCACCAGCTTAAGCCTGTATACGTCCCGTGGAGTACTGTGAATGAGACTATTTCCTTGATCATTAGCTCATTTGCGATGGAAAAGAGGAGAAGCAGGACATAAATTTTTATGGGGAAAGCATTATGAATCAGCTAAAGTTCTACGTGTAGTAGGGACCTCCAGGACGCGACAGGAAGGGACATAATGTTCTCAAGGCCAACGCGGTGTAATCACAACCGGGTGAAATTTACCCCGGCGTCTGACACCGTGATTTCACGCGGAGTTTCTGTTTGGAATGCAGTCGGTAAGAGACGCTTGTTCTCGAGCGCCTTGACGCTAATGGCATTACGCGGAGAACCCGATTACAGCTCATTCGCCTCTCGCCCGGGCCGGCCTGAACAAGCACTAAATTAGGCGAAGTTGCAGTTTCAGGAGCGTTTAATTAAGAGCGCGCGGCGGACGCTCTCGACGTCTGAGACTGCGGGGGCGGCGGTAACCTACGCCCTGCAGTCGCCGGCAGCGGGAGAGACCACCTCTAGCACCGTAGACACCGGTCTCCGCGGCGGAGGTAGCGTCTGCGTGTAACAGGACACAGTCCAAAACAGTGTTGCGATGGGCTGTATAAAAGCGGCAAACAGCGATAATAGTTGTGGAGTGCGCGAGTGTGAGTCGAACAGTTCATGCCAGTTCCTTCTTTTTCTTCTCTGGAGACACAAAATAAGGAGAGAAGCTTAGAGTTATCACTAACTTACTTTTACGTGAGTATGTGTTGAAAACCTGTAATTCATTGCATCATTCGATGAACTTGCTTCCTAAACACATTACTGTGCTCAAAAGTAATGCCTTCGATATTTTTATGTGAGAATTACTCCAGATTTTGAATAAAACTATCATTATTAACTTCCTACATCGTTATTCTGCATGTCTTCATAATTATTTCTCAACATAGTCGCCGTTGCGACGAACATGCACTACTGGCCATTAAAATTGCTACACCAAGAAGAAATGCAGATGACAAACGTGTATTCATTGGACAAATCTATTATACTACAACTGACATGTGATTATATTTTTAATGGTTAGACCCTGAGAAATCAGTACCAGAACAACCACCACTGGCCGTAATAATGGCCTTGATACGCCTGGTCAATGAGTCAAACAGAGCTTGGATGGCAATGCAGGTACAGCTGCCCATGCAGCTTCAACGCGATACCACAGGCATCAAGAGTACTGACTGGCGTATTGTGACGAACCAGTTGCTCGGCCACCATTGACCAGACGTTTTCAGTTAGAGATCTGGAGAATGTGCTGGCCAGGGCACCAGTCAAACATTTTCAGTATCCAGAAAGGCCCGTACAGGACCTACAAACATGGGGCCGTGCATTATCCCGCTGAATAGTTGGGTTATGCAGGGATCGAATGAAGGGTAGAGCCACGCGTCTTAACACATCTCAAATGTAACGTCCACTGTTGAAGGTGGCGTCAAAGCGATCAAGAGGTGACCGAGACGTGTAACCAATGGCACCCCATTCCATCGCGCCGGGTGATACGCCAGTATGGCGATGACGAATACACGCTTCCAATGTGCGTTCACCGCGATGTTGCCAACTACGGATGCGACCATTATGATGCTCTAAACAGAACCTGAATTTATCCGAAAAAATGACGTTTTGCCATTCGTGCACCCGGGTTCTTCGTTGAGTACACCATCACAGGCGCTCCTATGTGTGATGCAGTGTCAAGGGTAACCGCAGCCAGGGTCTGCGAGCTGATAGTCCATGCTGCTTCAAACGTTGTCGAACTGTTCGTGCAGTTGGTTGTTGTCCCCATCTGTTGAATCAGGGATCGAGACGTGGCTGCACGATGCGTTACAGCCATGCGCATAAGATGCCTGTGATCTCGACTGCTAGTGATACGAGGCCGTTGGGATCCAGCACGGCGTTGAGTATTACCCTTCTGAACCCACCGATTCCATATTCTGCTAACAGTCATTGGATCTCGACCAATGTGAGCAGTACTGTCGCGATACGATAAACCACAATCGCGATAGGCTACAATCTGATCTTTATCAAAGTCGTAAACGTGATAGTACGCATTTCTACTCCTTACACGAAGCATCACAACAACGTTTCACCAGGCAACGCCGGTCAACTGCTGTTTGTGTATGAGAAATCGGTTTGAAACTTTCCTCATGTCAGCACGTTGTAGGTGTCGTCACCTGCGCCAACCTTGTGTGAATGCTCTGACAAGCTATTCATTTGCATATCACACCATCTTCTTCCCCATCGGTTAAATTTCGCGTCTGTAGCAAGTCATCTTCGTGGTGTAGCAATTTTAATGGGCAGTAGTGAATTTTTTTCCAACGGTAGGCCAGTTTGTTGATACTGTAGAATGATTGTTGACGTGGCTACAACCTCACTTTTGCTTGCACCGATTCGTCACTGTCGAACTGAAGTCCTTGACGGTGTCCTTTAAGATTTCAGAAAAGATGGAAATCACTTTGGGGTAAGTTGGGACTGTATGGAGAGTGATGACTGAGAGTAAACACAAGGCGTCGTATTGCTGCAGATGTCACAGCGCTATTGTGTGGTCTGCCATTGTCACACTGAAGGAGAGGATGCTCCATGTGTGAGCGACCCCAACGAGTTTGAAACTCGATTACGGCACACTTCTTCTCATCCACCCTCATAGTTTCGCTACACACCGACATGTCACCCTCTATAATTCGGAAGTCTCTTGCGGCAGAGATACAGAAAGCAAGAACAAAGACGTAAAATGTCAACAGAGTTTGTTTTATTTTTTAAAAAAACGTCAAGGGTTTTCACAAAAAAGTAGGAGGCATTACATATCAACATGACCTCGCACAACAGTTAATATACTGAATCTCATCTCATTAGTATAGAACAGCAGACTGAGCTAACGACGCACTGCAAGAGAGTGGGTCCACAACCCCCTGAGAAGACGCTTAAATAAAGAAGAAATAGTAAATGAAAAGAAACAATAGACTTCGTTGAAGAACAGGGATGTAAAGCTGTACATGGGACCCTTACTGAGAAGCCAGAAGAGAAGAAGAAAACCGCGATTAAGGAAGAAACGCCGGATTTACCCCAAGTGTCGGATGTTTCCGGCACTTGTCGTTATGACGTGTACGATGATTACAGTGAAAATGATTGCGACAGTTAATTTACTGGCGCAGTGAAATCACTATCTGAACATAGGAAAGACCCTAATGAGCCATATTGCATTTGTGGAAAAAGAGGGCAAAAACAAACAGCTGCCAGTGTGTTAGGTGCTCTGCTTGGAATATGCTGCATGCACTGGACAAGAAATGACACGGCTATTTGGTGCCTACTTAGCCAAGATATGAACGTTCTAAAAACTGTTGCAAAATCAAAGGGTTTGACAATGACAGAAAAAATTGCAACACTGAGAAGTTGCGCAACGTAAACCAAAGTCACTTCTACATCTGAAAGGCGATGACTATTCAAACTTTGTGCCCGTTGCGTAAGAGTGTCGCTAGTACCCCGACGATGAGAATGCAAATCAGATTTGCTTTAAATATATGCTGTAACGATGGTAAGAGTTAACTACCGTTGAGATTGGTAGTCAGGAATACGTTTAAGGTGGTGAAGATGCCATTATCAAGCTGGATGTTCCTTCTGCGATACTGCAGAAAGGCTTGGCAGGTATGTAGCCACTGTACACGATTGCTGGAAGCGGTGGTCACAAGAATGTACGGTCACAAGAAGACCAGACTCCGGACGGCCACGAGGTACTATAGAAAGTGAAGATCATCACTTTTGGCGTATGACTGTGGAGCATCGTACTGCTCCTCCAGCACCATTACGAGCTGCAGTTGGCAAACCAGTGACACAACGAACTATTGCAAATCGGTTACTCCGAGGACAGATCCGTGCCAGACGCCCTGTAGCATACATTTCACTAACCCCAAATCACCATCGCTGCATTTGTAGCAGTGACAAGCGCGAGGTCATCGGAGGGCAGGGCTAAGGTTTGCTCTGTTGCCTGATGAAAGCTGGTTCTACTTCAGTGCCAGTTATGGACCTATGTTGGTTAGAAGGAGGCCAGTTGAGTGCCTGCAACCAACCTGGAGTCATGGTCTGTGGCGCGATTTTGTATGACAGTAGGAGCACTCTCGTGGTTAATCCACACACCCTTACTACAAAACTGTACGGCAGTCTGGTGACTCGACCTGTTTTGTCGCCTTTAATGAACAGCGTTCCAGGCGGTATTTCCCAACCATCGCCATTATACCGCTGTCGTAAGCCAACACACTCTGCAGAGTGCCGACATGTTGTCTCTGTCTCCTCGATTTACATATCTTTCTCCAACCGAGCACATGTCTACAAACAGCATTAATCGTCCCTGTATTGACTACCAAGTGAAATATGCATGGAACTCCATCCCATAAACTGACAGCCAGCAACTGTACAACACATTGTATGCACATTTGCATGTGTGCGTTCAGCATTCTGGCGGTTACGTCAGTTATTAATGTACCAGCAGTTCACATTTCCCATGGCTTATTTCAAGCTTACATTAACCTGTGACCTTAAATCTTAATCATGTAAATATGTTAACTAGACAAAACTATTCCCTAAACTTCATAACGCTACATTAACTTACGTTTGATGTTGTGTTTTTTCTCCGTCTGTGTACAGTCGACTTCATTGTTCAAATACATTTTATTGTTCTAATTTCCCAATAGAATTTGTGAGCTAATTTAGATGGCCATTATTTTCAGTCTTCTATCCATACTCTATACATATTATAAAAATATATGTATTTCACCCACTGTTGGGACACATATAGCGTACTATCTGGAAGTCATTGCTTTGTGGGTAAAAACAACCTATTAAAGGCTTAGGGGTAGGGATGACAAATCAGTGTGGCTCACGCCCCCACAATACCCGTGATTTAGTCATTCGGTGTTTGAGAATGAAAGAAGTCAGAAACTTTCTATACTATTTACACGTAATTTCAAACCTTTACGGAACCTCTTCTCGCTGAGGAAACCCTCACAAGTACGACAGGAAAATTTTTTATCGCTTACCACATTTTCGCTGTTCATGCAGTGAAATTTTCACATGATGTTTTAATTTATTTATTCTGAACTCTATTCGGAACACATTTCAAGGACAGTAGCCACATATACGTCTGGATAACTGGTATCTGCAAAACTAAATTATTGCACAGCATGTAGTTCGGGAGATTCGACATCGTAAACACTGAGCTGAGCGAAAATGAAACTACAGGGTGAAATTCACCAGATACACAAGTGAAACGTGTATGCAAAAATTTGTGAAATATATTAACCATATGTGAAAAACCGCGCAGAGTGGCCGCGCGGTTAGAGGCGCCGTGTCACGGATTGCGTGGCAGCTCCCACCGGAGGTTCGAGTCCTCCCTCTGGCATGGGTGTGAATGTTGTTCTTAGCATAAGTTAGTTTGTTTAAGTAGTTAGTCTAGGCACCGATGGCCTCTTCAGTTTTGTCCCTTACGATTTCACACACATTTCAACATTTTGATATGGGAAATATATTAGAAATGTGTGTACTCAGGCAAAGACACGGGTAAGAAGCTCATCCTAAACCCCTGGGACAAATTCAATCAAATATGGTTCACATATTAGTTACAATCAGGAAAGAAGTAATCTGCCCGTGAGAACAACCAAGCTCGTATTTGACTATGTTCAAGGATCTGCCAGTTAAAGTTTTTCCAGCATTTCCGTCATGTTCTCCAGTTGAACCGGGAAAGTTATGGCCCTTCATGCTGCTCTTCTTTGTATACGCATTATTATCAACTGCTGGTTACGTTTGGTATTCTCCCACACAATTGGGAGAAGTTCTTGGATGGATCGCACGAGTGTTTTGTAAACAATATCCTGTATAGACTGACTTCATTTTCTCACTATTCTATCAGCGAACAGCAGTCTGCCATGTGTAAAGTACACGATTCATTCAATTTCTTATTCCCACAAAATGTTAAGCCATGTGTTTATATGAGTTTAAAAATTGTAATTTTGTCTTGTTCATATTGTAATCACAGTGTACTACGATTTTTTGTTTCGTGGAGTAAACAGTTTTCCTCTTTTTAAGCACCTGACGTTAGTCGACTACCGTTTTACTGCTTTGAAATATCAGGGACCGTATTTATTTGCGCTTTTTCCAGGCGATACTTCATTACATATAACTGTGTCAGTAAAATGTTTGAGGCTGCAATTAACGGTATCTGCCTTATGAGTAATATTTTTTTTTCTTTCTGAATCATCAATCTTCTGGCTGGTTGATGCAGCCCTCTTCGAACTCCTCACCTGTGTCCACCTATTCAAATCGCAACAGTAACTGCAACATACGTCCTCAGTCATTTGCTGGATGTATACCAGTCTCTACAATTTTTATCCTCTTCAGCTCCCTGTAGCACCATGGAAGTTACACGCTGATGTCTTAACAGATGTCCTTTCATTCTGTCCCTTCTTCTTGTCACTGTTTTCAAGTATTCTTTTCATCGCCTTTTTTCCGGAGAACCTTTTAACTCCTTACCTTATCTTCCCACATAATTTTCAACTTTCTTCTGTAGCACCACATCTGAAACGCTTCCATCCTCCTCCGTTCGGTTTTCCCTCAGTCCATGTTTTTCTACTATAGAATGGTGTGCTCCAAACGTACCTTCTCAGAAGTTTCTTCCTCAAATTACGGCCTATATTGGATACTAATAGGCTTCTCTCCGCCAGGAACGCCCTTTCTGCCAGTGACAGTATACTATTTAGTTCCTCTTATTTTGCGTTCTAGGTGTAAAAATTCCTTAGCTTCATCATTTCGTGATCCTCAGTGCTGATGTTTCTCGCTATTATTTCTCGCTCTTCTCATTTCTGTAATTTCTCATTACTTTCGTCTTTCTTCGATTTATCTATCAATGCATATTCTAGAACAACGTTTACACTATGGTAAGACGCTTGCCTCGTCATGTCTCACTGTGCCCAATAACCTTGTTCCCATACGTCATAGCATGATCACACGAAACGGGCAGTTACCACATTGTCCGCAAAGTGTTGGTCGAGCATCCAGGAATTAGTTCAGAAACAGTAAAGTGCAGCGTACTGCTGGTCTGTAGCAGGTAAACACGTGGATGCTTTCAGCTAGCCTAGAGTTTCTTACACTTTCCCCTAGAGGTGTGGAAAGTCAGTCTTAAACAACTGTTTTCATCTGAATATAAGGTCACTGGTTCATCATCTGGCTTTAGATGTACTCCTGCCTTACCATACTCATGTACTACAACACTGCAATCTAGGCTGCGCCAGTTTGAAGCCCTAACGGAACAAACAGCTCCTTGGGACAGCAAGCTGAAATGACGCCACACAATGGTGGCTTGTGAAAAATTTTACAAATGTGCTACAATATTACAAAAACAAAGCCTGTGTTTCACTAAATCGTCATGAAAGGAGTCACTTAACATTTTTGCGATATTAGCTTTACCCAATGAACTTTGAAGTATGTTGTTTATATGTTTATTAATTGTTTTTTACTATTTATTAATACATTAATATGTCCTAGCCTTTCACTCTCCATTTACCCTATGGATCACTGTTTCCGAATAAGAAAAAAAGAGCATTGTGGACAACACACTCGCAGACCCACATCTTTTGACACACATTCATATTAAATTACCTCTTTTTTGTTTTCTTTTTTTTACACTACCTGTAGCCTTTTCACTTACAAGTCCAGAGTATATTAATTTTACGTATATATACTGAACACTTTAAACACAGAATCCAAGACAGCAAAATGACGCACCACGGAATTATCGGGTGAGACAGAAATTAGTAGATGTGATGTACATGTACGGACAAACAAATCATTACAGTCTGAGGAAAATCCGTGATTTTAAGTCAAGAGAAAGAGCTTCACAAATTGAGCAAGTCAATCACGCGCCGGCCGGAGTGTGGGAACGGTTCTAGGCGTTACAGTCTGGAACGAGGCAACCGCTACTGTCGCAGGTTCAAATCCTGCCTCTGGCATGGATGTGTGTGATGTCCTTAGTTTAGTTAGGTTAAAGTAGGTCTAAGTACTAGGGAACTGATGACCTCAGATGTTAAGTCCCATAGTGCTCAGTGCCATTTGAACCATTTGTGATAGAATGCGCACTCAAATACTACACAATTTGACCATTACGAATGTCCACTTTGTGATCACGGCTTGTACAATATGCCACGAGGATTTTGGTTGTTAAAAAGTCATAGTTTACAAAATAAAATCGGAATTTTCTCATACATTATTCACTTTGCGGCACTCCACGGTCAAATTTTAATCATTTGTCTGCAACATTATCACATCTATTCAGACCTTGTCATGTCCACATCCGAACATGATACTGACTGAGCTCCGAACTGAACTTTTTAGACTTCACTAAGCAATTCTTTAGCCCACAAAATGTGTGTGAACGTAGTATCCTCTGATTGGCTGACGTAAATGATACCCAATCCAATATTTGTGTTAAACCGTGCAGTCCCGCATCTTTTACATTTGATCAATTTATGAGAGATTTAGTAGATGAATAACTTTAGAAAATCTGTAAATATCGGAATAACTCCCTCTTTAAATAACAGAATTATCTTAAATTTTTTTATTGTTTTCCCAGTCCCATAAACTGTTTAGCTGTACCTTGTAAAATACCCCTGAGTATAATTCACTTTTTCTGTACTGTCAAAGTTCTCATGCTAACGTGTTCTCAGTTAACAGACGTAACGATACTTATTTAAAATTTTACTTTCCATTCTCACCGTCATTCACATTTGTAATCAAATTGTCAATAATTAATGACTGTTGTAGTCTTAATAAAAACAATAACAACAGTTTTGTTTCCAAAATATATTTTAACTACTAAGAGTGTTTCATAATCAGTAAGTAGCGAACGCGCGGCGCGTTTGCCGGTTGTTGCCACTACCGCTACGTCTCCCGGTTGTCGCAATGCGTAGTACTCGGACACTACTTGACACGCGCCTCCTCAAGACGCGTCTGAGTGTACTGGTGTTTTCTTTTGAATTTTTGGCGTTTTTAATCGGTTCAAACATTATTCCTAGACGTCATTATTGCAACTGCGTCTAGCCCGGGGCTTTTTCTGCCCGTACGTCGATGGGCACGGTCTTCACATAGAAACATAGTGCGCATATCTTACATACTGTGCGACTGAGTGTTCGGGTGTTTTATTTTGAGTTTCCTCTCGATTTACCATTCGGTATGGTATACAAGACAGATCAACGAGTGTTTCTTCTGCTGAACTATGAAAAAACAAAATCATATGTGGAATGTCGGCTTGAATTCACATGAAAATTTCCCGGTGTGCATATTCCCAATGAATCGACGAAACGTAGATTAATGAAGAAATTTCGAGAGACTGGATCGGTTTTGCACAAACGAAGGCCTAGAGAACCAGTGTTTTAACCGAAAATCAATTAGACGAAATAGGGGAAGCCTTGGAAAGAACTCCGAGAAAATCTCTTCACGTTTGGCACTTCAGACTGGTGTGTCAAGAGCATCTGCTATAGAGCTGTGCACAAACTGAAATTTAAACCATACCAAATAACAGTAGCGCATTAACTGAAGAACTCAAATACCATTCCTCGACTTCGTTATTGTTGTTACAGGCTGTGCACGATCGGGACGTTGATCCTAAGATGCTTCTTTTCTGATGAAGCATGGTTGCATTTGTCAGGGTACGTAAATTCTCAAGACAATCGACGTTGGAAGCCCGATAATCCTCATGGATTACAGTCTCGCATGAGCTGAAAACAGGAGTGTGGTGTGCAATTAGCGCAAGGAGAATTACTGAACCATTCGTTTTTCTACGAAACAATACGTTCTGACAGGTACGTGAACAATGCACTGCATGAAACTTCTTGGCAGATTAAATCTGTGTGCTGGACGGGGACTCGAACTCGGGACCTTTGCCTTTCGCGGGCAAGTGCTCTACCAACTGAGTTACCCAAGCACGACTCATGCCCCGTCCTCACAGCTTTACTTCTGCCAGTACCTCGTCTCCTACCTTCCAAACTTTACAGAAGATCTCCTGCGAATCTTGCAGAACTAGCACTCTTGAAAGAAAGGATATTGCGGAGACGTGGCTTAGCCACAGCTTTGGGATGTTTCCAGAATCAGATTTTCACCATGCAGCGGAATGTGCGCTGATATGAGACTTTCTGGCAGATTAAAACTGTGTGCTGGACCAAGACTGTAACTCGGGACCTTTGCCTTTCGAGGGCAAGTGCTCTACTATGTGAGGCCCCGAGTTCGAGTCTCGGTCCAGCACACAGTTTTAACCTGCCAGGAAGTTTCATATCAGCGCACACTCCGCTGCAGGGTGAAAATCTCCTTCTGGAATATACTGCATCATTTTTTTCGAGAGGGAACAGCTAACGAAAGAATGTACGGTTATTTCCTGCAGGACAATGAAGACCATAAATCTCCATTGCGTCTATGACAGCAATAAGACATGTTTTTGATGATAAGATAGTGGGCTGTTCATCTCGTTCTCCTAATCTCAGTTTGTGCGATTTTCATCTTTGTCGAATGTCAAAAGAAAGGGTGTATGCAACCGATCCCCTCAAGCTCAAAGAGTTGAGAGACAGGGTGTGGATAGTTATTTCCCAGATTTCGGCAGCCGAAATTCATAGAGTGTTTGCTAAGGTGCTCAGGCTGTTCTTATCACGGAGTGACATCATTTTCAGCACCTGCTGTAAGTAAAGGTAAGCTTAAAGGGATGGCAACGTCATTTATGCTTAACTCAGGGGAAACGCTCGCACAGCCGGCTACCGACAGATTAATGTCAGAGTGTAGGGCACGGCGGCGCTGGCCTGTACTTGGAGCTAGCTACTGAATCAGAGCGCAGCTGTCAAGTGATAACCATGACTCATTGTCTAAAGCTGTATGCCGCTACCGTCCCTCATGTAAACGCGCTATATGAAACACTACGCCCCAGAGAGAGCTATAGAAATATATTTTTGTCCGTTTTATTTGAATACCAGCTTGCATTCGGAGAGAAGTGGTGTAATTTTAGTGCGGTATTTAGATTGTGCTTTAGCACATTACCTCATGATCTCTGGCTGCCACTTGTGCCACGGACACCCGAGTGTAAAACAGGTATATAGAGTGCACCCCAGTAGCAAAGCCTGAGTGAATTTTGGACTCAGTTATCTAGGAATCTAATTGAGTTGTTTGCACTCGAAATTCATTTGTGGTTAGTAAGAGAATATTTCATACCGCCGTCAATGGTCTCTCGTAACGACACATTCGCAGTTACCTGGAAGACGGCTCATTTGCAGATCCATCTTCAGTGAAATACCTTTGCTGTTATTGTATACTTTCACACGTGTCAGTTTCCGATATTAATTATGATGCCCACTTTTCATTCGAGAACAAAATTTTGTTATGATCCATCCTATAGAGACAAAAAGCAGAATCTCATGTGACGCACAGCTGTGTGCAAATACATTCGTCTGCCACCGTTTCAGTGACGGCCGTGTCAGTGTAAACTCAAAATCAGGTCCACCGAATGAGAAGTATTACACTACCGTTTATCTAGGGCTTGCGATTATTGTCTTTCCGACATGCGTAAAATAAGTAAAAGCCCAGAAAAGCGCAACAGATATCTGAAGGAAAGTGGGTAGCGCCAAATGACGGGGGAAATTTTTCTCGAATCGACCCTGGTGAACTTTTCCGATACGTGTAACGATGAATCGTGACGTTCTGTTACCCGAGATATTCGCACAGGATGGTAGTAGTTCTCTTACCAGTGGCGAGTGTACTATTACATTTTCTCTACCACAATTTGCACGTTCAAACAATAACTATGCACCTGTGCACTTACTCTGAATTTACTCATTCTGCTGCGCTCTTGTAAAGATTGTTATGAAAATCTTATTTAAGTTTTCTTATTATACTGCAGTGTCAAAATTGTTCTGCCTTTCAATTACATTTTAAACTTCTTCATTTCTCCATGTTTTTTAAATTCGTACGATGTGTTCTGAGAGAGGCGCGGCTACGACAGAGGTGGCATGGCACGTTCTTAGTTGTGGACGTTAATGACTCAGCACTCATCGTGTTCCGTCGTTGCTTCTCATTACATATTACGCAGAACATGCCTGAGATACTTTTAGCGGCAATTCCTTGTATCTTATGGATTTTTTTTTTGCAAAGGCATGCACTGGATGATTCGGTCATTCGTCAGCTAACAATATTGTCGTACTGCCTACATACGCCTGTCGGAGACTGGTCCCCACAATTTACTGAATTTGATGGTGGTTTGAACTATGCATTGCGCTTCTCGATATATATATATATATATATATATATATATATATATATATATATATATATATATATATATATATATATATATATATATATCACGCGCGAAAGCGCCACCTGTGACGCTTATCTAGTTACAAATTATTTTCCTATTTGTATCCAATCTCAGAAACTTCACTTTTAAAATCTAATTACCGGGTATTAACGAGCCACGAGTGAAACAAGAAAGAGAATATTATAGAAGCACACTTGGTCCTACAGTGCAGGTTTCCATGGCCGTATTTACAGCCATGTTGATTTTCCTATGTGGCCGACATGCCGTGGTCTAAGGAAAGTTTGAGTACATATGGTACAGCCTAGATCGGAGGCTGTCTCTGTCTCTGTCTCTCTCTCTCTCTCTCTCTCTCTCTCTCTCTCTCTGTGTGTGTGTGTGTGTGTGTGTGTGTGTTTGTTTGTTTGTTTGTTAAAATATCCGAGGCGACCTGTGATCGAAGCTGCTCCCCCTCGGTTGGTATTCAGCCACGCGGACCCCCGCAGATGCAGAACCGCAGGTCAGAAGCTATAAAGTCGCAATTTGTATTTTAAAACAATCTCAGCCAGACAAAGTGTTTATAAGTCACAATCCGAGCGTTTTATGCTTTTGTACAAACAGATGAGCTTTCTGAGCCTGTTTCAGCTTGAGATCTGCACAGTCATTCACTCGTTATAAACGGCTTGCGTTCACCATGTTCGTGCCACTGCTATACCAAGAGAAGTTCTCATACAGGGTGTTTCAAAAATGACTGGTATATTTGAAGCGGCAATAAAAACTAAACGAGCAGCGATAGAAATACACCGTTTGTTGCAATATGCTTGGGACAACAGTACATTTTCAGGCGGACAAACTTTCGAAATTACAGTAGTTACAATTTTCAACAACAGATGGCGCTGCAAGTGATGTGAAAGATATAGAAGACAACGCAGTCTGTGGATGCGCCATTCTGTACGTCGTCTTTCTGCTGTAAGCGTGTGCTGTTCACAACGTGCAAGTGTGCTGTGGACAACATGGTTTATTCCTTAGAACAGAGGATTTTTCTGGTGTTGGAATTCCACTGCCTAGAACAGTGTTGTTGCAACAAGACGAAGTTTGCAACGGAAGTTTAATGTAACCAAAGGACCGAAAAACGATACAATAAAGGATCTGTTTGAAAAATTTCAACGGACTGGGAACGTGATGGATGAACGTGCTGGAAAGGTAGGGCGACCGCGTACGGCAACCACAGAGGGCAATGCGCAGCTAGTGCAGCAGGTGATCCAACAGCGGCCTCGGGTTTCTGTTCGCCGTGTTGCAGCTGCGGTCCAAATGACGCCAACTTCCACGTATCGTCTCATGCGCCAGAGTTTACACCTCTATACATACAAAATTCAAACGCGGCAACCCCTCAGCGCCGCTACCGTTGCTGCACGAGAGACATTCGCTAACGTTATAGTGCACAGGATTGATGACGGCTATATGCATGTGGGCAGCATTTGGTTTAGTGGCGAAGATTATTTTTACCTGGACGGCTTCGTCAATAAACAGAACTGGTGCATATGGGGAACCGAAAAGCCCCATGTTGCAGTCCCATCGTCCCTGCATCCTCAAAAAGTACTGGTCTGGGCCCGCCATTTCTTCCAAAGGAATCACTGGCCCATTTTTCAGATCCGAAACGAGTACTGCATCACGCTATCTGGACATTCTTCGTGAATTTGTGGCGGCACAAACTGCCTTAGACGACACTGCGAACACCTCGTGGTTTATGCAAGATGGTGCCCAGCCACATCGCACGGCCGACGTTTTTAATTTCCTGAATGAATATTTCGATGATCGTGTAATTGCTTTGGGCTATCCGAAACATACAGGAGGCGGCGTGGATTGGCCTCCCTATTCGCCAGACATGAACCCCTGTGACTTCTCTCTGTGGGGACACTTGAAAGACCAGGTGTACGGCCAGAATCCAGAAACAATTGAACAGCTGAAGCAGTACATCTCATCTGCATTTGAAGCCATTCCGCCAGGCACGTTGTCAAAGGTTTCGGGTAATTTCATTCAGGGACTACGCCATATTATTGCTTCGCATGGTGGACATGTGGAAAATATCGTACTATAGAGTTTCCCAGACCGCAGTGCCATCTGTTGTTGACAGTTGTAACTACTGTAATTTCGAAAGTTTGTCTGCCTGAAAATGTACTGTTGTCCCAAGCATATTGCAACAAACGGTGTATTTCTATCGCTGCTCGTTTAGTTTGTATTGCCGTTTCAAATATACCGGTCATTTTTGAAACACCCTGGCCAACACCAACTACGAGACGACAGCTGACTCTACCAGCGAGAATAAGTGCTTCAATTATCACTGGAAACCATATGATTATATATCTGGAATAATTAGGGACAACTATGGAATACTACTATCGCGGTGACTGGGTAACATTACTTAGATATCGTAACAAGTATAATATTTATCAATGAAAACACAACCTCCGGACGTTCTGCAACGTTTGTTCCTCCTGTATTCATTTATATCGCAAGACAGTAACTGACGTCTGTTCCCAAACAAATTAGCAAGCTTGTAACCAACTTCGCTGAAGACATTACATACGGCCCTTACGATGACAAATGGTGAAAAACTAGCATGTAAGATTTCCATATTAATGCATTGTTTCACCTGTGGCAATTTCCGGAACTTTCGGAGACTGTTGGAAACAGTTCTAGCGTATAATAGTCCTACTCAAATCGAACACGAATGTAGTATCTACTGTGTGACATTACTCGATTAGATAACAAAAATCGTATTTATCATTCGAGGCAAGTACCCCGAAATTTCCTCCCACACAAGTGCGTCTGCGGTATATTTGTCACCAAATTCTCACCAGCGTCCTCCAGGAAACTTACTGATCTTGAAATCCGCAGCTGTTTGATTCAGATTTAAACATTCATGTCATAATTTTGCTTAAAAAATAAATATGTACTACTACCCACTACGCTAAAGCGAAATACTTTATTTTTAATTAAAGTATTACAGACTTACGTACACAAGATTTTCGGTGACTTTTCGAGAGGGTAAGCGTGCAATATTCGTTCTCGGCCAACGCGTACTTGCAAGGGACTTGTGGCGTAGCGATCCTCTGAAGTAGGCCAACCAGTGCAGGCAGCAGAGTGAGAACGGGGAGGAACTTTGAGTACGATATACACGAGGTACAGCGGTCCCTAGGGTAAGTGTGGGTGTAGTTACGAGAGGTAGTTCCTGAGGGAGGAGCGCAAGTTGTCGCAAGTTTCTGTGAATTGTAATCGGTGACAAACTAGGGAGGGCAGAGGTTAGACACCACCGTTTACAGTTTGCAGATGCTCAGCGCGAGGAAGATGGTGCTCCCATAAAACCCTTCAATGTTCGACTACTTCTTCTGAAGTACTGCTTGTATAAGATTGTTGCATAATCCTTTCAAAGCTCGAAAAGCGATCAATAATCCACCTGTTTACTCAGTTTATTATATTTTAATTGGTTAATTTATTTATTTAAGAATTTTTTTAAGAAAACTCTCTGCTTCTTATTTATTTTTGGCATTTTAGTTATGATATACGTTTTAGCTTCAGACCTTTTAAAAGTTAAAAAATATTAGTCTTTGTTTTAAATATCACAGGAGAGCTAGATATATGTCCGGCAGCGTCGATCTCGCTGATACCCCTCGTCGGAACTGCTCCACTTGAAACCTCTAAAATGTTTATTTCCCTACGAAGATCGTTCGGCACAACTAGGTGCTATGTTGTATGATGCTTATGGATTAATGTGTCTTTTTATCAACGAAAAGTTTATTGCTTCTGAGATATTCTGTCGAAAAATATTGACCGTGAAAAGGTGCAGGCTCGCAGTGTCATTCCACACTGCACCTCCGATCGAGCTACGTCACGTGATATCTGAAGAATGTTTGTCAAATATTTTATAAATTAATAAATACACACCTTGAATGCGTATTATTTCCTTGAATTTGTTTGTTGTGCCGTCGACTAACTAAACATTCACAATGTAGCTTAATAGCGTCGCACAACAATAGCGAAATCTCTCCAACATAAAACACGTCCAATATCTCTAATCGCTTCACACAGAGTCCTCAAATATACATCTTTGGTTACTTATTCCAAAGATATGAGTCCATAGTACGGAACATCCAATTTTTGCAGGCAGTGTATACTACTCTCGGCGTTAATAATACGCCGCCCCTGAATCTCAGGGTTTCTCCATTTACAATCCATTGCATCAGCACATTGAATTAATGCTTTTTTCATACATTACTAACCTCTCTCTCAGTCTATGGCTATCATATCACCGGAATTAAAAATGAATAAATACCCACCGTA
Organism: Schistocerca gregaria; assembly: GCF_023897955.1. Taxonomy (NCBI): domain Eukaryota; kingdom Metazoa; phylum Arthropoda; class Insecta; order Orthoptera; family Acrididae; genus Schistocerca; species Schistocerca gregaria. Next base: position 180,104,834 of record NC_064923.1, on the reverse strand, counting down.
CTTCACAAAGCCAAACGTCACCTGTAGGGATCGCAACGATGTTTAGTACCTAATGTACAGATAAACTGTCACAGGCCGCGTATTAACTGAATCATTACTAGTTCGGAGATCAAATGGGGATTCTTCAGTTCTGTGGGTGTAAATGGCAGAATCAGATAAAGTCAATCTCTAAAATTGAATTTAGTCGGCCGCTGTGGCCGAGCCGTTCTAGGCGCTTCTTTTGGGAACCGCGCTGCTGCTACGGTCGCAGTTTCGAATAATGCCTCGGGCATGGATGTGTGTGATGTATTTAGGTTAGTCAGGTTTAAGTAGTTCTAAGTCTAGGGGGCTGATGACCTCAGATGTTAAGTCTCATAGTGCTTATAGCCATTTTTCGAAAACTGAAGTTAGAAATGGTATTTATATTCAACGCATTAAAGGTTTTAAGCCCGTGCGGTACCATCTTCTACCAGAAGTGCTGCGAGTTGGATGCACAATATTTATTGCCAGCTCAATGGCAAGCATATGGTTCACCACTGGGAAAGCAAAACACATCTCATTGGATGAGCAAGAGCCATACTGACATGCACAAAGGTGGGAGTTGTTCACAGCAAGTGAGCCATGTTCATATTGGACAGAAAATGTAAATATACAGACTAGCAGAATTATCAAAACTGTTTATAAGCTTATTCTGAACCATTTTACGTCTGTTCCAGTTCTTTTTCTCACGCTATGATTTGGTAACCTTACCATTTCTAATTTTCCTTATAACTGCCAATGGCTCTTTAATAATAATTCCACATAAAACCCACACCACATCGTAATGGCAATGGTATAGAGTGGAGCCTTATACTTTTGGTGTGCTGGAATCAGAACTGTGAGATAAGTTACCAGCTTGTAAGTTGAATTTTCGTAACTAACTTTGATGCTGTTGTTATAAACTTTAATTTCCATCCACAGCTGAAGATGGTCGTGTCTGATGAAAAAACCATATGTAAATAAAATAATATATGCCCTGTAATAGTTTACCAGTACGTTTATATTAAATTTCCGTAACTGCTGGTCCTATAACGATTTGTAGATTTAAAATGTCTTTTTCTAACCCGTCCAGATCTATGACTACAATATCTAAAATATTCAATGTCAAAGTAAGATCTAATTAAATATTTTTGTAAATTAATTTTAAAACTTAGTCACGATTTACTTCTAGTTCATTTGTCTAACATTTGATTTTCTTTCAATATAGAGGTGTGTTGTCAAAGGTGGTGTTACATCCGAATTTGCTTTAAGTTTGTGCAGTATTAACGGACATTTCCTTTTAGCTAAACACTGTACGTCAAAATGTACGAATCAGTGTTAGCAAAGCAAACGTAATTCGTCAGCGTCATACACCACGATGAATGCAGAAGGCCTTCAACGGCAACAGATCTAAGCTGCTATTTTAGAAGGTATAAATTCTTCTCCATAAAATTTGCAAAAATGCCTCCGTAGTATCTGCTAAAAGTGACTTCTTTGAGGGTAATTATTAACCAATTAAGTTGTCTGAGATGAGATATATCATAATGAACAATTTAAAGAAAGAGACATCGAGTATGATGTGCCACTTTGGATGGGGTTTATACACTTTAAGTAGGCGTCACAATAAAATGTGTGCTGCAGGCACATGAGAGCCAAGAAATATAATCTACGTAGATCAGTTTGTTGAAGAGTGTTCACTAAAGGTTTAGAATACACGCAGAGAATGAAAACTCAGGAATTGAGAAAGGAAATAAGAATGGGCGCACTATTTCACCAAATCTACACTGAAGCGGCAAAGGTTCTGCCTCTTTGGCAGAATACGGCGCTGCGGTCGGCAACGCCTATGTAAGACAATAAGTGTCTGGCGCAGTTGTTAGAAACGTTACTGCTGCAATAACGGCTGGTTATCAAAATTTAAGTGAGTTTGAACGTGGTGTTATAGTCGAAATACGAGCGATGGGACAAAGCGTCTCCGAGGCAGCGCGGAAGTGGAAATTTTTCAGTACGACCATTTCACGAGTGTACCGTGAGTATCAGGAATCCATTAAAACATCGAATCTCCGATATCGCTGCAACCTGGAAATGGTCCTGCAAGAACGGGAACAACGACGACAGAAGAGATTCGTTCAACATGACAGAAGCGGAAATCTTCCGACAATTGCTTCAGATTTCAATACTGGGCCACAGAAAGTGTCAGCGAGCGAAACATTCAAAGAAACCTCATCGATGTGGGCTTTCGAATCCGAAGGTCCACTCGTGTACCCTTGACTGCTGCACGACACAACGCTTTACGCCTCGCCTGGGCCCATCAACACCGTCAGTGGACTACTGATAACTGGAAAGGTTCTCCTGGTCCGACGAGTCTCGTTTCAAATTGTATCGAGCGGATGGACGTGTACGGGTATGGAGACAACCTCATGAATGCATGGACCCTGCATATCAGCAGGAGACTGTTCAAGCCGGTGGGGGCTCTGTAATAGTGCAGGGCGTGTGCAATTGCAGTGATGTCGAAACCCTGATACGCCTAGATACGACTCTGACAGGTGACACATACGTAAGCATCCTGTCTAATCTCCTGCATCCATTCATGTCCATTGTGCATTTCGACGGAATTGGGCAATTCCAGAAGCACAGTGCGATACCTCACACCTCCAGAATTGCTGAAGAGTGGCTCCAGGGACACTGTTCTGTGTTTAAACGCTTTCAGTGGCCACTTAACTCCCCAGTCATGAACGTTATTGAGCGTATAGGGAATGCCTTGCAACGTGCTGTTAAAAAAGAGATCTCCACCACCCTAATTCATGGTGTCAATACCCTCTAGCACTGCTTCATACATTTGTCGCGTCTATGCTACGTCGTGTTGCGGCACTTCTGCGTGCTCGCTAGGGACCTACACGATATTGAACAGGTGTACCAGTTTCCATGGCTCTCCAGTGTGTTTTCTGCACTCTTGGAAAAGGTCTTCAGATCGTTCATCGTGGATGGAGAAGGGCATTGAGAAACAGATTTAGTCAGAGTTTGCCTAGTATCCAAAGTAATTTAAGCCAAGAAGCAGAAACTGAACAGAGAAGCATGACAGCTAGTCTCAAGATTCTTTACAGAGAGACGGAAATAACACATAGTCAATTATTAAAACTGTGTGCCAGGCTGTGATTAGAACGTAAGATCCCTATCTTTCATGGGTAAATGCTGTACCGACAGGGCTTTTTTGTTTTGCTTTGAGCTATTGTAGTGAAATAGTATGAAGTACCGCACTGTAAAGAGTTTTTTTTTTCTTTTTTTTTTTAGTAGAACTCTATCATTACCTACACATCCTTCGTATTATATATAACGAATTTAAAAATTTTAATATTCATATGAAATGTATATATAACAGCTTAATTTAACTTAACTTTTACTTTCTGATCATTTTGTGTGCGCTACATTGATACAGAGGGTTTTCCGTTAGAGCGTGCAAAAAAATGGTTCAAATGGCTCTAAGCACTATGGGACCTAACATCTAAGGTCATCAGTCCCCTAGAACTTAGAACTACTTAAACCTAACTAACCTAAGGACAGCACACAACACGCAGCCATCACGAGGCATAGAAAATACCTGACCCCACCGGGAATCGAACCCGGGAACCCGGGCGTGGGAAGCGAGAACGCTACCGCACGACCACGAGATGCGTGCTTAGAGCGTGCAAAATCTGAACAGGGTATAGTGGGTGCTCCACTGAACAACTTGAGGTAGAGAACCAGGGGTCCCAAAAGCCAGCTTAAGTATATAATTGGAATAAAATAACATTGTGGCTTCCGTTTTTATTTACATTAGTTACAGTTAACTGCAAATACCATCACTGTATTGTATCTTACAAAATGTGCTGGAAAATACGGCGATTATCTTCAATGCAAGCATGACATCGGCGAACAAGACCCTGACAAATATCCCTTGTATGTTCATCATTTGGATTTGCAGCTCCTTGTCTTTTTCGTGTTTTCAATTGAATTTGTTGAATGAAAGGTCCACCAGTTATGCAAATCACCGTTTTATCCAAATTCCCAAACATGTTTCACCAACTCGGTGCCATCATCAGTGGGTTGATGATAGCACAGGGGTGCTGAATCATGTTTAGGAACTTGGAAAAAACGGGGTTTTGTATATCTGACGGACCTCACATCCAACAGTCCGTGAAGTGTTCCGAATCATATCTCAGTCAGCTACAATTCTGGCAACTAATTCCGTATGTATTAGATATCCCCAAAGTGATTCAGGTCAGATTATCTCGCCGACAATGGAACAGGACCTCCCATTCCAAACCAGTGACTAGGAAATATTGTAACGGTACTGCTCCATCGTACGGGACAACGTAAAAACGATTCAACAGAGACACCTTATGGGCAGGTAAAAAAAAAAAAAAAATAGTAATCAGGGTCATCCTCCTTGTTTCTTTGCAGGAAATAAACATGGTACACATAAGTAAACAGAAAAATACATGTAAACGTGCACGGATGTTACTTGTAAATAAGCTGCAGAATAGTAACGCTACACAAAGCGGAAGACAAGTTTATTTCTATATTTCCATAAGCTGGTTTCTCCGACCCCAGATTCAGTACCTCAAACAGTTCAGTGGAGCGTTTCCTACGTCCTTGTAAATTTTTGCACGGAAGTATTGTTTGAACTGACGTTAGATGTAAATCAGATAAATTAAGCACAAGAACTGCCACAATTGCTGCTGAGTATACGGTTTTCCCTAAAATAAGTGTTTCGTATGTATTACGAGAAAGTGAAGTCTGATATTACATTAATGACGAGAATTTGTTAAAATTTGTTGTAGATAAAAAAAATTTCAGATTTTTTCTTAATTAAGCTTTCATTTTAAGAAAAGGCCAAGTTTCACTTAACAATATTTAGTCGCTGTAGCACTCTCATTGGTATCCTCAACTTACATTGGATGTTAAATCAATTTTAGTTGTAAGACTGCATGATTTTCCCAACTTTCTCGTTCCATCGTGTGAATGTATTGCTGGTGTGAATGAGAACTCATCACGTTTTTTTCAATTTCCAAGCACTTCTTACAACCCATCCTCTCAGGTATACTTCGCCATTTCTTGTTCTTCTCTACCTTCCAAACTTCAAAGCAGCGTAGACTACGTTGCACAGTGAAAATGCATTCGGGAATGCATATTCAGTATCATGATAAGAGGTCAGTAGAGCTTAGTGATGTGGCTGAGGATACAGCTGACTAACATACAAACTTAGACTAAATGAAAACAGTAAGCGGATGTATGACAGTTAAAAATGTGAAACCGGCTTGGAGTTTGTTTGGAACGTGAACGTTGTAGTCAGAAGTAATCTCCCAGTGTATCTTAAAATTAAACCCAAAACCAGTGTATACTGCCAGTAACGAGTTGCAGAAGTTAAATGCGGACATTAAATGCTATACAGAAATTATAGGTTGAAGAACAAGCAGTAGTTCAAAAATTGTTCAATTGGCTCTGAGCACTATGGGACTTAACATCTGAGGTCATACAACTTAGAACTACTTAAACCTAACTAACCTAAGGACATCACACACATTCATGCCCCAGGCAGGATTCGAACCTGCGACCGTAGCGATCGCGCGGTTCCAGACTGAAGCGCCTAGAAGCGCTCGACAACTTCGGCCCGCCAACAAGCAGTGGAATAATGCATAAGAAGAAAGGGGAGAAAATTAAACAAATCTACATGAGGAATGTCAGACGTTGAGAATTTGACAGTAACTGTTACGAACCTGAAATGGTGATGGGCAGTGCATATACAAATGCAAAATGATGCAAGACACTCTAAAGAGCTTCTACGTTCAATTCCTCGTCTTAAGAAAACTCCCAGAGAGCGATTTAATGAGGTACGGTGTAACGACACAACTTAAGAAACAAATTTGGACAAGAAAAACTAAAGGGTATACACTATTGATACTTCTCAAAGAGGCATCTCAAAAAGAAGATCATGATAAATGGTAAGTGCTGATAGATTAATGTCCTGATTATATGCCACATGAGACCGAACAGATATTGGCAATGGAATGACGAAAAATCCATGTTTAAGACGAATTACGAACAGTGCCGAGTGATTTAAACTTATTGAATTTTGTGTCACGGTCTCCACACTTCAAAGCACCTTCCTATACGGTCGTCTTAATAGTTTGTATTGCACGACAGAAATTGCACAAAAATCTTGTGCATCAATACTAATTCTGTTTTTGGCTTCCTCGCCCGATCGGATGGAAGGAAGAAAGGGAAAAACATTTCAAGACACGTTGCGATATTTGTAACAAACCTGTTCCATAAATACGAGACAATTTCGATGCTATTCTCAAGTAAAAGTACCCGAAATCTGAGATCAACTATAAACTTTATCTTTTCCAAGAACTATCTTGCTCTAGAGGCGTGTGCACACGAAAAGGAAGAGTACGACACTTGCAACGGCCTATGGGCTGTGTATGGTTTGATGGCTAGAAAACTGATAAAAGTGTTGACCATCCGAAAGCATATGCTCTGTACACCACGCCAAGACAACCTCGGACATCACAAATAATTAATTACTCTTTATTACGCCCTACTTTGCAGGGTCAGTTTTAAAAAAAAGGGACGACAGGAATATCAAAGCGAACAGATTCGGCACGTACGGAAAACAGGAAATTATTACCCCGACAGGTTTCATCGAATTTTGAGTTAGCTAATAAATAAATAATTCCTTCCATGAATCGAACAATTCCAGAGAAGATTAAGATCCATTTATAGCGGGTCCTACGTCCACGTAGGGACGTACTACCCCGTCGATAGAGACACTAAAGCTTCTAGTAATGGAGGAGCCGTTCTCTGCTCATTCGGAAATTTTACGCTTCTGCCGAGCGTATCAGCATCCGAAGTGGCGCTAACAAAACAGGTAACAGCCCATAAGAAATCCCAGGAGGTGTGAGCGCAAAGTGGTCTCCAGAAGCGAACAGCGAACAGCAGGCCATCAACGGTAGCACCAGTCCGCTGGATAATAAAAGGGGCATTCTGGAAGCAAGTGGGAACATGCTGTGCAATATGTTCTTCACACATTAAACAAGCTGTGACGTCAGAACTTTCTAATAGAGTGTAGAGCTTCTTAACAGAGGTTACACTACGACGCTCGAAAGACAAGGGTGCTTCTGAAAAAAATCATTTAACAAATCATACTTCGGCCTGACGGTGAAGGTATCGTTGCGAGGTGCCGGGGTGGAGAAGAGTTTCTCCCACTTTAATTCAGACGAATTTTGCATGCGAACGAGACAGGCACTCGACCCCCTTCTTATCTACCAGCTAATTAATTATGATCACAACAGTAACGGAAGGAAACTATGGTGGATCCTGCTAGTTGGTAAAATACGGAGTGCTCACTCACAATAATTTAATAAAAAACGAAATCTACTCAAAAAAAGATAACTTTATCATAATAAACTACAGGAAATGGGATTTTGCCTATAGCGTCGAAATGATATGGGGATTAAATATAACAATGAGATTTCTTATATATCAGAACATAAATGCACATGATTGTTGACACACACAGTAGGTTAAAGGATAGGGTACACTGAACTAATACGAGAACAAGAGTTGGCTCGGGAACAAGGGGCTCCTACTCTCTATGATGCAATAGATTGACGATAATGACTGAAGGTCCTAATGAATCAAATATTAATCTCCAATCTATACAGCAGTATCGCAATTAGTGGTGAGATCTCAAATGGGATCACAAGGAGAAACAAGCAAGGTGGACTTGTAGCAAAGCGAGCTCGCGTGCTGCTGAGGGATTCCGTATAGCCGGCCGGTGTGGTCGTGCGGTTCTAGGCGTTTCAGTCTGGAACCGCGTGACCGCTACGGTCGCAGGTTCGAATCCTGTCTCGAGCATGGATGTGTTTGACGTCCTTAGGTTAGTTAGGTTTATGTAGTTCTAAGTTCTAGGGGACTGATGCCCAGAGATGTTAAGTGCTCAGAACCATTTCAACCTTTTTTTTCTGATTCAGTATAAGACTGATAAGATACTACAATGCCCGAGCCGCAAAATACTGTACCAGTACTGAAATCTGCAGCACGTCGTCGGTAGGCAGCGTCCTGATGATGTAGGAGCCGACTTCTGCCGTGCAGCGACTCTGTGTCAACAACCCTTGGCCACGAAGGCTGTCTCAGAATTCTATGTTCTTCCGAAAACGAGCGACCAAGTCGCAAGACCGTCCAACTCCGAGGAAGATCAAATCCCAAATCCCTGCCCTCGCATCGCAAGAGCGGAGCCAACATTGCTCCACTCCCTACTCTCCTCGAAAAACCGCGAATCAGCATTCAGTTCTGATTCCAAAATTCCCCCACACTGTCTCAGAACATCTTTCGCGCCAAAAGCGGCCGTTCCCTCCAATTTAGAGCAGAGATTTATGATGACAACTAGCCTCAGTTTAAGTTGACCAATCATGCCCCTGCTATTCAGTTGAGGGCACTGAACTTGCCGTTTGACCGGCTAAGAAAACTACCTGCCTAGACCACCGGCCATCCGGTGCCAGACAGTCGTGCTCAGCAGGGCACAGTCCACGAGTTTTTTTTTCGGATCAACAGGACAATGCAGTCATTCGGTGCCAGGAATCTTCGTTCCGGACGCGCCGGAGCAGTAAACACATAAACTGACGCGACACTCAGCCGTCTCGCAGGTCGTTTCGCCCTGCATAAATAGGCGAAACTCGACCGACGTCTGTCGATACGTCAGGCGCTTAAGCCTACTGTACAGGGTGTCCAGAAAATGACTCCCTGATTTCAAAATTAAATATCTCGTAAACAAAGATCGATAGAGTAATGCAGTAAACGGTATGTTTATTGTGTAAGCTGTAAGAAGTTTATACAGCAGTTCGAAATAATAGTTACAAAAGCTGCTAACACATGGCGCTGTAATCGATATACGTAATGCCTTGTATAAATAGTGATCCGAAGCCCAGAGCGATCAGTTCCACTATTGAAACGTGAAAGGAGGTTAGCGTAACGAAGGAAGAGATTAAAACCATGTACTCCATTGAACTACGCGTTTTTCTGATGCTAGAGTACCACAGGTTAGAAGAGAGCCCTACGCCAACAAGGCGAAGTTTTCAAGACGATTTAATGTTCCAAAAGGACCCGATGCGAAAACCATTCGTACGCTCTTCGCAAAATTTCAGCGAACAGGCAGCGTAACTGATGATCTAGTGGGGCATGTTGGCCGCAAGCAAACCGCAGTTACGCCCGAAAATATCGCCACAGGTTCTGGAATTATTCGGCGAAATCCAATGTCATCTGTCCGTAGAATTGTATCTGAGACTGGTTTGAAGCGTTCCAGCACGCAGAAAATACTGAGAAAGAGCCTACACATGTTTCCATTCAAAATTCAAACGCACCAGGCCATACCCGTACGAGCTGAGCAACAAAGGCCTTTGCTAATCAGATGCTCACAATGATTGATAGTAAAGGATTTGATGTTGGCTGCATCTGGTTTACAGATGAAGCACACTTCCACCTGAATGGATACTTGAATACGCAGATTTGGAGATTTTCGGGTTCCGAAAAGCCATATTGGTGTGAAGCGAAATCCCCGTATTCTCCTAAAGTTACTGTGTGGGCTGCAGTATGCAGCAGAGGCATTATTGGCCCTTTTTTCATTTGAGAAACGCACTGGTGCACGTTACGTAGCAATTTTGGAACAATTTGTCACCACACAGTAAGCGTTAGAGGATCGACCAGGTACTGAATGGTTTATGCAAGATGGAGCCCGACCACATCGGACCGAACAAGTGTTTCGCTTTCTTGAGGAATACTTAGGGAATCGAGTCATTGCTTTGGAATATCTCAAATTTAGTGGTGCAGGCATGGATTGGCCTCCATATCCGCCGGATTTGACTCCCTGTGACTTTTTTTTGTGGAGCACAGGGAAAGACATGGTCCACCCGAAGCATCCCGCTCGCTGGACGAGCTTGAATCGGAGATCTCTGTGGCATGTGAATCCATTTGGGTTGAGACACTACGAAATGTGATGGCATTTCATTCTTCGTTTGCGCCACTAAGTGTAATTCAGCGTTCTATATGATTCCAAATTTTTTGCAGCTGGGTCAGTTGCTTAATAATATCATTCAGCACCATGCTACTGAGCAACCCACGCTAATTTTCGAAGATATTTTGACATTCTGCAGCCAATACTAGTGGCTACTTGTGAAACTTCCGCAGGAAAGTACCTACTTTTCAAAGTGGTAAAGTAATCCCTGTAAGTAATATGTTAAATAGCTAAGTATTCGGTAAGCGACCAATATAGGCTATTGAGAGACACTGAAGAATATATTCATAACAGGAAGCAGAAAGCGCTTACTACCAACTACGCATGTTAACATATTTGCCTTATCAATATTGCTCGATCCTAGGTTGAAAAACGTACTCTTGCAATATGCCTTAGCATATTGCCTTGTAATCCAATCAAAAGCATCAGGCATTTGGTTGCAACTGTTGAAACGTTTGTCAGTGAGGAAGGGCAACAAGTTGACTCACTACAGCAAATCAGAGAAACTAAACTTGACACATTCAATGAACATCATAAAATAGCATAAAAAAACGCCAAATTCACAAATGGGAAGACAAACGAATCTGCCACCACAGTTCAATTGTCATCTGAAATACCGGCTTGCAGATATTAAACGATATGCATTAGAAGTATGAAATCAGATCATTGGTACTACCTATCTAGTGTTACAAAAGGTTTCACCGAACTTGTATAGACACATCTTCAGCTTCTGAAAGACTATTCTCAGAAGCAAGATTTGCTGTCTGTATATAAGTCAGAAGACTGAAGTAAAAAGTTCCACGAAAATTCTGTATGTTAATTACTGCAGTAATTACTGATTAGTAAATAGACATTTTTGTGTTGGTTTTTACTCCAATACTCCGATGAGTGTCTATCATTATAGCTCATCTTTATTTCAGAAGTCGGTGATGTAATCGAAATCACCATCGATTATATACCAACACCGCAAATCCCTAGACCGCCTCGATGGCGGAGTGTTCTGCGTGGTGGAATGCCGACAAAAGGGGCCCGGATTTGATTCCCAGCAGGGTCGGAGTTTTTCGCGGCTCAGAGACTGGGTGTGAGCTGTCTTGATCACGTCACCCCATCGACGCACAAGTCGCTGATGTGGCGTTAGCTAAAAAGACTTCCGCCAGGCGACTGTTCTACCTTGGTGGGGGGGGGGGGGGGGGGGGGCGGAGCAAGCCACGTTTCATTTCATTTCGAAAATCCCTTATCAGTAACATGAGTGAAACGCTTCGTTTTCATTTTGAGCACTGTGTTTGTATGCAAAATGTCTTTTTCATAAGCAGTTTATAACTAAAGCAGATGCTAATGGAAGAGAAATATGCACAGGGGAACACTTCTGTCTCCTTTCAAATCCCTCAGTTACAATACTCGACTGCTGCCCAACAGAGCAGCCATCGATTTCGTGTGGTTGTTGTTGGTAACACTGCTCCCTGAGGTTGGAGTGATAGAGACGCTGGCCTTCCGCTTGCGGACTGGAAGCTGCTCCGGTGTGGGAGTGGCGGTTGGGGGGGGGGATGAAGGGAGGGGGGCAGATAGGTGGGGAGGGATGCCGTGGCGAAACAATGGCCGGGCGCCCCGTAGGGCACCACTCCTACTCCAGGCCTGCCAACCCCTTGGCGCACCCATTGTCCTCTGCGTCGCGGACAATATCGCTGCCGTATTGTCGTAATGGAGAGTGCGACGCCCGGCAACCCTCTTCACGGTTTTTAACCCTCTGAGTCCGCGGAGCGGACTGAAACGAGATCCCACTGGGGGCAAGAAAGCAAACACTCGGCAGCGCTGAAGGGGGCCGCCGGAGATCCACTTTAACACAATCAAAACTCGATTCGCGCCCACCCGCAGCTTTGCCCTCCATTAAACGAGTCGACAACTTGCCTTCCTAATAGGACCCTCGTCCCTCCGCTGCTCGAGGTAGGCTAATGCGGTTCTGCACAAGTCTGCTCATTTCCCTCTTCAAACCCGCGCTCTGCCGCATGAGTTTCTCTCTTAACGCAGAGAAATGTCTTTTCATACCGCTCCGGATCCGGGGAATAGAACGGGATCACATTTTAACGGGTAATCACCATTTCTTTATATTCAGAGGACATTTAAATCCCCTAATTTTCCTGAATATTTTTAAAAGAGGTTTCTTACAGTAAGTACGACATAAAACGTTCCAACAAGCCACGCAAAATATGAATGCATTTAAGGTACAGTCATAAAATTCGCAAGAGATCCTATACATATCTTTTCGGATTGTTTGCATCTAATGCCGTTTCTCGCTTCTCAGCCGCCGTGATTTGTTACTAATTTAGTAAATCTCGCAAGAGCTGGGCCATCATAGCTTCCGACGCATCTAATCAGGTGATCTACAGTGACTTTTGAAGCTCTCATCTTATTATTTTTCCGTCGCAATTCAGTGATCTTCCGTCACGATCACTCTACACACACATTCAAAAGAGCTGTGACTCAGCGGGTTTTCCGCTTTCCCTGTATGCGGTATAAACTTTCGATATGCTAAATCTTGGAACGTCAAAAACTTCGGCCATCTTCACTATGAAAGCACACACCATATCGTCCGAATTCACTTAGCTCCAGCATAATGCGCTCACAATTACACAGAACGCTGTTCTGGTAACTACTGGAGCTAGCGACATTCTGATGACATTTCACAGGTGCCGTCATAGGGCAATCGCAACAACGCAACCTGCACGCTTGCCTAGCACCTGCATTTATGTTCAAGCATGCATTTCTCGCTTGTTTTCCAGATCATTTTCCAACCCCTGTATGTATGTTTTTGAAGGAGGATAACAGGAGCAAGTTTTCAACGTTGTATTCCAAGGCATTTAATCTTGCTCAAAGTTCAGGGTACCTTCGTACACAGGCGGAGTGCAGGAACATAAAGGTAGTTTGAAAATATTTAAAAAAATGCCTCTGAGCACTAAGCGACTTAACATCTGAGGTCATCAGTCCCCTAGAACTTAGAACTACTTAAACCTAACTAAGGACATCACACACATCCATGCCCGAGGCAGGAATCGAACCAGCGACCGTAGAGGTCGCGCGGCTCCAGACTGAAGCGCCTAGAACCGCTCGGCCACTTCGGCCGGCTGAGAATATTTTTATTTAATATTCGACCAAAGCTAGAGTAACAGGTAAATGAGACTTTGTGGTACGGTTATGATGAGATGCCAGGTACTTGATCACTGATGCGAACTCTTGGGGTGCTTGTGCACTCCGGTGTCGATGCAGTAAACATAGAATGTGCTAGCCACATAGGTTGCCTGGCCGGTACCAACGTAACTGGGGGTATGAACCTATGACAAGTCCATACAGTCAGGTGTAATGTGGAGAAGCATTCATTGTTAGTTCTAGCCATCTATAGGTGTCACCACTCGCACCAGTTTGGATCACATCCCAATAGGAGAGCTTCGGTAGAACATAGTTTATGGTCTTTGCAGCCTCTGGAATCGATATCTTCCGTGACATTGGCCACCCATCTTCTAGGCGAAAGACGTCGCCTCTCTCCGGTATACGCCTCTGCACCTCCGTTGATTATCTATGGTCAATATTGTTTTGATTTCTTCTTTTCTAATACAGTCTAGTCTTGAAATTCCAGCACTTTGTCTTCAGTAACGCGTTTCCGTTGATAGCTGCTGAACCTTTCGCTCTTGAGATTCAGTTTTGAAGTGGAAGTCGAACATTCGACCTTCACCTTTCACGGGCAAGTGCTCTACCACTTCTCCTCTTTACTTTCCAAAACTCACACCCATGCATCTCATATGCTTTCTATTGCTGTTTTCTGTATAACATCTTTGGTTTTTTTATGTCATTATAGCAAAAGATTGAGTTTGACTCTAGAATAAAACTGTTCTGTTGTACAGTTGTAATCTTTGATGCATTCTACGCACTTTCCATTCGTTACAAGAAATTCTAATGCTATATATGCGGCACCTGTAAAATATTTAACAGGGGCATTCGCGGGCCGGGGTGGCCGAGTGGTTCTAGGCGCTACAGTTTGGAACCCCGCAACCGCTACGCTCCCAGGTTCGAATCCTGTCTCGGGCATGGATGTGCGTGATGTCCTTAGGTTAGTTAGGTTAAAGTAGTTGTAAGTTCTAGGGGACTGATGGCCATAGCAGTTGAGTCCGATTGTGCTCAGAGCCATTTTTGAAAAGGGACATTCAAAATGAAACTCGGTCGCTAGTGTACACTAACGGTAACGCTTTTGTTAAGTCAAAAATGTAGTTATACACACTACACATACCCAAAAATAAACGCCAAAACTGTTGGCTCATTTATCCCTATGGACACCAGCCGGTCGATTCCATCCTTGAAGAAGCTAGTTACGCTACTGTCGGATCCAGGCCTCGACCCAGTCACACATTTCGTTGTCCGTTGCGAATTGATGTCCGCCAATAGCTTGTTTTAGAAGTCCAAACACGGCGAAAGGTCAGGACTGAGCGGTGGATGTTCCAGCGTTTCCCACCGCCCGTTCACGACGAGCATCTTCGTCCGGTTACTCGCGCCCCTCAAGGAATCTTTTGCGCCATTCCACAACACTTGAACGACTCAGACTGTACTCACACTGCACAGCCTTTGTCCGTTAGTACATTTCACTGCCTCCAGCTCCCTCCGCCTCGAAAAATCCAATCACTCATCGTTGTTCCTGCTTACTCACCTGCATGTTCGGTAGTGGACCACCTTCTCTTAGGAGTGGCGCTATGCCACATCAAACGGTCCGCGTCAGTCTGTCTACTAATATATGGCGCCAACATACCCACGGTTCTTGGTGCCACCTGACGTGTAAGGCAAAGGTAAACGCACTGACCAGGTTTCATTTGAATGAACCACATGTAACGGCTAATAAAATAACCATGATATGAGTAAGCACTTGAAAATAGCAGATTGCCCATATTACCTGATTTCGATAAATAAATGTGATCTTAATACAGCCAAAGTGGAAATTAGAATCGTCTTGTGGCTGTGGCTCCTGATATGAAGCAAATTTATTACAGACCCCATTTTATACACTTTGGGCTAATTTGTTCCGTGACAATTGCACGATTAACACTCTTACCTATCGTTTCAATCTACTGTATTTTTATTGGGCTGCAAGTTTCTGACAACTAGGAGCAAAATTAAGACGTCTTACTGCCTGGAACGACGCTCTAATCTCGTGATTGTCTGGTTGAAGGCACATGCTGCACTCATCGGTGAAGTGCGGTCCATTCGGCATGTTTTAGGATCCATCTGTACCGCGCTGCATGGTGTCGTGGTTGCAAAGATGGGTCTCGCCATAGATGTCGGTAGTGAAGATGCGCATCATGCACCCCATTGCGCACAGTTTGAGTCGTAACTCGACCTCCTGTGGCTGCACGAAAAGCATTGTTGTATATGGTGGCGTTGCTGTCAGAGTTCCTCCGAGCCATAATCCGTAGGTAGCGGTCATCCACGGCAGTACCAGCCGTTGGGCGACCTGAGCGAGGCATTTCATCGACAGTTCCTGTCTCTCTGTACCTTCTCCATGTCCGAACCATCGCTTTGGTTCAGTCCGAGACCCTGGACACTTCCCTATTTGAGAGACCTTCCTGGCACAAAGTAACAATGTGGTCGCGATCGAACCACGGTATTGACCGTCTAGGCATGGTTGAACTACAGGCAACACGAGCTGTGTACCTCCTTCCTGGTGGTATGACTGGAACCGTTTGGCTGTCGGACCCTGTCTGTGATCGAACCACGGTATTGACCGTCTAGGCATGGTTGAACTACAGGCAACACAAGCTGTGTACCTCCTTCCTGGTGGTATGACTGGAACCGTTCGGCTGTCGGACCCTGTCTGTGATCGAACCACGGTATTGACCGTCTAGGCATGGTTGAACTACAGGCAACACAAGCTGTGTACCTCCTTCCTGGTGGTATGACTGGAACCGTTCGGCTGTCGGACCCTGTCTGTGATCGAACCACGGTATTGACCGTCTAGGCATGGTTGAACTACAGGCAACACGAGCTGTGTACCTCCTTCCTGGTGGTATGGCTGGAACCGCTCGGCTGTCGGACCCTGTCTGTCTAATAGAAACTGGTCGTGCATGGTTGTTTACATCTTTGGGCAGGTTTAGTGACATATATGAACAGTCAAAGGGACTGTGTCTGTGATACAATTTACACAGTCAACGTCTGTCTTCAGGAGTTCGGAACCGGGGTGATGCATAACTTTTTTTGAGGCGTTTGCGTGTAGATGCTGTTCATTTATGTCATCACGGAATAGTGAGCATTTTTGGACTGAAACGAAGTATCACCTGCTCTCTTCTTCATATAGATTCGTTATGATCCCTAATTCGTTCGGCTTGGCATACATGGCTGTGTCAAGGACTCTACACAACCTTTCCTCCAAATCATGCAATTCATCTGACTCAGCGCGCATACGTTTGCTTTCGGAGCTAATTTCGTCATTCGCATTACTTCTCGACACAGTTTTGCTATGGTTATAGAGCCGTTGAAGCTCGTACAACACCTCTTAGTTCCTCAGAATTATTTCATCCTGATTCTGCCGTAATCACAACAAGAACTGAACTTCCGCACTTTTGCTCACAATGATGGGGCCTGTGCGACCAAAGTCCTCATCACTGCGGAGTGAAGGTTGCTCAGCCGTGGTGGTAGGCAATTCTGACCTGTCTGCAACTTTTCCTACTTTTCTGCCTCATTGTTGTATTACCTCATCATGTACCTCTTTATGCTACAACACTTGTTGACACAAGTTCTTTAAAATCTTTGCCCGTTCTTTCTTCACTTCACCAGTCAATTCTTGTATTTTCGTATTATCAACTGGTACAGCATTACCTTGTAATGTTCGTTCTCCTTAACCCAGTTTTCAGTGGCCTCTGCTGTTCTGGACTGGTGTTCCTTCATCTTAGAAATCTAACTGATCAAGTATTCTCGCCATTAGTTACCATTTACAAATCTGACCTAACTTTAGCCTTTTCTATTCGAATTTTCTCCGAAACGTCCTTACTCGCTGCAATGTACACGTCTACGTCGGCACCATTTGCTTCAGTCCTCTGCCTTAGATTATTCATGCTTGTACTCTGCTCGTCCAATTTCACATTCTGTGTTTGAAAATGACGCAGCATTCTGATTTCAAAAGGGCAGCGAGCGTCCCTGCCCTTGGCATTGTTCGCAGGGGGTGCGTGCGGTCATCTGCCTCACCCCGTATCTGCCCAAGCTGGGCGGCCGACGCCACGATTGTTCCCTCGCTTTGTGCCCAGGATGTTGCGTGAAGCGGTCCGTCCCGTGGATAATGGTCAACTCGCCGTCTGAAACTTGCGTCACGGTGTCCTCGACCGGTATTGTGCTGCCCGACAAAGCTACCTCGTTGTAAGAAAACACCTCTCCATCACCCACAGTGGCGTCCCATTTTGCACTTTCTCCTCAAACGTACTTCATACTGCTTTAGGCGCAGGCAAACTGACCGGTTAAAACCGATACCTGTGTTTTATATCTGAAGAGTAACCTGCATTTTTCGGTATTTGTTTGGCCTCAGTTATAATTGGTATTTTTTTATTTTTTAATAATAACCCGGTGAAAGAACCGAAATATGAATTAGCCACAACAGCAGCGCTAAAATTTTCTGTATTTAAATAAACCTCTTGTTTGAAAAACGAGTAATATTTGCCCCTAAAATAACCGTTGTTTTGAAATGTTGCGTTATTATGAAAATAGGAAGAGCTGTCGTGTTATTTCATTAACAAAGACAGAAACGAACAATGGACACATGGTGGAGAATATTTAAAACACAACAATTCATTCATAGTGTACAGTAAAAATAGAAAGTAGCAAATTTTCTGCCTGTGTCTACGTAATATGCCTTTAACTGCTTGTTGTTGTTGTTGCTGTGGTCTTCAGTCCTGAGACTGGTTTGATGCAGCTCTCCATGCTACTCTATCCTATGCAAGCATCTTCATCTCCCAGTACCTACTGCAACCTACATCCTTCTGAATCTCCTTAGTGTATTCATCTCTTGGTCTCCCTCTACGTTTTTTACCCTCTACGGTGCCCGCCAATACTAAATTGGTGATCCCTTGATGCCTCAAAACATGTCCTACCAACCGATCCCTCCTTCAAGTTGTGCCACAAACTCCTCTTCTCCCCAATTCTATTCAATACCTCCTCTAGTTATGTGATTTACCCATCTAATCTTCAGCATTCTTCTGTAGCACCACATTTCGAAAGCTTCTGTTCTAATCTTGTCCAAACTTGTTATCGTCAATGTTTCACTTCCATACATGGCTACAATCCATACAAATAGTTTCAGAAACGACTTCCTGACACTTAAATCTATACTCGATGTTAACAAATTTGTCTTCTTCAGAAACGCTTTCCTTGCCATTGCCAGTCTACATTTTATATCCTCCCTACTTCGACCATCATCAGTTATTTTGCTCCCCAAATAGCAAAACTCCTTTACTACTTTAAGCGTCTCATTTTCCTAATCTAATTCCCTCAGCACCACCCGACTTAATTCGACTACATTCCATTATCCTCGTTTTGCTTTTGTTGATGTTCATCTTATATCTTCTTTCAAGACACTATAAATTCCGTTCAAATGCTCTTCCAAATTCTTTGCTGTCTCTGACGGAATCACAATGTTATCGACGAACCTCAAAGTTTTTATTTCTTCTCCATGGATTTTAATACCTACTCCGAATTTTTCTTTTGTTTCCTTCACTTCTTGCTCAATATCCAGATTGAATGACATCGGGGAGAGGCTACAACCCTTTCTCACTCCCTTCCCAACCACTGCTTCCCTTTCGTGTCCCTCATCAGAGTATTTACGTACTTTGACCAATTTCATTTCCGTAGTGCTCAGAACCCTTTGAACCCTCAGAACCAATTTCATTTTTCCATCACTGATGTCGTAGTCATACGATATTATGTTCCTTTTTTCTTCTTGCGAAGTGCATAATTTTATATGTCTGAAAATTTGAAGGATGTTTCCTATCTTTACACCACTTTGAAATCTTATCATGGTTATACTAGTTGTGCAGCTTTCTCCAGCTGTACTTTCGTATCGATAAATGCATCGTCGGCAAAAAGCTTCAGGTTACTATTAATAATTTGTATGAGATCCTCCATACCATGAAATCCTCACTCTAGTCACATCTTTTTTGCACTGGTTCCCAGTAATTAAAATGTCTGACTTCATGTGCAGCTGTGTCACCTGTATATCAGGGAACGCCCATGCAGATTGATCTGGGTCGCTTGAATGGTAAACACTAGAGGAAAGACGCTTTCATCTCTCCAAATGGAAGCTGAATCCACTGCAAATATTGGGGGCTTCAGGTTAGTAAATGGTGGTAATGATTCATTATACAGACGTTTCATCTCATCGCTCCTTCAGTGCGATAAAAATGTAGCTAAGGCGATTATTAGCCTCAAGAAATAGTCTCAACCGCGGAATGTAGTATTGACTACAAACTACAAGCGCATGTTTGCAAGCACGTGGAAACAAAGATCACACCACTTTTTTGCAACCTGTGTTGTGCAAAATGTAGACAAAATAGCAACAGTAATTATAATGCGACACTGCAGATAGCTCCCATCTCAGAATTCGCACAAGTGGGACTCGCCCATTCCATATCCTAAAACTACTTTTACGTGAGAAGTCCAACGACTGGTCCAGTGTTGATTCCAGCTGTTTAGCCATTTCTGAAACTAGTCGCTTCCGTAAGTGTTATGTATGCGTAAAGTAAATTCCCTTTTCCTATCGTACATTAAATATTATTACGTTCCGATATTATCAAATCAAAAGAGACACATTGTTAAGGCTCCTAATTTATTGGAGAATTTTACGAATTACGTGTGCAATACACTGATGTAAAAATATAAATCAAATGTTTTCCGTACAAGAAGGCCTGACCTTTAAGTGGACTATAACAGTGATTTCATCGTCCTTTTAATTACGTAATCTCCGGCTACTGTTTAGGAATATAGCTCAGAATCTTTCTTTTTTAGTACACGAGCAACAACCAAAGCCTAATATTTCTCACGGGCTCAGAGATGCTCGAAATATGCTGTCCTCCTCCCCGCTTATCAACCCAACACATACCGAAAAAACACATACGCATATGCATACATTTAACTCATAATAATCCAAACTTCCGCTGCTGCCAGCGTAAACTTTCCTGATGCTTATCTCATTTCCTTTTTTTAAAGCAAATACGCAATGACGTTAATCAAAGCAAGGTGCGCTCGGGTTATTTTAAGCAATACAGGAACCACAAATCCATTTTCAATTTTCTCGTATAAATTGTAATTAAAATGGAATGATGTTTAAAAGTACAAAATAAATCCATTAATATTAAATGCTGTGTTATATTAAAAAAACAAACATGAGATATCATTCTCCTCTGTTAATTACTTCGTTAAAACTGTAATTCAAAAACCCATGGCATGCAGAAGAAAATACTTTATTTCGAGAATTATTCGATGCTACAGCACGTCGCTGAACAGTTAGTGAGTGTTTGTTAGTTGCTGCCACCTGCTTACACATTTTTCGCTGCCTTATGTTAGTAATTTGAACATAACAACGGCGGATTGAATGTGCCGTTTAAGAACAATTTACTGCAGCGGCATGAACTGTGATAGGTGTGTGCTACGCACGCTCAAACTAAATAAATTAATCATAACGTGGGTATACACTGTTTCGTGGCTCTACTTCAGATGTGAATATCCAGTTTTATTTCAAACTCACCACTCCGTTATGTGATGGAAGCACCTTACTCCACCTCTACAAAGCCTAGTTTTGTAAATAACACTAAACAGTTGAAGAAATTGTAAATCAACATAACATATTTAAATCTAGGAACTCATTGTGTTAAGCATTATATTTTTATCATTGGATACGCCCTTCTCAGCGAACTTTCCGTCCGTAGTCGCATTTGGAATATCATGAGACCAGTTTACGCCGTATATTTCTTTCTTAAATACAGTGAGCTTCAACAGAAGTGTGTCTATAGGATGCAAGAAAATTACGAAGATAACATAATGAAACGACTTCCGGGCTTTCTTGTCATAGTCTGATGACAACTGAATCCGGAAACTATAGAAAAATGACGTGCGAATTACACGGATGATACTGATAAATATGGAGAAGACAGAAAAAAATAATCAGATACAGAGTGTTTACAAAGTAATGTATTACTTTTCTTGTATGAGATTGAAATCACCACATTTAACGAGAAAACTGAAAATAATGTTTTGTCTGCAAATGTCTATTTTTATTAAAATGATAAATAACACTGATTTCAATATTGTAACTTAACATGTGTATAACAAAAGGTTTAGGTCGTTTAAAACTAAACTGGCTTTCTGTGTCAAATGTTTGTTAATTTCAAGTATTCCCAGTAGCGTCATCTTTCTACTTTTCTTAAAAATGTGATAAGTCTGACAACTACATTGTACGATGAGTCTCTGTTAAACAGTGTTCCGGAAAGGTTGAATTTGTGTTTCCTAGTATACAGCTTCTACCTTGACACAGTTGCAACAACCCCGCTTTGACAACTAATACCGCAGCTCGTGGTCGTGCGGTAGCGTTCTCGCTTCCCACGCCCGGGTTTCCTGGTTCGATTCCCAACTGGGTCAGGGTTTTCTCCGCCTCGTAATGACTGGGTGTTGTGTGCTGTCCTTAGGTTAGTTAGGTTTAAGTAGTTCTAAGTTCTAGGGCACTGATGACCCTAGATTTCAAGTCCCATAGTGCTCAGAGCCATTTGAAACAACTAATACTTTCCCACAATGTTTGCATTCAGTTTGGATTCCGTAGAAATGTTGGAACACGTGAGGCAATACTGACCTTACGACTTATCTTAGAAGAAAGATTAAGTAAAGGCAAACCTACGTTTCTAGCATTCGTAGACTTAGAGAAAGCGTTTGAAAATGTTGATTGGAATACTCTCTTTCAAATCCTAAAGGTGGCAGGGGTAAAATACTGGGAGCGAAAGGCTATTTACAATTTGTACAGAAATCAGATGGCAGTTATAAGAGTCGAGGGATACGAAAGGGAAGCAGTTGTTGGGAAGCGAGTAGGACAGGGTTGTAGCCTCTCCCCGATGTTATTCAATCTGTATATTGAGCAAGCAGTAAAGGAAACAAAAGAAAAATTCGGAGTAGGCATTAAAGTCCGTGGAGGAGAAATAAAAACGCTGAGGTTCGCCGATCACATTGTAATTATGTCAGAGACAGCAAAGGACTTGGAAGAGCAGTTGAACGGAATGGACAGTGTCTTGAAAGGAGGATATAAGATGAACATCAACAAAAGCAAAACGAGGATAATGGAATGTAGTCGAATTAAGTCGGGTGCTGCTGAGGGAATTAGATTAGGAAATGAGTCACTTAAAGTAGTAAAGGAATTTTGCTATTTGGGGAGCAAAATAACTGATGATGGTCGAAGGAGAGAGGATGTAAAATGTAGACTGGCAATGGGAAGGAAAGCGTTTCTGAAGAAGACAAATTTGTTAACATCGAGTATAGATTTAAGTGTCAGGAAGTCGTTTCTGAAAGTATTTGTATGGAGTGTAGCCATGTACTGAAGTGAAACATGGACGATAAATGGTTTGGACAAGAACAGAATAGAAGCTTTCGAAATGTGGTGCTACAGAAGAATTCTGAAGATTAGATGGGTAGATCACATAACTAATGAGGATGTATTGAATAGGATTGGGGAGAAGAGAAGTTTGTGGCACAACTTGACCAGAAGAAGGAATCGGTTGGTAGGACATGTTCTGAGGCATCAAGGGATCACCAATTTAGTATTGGAGGGCAGTGTGGAGGGTAAAAATCGTAGAGGGAGACCAAGAGATGAATACACTAAGGATATTCAGAAGGATGTAGGTTGCAGTAGGTACTGGGAGATGAAGAAGCTTGCACGGGATAGAGTAGCATGGAGAGCTGCATCAAACCAGTCTCAGGACTGAAGACCACAACAACAACAATGTTTGCATGTGGTTCATATACGCCACTATGAACTAAAGTTTCCATTTTGCTTTCAATATTGAATAATAATGTAGAAATGCAATTGTTATTATAAATTGTATCTAGTAGCTACCAACATTTTAGGCTGCAGTTATAAAAATCGAGAAATATGATAGGCAAGCAGTAGTTGAGAATAGAGTGAGACAGGGTCGTAGGCTACCCTCGATGTTATTCAATCTGAATACTGAGCAATCAGTAAACAAAACTAAAATTGGAATAAGAAGTGACGGGTAAAGAAATAAAATCTTCAAAATTTGTTCACGTCAATGTAATTATGATCGAGAGGGCAAAGAAATAGGAAGAGCGCATGAACAGACTGGAAGGACTCTTGAAAAGGGTTTGTACAATGAACATCAACAACAGTAATACAAGGACAATAGAATGTAATGGAATTAAGTCAGGCGATGCTGATGGAATAAGACTGATTAATGAAACACTAAAACTAGCAGATTAATTTTGCTGTTTGAGCATCAGAATAACAGAGGATGGAAGTGTAGAGAATGTAAACTGCAGACTGCCAACAGCTAGAAAAACATTTCTGGAAACGGGTAATTTCTGAACACCGAATACGAAGTGAAATATTAGGATGCTTTTCTGGAGGTATTTGTGTGGAGTGTAGCCTTGTACGGTAGTGAAACTTGGATGACAAATAGTTCAAACAAGAAGACAACATAGTTTATGAAATGCAGTGCTATGACAAAAATGTTGAAGATTAGAGGGCCATATTGAATGAGTAATGAGCAGGTACTGAATCGATACGGGGAAAAGTAAGTGTATGGCATAATATGGCTACAAAAGGAATCGGATGACTGGACAAATTGGGAGTCATAAAGGATCAAATGGAGATTGTACACAGAGTAAAGGGAAAAGCAGCTGCATGTGGATGCTGCAGTAGTTAAGCGGAGATGAAGAAATTTTCACAGAACAGTCGAACGTTGATAGTTGCATAGTTGCATAAAATGGTTCTTGTGTTTGAAGACAACAACAAAAACAACAACATTGGATGGTGCACCAGGTTTCATAATTACTTACTACATCTAGTTAAGCAGCGTAAGAAGGTTGCTTCGTTTTACATATAAGAGGCAATTAAATGAAAACGAGACATATGGGAAAAGTCAGGGAACTGTTTAGTATTTCAAAAGTTATCACCATAACTGTTAATACATTTATCCCACTGTGAGCGAAGACGGTCAGTGACTTTGTGGAGAGGTACTGCGGTTAACTACGGAACCATGATTGTACCCAGCCGTGCACCTATTCCAAAGAAACAGGCGACCACAAATGCAGGGCCCCAAAATTTTAAAACTGCATGTGGAGAGATTAGGATAGTATGGAGGACGTTTAAGCACCCACCTACGTCATCCCGAGGTATTTTCGAATACTATGCATAAATTTCGTACTCCTGGTACAATCACGGTTCCCTAGGCAACCGCAAACATTCTTCCGTGAAGGCATTGACCATCTTGTCTCACGGTGGGATGAGTGTATTAACAGTTACAGTAGTTACTTTTGAAATAATAAATAGTTTATTTACCTTTTTAGCATCTGTCTCATTTTCATTCGATTGGTCCCTATGTTTAATTGTCGCGCATTTATTTTTAGAGTGATTCACAATGGAGAATCAGATTCCAAACATTTATTCCTAACAGAATGCTACGATAGGGAAAATTCCCATGTTCCTGGACAGGGCATTTTTCAGATTTGAAGGTTCAAACACTTACGCAGTCACCGTGATAACCACGCGTTATCACAATGATATCTGATTCCTTGCCTCACATAAATCAGCTAATATTTGGTTATGGGATTCTCTCCTTCAACAATTCGGCGTTGTAGATCCTTTAGAGTAGCAGGTATAGGTGGGGGAAATTGCTTATGCGCTCCCAGAGATTAATGTTGCAGGAGCTATAGTCTGGTGTCCTGGGAGGACAGCAACGATGAAACCGATTTCCTGCTCATCCTCTTCCAGTCCAACGTCCTGGAATGGTGCTCTTCAGTTGAAGTCTGACGCGGTATGGAGGGAGTTGGGGCGCCATCTCGCATGAAGTAGAAATTACGCGAACACTTTAAAGTCGGTAAAAAATCAAGTTTTCTAGCATGTCACAGATTTCTATTGCCTTGATTTGTCTGAAGAATAGAACGGTGTTCAAACCTTGTCTTTCTCAGTTGCGCAGTAGTTTCGGGACTTCGGCGAGTCTCTTTTGTATTCAGTAACTATCATAGGGTTTTCAATCAAACAAAATCTAACATTATAGCTATTATCTTCCTTTTTTTTGGCCAGAAAGGTGAAAAACATTTTCAACTGATATAATTAACCGTGCAGTAAAACTGTTTTCGTCAGTGTCCTCTAGAACTACAGTTCAAAATCCGTGCCTTTTAGTGTGGTGGTCGGGATGCAGTGTTTGCAATAACTGCTGGTTTACCACTGGAAAAACCCTATGTTTAGTGATTTTAAGTTCACTGTTTCTTCACGTTCTGGATTTACCTAGGATCATTGCATACGATACACGGATAGTTTCGACATTTTCATACAAAGTATGTGGACGGCTCACGGTTTTCCGTTTGCAGAGGCAGTCATCTTCTACGAATCCTCCATGCCGCTATTAGATTTGCGAGGCAGCTCTTTCTGGTATTATCGGGGGGTGCACATCGCAAATTAACAGTGGTGGTACTTACAGCACACAAAACGATCGTTCCAGTGGTATCAACATTCCTAGTGTCTCCTACATCAATCGATAAAAACGGAACTCAAGTAGGATCACTGTGTTGTCCTTGGATCACTGTTGTCAGTCCGTCTGTCTGTCAATCTGTCCGACTGTTGAAACTCTTTTTCTTTGGAACGGGTAACGTGTCAAGTCAAAATTTATGTCACGTACTAACGTTCATGGTCCCTTGACGGTGTATAAGTAATTGCAAGCAAAAGAGTCGTTCATTTACGCCACAGATTTTGATACTCGCAAGCCTACTCTTCTAATCTATAGAGCACCTCCCGTTCGATTAGAATCATGAAATTTGATAAGAAGCAGAGTTTGACAGTAAAAATAAAGCAAAATATACAAATAATTTTATTTTGAAATTATATCACTCGAAAAAATATTTTTAACTTTTGTTATCTGACTGTTTATAAGTCTATTAAGGCCGCTTTTTGTCAGGATAGACGTATCAAGTTGAAACTTATGTCACATAGCTGTAGTGTCTCATGGTGGTGCAATAAATATAAGCTTCTAGGTCAATGCAATCTAAGGATAGGGCTATTAATGTCATGTATTCTGATACTCGCAAACTGAATCATCGAAACCTATAGGGTACTTACGGTTAACACAGAAATGTGAAATGTGGCAAAGAGCAAGGATTCTTAGCAAAAGTAAAGAAAAACAACCATAAAATTGTTAACTGGTGAATGACTCACACAAAGAATAAAATGTTTGTTGTTTGTTATCTGAGTGTCTGTCGCCAGCCGCTGTGGCCGAACGGTTCTAGGCGCTTCAGTCCGGGACCGCGCTGCTGCTACGGTCGCAGGTTCGAATCCAGCCACGGGCATGGATGTGTGTGATGTCCTTAGTTAGGTTTAAGTAGTTCTAATTCTAGGGGACTGATGAACTCTGATGTTGACTCTCATAGTGCTTACAGCCATTTGATTTTTGAGTGTCTGTCAGCCGTCGTCCTTTTTCTCAGGAACGGCTAAACCAAGGTGTACTGTCCCTTACAGGGGTCAAACAATACATACGTGAATTCAGTCAAAAAATAAGGCCATTTGTGCCACTTATTGTGATATCTTACTAGTGCCTTTATCGATAACGTGCAAAAATCGTCGAAATTCTCAATAATTTGGATGGTTGAACTATTTATTTTTTACGGAACCCTATTTCCTTCTCGCATTTACCGGATTTTTTTTTCTGAATGCGAACAACAACGCCACTGCGGCAATGAACTTCAATGCAAAACAAAATCTGCAATTTTTTTCTGTGTAAGAATTTTGCGGTAGTGTTTGAAACTCTTGTGGTTTGCTAGAGGTACGCTTATGGAATTTTGTCCTTCGTTTTGAATGACCCTGTGTTGCACGGTTTTAAACTGTAAGTGGACAAAAGGAAAGCCTAAGGGTTGGGCGTACGTCACTGTAATGTACGAAGTGCAGTAACCCCTGAAACGCCGCTACCCACAGCACGGCAGAGTGAGGCGTGTAATTGCGGTTTCAGGCCCCCGTCCGTTCGCGAGGTAATGCTTCCGGCGTCCACGCCCGTCCGTTAATTTCACGAATGTGTCGGGGTTGGTGGAGGGGTTGGAGAGGAGGGAGGGAGAACTCTGCAGAGTGATTACTGACCCGGTGTGCTGGCGAGACGCGCGCTCAGATATTCCAGCGTGTCTTGGCACGTGGAACCATAGCTGGCTAAATAATGCAGCGGCAGGCGCACTTGATTGATGGCGCGCGAGCTGCGCACGTAATGGACGGCGGCCCTCGGCCGATTAGCGGCCACGCGTTCCGCGTCGCCCTTCCTTGGCTCTGACGTCACCACAGCCGGCGCGCTCTGCCCGAACTGCTCGCGGGAGTCCACTCGCTTGACCGCGGTCAGCATCTGCCAGCGATTAAGGCGCGTTACGACCGCTCGTTTTTCATACTCGTTCCGCACGTCCCCCGTTGCTTACAAGAGGAGGCCACGACGTTTGGAACGAAGATTTACTACAAACTTCGCACACTCGTTGTACTCCATGAGGACAACAAAAAGTGTAAGCAGTAGCGCGTACCTCTCAAGCTTTATTGAAAAAAAATTGCAAGATAATTTCGGTCGTCAAATATATACCTGTGCGTGGCCATTTTTACCATAAGTGGCGGCAGCCGAGTGGTTAGCGTGTAAGCCCCCCTAATCACTGGATCGATGGATCGAGCCCCGTTCATCAGTTTTTTTTATTTTTATTTCTAACACAGTGATTTTCTTTACTATTTATATTGCACTTGGGAAAAATACGTGTAATCGGATGAACTTTTATTAAATTTACTGTGTTATTTGGCGGTCTATAAATTTTTATTATAGCAATAAATATAATATTCCAGAATGAGATTTTCACTCTGCAGCGGAGTGTGCGCTGATATGAAACTTACTGGCAGATTAAAATTGTGTGCCGGACCGAGACTCGAACTCGGGACCTTTGCCTTTCTTTTTTTTCTTTTTTTTTCACCTATCTCACCTAAAAACAAAAACAAAGATAGTGCCACCGCCACTTTCATCCTACAGTTAACTAGGACGGCCGTTCGCCACCACTTTAGATTTTGCGAACGAAACAAAAATTAAATATGCCTCTGAACTTTTAATATAAAAAAAATAATAAAAGGAGAATGGAAAGGGTATAATACGTTATTATATTTGATTTGTTGTTCATTTTGTTCTTAGTTTGTTCTTGTGTATTTATTAGGATTCTAAACGTAGGTCTCCTGCCCACTTTTTTTAATCTTTTTTTTTAATTTATTTATATAGGTATCAATGTGCGAACAGCCATAGTTAATCAAGCCTGGAAAACTAAAACAGAATGTAGACACCATCGAAGATATTAAACGTAAATAACATGAAAAAGAAAGCTACCACGTCGTAGTTAGGCTTCCCATTGACTGCGCCCACTGATAAAGATTGTTCAATATATGCTCGTTTGCAGTTTGTTCTGACCTCATCTGCCACTGCCTGGAACATTCCAGCTGCACGGGGGGCTGTGAAAGGCGCTCCATAGGTAGTTTGCGAAGAATTGTCGATATCTGGTATGCCCGGAAATAGCATGATGTCTTTCTTGCAAATAGAGCCAGAAGTCAAGGAAATTCTTGTGTCCGTCACGACAGAGGTAATGGACTGCATGTCCACGTATCCAGGTGACGGAGTTGGTTCGAGTCTTGGGGTAAAATGTCTCATCCGGAAACAATAACGTGCGTGCAGATATATGCTCCGGCCTAACTCGCAAGACATAAGCCAGCATCTGCCGCACTAGGTGCCAAACCGGTTCCGCCTCTCCGCAGCTGAGGCGGTACTCGTCAGAATCTACAGTGTTACAACCCACACAATTAGGAGATTCTGCCATGTGGATATTGTAGAGACGTTCTTGTGTCACCAGCTTCCCATTAACGACTACGTACCATAGGGAAACAACGTCGGAATCAAGCATGGCATCGTGTACAGTCTTCCACACAACGCGCCACCGTACGTCAGGATATTTTAGTTCGACCACATTTAGGGGGTGGCGTTGCATCATGTCGTGATAAATACGTCGAGTCGTGTCCATTTGTGGTGTCGTGAGCGCTACACTGCAATAACTTTGTTCTAAATAGAAACGTCCTATATAAAAGAGGGGCGCTGGGATGTCCTGTAGTGGCACCGGCGCTCTTAGTGAAGTAGGTCGTAGCGCCGTCAGAAGCAGACTCGTGAGGCTCGTAGGACAACGGCGCAGCAGACATAAATGTGAGCTAACATAGAGGGCAATGGCCCTATCATGGACGTTGACTAGGCCGAGACCACCTTTTTCCTTGGGGAGAGTAAGAGATACGTATCTGATCTTCAGTAACATACCAGCAGTGACGAAGTATCCCAGCGCTGCCATAATGCTACGAGCCAAGGGTTTCGGGATGGGTAGCGTTTGGGCGACATGCGGTATGCGGGACGCAAGGTATACATTGGCATAATACGCCCGCTGAACGATGTTGAGGGATCGCAAGCGCTGATTTGCAGTTCCGGGCCTAATTTGGTGAAGAAGGCGTCGATAATTGAGCGTCGTCGCGCGTCGCATGTCGTTCATGAAATCTAAGCCCAAGCAGCGGACAGTATCACTGAAGTGTAAGGGGGCAATGTGTTCCTGCGGTAGCCCAATCCCGATGCTCAAGGCGACAGATTTGTCAACGTTGATTTGGCTACCAGAAGCTGTACCGTAGGTTGCAATCCAGTCCAACGTCACGGCCATATCGTCAGCTCCTCGTATGACGATCATCAAATCATCCGCATATGCGGTGCAGCGATAGATGGAGCCGCCGAACTGTATCCCAGTGAGCCTGTCTCGGAGACCACACAACAAGGGTTCTAAGGCCAATGCAAATAACAATGTTGATAATGGACATCCCTGTCGTACTGATCGGCGGATCGGCATGGGTGCCGTCAGTCTTCCATTAACAAGAACTCGAGAAGTAGCCCCATGCAGAAGGCGTGTCAACACTGTGATAAAGGGGTCGGGATATTCCATGCGCCGTAGAACGGCAGTGAGGAAAGTGTGGCCCACACGGTCAAAAGCCTGGCTAAAGTCGATAGACGCCAGGGCTGCCGGCAAACGTCTCACCCGTGCAAGGTAGATGAGATCTCTGTAACGACATAACGCAGTTCTGATGTTGTTGGGTCCCCCCAAGGACATCTGATCGCTGGACAGGACGTGCAATAGTGTGCCCCGAAGACGTTCTGATAGCAGCCTCGAAAAGATCTTGAAGTCGCTGTTCAATAACGTTAAGGGGCGATAATCGCGGACATGATTCCGTCCCTTCGGCTTATGGATGGGGACAATCAGTCCTTCCAAGAACGGTGCAGGCAGCGGTATACCCGGGGACATCAATTCCTGACAAATTTCAACCCAACACGGTACCAACAGTTGTTTAAATGCTCGATAGAACTCTAATGGTAATCCATCGATTCCTGGTGATTTATGGGGAGCACCTTTACCAATGGCATCGAGCACTTCCTCTTCTGTCACTTCTCCCAGTAAAGACGGTACCATGTCTGGTGGAACTGTACCGTGGACATGTGCTGAAACGGAGTCTACCGTCGCCATATCAGGGAGCACTGCTGAATAAAGTTGAGCGTAATGCCCATAGAAGGCTTCTGCTATATCTGCTTGTTCTGCCACGTGTCGTCCGTCGTCCGTTATCATCTCGGTTACCAGTGCCCTACGGCGCCTCCTGCGTTCTAGGAGCACGTGGTGCATAGATGGCCTTTCTGATTGTATCATGTCTGGAGCACGCGACCGTATAACAGCGCCTTGTAAATGATGGCGTGCTAAGGAGATGAGTTGCGCTTTCGCGCGATTGACTATGATCTGCCGGTCAGGTGAGGGCTCCATAGCAAGACATTCCCGTAGGACGGTGTAATAAAAGTTTTCCGTGCTCCTCCTCCATGCCGCCGCTTCTCGGCCGTAAGCCATGAAGGTGCGCCTAAGAGCAGGCTTGGCACATTCAATCCACCAACTGAGGGCCGATCGGTAACGGCCACGACGCTGTAAGGACGCGTTCCACGACTCTTCGATAGCACGTTTACATGCCGGCTCGTCCAGATGGGCGACGTTCAGTTTCCAGGGGGGCCTACTGCGCCACACACGTGCAGGTGGGAGGGCAATGGTGCAAATATAGGCTGTGTGGTCGGTGAATGCAGTGGGCCAGAGCTCTGCTCCTCTCGTCGCCGTCGAAAGGGTGCTTGTGACGTAAATCCTGTCTAACCGACTTGATGAATGACTTGTATAGTGGGTGTATCCAGGAGCTGGGCCATGGATATGGCGCCACGTGTCAATCAGGTGGAGGTCACGCACTAGCATTTCCAATTCCGCACACGGGACGTGATGTGGCTGCTGATCAGATGGAGATAATGTACAGTTAAAATCTCCTCCGATCACCATATCGTCTATGCGGCCCATAAATAGACGTGTGATATCTTCCGAAAAGAAGCGGGCCCGATCTCTCCGTCTCCCTGATCCTGAAGGGGCATAGACATTGATGAGTCGTACACCGTTGACAGTTACTGCCATGGCTCTTGCACTCGGTAAGTACAGTACGTCCGTAGCCTCCAAACCGTCCCGTAGCAGAACAGCCACACCACAATCGGTAGAAGAGGCGTGGGAGATGTGGGCGGTATATCCGTAGAAGTCAGGGAAACTAGCGACACATACTTCCTGTAAGAGGGCTACGTCGACGTCCGCCGCATCAAGCATGCGTTGTAGCATTGTCAGTTTGTGTGGTGCCCTTATCGCGTTGATATTGATTGTGGCTAGGCGAAAGGTGTGCTGCCTAGCCTCTTCACCTAGGGTAGACCCCATGGCAATGAAAGCTAACCGCAAGAGATGCCGGACCTACCAAATTCGTTACAAATTATGCGTCTTTTACTATAGGAGTGGCATCTCCAATGCCACCCCCTCCGCTGTCACCCGTGCCCTCTTTAGGAAGTTCCTCAACATCGTCCGACCACAGTGGTTGCAACACGATGCTGTGTAGCTGATCGGCACCTAAATCTCCCGCACGTACGTCGTCTTTGTTAGAGGTAGACGGAGCGCCATCCATCGACGCGACCTGCTGAATCCGTGGTGCAAGAAGTAACTTGGCACTCGTGGTATTGGCAAGTGAACCGTCTACATCACTTAGATTCTCAGCAGGCGCAGCATCCATGCCGTCTGAGGAGATGTCACCGTCTTGACCTGCCGTGTGTAGGAGGCAATCGTCTGAAGGGGTCCGCCGACGTCGCTTCCGTCGTCGAGGCGAACGTTGCTTGCGAACGTGGACATCCGTATCCGAATGTGGGAGGCAATCCAGCGTCGTATCACCTTCCGCTAGGAAAGCCGCGGTCGGGACAATGTTCGCGTCCACGTCCATCGCGTTCTGGATG
Source organism: Schistocerca gregaria (assembly GCF_023897955.1). Lineage (NCBI taxonomy): Eukaryota > Metazoa > Arthropoda > Insecta > Orthoptera > Acrididae > Schistocerca > Schistocerca gregaria. Next base: position 180,072,155 of record NC_064923.1, on the reverse strand, counting down.
TTACGTTGCGTCTGGAGTCCGTGGGACTGTTGCTGCTGTTGTTGCTGTGGAGGGGGCGACATATGGGTTGGCATCGGGGGTCCTTCCTCTTCCTCCCTTAGTACTTCTGGCGTCGATGGGTGTGTCTGATCGCCCGTTTTGTCCTCAACTATGGTGCGCATCGTCGTCTGAGCGTACGTGAGGGGCAGGATTGTTGTCCCCGTCGGGGAAACGGAGTCTCCCACTGGTATCTGCGTAATTCGACGTTGTAAGCAGCTCGATCGAACATGGCCTTCCTGCCCACATCCGGAACAGGTACGCGGCTGACCGTCGTACATGATGATTGCACGACAGCCACCGATGTTCAAATAGGACGGCACATGTTTCTTGAGCTCAATTTTAATTTGGCGCACACCATTGTAGACCTTATACGTCGAGAAAGTTTGCCACTTTTCTGCAACGTGGTTGATAACATTGCCGTACGGTCGGAAGGCGGCCTTGACAACTTCCTCTGGGACCTCGAAGGGGAGCTCAAAAACCCTTACAGTCCTTAGGCCCATGCCTGCATGATCCACCGTCACTGCACCGATATGCCCGTCAGAATGTTTGAATCTGAGAGAGTTCGAGTATTTAGACACCACGGTCGCGCAGACCTCTGCACTGGTCATTTTAACATAAACCACGCTCGCCGTTATAGAAAAATGTATTCCGACGACAGTCGCCGGATCTAAACGTAGATCGTCTCGTATGAACTGTTCTATTTCATAGGCTCGAGGACGCGCTTGATCTGGTTGGAAGGTAATTTTGATCGTATCGTGGCGCCATGTGTGTGCCATAGTCGCACCGAACTTGAAACTAATACAACTCGCGCCGCGAGAAAGTAAACACAAGCAAGCGCTCACGGTCGCGCACGGCGGGGCGCAGCGGACGTCCTCGCCCCACCGCAGCCGAAGGCAGACTGTGTTCTTGGGCATATGCTCTACCGACTGAGCTACCCATGCACGACTGAGGCCCCGTCCTCACAGCTTTGCTTCTGCCAGTACCTTGTCTCCTACCCTCCAAACTTAACAGAAGCTCTCCTGCGAACCTTGCAGAACTAGCACTCCTGAAAGAAAGGATACTGCAGGGACATGACTTAGCTACAGCCTATTCATAACTATCGACTAGTAGACGACCAAACTCATAAAGTGCTTCTGAAAATATATGCATGTCCGTGATCTGAGAAATTCGTTATGCCTGGAAGGAGCCCTAAACGACTTGTTACCTTCAAGTTTTGACCGGCACAGGCTGATTTCGAAAGATGTACAGTTAATCGTCGCTTTCGACATTACGAGTAAAAGTTGCAGGGTGGTATTTTTCGTAAAAACATGGGAAACATGAAGTTAAACGGCACCAGCTAAATAAATGCTACGTGGAAAAACAAACTTCGTTAACATTTTCGAAAACCTCTCTTTCACCCGATAATTTGGAGACAAACCACGCATAATGCAGCATTTCCTTAAATATCGGCTCTGATAAGTCATGCAATATCGACTGTATTTTAATAGCGTCTTCATGAGAAGTAATTTCTTGTTCTCTTTTGATTAAATACAAACAATTTTGAAGACACAGACAAGCATACATTTTCAGTATCACTTTAAGCGTTTGGTCGTTTACTAGTTAATAGGTATGAATATTATATTACTGGTGATAATAAAAATTTGTAAACTACCAAATAACACTAAATTTGATAAAAGTTCACCCGATTGCACGTATTTTTCCCGTTATATCAATTGTAATATAAACAGTAAAGAAAATTACTGTGTTAGAAATAACAAAAAAACTGACGAATGGAACTGGATCCATCGATCCAGTGGTTATGGGTTTGAACGCTAACCACTGGGCTGTCACCGCTTCATTGCAAATATGGCCACGCACAGGTATATATTTGACGACCGAAATTATCTTGCGATTTTCCTCAATAACGCTTGAGAAGTACCCACTAATGCTGACACATTTTGTTGTCCACGTTGAGTACTACGAGTGTAAGAAGTTTGCAGTAAATCCGGGTTGCAAATATCGTGGCCTCCTCTTGTTAGTGAAACTCGCCAACAATAATTGATGAAGATTACTCGTTCTTATCGTTCCACTGTGTGCCGCCAAGGGGTCCTCTTCACATTCCTCAAACGTACTCTGTTGAACTATGAAAGGTAGTTACAAAGTTCTATTTTTCATTTGTATAAAATAACGCGATGAGTGGAATACATCCACTTGCTATAAACCCAATCACTCATCAATTATTTTCTTCTTTTCTGTTTTCCATTTCATTGGTAAACCATAAATCACTGCGTGTGGTCTGAGAGACCACACGCAGGTATTGCAACTCGTGCTCTAAGGTCATATCTGGTACAATGCTTGTACTAGGGCTGTCGGAAAGTAAGATCCAATCGCTCGCGAAATTAAATCCACAGTAAAAATTGAATTGTTTAAACCGCAACCTACCAGTTAGCGCTATAAATAGTGACTGCTCTGACTTAGCCATTTGTGATTGCTCTAACTTTCTAGTACCCTCGTCACAGAAAGGATCCGGCCGTGCTTTCCACAAATTCTCAATGCCGGCCTGACTTTCGCTCTTTGTGCCAAAACGTTGTCTTCTTAAACAGCGATTCATGTGAACAGAGATGAACAACGGAGAGAGCCAATTTAAGTGTGTACTGTCGGTGATCCAACACTTCCTATCGAAAACGCTGCAGGAGCACCTTCATTGCCCCTGCAGAACGTGGCTTCAAATTGTCTTGAAGAAAGATATGTTATGTTATGTGGGCTGCATAGCTTTTGGCGAAATCTCTCACCAGATCCACATACTTGGCAGTATACACAGTTGTTGTAGGCATTTCTAGGTGATCACTTTGTGCTCTAAACCGGAAACAGCGACGTGAAGCTATCGGCAGGTAGAGTAAAGACACTGTCCAACACATCCGTGTAAAGTGCCATCAGATTTTCTTAGTGGTTTCCATTTCGCGCCTAATCGGACATAACTTTCTGAATACGCCTCATGTATGTTCCGTATCTTCCTTCTTTCTCCAAGCCTACAGTGTTTTTTGTATGTAGCATTATCGCTTCCTTTTTTTGTTGTTTACACGTGCTACTGAGACGTGTTGGGGTATCCTAGACCGCACCTTGTGATCTACTTATCTGTTTTCTTCAGTGTGGAACAAAACATGTTCGTAGGAATGCGTCACTTTTAACGATCCTCCCTTATCACTAATGAAATGATAAGGACGTTAATGGAAGAATATGAACGAGGAAGGCTTAGAGTAAATACGAGCAAAACAGAGCTTTTAGTAGTGATAGGAGATGGAAGGGATATAGTACTGCCGCAAGGAATTATTAAATCTGTAAAGCACTTAAATTACTTAAGCTCGATTAATCATTACTCGGGAATCTGTGAAGCAGAGGTGGAACGCAAGAGGAGCAAATAAAATTCTAAATGGATTTCTATGGATCCGGGAAATATAAAGAGAAATAAGAGGAATGTATAATAACATAAGGTGCAGAAGGATGGACCTTGGGGGAGTGGCAAAGGAGCAGAGTGCAGACAATAGGGATGAACCTAATAAGGAGGGGAGTCATATATCCAGGACAGAGCGGAGAAGAAAGAGCAGTTTAGGGAGACAATAGACACGGAACAACCATTGATGCAAAGAACTGAAAAGACAGCATTTCAAAGGTACGACCACGTGCTGCGAATGGAGCAAGGACGAAGGTCAAAAGCAATCCTGGAATGGTTGCTGCCAGGAAGGAGGAAGCGTGGAAGCCGAGATGAACATAGAGGGATTAATTGGCATGATGAAGAAGAGGGATCTGAAAGAGGAAGACTGCCATGATTTTGAAAGCTGGCGAATGGAAATACAGGCCAAATGCTGAAGAGTGGATAAGCCCTTAAAAGAGACAGAAATGTAATGAAATTGTCGGTTGATGGAAGAAGGTGTCAGACATACAGATCGAGAAATAGAAGAAAAAGATGACCATCTTTCAAGAGGCAGTGATCACACGTCTAATAACGGAGGACGACTAAAAGAAAGAACATCAGGACAACTGTGATGGTGACCTTTCCATGTCTCCAATAAACTACACAACATGTCACATAAAATTAAATGTGTTCTATGTGGTGGTAAAGGGATAGGTAGAGCCAAGAACTGAATGTCAGTTTTCCAGACTTTCTATTTGTACCTATTTAGTGCAATTTAAATGCATAAGTTCAAATTCTGGAATTAAGTTTTATATGAAAATTTGATTCGTACAGAGTTTGTATAATTTTTCAGAATGTAAAATTCAGTTCTCTAACTGTTCGCTAATGTGATATATTTATAAAAAACTGGATAAAACGAAATAATGTTGTGTGGTACAGAGTAAAATACTGCAGGATTTACTTACTTCAAGTAAACCAACAAAAAGCATTTGATCAACAGGTTTACAGCTGTAAAAATAAGTGTTATGCAACCAAAATGAACCATTTCAAACGATTCGCACCTTAAATCTCGATTTAAGCCGTAGGGGTACCAGAGGTCCCACCGCGTGGTATGCTTCACAGAAATCTCACCTCCTGTGTTAAGAGTTAAGACGTGCACTTTGACTGTACGAAATCTCCAAATTCTTGTCCGTGCTGTATTTCACTAAAACTTATTCTTCTTGGTTTAGCTGCCTCACTGCAATGAAAGCAATAAAATTAGATTACACTGCAACGCTTTTATAAAGAAATATTCAGAACATTAGAGTGATGTAACTGATTTGTACTTCAAAGTTTGAGCATACATGAAACTGATGGTTCAAGGATTCGCATACGTTATTTGAAAAACGTCAACGTTTCCAAAACATTGTTGGTGGGCATTTGAAGAACGGAGTTTCTGGTTTTCACAGACTTTTCGATAATTTTGGTATCGCTACAATCAGGCTTTTTACGCTATATTAGTGCAAAATAATATCTGAAAATATATATCGGCGTTATGTTCCTTTATCAGGAACATCACTGACTTGACGTTACTACCAATCATGGAAATTGTGACAATGAAGTCCACAATGGGGCATATTGTTACAATGGGTGGGGCGAGCTGTACTATTTATTGTTATTTTTCTCTTATATATTGTTTATTATCAAAAGTATATGAAACTATGTTCTCCTGTCATAAATTACCGGTGATATGACGTTACTTCTTTGCAGCTTCACATATGTTTGTATTTTGGCTTTGTGCCTCTTTTTTGTTTTGTGATTACTCATGTTGCCTCCAGGAGCTACATACATAGTAAAAAACTGCACTTGATACCATAAGAAGTAGCCCAAACGAAACTAAAACAAAGTTCCCAACACATCGTTATGTAATATTCGGTTACAGATGTTAAGCCGCAGGATATTTTACCAGGCGCACACTAAAAATTCGTCCAAGCTCTATCTTTACAGTTCCCGGAATTCAAACAGCCTGTATCAGTGTCCAGTAGAGTGCCAGCTAGGGGGAAATGCTGAGCGAGTGCCGAAGCTATTGCAGCATGGGGAAATGATCGAGAACCCAGGTCTGCAAGCGAAGCATAATGACACTATGGAAGCTGAGAAATATATTTTTAATAGTTACAAAGCAGAGTTTCGTAAATAAGGCTAGGTACAACACAACAGCGCAACAGGAAGTATTCTAGTGATAGAAAACAGCTTCTGAAAGGTGAAACTGCAGAAGTCTGAAGTCACTAGGAGAGCTGACAGTCAGGCAAAACCAGGATACATGATGCCATTGACGTCCACACCGCCGCAGTGTGCTCGGGAAGCGACAACGTGAATACCCCACACTTCTTAACGAATGACTAAATTTTCTGATTACGAGAATAGTAAAAGGAGATCTGTTTTAGTTATTAAAAATCATACAAAAGCCAAAATCGCACAAAATATTTTTTTTCAAGACAGCCGATTTCAACAATCGTCATCTTGAGTTCTTAAACATTTTTTGTAGTAAAACGTATTCATTTTACGCTGACCTCATGCACAAGATGTTAAGTGGATAAAACTCAGTCCATTATCAAAGTTTGTCATGGCTAAAATATTTAAAAACACACAGCATCTCTTCCGAAAGGCCAGAAATCATATACAGGTTGGTCGCAGACGCTTGTTACATGATAGAAAACATACACAATAGCACGTCTGTTTACATACGCTAGACACATACTAAACAGTGCAAATCCGCTTTAGATGGCGTACAGGGTATATGCCTTTTGAACAAAATGATGTGTGTTTTTAAATGTTTTAGAGCTGACTAATGTTTACAATGGGCTGAGTTTTGTCCATTTGACATATTGTCCATGAGATCACTATAAAATGAATGTTTTACTACAAAAAAAATGTTTAAGACCTGAAGATGACTGCTACGACTCCTGAAACGGGTTGTCTTGAAATTTAAAAAAATGCTATCTGGACCGTTGAATCATTTTAGTTATTAAGAAATGTCTGGTTGGTGATTGACAGTTGCAAATTGACCATGCATACTCTCGGTTACAGCTATCTAGTGTGAGGGGAAGCTGTGGAAGTCAACCCTCGGGACATCAAGCTCATATCCATAGCCTATGGAACCACGACTCTGGTTGGAAGGACGTTGCTGCTGACAGCTGCACATTTTGGATGTGGAGATATGACCTGCATGACGAGGACGTTGTTCGACATCTGTCTTCAAGAGGTGGAGGAGGGGGCGGAAGGGGGGGAAGGCACTGCTGGTGCTCATTCTGTCCCTGTGCAAACGCCATACTGCTGGCTCATTACTCTTAAACAGAGGTTAAGAGCCGCCCCTGTGAGCCAGTGAGTACTTCAGGTGGACCTGAGGCCTGAGCGCGAATCTTCGATGTCAATGAGTGAGCTTTGGAGATCGGTGCACAGAGCCAGATGCCGGGAGCCGACTGCTGCCCTGTGAAGTAACAGCTGCTACCTGAAGGTTCCCTGGCCTGGCAGCACTGGGAGTCGAATGGACGACCTCGTTCGGTTGCTGACGAGGTGCTTCTCCATCGGACGTGCTGTGGACGGCACTTTGGAAGACAATCCTGTAATACAGCCAAGTAAATGTTTTACGGTAAATGGCGTTTTCTTGGTGCTTTCGAGAGTAACTAGGAGCTCACCACAGCATACCACTCGGCTCTCTTCTGACGATTGTGACAGTCTGGGACCAGACTCTTTTATTTAGTGGCAGCAAGTGGTTACCAGTGGTAGGGCACACCTGGTGCCACAACAAAACATTACCACAATTGCATCTGACTGTCTATGCACCTCTAACGTGACGTCTACAGCTAAGAGTTGAATATCACAACAATGGTGTAGTGAGTACGATATCTGTTTGCTTCCTTGTTCTGTATTTTCTTGTGGCCATTTTGAGCCATAGGGTCCTTCACAGTACTTTAAAAGTGCCTTTGTTAAGCCGCAAGAACACAACAGATGTTTACCTGCAGCCAATGAGGCGTCCACATTGTAATTTTTTCGGCATGACATTCCATATGCTGGTTGGTTGGTTGGTTTGGTGGAGGGGACCAGTCAGCGAGATCATCAACCCCAATGGATTAGGGAAGGATGTGGAAGGAAGTCGGCAGTGCCATTTTCAAACGAACCATCCTGGCATTTGCCCGCAACAAATTAGGGTAATGACGTAATACCTAAAGCAGGATGGCCGGACGCGGGTTGAAACGTCGTCCTTCCGAACACCATGTGTTCAGATTGTGTCAACTATCTGTAGTACTTATAGAACGGTTGGTCTCCAAGCAAACCAGTGCACAGAATCTTGTGGACAATCATATGGCATACAGATCAAGTGCAGTCTATTTCCTTTGTTTTTTCTGAAGTGATGCAGTCCCTTCTTTTTGATGTAATGGAGGTTATACAAATGTCAGAAACAGGAGAAGCGATTCTGAATGAAACGATGAAATATTTGAATGGACAGATAGCCGCGTTGTTATTACAAACTACAACGCAGCAGGGCAAGACAATGAAGCGTTGCGTAGAAGATTAGAACAATGGGAAGCCATTAGGGGCTAAGGACTCCTTGTTTCCGGAAAAAATAAATCCGTGTTGAGAGTCCCGTCCAACCCTTCGATCACTCATTAGCTAACTTCATAGCGCCATTTTCATGGGAAAGCAACTCAAGATGTATCTATAGAAATTGACCCACCTAAGGATTCATTATGTCGTAGACGCGTTGGAAACTAATGAATAATAGAAGCCACATAGTTTTGTATGCAGAAGTATAGTACGCATCAGTGATATAAACGGATCAATTATGGCTCTGATCATCTTGGTAAGTTTTGCAGGGATGAAGTGATTCCACAAAATGGGATTACCAATTTGAAACTTCCTCGTAAATTAAATCTGTGTGCCGGATGGAGACTCAAACTCTGGACCTTTGCTTTCGTGGGCAAGTGCTCTACCATCTACGTTACCCAAGTATGACTCACGACCCGGCCTCAAACCTTCATTTATGCTAGAACCTCGTCTCCTACCTTCCAAATGTCCAGGGTTCGAGTCCCGGTTCGACAAACAGTTTTAATCTGCCAGGAAGTTTCATATCAGCGCACACTCCGTTGAAGAGTGAAAATGTCTTCTGGTTTTACTAATTGATAATTTAGATGTTTTGGAGGAACATGACATAGATAAATCAAGTGAGAACCTCTGCCACAAGCAGACGCATTATGTGACACAGTGAAAAGAGAAGCGATAGAGAAGTAATGGAAAGTTTGTTACTGCAGTTTATGGACTTGTTTAATCCGAATGGATCATTTCACAACGCCATTAACGCAACACAGAATGCTGACAGGGAATAATACTTTAGTATAAGAGAACCTATATTGAGTTCTGAAGTGTATGCAAGTGATAATCGAAGAATTTATCGACCAGCAGGTAGCGGACGGTTTTATTGGGTGTAGTGATAGTTCCTGGGGGGTTCCTCTAACTATGGTCCCAGAAAAGGCACCAGATAGCAATAAAAATACAGGTTTTAGTGCGACTACCGATATCACAATGCACGAACAATCACTGACACATGTCCAATGTCAGACATATCAGACAACTTGGTTCAGTGTAGCTCTTTCTCCTCAATGGATTTAAAGAGTGGACATCACCAAATAGAATTAGCGATAGATCATCGACCAAAGACACTTCTTCAATCCCAGGGTGTCATTTCCAATATCGTCAAATGCTATTCGGACTCTGGAATGCACCCATGAACTCTCAGAGATATTCGATAGTTTTCTTAGGGGTCTGAACCAAAACACTGTCTGGCCTATGTGGATGACATAACAGTGTTTTCATAGAAAGGGAAGAGCATTTACAAAGATTTGAGAAGATATTCAAAAGACTGAGAATAGTGTGACTAATGGTAATCATCGATAAATGTCATTTTGCAGCAACAGAAGTAAATTTTCTTGGGCATGTCATTAGCAGAATTTTTCGTCACCAAAGATAATTAAACGCTTGCACAGTTTCATCACCATCTGTAATTGCTATGGACGATTCGTAAAGGACGTTGCTGAAATTGCCAGACATTTGAACTGTTTGTTATGTAAAGGAGCAAAATTTGAATTGTCTGCCGAAAGCCACGTGGTATTCAATAGTTTAACGTGAGCACTGACATTCCACTCAGTTTTGATATTTGCTGATTTTGAAAAAAAATTACTCTGTTTTGGGATGCAAGTTATATGGCTCTGGGTTGTCGTAGGACAGAATATAGATGGTACATAGCATCATGTATCGTACACATCCAGGCAGATTAACAAAGCAGCAGCGAAAATCTATTCCACTAACTAGAAGGAGATGACAGCAACAATCTATGATATTATACACTTCTGCTGTTATTTATATAGTCAAATGATTGAGCCAGTGACAGATCACACTACTTTAAAATGTTCATTAGGATTGGAAGGCCCTTGTAGCAGATTAACAACATGGGCACTCCATGTGAGTGTAATTGATTACAAGGTAATGCACAAGCCAGGGAAAATGCATGCTGTTGCCGACAGTTTGACTAGAAAAATTGCAGTTCTACAAACAATGGACAGTAGAGTTGCAGAATGGTGCAAGGTTCAGGCTGTTGGTTTTGCTGTCAAACTCATATCATGATGTACAGTGACTTTCTATGCAGAACAGCAATGTGCACATTATGAGTGGTAGTACCTGCAGCTTTTTGGAACAAAGTGTTGGCACAAACAGATGGCCGTATGCTGTCCAGACATTGTTTGTGAAAAGGATGTGACAGATAAATTAATAAAAACTTGTGGTGGAAGGCTAGAAAAGTGGATGTCGAGCTACATGTCACGAACTGCCTACCTTGTCTTCAACGAGCTGATCTTAGCCACTGACTTATTGTGTTACAATGTCTACCAGCAGCATATAAACAACTTTAAATGCTTAAGTCTAGGACCATTTAATAAAACACCAACAGGAAATAAACAGTACAGTTGCCCATGCATCAGTAAATAATTGGTTGGTCATATTTGGCATTCTGCACACCTGATCTTATCAAGCAGTTGCGTCGATTGCTCAAAATACACAAGCTGTGTACAAGTCCTCTGTACCCTCAACCCAATGGGACAACAGAGGGAGTTCATCGCACAAGTTCGAAAACGTTGAGCTATGATGTTAACAGTAATCATGAAAACAGGGATGTGTATTTAAATTTTGTATCCACAGCTTACTATTTTAAAGTCCACATGGCTACTGCTCTTTCGCCACTTGAGGTAATATATGGGAGAAAAATGCCTTCCCCTGTTGAAATGACTAATCCAAAGCTTCAAACTGACACTGAACCAGTAAAAAAGTTTTCTAAGAAATTATAAGGCATTTGGCAACAAGTAAAATGCACAAATATCAAAACGTTAAAAAGACAAAAGCGAATACGACAATGTACACTGAAGTTACTGCAATACAGGACTGACCAAGAGGTATTACTAATGAGCTCTGGCACTGAGCAATATAGGACTTAACTGCTGCAGTCATCAGTCCCCTAGAACTTAGAACTACTTAAACCTAACTAACCTAAGGACAGCACACACATTCATGCCCGAGGCAGGATTCGAACCTGCAACCTAGCGGTCACGCGGTACCAGACTGTAGTGCCTAGAACCACGCGGCCACTCCTGCCGGCTACTAATGAGCACTTATCCACCAAAAGGCGAAGCTAAGAACTTCCTGACCCCATTACATGGTCCATACCAAGCAGTGGAAATGACTCACTTGTCAGTGTTAAAATAAACGTGGGTGTATTAAGTTTTTTAAGGGAGCTGTCCATACACTGCTGCAGATACCAGCAGCACCTGCACTGCAGAATTCGAGGCGTCGTGGAACAAAGAAGAAACAGATCACTATTGACCGGAACATGTCTAAAATGCCTTCGTCCTTAGGCACTTCGTTTGTAGGTTATTAGGAAGTCATCTAGTTTTATTTTGTCTCAAAGTGTATTTAATTTTTTTTCGGGGAATCGAACGGTGTTGTTTTGTGTTTGGGGGTTGTATAAGTTTTTTTGTGTGATCTCACCTTCTGAAGGGAGGGGGAGATAGTTATATTTTTCCCTATCAGGCCACATACCGAAAAGGGGACAAGTATGGACCAAAGATACATTAATAGATTCAGAGGAAAGAGCTGACTGTGCTCTACGTCGTTGGAACCCTAGAAAGGCGCCAGAGAGAAAGTGATGTGACCTGCCGAAGTAGGAATGATACAGACTCGAGTACAGGCATGTGATTTCCAATTATGTGTGGGAAAAACTAAAGCAAGTGTATGTCGAGGGGAAGTTTGAACGTTGTATTCACATTTCCAGAGACTGGGCAAACAAATGGTCTACTCACTTTTTTCACCAGGAGTAGCTAGTAAACTGTTACGAACAGGGGGGACTGACAGGTATGACTGCAGGGGAATGACAGTATAGCGGAATAATAATAAACGGTACGACTTGTGACTTAGCAGGTGCGAGATTCCGTCTAGCACCTACAATAGCTGGTAAAACCGTACTTAAGTGGGAAAAACCTATGCTGCACTGGCTGAGAAGCTGGTAGAGGTGCTGCTTACCCAAAACTAAAGAATACCCTGAATACAGACTTCCTACGCTCACTAGACAAACTAGTAGCAACGCAAAAGCGAGAATTACAGCCAAACTAATTATCCAGCACATACAAGAACAGCGCGATTAATAATTTTACAGTATTATGACTATAAGCGTGACGTCTACCAGCGTTGTAGTGGTTCTGATTACCATTTAAATAATCTACTCCTGTTTTAAACGAAAGTCAGTACGCCACTCAGATTTACCTGTGCATCAGATACACATTGAGCGGTTTGTAAATAAAGCTCATTCATGTTAAGAGGATTATGTGTAAACAATAGATGAACCTATAAGTGTATGAATAATTGTGTTAATGTGTAAGTAATGATTTTCACAAAGACCTGCTTTATCTTATTTTCTTCTTCAGTCATTTATATCTTCCTTGTCGCTTCGATATATCAGCCGTTGAAATCATATAAACTAGCTGAATGATAATGGAAGAATTGCTGAAGTGTAGCTACTAGTGCAAAATACATTGGGTGATTTCATTACAGGTACACCTGACCGAAATATTGAAGACGAATTTTCTGGAGGAAGGAAGAGATATTACGCCCCAGGATAGTACTACTGGTAGACCCTAAAAATTCGCCCAAGTTCTATCCTGACAGCTCCCGGAACCAAACAGTCTGTATCAATGACCAGTAGACTGCCAGCTGGGGGAAATGCAGAGCGAGTTACGGAAAATACCGAAAATACCGCAACACGGGAACTACCAAGCGCCCAGGACTGCAAACGAAGCACAATAACATCATGGATGCTGAGGGATACAGTGGTACTACTCACAAAGCAGAGTTTCGTAAGACGGTGGGTACAATGCAATAAGTACTCAAGTGCCATGCAAGCAAAAAAGAGCCTCTGAAAGATGAAGATGTGAAAATCTGAAGTTACTAGTACAGATCGCACAGGAATCGCCAACATAAATACCCCATCTTCTTAAAGAATGTCTGATTGATTACTGCCCCACCCAGTGTGTAGTCTCAGACCTTACGTTGCTTGCAGTTACCCAGTGTGAGAGGAGGCTTTGGAGGTCGACCCTCGGCGCACATAGTTGTCTTCGATCGTCTACGAAGCCTCCAGTCCACTGGTGACAGCAGCACTGCTAGCTTCCAAGGCAATACAGATGGGACACTGAGGCCGACATTATCCTTTAGGCCTGACCTGGGTGACCTGGACGCTGTCCATCATCGGCCTTGGAGACCGTGAGTAGGCGGGGGAGGGGGGGGGGGAGTGAGGGGGCGGGGCACTGCTGTTGCTCACCCATTTCCTGTTGCAGATACTAATGCTGCTGGCACTTGTCTCCCAAACAGACCGTGAGAGCCGATCCTTGCGAGCCAGAGAGTACTTCAGCTGGACCCGGGAGCTGACAACTGAGTGCGAATCTTCGATGTCAACGACTGAACTTTGGAGATCAATATGAAGAACCGGAAGCCACGGGTCGACGGGAGCACCGTGGTGTAACAGCCACCACCCGACGCTTTACTGGCCTGGCAGTACTAAGGGTCGAGTACACACCAGCATTCCTGATGCTGTTGAGCCGATGCTCCGCTGGCTGGGTTGTGGAGTTGCGGTTTGGAAGGCAATCCTGTAAGACTGCCTAATAAACGTGTTATTGTAATTTACGTTTTCTTGGCGCTCTCGAGCATAACTAGATCCTCACCACCGCATCCCGCCCAGCTCTCTCCTGACGACTATAGTGCCTGAGACTGTATTCCCATACAGATGGGCATCGTAGAGAAATTCTGAACATTTTTCGCTCAACTGCCGTTAGGACTTCCACATGATGCAACACTTGCATTGATACACAAAAAACGTGGTTGCTAAAAAATACTTGGAGAAAAAAATACAAGCGAAAGAGAAACAACGTTCCATCTTGCAGTCTCTCTAATGCAGACAAGCCGTCCTCGGCGACGGGCAAGAGAAGTGTGGTATCACGTGCAAACATCTACTGGAAGCAAAGTGCATTGCTACCATCGCATGTAGCAAGCAGCACCACGCCACCACTGCCAATAAATTGCACCAATTTAAAAATACAGCTGCCCAACGTGTTTTTTTTTTTTTCATTTTTGTCTTAATATTTAAAATCGTAGCAGCTTCATATTTTACTTTTTCTAATATCTATTCTAATTACATTTGAGATAGACCTCGCGTAAAAAACAACAGCCAGTCACCGGCGACCACTCAACCAGTACCAACATTATGATATTCAGTTCCTTTGTTATTTCGTGAGTCTATTTACAGAGTCATAATACAAAGTTCTACGTCACTGAGTCAGCAGTCAGTATTTGACATCTAAGATTCGAAGTTAGTCGGCAGCTAACGTTCAAAGGCAGCAGTCACAGTACTGGTGCAGTCACTATACTAGTGCAGTCACTATATTAGTCAGTCTGACTTATTGAGCTGTGACCTTGTACATTTGTTGATTAACCAATAATCTGTGTAATCGTAAAAGCTCCCTGATGGAATGTCGTTAGGCTCCTCATAGTCTACGTTGCTTTCTAGTTTGTGTTGTCAATTCTGTATACTACAAGCAAGACGATCGTAGTGTGTTTAAAAACAGTAAATTCCAATGACATGAAAACCATACTTGACACTGTGATTCTTGAGTTTCTCCCGGCGTATTTGATAATCAGAATATCCACGGGTGTACTGCCGGTCTATAGTGTCCAACGGGCACAATATTTTGGCGATCAAACATGTCGCCATCATCAGGCGACATGTTTAATCGCCGAAATATTGTGCCCGTTGGACACTATAGACCGGCAGTACACCCGTGGATATTTTGATTATACTTGACACTGTTTTGTTGAATTATGATTAACTGTTTATATCATTTAATAACCGTCAGAAGAAGAAACAATTATGGGACACAAAACAGACTGGTCTATTGATAATGTGGACTATGTCACTCTAATTCGTTTTCTGCAATGGATGGGGAGCAGTCCATGCTGAATGTGTGGAGGTGTACGGCAGCAAAGTACCATTGTGTGACACAGTGGCCAGAAGACAATCTCTTCCAATGTGACAAGATCCATGCAATGACGGAATGAGTTACAGGATTTAATAACATAAAAGTGAATCTGTTATAACTGTAAGCTTAACTTCTTAGTTTCTGTGTGCTGGAGATAATATGAAACAGGTCTGGTTTATTTGCCTCACAATCACGGAGTCCACATCATAAAAAGGGCCTGTTATTTAGTTACACTAATGATAAGAGGGCTGCAGTTGTCGTAAGTTGTCAAGCTTACTGCATGTTTCCAGTACTGAATGCCTATGGTTACCCGCTGCGCACGGTTAGCTATTGTCAATTGGACAAAGTTTACCTTGTGACCATTTGATGCCACCTGCAATCGTTCTGATGAAGATGAGTGGTGGACCACACTGGTGACTGCATCAAACAAAATATTAAGCACACAAGTAAAACAATGTATTATTTTCTTCACGACAAAATGACGTTTGTTACCAAATTAATAATCGGGTGAGTACTTTCTGGAAATTATGTAATTGTAAGTCAAGAACTTTTTGTTTGATAATTGTTGGCACTTGTAACAGGATGATTATTGTTCCAAATGCAATTCATGTCCTACTTTGTGTACAATTTTCCTATTTTACTTCCGTCGCTTTCTTTTATCCATTATAAAAATGCTATTTTTCTAATATTTTAATTAATAGACTGAATTAAATAATTCATTTAATTAATGCGATATGTTATGTAACGTGTAAAATGTGTATGCTTAACACGGCTGAATGAAGACAGCGATTTCAAGTCCGCTCCGATAGCTCAGTGGTCAGCGTGACGGATTGCCGTCCTACGGGCCCGGGTTTGATTCCTGGCTGGGTCGGAGATTTTCTCCGCTCAGGGAGTTGGTGTTGAGTTGTCTTCATCATCATTGCATCCCCATCCGGCGCGCAGGTCGCCTGATGTAATAAGACCTGCACAAAGGCGGCCGGACCTGCTCCGCAAGGGGCCTTCCGACCAATGACACGAAGCACTCATTTCCATTACAGCGATTTCAAGTTCGAAAAAAAAACTTAGAGCGCACAGTAACTTGAAATATAATACGAAAGTGGGCCAAACCCAAAAGTTCATCCAGTTCTTTCTGTCACCGGTGTTATAACGTGGCGGAGGAGAATTCTTAAAGCTGGAAAAGTTCCGTGCACTCAAATTTCGCACTACCCCTGGCGCTCCACAGGCTGTTCTTCCATATCCCGGGGTTGTATGGTCACAAGGCTTGTCTCCCATTGAGTACGGTCCGCAGCATTCTATGGTCAGTTGACGCAGTAAGGTGGAACAGTGTCTGTGATACGACACCTGCTTAAATGCAAGATAAAAATGCTGTGTTATAGCTAGAGTAGATTATTTAGGATACTAAGACAGTCTGTCTCCCTCCGGAATTTTTGCCCCCCCCCCCCCACAATTCCCTCTAACACAACATAAACTATTTCTTAACGGCTCAGGACAGGTCTTTTACATAATACTCCAGCTGCACAACCACATCCCCCAAACGTTCCAGCGTCGGTGAGAGAGAGGACTGGATGACTATCCGGTCGCGTTTCACTTCCATGCTATATCTTGATCCTTCGACTCTAGAGTAACACGTGGCAAAAATGAACTCCTGAATCTTTCCGTGAGAGCTCTGATTTATCTTATTTTATTACGAAAGTCATTTTTCCCTACGTAGTCAACAAAATATTTTCACATTCGGAGGAGAAAGATGAAGGTTGAAATTGCGTGAAAAACTGTCCCTGTAATGAAACATTCCTTTGTGATAATAATAGCCACCACACCCTTCGTACTTATCTGTGACACTCACCTATTTTTCTATGGTACAGAACAAGCTGTCGTTATTCGAAATTTTTCAGTTTCCTCCATCAGCCTATCTTGCAAGGATGCCATACATTTTAGCACTATTCTAGAAGAAGCAAAAACTGTTGTGTGGGAGATCTCTTTAGTAGGTTTGTTACACCTTCTAATTGTTTGGGCAACAAAATACGTCTGTGGTTCACCTTCTCCCACATTTCTCTCTATGATGTCTCTACTTCAAGTTGTTCGTAATTGTAATCCCTAAGTATTTTGTTGATTCAACAGGTTTTAAATTTGTGAGCTTTATCGTGTGACAGATTTTTACTACTTATGTGAGTGGCTTCACATATTCTATTATTTAGGGTCAATCGCTACTTTTCGGAACAGACAGACATCTTTTCTAAACGATTTTGCAGTTATTTTTGATCTTCTCATAACTTTACGACGGGAAAGAACAGAATTGCCCCTTTTCAAAACACTACGCACTCCGTTCAACTGGTCTCCCAATTCCTTTGTCGTAACTGACTCAATTACAATGTTAGCACTTATCTTCAAACGTTTACTTCTTTCTCTGAGCTTTCGTTCGCTTTCTCTATTGCTACGTCCATGTAGGGACTGAATAATGCCGCTGGTAGGCTACAACGCCGTCTGATTATCTCCTCATTTAATGATTATCCATTACCTTAGACTCTTAACTCCACTCGGTTTCCTGTATACCGTACTATCTGTTTCCTGAATTTCATTCCTGCTCCCTTCAGAGTATCAAAAATATATTCCAGTCAATAACAATAGACTCTTTCTTTGCTTTTTCTTTTTTTAGTCGTCAGTCTTGTAACTGACTGGATGCAGCCCGTCATGAATCCCACTCTTCATCTCAAAGCAGCAATTGCACTCTATATCCTCCATTATTTCTTGGGTGAATTCAAATCGCTGTCTTCGTCTACAATTTCTACCCTTTATTTCTCCTGCTAGTGAAACGGAGGTTAATCCATGATACCTACACACAAGTCCTATCATCTTGTTTCTTATTGTTGTCACTGTTTTCCACATGTCTTCGTCGATTCTGCGGAGAACCTCCTCATTCCTTATCTTACCAGTCTACCTAATTTTCAACAATATTCAGTACCATTGAATCTCGAATGCTTCGATTCTCTTCTGTTCTGGTTTTCACACAGTTCACGATTCAATAGCATATAGTGCTGTGCCCTTTGCATACATTCTCAGATATTTCTTCCCCAATTTAAGACCTATGTTTGATACTAGTAGACTCTGAGCCACGTATGTCATCTTTGTCTGTACTAGTTCGCTTATAATTTTCTTCTTGCTTCGTGCACTATGGGTTATTATGCTTTCAAGGTAGCAGAATTCCTTAATCTCGTCTACTTTGTGATCACCAGTTTTCATGTTAAGCTTCTGTTTTCATTTCTTATAGTAGAGGTGAAAGTATGAGTCCCTGCCTTACACCCTTTCTATTCCGAGTGCGTCTATCTTCGTCGAACAGTTTTATATTCTTCGCTGTTGCTTCTTGTAAATAAAATTTTGGACATCATACAGCTTTTACAAATGCTGTTAGTGTAGCTTTGTCTTTTATGAATGTAAGATATGTAGTAGGGTCGGTCTTGTATCGCTTACTTGTACCTTTCTTTAGAATCGAAATTGATTTTCCCCCTTTCTGCCCTACCCATATTCCTGTTCTTCTGTGAACTATTTTCATTAGTACACTGAAAATATGAAATATATTCGTTAGTATTTTGAAACCATGATTATATTCAAATCTGTTATCGGTCGCCTTTTTTTGGAGTTCAGATTATTATTAAGGTATTTCGTTTGTTCATATACCTTGCCTGTCTGTTGGAATAGTACTATAGAGCTTAGTTGTCCCAAAGAAGATAAATCTGATGGAATACTGTCTGCTCCATCAAATAGGTCACGCAATATTCCATCCCGATCTCTTCTCCATCCACTCCCTCTTGCCATCACAAAATATTATCCCTGATTTTCATTCCATTTCATACCCCTCCTCTCTCCACATGCCGTGTGAATAAAATTCAATTCTGGTGGGACCACGTGTTCATATTCCATATCTCAATTTACATTCTGACTATAGCAATAATTTTATCAAAGTACTTGAGAAGTAGGAATATAAATTAGTATGTGTGTAATGCTTTCTTCTCACCATGGCTCTGATCTAACATTATATTCTAGGCTCCTTTAATGAATTTGCATCTGCTCTGGTTCACATGTCGAAATAAAGCAACATTACATTACATCTAGTAGCAAGGCTTCTTTCAAAGCAGTATTACTCTCTAGTCTAGTAGTTAATGCCAACTTTATAGTAGCAGTTCTTACTTGGATAGAGAGTAGGTTTTTATATAACCAATTTTTCCTTCTTGTGTAAAAGTTCATGATTTTGCAGTGTCTATCTGCACTCAGTACGTGAATTCGAAATGGTTCCTTCGCTTTATAGCTTCCCTCCATTGATTACGTACGTCAAACATATTAAATGGGTGCTTGCAGAGACATTATGACATAAGATAAATGAAAATGATTGTCTTATACGTCTTTTTCGGTAAGACAATACTTAGGGTAAGAAAGTGATCTATTAATTTCCTGATTAATATCCAGACTTGTACAGTTAGAATGTATCGTACAGTCCGAGACTGACACAGCGGTCAGAGAGGAGTTACGTAGTTGACCTTGCCCTCGACATTGACCTTGAGTTTCTGGGCTCAAGCAAGACTTCTGACAGGAGGTGTAACACTCTCAGCACTGGTGAGGCCTAAAGGGGATAGTTTCATTACTTGCTAACTGTGTGACTGTCGACTACATGAGGTGGGCGAAGGCAACTTTCTCGTGTTACGCGGTAATGAATTGGTGACAGAAAGCTAAACTTTCAACAAATTTTAGCAGTTCTAGGATCGAGGTCGTTTCATAAAGATGTAACGGGAAGTAATAGTTAAATACATTCCTGAAACGCTTTACTCAGAACTTCATCTCATTAGATGCTGTTCTTTTGTTGGTCTTATTACGCTGAAATTTTCCAGGGAGTGGAGTTTTAACATTATGTGGGGCAGGAGACGCTGAGATGTGTCTGCTTGCTTTTCGTAATACCATTTATGATACCCGTCTCTGCATTCACACGAGATCTGAATAGAAGCTAAAACTCATCATATTCTCTGTTCAAAGAAGATGCCTGATGATGCATTAATATATGGTGAAGTCAAATGAGAACTGGAAACGTTCGCCTCTTGTTTTCCATTATTACTCTTATGAGCTTGATTAGCTTTTATCAAACTACTAATGTCACACTCGCAAACAGTGTTGTTGTTGTTGTCTTCAGTCCTGAGACTGGTTTGATGCAGCTCTCCATGCTATTCTATGCTGTGCAAGCTTCTTCATCTCCCAGTACTTACTGCAACCTACATCCTTCTGAATCTGCTTAGTGCATTCATCTCTTGGTCTCCCTCTACGATTTTTACCCTCCACGCTGCCCTCCAATGCTAAATGTGTGATCCCTTGATGCCTCAGAACATGTCCTATCAACCGATCCCTTCATCGTGTCAAGTTTTGCCACAAAACTCCCCTTCTCCCCAATTCAATTCAATACCTCCTCATTAGTTATGTGATTTACGAATCTAATCTTCAGCATTCTTCTGTAGCAACACATTTCGAAAGCTTCTATTCTCTTCTTGACCAAACTAATGATCGTCCATGTTTCACTTCCATACACGGCTACACTCCATACAAATACTTTCAGAAACGTCTTCCTGACACTTAAATCAATACTCGAACAAATTTCTCTTCCTCAGAACTCCTTTCCTTGCCATTGCCAGTCTACATTTTACATCCTACTTCGACCATAATCAGTTATTTTGCTCCCCAAATAGCAAACCTCCTTTACTACTTTAAGTGTCTCATTTCCTAATCTAATTCCCTCTGCAACACTCGACTTAATTCGACTACATTCCATTATCCTCGTTTTGCTTTTGTTGATGTTCACCTTATCTCCTCCTTTCAAGACACTGTCCTTTCCGTTCAACTGCTCTTCCAAGTCCTTTGCTGTCTCTGACAGAATTACAATGTCATCGGCGAACCTCAATGTTTTTATTTCTCCTCCATGGACTTTAATGCCTACTCCGAATTTATTTTTGTTTCCTTTACTGCTTGCTCAATATACAGTTTGAATAACATCGGGGATATGGTACAACCCTGTCTCACTCCCTTCTCAACCGCTGCTTCCCTTTGATGCCCCTCGACTCTTATAACTGCCATCTGGTTTCTGTACAAATTGTAAACAGCCTTTCGCTCCCTGTATTTTACCCCTGCCACCTTTAGAATTTGAGAGAGAGTATTCCAGTCATAATTGTCAAAAGCTTTCTCTAAGTTCACAAATATTAGAAATGTAGGTTTGCCTTTCCTTAATCTATTTTCTAAGATAAGTCGTAGGGTCAGTATTGCCTCACGTGTTCCAACATTTCTGCGGAATCCAAACTGATCTTCGCCGAGGTCGGCTTCTACCAGTTTTTCCATTCGTCTGTAAAGACTTCGCGTTAGTATTTTGCAGCTGTGACTTATTAATCTGATAGTTCGGTAATTTTCACTTCTGTCTCCTTTCTTTGGGATTGGAATTATTATATTCTTCTTGAAGTCTGAGGGTATTTCGCATGTCTGATACATCTTGCTCACCAGATGGTAGAGTTTTGTCAGGACTGGCTGTCCCAAGGCCGTCAGTACTTCTAATGGAACGTTGTCTACTCCCGGGTCCTTATTTCGACTTAGGTATTTCAGTGCTCTGTCAAACTCTTCACGCAGTATCGTATCTCCCATTTCATCTTCATCTTCATCCTTTCCCATTTGCATAATATTGTCCTCAAGTACATCGCCCTTGAATAGACCCTCTATATACTCCTTCCACCTTTCTGCTTTCCCTTCTTTGCTTGGTACTGGGTTTCCATCTGAGCCCTTGTATTTCTTTCCTCCATTCCTGTCAATTGATTCCTTATGCTCTCCCTGAAACTCTGTACAACCTCTGGTTTAGTCATTTATATTTTGTACTTTCATCAATTACATTCAAATAGTCAGTTTATCCAGGTCGCATTTCCTTAAATTCCCACCTTTTTGCATACGTTAATAAACAACATTTTAGACTGCCTTTCACTGAATCAAAATGTTATACACTCCTGGAAATTGAAATAAGAACACCGTGAATTCATTGTCCCAGGAAGGAGAAAACTTATTGACACATTACTGGGGTCAGATACATCACATGATCACACTGACAGAACCACAGGCACATACACACAGGCAACAGAGCATGCACAATGTCGGCACTAGTACAGTGTATATCCACCTTTCGCAGCAATGCAGGCTGCTATTCTCCCATGGAGACGATCGTAGAGATTCTGGATGGAGTCCTGTGGAACGGCTTGCCATGCCATTTCCACCTGGCGCCTCAGTTGGACCAGCGTTCGTGCTGGATGTGCAGACCGCGTGAGATGACGCTTCATCCAGTCCCAAACATGCTCAATGGGGGACAGATCCGGAGATATTGCTGGCCAGGGTAGTTGACTTACACCTTCTAGAGCACGTTGGGTGGCACGGGATACATGCGGACCTGCATTGTCCTGTTGGAACAGCAAGTTCCGTTGCCGGTCTAGGAATGTTAGAACGATGGGTTCGATGACGGTTTGGATGTACCGTGCACTATTCAGTGTCCCCTCGACGATCACCAGAGGTGTACGGCCAGTGTAGGAGATCGCTCGCCACACCATGAGGCCGGGTGTTGGCCCTGTGTGCCTCGGTCGTATGCAGTCCTGATTGTGGCGCTCACCTGCACTGCGCCAAACGCGCATACGACCATCATTGGCACCAAGGCAGAAGCGACACTCATCGCTAAAGACGACACGTCTCCATTCGTCCCTCCATTCACGCCTGTCGCGACACCACTGGAGGCGGGCTGCACGATGTTGGGGTGTGAGCGGAAGACGGCCTAACGGTGTGCGGGACCATAGCCCAGCTTCATGGAGACGGTTGCGAATGGTCCTCGCCGATACCCCAGGAGCAACAGTGTCCCTAATTTGCTGGGAAGTGGCGGTGCGGTCCCCTACGGCACTGCGTAGGATCCTACGGTCTTGGCGTGCATCCGTGCGTCGCTACAGTCCGGTCCCAGGTCGACGGGCACGTGCACCTTCCGCCGACCACTGGCGACAACATCGATGTACTGTGGAGACCACACCCCCCTCGTGTTGAGCAATTCGGCGGTACGTCCACCCGGCCTCCCGCATGCCCACTATACACCCTCGCTCAAAGTCCGTCACCTGCACATACGGTTCACGTCCACGCTGTCGCAGCATGCTACCAGTGTTAAAGACTGCGATGGAGCTCCGTATGCCACGGCAAACTGGCTGACACTGACGGCGGCGGTGCACAAATGCTGTGCAGCTAGCGCCATTCGACGGCCAACACCGCGGTTCCTGGTGTGTCCGCTGTGCCGTGCATGTGATCATTGCTTGTACAGCCCTCTCGCAGTGTCCGGAGCAAGTATGGTGGGTCTGACACACCAGTGTCAATGTGTTCTTTTTTCCATTTCCAGGAGTGTATATCACTATATCAGGATTTCTTGTTCTGATTTAGATTCTTTGTACCAAACAAGTGTACTTAAGAGCCAGCCTTTCGTATATCAAACTTTCTCGACATTTCGTTGGGAAGATGCTCGCTTAACTCTTTCCAGTACAATTATCATACAGCCGTCTATTAGTAAGTTATTTGCAGCAACGTTAATCATTTACTTACAAGGAAATATTTTCAGCTACCTAAGATTGTGCAGATTTTTATATTTTATTTGGAATCAATTATAGGAAGAACATCCTGACTGTTTAACGATAGTTTCAGAAGAATGAAGTTGAGAAAGTGCTGTAAGCAATCGGCAGAGCTTGTGAACACACGCAACCTTTTTACGTTTTCTGCTTTAAGATGTGATTTTTCTTGTGTGTTGCATGAAACCTCTCAGTTCTGTCTTACAGAAAACAATATACTTCTAACGTATAAACTGGTCACCTGAACATCTTACAAGTTCCTGTAGTTACGGAAATAGCGAACACATTTTTCGTTCGTTATTTGTTTTTCTTAATAATTTATATCCCAACTAAGGAACAATAATTTATCAGTGCCTTTGTTTAAAGTTATTTCTACATCGGGCATTCCTTTTTTTCCGCCTGTGTCCCGCGTTTTGGGCTTCGTCGCCGTGGCTATGAATTCATTTGGCGTGGCATAGTTAGTTTGATGGGTCACGATATGCCCTTTCTGTCCCCACCCCATTACCCCGCACCCTCCCATGCCAGGATGGAATATGTGTGCCCCAACTGTCTGCGTGTAGTGTTATACGTGTGAAAGTGAGCGAACGTTTTCTAAGTGTTTGTTAATCGTGTAATTCTGGTGAGACTCCTCATCATTAATCCGCCGGGCGGATTCCATGATGGGTCGACCATCTCTCCATCCCGAAAGCGGTGGTTTAATACGCACAGCTATCTTTGTCCCACATGATTTGTCGTTTTTTTAGGATACACATGCAACTACTATGGCATACATCGGTTAGAAATAAGGGAACGCCTCATTTCTGGCGTCATTGTGCTAGAGTAAATAGGAGTTGACGTTAAGGCTTTATATCAAATAACGCGGAGGGTAGATTTCATTACATCAGAATTTCTAAAATCAAAGGGGAATGGGGGGGGGGGGGGATGGTAGCAAAGCAACAATACACATTGGTGTGCAAAATACACGCGACTGGTGATACAGCATCAAACTTTCGGCAAAACGTAATCCACACAATTCCAAAGACAGCAAGATCAAGCATGTGCGAGAGTCATCGCACAATCAGTTTAACAGCTCATGCGTGGAAGTTGCTCTCAAGAGTAATATACAGAAGAATTGGAAAGAAAACTGAGTATGTGTAACGTGTCGATCAGTTTGGCTATAGGAAAGGTACATCTGACGAGATGGATAAGGGAAGCAAGGGTGAAGAAAAAGAAATAAGTTTCATAGGATATGTCGATACGGAAAAAACTTAGGACAACGTGAATTGGTGGAAGTTCCACAATTTTAAACATGGATGACACCAGCAACCGTAAATAAGTTTACAATATATACACAACGAACCGGTTGCATAATTTTAATGTAAAAATGTTAACCAGGTTTCGATACCACTGAGGGCATCTTCTTAAGAAAGAAGCTACGCAAATTACACAACGGCAAAATTCTGAGAAAAGTAGGGGTGCTAAACGGAAAGCTAAGAAGAATTGCAGTCCAGCCTTCCATGAAAACACTTCAAAATTCACAAGATCCAGAAACAGATGGCCCCACTATGACAGTATCGATAATTTTTGAGAGGTGCATGTGGGGCCTGAAGGTGGCGTACTGAATTTGCGAAACTGGTAGCGAAAATAAGTTTGCACGTCTGTTTGGAAAATTTGTGTTTTAAATATTTGACCAGCCACTGTCCCATGTCCATAGTGGATCACAGAAACTGAAGACAGTATGGTCGCTGCTTGTGAGCTAAGGGAAGCCGACCTTTATAAGCTTCTAAAAAGTTGGCTTCCCTCTGCCTGTAGGAAGCGACGGGCTGTCTCCAGTGAATAGTGACGACATAACCCGCCACCAAGACGCCTACAACTCGTATTTGGGACCAGAACAATAGAGGCTGCTACGTATTCCACAATGTTACTGTCTGATGGATATTCGATTGCGATAAATGGTGCACCTAATCCCTGTATCTTATTTTCACAACCTCTAAGCGAGATACAAAGTAGATTAGCAGAAACTTCAAAGACCCTTCTCGACTACCGATTCTCTGAATTCCCGCACCAGGACATTACGAGATCTAAATCCCCTTGCTTCCAGAAAGTCCTTTTTAAGTACCCATAGCAGCTACGTCACACTTTCGAATGTAATATACCGACCTGTTTCTTCCTGAAATTAAGGCCTATTTTTGACACTAGCGGACTTGGTCAGCAAGGGTCTGTTTGCCAGTCATAGTCTGCTTTTTATGTCCTACCTGCTTTGTCTGTTATTGGTTATTTTCCGGAAAGAGAGAAAACTTCCTTAATTTCTTGTATTTGTGGTCACCAATCCTGATTTTAAGGTTTCACTATCCTCATTTCTGCTTATTACTTTCGTCTTTCTTCGATTCACTCTCAATCCATATCTGTATACATTAGGTTGTTCGTTCCATCAGCGCATCTTGCAGTTCTCCTTCACTTTCAACGAGAACAGCAATATCATCATCGAATCTTATTATTGATATCCTTTGATCCTCAAGTTTAATCCTACTATTGAAACTTTGTTTTATTTCTGTCACTGCTTCTTCGATGTATAGATTGAATAGTTGAGCGAAGGTTGTATCCGTGTCTTACACGTTTTTTAATATTAGCACTTCGTTCTTGGTCTTCCAGTGTTATGGTTCCATCTTGTTTCTTTCCATCTGGTTTCTTTCCTTCTTTTTTCTTACATATACTGTATATTATCTGTCTTTCCCTACATCTTAGTGCTCAGAGCCATTTGAGCCTACATCTTACCCTCATTTTCCCGTAATTTCGAATACCTTACACCATCTGACATTGTCGACTGACGAATGCTTTTCCAGGTCGACAAATTCTATGAACGTTTCTTGATTTTTCTTTAGTCTTGCTTCCTTTATCAACGGCGTTAGAACTGCCCGTCTGGTGCCTTTGCTTTCTTAAAGGCAAACCGATCGTCATCTAACACAACCTAAGTTTCTGATCCATTCTTCTGTATATTACTGTTACCAGCAACTTACAAGCATGAGCTGTTAAGCTGATTGTGCGATGACTCACGTCCTAGTCGGCACCTGCTATCTTCAAAATTGTATGGATGATGTTTTTCCGAAAGTCTAATGATATATTAATAGTTTCATGTATTCTAGATAGCAACGCGAATAACTGTTTTGTTGCCATTCCACCAAAAGTTTTTAAAAATACTGATATAATGTTATCTATTCCTTCTGCATCATCTGATCGGCCAAAGCTCTTGTAAATCCGGATTCTAATACTGGTTTCCCTATGTCTTTCCTGTCGGACCCCGTTTATTCTTTCATCACGTCAGCCGCGCGGGCTTAGCCGAGTGGTCTAGGGTGCTGCAGTCATGCACTGTGTGGCTGGTCCCGGCGGAGGTTCGAGTCCTCCCTCGGGCATGGGTGTGTGTGTTTGTCCTTAGGGTAATTTAGATTAAGTAGTGTGTAAAATTAGGGACTGATGACGTTAGCAGTTAAGTCCCATAAGATTTCACACACATTTGAAATTTTTTTTTTCATCACGTCGTCAGACAAATCCTTCCGCTCATGCAGGACTTCAGCGTACTCTTTGTACTAACCGCTGTCACCTGTGCATTTAAGTGAGGAATTCCCATTACGCTCTTAATGTTACCGCCCTAGTTTCAATTTCACCGAAGGCTTTTTGACCTTTTTGTATGTTGAGCCAGTCTTTCCGACAATTGTTTCTTTTTCGATTTTTTCACATTTTCTTGCACTCATTTCGCCTTAGCACGACTGCCCTTCCTATTTATTTCGTTCCCAAGTGACTTGTATTTCTGTATCACGGAATTTGCCTCAATATTTTCGTGTTCCCCTTACAACATCCCAGCTCCTCCACCAAATTATAACATCCCACCTCCTCCACCAAATTGTAACATTTCAGCTCCTCAACACCAAATTAAAACGTTGCATTAGGAGGTGTCTGCTTCGTGCAAAAGGTCTTGAGTTCATATTGACGACAGCAAGTAATTCTTCATTACAGACGTTTATTTACAAACAGAACTGACAGACTTCACAGACTCAACAACTGACTCTCAGAGCTAACCGCACTGCATATCTGAACTGGCAACTGACAACTCCTAGGTGTATTAATATCTTTCCAAACAATGAGAGTCTTTGACAATGTTTTGTTTACAATACGATAGCAATTCACGACTTAAAACTAAATTAGACATTACAGAATTTTAGTACAGATTAAAGTAAGTAAAAGGATCATTACATATAAATTCTTACAAGCATAATTTCCAAATAGATTTTATAACATTTTTCTACCAGCTTCTGGATAACCTTCACCAGATTTGTACCGATGTTTCCAGGAATATCTTGACATTTGATTCTGGATATTTCTTGAGTGATTTAGAACAAATATTTATATGTAAAATGATTTAAATCGTGTTTCAAAACGTAAATAAATCTTTTTAGCAATACTTCTTGATACAAATCGTCTTTCGAAATTAGGTTATGAAACAGTTTTCACAAGTTTTCGTATTTTTGCGATCATAATATAGAATTTCTCCATAGAAAGTTCCAGAAGTGTGCAATAAACGTTCATTTACAGGCTTTCTCTTTAGCTGGTGAGTTTTTAAAAGTATCTTGTCCATATTATACGAAATAATTTAGCTCAAAACTGATAATTTATACAATTAATCAGAGCTACAGCAAACAGTGAGTCTTTCTTTTACAAAATGAAATATAATTACAAAATTGACTGAAAATAGGTTACTAACACTAATATATATTTACATTAATTCTATTTTTGTTCTTTCTGTGCAAAATGTCCCAATATTGACACAGTACAATATTTAAACATCACCAAAGTTTCCCTTTACATTTTGCATATCTGTATCGACATCCCCTAAAAGTCTACAGTATCGAATACTTCAATATGTCCCAATATGTCCTGTAATGTTACACCCTTTTTACGCCGATGAATTGAAGTACTTCTTCTGTTACACATGGTTTCTTCACAGTTACCTTCTTTGTACCTCTTTTTCTCTGCCCAGTCCTGTGAATACGCTTTATAGAGATGTCCATTCCTCTTCAACTCAACTGCCTAGTGAATTCTGAATCGCTAGAGTTTCTGTAGCCTCAGAGAGCTGCAACCGTATCTCTTCGTTCCTTTGTGCTTGGGTATCTCACGTCCTTGTGCATTGATCCTTCCCGTGTAGTCTCTTAAACTCCAGCCTACTCTTCAACATTTCCAAATGGTAATCTGAATCTGTGCGTGCTCCTGAGTACGTCTTACAGCTTAACATCTGATTTTGGAATCTCTGACTGAACATGATGTAATGTATCTGAAATCATCTATTACCTTCGGCCCTTTCCCAAGTACGCCTCATCCTCTTGTAATTCTTACTAAGCTTATATTTATTGCAAAACTCAATTATTCTTTCTCCTCTCTCGTTCCTACTACCAAGTAGTAATCCTTTATTCTGCATCTTCCGCTACAACCGCATTCCAGTCACTCATGACTATTAGATTTTCATCTCCCTTTACATACTGAACTACGTCTTTAATGTTCTCATAGACTTTCTCGACCTCTTCATCCCCTGCAGGCGATGTCGGCATGTACACCTAAACTAGTGAAGAGCTAATATTCCGTTGACAAAACGCAAGAGGGGGAGTACACTTGAAAAATACTGACAGTTACGGTACAGTTCAAGCTGCATTGCATCACGATCAGACAGATATTCAGAAATCAAATTTCGTATTGTAAGCCGTACCCACGAGCAGATATAGACTCAGATGACAATGTAGTAATGGTGAAGAGAAAATTCGACGTTAAGATAATCGACTGGAAAAGCCAGTGTGGAAGGAAGTGGGATGCTAAATTACTGGGAAATGATCAATGCGTTTGAAGTTCGCTAAAGAAGTGGATGCCGCGAATCCCAATGTTAAACGCAGAGGTGATAGCGGATAGGTGAAAAGAGGCGGCCGGAGGCCTCTATGAGTGGGAGGACTTGTCAGGGGACGTGATGGAAGAAGAAATTGGAGTGATGGAAAAATTAGGGCCTCCTCTATTTGAATCAGTGTTTATAAGAGCTCTGGATGAGTTGAGATCGAATAAGGCACAATATATAGATAACAGTCCGTCGGATGCTCTAATTTCGTTAGGGGACGTGGCAACAAAATAACTATTCGAGTTGGTGTGTAGAATCTATGAAACAGTTGGATCATCATTAGACTTCCGGAAAAATATCAGCCACACAGTGCCGAAGACAGCATGGCCAGATGCAGACGGTTCCACAAGAAAGTGTACCCGTTATTTGTATGAAATAAAAGACACTATCATAAATATATGTTTACATGAAAATATATGTTATTACTAACAGCACAATTACCTTATAGTTAATCCAATCGCTGCCATTATCGATTATAGCTTGGCACCTTTCTGGCATGCTTTTTCACGAGATTTTCTGTATACACTCTTGGTTACGGTCTCCATATCACCCGGACTTTATATGATAGGTGTTTCAAAGTATTTATTGGTTCTTCTTTAAACTTTATCTTAATATACGACCAAATAAATTCGGTAGCACTTGTATCCGGAGACATTGCAGGCCAATCCATTGTGGGCATACCATTGTCTTGTTTCCATGCTGTAGAGAGACGTCTGCGATGCTTCATTATCCTCTTCAAGCACTTAGCTTGCCTCGTTCGAACCAAATAGCTTGTTAACGGTCCTGAGAAAGCATTTTTGATAAATACTGCACATTTTTTCAGCGTTTAAATTTGCTGTAAATACTTGCAGATAGCGAAAACAGCAACCGACGAAACAAAACATTCAGCTCTCACGCTGTTTATCTATACACCGTGCAAAAGCATATTGAGTGCAGATTCGCAACCACTAACAGAAACGTCACTGTGGACGTTACGTTTAACATTATGGCGTACACTTTCTTGTGGAACTGACCGTAAGTACAGCCAATACAGCCAGCTTAACATGTCAGGCATGAAAGAGCAGTGTACAGAAGAATGGAAAAGAAAACTGAGGATCAGTTGGACGACGAGCAGCTTGACTTTACGGAATGTTATGTTGGTTATGTTGGGTAATGTGGTTATGTTGGATAATGTGCATTCGTGAAGCCTCTCCATCCAATCGAGGTATTTGTATGGAATGATCCCTTTCTTCATCACAAGCTCACACTTTGCATAATCAGGATATGTAACTCTAGTGACATGCAAATTCTTCTCACTTATAGTTGCAAGTTTATAAAGAGTTGCGTATAGGATCCGAAGTGAATCCATAAATCGAATCGACAGTTTTGGCGTGATTTTCTTGAAAAATGAATGTACTTTTCATCGGTATCAGGAAGGACACTGACCTTGTCACCCTTCAAACAGAAATCATCTAAGGTCTGAACGAGAGAATGCGTTTCGTACCCACACAAATTAATAAAGAAGATATATATGCGCTGTGGCAACTGGTACTGCGAGTTGCGTGATTGTGAGATGCATCACAGAATTTCCCAGGTAGGTGACAAAGTCCCATGTGCAGTTCCAGCTTCTCTCCAACGGCAGCCCACATACGTACGCCTGCTCATACAAGGCAATATTCTCATGTGAGTCGGTCATGGAGTCGAAGTTGTGATACACCCCATCAACTATTCACACACATTTTTCGAGATCAGAGAGCAACCATCTAACAGTATTCAAATTTGTTGCAACTAGGGTCATATGAATATACAAACTGATACTATTCTGCATGTGATTCTGTAAAAGTTGTATGAGAGGCCGAGGGATCGCCTTCATAACCCACCACAGAAGCTAAGAAGCACTCGAAGTCGGCATACACAATGAAGGGCCATCATTCCTGGTAGTGGGAGCTCTTAAACGTTTTATCCTTATAGGCATTTCTACATGTACAAGGTATAAAGGTGGGGTACTTGGCTAAGCACCTTATCTGACCTTCTTTCCTGCATGACAGAAAAATGGCTGAGTATGACAGCCTTGACACAAGTTGCGAACCACTCTGTCATTGAATAGTCTGGCGATGTCATGCCAGTTCTCCTCCAGAACTTAGATGACTCTCTTCTCCTCGCCAGAATCTCCTCGGAGACTATATGAGGGCACACCAGAGATGGCGTGATACTGTGAGTAGTTGACAATTTTGGTCTGCTTCCTCTTGGTATGTGTCGAGAAAAGTGGCAGGATCTCAGTACCCGCAAACAAGTTGTCAGTGCAGGTTTGTGAGGTAATATAAAATGGCCAAATTTCTTCTATAAAAGGCTATCCGCTGTGGAGATCGTCAGAGTTTCAGTGCAGGTCATGAAGCCTGTCTATATCCGTATGTGTGTTCTGGACTTCGCCAAACTTAACAGGTAAAGCCTTCACTATGACTTGCCAAAAGGCACCCACTCCAAGTTACTGGATACAGAGAGTTTATCTACTGGGTAAAGGCAGCAATCAACATAAAATAACTAGATGCAATCATCAGCTCCAATGATGAAGGGTAAGTGACAAAGATGCCCACGATCGCTCTCAACTTCTATTTGAGTCTTGGGGTCAATTCCACAATGCCAAGTCTTGAAGGCGATGACATCTCTGTCAGCGAAAGATTCAAGTCCAGCAAGAGAAGCATTTTCACAACGGACGATGGCTAGGGTGAACCAATCACTACCAGAATTTGCAGTAGTGACGTCCAAAGTAAAATTAACCCTGCAGCCACGAAAGAATATAGGTCCATTTAATATAACTGCTTGTGCTGTTCCATTTCCTCCAAGTTTATTCTCGAGGCTAATAATATATTTGTGGACAGGCATGCGGTGTCGGCGTTGACGATACACAAGTCGACGAGGCTTAGTGCTTCAATGCTGTAGCAGATAGAGCTCACAGCGGGATGGTTTCGCTTGGTGTACTTGTTGAAAATGTATCTGTAACCAGAATTATTACTTTGTACTATAATTATTAATAAAGTATGATCCCTGAGCCTAGTAACCGGGGAGTGTACACCGCGAACCGGGGGCTCAAGGATGCAACAGTTTGAAAAATTACGAAACATAATGCTGGGCGCCTAGCGAGTCAGTGATGCAACCAGCACGACTTGGTTCGGCGTCAGTCCGACGCACCAGACTACGCGTGCTGCTAGAGCGACTACGGGATAACCTCCGCCTGCTGGTGCCTGCAGAGTCTTAAGTCCGTTATCAGCGCGTTACGTAATCAAGGTCACTCGTCTCCTATATAAGGGGACAGTGCACGCCGGCGGAACCATTCCGCTGTGAGCTCTATCCGCCACAGCATTGAAGCACTATGCCTCGTCGACGTGTGTATCGTCAACGCAGACACTGCATGCCTGTCTACAAACATATTATCAGCCTCGAGGATGAACTTGGAGGAAATGGAACAGCCCGAGCAGTTACATTAAATGGACCTATATTCTTTCGTGGCTGCAGGGTTAATTTTACACTGGACGTCGCTACTGGAAATTCTGGTAGTGGTTGGTTTACCCTAGCCATCGTTCGTTGTGAAAGCACTTCTCTTCCTGGACTAAGAGAACTACCAACCCACTTTAGTACTGTTAGACCAAATGTTGAACCTTGCACCCCCCCCCCCCCCCCCCTAAAGGCAGTGCAGTACAAAAAAATAGTGCACTACTTGTACCAACGCTCCTCCTGGCTCGCAAATGCTTGCTACTGCAACAGCTTAAAACTCACTATTCAAAGAATAAAATGGGATAAACGTTCGCTAGCAATTCTATTTTCAACGATCTGTTGCCAGAAAAACACCAAGGACGAAGCCGTCGAACAGAGGCAGTAGAGCACGAGTCGCAGAGTACGAACTGCACCACAGTGGCGCTGGACTGCCTTTTAAATGCTCGAGTCAGGCCGTAAGAGCGTTGCGAGCTAGGAGGTTGCAGCGACACTGTGCCGTAATTGGGAGACGAGGAGAAACGTGGAAGCCGACGGCTCGCCTGCCGGCGGTAGGGCGCGGCAGAAAGGCAGAGGGGCAGAGAGAGCTCCTCCCAACGGTCGCCCGTTAGTGGCCAATCGCGCGGCGACCCCTTGTTTCGTGCCGCGTTTCGGTCAATTACGCGGCTTCAGGTGTGGGCTCGCGCGCCCCTGATTGCCGCCTCCATTAAACAATCCCATTAGCCGGCCAGATTGTAAGTGGCGCAGCGAGAGTCTAATGACGTGCGCCCGACTCCAGCCAGCCGCCAATAAAGCTCCGCGGGTTCAGCCGACCTCCGCCACCTCTGCCACTGTGCCTGGCGCTGCGCGGCTCCGGAGGGTGGAACCAGCAAGTGGCTCACAGGTCGCATTCTAATGGTCTCATAACAAATTCAGACAGGACGGTAGATCTGCTCTCTTCCGAAGTAAGAGCGATTTCAGGTGTGCCGCAGGAAAGTGTTGCTATTCACACTATACATAAATGACCTTGTGGATAACATCGGAAGTTCACTCAGGCTTTTTGCGGATGATGCTGTAGTGTACCGAGAGATTGTAACAATGGAGAATTGTACTGAAATGCAGGAGGATCTGCAACAAATTGACACATGGTGCAGAGAATGGCAATTGAATCTCAATGTAGACAAGTGTAATGTGCTGCGAATACATAGAAAGAAAGATCCTTTATCATTTAGCTACAATACAGCACGTCATCAACTGGAAGCAGTTAATTTCATAAATTATCTGGGAGTAAGCTTTGGTAGTGATTTAAAATGGAATGATCATATAAAGTTGATTGTCGGTAAAGCAGATGCCAGACTGAGATTCATTGGAAGAATCCCTAGGAAATGCAATCCGAAAACAAAGGAAGTAGATTCCAGTACACTTGCCACTCACTGCTTGAATATTGCTCACCAGTGTGGGATTCGTGCCAGATAGCGTTGATAGAAGATATATAGAAGCCCCAACGGAGAGCAGCGCGCCTCGTTACAGGATCATTTAGTAATCGCGAAAGCCTAACGGAGATGATAGATAAACTCCAGTGGAAGACTGTGCAGGAGAGACGCACAGTAGCTCGGTACGGGATTTTGTTGAAGTTTCGAGAACATACCTTCAACGAGGAGTCAAGCAGTATATTGCTCCCTCCTACGTATATCTCGCGAAGAGCCCATGAGGATAAAATCAGAGAGATTAGAGCCCATACAGAGGCATACCGACAATCTTTCTTTCCACGTACAATACGAGACTGGAAGAGGAGAACCGATAGAGGTACTCAAAGTACCCTCCGCTAAACACCGTCGGGGGCTTGCGGATTATGGATGTAGATGTACTACAGCTGAAAATGACACTACTGTGGTACAAGTTTTAGAAATATCGAGCCTAGTCCATCCCCGTGGGTTTCCCACGGGGATTAGTCATTGATTCACAACTGTTCTTACTTCGTGTTTTCGAAATTGCATTTTTTTGTATTAGGAAAAAGAAACAATCTACCCGACGATGCAAGCATTGTTTTGAAGCTAAGCGAAGATGTAACAACAGAGAAAACAGGACAACGTTTTTGAGAAAGTTACTGATTATTTGTACAAATGAGGTAGCTTTATTACCAGTATCCTATGGAGAAATACATCCACGGTAGAGGCAGACAATCATTCAGATTTGGCACAACTCTTAAACATAGAAAGCTCTTGACCGCGCAATTCTTTATTAAGCGTCACACGTTTCGTAATACCATCATCAGACTGAAGTTGTGGAATAAAGTATACAAGGAATTTAACGATGGCAGGTATGTACATAATAGCATAAGTATGCTTTTTAGTGAGCCATATACAGAATTTTCGCTTAATATCGTACTCACATTTAACAGAAACTTTAGTAAAAAAACTCACGATTATGGGCACATAGCCTGAATGTAATACAGATTTCATGTCATATAGGAATATTTGGTTTCGGTTTGGGGTGTTTGGGGGAAGAGACCAAACTACGAGGTCATCGGCCTCATCGGATTAGGGATGGACAGAGAAGGAAGTCGGCCGTGCCCTTTCAAAGTAACCATCCAGATATTTGCCTGGAGCAATTTTGGGAAATCACGGAAAACCTAAACCAGGATGGCCACCTCGCTCGGTAGGAATATTTGACAGTGCCATTGTCTATTCGAAGAGAACCAGTGCGAAGCTGACTGTGGTGATTAGGCTATATAAGAAGTAAATGAAGGCCAGTAGGTGGCGCTAACATTCACGATGGAAAGGAAATCAGAAACTAACTGTACAAATAACTATGAACAGCGATTAACTACATTTCAGATTATCAGGGACAACTTGACAAAGATATATTTACGCTTAAAAGTAGCTTACCTTTTAAGCAGCTGGGACTATTAAGCACTGTCTGACAGTAAATTTATGCATTCTGAAATTTGTTATCAATAATCCATTTCAGTTTGAGGGAAACAGAAAAATTCAAAAAATATACGACACTAGAAGAAAAAATGATTTGCAAATACACATTAAGGAATCCAACTTTGGCAGAGCGAAGGATGAAATATCAAGCTTTTTGACAATCTACCAATGGAAATAAATTACCTATCATATAACAGAATGTATTCCAAATATAAACTAGAGCTGTTTCTTTCCATACAACAGGAATTCTTGAATGGAAAAAGTAATTTTAATAGAAGAAGCCTATGAGAGGCCTGAATGTAGCCGCATCTTTCTTTAATATACATGTAGGTATTCCATGCTTGTTCCGTTGACACGTTCCAAATCATAGCGACTATAGTGAATTTTATCTATGGAACAAGTAACCAAGAGAACAAATCCCTTATCCAAGTCTTTTATAAGTGTTTAAATAGTTAACTTATATTACTGGAGTTAAATTATTAATTTGTAAGGTGAAATGTTACAATTTCTTTATGACTCATCATGTATCTGTACTCTGTACAGTGTTCGTCTCACATTATCGTTGTTCAAAACAGTTTTAGAACATTCCCGAAAGCTATAACCTTCTACAGTTTCAATAATAGTTTTCTCGAGTGAATGGACGTGTCTTCTTTCATTAATATCTTTTCCATCTCCAACTCAAGATACTTCGATGAAGCTGTGTTTTTGTTTCCTATATCACATTTTTACTAAACACCTACATGGCTAATTTGTCTCTTATCCAACAGCATTGATTCATTTGTCGAGACCTAAATCCGAAACGGTTTACTCTTGACGTATTCGGGTTTAGTTGCTTTGTAAAGAAGAGCCAATTCTGCTGAACTTATAGTTATTAGCTTTCTTTGTATGACACACGCGACGTAATAAACAAAAAATGGGAGTGTTTGTTGAGAAGAACAATGACAAATCAAGATCAGCCTTTGAGAAGCATGTACAGAAATTTATGAATGATTAACAACAAACGCGTAGCTAATTCCAAATGTTCATAAGTGGTCATAACAAAAGAAGCAGCAAAGACAAGGCATTGTCCATTATACAACATTGCGCTTGTATCGCTGTAGAAAGCCTGGTTGAAACTATTATACAGAGTAATTATTATGTTGCCTATTTTATTTAACAGAATCAGAACGGTTTAACTTCATGTTGACTGAAATACTATGTGGTAAGAGAAGGTACAAAAGATATAGCACATCGCCATGGCAGTTTTCTAGATTTTCAATACTTATACCCT
This sequence comes from Schistocerca gregaria, assembly GCF_023897955.1. Taxonomy (NCBI): domain Eukaryota; kingdom Metazoa; phylum Arthropoda; class Insecta; order Orthoptera; family Acrididae; genus Schistocerca; species Schistocerca gregaria. The sequence continues at coordinate 180,034,919 of NC_064923.1, read as the reverse complement.
CTATGATTACAATATTTTAAACATTTGGATAGAGTTTTGAGCTCTTTTCCGTTCATTTCAGCAGCCTCTCCAATACAGCAGAACGATTGCCCATAAGTCACACTAATTCACAGGGAGGTATGAATTACCAGTAACTGCAACTCTTTCTGTAGAATCATTAATGTTAAAATTTTCATTGTTGGCTGCAAACGTCTCTAGGCTACTTTTTGGCGTTTCTTTTCCTTTTCTGTCAGGAGTCTTCTGACTCTCTTGATGCTGCCCACCAGGAATTCCTCTCCTGCGCCAATGTCTTCATTTCAGAGTATCATTTGCAACGTACATCCTCAATTTTTTTCTATATATATTACAATGTCTATCTTCCTCTACATTTTTTACCTTCTGCATCTCCCTCCAGTACCATGGATGTTACTTCCTGATGTCAACATATGTTCTATCATCTTGTCTTTTCATCTATCCAGTGTGTTCCAGACTTTTATTTCCCCATAGATTCTGCGGAACACCTCCTCTTTCCTTATCTCATCAACCCACCCGAATTTCAACATCATTCCTTAGCACTACACCAGAAACACTTTGATTCTGCTCTGTTCCCGTTTTCCCACAGCACAGCACACGATTCACAACCATGCAGTGTTGTGCTCCAAACACAGATGCCATCCTCAAATTAAGGCCTACATTTGATTCCAGTAGGCGCCACTTGGCCAGGAACGTCGCCACTGCCTGTGCTAATCTTCTCAAGTCATGGTATTTTGATTCCAGAGTGGCAGAATTCCTTAACTTCGTCTACTACATCACAACAAATTATTAGGTTAAGTTCCTCTCTATTCTCATTTACGCTATTTCTCATTACTTTTGTCGTTTTCTGGTTTATTCTAAATCAATATTCCGTACTCATTAGACTTTTCCCTGAATTAAGCAGGTTCTTCTTGACTTTCATGCCATTAGCGAATCTTATTATTGATACATCTCACCCTGAATTTTAACCTGCTTTTGATCATTTCTTTCATTTCCCTGTTTGCTTCTTCAGTATACGTAATCTTGTTAGTATCACCATATTAGACCCGGCGTGAAACTAAAATGATTCATACAGTTGTTTCGAGGGTTCCTAAGCAAAAAGGTTTCTCTTCGACGAGAGAGCAGATGTCCACGGCCGGCAACACGGATTCAGTGTCGTGTTTCACTGAAGTGCACTAAGTATAGCGCTCCTAGACATTTGTAAATCCAGGGCATCGATCAGACTCGTTCCTAAGTAATGAGGGCCTCCAGCTTCCTGCAGCCTCGTGACCCAACTGCTTGTACCACGGTTTTCATGTCACCGTGCATATGCAGATTTTATCTCTTGTGTTTATCGACGTAAGTCCTCGCATCAGTCACGGCAGCTTTGCCTTATTTCATACTACAGTAGTGCCTTGAACCTCACAAGACGGAAAAGAGGGCTGGAAGTAAATTTTCTTCAACGCTACATGAATTGATGCATGCTGTGGTGAACATGTAGTGTGGATACTTTTTTCCCGTAGCTCTCAGTCACAAAATAAAGTGCTGCATATCTTCTGGAAACGTATTTGTAATTCAACTTTCAATGCAGAACGTCTGTAGCCGACTTCCTATGCAGGTTGGGCGCTGACTTTGAACACAGTATGTACACCTCCTGTAACACATTCACGAGTTTTCATTTACACTACTGGCCATTAAAATGGAAACACCAACAAGAAATGCAGATGATAAACAGGTATTCATTGGACAAATATATTATACTAGAACTGACATGTGATTACATTTTCACCCAATTTGGGTGCATAGATCCTGAGAAATCAGTACCCAGAACAACCACATCTGGCCGTAATAGCGGCCTTGATACGACTGGACATTGAGTCAGACAGAGCTTGGATGGCGTGTAAAGGTACAGCTGCCTATGCAGCTGCAACACGATGCCACAGTTCATCAAGGGTAGCGACTGGGGTATTGTGACGAGCCAGTTGCTCGGCCACCATTCACCAGACGTTTTCAATTGGTGAGAGATCTAGAGAATGCGCTGGCCAGGGCAGCAGTTGAACATCTTCTGGATCCAGAAAGGCCCGTACAGGACCTGCAACATGCGGTCGTGCATGATCCTGCTGAAATGTAGACCTTCGCAGAGATCGAATGAAGGGTAGAGCCACGGGTGGTAACACATCTGAAATGTAACATCCACTGTTCAAAGGGCCGTCAATGCGAAGAAGAGGTGAACGAGACGTGTAACCAATGGCACACGATAGCATCAGGAACGGTGATGGGCCAGTATGACGCATAAACGCTTCGAATGTGCATTCACCGCGATGTCGCCAAACACGGGTGCGACTATCATGATGCTGTAAACATAACCTGGATTCATCCGAAAAAAATGACGTTTTGCCATTCGTGCACCCAGTTTCGTCGTTGGGTACACCATCGCAGGCGTTCCTGTCTGTGATGCAGCGTCAAGGGTAACCGCAGCCACGGTCTCCGAGCTGATAGTCCTTTCTCCTGCAAACGTCGTCGAACTGTTCGTGCAGATGGTTGTTTTCTTGCAAACGTCCCCATCTATTGACTCAGGGATAGAGACGTGGCTGCACGATACGTTACAGCCATGAGGATAAGATGCCTGTCATCTCAACTGCTAGTGATACGAGGCCGTTGGGATCCAGCACTGCGTTCCGTATTACACTCCAGAACCCACCGATTCCATGTTCTGCTAACAGTCATTGGAAACTCGACCAAAGCGAGAAGCAATGTCGCGATTCGATAAACCGCAATCGCGATAGGCTACGTTCCGACTTTTATCAAAGTCGGAAACTTGATGGTATGCATATCTCCTCGTTACACGAGGCATTACAACAACGTTTCACCAGGCAACGCCGGTCAACTGCTGTTTGTGTATAAGAAATCGGTTGGAAACTTTCCTCATGTCAGGACGTTGGAGGTGTCGCTCCCGGGGCCAACCTTGTGTGAATGCTCTGAAAAGCTAATCATTTGCACATCACAGCATCTTCTTCCAGTCGGTTAAATTTCGTGTCTGTAGCACGTCATCTTTGTGGTATAGCAATTTTAATGGCCAGTAGTGTACTTAACTGCTTGACCAATAAAAAAGATACAACAACATCACGAGTCAACGAATACCAGACATGAATAGCTTGAGGCCTTCAGTTGTTTCAGAATTCAGTAGCTGTACTTCGTCTCCCGAGTCAGGTGTTACGTTTCGAATTCTTTTAGCTCGACCAGAATGCCAAAGTAACGTCCATTTAGGATCACTTGCGATCGGCATAAGCAACATACAAAATGTACAGAAACCATCCCTAATGCGTGTTTTACTACACAAGTGAATCTGTCTTGGGTTCGCAGAACTAATTTTTTCAGAGCCTTAACTACTTGGTAATTACTTAAAACTCGTAATTGTAGTTGTGGACATTATTAGGCTAGTTGATCAGTTCTTTGTCCGCCCCCGGTAGCTGAGTGATCAGCGCGACAGACTGTGAATCGTAAGGGCCCGAGTTCGATTCCCGGTTGGGTCGGAGATGTTCTAAGCTCAGGGACTGGGTGTTGTGTTGTCCTAATCATTATCATTTCATCCTCATCGAGGCGGAAGTCGCCGAGGTGGCGTCAAATGGAAAGACTTAAACCAGGTGGGCGGTCTACCCGACGGGAGGCCCTAGTCACACGAAAATATTTATATAAACAAAATATCAGTTCTTTGCATTTTTGTTTCACATGTTGGTATTTGGCTGCTATAGATTTACTTATCGATTGTCGTTCATCTGCAGTTTACAGTTGCTATTTGAGTTTACATATTGTCATTTTGTTATTTGGAGATAATGAATGAAACTATGGACATTAGAAAATGGAGTGCTGTGAGTAGAAATAGGAACATTTCCGACAACTTTTTCTGTTTGAGCTCAGTATGTGGGTGACAGCAGCGGAGGCGGCCAGATATTTTGCAAAAATAGACAGAATGTCTCAAGAGATAAACGCAATCACTGTTTTTTACAATGTTATTTATCGTCCGTCCTGTTTTGCAGAAAATGTTGAGACGCAGTATGTGAAGGTTGCCGTGTACGGACATTTTACTCCTGTAAACAAAGTTGCAGATCTGAAGATAGTTCTAGAGGAACCGAAACCGGTCATGAGAATAATCATATTTTGCAATCAAGACGGATTATAAATAACATTCGCAGCCAGAAACGTTTTCGCCTTTTATGGGGATAAAGTTGTTGGACATAGCACCCCAAGCAAATTGTTTTCATATTTTGATGGGAGATTGTTATCACATTGTGACTCTCCACATTTACGAAGACGTACGGTGCTTGATCAAGAACATTTAAACTCGTTAATGCACTGTGATTCATGTCAGAGTACTTAAGAACTGGCAAATATCATTCCACATTTACATGATATGGGAAAGCTTAAAAAATAGGGTGTCTGGGTACCTCATACTCTAAGCCAAAATCACAAAAAATCATGGGTTTGACATATGAGGATCTATTTACTCGTCATCAATTGGCTCGTGAACAACACCGACCATTCTTGTGCTTTCTCTGTTGATCTATTGTGGACATGGGAAAGCGGATGGTCAATTATTTAACAACGAAATTCGCCAAACAGCCGTGAAACTGAGATCTTATTTTATTTAAAAGAAATGGTTCAAATGGCTCTGAGCACTATAGGAGTTAACATCTAAGGTCATCAGTCCCCTAGAACTTACAACTACTTAGACCTAATTAACCTAAGGACATCACACACTTCCATCCCCGAGGCAGGATTCGAACCTGTGACCGTAGTGGTCGCGCTGTTGCACACTGTAGCTCCTAGAACCGCTTGGCCACCTATGCCTGCTATTTTATTTTATTTTCGCTACCAGTTTCGGCAATTAATTGTGCCATTTTCAGGCCCCACATTCACTTCTCAAAAATAATCGGTACTAGCATGCTAGGGCCATATGTTTAAGGATGTCATGAATTCTTAGCTGAAGTACTTCCTTCGAACAAACAAATAATCCAAATAAGTACTAAACATAAGTCTAAAAACCAATAGGTCTGCCGTTACATCATATGCAGAAGATCAATCATGCCAATGTTACAACACTGCAAATAGATAAGGTTGTGATTAAGCTGCAACTTCACTGCTGGTAGGTCGTTGGCGGTTAACTGAGCACATATCGGGAATACGTAGGACAAGTCTGCGACAACTGCTGTGTAGTTTGTGGTTCGCCAGTCCTATTGCCTCTCAGGTACTTCTAGTTGGAAGCGTCCAGTTTTTTTTCATTTTTTTTTCCAACAGTAATCTGACTACTATGATGCGGCCGCCACGAATTCCTCCCCTGTGTCCTTTTTCATCTCAGAGTACCACCTACAGCCTACGTCCGTCCTCAGTTATTTGCTTCTATCTCAATCTCTTCCTTCCTCCACAGATTTTACCATCTGTAGCTTCTTCTAGTCCAATGGAAGATATTCAGTAATGTCTTAAGAGATGTCGTACCACCCTGTCCCTCCTTGTCAGTGGTTTCCTCATATTCCCTTCCTCGCCGATTCTTCAGAGAATTTACTCACACATTACTTTATCAGTCCACCTATCTTTTAACGTTCCTTGCAGCTTCACATCTCAAATACTTCGATTGTCTTCTTTCCCGATCTTTCCACTTTCCTTGTTTCACTACCATACAATGCTATGCTCAAAAGGTACATTCTCAGTAATTTCTTCCTCAAATTGAGGCCTATGTTTGGCAGTGGAAGACTAGGAATTCCCTTTTTGCCAGTGCTAGTCTGCTGGTCCCCTTCCTCTGTCCGGCACGAGTCGTTTTGCTGCCTAGCTAGCAGATTCCTTAGCTTCATCCACTTGGTAATCACCAACCCTGATGTCTTTCACTATTCACATTTCTGCTGCCTCTCATATTTTCGCCTTTCTTCAATTTGTTGCCGATACATTTTTTTTTTGGGTCATAGGTTTTCTGACTGATTTGATGCGGCTCGCTACGAATTCCTCTCCGGTGTCAACCTCTTCATCACAGAGTAGCACTTGCAACCTATGTCCAATTCCTCTCCGGTGTCAACCTCTTCATCTCAGAGTAGCACTTGCAACCTATGTCCTCAGTTACTTGGTGGATGTATTCCAATCTCTGTCTTTCACTACAGTTTTTGCCTTCTACAGTTCCCTTTAGTACAATGGAAGTCATTTCCTTAAGTCTAAACATATGCCCTATTACACTGTCCCTTCTCCTTATCAGTATTTTCAACATATTCCTTTCCCCTCCGATTCTGCGAAGGAACTCCTCATTCCTTACCTTATCAATCCATTCATTTCAACATTCGTCTGTAGCATCGCTTCTAAAATGCTTCGATTCTCTTCTGTTCCAGTTTTTCCACTGTACATGATTTTTTACTACCATACAATGCAGTACTCCAGACGTATTTTCTCAGAAGTTTCTTCCCCAAATTAATGCCTATGTTTGATACTAGTAGGAATGCCCTTTGCGCCTCTGCTAGCCTGCTTTTGACGTCCTCCTTGCTCCGTTCGTCATAGTTTATTTCATTGCCTAGGTAGCTGAATTTCTTAACTTCATCTACTTTGTGACTATCAGTCCTGATGTTAAATTTATCGCTGTTCTGATTTCTGCTACTTTCATTACTTTCGCCTTTCTTCGATTTACTCTCAATCCATATTCTACACTCTTTAGATTGTTCATTCCATTCAGCAGATCATGTATTTCTTTTCACTTGCACTCATCTGTGGTCATCGGTCCCCTAGCCTTAGAACTACTTAAACATGACTAACCTAAAGACATCACACACATCATAGGCCTCAGACGCACTTGATGTATACTGGGTTGCCTATTTCAAGGTACATGAAATGTTCTCTGGGCCAGTTTAATTTTTCCACCTCGTATAATAGCCGGTGTACATCCCTTGCAAACTGCGGGAAAACACTTGACTTGCAAGTGAAGTATGTGAAATATCTGTTCCTGGAAAGTGGTCCTCTGACACAAACATTCTGTTTTTAAAGGCGAGTCATTTCCGCAGGAGTTTCCTAATATCAATCGGAAGAGGTGGTTTGTGACAAGTCGCAGCTTACAGCAACTACTGCGAGCGTTAGCACGAAATGCCCCGTTGAAGTAGTGACAGGGTGACAATCATCGAACTATATGAAATAAAATCGTCATAATTTCTGAACGGCTTGCATTAATATGGTTAAACTGAACGGTTGGCGGCTGGGCCTGATGGGAATTAGTATGCGCTGTATGGTTTAGTATAACGGCGAAGTTCACTTTCAAAATGGTTCAATGGCTCTCAGCACTATGGGACTTAACATCTGAGGTCATCATTCCCCTAGAACATAGAACTACTTAATCCTAACTAAGCTAAGGACAGAAATCCATGCCCGAGGAAGGATTCGAACCAGCGTCTTTCATTTGTATGGGCTCGTCAATAAGCAATATTGTCGCATTTCGCGATCCAGAAGTCTCTTCACTCTCAGCGGGTGACTAACTGGTGTTAATGTGCATTAACGGAATAATCAGTGCGATATTTCTTGATGGAAGAGAAGATTTTGCAAGACGATTTCATCCTCATTATCCAAAGTTACTCTGATTTCGATAACATGTGGTTCATGAAAGACGGAGCTCCATCTCCTGAAGTAGGAGAGTGTTTGATTTCCCGGAGGAGCACTTTTGGTTTAGAATTCTGGCTGTATAGTGCGCAAAAGCCACTGGCATGGGCCTCGATAGGCCGCCATATTCTCCGTATCTGAATACATACGACTCCTTTTTGTTGGACTGTATTAAAGACATGGTGTACAGAAATAACCCCAAAATCATCGCTGAGCTGAAAACAGGCATTCAGAAGTTCATCCACAGCGCCGATGTTCCGACACTTCAGCGGGTCATGCAGAATTTCGCTATTCGTCTATTCCACATCATCGCTAATGAAGGCAGGCATATCGAACATGTCATAACCTAAGTCACTGTACTATCTATGACGTTTACATGTTTAAAACGTGTGCGCCGTGGTTTGCTACTAATTTACTTTGTTTTTTTATATGGTTAAATAATAGTCACTCTGTACAGTTTCTTAAGGAAGCTGACGCTTGCGTGTTAAAACAGTTTTGTGGAGGGGCTTTGGTAGCGCGAGACATCGGGAGTCAGCCGTGACGAGGTTAGGACGGGAGCCATAACGCGTGTGGAGTGGAGTCGAGGTTTCGTGCATGTTGCAGATATGAAATCGGGCGTGAATGACCTTCTGTGATCAGTAAAGTTGTTTTCCCGTTTTTGAGAGAAAGGGAACGATAAAATAAATGAGAATTTGCAAGGTAGACAAAGGTATCATATTGCAGTGTGCAGACATCAAGTAGCCACTGTAGTGTTTGATAACATCGAGGCGGAAATGCCGAGGTCTTGTAGAAGCAAATAAATTCCAGTTACCTCGGTGGAAACTTAAGTTATTAAATGTGGGTTGCTGCTTGTTATCCAGGTCCTTTTGCAAAGGAGATACTACTGACTAATTGGAGACGATGTAATGACTCTTTGCGGTTTTCGTTTTTTCCATTCAGTGATCAGATGTGAGATTCGTCTGAAATTAATTGGATTTCTACTATTATTTGGAGTATAGAAGCAGTGACGTTTCCAACCCTGTTTCACGCTTCAAAGCGAGGTAAACGACTCGTGTTCGGTTTGATAGAATTAGAATATGTGCAGTGCCGTATTAAGAGTGAAAGGGATGAAAAGAAACGTTTCGGAAGAAGTCTGTGCAGCGTGATTTGCCTCGCGAGGGCAATCTCACGCGCGGCATAGCGCTCGGAGAGCGTTCACTCTGTCCGCAGCACACACTGGGTCCCCAGAGGATACGGCAGCTCCAAGACCACAGCCGACAACCAAAATTTCGAAAACACTGTGCTGTACGTGTACCGGTGCTGTGGGCGTGGCTGAATGCCTGTATGGTTGACCGCCTTAATCCCGTTTCAGTACTTCACAGAAAAAAAATCAGTAGCGTTATTGGTTATAAACAGTCATGGTTGCAATTTTAGTTTCTTTTTATTTCTGAACTACGCGTTTCGCCTTATTTAGGCATCTTCGGGTTGATCTTAATTTAGTATTTCTTAGAGCGATTCTTTAGACAGTGTAGTCAAAGGGCATTGTCGAATACATCAAGCCAACATCACCTTCGTTAAACTCACTAAAAACTTTCTAGATGGACGTGAATGACTCAAAGACCTGCATAACGCGTTCCCGTTCACAGGAGCGAGTTTAACGAAGGCGATTTTGGCCTGACGTACTGGACGATGCCCTTCGGTTTCACTGTGTAAAGGATCGTTCTAAGAAATACCAATTTAAGACCAACCTGAAGACGCCTAAATAAGGCGAAACGCGTAGTTGGAAAATAAAAAACTAAAATTTGCAAGCCAGACTTTTTTTAACCAGTACTGTTAAGCACTGGTTTGTTGTATGCCAGAGATGGAGTAGAAAAAGTTTCATTAGCGTTCTTTTACATACAGACCAGACTTTTCAAAGTTTCGTAAATAGAAAAGAGCGACCGTGTTGGTACATTTGTGTTCGAAAGCATGTGTGTTCAGAGGGCTGCCTTGCATTAGATCTATTACCAGTTTTACGCACAACAGCGAATGAAATTGCATAACTGCAAGCAGAAGACATACACACGCACTAGGGCACAACAGACGGGAGAGAGATGGGGAGAAGTGACAGATAGTACAGAACAGATGGCAATGTTAAATCGCATTTCCTTTCATTTGTTACCCGTAATGCGAGTGGCAAACAAATTTCCAGTTAAAACCACACCGCCAGTGGCGAGGATCTGTCCTAGTGGTACGGCGGTAGGCTGGGGGTAGCGGTGTGGCGGTGATAGGTGGCTGGGGGGGGGGGGGGAGGGGTAAAGAGCAGGGGATGGGGGAGAGCGGGGGAGAGCGGGGGAGAGCGGGGGAGGGAGCAGGCAGCTGACGCAGCGCAGAGTGGCGCTGACAGCTCGCGTAATGGGCTGTGCCTGATGGAAATCATATCGTCATATTTTAGCCCACACCCATTTCCGGCCGCCTGACCGTAAAACGATTTGCTTTTATGTACTGGCGGTTGCATTCAGCGAACGCGAAGTGTATTTTTAAGTTTTGTTGTTGTTGTTTTTTTTTCATGCAACACTGAACTTAATGAGTCGCTCGGCATTAGCTGTGAGTTGTTGGCGAATGGAAACAGGTGTTAACCTACACCCAGATAACTAAATTGTAAATTTGTGGTAAGATCTTATGGAACTAAACTGCTTGGGTCATCTGTCCCTAAGCTTTCAAACTACTTAATCGAACTTAAACTACCGTACGCTATGAACTACGCACACACACACACACACACACACACACACACACGCACAGCACACACACCCATGCACGAGGGAGGAGTCGAACCTCCGACGGGGGGGGGGGGGGGGGGGAGCCACGTGGATCGTGACAAGACGCCTTAGAGCACGCGGCTACCACGCGCAGCCGCAAATAACTAATGGGTCTTCGAACAACAGAATAACCACAAACTTTCCTGAAATTCCGGACAGTTCGGAATGTTGAGAAAGTCCATTGATAAATTTACAGAGAAAAACCGTGGAATACAATGGAGAAAAGAGGGTACCCATACCGTTTAGTAAACCTTACGTTACCTTACCATTCATTAAATCTTACCTTATGAAGCATATACGTGAACACAACAAACACATTAGACATAAATGAAGAACTGGCAGAACCTGTTACCACTCATAGGGCAGTTGAAAACAGGCAACAATTGGCGAAGGGGGTTTTTAAGTAACCAGATCTGTAGATGCCAATGATATAATATTTTGATACAATTTGTAATACTCAGACACTAACAGGTTGGAGTTAGATCCACGGTATTCAATATTGACCAATGGTGGCTTCCGTGAAGGCGCGCACGTGATCCTACTGGCGCCACTTGCGCGCGTTGCATCATCTTTGGCCCTCATCGGATCATCTTGATAGGTTATGTGTTCCCTCTGTGGCTGTGTGGTTGGCGAGTGGTGTTAAGGACACTGAGCTGGACGGGTATGCCTGAGTACTCAGCGCCTTTGCGATTGTCGCGCGTGGTAGCCACGCGGTCTAGGGCGCCTTGTCATGGCCTGTGCGGCTGTGTGTGTGTGTGTGTGTGTGTGTGTGTGTGTGTGTGTGTGTGTGTGTTGTCCTTAGTGTAAGTTAGTTTAAGTAGTGTATAAGCCTAGGGATCGACGCCCTCAGCAGTTTGGTCCAATAAGATATTACCACAACTTTCCAAATTTCCGCTCTTGCGATTGCTGTGGGGTTAACACTGTTGATCGTTGGGCTATGGGGCACCGCGATCCCCTGCAGCGTTGGCCGTTGCTATCGGGGGGGTTTAGTGGGCAAGGAGCGGCTCTCATCGAGTACAAGCTAGTTACAAAGTGCGTCAGTCAATTGTGGTGTGCTAAATACGCCAAGATATATGGAACAACTTGTTACCGGCGATGAGCACCACAGCGGTATTATCCGTTGCCTCCCTGGAGACCTGAAGCTACAGACATCCTTGACATTTGTCTGAAATTATTTATGAATACTGTTTTGTAAGCACTGTATTGAAAGATTGTTAATTCTGCCCGTCCAGGACTCCAATTTTTTTAAGCCGTTCGGTGACCCGTCTGGGGCTGTGCGTCTCAATTTGGAGGTTTCTGTGTGCGTCAATTGAATTTGCAATGTTAATCTTGTACTTGAAATCTTAGTTTATTATTATGCTATTGACTGTAATTTCTGTCTGCTGTAGACCTCACGGCCCTTACTGGGACGAGTTATTCGATCTGGCCTGTAACTGGTGTGCACTCAATCTCGAAGATACGCACGTGTGGGTCATGTATGTGTGCATGCTTGTATTTGCACATGCCATTATGAGGAGCCCTTCGGGTATCGGTGCACAGAGTAATCGGCTATCTGCCATTTGGTGCGTATCCCAATTACAGTGTCTGTTAGCCCAAAAGAGGCACACTTTGATTTTTAAAATATTTTTTGTATTATTACGTAATTATTCTTTTAAATGACCTTGTACGTTGCTTCTTGTTATGGCTTGGAAGGTTAATTTGCAATGTTATGAGCGGGCCATTCTCATACTCAAGTTCCTATACTTGAATTTTCAATTGTCCGTCCAAGTGTTATTGAGCATGTTAGTTTTATCAAATTTGATTTTCTGTTTGTTGTTTAGTGTATGTTGGCAGCCTTACATGAGCACAGCTAGACGCGTTGCTGTTCTGCTGGACCGGGGTGGGGACGCGTTTTCCGTCTGCTTCGGCGGCGTTCTCGCCATCGCACGAGGCCTGAGTATTGGCAGGTAACATGAGATTCTTCGGATCATCCGTCCCAGCCTCAAGTTGAGCAGTATCTTATTATTCTTCTGGTGTCGTGCCACGGCGGAGGTGTCACCGGATTGGGAAGCAACTGACTCAGTAATTGTGTTATTGTAAGGCTCTTGTGTGCGTATGAAGAAAGTCTTTAGGGAAAGTGAGCACTGAGTTTCTCGATTTCTTTTAAAAATTAAGAGTTTAATTGCCATCTTCATTTTAACTGTGTTTTAGAAGCCCGGTAATTTATCTGGAAACTTAACGCTGGTTTATGTGGAACTGGCTTGTGGCCAATCAATGAAGTACTACTTTCGTTCGGTTTTGCTTGCGGGTAGCCTTTCGGCAGATTGGCCGTGTCTTGTCTAATCAGAGGAGAATAACAAGTGGAGATGTATGCTTTTTAATGTCTTTTATTTAATGTTTCTTGAACTTATATTCAAATTCAGTTGTGGGTTAGCCCACAGCTATGGTCTACTAGCCGGGGTAGAGTGCCGCTGAGGATTTATTTAATTAATTAACTGTTTGTAATCGGGTCTCCATTGTGTTGCACAGTTGACATTTTTGAGTACCAGTGTTAATTTTTTGAATAATGCGAATGTACCTACACATTGTAAATTTAATTTTAAAAATCTTAATCCATGCTATGTATTTCGCAAGAACCACGTTGTAAATTTAATTTTAAAAATCTTAATCCATGCTATGTATTTCGCAAGAACCTTGATAACAGTCAGTTGATCATGATCGAAGTATTATTAAAGAAAATACTGGGAATGATAAAAGCTGCAATTTGGGTGACCCTTTCACATCTTTTCCTTAAATTAATCTCGATCCTTGTTCTTGTTCCCATATTTGTACTGTGTTTAATTTTGCCCATTCCATAAACTGTAATTTGTAACATGAAACACGCTTTTTGCACGAGATATTTGACTAGCGTTCCGTTAGACAGTTCTTAACGAATGTCACGAAATCACAAAATGGGGTAACAATACAACCTGTAATAGAGCAATATTTTGTATTTTGATCATAGTGTTTGACATCGGCCAATGCGTAAACCGTAATTCACAATGTAAAAAAAAAAGTTTGGTGCGCTACATAAATGAAGAGTGCTCAGTTGGAAAGTTTCTCAGTCAATGTCAAGTCATCACAAACTTCAACATTATAACAACATAACCCGTAATAATGTTATATTCTGTAGTTAACTATTTATTGCAATGAATGTTGTCTATTGCGTAAAGTGCAACTTGAATGTTAAAAAAACAAGTTTGGTGCGCAACGTTAGTTCACTTAAGTTTCATCTTTGCTTATAATGTTTGGTTACCTAAGAACTAGTGTTTTGTGCAGACACTTGTCAGTTATTTCCTGAAGGTGGCCCAGTAAGCTGAAAACTAGTTGGAAATAAACAAATATCAGCAGATCAAAAACAATGTACATGTTTTCAACGCAAAATAAAACAAAGCCTTTTATAGGATGGGGCCTCTCCTGCACTAAATAACAGTGAACAGTAGAACAGGGCCGGCCTCTGAGGCCGAGAGGTTCTAGGCGCTTCAGTTCGGAACCGCGCTGCTGCTGCGGTCGCAGGTTCGAATCCTGCCTCGGGAATTAATGTGTGTGATGTCCTTAGGTTAGGTAGGTTTAAGTAGTTCTACGTCTAGGGGACTGATGACCTCAGATATTAAGTCCCATAGTGCTTAGAGCCGTTTGAACCATTTTGAGTACAATAGTACAGCTCAGCCATTTAAATTGTCTGGGGAGTGATATGACATACAAGCATGGTGTATGACAAACTTACAGACAAGAAAGTAGCTTCACTTGGAACCAAAATGCGAAACAATAAACAGTTGGCTTAGAACCAAGACATAGAATACAACAGGACTGAAGTTTTACAGAGTAATGACGGTCTGCTGAATTGCGTTGTGGCTCTTGTACAGATGGCAAGAGAGAAAGATCGGTGCTGTTGAAATGACATTTCTTATGGTTGTAAAGGGCTGTACCACAATAGACAGATTAAGAAACAGCGAGTGCAGGAAAGAATTAAATGTATTTAATGTAAAAACGAAATGATTATGTGCTATTGTTAGACGGGAGGCGCCATTCGGTGAACATCGGCCGCCGAGTGAAAGTCGCCACATTGGGCGACTTGTGTGCCGGTGACGAGGATGAAATGATGACTACAGCACAACACCCAGTCCACGAGTGGAGAAAATCTCCAACCTGGCCTTAGTCGAACCCGGGACCACTACAGAGGACGCAAGAACATTACACTTAGCTAAGCAAGCGGACTGTATGTAACGTAAACTGAAGACTACGATAGGTAGCAGAATGAACATCTGCAGAGAAGGAACTATGGCAGACTACCAAACAGAGATAGAAAATATAATTCGGTATGTCACACACGTCAGCTAAGTTCAAGGAGCAGATGACCACCGCAGTAGTCAAAGATGCATTATCTGAAGTGCAGGAGAAGAAGAAGAAGAAGAAGAAGAAGAAGAAGAAGAAGAAGAAGAAGAAGAAGATAGTGATGATAACACTGATGAAGAGATCAGGATGTAGGTACAAAGGTGAATAAATACCCAATGATTAGTAAAAAACGATAGCAATCCTGAATATCAAACCTGAACTATTAGATGCCTTGGAAAGTAGTCCGAGAACGTCAATGCTCCATTTAGCACTTCATATCCTCGTGTCAGTCACTGCTGTGATCAGTTTTGATATCATTGCTAGCCGGCCGATGTGACCGTGCGGCTCTAGGCGCTTCAGTCTGGAACCGCGTGACCGCTACGGCCGCAGGTTAGAATGCTGACTCGGGCATGGATGTGTGTGATGTCCTTAGGTTAGTTAGGTTTCAGTAGTTCTAAGTTCTAGGGAACTGATGACCACAGATGTTAAGTCCCATAGTGCTCAGAGCCATTTGAACCATTTGATATCTTTGCTCAACGTTAATAAATCACAGCGTCGTTGTCATGGAGAGATTGAACGTGAAATGCTCTTTCTTCTGATGAAGAATCGGTGCATTTATCGGGGCGCATGAGCTCGTGGTACACACGATCTTGGAATTGTGAGAATCGTTTTCAGTTACATCAAGACCGTAAGGAATTTTCCCCTCATCACAACTTTGTCACAGTCACAGACGTGCTGCTACTGGTTACTGCTATATCGGTCTACACTAAAGTAATGATTTAAATAACGGAAACTGCGCCAGTTGCTTAATAACTGACACAGTATTTAATTACTTAAGTTGTGAATGACACAGTTGGTAGGTTTTCAAAAAATGTCGATGGTGCTGAATTAAAATTTAATGCAATATGTTGTTCACGGAACGGACGGCGAAATTACTGAGAACGCCCATAAATATGAATTCCTAGGTTCTACGATTGGAGAAAGAAGTTCCTTCACCGAGGAAAGAAGGGTACAATCTTGAAAAGCTGCTACAATAACATTAAGGAGATTGCTAAAGGGAAGTAAACTTTAATAGCTGACCAAAGCAAAAATGAATGGAACGTCAGTATTTCAAAACTTTTACTCGGATGTGAATCGTGGCCAATGGAAACATAACACAGACGGACAGATGGTTGCCCTCATTCACCTACGCGCAGGCGTCGAGAACGACCGTAAAGAAACGCAGTGTGGACGGCGTCTCCATGAGCATACGAACCCATCTGTCATTATATTCCACCTAGACACATACTCATCTGACCAAGTTCGTGACAGAGCCGCTTCGAGAAACTTTAGTGGACAGTCAGCTGTTTTGAAGTATTGGTCGCCAGGTACCGCTGTACGTGGTACTGGTGTGTCCGTTTACTCAGTGTGCAGGCTACAAAATTTCTAAAGAAATGCTTTTACGCCCATGTTTTTAAGAAGGGAGAAGATCACAGGTACGCGCGGTTCTATCATGATCTGATCTAGCCCACACGACATGTAGCCATTGTCTGTAATTAGGAGATGGAGTTCCACTAGCGAGGGAAGCGTAATGTGAAAAGACTTGAGAGTGTAGCCCTAGGTAGCATCGGGTAACGTTAACTAATATTCTGTGGTGACACCGCCAGACACCACACTTGCTAGGTGGTAGCCTTTAAATCGGCCGCGGTCCGTTAGTATACGTCGGACCCGTGTGTCGCCACTATGAGTGATTGCAGACAGAGCGCCGCCACACGGCAGCTCTAGAGAGACTCCCTAGCACTCGCCCCCAGTTGTACAGCTGACTTTGCTAGCGATGGTTCACTGTCTACATACGCTCTCATTTGCTGAGACGACAGTTTAGCATAGACTTCAGCTACGTCATTTGCTACGACCTAGCAAGGCGCCGTATTCTTCAAGAATGTATTCTGAACAAATAATATTGTGAATCATGTACCGTCAAGAGCGACGTTCATCATTAATGGATTAAAGTTAAGTATCTTACTAAGTACGTCCGCTCTCTGAATTATAATTCCTTTTCGTGTTCCAGACCTCACGTCAGTATAGTTCTTCCCTTCTCACGCCAGCCTGCGTGAGCTAAAACGCGTGCATTTCGGCCTCCATTCGTAACACGGTGTTGGCTCTTCTGCCAACACAACATATTCTCTCTTGTTTATTTCAATAAACTCTCCCACCAAAAGCGGAATTCAACCGACACTGAGTAGAAGCTTTTTCACATAAAATTCCCAGTTTACTTTAGGAATGTCCGTGATCTCATATAGTAGTGATCTTCTTTAAAAAGAACTGATTGATCTTAGAATCTATTCCAAGCTTCAGTACACTGGTGCAAATCATTAATTGAATTTCGAGTTACTGTAAATTTACAAACCCTTAAGAGACCATTTCAATTTGTCTTTGAGTCGCAGAGTAATTTAAAAATTTAGTGGAGCAAAGGCAGGAGAAAATGATAAATATTTAACGGTGACTGGAGAAAGGCGCTGTTCACTGCTTAATGGATGTGAATTGGCACTGTACTCAGTAACACGATATTTTGATAAGGGCCGCGCGGGATCAGCCGAGCGGTTTGGGACGCTGCAGTCATGGACTGTACGGCTGGTCCCGGAGGAGGTTCGAGTCCTCCCTCGGGCATGGGTGTGTGTGTTTGTCCTTAGGATAATTTAGGTTAAGTAGTGTGTAAGCTTAGGGGCTGATAACGTTAGCAGTTAAGTCCCATAACATTTCACACACGTTTGAACGATTTTTTAAATTTTTTATATATTCATAAGGAAATGGTGCACACTATCAAATTATTGATTTCACATTCGATGACTACGGTGGCCCGCAATGGAACAATTTCAGCAACTAAAAGCGCTTCCTGCACAAATGGTTGTAGTAATGCTGGATTTTGTCTCTTCGTTTCAGCCATAAGTGGATGAACGCGTCGAAACGTTCTACAAGGGCGGTCTCCTTGGTGCTTGCCTCCTACGTCACAGTAATTGGCGTAATCTGCTAAAGCAGTGCCCGCGTAGGAGGCAGCCCCATCCATCCCCGTCCGCCGTCCCCTTCCACCACCCCCCACCCAGCCACAAATCCCGTCCCCCTCACACCACGATCTGCCCTTTGACGCCGGCGGCTGCCTAAGTGGTATGATTTGCCGAGTACACGCTTGCTCCCTTACAGACGGCCAGGGAGAAAGTACCAATTTAAGTCTTTGGGTCAACATTTAACAAAGAAATGATTACACTATAGCGACTGCGCAACAGTGAATGATATCGAAATTTGACGGTGAGAACTGTAGTTAGTTATCGAGAGAAAGGCAGTTCTTATCACTAATTGCCACTAATTATCATTTTTCATGATGGACAAAGAAAACTGGCCCAGGCCATTTCTGGTAGCATTACGGAGGAGGAAAAGACCTACAGTTACTTCCAACAGGATGGAGCAACTGCCCCTACTGTCGGCTGAAGCTTGGAGCACATTTACGCAACTTCTCTTCTGACAGATTTGTTAGCAGAGGTTAGTCTGGTCTCGGACCTAGCTGGCCACGCAAGTCACCTGATCTGTCAATGTGCTATTACTTTGCGTGGGGAGCCATCAAGTCTAAGGTGTATAGCACCAAACTTCAAAAACTGCAGCAGAACGTTTAGGACGAGACGGCAGCAATTCCAGCAATCCAGCTTCGATCCACCTTCACCAACTTGCTCGCCAGAGCCCAAAAGGGCCAAAGGGTGAATTGTGGTCGCTTTCAATATCTGCTACAGCCAGGTTATTACTGTATTTCCTTTCCTCTGCTGCGATTCTTTGTACCATGGAACTGTGTTGTCCGTGCCACTTTTATTTCTTCCATCCTGTATCAAAAGTGATTAAAAAATATGCCGATAAAGTTATTTACTACAGTAAATGGGCTATTTCCTACCCCAAATTTTTTACAGTCTGAGTTTCTGCTACAATGACCTCACGTCTATAGGAAGTTAAGCACTACTGGTTATTGTGCATTTGTGTTATCAGATTAAGGAAATGATCTTATTGGTAGCTAGAGATAATATCTTCTAGGCTAACTGGCCGTTTACGCAGTGGAGGTTTTTACGTCTTTCTGATACCTTCTTCAGGATCTTCAGATGTCCGCAGTGTTCTCATCGATAACTGAAGGGAAAATCTTCTGTACATGAAGTGTATTCGCAGTTGCGAATACGAACAACCATCAGCTGTGTAAGAGAATGAAGACAGTGGAATTTTGCGCCGGACAGGGATTCGAACCGCGACTTCCGGCTTCACGCGAGAGCAAACTTCCGAATGTCGCCCGTCCTTGGTCACAACTGCACTCTTACACACATTAACATATTATTTGATTCTTATACATGGAGGGACTTTTAATCGAAAATTGTGACAATTTTTTTTTTTTTTTTTTTTTGTATTTCATAACGGTTGTGGTCGCAGCAGTGCCCGATACTTCGGAGATGCATCGTCCTTCTAAACAGCACAGGCACTGTAGTACCGTATTTTTCCGCCGATACAAGGCAGCGCCTTTCAATTAAAATGTCCTCCGCTGTACGGAAATCACATAATGTGTGTACGAGCACAGGTTGAGACGCAGATAGTTAAAGTGGTGAAGGTGATCGCCAGCGTAAAGTGAGAAATAATTTTCAGCGTCGTCATGTCCTCGTATTGTCGATGGTTGTTCGTGTTCTCAACTGCGAGTGTACTACACGTTTTTCATGATGGCTCTAGTCACTGCAGTGCCCGTTCCTTCTGACATGCATGAGTGTTCGAACGCACATTGTATCGTTGTTCTTAACATCACTGGCACTGGAGTATCGTATCATAGAATGTTCTAGATTGTTGAAACGCGTCAGGTTCTTCGTCAAAATCTTGTCACATAATGAACTTTTCGACGATTTGTAGATATCTTCTTGAGGGTTTTCTTGCGTCTCCGGATGGCTTAAAGCCTTGTTCAGACAGTAGGGAAAGCCAAAAGGTCCTGAAGAAGAACACAGCACTGGGCTCGAAAATTTGTTCGTTTAAGAAGGAATTGAAAAGTAAGGTGGAAGATTTAATGTTCAATGACAAGGACCACAAAAGCCCATCACACTCACAAAAATCTCGTCATAGTCTATGTTTTGACAGAATTTCAATAAACTGCACTAATGTGTAAGAATAACAATTTCTGTAATTGTAATAGAACGTCATAGTTGGCATCCAAGTAAGTATTCATTGATATCTAGCCGTACTGTAGGCACAACCACAACAAAGGGGTATTTGTAAATAGACTAGACTAAGGCTCCAGAAGAGTGGAAGCAGCCATTTCGGCAGTTGCCGGGGAAACAGTCTGGATTACTGATTTGGCCTTTTAACATTAGCCCAAATGGCTCTGCTGTGCTGATAGTGCAAAAGCCTGAATATTGGAAGAAACTACAGCCCTTATCTTTCCCTACGGTATGTTGCTTTACTGTATTGCTCAATTGCATTCTCTCAGAAGTACTGACATCCTTGTGAGATCCAGCCAACACTAAAATTCTTCGACCTGGTATTCAGGTGCTGACAGGTGAGAATACTACGTCATCAAAATTTTAGTAGGTGATAGTTGCAAAATACTGACACGAATTGTATACAAAAGAATGAAGAAGCAGGTAGAAACAACGACTTAGCTAGCAAAGCAGCTGTTGGTGGCAAAAGTGCAGAGGATATACACTATGAGATCAAAAGTATCCGGACACCTGGCTGAAAATGATTTACAAGTTCGTGGCGCCCTCCATCGGTAATACTGTAATTCAGTATGATGTTGGCCCACCCTTAGCCTTGCTGACAACTTCCAGTGTCACAGGCATACGTTCATTCAGGAGCTGGAAGGTTTCTTGGGAAACGGCAGCCCATTCTTCACGGAGGTTTGCACTGAGGAGAGGTATCGATGTCGATCGGTGAGGCCTGGCACGAAGTGAGTGTTCCAAAACATCACAGAGGGGTTCTATAGGATTCAGGTCGGGACTCTGTGCACGCCAGTCCATTACAAGGATGTTATTGTCGAGCATGCTCGATCATGTTAAAAGATGCAATCGCCATCCCCGATTTGTTCTTCGACAGTGGGAAACAAGAAGGTGCTTAAAACATCATAGTAGGCCTTTGCTGTGATAGTGCCACGCAAAACAACAAAGGGGGCAAGCCCCTACACGAAAAACATGACCCCCACCACAACACCACCGCCTCCGAATTTTACTGTTGGCACTACACACGGTGGCAGATGATGTTCACCAGGCATTCGGCATACCCACATCGTGCCATATGATCGCCACGTTGCGTACCGTGATTCGTCACTCCACACGACGTTTTTCCACTGTTCAATTGTCCAATGTTTACGCTCGATACAACAAGCAAGGCATCGTTTGGCATTTACCGGCTTGATGGGAGGCTTATGAGCAGCGCTCGACCATGAAATCCAAGTTTTCTCACCGCCCGCCTAACTGTCATAGTACTTGCAGTGCATCCTGTTGCAGTTTGCAATTCCTGTGTGATGAACTGGATAGATGTCTGCCTATTACACATGTCGATCCTCTTCAACTATCGGCGGTCTCTGTCAGTCAACACTCGAGGTCGGCCTGTACGCTTTTGTGCTGTACGTGTCCCTTCACCTTTCCACTTCACTATCACATCGGAAACAATGGATGTTTATGAGTGTGGAAATCTCACGTACAAAGGTATGACACAAGTGACTCCCAATCATCTGATCAACTTCCGTGAGTTCCGCGGAGCGCCTTATTCTGGTATCTCACGATGTCTAATGACTACTGAAGTCGCTGATACGGATCACCTGGCAGTAGATGGCAACAAAATACACCTTATATGAAAAAAAAATCAATGTTTTGGAAGTGTCCGGATATTTTTGATCACATAGTGTAAAATGGGGATTGCCAATAGAAAGAAAATAATTAAATTATAAACAGCCGACCAGTTGCAATGGAAAAGAAATTCTTTACCTAGGTTTTAACAAATATAAATTTGTCTTCTTCAGAAGGTAGCAATTTTACATTATTAAGGACTTATGTACCATCGCCGATTTTACAATTGCCGGCATAGATCCATGTGTCAAAAATAAAGTATAGCCTTAGAATTAGGGTTTGTCACGCCGACAGTTACTTACTATTGCAACTGGTCGGCTGTTTATAATTTTATTACGTGGAACCGTTGCTGTTGTGAAGCTGTGTTTAAAATATTTAAGAAAATAATTTCTGGAAAAGAGGAATTTGTTAAAATACACTGACGAAAAGAAAGTACAAACACGTGTAAACAGTTAATACAGAGTAATGAAATTTGGAATGCATTTCTGTAGCTCACGAATGATTAACGTTCCAAGACAACGGGTTAATGTAGGCGCTTGAAAGTCATTGCAAGTGTGAAATACTAGTACTTTAATAACCGATGGAACCACTCAAATGTTGAACGCCTGCATGCAAACATGCATGAATTGTGTCATACAGGTGACGGATATCAGTTTGTGGGATGGAGTTTGCATGCGTGCTGCTTTCGTCGGTGAATACAACGATGGTTGCCGCTGGCTGTGGATGAAGCAGGAGTTGTTGTCCGTTGATGTACAGTACGTGCTCGATTGGAGACAGATCTGGTGAACGTGCAGGTAGGGACAACATGCAGACACTTTTTAGATCATGTTAGGTCACATCGGTATGTGGACCAGCGTTCGCAAACACTATGTGAAATACTGTTCATGAATGGAAGCACAATAGGTCGGATCACCATTGGCACAAATTGGCATTTAGGGTGCGTGGGATAATTACGAGAGTGCTCCTACTACCATAAAATGGCACCATGTGTAGGTCCAGTGGGTTTAGCACGCAGACAAGTTTATTGCAGGCCCTGAACTGCCCTCCTCCTGACAAACACACGGGCACCGAGGTAGAAGCACCTTCCATCAGAAAACACAACAAACCTGTACTCTGCTCTCCAGTGAGCTCTCGCTGGACATTAAGTCGCAAACGGCCGTGCTTTGTACGCTACAGGGCACCTGGCTCGGAACTGTGCTTGAACTAACCGATTTGTAACCGTTTGTTGTGTCAGTGTGTAGCTAGCTGCTGCAGATGTAATAGTGTGCACCACAACCATATGCCGAGCACGGCGGTCTTCCCTCTCGGTAGTGCCACGTGGCACTCAGACGACCGGTCTTCTCAAATATGCTGCGGAAATCCCGTCTTCCAAGATGGCAGCTGTCATTGAAAGTCTCTTCGGGTTTGCTGCCGGATCCTAAAATCAACTTGACTCGATATTTCGGCACGCAAGGAATCTGTCCTGAACACATTAATACAAAAAGAAAAAGCTACATCCGATTACGACCACCTACTCTGAATTGCAGCAGTTGAGAGAAGTTTTCACAGAGAATGTTTATAGCAAGAGAGACATTGAAAAGGCTTTCAGGTGCCACTGAAGAAGGATGGCTTGCCGATCGGCAGAAAAGGCCAAGGCGGCTGCTTTCCTGCCATAATGTGGGGCAACGAGCAGCTTATGCTGGAGGCTTTTCGTTTAAGATTGGACGAATTTTAACGAATTTTCACATTAAGAGTGTGTTCTGTCCACCTTCTAAGATTAGGGCTCTTTTCGGCTCTGTGAACGATGATTTGGGACTAACGAAACCCGGGGTGTACAAAATCCTGTGTCAATGTGGGAAAGCTTACGTTGGTCGTTCTGTTCGCACAGTGCATGACAGGTGTGTGGAACATCGCCGTCACACGAGGCTACAACAGCCGGATAAATCGGCCGTAGCAGAACACTGCCTAAATGAGGGCCACAAAATGAAATTTGAGGAAACTGTTGTGATGGCCAACATTTCCGGTTTTTGGAATAGTGTCTATAAAGAGGCGATTGAAATTAGGTTGGCTGATAATTTAATCAACAGAGACAATGGGTTTCCTCTTAGCCAAAAGTGGAATCCTGTATTATCTCGCATCAAAACTGAACGTTCTTCGGTGCGGCCTTGATTGCGATATATCGTTGCCAGCAGTGTTTCACTAAGGGCGGCGCCACCTCCCTGTTTTGTCAGGCAGAAACCGTGATGGGCGGCGCATGCGCCGTGTACTGAACAGTGGCCTATATAGGACGTCGATTTGCAATCTTGCGTCAGTTCTCAGCAGGACTCATCAGCAGAAGTAGCATTTCCTGAAGATGGCGAACAGTTGGATCGCCGAAATATCGAGTCAAGTTGATTTTACGGTCCGGCAGCATACCCGAAGAGACTTTCAAGACTTATTACGCCGGGAAAGCCTACGCAATAACGACAACTGTCATATTCACAGTGCTTAACGCATACGTTCCTGATTCGAGAAATGCTATAGTATCTAAGACTCCTCAAATGGCCCAATATGTCACACCATTTTAAAGGCATAATAGAAAATGTCTGCGACTGTCTGGAGCAGTCGGTGAAGTGGAGGAATAAATGTCTCCGCAGTTTGGCATCACTATTTGATGGACACCACAATGGGACAAACTTACGCACAAGGAAGGTAACTAAAGAGGAAGCTTGGGTAACAGAACAGATACTAAGGGCAGGCAAATGAAAACCAAACACCCGTCACAATGGAACCATGGAATGATTCCATTCAAGAGTAATCATTACCGCTTCGAGGTGCCTATCCCCCGAGACGAGACGATCTGTCCGTGTTTCGAAGAACGCGGCCGATCCGTGAGACGTCCACAACCACACCAACTATTGTACTTCCTCGACCGGATGAAACCGACGTCCACACATATCTTTCACGAGATTTCAAAGGTAAGAAAATCACAATAAATGACCTGATCTGTACGGAGAATGTTGCATTGTTTGCCAACCAAATCGATGAGGTGCAGACTTCGTCCGAATGGCAGTGTAGGGCGGCTTTTCGCGGATGATGCTGTAGTATACAGAGAAGTTGCAGCATTAGACAATTGTAGCTAAATGCAGGAAGATCTGCAGCAGATAGGCACTTGGTGCAGGGCGTGGCAGCTGTCCCTTAACATAGACAAATGTAATGTATTTCGAATACATAGAAAGAAGGATCCTTAATTGTATGATTATATGATATCGGAACAAACACTGGTAGCAGTACTTCTGTAAAATATCTGGGAGTATGCTTACGGAATGTTTTGAAGTGGAATGATTATATAAAATTAATTGTTGGTAAGGCGGGTACCAGGTTGAGATTCATTGGGAGAGTCCTTAGAAAATGTAGTCCATCAACAAAGGAGGTGGCTTACAAAACACTCGTTCGACCTATACTTGAGTATTGTTCATCAGTGTGGGATCCTACCAGGTCGGGTTGACGGAGGAGATAGAGAAGATTTAAAGAAGAGCGGCGCGTTTCGTCACAGGGTTATTTAGTAACCGTGATAGCGTTACGGAGATGTTTAACAAACTCAAGTGGCAGACTCTGCATGAGAGGCGCTCTGCATCGTGGTGTAGCTTGCCCGCCAGGTTTCGATAGGGTGCGTTTCTGGATGAGGTATCGAATATATTGCTTCCCCCTACTTATACCTCCCGAGGAGACCACGAATGTAAAATTAGAGAGATTCGAGCGCGCACGGAGGCTTTCCGACAGTCGTTCTTCCCACGAACCATACGCGACTGGAACAGAAAAGGGAGGTAATGACAGTGGCACGTAAGGTGCCCTCCGCCACACACCGTTGGTTGGCTTGCGGAGTATAAATGTAGATGTAGATGTATATCATACAAAAGGATGATTGCTTTCGACAGCATTGCGGCAGTCTGAGGGTAAAAGGCAAAGCCTACAGCGGAAATATCCCGCATCTCTGGGTGCCAAAGAAATCCAAAGTTCTTTACACAAGTTTCGGTAAGGTCATGACGACCTTCTCCTTCGGCTGCAGGGGTCTTCTGCTCGTCGAATTCCTCGTGCGTGGTACCACAATCAATGCGCAACGCTATAAATACAGTTTGCAGGAACTGCAACACGCTGTAGACTCAAAAAGCGCAGCAATGCTGTCGGGCGAAATCATCATGGTGGCTCACGATAACGCCCGCCCTTCATGCTTCAGTGATCTGGAGGAGAAACATTGCAACATCCTCCATACAGCCCGGATCCGTGTGATTTTCACATGTTTGGGGACCTGCAGAAAGACATGCGTGGACGTCGTTTCAGTCGGAGGAGGAAGTGCAAGAGTGGGTGTGGTTGTGGAGCCATCAGCGGCCTATCGCATTCTACGAAACAAGAACCTTTCGTCCCCCAATTGAGATAAATGTTTTAACGCGTGTGGTGATTAGTTATGAATGGAAACATGTGTAGTAACTGCTTTTGAGTGGAACCAATCCAATGTCCCTTTGTGGCGGGTGTTCAGTTCTCATTTGACTGCCCCTATTCATAAATTGACTGACGAAAGAAGGAAATACAAAAACGTTCTAAGATTTTTAGCGGTACAGGAATATAAGACACTAACATGTGAGATATGAAGTGCAGGAAAGCCATGGCGAAATTTCTGCTGGAAGAATGCGAAAAACCGGAAATGAAATAGTCATGATGAGGAATGATTCAGCATATAGAAAAATCAAAACAATCTTTGGTGATGTTAAAAGCAACGGCGTCATAATTCGGAGTACAATAGGAATTCCACTGTCACGCGCAGAGGAGAGATCAGGTAGGTTAGACGATTACACTAAAGTCATCTTTCAGAGTGAGGAACTGTCTCAGGTCGTGATTGAGGAAGAAATCAAAGTCTTTCGAAAACATAGCTGAAGGAGAGGACATGTAGGCAAAAGAACTATCCCATAATCATCTTAACGGCTCATTAATCCAGGTTACTGACACAAATAATAACCAAAAGAATGGAAAAGAAAATTTGAGCATCTATTAAATAGTTTGGATTTGTTACATATGATCAGTCTGGGTTTCGGAAAGAAAGGAACGAGAAAGTCATTCCTGATGTTCTGACTGGTAATGGAATCAAGGCTTAAGAAGCAAGAGGTAGCATGATAGTTTTCTGAGCAACTTTAATATCAGTGGCTAGGATGTTCGTCGTCCAGTATTCTCTTCTCGCTTTCTATAGGACTATTTTGGATTTAAAACCTAGCCAACATTGTACTTGAGTATTTCTCATTTTACCACCTGTACGGTAGGCGGTGTTGATGATCCATCACTGTCTCTCAGTCAACTTCGGATCATAAGATAAGCGGTTTCGGTAATTAAGACAAGCTAATGCTCCACTAAACCATTTATCCCTCCGTAGTGGTCCATTGCCATCCTTCAGCGCATGACACAGATTTCTGTCTTTGGCACTCAGCAGTTGTTCTGGCTGCAATCTTTTGGCTGCATGTGAGAAAAGATCAGCTCATTACGCAGTGCGTCATAGGAATGTCCTAGAGGCCCTGTCTTTCTGCCATCAATGACACATAAGGCATCGTCAGGTGTACATACGTCTCCACAATCACAACTGGACTGCAAATATTCTTTATTCTATATAAATATTCTGAGAGTGCACCGTGTCCTATCAGGTCGCGCCCAAGGGATACCGGCGACTGGTTGAGCACGACCCATCTGGAGTCTCTCTTTGACATCTGGCTAGGAGCAATACGTACTTCTTTAAATGACAGAAGAGTACCCTCAGTACCATCAGAAATCCCTAAGACTTTCTCTTATGGAGGTGCGATTGCGTTCAAGACTCCTTGGAATTTAATTTAAATTTCGTGATGTATCTCTCTTCATCAAGGGGACAGCAGTTCTTTCTCTGACATGCAGCCAGGAGCCCAAAAACTGTATGCAGAGCGTTGGTTGATGATGTGCCAAACACATGAGAACAATGCAGCCGAACTGCATGTAGTACCGGCGTCAACGTTGGACGGTTCCGTTTAATATACAGTCATTATGCGACTTACAGTTTTTACGTATGCAGCTCAAACAAAGTCATGTTCTGTCCCAACATAATTCCGCTATCATTTATGAATCAATTTATCACTATAGAAGAATTACACGTTTCTATTGTTAAATTTGAAGTGCGCTGACTACAGAACGGTTTACAAGACTGATCCTACTTTGCATCCAGACTTCATTAGCTCGCGGGCAGAGGAGCGGGAAGACAAAAGATGAGGCTTAGGTCTCGGAAGAAGGAGGCGACGTGGAACTGCAAACAGAGGCGGGACGCACCTAATCCCCTCAGCCCAGCGTCTTTGTCGCCTCCTCATTACAATAAACAAACGGCTCCTCAACGAACCAGGCTGTCTGACCTCCCTCCCTCCCTCCCACCCGCCGTGCTCTGGCAGGCAGCGGCGCAGCAAATCGCCCTCAGAGCTCTTCGCCATGCACTCATTGCTTCTGCAGAGGGTAGAATCTTTGAACGCACCATTCAGGCGTGACGATTGCTCGTTTATCGAAACCGAACTTACTTTTTGGCAGGTGGTTATCCGTTGTCCTCATTTGTACGAAATATACTCGTTTCCTGTTTAAAATTGATTGACTTCCGACATTGGTGCCTACCTTCACATCCGTTAAACAAACATAAATGTAAAAGTCATCTGGTTTCTGATCCGTGTTCACAACATTACAGAGCTAAAACATATATTTATGACATTTGCAGCACAGACTATAGACTACCACTCAACTAGGACAGATTGGAAAGAGAATTACGAGTTACTAAACAAGTGACAACAGCAAATGGATATAGAAACATGTGTGATTTAAGAAATCGAAAAGAAGATTACTAACAAAAGTTATGCTAGTAAGAAAGGACGAAGGATCAGTGTAAGAAATAATTCCCAGTTTTTTTTCCAAACAATGTAGCCAAAGCTTATCGGAATGAAGAGCAAATAGCATAAAGATTAATGCATAAACCTAGCAAGACGAAAAGTAAGTAGTATCTCAATTCCGGGGCGTAAAAGCACATGTACAAAATGTAACAAACATCGCGTAGGGCCATAATGAGCGAAAATTTGAAATCCAATGTAAAGAACATTATGGGCACTATCATAGAACGGCCTTTTTGCCGCATTTAAACAGCAACAGACCTCACCTTTCTACAGTAGGGGAACACACTGAAATACTGCACAGAGCTTCGAAGAGCTTCCTTCTTATTAAAAATTACAGGAAAAACATTAGATTTACGTCCATCGGCTGAAAAATCCGGAGAACTACTGAACGCAGAAAATGATTTTGCATGCGGTAATTAACATTAAATTTTCAGTCTGTATCAGAGTATGTTTCCATGTAGCTTGGCTGATATCCCGAAACGACGACCGTCTCCTATTGAATTAGCGAAATGAGTGCCATTACAAATGCCCAAATCTCTCATCACGTATGATTCCTACGCGACATGTGAGGTGTTATAGGTAAAAGTATAGATATTTTTATTGTTGATTAGGGACGGAATACTTTAAATTACATTTCTTCATCTGCAAACTAATAATTATATCATCCAGGAACAGTATGTTTTTAGGTTGCTTAATAACAACTGCAATTACAGTTGGAAAGACCAAGCCAGAGATGGTTATATTACCCCGCTCAGCAGGTCCGTCTTTAAAGTGTGCGCACCTAGACGAAAAACGGATGGTCTGTACTGACTGGCGTAGTCCACTTACAGTTGCAGTTACGGAGGTGCAGTTACGGCCCTGGTAAAAACAGCAGTTCGTAAAATTTGTGACTTCTTCGCGGGAGTACTGTTCGGCGCAGAGGAAAAACAACCAACACAGTGGTTTGTTAGGTGTTAATGTTATGTTCCACATACAAAACTATCTGCACATGTACCCGTAAATCCTGAGCACGGCAACTACGTTACCTGTGTGTAGACAGCTTCTGATAGAAGCCTTCAGAAACCTGCGACAGACTTGGCGCACGCATGTGGTGGAATATCGATGAGATGTTTAGTTCAAAGGTAGGCTAAGACTCTGCTGAGAAGGTCGTCGTAAGGTTTTGACTTATCAGTGTATGAGAAAACGTATCCCTTATGTATTCTCCACGATCTGATAGAAACAGAAAAACATAACATCCTGACACAACACGAACCTTGGACGTAATCGTACGAGCAGCAAACGATGCAGCAATCGACTCTATAAATATTCCAAGTTGAACGATGGTCGTTCGAATGAAGTTCTTCCAAGTAACGGAGGGGTGATTCCTTCACCGTACATGTCGTGACAATTATTTCTGGATGGTGCAGAACAGATTGTTTGGCTCACGTTATCGATGAAATCACGAAAAAAAAGGGAAATGTAGAAGTGCTTCTCTTCGTCACACAAAAATGAAAAAAAAATTCGACGAAGAATAAATGGTTCAAATGGCTCTGAGCATTATGGGACTTAACATCTGAGGATATCAGTCCCCCAGAACTTAGAACTACTTAAACCCAACTGACCTAAGGACATCACACACATCCATGCCCGAGGCAGGATTCGAACCTGCGACCGGAGCATTCGCGCGTTTACCGACTGAAGCGCCTAGAACCGCTCAGCCACCGCGGCCGGCCGACGAAGAATAAATTCAAATTATTGTCTCATTATACATAATTACCCATTTGTTCCGTAACGTACAATTTATATTTGCTTAAATCACTCAGAAAATGCATTTACAGTTTTTATTACTCATTCGCAACTAATGAATCGTTCCTTTCTTAAAGTGTCGATATTACAGTGGCAAAATTTTTTCCATATTCTGCAAGTAAAATCGTAAAAGTTCTAAAGGTTAATATTTTGATTAACTATAAAATGATTTGTGTCAATAAGTGTTCTCGTTTCATTCTTTTGTATACCCTGAACACGTGGACCTCGTGTGGCTATCCGACGCCATGTTGCGTGACAACACATATCACAAAAATGGCTAAACCACGAGGTTTGATTTGCACATAAATTCTGAGTGATAAAACATGTACGTCGGACTTTCAATACGTAATGCAACACGTTTTTTCTCGATCATGCTTCTTGTGGGTCGTCGCGCAATATTCCCGCTTCATCCGCTGTAGTTTCATGAAGTTCGAATAGGCGGTGGCGCTTTACGTAGCCTTCAAAATGGCGAATAAAATCTCCAGCAGTGGGTGTCAAAATACTTTTACAAGAAAGTCACTACTGGTTTCGTATCAGTAAAGATGCATGTGCACAAGAAATTAAAGCATTACAGAATGACAAGGGTTTTAAATACGAGGGCTGTCAGAAAGAAAGTTACGATTGATCGCGAAATGAAAATCACAGTGAAAATTAGAAATGTTTCATTTGTGACAGTGAGCTACACCTTTCCGCTACTTCTCTACGTAGTCGCCGTTCTGACTCAGACATTTGTCGTAGCGTTGTACGAACTTTCCAATATTCTCGTCATAGAAGGCAGCCGCCAGTGCTTTTCGCCAATTCTCTACGCTGGCCTAAAGCTCGTTGTCTGTGCCAAAATGTTGTCTTCATAGCCAGCGGTTCGTTTGAGCAGAGATAAAACTCAGTGGGAGCCAAATACGGGCTGTATTGTGGGTAACCAAACACTTCCAATTGCAACGATGCAGGAACATCTTCATTGCCCCTGCAGAATGAGGCTGAAAAACCTCACGACAGTTATGTAATGTTGGTTGCATAGCTTCAGGAGAAAATTCTCACCAGGCCGTCGTACTTGGTAGGAGACACTATTGTCTATAACATCTTTACGCGCTCACTAAGCGCTCAGGAATGAAAAGATCGACGTAATTCTACCAAGAGTCATACTAGAGACACTGGCCAACACATCTTTGCAAAGCTTTATCGGATTTGCATAGTCGTTTCCATTTCGCGACCGATAGTAACTTACTTTCTGGACAGCCCTCGTATATGTTTGCCACCATAAAACGCCTTATATATCAGTGATTTTAAAAACCAAAGTAATACAAGCCTGAAAAAAAAACGTAGCAGATAACATGAGTTTTTCGACTGATACCTTGCACTATTTCTTTTAGTACCACCAAGCTTACAACATACCCAAAGTAATGCAGTGAATATAAGGAAGTATGCTTTTTGAAGTGAGCGTCTAGGTCAACTGATATTGAAAATAAATAAAGATAAGTTTTGTGGGAACAAGAACCGCAGCAGAGAATAACAGTACATTGTATATTGTAGTTAGGCTTGTGGATAGGTCGACAACTACCTACCTAGACAACCAAAACTTAACGGCAGTCTTCTGTGGCGCAGCTTGGTCTGCGCATTAAGCGTAACTAAGCGTCCATTTACAGCTATTAACCTCGACTGAAAGTTGCAAGTACTGCACTATGAAAATAAGGATATTATACTCAATACTTTCGGGGAAGTTGAAATTTATCAATCACTCAAATAGCTCTCCGAATTTACTCTTAAGGCGCACACCGAACTACACCACAAAAGTCTGCTATCCACTTAATATTGTCTAGGTAGAAAACAGCCTACTAATACACCTATCTGAGCTGCCCTACAGGACACTGTTGTTCTTTGTTGGGCTCTTATTTTCGTAAGACCCGTTTTTATTTAGTTTTATTCTCAAGTAACGTCGTTGGAGATTTTTAGAACACATATTTCTTTTTGTGCCCTGCGATACTACGGATACGTTATAAACTCACTGTTTCTAAATAATAATCCAATGTACCAATCAAAAAAAATAATGTTATTACCTATACTTTTTCAGAGTTTATTAAACTTGTATTTTAAAGATTTTTAACTATGAGTGTTTTACAACACCTCACTTGTCGTAGATAGCATCAGAGAGCTTGCTATCGGTTTTATCATGACGGTGAACGATGGGACGTGGCTCTAAGCATTCATTCTGCAGCGTCAGGATTATTTAAAATTCTTTGAATACAGCTGTGTGTAATATTTAAAACTGTTGTAATTGTGTAAAGTTTCAAATTCTTTGTACAAATGCCTATCTACCGATGTGAAACGGTTAGTGACTTTCTAATAGAAATATTTTAACAGCCAGCGAGAAAGATTCTACTCACTGCGTGGAATTTTAGCTGCGGTTTCCCGACCTCTAAAACAGTATCTTCAAAATGGCCTCTGCAACGGAGGTGCATTCCAAGCAGAAAGCAGCTATTAAATTTCTTTTGGCAGGAACCAAACATTTTCATATGCCCTTACAGAATGTCTGTGAAAACCTGGCAGTGAACAAATGCACGGTGAGGCGTCTGACATAATCGCAATAAGGTCGCGCAAACCTGTCCGATTTTCCGCGTGCCGGACGGACGCACACAGCTGTGACTCCTGCA
This sequence comes from Schistocerca gregaria, assembly GCF_023897955.1. Taxonomy (NCBI): domain Eukaryota; kingdom Metazoa; phylum Arthropoda; class Insecta; order Orthoptera; family Acrididae; genus Schistocerca; species Schistocerca gregaria. The sequence goes on along the minus strand of NC_064923.1, from coordinate 180,002,028 downwards.
ATGTTGCAATGTGCGGACACTCTCACTGGAGATGATCAACGGATCACATTCAAAAACAACTGGACATCTCTGTTTGTAGTGCTGACACTCTCGTCCACCATTGGCACTCAAAAGCTTGTGCGCTTGGTTTCTCGCCGCATAACAGAAAATTATAAAGAACAGCAATGCATCATTTGTGCCGAATTTATTGGGTGGTACGAAGCTGAGCGTGATAGTTTTGTGGTCAACATTCTCACAGACGATGTAAAATGTCTTCGTCACTTCGAATCGGAAAAAAACAGCAATGCATATAGTGGCGCCACACCATCCCTCCTCCGAAGAAAGTGGCGGTAAAATCATGGCAGACAGTCTTCTGGGGCTCTGAAGCTGTAATTCTGTTTAATGTCGTCCCTCATGGTGCTACGATCAACTGTAAAGCGTCTAGTGCTACTCTCAGGGAACTGAAGACTCAACTTTGGGGTCTTCGTCGACACAAAAACGTGAACGAACTTATCCTTCTCTAAGAAAACGCAAAGCGTCACACAAGAAGCCCACAAACCTTCATAGGACTGTTCCTCCTCATCAATCCTACAGATCGGATCTCGAACCTTCCGACTTACATCTGTTTGTCTCAATGAAGATTGCGGGATGCGCTCCACAGGAAGCAATAGATGGACGATTTGGGGGGGGGGGGGTTATTGGTTCACACGACGTTGTCTCCGACGTGTACCATTAAGGTGACACCTTTCCAACAATGTGGCGCAAGACCGTCGCGTTCAATGGAGATTATGTTAAAAAATTGTTTTTTGTAGCCAAAGAGTGGAGAATAATAAGGCGTATTGGAATCCTGAGTGAAACTAACCCACTTTCTGTAAAGGATTTGTTGCATTGCTTATAGAACGCCCCTAATATGTTGGTAACGAAATACATTGCATGTGTAACGACTGTGATCCAACGACTTTATAAGCTGTTATGCCGGAGCCAAGGTAGTCCCTGAGGACAGGCAACCCATATTACACCACGGAGGACGTAGCAAAGGCACTATGGTAATCACTGGCTATTTACATACAAGATAATGGAAACACATTCCTGCAGGGGGAGCTCGATGCACGGCCTGCAGGAACTATCATTACGCCAAAACCTGATTGGCTGGAAACAGCTATTTAGGGTCTAAAACCAGCCCCAAAGTTCAGTTACTCTGCACTTTGACTGCTGAAGATTAAATCTCTGAATTGGACTTTTACTAGTGTGTGTGGGTTACCAAGAACCTTTGTGGAAGATTAGAAGTGAACTTTTGTTTGCCTCAATTAGGAGACTTTTACTGGCATCTTTATTGTTACTTTTCTTTCGTTGTTCAGTCGTCAATCTTGTAAACTTACATAAATAAATGTTGTGTTATGAAAAATTGCGAAATGTCAGTCACTACACAGATAGTATTCATTTCGTTCATGTCTATCATGAACTAATAGATTCTGTATCTATAGTCAGAAAGAACGGTCCCTCCTCTAACGGCAGGAACAATGAAGCATTCTAAGCGATTAGCAAAACACCTTCATCTTTTCGGTTTCCAAAATTATGAGAACAGGTACACAGAACCACAGAAAGAGTCACACAGCATTAACCAGTTTGCACTATTGTTACGAAACTTATGTTTTGCTGCGGCGTATCTTCTCTACAGACCGAGAAACGGCTACGCGATTGCGAAACTACTAGAATTTCCATAACCATCAAGAGATTTTGATGAAATTAATCTTTATTGACTATTAATCTTTCTTGACTATCATCTTTCTATCGTCTGCTGATTATGAGGTATCCCTTTTAAGAACTGAAGTTGGACACAATAAAACTGAAACACGAAATTAAAGAAAACGAAAGAAAAAAACAAAAATGCGGCGTTGTATCATGCATTTGATACGGCAATAAAACTGACCAGAAAATACACGGTGTGCGAAACTTAAGGGCTAAAATAACTTTCGCACAATGTATGTGAGAAATAACATATATCGGACCATAAGTAGAAAGAATGGCTATAGTACAGTACAGAAACTAACTCAAAGAAATATTCATTGAGACGAACATAAACGACATTTTATTCATGGTAGATAATAGCACTGAAGTCACCGTGATTTGTGGTGGTACAAAAGGCAGACGTGGTTCTTACGAGAGAGTGTCATCATCACGAACAGCTGTTCATGCTCTGCAACGTGCTTCCGTCTCGCCCACTCAGGATGGTTAAGAGTTTTTGCCTTGGGGCGTTCCATTCACCTACCAGGGCCGTTAACAACGGTTGGGTGGCCATTGGTGCACGTGGAAGTTATTCTGCCAATAATACCTGTTGTACGAAAAGTTGTTCATTATCTCCACAGTCTGCGGAAATAAGATTTGCAGGCAGGAAGTCTTTTACCTACCAGCAGGAAATTTCCAACAGCCAAGACAGCTTATGCATTTATCTTATTTTCATCTCTTAAGGTCCAAGCGCTACACATTATTATGGAAATTATAAGGGATACAAATGTAGTTAAGCTATTGTAACCAACATTATCATTGTGTCATTAATTTGACTTTAGTCTGTTGATCAACAACGTCGATTGTTTCTGACAGAACACATTTAAACAAAAGTTTTAATGTAGTCTCAAACAGGAGTCATTGCGAACTAATCTGACGTGGAGACGATGGATGCTGGTGAAACCAATCGAGTAACAACTAAGGAAGGAGTTAAAAGGAGAGCTATGTGCGAAGTAACGTAAACATTTATGCATGGAATGTGAAGAAGTTCTAGAAGTGCCTTCGTTAAAAATCCCTGACGGCTTCCCTTTTAAGCAGTGGGGACCAGACGCACAGTCGCAACAGCGAACGAGAAACTTTCACTGCGGCGTATTTCTGCAAACAAACTGTGGATATTGGGAGCCTTCCGCATCAGTTTACAAATTAAGGAAGAGAGAGCGCTTTATAATATGATCTGAGCAGTGCTACTTCATCGTTCACGTACATCAGGACGGGAGCCAATTCCCCTCTACTTCCACACAGTAATGGAGATCAAGGGCCAGACACAGAGAACCAATGCGTGCTCACTTAATCAATTACCACTTTGTGTCGCAAAGGAGCGCGGTAATTGAATCCAGTCAGCGGAAGAAGGTAGCACCTTCCGGGAGACACGTAATTTCCGGGCATGCTATGCTCAAACGCCAGTCAAAAATCTTGTTCTTTCTACAAGCAGACATTTCCTTCCCGGCCTTGTTCAGTGGTGGAAAAACTAATTTCCTTTCAATCACTAGTTGTTTTCGTTTTGATAACATCCTGAGCCCGCGATTACACGCGAGAACATCGTTTCGTGTTCTGTAATCAAAGGTCTACACCATTCGGCGTTAAAAAAAAATTTGATAGATGCGGCAACTGGGATGTGGATTTTGTGTTTGAGAACAGTACTAGCTATAAAATAATTAGATGATCTATGATATTTTCAGAGAGTTGGGGAACTGTTGACCTATCTTACCAAAATGTTCTTAAATTTCAAAACTAATCGTCTGGTTCTAAAGCTAAACAGTAGTTGGATATTTGAAGTTGTGAATTTAGGGAACAGTTTGCATGGTCGGTCACTGTGCTGCAGGAAAATGACTACTGATGATTGTGTGTCTATTTTGAATCAACCTCTGCAACCATCGTCATGTGTAACAATATGTAGTAGCATTGCCTCTTACTGCCGATGGCATCATTTGGCTTCCTCAGATGAAGAAATCCAGAGCATCGTAGCGACGTTGTTCAGAAAACCAATGGTACACTTTTTTTGCAGAAATGACGGGGGTGGGTCACATACTGCTTCGTTGGGGTGGACTGTCCACCAGTGACGTCACGGCTGTCATTACGGCTAAACTGTACGAAGGCATCGACGATGAAGCCATCAGTTAGCAGTAGACATTCACTGAACAGTACTGGGACGCAATCTTAGTGAAAAGAAGGTAGCAAGATAAGTGTTCCAAAATGACATACGCCACCATATCATAAGAAACGGACGAAGAGGTACAACTGTAGAAAGGCAAGGAAGGAATACGACAACAGCCTCTCAAAGGAAGCATCTCTCTATTCGCCGCAAGCGATTTAGGGAACCATCTGAAATCTAGATGTGGATGATGCCATTCAGTCGAAACTCATAAGCCTGAAATGACACGACTTGGCTGCCACTGGTTTCATTCTCCCTGAATATTAACAGTTTACAGCCATTTTCGTTATGAAAAGCGGTCAAATGTGCAACAGGCTGTTTCTATCAATGAATATAGTGTGTGTGTGTGTGTGTGTGTGTGTGTGTGTGTGTGTGTGAATTCCTAAGGGACCAAACTGCTGAGGTTATCGGTACCTAGACTTACACACTACTTAAACTAACTTAACGCTAAGGACAACACTCACACCCACGCCCGAGGGAGGAGTCGAACCTCCGACAGGAGGGCCGCACGATTAAGGACATGGCGCCTCTAACAGCGCGTCATCAAGACATGCTCTCTGATTTCTCGACGACTGTCGGCATTTTGTCACTACAGCTTTTAGTAGGCAACTGAGAGTGAATGTACCGATTCGAAACCTGTATAACTGTAGGTCAGCCAAAAAGATCTTGACAATACGTGGGAGGACAACCACGGTTCCGTAGGCGACCGCAAACATTTTTCCTTGGAGACACTGACCGTCTTGTCTCACAGTGGGATAAATGTATGGTATTAAAATTTATGGGTTAATTTTGAAATAATAAAGAGTTAACTTTCTCGTTTTCATTGGACTGCTCCTTGGATATAGACGCTCCGTGTGACTCTCCTTGATTACACGGGCATCTGAGTGATAATTCATTTCACGTCATACACCCTGAAATGTATATGCAGACATAGACGCGAGTACACTTGCAAGGCATCTTCTGAATTCTGGAACTGTTAACGGCAACGAAGACATAAGATTTTTCTGATGAGCACAATTAAATAATTTCACGTGGATGTTTGTTTCGGAAATCTAGGTATCAAAGTGCATAGTCTCCATGCCTAGTACACATATGATTAATCTTACGGTTGGGAAGACGTTTATTTATAAATGCACCGCTTCCCTATTGATTATCTTTGAAGTTTTGTTCTTTTACAGTCTATGCCTTTCCTATCGATGTATAGCCAGTTATAATTGATTTTAACTGTTATAATCAATTTGAATTTTCATCACGTCCGTGGTGTATCTTATTCAATTCCGCGGCTGTTATTCCATTAAGGATTGTTGATGGAGAACGTAAAAAAAAAATTTTTTTTTAAACTTGACTTTACTTCCATACTACCCACCTGCCCTACATTATTGTACTAGCTGAGGAACCAGTTTATGTTCCGCATATTTATTTATTCCAGTATTCTAGTACTAAATATCCTCCTCCACCACTGTCTGCCCATGAACTCCATTCCATCCCCTAAACGTCTCCTCCTCTCCCACTTTCGTCAATCTCCTCGTCCCTCCTCTCTGTGTCCACATCCTCTACCTCCCTCCCCCTCTCTCTGTCCATCAACGTGTTATCAGACATACCACAGTGGAAGGGTGGTGGTTTTTATTGAGACGTTATTTCTTTCCAGACAGCGAATAGTATGTGTACCAAGTTTGAAATGGATCCATTTTCTTAGGAGGTGATGTTGAAAAGATGTATGTGCGACATATACTGCACACGTGTATGTCTGATTCTTTGCTGTTTTAGGCCACACGACCGCACAAAGTGTGTTACATTTATCTGTGCTGTTCAGATTAGGTTCCTAAACATGTTGACAAAAGTATTGTCATGTTCCAGTCTACTTATTCTCGCTGCGTGGTTGACACACCAACGACACAAATAAGAGACAAATCGCACTTCATACTTTTAAGAACATTCCAAGTCAACTGAAAACAGAAAATAAAGCCAAGCAGTCGTTTTCGAACGTTTTTACATCACCCCTTCTCATCTACACCCCCAGCGCTATTGGTAGTGGATATCTTACTCCCACAGTATTTTTATACAAATAATAGGTCATGTACCTAACAAATTTAGTTGAAACTGCTTGAAGTTCTCTTGAGTTATATTTTTGTGTCACGCCCTATGGGATGTAGGTGGTTCTCAACTCTACAGAGATTCTTTCCAGATGGTAAGTAATCCAATTCCCTTGTACAAAATACCTTCGAACATCACATTACGTAACAACTGAACCTTTTACTTTAAATATTTAACGTTTAGCTTCAAGGGCTGTTTGAAGTCATTAATTGCTTTCATTATCATGCGCTGAATAAGTACATTATGGATAATTTGGGCTCCTTTTTAAGAAAAGCTAGTTTTTCAAGCATGCTTATGATGTCATATATCCTTATCATGTGTCGTACAGTTATACAATTTTCCTGGTACATTTAATGGTATATGTGGATACCGTCTGCGAAGTATGTTGCGAATGGAGGTAGTAGTAATGAAGTATCAAATTACAGTCATTCCAGATACGACAGTTTTTCTGAATGAGCATCAACAACGTAGAAAGAGATAAAGTTTTTTCTTTCACATTTTGTGGGGGATGCCAGTGGGCATTCTAACGAGATCTTCTCATCGGAATGCGGAATCTTTAGTAAAAATAAATTGATAGAGGAGCAGGAGCGTAAGATCTGTGTCCTTCAGGTGCAGTTACAACGCGCAAAGGAGGAACTAGATGGGTTGAGGAGGGTGAAGGGTGGTGGGGAATGGGAACTGGCAGTTGGAAAGAAGGCAGCTAGGAGGAAGAGGTATTCAGACAGTTATACTTTGCGTATATGCGATAGATTTGACCAACTGTCAGAGATGAGTGGAGAGGAGCCTCTTGTAGATGTAGATGTAAGGAACATCCAGCAGTCCTCGGAGTTAGGAGACCTAGGTCAGTTGCACAGTCTAAAAGAAAGAAGAAGTTTATGTTGCTAGGTAGTTCGCACAGCTGAGGTGTGGGCCAGCAGTTGCAGGAAGTGTTGGGGAATGAGTACCAGGTAACAAGCATTGTGAAACGTAGTGCAGGATTGGCTTGGGTGACTGACATCATAGGGGACTTAGTAGGAATTTCACGAAGGAGGATCAGGAAGTGATAGTGGGTGGAGCAGGAAACAGTCTTGATAGGGATGAGGAATATTATGTTGATGGCCTCCTGGTAAAAATAGCTACTCAAACTGGTGGCATTAGTGTGCATTTCGAGCAAATGTTTCAGCGTCATATCGGCCCCATCGAAATGCAGCTGACAGGCGCGTTAGCAAGGGGCTGGAGAGGGCGCTGATGGCGGAGGGCATGGGTCACACTTCATTCAGTTGCCAGTTGGGTCTAACAGTAGATCGGGTTTCACTAGGCATGGCTTGCAGCTCAGTGGGTATGGGAATGTGAGGCTGGCAAAGCGTATAGGTGACAGTGGGGATGGAAGTCAGCTGACTGGTGTATCTGTTTAAAGGAAGTCCCTCTAAGGGCTCACTTACAGAGGAAGTCATGTGTCCAACTAGATAAGGTATTAGCATATTTCTTCAGAATGTAAGAGGTATTAGAGATAAAGTTAGTGAACTGCTTATAGATGTTGATTCTGAAATTATAGGTATATCGGAGCACCACTTAAATAATTTGATAATACAGAGGCTTTCTTTATCAGGATAGAGATTAGCTGGCTGCTTTTCGAGGAGTTCTTTGCGGGGAGGGGAGTGGCTACGTATGTAAAGAACAGTATTCTATTTGAGTCCATAGACGTATCACTGCACAGCACTAAACAGATGTTTGAATGTTGTGCAGGGCAGTTCGATTTAGTGAAACTAAACTTCTAATTGTCGTTGTTTATAGGTCACCTAACTCTGCCTTCAGAGCATTTCTGCTCAAGCTAGAGAGAGTTCTCGATTCATTTTGTAGGAAGTACAGAAATTAGTTATATGTAGTGACTGCAATTTAAATTTTTAATACGATGGTGCAAGGGGAAGGATGTTGGTAGATCTTATAAATTCATATGACCTGATGCAGACTGTGTTTTTTCCAGCTAGGGTGCAGGGGAACAGTAGCACGACCGTAGACAATATGTTTATTCACTCTTTATTACTAGATGGGTAATCTGTTAGTAAAAGGATGAATGGCCTTTCAGACTATGATGCACAAATTTCAATACTAAAAGGCTTTTGCACTCAAAAAAGTGTCATATTTAATTACAAACTATTTAGGAAAGTTAAGCCAACATCAACAGAGAGTTTTTTAAACGTTTTCAAGAGACAAAAGTCACAGAGTGTTTATAGTGACGATAACAAAGACGGTGGATGGAATACTTTCCGTAACATATTTCTCATATTCTTTGATAGTTGCTTTCCATTAGAACGTTCTAACCAAGGTACTAGCAGCAGCAGCAGGCAGCCCAGGTGGCTGACTAGTGGGGTAATGATATCTTGTAGAACAAAGCTGAAATTTTATCAAAATGTTAGAATCAGTCACAGTCAAGCTACAGTAGTCCATTAGAAAAAGTATTGTAAGGTGTTTAAAAATGTTATTAGGAAGGCAATGAGTTTGTGGTATGCAAATGGAATAGCTAATTCAGAGGATAAAATTAAAACTATATGCTCGATTGTGAAGGTATTATATGGTCAGCAGCACACGGTCGACGATATAAAGTCAGTTCATAGTAAAAATATTTCTGTTACTGATAAGTCAGATATATGTACAGTATTTAACAATCATTTTTTCTGAGCATTGCTGGTGAATTAAATAGAAATTTAGTTTCTACAGGGAATCATATAAATTTCTTGGCAAATGCCATTCCGAGATTGATGTCTGTTCACGAGTCTGGGTATTTTGACATTGGCCTCTCAATATATATACATACCTTACTGTCTCATTTCTTGTTAACAATATTAACGTATTCTCGAGAACAGCAGCTTTCACTCAGTTAATACTCGACAGAAATCAAACCTGCATTTGGATCGGACTTCCTTAACTCTTGTGCAGAAAAGTGTGCAGTATACTGCTTCATCCATTTCCAATAAGCTGCCACAAGAATTCAAAAAATATAGTAATTCACTCGCTTTCAAATCTAACCTGAAGAGCTTCCTCATGAGTCACTCCTTCTATTGTGTCGACGAGTTTCTTTATAAACTAAGCTGATTCTTGTTGTATTGTTGATTGCTTTTGCTTAAACTTTTGAACTGACTTTTTCTGGCTCATAAATATTTTATTTTTATCTCTTATTACATTATGTTGTAATTTCATGTACTAACATGTTCCACGACTTTGGAGATTTGCTCCGCAATTTGGTCCTACGGAACTTGATGTGTAAATAAATAAATAAAAATTAATTTTCTAAAAAAGTTAGAAATTATATACAAAGTATCTTGGAGGTCTCTAAGTCCATTCTTGTCTCAGCTACTGGACGAACATAGTTCTGGTATTGTGCGAGGTGCGTCACGATTCTTTTTCTTCCCCATCCCCACCCCTTTGAGAAGTAGATTGTCCTTATCCCAACAGAACTTCTTTCCAGATGTCAAATTATACGGGTAGCAAGTTTGCTTGAAGTCGATCTAGTAACTTAGAAGATGTTGCACCTACAGAAACAGTCTGAATGGCTTGTAAGCGTGTTAAAGGTAGGTTGTGCTGATAAGTAATTGTTAATAAAAATACGATGCGCTGATTCCGAGGTAATTAACATTGAATTTAGCCAATCAGGCCGTTGCGCGCGCTGATTCCAACGGCCAGCCAGAGATGGTATCGCCGAACGTGTACTTCGTCTGGTTTCCTAAAACCGAACAGGAGAGAGATACAAAAAGTGGACTTGTGCCTGTAGTAAAGACTGAATCCGAGCCAAATCCTGAGAAGACTCATGTGCTACCACTACAGTATGAGAACAAGTGACTCTAATTGCACCTGGATTGAATTTTCATTCGCAACACCGTGATTTGATAACTTCAATGCTAATTAACACTGAAACGACGCAACCTATCGATTTTTTGTTAGCACTTATTTCTCAGCATAACCTATCCTGCAGCACTCTTACAAGCTTTACAGATTTCAGTCCACCCTTTATACAGATTAGTCAAAACGACGTCTCCCGCCCCCTCACTAGAGGAGATATTTGGGAAATGAGCCACCCCTCATATGGTTTGTGGAGGACTTTAGCAAAGTGCGCTGAAACAACGGTCGCTGGAGGAAATGAAAAACAATGTAGCTCATTCAGTTTATGTGTGCCCAAATGAAACACATTAGCATGTTATTCTGCAACACTAACGATATCCACACAGCATATAATGTGGGTCTAACTACGCAAATGTTCTTTACGCAGCTGTTATATCAGCTAGATAAAAACTCTTCAAGCTCTATAAATCATTCAGTGGTAATTCAGCCGTGGCGTCACGTTATTCCAGAGACGCTCTACATGCAGGATTTGAGCGGCTGAAGTCTTGGCTTGTTTTTTACTCACTCGGTAATAAAGTATAAAAATATGACTATTTTACCTCATTTTTTCCGGTTAATTCAAGTTTTAAAGACTTAATTGCCTGGCGCGTACTCTTCTCGCTTTGTCCTGTTGTACTTTTTTGTGGCTGAATAAAATTACGCCACTAAGGGTTTATCTGGCAAGGATTTGTCTAGGAAAATAATAGTGTAATCTTTGTGATGTATTACTGTACATCAAACCGATCGTGACGCCTTGCTAATTTCATTGCTTCTGCTTACGAACCTGTGTGAGATTTATCAGAAATTTTTTCTCGGTTTCTTATTTATCGAGATTCTCTCGTGGCTGTTTTAACCGCTCAGACAGCCATGCGTCATGTAAAAGAATACGTTGTAGACGCTGAGCAAGAAATCTTTCGCTGATTACGAAAATGTATTTCTGAGGAAGTATGAAACTTAGAGCCATGTTGTTTGTTGCAGACGACAGCTTAATTCATGATTTTTTTAATTTTATTTATTTATTTTTTGGGTACACTTCCTCGTGAATATGGGAGCTAAACTCATGAAACTCATGAAGTTTATACGAACACATTTCATGTGCTCTGTCTGCCTCTTATATCTGCTCTCTCTCTCTTTCTCTCTCTCTCTCTCTCTCTCTCTCTCTCTCTCTGTCTCTCCTCTATCTCTCTTCGTTCAGGTAGCTTAATGTAGGAATGCTGCTGTCACAAAAGCGCAATGTGTTTTGTGGTCTCATGAAATGTTTCAGGAAACAGGTGGCCTATTAGCTCTCAGCAACTGTGCGGATGTGCCTATGGCTGAGATCCGTCACATTAGAAAATCATCGAAGGGTGGTATGAAAAGTTTAAGGAGACTTTTGAAAAATGTTGTGATTACCGCCTTCACTTGCTGATAAAATCTTTATTGATGCAACCTGTTTCGGTTAAGACCATCATCAGGTACTTAAAGGCATTTGGAACACTACACTGAGCGAATATAAAATCACTGATGTCAGTGAAAACATGAAGTTCTCACTTTTGTCACATCGTAACATAAATTACATGGCCAGTATGTAAGCTCTGTTATGCACTGCATTCTTTAATTCTGTATCAGCAGTTGGTGTTAACGCTGTGAACGGATCCACGTGGTATACAATACTGTTCTCCACAAGTCTATTCATTGCCTCGTCATAGGTTACATGGTCATTCAATCACCAGGATTATTCTTTAGCACCACGACGCAAAAGCTTCTACTCTCTTCTCGTCTGAACCGTTTACCATCCACGTCTCATTTTCATTCAGCGCTACACTCTAGACAAATTTCTTCGCAACAGGATTATAGACACTTAAATGTATATTTGATGTTAACAAATTCTTCTTCCTCAGAAACGCTTTTCTTGCCATCACCAGTCCACATTTCTTATCTTCTGTTCTTCGGCTATCATTATTTTACTGTCCAAACAGGAAATCATGTACTACTTTCGGTGTTTCTTTTCCTAATCTAATATTCCTTCAGCCTCACCTGATTTAGTTAGCCTACATTCCATCACACTTTTCCAGCTGTTGTTGCTCTTCATATTATATTCTCCTTACAAGACACTGTGCGTACTGAGCAGATGTTTTTTTCCAGTCCTCTGGTGTCTCTCGGAATTACAGTGTCATCGTAAATCTCAAAACCTTTGTTCATTGTCGTCGACATTTAATTCCTTCCTCATATTTTACTTTGGTTTCGTTTAATGCTTGTTCGATGTACAGATTAAATAACAGCGGGGATTGGATATTACCCTCTCTCACCACTTCTCAAACACTGCTTCCCATTCTTGCCTCTCCGCTTGTATAACTGCCGTCTGGTTTCTGTACAGTTTGTAAATAACCTTTCGCTTCCGTATTTTGCACGTTCTACCATCAGAATTTCAAAGAGGGTATTCCAGTCAACATTGTCAAAAGCTTCCTCGAAGTATACAAGTGCTGTAGACATTCCTTTGCCTTTCCTTAACCTATCTTCTAAGAGACGTCGTAGGGTCAGTTTTGACTCGAGTGTTCCTGTATGTCTACAGAACCCAAACCGATCTTCCCCGAGGTCGGTTTCTATTTTTCCGCTCCTGTGTAAGGAACTCGTGGTAGTAGTTTACAAATATGATTTACTTAACTGATTGTTCGGTAATAAGACACTTGTCAGCACCTCCTTTCTTTGAAACTGGAATAGTTAGAGCACAGAATACAAAATGTGTAGGTAATAGAAAATTTTATAAAAATTCACATTGCTACAGGTAAACTCAAGTCATGCCAACGGCAGAGGTAGAAGCAGGGAGAGAGCCAGTATGTCGCAAGTGCGTCAGGCCGACGACATATTGCACACCACCTGCTGAGTGAGGATATACGATCAGCAGAAAGGTGCCTGAGAAACAAAACCAGAGGAGGCGAGTCAATCACATCCTTTAGCTCCTTATAAATGTTGCAAGAAATTGTCTCCTTCACAAGGGCAAATAGCGAGGAACTGACACAGCAGTTAACAAAATGTGTTAAATGAATGTCACAGAATAAGGAAGAAACGTACAGTCACTTCGAACCAAGCCTTGTGTCATGGCCTCTCGCTAGTTCCCTTTAAATACTCCATTTCTCCAGTTATTGTCATGAGCTGATCATTGGCCTCGATGACATTCAGAGTAGCACTCGGTTTCTTGATTATGATACTGTATATCCTAGGTGCTCGCCGGCCCATGTGGAGGAGCGGTTCTAGGTGCTTCAGTCTGGAACCGCGCGACCGCTACGGTCGCAGGTTCGAATCCTGCCTCGGGCATGGATGTGTGTGATGTCCTTAGGTTGGTTAGGTTTTAGAAGTTCTACGTTCTAGGGGACTGATGACAGATGTTAAGTCCCATAATGTGCAATTTAAAATTTTCCCGGCGAACTGAATAATCAAAAAGATTTCGGCCTTGCAGCCGGTCGTCGTTAGTTTCCATCCACGATATTTCGACTGGACCACTGCCAGCCAACCTCAGGTGAGCCATCGAAGACTGACGAAGACGCCCTCCGTTCCGTAATATATAGCGTGCAGCGAGTATTCCACGCATGCGTCAAAAACATATGGAGAGACGAACCACACCGCCCGCCAGCAGCGCCCTCGCTGGTGGAACTGCAGAACTCAGCTGTCTGCGGCGTTGTCAAAATTTTATTGTCTGGTGCCACAACAGTCGTCGCCACAGAGGATCACTGCACGACGTTCCGTTGTTAACCTCACGGACAAGTATTTGGACGGCGGGACGCTGTCGGTATTAAGTAAGGGTTTGAATTTTGCACCTACACCTAGAGCACTACCTGTGATACGTTTTGTGAGTGGTGTAGAAGAAGCCGTACGACGCCTTCCAATGGAAACTGCAGAGGAAGTAACGAGGGAAACTTGCCGCGCTCTTCTGAAGGCTCCTCCTCAACACAGTAACATTACTTCCGCTGAAAGGGCTGCACTGCGAAATCTCCGAGAAGATCCGGACGTTGTGGTACTGAAGGCTGAAAAAGACAATTTAACTGTACTGTTACCTCGCAGTTTGTATGTGGGTAAGATGTATGGTCTCCTAAATGATTCTGCCTACAGGAAGATTGATAACGATCCTACAGGACGTGTTCAACGGAAGACCTCTACACTTCTGAATTCTTCCTCGTTGCCTCCAGAGACGATCAAGCGCTTAAGACCACATGGCAGCCTACCTCCAAGACTGTACGGCCTTCCGAAGGTACTTAAAGACGGACTACCCTTACGGCCAATAGTGAGTAATATTGGGGCCCCCACTTACGGTTTAGCCAAACATCTTGCATCTTTGCTGTGGCCATTTGTGGGCAAATGTCTACATCACATACGTAACTCGGCCGATTTTATCAACAGACTGGGGGCTCTCCGCCTAAGTAGTTCTGATCTTTTAGTTAGCTTTTACGTGGTGTCTCTTTTTACAAAGGTACCTCTTGCAGACTCCTTGGCACTGATTGATATTAAGTTTCAGGTGGGAATCACTGCTTTGTTTCGCCATGCTCTCTCCTCAACATATTTTATGTTAACCCATGAATATTTTGAACAGATTGACGGCGTCGCCATGGGTAGCCCCTTATCTCCCTTGTTGGCCAACCTTTTTATGGAGGATTCTGAGGAGAGAGCACTTGAATCAGCAGCCCTCAAACCAACTGTTTTTTCGAGGTACGTGGATGACACTTTCGTAGTGAGGCCTCGTGGAGAAGAAACATTAATGGAGTTTTTAGACCACCTCAACTCCATTCATGAGAGCATTGGGTTTACCATGGAATTAGAGAAGAATGGTTGCCTCCCTTCCCTGGATGTGCTAGTTAGACGGAAGTGTGATGGCTCTCTGGGGCATTCGGTTTATCGTAAGCCCACACATACTGATTTGTATTTAAATTCGTCCATCACCCATCGCAAACAATGAGAGTACTTAAAACTCTTGTACACCGAGCTCATGTAGTGTCAAATGCAGATAGTTTGCCTGAAGAGCTTGCCCATCTGAAGGGGGTGTTCAAAGAGAATGGATATTCTACCCGGAATATTAGCAAGGCACTTGCAATTAAGCCAAAGAAGCAGGGAGTGGAGAAAGAAGAGAGCACGTCTACTAAATCTTTAGCTTTTCTTCCCTTTGTTGGCAACATTTCCCTCAAAACTGCAAGAAACCTCCACGGTTTCGAAGTGAAATCAATTTTCCGTCGAAGATTTCCGACCTGATGGGATCAGTGAAAGACGATCTGACATTGCGGAAGGCGGGAATTTATAAAATACTTTGCCAATGTGGCATGTCATATATAGGAGAAACATTGCGAACAGTAGAAGAATGTTGCACTGAACATCGCGCAGTACTCGCTTTTTGCAACCTAGCAAGTCTGCAATTGCTGAACAATGCGTTTCCACTGGACACTCAATGGAGTATGACAAGACAACAATTTTGGCCACAGCAACATCCTTTTGGGACTCTATCATAAAAGAGTCAGTGGAAATTCGCATGACAGGCAATCTTATCAACCGTGACAATGGCTAACAGCTAGATAATGCGTGGAATCCCGTCATCTCTAAGATCTGCTCCAGACGAAGACGACAGAGTACTCCGATGGCCGCGGCAATTGACAACGCCGAAGACAGCTGAGTTCTGCAGTTCCACCAGCGAGAGCGCTGCTGGCGGACGGTGTGGTTCGTCTCTCCATATGATTTTGACGCATGCACGGAATACTCGCTACACTCTATACAGAATGTCCCAGCTATCTCGTCCACCCAAAATATCTCTGGAACAATAACAGCTATTGGATAACGGCTTTCACCGGTGTGTGAAATATGTACATTCATTGGCCCCAGCCCTACATTGATACCAGTGAAAGTCGTTTTCCAATAGCTGTTATTGTCCCAGAGATATTTTGGGTGGGCAAGATAGCTGGGACACCCTGTATATTACGGAACGGAGGGCGTCTTCGTCAGTCTTCGATGGCTCACCTGAGGATGGCTGGCAGTTGTCCAGTCGAAATATCGTGGATGGGAGCTAACGACGACCGACTGCAAGGCCTTTTTGATTATTAAGTCCCAAAATGCTTAGAACCATTTGAACCTAGAAGCTCCAGTACAGTCTATGTGCCAATGATGTGCTCAGGATGACGGCCTTCACCTGATGAACTTCATGCTGCTCGTCACCTATCGATTGATGGAGGAACTGACAATCTCCTGACAACACTGCATCACAAGGTACTGCCAGTACCGGACCTTAACACGGAAGCCAAAAATAGGGCTTCTCGGAGTTCACGTTCCTGCTCAACACTCAGGTGCCCTCACGTGTGCTGACTAGTAACAGGGGTAAGGTGGAGATCATCTGACCACACCACTACCGACACCAGATAAAATGAGGATGGGTCATCAAGGATCATCGTAGAATTCGGAGTGTGACTGAGTACAGCCAGGATGAAATCACTCTTCGCTGGGCAACGCGGAGCCCGCTCGTGAGCAGTCCTCTGCTGAGTCATGGTTGCTGGCATCTCCTGGCTATGAAACTGCCGAGCTGACTCGACAGACGTCAGTTAGAATCCAGTACGCAGCTGAATGAGCAACAGACGCGACTGGTGCGGAAGAACGACGATTTGTGAACACTATGGATAAAACACTGAACTCTAATAGAGTTTCGCCAACGACATTGACTCCTCAGAGGTTCCCGGCAGTCCACTTCATTATCTGTAAAATTATCACATCTTCTTGCAATGAGTATAGATTTGGCCTGTCTTATGGTATCATATATCTATACAACTCCACAGGCGTCACTGTTGGCAACAGAATTGAAATTGCAAGTTTCCATCAGACTCCAATAGTCGTGTGGTTCCCGCCGGACCCAGTGATGCGCGCTCGCTGAGATACGCATCCAGAGGCTTCCTGCCACGAGTGCCTCCTACTGCCACACTGTATGATGTATGATGGCGGGCGCCAGCCACTCATCCACCTTTAATTTCTTATTCCATTATTTGTAACGAGCCTTCAGGTGCTTGGAGATGTTCTGTTTAAGTAAATCTTCTATTGGTGTGTTAGTATTTTCTGCTCCTGTCCAGATTTCCCACAGTGAGAGATGCAGCACTATCTTGTAGCTCACCTCTTTAGCATTGTGTATGAAATCACACACATGTGTCATACATCTTGCAATTCGGGTGCCATAGTTTTGTCTTTGTTGACTGTCCCGAGAATATTAGTAGTTCTCATGTACTGCAAGGTCCTGACACAATAATGTGGTTTTAAAAAAGTGAAAAAGTAGAAAATTATTAGCTCTGACGATGAGCACTATACCTCGAAACCCGACATGGCGATAAAATAGATCGTCCTGAATCGTTCCGCAGAATTTAAATGAAGAAGTATCCTACTGTCGCATTTATATTATTTTGACGACCATCTGTACGCCGTAAAGCGAGAAGGAGACTCTGCTACGATGAGGTGAGCGTTTGGCGTGTGAACCGGACGGCAGGTAGCGATGGTCTACCCGGGGAACGAGATGAAGGGGCACAGCCCAGAGGCCGTGATGCTCCCGCAGTGCGGCCTGGTGCTCCCCTCGTTACGCCGAGTCCCGCACCGCTCTGTGGGAACAGCCCGCCGCCCCTGCCGCCCCACAAATGCACCCGCCTCTGCCGATTACCTCAGCCACGGCCCCGGGCCACAGCGTCCGGAATACGGTGCCGCCTCCGACGGCAGCCAGCGCGGGTTTTAAACGCGCTCCGCCCCCGCCGGCGCTCCCCAGTATCAATAAACATTTACGCAGGTGTCGGGGGGCGTTAACGCGGCGAACGGTGCGAAAGCAGCCGCCTGCGGTAATTGGGTGCCCCTCCCACCCAAACACTACTTGTGCCTCTGCCTCTGCGACCCTCTTCATTGCCTCTTCAGTGGCAAGTGCTGGAGGCGGCCGCCTCGCAAATTCCGCCGCACGGCGTCTGCAGATGCAACATCTCATTTGAGGCGGCGCCTTTCACACGTTGCGTTCTCCATTTCGTTGCGTGCCTTTCCACTCTTCATCATACGTAAACGATATTCTTAATCACCAGATCTGGGCAAGTGTATGTGGCTGATACATTGAAAAGTGAACATCGAAGATGCCTCGAATCTTTAAATGAGAATTCAATCGATTTTCACCTCTAGCGGTAGAGGGACGCGCTCAAACTCTGTTTAAAGTGAAAGAAACTATAATATATGGGTGGTGCTTGAGATAACATGTTTTTTCTCTGTAACGTAAAAAATAATAAGTGAAAATCATACGGGTTTTTGCTTAGATAGGTAAAAGGAAGGAACGTTACTGTTTCTATAGAGTTATGAACACATTTACAGTTACAGCAAGAAGTTGTAATTTTTAAAGAGAATATTATTATTTCTATTTCGTAACTTGAATACTTCAATCAACAGTGTGTAAATAAATTTAAATCAAATTTCCGTTGATTTTATTAGAAGCATTCAACATACAATGCCAAATCAAAACAACTTCAGCGGTCTAAATCTCCGGTTTTATTTTATTTGTGGAATCGGTTTTAGCGTTTCATTATGCCATCTTCAGGACCCCTCTGCTCTCCTACAGTCGAAATAGAAGGCACCATTCAGTCACTGCTAGATGAACGAAAGAATTGCTGGGTCAAGAAGAAATCTACTGACAGCAATGACTGAATGATGGCCCCTATTTCGACTGTATAAGAGGTGAGATTGTTCCTACACTTTGGTCAGTGGGCATGAAGATGACGTAATGAAACGCCGAAACTGGCTGCACAAATAAAATAAAACTGGAAATTTAGCCTGCTGACGGTCTTTTTGGCATTCTGTGTTTTATAGCAGAGATCCCGCAATAATCTTGTATAATAGTGGACTTACAGAGAGAAACGTTCAAACCGTTAAGGTCTATATAGCTGCTGAATATAATTGACTGTGTTCGGATGGATATTCTGTGGGTGAAATGTTCAATGGCTCTAAGCACTATGGGACTTAACATCTGAGGTCATCAGTCCCCTAGACGTAGAACTACTTAAACCTAACTAACCTAAGGACGTCACACACATTCATGCCGGAGGCAGGTTTCAAACCTGCGTCCGTAGCAGCAGCGCGGTTCCGCACTGAAGCTCCTAGAACCACTCGGCCACATCAGCCGGAGTCATTTCAATGAGATGCTCAATGCACACTTACTTTCCTTAATACACAAGGCGTCATCTAAACACTCTGTGGAAAAAGCATTGGGCTTTATTATTTGGGGTAGAGGCTTCAGTGAAATAAACAGAATTCTCTAGATGCTTGCACAAAACTAAATCTCCATGCGCCCATGCTGGCTATTCCTGAGGAATATGGTGTCCCAGTAATCATCCACGAAATCTGTTATTCAGTTTGTGGTATCTTCCGAATACCGTAGCGCCACATCAAAGTCAGCATCGCACATCGATACCACAGACATTAGCGAGGTTTCTATGAAATCCGCCATTATGAATGGGAGGCACTCCTGAAGATCACACCTCTCTCTCTCTCTCTCTCTCTCTCTGTCTCTCTCTCTGTCTCTCTGTCTCTCTCTCTCTCTCTCTCTCTCTCTCTCTCTCTCTCTCTCTCTCTCTCTCTCTCTCAGTACTTCATTTCCCACACACGGCGCTCTCTTTCGTTCGTGATATGAGCTGAAGCTGTCAACATCATCGTGTAGGACTAAAGAGTTATTAAAGCCTCTGAAGGTAACGTACTTTTGTAAATGTTGAACACTGTACTTCTGGAGAACAGTTTGTTAATTAGTGCATCAAGTAATCCTTTAATAGTCGATGACAGTTGTAAAGTATCAAGCGCTCCCGTGGCAAACGATTGTATCAAATTAAGTAAATCTTATTACCAATGAAGTAATAAAGTGACCTAATATTTCATACGTTGTAGCTGGCCGTGTGATGCCCTTAGGTTAGTTAGGTTTAAGTAGTTCTAAGTCTTGGGGACTGATTACCTCCGTCGTTAAGTCCCATAGAGCACAGAGCCATTTGAACCATTTTAAATGTTGTAGTTAAGAGGAACCATCTCCTACAGCAAGCAAAGAACACATAACTATGGCCAGATGAATGAAGTTTCGTTTGGTCATAAAGCTGATGATGCACAAGAACGAGTGTATAATGGACTGGGTGACTATCGCACTGCATCCACCTATGATCTTCAATATCTGGATCGGAATTCTCAAGGACAGAACTAGAATGGTCTACAGTGAAAGCTCGGTACACCTCCCCAGTCAATCTGCGAAGTAATGTGTATCAGTCATTTCCTCTCTCAGGATTCCACACCACTCTTTAATGAACCCCTTTTTTTGACTTACTTTTCCCTGTCCAGTAATGCACATTTTATTACTAACTCTGCAGTAGTTCGAGAACGTAGACTCACTACAGAACATTTAAACAACTGAATTAGACGCAGTTGGTTTACATACATTAGCTACACGAGCCAAAATGTAACGGTTAATTTAAAAGTATAGCTAGAGCTGTACGGCACTGACAAGTAACTAAATAAATAATGTTCACAATTCTGAGACAGATTAACGTTTCTTCTGTTAACCAGTTTGAATAGGCGTTCCCTACACTTATTATTTTGTAAGCTACTGAGGAAAATATCTTACCTGAAACATCCTTTATGTAACAAATTTTATTGCCTAGATTGTGACCAGCTTCGGTTCCACACGAGCTATCCTTTGATGTATAAGGAGAAAAATAAAATAACTAACCTACATACAGTCAACTACGTGTAACGTTCCTAGTATACCATACTTAAAACGAAATGTACCTGAAGGTACTCGAATGTGTCAGTTACAAGAGTAACATCCCCCCCTCCCCCCAATTTTTAAGCAAAATTACATACTGCATTACAGCATAACATAGTGGTTTGGTAGCATCCGCGTTTTTCATACTGCCTGAGATTCAACTATCAGCAGGTACCATTTGGTATATTTATCACACTGCACAGCCGTTTATAGTTTTTCTCATAGAGTTTTCTATTGAAAGTTGTTATTAGCAAATATTAAATTGATGTCGCTATGACCTGCGCCTTTCAGACTAATTACGTATACGTAAGAGGCGATCATAAATACATATATTTTATTATGTCGTTTTATATGGCTACCGTATGTCTTCATACAGTTACCACTTAGAGGTAAACGAAAGTTGGCAGGAATTTTTCTACATCCGAAAGATAACGTGTATTGAAATTTGGCGCCAGTCCTATAAGAGTAGCGGTAGTGACGCCACTATGAGGATGCAAATCATGCTGGATTTAAATGCGAACTCTAACGGTCGTGAGCGTTAGAAACCTTTGAGACTGGACGTAATGAGTTGATGTTAGTCAAGAATGCCTTTAATGCGACAAAGAGGCCATTATCGACACCTCGCTGAGTTTGAACGAGATAGTGCAATAGGCTACGAGAAGCTGGATGCTCCTTCTTGGATACTCCCGTAAGACATAGTAGGAATGTAGTCACTGAAAATGATTTCTGGCGGCGGTGGCCACGAGAATATGGTCCAAACAAAACCGGACCCGAACGGCCACTTGGTACTACCGAGAGGAAAGATAATCGTGTTCTTACCGCTCCTAAGCATCGTACTAGAGCCATTTGAGCATCAGTTGGCATCACAGTGTCACATCGAGCTGCAACAAATCACGTACATCGAGTTCAGCTTCGAGTTAGATGCTTTGTAGCGTCCATTCCAGTGACTCCAAACCACCGTCATTTGCGACTTCAGTTGTCTCAAGGGAGAACTCATTGGAGGGTGGAGTAGAGGTCTGGTGTATTTTCTGCTGAAAGCTGGTTCTGCCTCGTTACCGTTGATGGGTGTGTGTTGGTTTGAAGGAGGGCAGTTGGTCAGCTGCAACGAACATGCCTGCGGCTTAGGCACGCTGGAACTACACCCGGGGTTATGGTGAGGGGTGCGATTTCGTATTCTAGCAGGAACACAGTCGTTGTTATGCGACGCACCCTGTCTGCAAATGTGTACGTCAGTCTGGTGATCCGAATTTTTGTGTGATGTCAACATTCGATACCACACTTGTTAGGGGTTGCAGATATCGACCGCGGTCCGCAGTAGATATCTCTGGACCCGCGAGTCGCGACTGGCACCTCTCCGCGGCTTGTGACAACCAGCGACATCTCGTCCACTCTTGCTCGGGACGTCAACTAGGAATGTAGCATAGCCTTCAGATGAGAGGAAACAACCTCTAACAAAGCTCTCAGTCACGTATGGTATAAGTAATGCCTCTCCAGATATGTTTGTAATTATATGTATGCAGCATATGGAGAAGCCTGTAAGGCAAGTTAAGTACAATATATTATTTTTTACCAATTACTACTAATTATCTCAGCCGTGCAGATACAGACTATACAGCAAGCTCCTTACCGACTTCACTGCCAAATCTGCAATATACACTACTGGCCATTAAAATTGCTACACCAAGAAAAAATGCAGATGATAAACTGGTATTCACTGGACAAATATATTAAACTAGAAATGACATGTGATTACATTTTCACGCAATTTGGGAACATAGACCCTGAGAAATGAGTACCCAGAACAACCACCTCTGACCGTAATAACGGCCTTGATACGCCTGGGCATTCAGTGAAACAGAGCTAGGATGGCGTGTACAGGTAAAGCTGCCCATGCAGCTTCAACACCATACCACAGTTCATCAAGAGTAGTGACTGGCATATTGTGATGAGCCAGTTGCTTGGCCACCATTGACAAGACCTTTTCAATTGGTGAGAGATCAGGAGAATGTGCTGCCCAGGGCAGCAGTCGAACATTTTCTGTATCCAGAAAGGTCCTTACAGGACCTACAAGATGCGGTCGTGCATTATCCTGTTGAAATGTAGGGTTTCGCAGGGATCGAATGAAATGTAGCGTCCACTGTTCAAAGTGCCGTCAATGCCAACAAGAGGTGACCGAGACGTGTAAGCAATGGCACCCCATACCATCACGCCAGGTGATACGCCAGTATAGCGACGACGAATACACGCGTCAGAAAATGGCTCTGAGCACTATGGGACTCAACGTCTAAGGTCATTAGACCCATAGAACTTAGAACTACTTAAACCTAACTAACCTAAGGACATCACACACATACATGCCCCAGGCAGGATTCGAACCTGCGACCGTAGTCGTCTCGTGGTTCCAGACTGCAGCGCCTACAACCGCACGGCCCTCTGCCCGGCGAATACACGCTTCCAACGTGCGTTCACCGTGATGTCGCCAAATACGGATGCGACCATCATAGTGCTCTAAACAGAACCTGGATTCATCCGAGAAAATTACGTTTTGCCATTCGTGCACCCAGGTTCGTCGTTGAGTACACCACCGCAGGCGCTCCTGTCTGTGATGCAGCGTCAAGGGTAACCGTAGCCATGCTCTCCGTGATGATAGTCCATGCTGCTGAAAACGTCGTCTAACTGTTCGTGCAAATGGTTGTTGTCTTGCAAACGTCCCCATCAGTTAACTCAGGGATCGAGACGTGGCAGCACGATCCGTTACAGCCATGCGGATAAGATGCCTGTCAACGCGACTGCTAGTGATACGAGGCCGTTGGGATCCAGCACGGCGTTCCGTATTACCCTCCTGAACCCACCGATTCCATTTTCTGCCAACAGTCATTGGATCTCGATCAACGTGAGCAGCAATGTAGCGATCGATAAACCGCAATCGCGATAGGCTACAATCCGACCTTTATCAAAGTCGGAAACGTAATGGTACGCATTTCTCGTCTTTAACACGAGGCATCACAACAACGTTTCACCAGGCAACGCCGGTCAACTGCTGTTTGTGTATGAGAAATCGGTTGGAAACATTCAACATGTCAGCACGTTGTAGGCGGCGCCAACGTTGTGTGAATGCTCTGAAAAGCTAATTATTTGCATATCACAGTATCTTCTTCCTGTCGATTAAATTTTGCCTCTGTAGCACGTCATCTTCGTGGTGTAGCAATTTTGATGGGCACTAGTGTATGTTTCTACTTAGCATTGGCCACCTGTCATCATAACAACTGACGACGAGAATCATAACATTTTGTGCTGCCATTTTTTCCAACACGATAACGTTCCCTCACGTACCACCGCTGTTGTAACTCAACATGCCCTAGAGGGTGGCGCCATGTTGTCTCGGCCTGCTCGCTCACCAGATCTGTCTCCAATCGAGCACATAACGGGCAATATCGGACGACGACTCCAGCGTCATCCACAAACAGCATTAACCGTCCGTGCATTGACTGAGGAAATGCGACAGGCATGGAACTCCATCCCACGAACTGACATCTGTCATCGGTACAATGCATGCAGGTTTGCTCATCGAGAGGAAAGCCTCCGAAATGCAACGTAAATAAAAACTTTGAATTTACTTACTGCTTACACTGTATTTCTACGTATATTTTAGACAGACAATGCAGTAACAGCCTACCAAACAAATGCATGTGTAAAAACTTTATTCTATCACGAACTGAAATACGGCGTTTGTTTCAAGAAATTAACTGTTCCAGCGATGCTTCGTAACCGAAATAAGCAGGCCGCGGGCGAAACTGGAAGCATGAATTTCCCTCCTCCCTCTTTCCCTCCTTTCGCACGTGCGGAGAAACTGCGGTAGGTCGTAATTTGGCGGCGTAATTTCATAGCGCGCTATCTGATCGAAGACCCACTTAGGAGCTTTGCACTGAAGAAGCCATAACCCATTAACGTTGAGTCTAAATTTACGAAACGGCAGATCTGCGGTTGGGATTTTTGCCGGGGAGCAACGAGCACTTGCCACGTGCCGCAGCAATAGCGCCAGCCGCGCCCGGCCAGGTCGTGAGGATTACGCTCTCACCAGAGGCAGATAACGGCCCGCGGCGCTAAGTCTGCCTAATGGTGTTCTCCGCGGCAAGAAAATACAGCTGCAGAAGCAGACAGACGTACTGCCAGAGTAATTAGCGCGGCGCTCCTACTTATTCCTGGTATGGGCCATTCACTGTGGGAGGAAAGCAACACACACCACAAAGAAACGATTTCAGTAGAAAGTGCTGGCCTTAAGCTTGAAAAGAAATAAAAGTTTCTTGATAGTTTGCTAGCTGAACTCAATATTTGCAACCTCATTGTAGACGTTCTCACAGCCCTGGAAGAGCAGAAATAGTGGTTTGTTAAATTCTCTTCTCTTTTCCGTCAGATGCATACGAACGAGTATATAATGAACTGGGTGACTACCGCACTGCATCCAAGTAGAATCTTCAGTATCTAGACCGGAATTCTGAAGGACAGAACCAGAATTCTCTACAGTGAAAGCTCGGTAATCAGCAGAGTTCAGCACGCCGCTATTTCCGTTCTTCCTATACTATGAGCAGCTCTACAATCAGATGGGAAGCAGGAAATTATGGGACATACTACAGCGTACCTGTAATTCAGTTGAATTCCATTAAAGGGAGGAATTATTGACTGTAGACGACTAAAAATGGGTGTGATCTTTCTCCGCCTTTTTCATGTACTCAGCGTACATCAGCTCCATCTACCTGCAGGGTTCTACGCAATTCACGACACATTCATAAACCACACACGAGATTTCAATACTCTCTCGCTTCCTACTTTTAGTACCACAGAAAAAATGGACAGGAACATTTCGTAGGATAATTAAGATAACTAAATTTTTTCTTCTGCTAAGGTGACTTTCATAAATGTTTTTCCTGAATAATTCGTAAATGGTGGCGTCCAGCGAAAGCGCGTCCAAGTACAACATTCAACTACATTAAATTTCCTACAAAAAAGTCTCCTTCATTTTTTTTCTTTAGAAAAAATAGTTTGCGCGTAGCAAGAGAGAGAATATGTAAAATATCCTGTGTTCTTTGAAGTCGTTGTGGGTTGCATAAGAGCCATAGCTAACGCAAGCTGCATCAACCTCTATATCAATAAAGTTCTAGAAGAATGGAATCCTGAAAACAAGAAGAAGATTGATCCACGAATAAAAAAAATTATTAAAACTATTTTTATTTGGAGACAACGAGGTTCTCTTATAAGACGGTGGACCGACGAAGCCCATTTCACACACCAAGGATCCATCAATACTCACAACTGCAGAATTTGAGCTACCAAAAATCTCTAAACTGTCCTGGAAACTTGAATGACTAGAAAGTCACTGGGCGGTATCGATTTACCACATTAATCGTGATCAGACCCTTTTCCTTCGAGCAAATTCAGGGTACTGCTTTTCAGACTGTCAGCATAAAGGATGCGATGTACACCGATACTTTACAGAAACGCATAATCCCTAGTCTGGCTGGTAGATAACTGCTGAAAGGCACGACTTTTACATAGGATGGCACTCCATCCCATCTTTCTATACGTGTGAAAGATCTCATATACACATTCATTGGTGAGGGTTGCGTGCTGAGCTCACACTTTCGTCATGCTGGCCTCCGGATCCGCGACCCTCAATACGCGTGATTATTTTTTGTGGAGTTACCTGAAGTCGCAGGTCTACCGCCTATTAGGGATAGTAAAAGACAAAATCCGAGGGAAATTTCTCATCGTACCTACTGATATTCTGTACACTGTACAGTGCTGTTCACACCATAGCCCCTCAACTACACGCATTTTTGACCAATGACTGCAGACATGTTAAGCGTTTTTTTATAAAGAACATTGAATTTATAATAAATCAATTGTTATGCGAATTACTGATTTGTGGTTAAAGATGGCATGTATCGCGTAATTATGTCTCTCGCTTGATTAAGTAGAATTTTTTGCTAATCACTACCGTCAGCGATGATAAGTCAACAACTGTATTAAAAATTCGCCAAACATCACATTACGATCAAGTGACTCATGAGATAATGACACGTAATCACTTTCTAGGATGTGGGAAGCAATGAATAACCATAACATTCACAAATGTTATGTACAAACCGTTAGAAAGATGTGGTCACATAATACTTGTGTCAAATTTGGGAAGTTACTATGACAGAAATTTCAGTTCAGCAAAGGACTAAGACAAGGACTTACCTCTCTTGCACAATTCATCTTTGTTTCATGAAAATGGCGCCAAATAAATAAATAAGAAACAAAAGAAAAACTAACTATGAACACCTTACAAGTCACTGAATATTGTGAGGTTTCTGAGAATTTAGAAAAAAATACCCTCAGAAACGTCATAGCTGTAGAACCTTAATAGGTTCATTGTGATTTTCCATGTTATTAATTGTATGTAGCATAAGTAATAGTTCTGTCACGGACCACCTTATTGCAGAACTACATGTCTGAGGCTGGTACATGCTTCTTGGCTAGTTTCATGTCACCTTTATATTTCGCATATTTAACTGGGAGACGAAGGCTCAACGTTCAGAGCGTCTGTATTTTGAAAAAGTAAACTTTTCCGTAAAAGTAGTCTTAATTTTACACCGAAACAGTTTTGAAGGTGTGACGAAAAGTCTGGAAATAGATATTGGGTAACATAACCAAAATTAACTATCTGGGACATATTTTCGACGAGATTTTCTTGCAGTCACTTGGTAGGTATAATTAATATCGATGCAGTTGCAAACTCTTATCAGTCATTAGATATTATGAAAACACATCAAAAATTCATTATAACAGCAGGCAGATATAGCAAACACAAACCATTTTACTAAAATACGTAGTCATCACTTACCCAAAGCCGGCTGGAGTGGCCGAGCGGTTCTAGGCGCTACAGTCTGGAACCGCGCGACCGCTACCGTAGCAGGTTCGAATCCTGCCCCGGACATGGATGTGTGTGATGTCCTTAGGTTAGTTAGGTTTAATTAGTTCTACGTTCTAGGGAACTGATAACCTCAGAAGCTAAGCCCCATAGTGCTCAGAACCATTTTAACCATTTTGAACTTATCCAAAGCCCAGCAACGAAAGTGAACTATACTACGTGATCAAAAGTATTCGGACACCCCCAAAAACATACATTTTTTTTCATATTAGGTGCACTGTGCTGCCACCTACTGCCAGGTACTCCATATTAGCAACCTCAATAGTCATTCGACATCGTGAGAGAGCAGAATAGGGCGCGTCACGGAACTTACGGCCTTCGAATGTGCTCGGGTGATGGGTGTCACCTATGTCATAGGTTTGTACGCGAGATTTACACGCTCATATACATGCCTAGATCCACTGTTCCCGTTGTGATAGTGAAGTGGAAACGTGAAGGGACACGTACAGTGCAAAAGCGTACATGGTGACCTCGTCTCTTTACTAACAGAGAGCGCAGACAGTTGAAGAGGGTCGTAACGTGTAACAGGCAGATAATTATTCACACCAGCACACAGGAATTCCAAACGGTCCAGTGGCTGCTCATAAGCTACACATCACGCCGGTAAATGCCATACGGCGCCTCGCTTAGTGTAAGGAGAGTAAACAATCTGCGATTGAACAGTAGAAAAACGTTCTGTGGAGCGGCAAATCACGATACACAATGTGGGTATGATGAAGGCCCGGTGAACATCATCTGGCAGCGTGTGTACTGCCAACAGTAAAATTCGGAGGGTGTGATGTTATGGTGTGGCCGTGTCCCGTGAAGGGGACTTGCACCCCTTGTTGTTTTGCGTGGCTTTATCACATCACAGACCTACATTTAGGTTTTAAGCATCTCCTTATTCCCCACTGATGAAGAGCAATTCGTTGTTGGCGATTGCATCTTTCAACACGATCGAGGACCTGTTCACAATCCACTGATTATGGCGGAGTGGTTACACGACAATAACATCCCTGTAACGGATTGGCGTGCACAGAGTCCTGACCCGAATTCTACTGACACCTTTGGGATGTTTTGGAACACCGACTTCGTGCCAGGCCTCATCGATCGACATCTGTACCTCTCCTGAGTGCAACACTTCGTGACGATTGGGGTGCAATTCCCCAAGAACCCTTCCAGCACCTTACTGAACGTATGCCAGCGAGAGTGGAAGTTGTCATCAACGCTATGGATGACCCAAAACCATACGAAATTCCAACATTACGTTTTCTTATAATTGTTTCGCCTCGTTCGTAATGAATCCGGCATCTTCAGAGTGGATGCACAGTTACATTCGGCCTCCTGTGGGACTTTCAAAGCAATGAGCCTGGAAGACATGGACGGGGCTGTGGATAGGTGGCGCTAAGTGGGAGAGCGGATCGACTGAGAAGGGTCGGCGCAGTTTCGCTAGACGCTGTGGACAGTTGTTTCTGGGGTTAACGCAGCTGCTTGGTAAGCAGAAGATTCCGGGTTCAAATTTTGGTCCATTTCATATTTTCACTCGTCGCCGCTGATTCCGCATGTAGTCCCAATGCACCTAACATCAATAGATCCTTATCTTTCTCCTCACTCCATCTTCAGTTTACGTAATAAGTATCACAGCTGTGTGGTGTCTGTTCTCTTGGACCTATCCGAGAGCGCAGATAGCACACATTTGATAGGTTGGTTGGTTGATTTGGGGAAGTTTCCAAACAGCGAGGTAATCGTTCCCTCACTTTTATAATTGTATCAGTTTTATTTCTGGATTTATTACGATTTTTATAAGTTTCCTTTATGCAAACGTCTGTCGGAGCATCCATATTCTCCACAATCACACAGCAAAGGAATTGAGCATGGACACTTCATATCTCACATCTTGTCATACCTGTGTATTTATTTAATGAATTTATTACTATTTTTTCGAGAATTTATTTAACAATTGATTACATTTCTTAAGACAAAACAGTGATCACTTAAAAATTGTACATAACAGCGATCTCAGAAAGGTACCAGTTAGTTGAATGTAGTCAATTACAGTCATTGGAAAAGGAATGGACAAGGTACAGTGACATAGTACTAGAAGTGGCTAAAGAATGTCTTGGAACAGTAGTGTGTAAAAGTAGGATGAAGCAAACAGCTTGGTGGAATGACACAGTCAAGGCAGCCTGTAAAAGGAAAAAGAAGGCGTATCAAAAATGGCTACGTACTAGAACTCAGGTAGACAGAGAAAGTTATGTTGAAGAAAGAAACAAAGCCAAACAGATAATTGCAGCATCCAAGAAGAAATCATGAGAAGACTTTGGAAACAGGTTGGAGACTATGGGTCAAGCTGTTGGAAAACCATTCTGGAGTGTTATTAGCAGTATTCGAAAGGGAGGTATGAAGGAAATGACAAGTATTTTGGACAGGTCAGGAAAACTGCTGGTGAATCCTGTGGATCCCTTGGGCAGATGGAGGGAATATTTTGAAGAGTTGCTTAATGTAGGTGAAAATACGATCAGCAATGTTTCACATTTCGAGGTAGAATGGGATAGGAATGAGGATGGAAATAAAATCACATTTGAGGAAGTGGAGAAAATGGTCAATTGATTGCAGTGCAATAAAGCAGCTGGGGTGGATGAAATTAAGTCGGAACTCATCAAATACAGTGGAACGTAGAGTCTTAAATGGTTACACAGGATAATTGAAATGGCCTGGGAGTCGGGACAGGTTCCATCGGACTGGACAAAACCACTAATCACACCAATCTTTAAACATGGAAACAGAAAAGATTGTAACAACTACAGAGGTATCTCTTTAATCAGCGTTGTGTGTAACATCTTCTCAGGTATTGTTGAAAGGAAAGTGCGAGCATTAGTTGAGGACCAATTGGATGAAAATCAGTGAGGGTTTAGGCCTCTTAGAGGTTGTCAGGACCAGGTCTTTAGCTTACGGCAAATAATGGAGAAGTGTTTTGAGTGGAACAGGGAACTTTATCTATGCTTTATAGATCTAGAAAACGCATATGACCGGGTTCCTAGGAGAAAGTTTTTGTCTGTTCTACGAGATTATGGAATAGGAGGCAAACTTTTGCAAGCAATTAACGGTCTTTACATAGATCGTCAGGCAGCAGTTAGAGTTGACGGTAAATTGAGTTCATGGTTCAGAGTAGTTTCACGGGCAAGACAAGGCTGCAACCTGTCTCCACTGTTGTTCATATTATATATGGATCATATGTTGAAAACAATAGACTGGCTGGGTGAGATCAAGATATGTGAACACAAGATAAGCAGTCTTGCATATGCGGATGTCTTAGTTGTGATGGCAGATTCGATTGAAAGTTGGCAAAGTAATATTTCAGAGCTAGATCAGAAATGTAAGGACTATGGTATGAAGATTAGCATCTCCAAAACGAAAGTAATGTCAGTGGGAAAGAAATATAAACGGATTGAGTGCCAAATAGGAGGAACAAAGTTAGAACAGGTGGACAATTTCAAGTACTTAGGATGTATATTCTCACAGGATGGCAACATAGTGAAAGAACTAGAAGCGAGGTGTAGCAAAGCTAATGCAGTGAGCGCTCAGCTACGATCTACTCTCTTCTGCAAGAAGGAAGTCAGTACCAAGACTAAGTTATCTGTGCACCGTTCAATGTTTCGACCAACTTTGTTGTATGGGAGCGAAACCTGGGCGGATTCAGGTTATCTTATCAACAAGGTTGAGGTTACGGATATGAAAGTAGCTAGGATGATTGCAGGTACTAGTAGATGGGAACAATGGCAGGAGGGAGTCCACAATGAGGAAATCAAAGAAAAACTGGGAATGAACTCTATAGATGTAGCAGTCAGGATGAACAGGCTTAGATGGTGGGGTCATGTTACACGCATGGGAGAAGCAAGGTTACCCAAGAGACTCATGGGTTCAGCAGTAGAGGGTAGGAGGAGTCGGGGAAGACCAAGGAGGAGGTACCTGGATTCGGTTAAGAACGATTTTGAAGTAATAGGTTTAACATCAGAAGAGGCACCAATGTTAGCACTGAATAGGGGATCATGGAGGAATTTTATAAGGGGGCTATGCTCCAGACTGAACAATGAAAGGCATAAACAGTCTTAAATGATGATGATGATGATGATGGTCTGAGTGTGACCGGATTTTTATAACATTTCTTGTAATTTATTGTTGTAGTATATTATCTTTGTGTATCAAGTGCGCAGGTTGTCTCAGATCATATGCGTAGAACTTAAGAACGATTAAGTTTTGGTGCGGTTGGCCTTCAGCCAATGAAAAACCAGGCAGTGGCGGAACACAGCTGGAATAAAGACAAACTTTACTTTTCGAGTGGTTTCCTCAAGGGAGCTTTTCAGGGTGCTTTTACGCTAGATCTCGAGGAAGGAGCGCATTTGACTTTCGTTCTTGAAGAAGGCGGACTTGCTTGTGGAATGGTGGGGTATTTGATAGTTTATGACAGGTTGTTGGATTATGGAGGTTATGGCCGCTAAGAAACTCTATCTGTTCCGATTGCATTACAGAATTGAGATTAGACAGTACGAGATTCTACTCGTTATCTCATGTACATTAATCTGTGAACCATCATGCCGAATTGTTGTCGCTGGTCAATATTTCGTATGTTGGAATCACGAAATGACTTAGTTTTCTCGCATCTTGGATGACTATTTAGCTTGGTTATTCCGCTAAAGATCTCGTGGCACTATCAACGCAACCTTACTGCATTTTATAAGATTATTAATTGTCTTCATTTTAATTGGATATCGTAGGGCCTTTTTAATGAATAAACATTATTCTGTATAATTCCCTGTCGTCTACATCAATTAAAGACGTTAGAATGGAAGCGTTTATATGAAATTATTCATTTGTTTTTTATTTCTGCGTATTTAGCAGTTTGAATTTCTAGCCAGTGCGTACAGTTTTTGACTGCAGTATCACAGCTACAGGTTATCATTTTCAGCGGATTGGCTGCGGGGCATGAAAGCAGACGTGTGCCTACATCGAGCTAATCATTTTAAACAGAGCCGTGCTAGTGCAATTGTCTAAGATGGGAAAGCGTCAGATAAAGATGCAACTAGTTTGCTAATTTGGGGTGTTGTTTACGAAGCAACTACTCAGCAGAAGACTGTTAGGGCCGGCGGCGGTGGTCTAGCGGTTCTAGGCGCTCAGTCCGGCACCGCGCGAATGCTACGGTCGCAGGTTCGAATCCTGCCTCGGGCATGGATGTGTGTGATGTCCTTAGGTTTGTCAGATTTAAGTAGTTCTAAGTTCTAGGGGACTGATGACCACAGATGTTAAGTCCCATAGTGCTCAGAGCCATTTGAACCATTTGAGACTGTCAGGTAAGGTCGCAAGAATACTTGGTATTTGTACATATTTTCAGTTGAACCAAACAAGTGATAGTTGGAATCCATCACTGTGTCAGGCATATGTAAAATCATATGCCTTGCCTGTAGCAAAAGTTTGAAAACATGTGAGAGTGAAATATAAGAAACATGTGGAAAACAGTGTACATAATCTAAGTAGAGAATGAAAACTCATCAGAAATGCACAACTTTTCGTAAGCTTGCCATCTTCTGTTGCTAGTCAAAAGTCAGCTCGCATTATACTTGAGTTACATTTACTATCTGGGGGTATATTTCAGGACGTATATTATGTTAGACTCTTTTGAAAGGAGTGGTACCTGAGAAGCAGTAGACACCAGATCTCAGCAGCACATCAGCCTCATTATCGATATGAAACTTCCTTAAACGTAAGTTACCTACCGCCAGGTCGGGTCCTGCCATCGCGCTAACGATGTCGGGCAAAGATGCAAGGAGATTGTAGCAGTGAAAAGATGCTCATAGCTCTAATGAGGCCACACCCTGGATCTTTGTAGAATTTAATGTCGTAAGCACTCAGCGTCTGTAGTGAGATGAACTAATTACATTTTAAAATTTCACGTTGACATGTAGCAAAAGTGTGTTATAGGGGAATGCTGTATTGCATCCTGGCTGTTATTCAGTAAATGCCCAGCTTCTGCTTCGAATGTATCAAAGGATCCACAGTCACTATGTATTTGTTGAAAGAAACAAAACTTTGTTTTGAAATAAAAACTTAATTTAAATAATTTAGTCATTAGATAATTCCGCCCATTTCCACACTGTCGAGCTACTATCACAGATGTGAAGGCCAAATACACCAAATGCTAGCAGTGACACTACAATTTCTGAGGGTTGCATTTTTTCTGAGTCACATACGTATTTGAAGTCTCAAACAGTAGCATAATAATTTCGAAGGGAACAAAATTAGTTAACTGCTAAATTACGAAGTAAAGTGTTAATTTTGAAATAAGATGATAGCCTATGCAGGAATATGGTTTCCCACAAAAACAACTGCCCAGCCGTACTAAATTAATTTCAACCCGACTGCCATATTTTGATTTTATACGTAGCAGATTCCCGCCCTTACTGTTATTTTCATACCGAGTGAAATGTAAGGTGAAAAGTGATTTTCACATGATTTGTCGCTGCCGAGTAAACTGGTTCGATCAATCTTGGTCCATACACAGAAAGATCTACTACAATAACTGAAAGAAAAACGCAATAAGACGAACAGAAATGATTCTTTTATTTAAAGTTAATAATTAGGCTGTAGTCAAGCGATTTATGATGGTCACCAAGTCGTTACAAAAGACCTAATATGATTCTTAGTAGGGTCTGTGGTCACCACGAACGCCAATGTGGAGTTTTCGTGGTAAAGCTTTCCATTGGCATACTACTACTATTAACAACTGTTGCGCGGTAGTTGGTGGATGTGGAGGAGCTGCAATCCGTTTCCCGAACGCATCTCACACATGCTAGATTGGAATTAAAACGGGGGCAGGTTCATTCACGGAATGTCCTATTGTTCCAAGAGCTCTCCCAAATGCCCTGCTCGATGTGATTGCACACTAGGACACATAAGAGTGAACAAAGGAAGCAATGCTATCACGTAAAATTCTAAGTGGGGAAGGGATACAGTGTCACAATAACGTTAACCGGCGCAAAGATCTAAAGGGCAATACGCCCGCTGAATACACTACTGGCCATTAAAATTGCTGCACCCCGAAGATAACATGCTACAGACGCGAAATTTAACCTACAGTAAGAAGATGCTGTGAAATGCAAATAATTACCGTTTCAGAGCATTCACACAAGGTTGGCGCCGGTGGCGACACCTACAACGTGCTTACATGACGAAAGTTTCCAACCGATTTCTCATACACAAACAGCAGTTGGCCGGCGTTGTCTAGTGAGTCGTTGTTGTGATGCCTCGTGTAAGGAGGAGAAATGCGTACCATCACGTTTCCAACTTTGGCATAGGTCGGATTGTAGTCTATCGCGATTGCGGTTCATCTTATCGCGACATTGCTGCTCGGGTTGGTCAAGATTCAATGACTATTAGCAGAATATGGAATCGGTGGGTGCAGGAGGATAATACGGAACGCCGTGCTGGATCCCAACGGCCTCGTATCACTAGCAGTCGAGATGACAGGCATCTTATCCACATGGCTGTAACGGATCGTGCAGCCTTGTCTCGATCTCTGAGTCAACAGATTGGGACGTTTGCAAGACAACAACCATCTGCACGAATAGTTCGACGACGTTTGCCGCAGCATGGATTATCAGGTCGTCGACCATCGCAGCGGTTACCCTTGACGCTGCATCACAGATAGGAGCGCCAGCGATGGTGTACTCAACGTCGACCCTGGGTGCACGAATGGCAAAACGTCATTTTTTCGGATGAATCCAGGTTCTGTTTACAGTATCATGATGGTCGCATCCGTTTTTGGCGACATCGCGATGAACGCACATTGGAAGCGTGTATTCGTCATCGCCATACTGGCGTATCACCCGGCGTGATGGTATGGGGTGCCATTGGTTACATGTCTCGGTCACCTCTTGTTCGCACTGACGGCACTTTGAACAGTGGACGTTACATTTTCAGATGTGTTAAGACCCATGGCTCTACCTTTCAGTCGATCCCTGCTCGCGTATCATGTCGTTTTTGTTTTGCTCGCGTATCATGTTGTTTTTGGAAACCCAGAATCTGTTCTGTAGGAATCAACATGGATTCCGGAAAAAGCGACCGTGTAAGACCCAACTCGCTTTATTTGTTCATGAGACCCAGAAAATATTAGATACAGGCTCCCAGATAGATGCTATTTTCCTTGACTTCCGGAAGGCGTTCGATACAGTTCCGCACTGTCGCCTGATAAACAAAGTAAGACCCTACGGAATATCAGACCAGCTGTGTGGCTGGATTGAAGAGTTTTTAGCAAACAGAACACAGCATGTTGTTATCAATGGAGAGACGTCTACAGACGTTAAAGTAACCTCTGGCGTGAAACAGGGGAGTGTTATGGGACCATTACTTTTCACAATATATATAAATGACCTAGTAGATAGTGTCGGAAGTTCCATGCGGCTTTTCGCGGATGATGCTATAGTATACAGAGAAATTGCAGCATTAGAAAATTGTAGCGAAATGCAGGGAGATCTGCAGCGGATTGGCACTTGGTGCAGGGAGTGGCAACTGACCCGTAACATAGACAAATGTAATGTATTGCGGATACACAGAAAGAAGGATCCTTAATTGTATGATTATATGATAGCGGAATAAACACTGGTAGCAGTTACTTCTGTAAAAGATCTGGGACTATGCGCGCGGAACGATCTGAAGTGGAATAATCATACAAAACTAATTGTTGGTAAGGCGGGTACTAGGTTCAGATTCATTGGGAGAGTCCTTAGAAAATGTAGTCCATCAACAAAGGAGGTGGCTTACAAAACACTCGTTCGACCTATACTTGAGTATTGTTCATCAGTGTGGGATCCTACAAGATCGGGTTGGCGGAGGAGATAGAGAAGATCCAAAGAAGAGCGGTGAGCTTCGTCATAGGGCTATTTGGTAAGCGTGATAGCGTTACGGAGATGTTTAGCAAACTCAAGTGGCAGACTCTGCAAGAGAGGCGCTCTGCATCGCGGTGTAACTTGATCGCCAGGTTTCGAGAAGGTGCGTTTCTGGATGAGGCAGCGAATATATTGCTTTCCCCTACTTATACCTCCCGCGGAGACGACGAATGTAAAATTAGACAGATTCGAGCGCGCACAGATGCTTTCAGACAGTCGTTCTTCCCGCGAACCATACACGACTGGAACAGAAAAGGGAGGTAATGACAGTGGCACGTAAAGTGCCCTCCGCCACACACCGTTGTGTGGCTTGCGGCGTATAAATGTAGATGTAGAAACCCTACATTTCAGCAGGATAATGCACTACCGCATGTTGCAGGTAGTGTACTGGCCTTTCTGGATACAGAAAATGTTCGACTGTTTCCCTGGCCAGCACATTTTCCTGATCTATCACCAATTGAAAACGTCTGGTCAGTAGCGGCCGACCAACTGAATCGTCACAATACGCCAGTCACTATTGGTATAGTGTTTAAGCTGCATGGGCAGCTGTACCTGTACACGCAATCCAAGCTCTGTTTGACTCGATACCCAGACGTATCAAGGCCGTTATTACGGCCAGAGGTGGTTGTTCTGGGTACTGATTTCTCAGGATCTATGCACCCAAATTGCGTGAAAACGTAATCACATGTTAGTTCCAGTATAATATATTTATCCAATAAATACCCGTTTATCATCTGAATTTCTTCGTGATGTAGCAATGTAAATGGCCAATAGTGTATTAGTCTTATCAACATCATAACCCCTGGACCTCCATAAAGATTATGTTCCAGAAGGTTGTGGCCGCATTACGTGTTTCCACTTCCTGCCGCACGAGGGGTATGTGCACTATCAAGAGGCAGACTGAATGTGCTCTCATCCGAGAATTCCTGGTTGGCTTCTGTGCTTTTGGCACCATCGCAAATCTTTGAGTGCAGCACACTCACAGGTCAGCGTCGTTGTGATAGTATTTCCACATGTATGTCGGTTCATAGGTCAACCTTTCTCTTCATTTTTATGGAGGACAACGAGCAACAGCATGGAACAGCGCAGGTGGAAGAGTTCTTTGAACGAGAGCGTATTCGGCAATTGGAATGGTCTGCCAGCTCCTCCGACTTAAATCCCATCAAGCACTTGTAGAATGCCTTGAGAAGGCCTATTGCAAGAACGTCCATTATGAGCCAACGTCCAAGCGACAGTTGTGCTCCCTTCGACTTCATGACGGCTTGAAGCCTTCTTTGTCCCAGAATGTCTGTGAAGATTTAGCAACCAAGTCTTCTTCTGGATTCTAGGGTCTGGAGCAAAGACGATGTTATAATTAATTTCAAAGGCGTTTCACAGAGCTCCGGTGGGGTCTCTGGGAATGCCAGTTTATTTCAGGGAAGGTACTGTCTATAAATAAATGGCGCACACATGCTACTTTACGATAGAATGCATTATCATCGCCTCATCGCAGTACAAATGGTTGTAACATTTGCTTATATCGTTCCACACTGAGCGTTTTCTTAAGCACAATATGGGAATCACAACCCAATAACGGAAAGCACCGCAATACTGTAACACCACCTCCTTCGTGCTGCGCTATCGGTACTAAGGGTGATGGAAAATAACGTTCTCCAGGGATTCGCCAAACCCAAACCATTCCATAGGATTACCGCAGGAAACAACGTGATTCATCACTCCACGTCATTTATTTCTAGTCACCCACTGCCCAGTAACATCGCTGCTTGCGCCACCTGAAGCGTCGCTTAACAGTCAGTGTAGAAATGTGTGGTTTATGAGGAGCTGCTCGACTGGTACACTCCCTTCTTTTAAATCCTTAGGTGCAGGATTTGTGCTAACTGGCCTGCTGGGGAGGCTCTGGAGCCTACTAGTGTTTTCTTCGGTTGATTCCATGCAATTTTTACAACCAATCACAGCAATGCACCACTTTCCCTGTCCGCAAATATATGAGATCTGTCTGTTCTCGGTTTATTTGTGTTCATTCCATTGCCTTTACACTTAACATTCACATCACAAACAGCTGATAAGGGCAGCTTTCAAACGGTTAAAATGTCCCTGATTGATGTTTTAGTTTGGTGGTATACAATGAATATTCCACGTTACAAGTCACTCATCATTTTTGACCAACCCAACCTATCGTTACTGCTTCTTTACTGAAAGAACAATAATCCCCATATCCTTTTTTATCCGCTGGACCGCCTCCTGTGACTGCTAATGGTAAATTCTGCTTTATATGGAGCTGTTCGGATACTTTTGATTGTATGGAGTATGTACTATTATGAGTTTTCCAATTTCCGTGTAGTTCATTACTTCAACATGTCTTTTATTTACAAAAGTATGCTATTGGCAACTAATAACAGATATTTGTCTGCACATGTCCTTATCAGTAATCCGGTCTGTTATATAACGTCAAATCCCTATCTATGTACTCGTGTCACATTCTCTCACTCGGTACACCTGATAACT
Source organism: Schistocerca gregaria (assembly GCF_023897955.1). Classification (NCBI taxonomy): domain Eukaryota; kingdom Metazoa; phylum Arthropoda; class Insecta; order Orthoptera; family Acrididae; genus Schistocerca; species Schistocerca gregaria. Next base: position 179,963,020 of record NC_064923.1, on the reverse strand, counting down.
CTGCTCGATGAGAATAACTCACAAGCTGCAAGAATATAACGAGAAAATTCCCAACTAACTGACATTCACAAAAGAAATGTATGTTTACTTTCATATACTTAGTCACTATTATTATTATTATTATTATTATTACTATTATCATTATTATTATCATTATTATCGTTGATTGTTATAATTATTTTTATTGTTATAACTATCATTGTACTACTGTTATAATCTCAAATTTTTTTCGTTTGACATCAATACTGCATAATACGTTAAATGTTCTTAATGTTATTTAGTAACTGTAACTCGTTCAATCTGAGTATGCCTGGTTAGGTGTAAGAGAGGGCCTGAAGGCCCTAATCTTGCCAGGTAAAATAAATGCATAAATAAATAAATAAATAAATTTTCTACGAAGGACAAAGTGTGAAATTGCACTGTACACTGGCTACACAATTTTACGAGTATATTATATAACGAAATAATAAACCTACTAAATATAGCGCTGAGTGTTGCGGAAAATAGTTGGATAGGTAAATATCCGTTACTGTACGACTTAAGCCAAAATTTGGTAAAAAGTACCTTTATTTCTACAAGTAACTTAACACACAGAATTGCTGACACAAATAGAAATCATATTTCCTTATTGTGTTTGGTACAGTACTGAAACATAGACACTACGCTAGTTCATTGATACTGTGAGAGAAATTAAATTTACTTAATAATATCTAGGTTCAATTGCAATGTTAGTTATGTCTATATTAGATCATCTACGTAGAGCGTTTGAAATAAAGAGGCATTAACTGCAGAAACTGTCTCGAAAATGACCATTTTAGGGTCTTGATGCTCCTTTAATATTTTAATCTATTCATCATATATGAGAGTTGTGAGAATTAATGAAGTATTACTCGGAGCTGGTTCTTTACCTAATAATATCATTTCCGTCCCATTTATTGAGATAATTTATTAGTGCTGGTAAACAAGTATCAGTTAGCAGACGTTTACTATCATCTGAGAACTTTGTTGTCATCCAACTTGATTAACGATAATTGTGTCTACCACTTCATAATGTTCCCAATCGTTTCCTTGTAGGATACACACCAAGTAATTACTCTTCCATCAGGTACGTAGGAACTGAATGTGAAATATATTTAACACAATAAGTATTGAGATTTATCTGGAAGTAGGTAATCTTGTCTTCACAGCTTCTTTTTATGTTGTAATTTGCGATTAACGGGCGATGCTCTTATTTCCTCTAGTGAGTGCGGATAGCAGAGACATTGTACACAGCTCCGTGAAAATGTGCAGTTTTATTCTCGGCTACTGCCTTTGTATCTAATCATATAGCTACAGTGTTTAGTTGTCTCTAAGAAGACACAGGTGTTTCCCGCAACCTCTCACGTCCATATTCTATCTAGCAGGAGGAGCTCATGCCAGTTATTAATCTGGCCGTCGTTACTTGATGCAAAATCTGAATAGAAGTCAATCAAAAACTAAGAATAACTTGCAGTGGCCAAGCAAATTGAGTCATTTCGCCGAACAATGGACCTATTCCGACATATGAGCTGCATCGCGGCAAGCTCATCAATTTTCAGATTCATTCGCCGTTGGATAGACAATCGATAGACATCCCTCTTCTCAGTAGAAGGGAATTAAAGAGGACGTATTCCAAGGGAAGACTTAGTAATATCTGGAAAAATTTCGCTGCTAAAAGAAGTTAAAAAAAGCTTTATATCAATACATCACGGTTATTTCAACTGACCATTTCGAGTGAAAATCGCTACAATGCTTCCTGGGTAGATGCATTCCCGGATTCTCGTTTTTCCTTTGGATTTTGTTACATATTATAAACAAACCATTTGCAGCTGCATTTATAGCCTCAACTGAGAGTAGTTGTTAGCATTTAATGTCCATTTCTTTACGTATGACTACAATATCAAGAAATAACTTTTGTTGACGCTGGTACCAACTGGACATCTTGAGGAACGGCAAATGGACGTATTGCATCTATTACAGGAGAGTGTGTAAAACTACGTAGTGAACCAAGTCTTAACACTAGATACCTACGTTCTGTGGACAGTAAGAAAGCAATTTCACTATCCTAGTACTTGTTTCGGAATGAAACAAAATTTTGACGTGATACGTCTGATTCTTTTTAAAGGTCATGTAAGCGGAACCTATTAGTAGGCAGCGGTAAGTCCATCACTCTATCATGTCGTTTTTCCTGGAAGTGCACTCCTTCGCCATAATGGCCAAGCCTGTGCCGAACCTGGAAGGCATGGAGTGGGACAAATGGTGAGGTGAGTATGTGTAAGCTCCGAAGACATGCTCGGACATGGTAACTGTTAGCACGGTGCCAAAACCAGGGATGCATGTTGGAACTCCTTCAGTACTCAGAATGAGTATGTCGCATACAGGGGATGGCCAAAAATATGTAAACACCGCAAAGACAACACATTAACATGCCTAATACGGTGTAGGAAAACTGTTGGCATTCAAAATAACGTCCAGGCGTTTCGGAATGGGTTAATACAGGCACTGTATGGCTTTTAAGGGATTCTTATACCATTCTTCCTGCAAAGCAATGGCAAGTGCAGGCAACGATAATGGAAGCAGATAGCGATCATGCTTACTTCTCTCCCAGGTAGACACCAAAGGCTCAACAATACTGATAGTAACGATTGTGATGGCCGGGCGAGATGCGACAACTTATTCTTGTGCTGGCAAAATCAGTTCTGAAGGACGCGACCTCTACGAACAGGCACCCTGTCGTCCTGGAACACAGCATCAGCATTGGGCAACGAATATTGTACCGTGGGATGGAGCTGATGAATCACAATGGTCAAATAGTACTTGTAACCTATGATATCTTGCAGGGTAACCATGGGTCTCATAGCATATCACGATATGGCTGCCTAAATCTTCACCGAATAGGCGGGGTATTTTACTTTTGGTACGTAAACTCGGCGAAAGGGGACACACTGTGAACCTAGACGCATCAGACCAAACAATATTCTCCCATCACTCCATATTCCACGTTTTCCTGTTAAGAGCATTTTAGAATTCCAGCTCTCTTTGTAATTTTCCCCTCCTGCAGCAACCTTCTTGTTGTTCTGGCGCTGATAGGGTATGCGAATGCAACATTGGGATCTACTGTGACTTTTGCAGCAGTCGTCTTCTTGCCTTTCTTCACAACCCTTTTCAACGACGTCTCCCACGATCACTCAACATGAACTTTCGTCCGGACTGTGACTTAGCGAATGATGTTTTCAATCGATTGCCATGTACAGCAGTATAAAGCTTCGGATCGATGCCACTTGAAACACTGAACACTTGGGCTACCTTACTTACGGGAGCACCAACAATCGCCCACAATTATCCACTTAGCTTCGACAATGCACTCACAATCCGGAAGGCGTTCGATACAGTTCCGCACTGTCGCCTGATAAACAAAGTAAGAGCCTACGGAATATCAGACCAGCTGTGTGGCTGGATTGAAGAGTGTTTAGCAAACAGAACACAGCATGTTGTTATCAATGGAGAGACGTCTACAGACGTTAAAGTAACCTCTGGCGTGAAACAGGGGAGTGTTATGGGACCATTACTTTTCACAATATATATAAATGACCTAGTAGATAGTGTCGGAAGTTCAATGCGGCTTTTCGCGGATGATGCTGTAGTATACAGAGAAGTTGTAGCATTAGACAATTGTAGCGAAATGCAGGAAGATCTGCAGCAGATAGGCAGTTGGTGCAGGGAGTGGCAGCTGTCCCTTAACGTAGACAAATGTAATGTATTGCGAATACGTAGAAAGAAAGATCCTTAATTGAATGATTATATGATATCGGAACAAACACTGGTAGCAGATACTACTGTAAAATATCTGGGAGTATGCGTGCAGAACGATTTGAAGTGGAATGATCATGTAAAATTAATTGTTGGTAAGGCGGGTACCAGGTTGAGATTCATTGGGAGAGTCCTTAGAAAATGTAGTCTATCAACAAAGGAGGTGGCTTACAAAACACTCGTTCGACCTATACTTGAGTATTGCTCATCAGTGTGGGATCCGTAACAGATCGGGTTGACGGAGGAGATAGAGAAGATCCAAAGAAGAGCGGTGCGTTTCATCACAGGGTTATTCGGTAACCGTGATAGCGTTACGGAGATGTTTAGAAAACTCGAGTGGCAGACTCTGCAAGAGAGGCGGTCTGCATCGCGGTGTAGCTTGCTCGCCAGGTTTCGAGAGGGTGCGTTTCTGGATGAGGTATCGAATATACTGCTTCCACCTACTTATACCTCCCGTGGAGATCACGAATGTAAAATTAGAGAGATTCGAGCGCACACGGAGGCTTTCAGACAGTCGATCTTCCCGCAAACCATACGCGACTGGAACAGTAAAGGGAGGTAATGACAGTGGCACGTAAAGTGCCCTCCGCCACACACAGTTAGGTGGCTTTCGGAGTATGAATGTAGATGTAGATGTAGAACTACACTGAACACTTTTCTTGCCACGACTGCCACTTGCAACGTAATGAAGACATTGAACAGATTCCGTTCGTGGTTAAATACAACAGTGCAATAGGCAGTCTTCGGTAGCACGTGTATTTGTTGTTCAATCATGGTTTTTCGCGATATTTCCAAGTATTTGTCCAACCCATTATTCTACATAATGTTACCGTGCTTCATGCATCAACCGAACAGAACAAAAGTCTAAATTATGGTCTCTTTCCTCCACATTTTTCTAGCTTTAAGTGCGATTCATCTGTATTTTCTATTGTACGCAATAATAACATAATATTTTTCCTGAAAAACTGTTATAGTTCGCCGCCGGTGTGGCCGAGCGCTTCTAGACGCTTCAATCAGGAACCGCGCGACCACTACGGTCGCAGGTTCGAATCCTGCCTCGGGCATGGATGTGTGTGTTGTCCTTAGGTTAGTTAGGTTTAAGTAGTTATAAGTTCTATGGGACTGATGATCTCAGAAGTTAATCCCCATAGTGCTCAGAGCCATTTTTGTTAGAGTTCTAACTGGCTCTTCTAAACTGGTCAGGACGTATTTCAAAGTAGTGGGCATGATTGAAATATTAAAACTGATAGGCTGATTTTGAAAATGGTTTCTATCTGATTTATGCCAGTCAACTGTAGCCCTGAGACATCGTTAGCCAACCGAAATTTCGAGCTGCTCTCTTGTGCACTATCATTCGATATTTTGTTTACATATGAGTACCCAGTCACATAATTGTTTGCAAAGCAGTCACGTCCTTGCACCTTCCAAGCTACATACTATCAGTTTCGAAGATCGCACCCGATAGCACAACTATTCTGATATCGCGAAGATCAAGTCAAAATTTGGTATTTGCTCTATTTTAGCCTTTTGGGACTGCTAGGTACCAAAGCTTTTTAGTGGAAATAATCGTATCAAGGACCCCAAAAAAAATTGTCGAAGATACTGATGTCACAATAGACTTCAATAATAAGTTTTAGAGTCATTCAGTATTTCACAACAAAGGAAAAAAATAACAACGTTGTAGTGTTAAATCTAGTTGTCTCATAACACGTTTCTATTTCCTTTACAATATTACCGTGCACGGAAGACGTTCAAGGTGTTCAACAATTCTTATTACAGGCTTCTCGGGATTGTAAAGCGGACATAGAAGATAAAGTCTCGACGTGGGATGCAAGACAGGAAATAAATTTGGAAAGGGGATCACTTTCCAATCTCCTGCTTCACGGTATGCACACAAACTGAGAAAAAGGTGCTGTCGTCAGAGTCTGTTGTAATGAAGACGTCATATACCATTTCAGTCCGACTACAAAGCAGGTACGGTATCAAAGTTATCTGACGAAAGCGATAATACACTAGCTAACAAATAAAAGCGATGGAGGTGAAAGAGGCCAAGGAAACGAAATGAGAAGGCATGTAATGTTGTTTGGGTGATTACAATGTCGAGTAAAATTTACGAAGATCTGTGTTGTACGAGCCAGCTTATCAGCATGCGTTTCATCCCCTCTGGCTTGCTTGCATGAATCAGTTTGGAAGAGTCTCATCAAGCCGTTGTACCCTTTCGTGATGCAAGGTAGCCTAGAACTCTTGCAAGTAGATCTTGTTGTCCTGAATACTGGCGCTGAGACTGGGCTGACGTACAAGCTGGCCCGACACATCTTCTAGAGGATCTGAGGAGGCTACTAACAACTGGAGTACCTCAGCATCTTGTATTGTGGTCATTGTCCTGTTGAAAAATAGGTGGTGCAATTATTGCCCAACGATCCGAATCGATTGTGTGAAGTTTGGAAGGTTGGTCAAGAGGTAGTGGCGAAAGTAAATCTATAATGGAGGGTTGTAAGTCGGTGCTGGGATAGCTCAATCGTTAGAGCACATGCCTGCGAAATACGAATGCCCCAGATTAGAGCCCAGGTCCACCATACAGTTTTAAACTACCAGCAAGTTTCATTCAGTACTTTCTCTGCGAAAGCAGAATCCGGTGATTCTATACAATATACTTCTTAAGAAATGCAGAAATGGAGTCGCCGAATGGCAAACAGGAAATCGTAAGGTAATCAAAAAGATCACTAACGGTTGCCCGCAGAGGTCGATTTGTGGGCATATTTTCTGGAACACTAATACTGAACCCCTCCTAACACTAATGGAAGGAACTATAGCACAGAAGGGAACTATAGCGTAGAATAATTCCCACGTATAAGTGAAAACACCAGCAGTACTGAAAATCACGACCATTCGCTCTGCTACAGAGAGGCTCATTGTTGTGGAAAATAAAACCCTCTACATTAATTTGATGCAAATGATTCTAATAACAAAATCAGACTGAAATATCGAAAAAAAAGACTTACAAGGTAATTGGTGACATACCTCGACCAGATATCAAGACAGCAATATCAAAAGAGCAATAGGAAGGACATACAAGCTAGTGCATTGAACTACATGTTACCAATGACTATCGTACGATATTACCACTGCGCTCACTCGAACAATATGTTTGCTGCCATCGTAAGGCCATATCGACTGTGGATTTCTGTTAATACTATGGTGGTAAGGCGCAGACACAGGAGAATGCACTGCGACTATTGTGGGCTTTTGGCGCCAGGTGACTGGAATCACTGGGCGTGGTGTTTAGGATATTCCCGGTAGACGTAACTATGATGAATTGCACCACAGAAAGTTAGCTGAGAAAGGGCACAACAAGAAATACAGACGTTGGAGAGCGAGAAATCTCGAGAGTGAGTTCATGGCAAAGGAATGGAACAAATGGTTCAAATGGCTCTAAGCACTATGGGACTTAAAATCTGAGGTCATCAGTCACCTAGACTTAAACTACTTAAACTTAACTAATCTCAGGACATTACACACATCCATGCCCGAGGCAGGATTCGAACCTGCCACCGTAGTAGCAGCGCGGTTCCCGACTGAAGCACCTAGAACCGCTCTGCCACAGCTGCCGGATGGAATAGAACAATTGCAATAAGGCCCATAGGGTACATGAATTACAGATAGAGTGAGGATGAGAAATATGAATCCCAGTAAGGGTATTGTTCATGGGCCATATCCCACGCATTTCCTCCCTGCAAAAGTCGGTCAGGAGGCTCATTGTTTCTGTGCATGGAGAGGGACACCAGAACACACACTTATGTAATGCGATCATTTCCCGCACGAAAGTGAACACGTTCACACGGCGATTTAACACAATCACTTAGAGATCAGACCTTGAGGACTTATTTCAACGAATGCGCGGAAAATGCCTAGAGCGCTACATGAAGGTCACTTGCAACGACTGGTGTACAGATGGCAGCGAGCTAAGGCGACAAATTACTCCACAGGCAATGCTTGCGACACAGATGACAGTGATAATCAAAGCAGATCAAATGATATCGGCACGGGATAAAGCAGATACACAAGTGCTCGTTGGGCAGTGTTGTTTGATTGTGAGAGACATGTAAAGGACAAGACACGCTACCTTGTAGAATAACCTAACCAAGACGTAGGATCGCGCCGTCTGACGGCGAGAAGTTCAAAGTACTGCTGAGATCCTAGCCCTCGGATGGTGAGTCGTAATAGACGGGTGGTGGCAGCCCTGGAGCGAGGGGCTCAATGTCTTTCTGAGGTACTCCTTCTTGGACAGCATTGGCGGAGGAATTCTGTAAATCTATACTCTTTTGGTTTTAGGCATTTCCTTTCCGAATTCTTTTTAAGTATATCAGTAATTAAAGCTGCAAGATCGTCAAACATTATTAAAACGGCGAGAAATTAAATAAGCTTCATAGTATGGATATTTAATATTGAGTAAACTTGGTCTGTCTTACTAACTAGGAGACAAATGATTTGTTAATGGCAGCAAATAAAAAAAAAATCAGTAAAGAGCTACTTGTTATCAGCTGAAATGCAATTGGAGAAATAACCGCCTGCGTGCCATCGTGTGATCATTTTGTCATTATATCAATTTTTGCTACGAAAAAGAGAATATAAACAAAAACTGCAACCCCTTGAACTCTGTTTGAGAGACTGGGCATCCAAACTACTACAGATTATTGCTGCTCATATCGATCGGAGATAGTTACTGTCTATACTACCCTCCAGAAGTTTGAAACACCATGCTGCTTTTTACAACGAAGCAAGATGGGAGAGATCTATGTGATTTCTCGGTCAGAATACAGAATAGTTTGGACAAATAACGATTAATAATGACAATTTTAACAGATAATACATATAATTATAATACATATATATAATTATTGGTACACATCGGAATTGCTCTGTTTTATATAAACTGACTTTAGCTGTCCAAGCAGTTTCGCTAAACACGCAAAGTGGCGTTAGCAGACAGCACGACTCTGCAGAGGTACGTTGTTTTCCAGTTGCGTTCAGTTGTAGTACTGTTTGTGTGATTACAGGAGACGCCGTGAAAGGAGATAATATTAACAGCGAAAGTAATCGAAAAAGTCTCCAAAGTGCCGATTCTTTATGGGGGTGGGGGGGGGGGGGGGGGGGTTGTTTGGAAGAAGAGACCAAACAGCGAGGTCATCGGTCGAGTCTTTATTAACCACGGGTAAAGGTAATCACCTTGAGCCAAGAAAGCAGCAGTCAGATAGTCTTATATTCTGACACAAGGTAACTTTTGCAGTGTTACTTGAAAATAGCCCTAAGGCCGAAATTGCAATCGTAATAATAAATATTTCATACATTCAACGGCGAAAATGATGTCTTTTAAGAGATTCTAAATTGTTCGTAAACTGACTGCTGAACTAAACGCAACTAGGGATACAGGAGTGAGTGAGTCAACAGTGAGAGAGCCTCTGGCAGGAACCAACTTCCATGGTTATGTAGCAGCAAGGAAACAATAGTAACGCCCTGTTAACTGGAAGAAAGGGTTCGACGTGCCAACGCTGAACATCAAGGGGTTGGGAATGGGCATTCTTCAATTATGACTTCAAGTTCAAAATCTAAGGAATTCAACGTTGTCAATTCGTACGCAGTGTAACACATGTACGCTTGAATCTCAGTACGTAATTCCATATATAAAGGATTGAGATTCTGTGACGGCATGGGGATCTTTTGAAGGGAATAAAGACAAATTTGATGAAAGTAGATGGAAAAATGAACCGAAAGGATTATCTCGCCGTTCTCCAACAAAATGGCAAGACATTTGGTTTGCGTCTAATCGAGAAAGGATTTGCGTTGCAGGGACACAACGGCCAGAAGCACGCGTCCCGTCTTCATCAGAATTATGGGAAGCCTCTAGAGGTTCAAAAAATTTTGAAAAACATGAAATGGCCTTCCCAGTCTTCTGATTACAGCCTAATCGATCAACCATGGGATGAGTTAGACAGGAGGTTCCAAAAACCTGGAATCATGAGTGGCACACAGTTGTGGAAGGCCCTGCAGCAAGACTGGATACTAATTACAAATAAAACCCTACAAATTTGACCCATCGCATTCCGAGAGCTCTGAAGGCAATGATAAAGGCAAAGGATAGCTATTATGAGAACTCTACAATTTAATAGGTGCATTTACTTATGTATTGTCCGGACTTAATAAACATTTAGTGAACAACAAAATGCAGTTTTATAGTTTATATCCTTTCCATTGTCCAGAACTACTTGGTGTTTTCAAACTTATGGAAGGCAGTGTATGTAAGTAGCAGCGGTGATAATTCGTTTCACAGCCACACATACCTGTGAAACAAAGCAGTACCTTAGACCACAGGCGCCCCCGGAAGAGCGCAGAGAATCCCAAAACGGAAGGCCGCCCTGTTATCAGGCACTGGGTAAAATGCAAAGCGTTCCAAACAAGACAACGTGGCGAGTTTGTACACAGCGATCGGGTGGCCCGTTTACTCGGTAACACGCGTAGATCGTTAGCACGGGCCGTCCATTCCGATTTGCGCGCCCCACTGCACTGAATATTCGGCCGCGTGTTTCATCACACGGTGCGATCGGAAACAGACGAAACTTCACATTTTTTTCCGGTTTTCTTTTTTGTGCAAAAAGGAGAAAGAAATATGTGCCGATATAGATCGCACAATCTGCTCCGAACACACTGGGCCGCCTTCCGTGCAATTAATTCACGGGACACAATACCTCTTTTTCGCTCGCTGGTAAAAAAAAGGAAAATGGGAAAGAAAAAAACACCAGTAGCATACGTACATACGCCGGTGGAACACGACTGCAGATAATTCTTGGCTTAATGCTAGGCCACCCAACAGAGCCACTGTATTCATATCGAGTCTGTGTCCAACGGCTCCGGAAAGTAGCGTGAAACCAACGTCTTACAGTGACTACTTCTGGCTCTAAACGTCGAACATAGCAGGTAGCAAACCAATTACAGTTTTTCGCTTTACCCCTTGCATCTCTTTGGATCTCAGCTTTGATTCTACTATAGTACGGTGCTTCAGACGTCTGAGAAACGTCAGATACGATGAAACATCGTAATTTACTGAATCTGACTGAATTTCACATCATTACCTGTCTGTATACCATTTCAAAAAGGCAGTGCTCCTATGTCGTGCGTTGATTTCTACTGCTTAACCTTATGGAGCAAATCTGTGGAAAAATGTTGTCTATAATGCATTTGGAACGCCTGTTGCATTTTCTGAACGATGACAGTAGTCTCATCGTTACCTTAACATGCATTCCGTTTCATATCCATAGCGGACAATAAAGAATTACTGCAAGTAAACGACAATCTAACAAGCTATTAGATTTCATTCATCTATCTCCAAACATAAAATTGAAGAGAGGGTAACAGGATTTGGGACTGATTAAGAATGATTAAATGGTTAAACACAAAAATTCCTCCCTACGGTGTGCGGAAAACAGGGCTGAACGTGGAAGAAAAATATTTAACGCAATAGACATAAACTGAAATAACGACTCATGATAAAAGCAGCCAATAGCAGGGAAGTATTGGAAAGAAAAAGGAGAATTATGAGTAAACCCAAGAAACACGAATGCGCAGGCGATTTTCAGCGAATGAACAGATAAAAACAAAAGGAATGATTTCAATTAAACTGTACTTCATAAAGGCTTTATTGCAGATCTCTCACAGTTGCTCTACATATATTTTGGCGACTAGATTGGAACTCACGGGTTCGTTCTCAAGTATGACCTGGACGCTGAACGGAAAGTGCCTGCTCTTAATTAGAGCAATCTAAAATTGGCAATTCATGCATGACGGTGGATAAGACACTCCTGGAAATTGAAATAAGAACACCGTGAATTCATTGTCCCAGGAAGGGGAAACTTTATTGACACATTCCTGGGGTCAGATACATCACATGATCACACTGACAGAACCACAGGCACAAAGACACAGGCAACAGAGCATGCACAATGTCGGCACTAGTACAGTGTATATCCACCTTTCGCAGCAATGCAGGCTGCTATTCTCCCATGGGGACGATCGTAGAGATGCTGGATGTAGTCCTGTGGAACGGCTTGCCATGCCATTTCCACCTGGCGCTTCAGTTGGACCAGCGTTCGTGCTGGACGTGCAGACCGCGTGAGACGACGCTTCATCCAGTCCCAAACATGCTCAATGGGGGACAGATCCGGAGATCTTGCCAGCCAGGGTAGTTGACTTACACCTTCTAGAGCACGTTGCGTGGCACGGGATACATGCGGCCGTGCATTGTCCTGTTGGAACAGCAAGTTCCCATGCCATTCTAGGAATGGTAGAACGTTGGGTTCGATGACGGTTTGGATGTACTGTGCACTATTCAGTGTCCCCTCGACGATCACCAGAGGTGTACGGCCAGTGTAGGAGATCGCTCCCCACACCATGATGCCGGGTGTTGGCCCTGTGTGCCTCGGTCGTATGCAGTCCTGATTGTGGCGCTCACCTGCACGGCGCCAAACACGCATACGACCATCATTGGCACCAAGGCAGAAGCGACTCTCATCGCTGAAGACGACACGTCTCCATTCGTCCCTCCATTCACGCCTGTCGCGACACCACTGGAGGCGGGCTGCACGATGTTGGGGCGTGAGCGGAAGACGGCCTAACGGTGTGCGGGACCGTAGCCCAGCTTCATGGAGACGGTTGCGAATGGTCCTCGCCGATACCCCAGGAGCAACAGTGTCCCTAATTTGCTGGGAAGTGGCGGTGCGGTCCCCTAAGGCACTGTGTAGGATCCTACGGTCTTGGCGTGCATCCGTGCGTCGCTGCGGTCCGGTCCCAGGTCGACGGGCACGTGCACCTTCCGCCGACCACTGGCGACAACATCGATGTACTGTGGAGACCTCACGCCCCACGTGTTGAGCAATTCGGCGGTACGTCCACCCGGCCTCCCGCATGCCCACTATACGCCCTCGCTCAAAGTCCGTCAACTGCACATACGGTTCACGTCCACGCTGTCGCGGCATGCTACCAGTGTTAAAGACTGCGATGGAGCTTCGTATGCCACGGCAAACTGGTTGACACTGACGGCGGCGGTGCACAAATGCTGCGCAGCTAGCGCCATTCGACGGCCAACACCGCGGTTCCTGGTGTGTCCGCTGTGCCGTGCGTGTGATCATTGCTTGTACAGCCCTCTCGCAGTGTCCGGAGCAAGTATGGTGGGTTTGACACACCGGTGTCAATGTGTTCTTTTTTCCATTTCCAGGAGTGTATATATATTTTCACCATGTATAGTGAGCGTGTCTATATTGTGTTATTTATCTACCATCACTGTGTGATGTACGCATTCCCAATTTTAGATGGTTGTTACGATCGGGCGCTTTGAGTGCAGTCTAAGTAGGTCAGGCTTGAACCCACCAAGTGAGGTAGGGCAGTTGTCATCACACTGGACTCGCATTCGGGAGGACGACGATTCAAACCTAGGTCTAGCCTTCCTGATTTAGTTTTTCCGTGATATCCCTACATCACTTAACGCAAACGCCGGGATGGTTCTTTCGAAAAGGGCACGGTTCATTTCGTTTTCTGTCCTTCCCAAATCCGAGATAGTGCTCCGTCTCTAATGATCTCCTGTCGACGGGACGTTAAACATTGATCACCTACTCCTCGAGAATGATCCATCTGCTTCGAAACTAGTCGCCAAAATGTATGGACTGCAACTGAGACCGATCTGTAATACAATTTTCTTGAAATAAATCGGTTGCTGGTCCTAAGTCAACAAAATGTTGAAACAGCATAAACTGCCATTGCTTAATGAAACATTAAAGGAAGAAGATCCTTCTGTTAACAAATGAGCGTATGTTCTTGGCATGTATTGTAAAGTCATCTGCATAACACAGGTGGGAGACTGAATATAGTAATCTTTTTCCTATGTCCACAGTTTATTGTTTAAGAATAAACGAGCTTAGAAGATTCCATATGTACAAGTTTCTGTAACCATTTGAACATCCATTGCGCTTGGCCTTATAATTCTATGGTGGAGTTTGCATAAAACTAGTTGAGCATTATTTATGAGACATCTATACAATACGATGCAATACTTTGGCATAAGCACATTTAATATCTAAGCAACTTGTGTCTGAGTAGGAAATTATGATACAAGTTAAGCTGCGTGTCTGTCACTAATGTCCTCGTACCGCGATTTTTACGGAAACTATACACTCCCTTATAAAGAATGACACTGTCTGTTCTTGGTCATGTTTCACATAATCTTGCAGAGACAAGAGATTAGAGAAATGGAGTGAAATTTTCTAGCAGGAACTGGATCTCTACCAGGTTTAGTAAAGGGCATGCCGTTGACTGGACTTCAATGTTCAGTTAAAAAATCGTTTTCGAATTAATCGTTAAGTACAGGGTGTTTATAAATGAATAGAGACGTTTTAACACTTGATAATATTTATTATATTAAACTTACAGTTTTAAATGATATGTCAAATGAAAGAGCATCTCAGACAGTTTTACCAAGAACCTTATAAATGTTCAATGTTAGCACCATTTGTCACACGGCACACATCAGGTCTACACCCAAGCTCTGGATACGCCACAATGGGCCGAATGACAGGGCTTGCTTTCCATGGCCTCCATGTTCACCCGACTTAACGCGATGTGATTTTTTCCTTTGAGGCTTCATGAAGGAGCTGTTACTACAATCACTGAAAACACACTTATCGACATTTGGGGAAAACTCGGCTATAGACTTGAAGTGTGCCTTGTGGCAAATGGTGCTTACATTGAACATTTATAATGTTCTTGGTGAAACTATTTGAGTTTCTCTTTCATTTGATACATCATTTATAAAAGTAAGTTTAACGTAATAAATATTATAAAGCGTTAAAACCCCGATAGTTATTTATAAATACCCTGTAATTCGAAAAGTATAGCTTTCCTCTCGTTAGGCAAATGTAGGTTCATTTGTACGTAATCTTGTCCATTAATGAGACGGTATCTTTCTTAAGTAATGTGTTCCTTCGAGGATACTAAAGGGCTTGTCTGAATTTAAACAGAGTTGTGAACGAAATGCTGCTGGAAACTTGTTGATTTGTTGATGCAAAGCATTAGCTGGCAGACGCCAAATTCTGTCAAACTCTTACAACGCGTTAATTTGTTTATATCAGTCAACCATATCAAAACATATAACAAGGTACTTGCTAGTCACATATTCGTGATTCTCCTTGATACCCTTCGTTGATGATAAATATTTGTCACACGACTCGGGGATGATGTCTGTCCCATCGGTATGACCTGGAACAGCGTCCGTCACTCACGACAACGCCACCTTGTAACTAGTAAGAAAACAAAAACTCCTCGCGTGGTTTGGACATATTTCAGATACCATCTTTTGTGATTAATGTTAATGTTCGATAGAGCAGCGCCTCAGAATGTGTAAGCCGCCCTTGCTTCTTCTTCCTGTTATTATCCCTTGTTAGATAATGGATGTTGAATATTAATAATATAAAGTCTTGAATCTTCAATTCATCACCAAAGTCGTGGCTACATTATGAAATTGCGAGGATGTTAAGTTAATGAATTGTTACAAAGTCGTCAAGACGTCACTACGTGTTCAATAACCACACGACGTAATTACAGAAATAACATATACTTAAGCAGTGTTCAGAATGCGTCGTAATCTTGAGACATATCTATGACTGTTCACTGTTAAACATCCTTGACATCACTTTTTCACTTCATCATGTTCTAATAGTCAATTAATTGTCAATAATACAGATGTTAATGTCTATTCAACTATGTAGGCGACTCGAAGGTATAAAGTTTGAATCCAGTTTTTTTTTGTACCTTCTAATTACTTGTCTCTACGCTGAGCACGCACAGCGATTTCTCACTCGGGGAATTGATTCCGTTTGCTACAACAAATCTCGCGAGGAGACCATGAGCATAAAATCAGAAGGATACCGACAATCCTTCTTTCCACGAACAATACGAGACTGGAATAGAAGGGAGTGCCGATAGAGGTACTCAGGGTACCCTCCACCACACACCGTCAGGTGGCTTGCGGAGTATGGATGTAGATGTAGATGCATTAGTAATCCTGTCGTTGACGACAACTTCTGACAACTTGGCGCAGTTGTACGTTCTTCGTGTTTGCGTTCGTCTGTTACCTAGCCGAGATTAATAATTGTTTTTCTGCCGGCGATCTTTCTTTCCCAATGTCCTTGAATGTTCGTGCTAATTCAGTATCATGAAAGCTAAGTCCCATCACAAATCTCACACGATTTAATTTCGTCGACAAACTCCGTATCCCGTTATGTTGCTAACGGTAAATATGACTCTGCCTTAGTTTGACTTCTGACTAATACTTCAGTCTATACCACAAAACATTCATACTTCCGATTACCTTGAAACTGTCTTGTAGCGCTTATATGCATGGTACTATTGCAATAGTACTAGAGAGCGACTAGGTGGCAATTGAAGCTAACATTTCCATTCCCGAGCTACATTGTAGCCACATCGAACTTCCTTTTCGATGCGGCTACAACTCTCTTCTGTGGTAAATGTTATCTTTGGCCACTTTACCACCTGGGCTTTAACCTTCATTATTAATTATTCTTCAATTCTTTCTTTGACGTTTTTGTTGTGTATCCAATCATATTCCTTCATTCAGTCTCTATTTCATGATAAATATTATTATTCACATGACATTCCTGTTAATCAGATTATCACAAGTGTAAATTTTGTCGTCAGTAGCTGCTGTCACTGTCAGGACGACTAATTTTCCTACTTCTTTTACGCAAAGGGTTGTTTATTAAAGTTTCTGTAATTGGGGTGTTACACACTGTCTCTCTCTCTTTTAAAGTGTAAAATAAATCTCAGTGAAGTTATCTGTTGCTCGAGATGAGCCACTTGAATAATCGCTGATGCTATGTAAAGAGTTGTAAAGAAACCAGCAAAAGCTAAGCGGAGGTCGAACTCACAGACATATTACCTCGTCCAATGCCTAGTGAAACACGTATCAAGAGAGTTCTAGCGACGGAGACTACTAGGACGTACATCTACTACTATGCGAATTGCCGATATTTAGGATACTTCGAGCATGTTTTGTGGGAAAAGTCGAATACTGGTTGTCTTTGTATCTGCAGCAAAGTATTTGGTGAGAACTGATGTAGTACTGTTATCTGTTGATAATATACTGCTGGCAATCTAAACTGCAACTCCAGTAGGAACGGCATACAGCGAAACTATAAGTACTGTGCATATAGGCTATAGCAGTGAAAATACTTCATTATTTATGTAAGAAATTTAGAAATATGCAGATGAAAAATTCCTGCGACGGAAATACACGTTACTACAACAGAGCAGTGGCAAGTGTGGAATACTGCACTACAGTTCAATGTGATTTTCATACTGACACTATTTTTCATCATAGAAACCACGTCTCTGTAAAAAAAAAAAATAGTCGGAACGAGTACGGGCTGAAAAGATATAACTCCGAATTTTTTATGCCAAAGTTCTTAAAGTTTTCCAAATAACACAAACGTTATTAATACCCTGTATCTTTATTATTCATGTCGAGATATTTATTTCACAACAGTCACCCTGGCGATGAAAACATTTCTCTCAACGAGAGACCATTTTATTGATACCGTCATCGTAGAATGTTCGAAAATGTTGATGGAGCCGCAGTCTCACCTCTGCTTGCACCAGTGCGTCAGTACCAAAGAGAAGTATTCGTAAATTTTCTTTCAGTTTTGGAAATAAATGAGAATCGGATGGGGTCAAGTCGGTATTGAATGGAGGACGATCGGTGGCAGTGATCCGAAGATGCTGGTTTGTTTCAGATGTTTCAGCGCTCATGTGTGGTCTGGCATTTGTCATGCTGAAAGAGACGGTGCTCCGTGTGTGGACGAGCTCTTCGAATTCTAAACTCGATTGCACCGTGCTGTTTGTCATTTACCGACATAGTAGAGTAATACATGGCGATGTAACACGTTAGAATCTGAAGCTTTCTAGCGACAGAGGGCTACAGATATGTAGAGATGTATGGTAAAGATGAAGTGTACGTAGTATAGTACTTTCAGACTGACCACCACAGAAACGACGAGGACAACAATAGCAACAAGAACAACATACAGGGGTTGGACAAAAAAATGTAAACACCGCGAGGACTTCAATATAACTGCAGATGCTAGCCAAGGTTGCACTGTTTTATTTGACAATGAACGACCCCTGTGCAAAGTCTTCCACACGTTGCAAGTGTCAGTATAAGTGAGAAAAGTATTTTGTGTATTGCGAGTGCATTATGTCGGAGGTAAGTGAGTTCGATTGTAGTAAATTGTACGTGTTCATATGGTGGGTGC
The DNA here is from genome assembly GCF_023897955.1 of Schistocerca gregaria. Classification (NCBI taxonomy): domain Eukaryota; kingdom Metazoa; phylum Arthropoda; class Insecta; order Orthoptera; family Acrididae; genus Schistocerca; species Schistocerca gregaria. The sequence continues at coordinate 179,944,823 of NC_064923.1, read as the reverse complement.
TTCTGTAAAAAACAAAGCCCAAGTGTTTGACGATTCAAGAGGCACCGTATCGAAGATGTATACCGCATACTGGGAAAGAGTAAAAACATCATCCACTACGTCATAAAGGGAACTAAAGTGTATGTTGAGAGATGGTACGGGACGGCCATTGAAGATGACTGAGGCGAAAAATAAGAGGACATCTGCGGAGGTCACAGCATGAACTGGATGCCGCACTCGCGAAACCAATGAGTATAAAAAACACTAAGGGTGTTCCAGAAGTAGGGAACTGAAGGGCGAGATGGAATTATAAAAGCCACTCATCAGCGATGCAGGTGCTTTTAACAGGGAAATACGATGCCGAAGCAATAAAACCTGGAGCAATGGAAGAAAGTTATTTCGTGGGGTGAGTCTAGTTTCACAACCTTTTTCTAAAGTCTGGCCGATATTAGGTCCCTAGACTGAAACATGGGGGGAATTCGGCGATTATTCTGGCCCGATGATTACTCTGCAAAGTCTCATGACTGAGAAGGATTGTACGACCGTTTTGGCTAATCAGTTCCATAGCATGGTATCAATACATGGTACAATATTAGTTCCCGAATGGTGATGCTATTTTACAAGACGACAGGGTCTCTTTTCACAGAGCTCAGTTCTTCAAATCAAATGGATCCAAGCACTATGGTACTTAGCATCTGAGGTCATCAGTCCCCTAGACTTACACTACTTAAACGTAACTAACCTAAAGACATCACACACATCAATGCCCGTGGAAGGATTCGAACCTGCGACCGTAGCAGGAGCGCGGTTCCGGACTGAAGCGTCTACAACCACTCGGTCACAGCGGCCGGCGGCTCATTACGATGATAATTTGACACGTATTGCGTGAGACCTTCGTAAGTGTTACCTTTTAATTTTCATCGATGTAGTTATTGTTAAGTCAGGAAAGGAAATTAATTACAATCTTTTGCCAAATTATTTATGTTGTTAAGACAACGGAGCTCCCGTCTGCACGATTAAGCACGTGCATGTCGGCAGCGGTGGAGTGTAGTATGATGTCTGCGTCGCGTCACAGGAATTTCTTAACATACTGAAAACAGATTAAAATGGAATGGCACTCTCATCGAAAACGAATGTGGTATTATTGTTGATGATGTTTAATAATGAAGTCAAAGAGTTGTGTTCTTTTCTTATATTCCTCATAATGATAAATTACTGTTTGCCTCTCCAAATTGTTCATGATTTGACAAATGTTCCACACTTATAAGGAAAAAAAAATGGTCAAACTTGTAGTTAGTTTACAGATAATTAGGTGGTAGCTGGAAAAAAACTTTTACTTATGCTTATTTTGTGGCTTCTCATATCGGAATTTGAAGAAATTGTACCTGTTCCAGTAGAGTAACTTCATCACTGAAGACAACGGATCTTCGTAGCCGAAAGAGCTCGCAGCATCGTTAAAGTTTGCACCCTTGGCCGGTCCCACTGTGGCAGCTGAAGCTGGTGGCAGTCACGCCGTCAGGCATTGCGGGTCTGCATACCGCCAGGGGCGTTCCGGGCGTTCTTGGGCCCACCGCAGCCGTCCAGCTAATTATGTCACCCCAGCTCAGCAGTTGCGCAGGGGGTCGTGGCTACGATGCGGCGCGAGGGACCTCGCAGATGCCAGGCCGACACAGTCCTACCACACTGTCTTGCGTCTTGCTCCACTACCGTACATTATACAAGAGCAGACCGTAAGAAAACTTTCTTTCTGCTGTAACTCCAACAATATAATATAAACGACTGCATTTACGTGATTCGGAAACTATGTGTTGACACACTGTGATGTCATCGAGGTCCATCTCGTAATCTTCTGAAATATTTCTAAAATGTTTCATACTGACATTTCGTAAAATCAGCCGTCGAACTGTTCCCACGGAAGACAACAAGAATATTGCTGCCGCGTTCATCAGGAAAGACAGACGACTCACTGACAGTTGCAACTTAAGTCATCAAAAATTTTTGCCAGTTTCGTCTACATCTACATATATACTCCATAAGCCACATTGTATTATGAGTCAGAGGGTAATTTATGTGCTGTCATTCACCTCCTCCTGCCTCCCCCCCTCCCCCCCCCCCCAAACCCAAAAAATAAAAATAAAAATCTTTTCTATGGCAACAGAATGCCGAGTAGAAGAATGCTGAGTATAATAATGCTGAGTAGAAGATTCTCAATCGAAAGAACTGAAGAAAGAAGCACGAAAATATTTATATTGAAATTGGGACTTTTCCATTTCTGGATATGTTAGTCACTACGTCCGTCAATATTTTTGAGTATGACACTTACGGGAAACCAGCAACCACAGATATGAAACATATTGACAGATTAAAACTAGGTGACAGACCGAAACTCGAACTCGGGACCTTTGTCTTTCGCAGGAGTTGGAGTCTCAGTCCGGCACATAGTTTTAATCTGCCAAGAAGTTTCATATCAGCGCACACTCCGGTGCAGAGTGAAAATTTCATTCTGGAAACATCCCCCAGTGTGTGTCTAAACCATGCCTCCGCAATATCCCTTCTTCCAGGAGTGCTAGTTCTGCAAGGTCTGCGGAAGAGCTTATGCGAAATTTGGACGGTAGGAACGAGGTACTGGCGGAATTAAAGCTGTAAGGACGGATCTTGAGTCTTGCTCGGTCCGGCAAACTGTTTTAATCTTCCAGGAAGTTTTATATCAGCGTACAGTCCGCTCCAGAGTGAGAATTTCATTCCAGCAATCACAGATTTGGTTCTTCATAGATTTTCCTTCCATCCTGTACAGTACAAAATGGCAGCTTTTAGGTCAATGTTTTATAGATTAAATAACACCCTATTATCTATAGTAACATATGAACGTGACTATATTGTCATACGGTTCGTAGTATTTTCTAATGGGTACTATGCTGATTTTGTCCCAAGTATTACCAAGAGCCACTTGAAAAGGCAAAAGAAAAAGACTAACACTGCTCTGACCGAGGGACAAGAGGGCCCTAGGATCGATTATCATAGGATTCCGTGCGGTTTCAAACAGACTGGATATACAGTTGGCTACAAAATATGTTGTCCCAGCACATTTTATTCGTAGGAATAACGGCCTGAGGCTTAAACACAGGGAAAGGACGAAACGGGAACACCATAAGTCGTCAGGTGTTTACAACCCATCTTTGATCATTGCCGGTCTATTTATACAGGTCAAACAGGAGGACTGCCAGTCTGTGTATATGGGCTAAATTGGAAGATCCTTTGAAGCTAGGTTTAAGGAACATATTACTGTCTCAGGATCCACTTCTACCTTAAGTTCACATTTATCTGGATCTAGTCACTCAGTTTCTAGTATTCTTCTTCTTCTTCTTATTCTTCACGTATTAGGCAAATTGCCTGTTACAGTACTCCATCTCTTATTTGGTCTTCCTACATTTCTTCGTCGAATGCATTTACGGTCTCGAGGCTTTACCAGGAATCTTTCTCCGCCCATGTTGTCTACATGTTCCTTCCACTTCTCCCTATTTTTTTTTCATTTAGGGTATACATTCCCAAATCTTTCCTTATATTAGACTTTCTTTTCTATTTTCCCACGTCCATCGTTCCAATCTTTTTATAACTAATTTCTTGAGCCTCTATTCTACTTTATCGGCGTCTTTCTGTACCACATGCTTCATTTTTATACATAAGGTTTGGTACTACTGTTCTTTCAGAAAACTCCAACTGGATTTTTTTCCTGGATTTATTCTGCCCTCTATATGATGGTCCCACATATGAAAGCAAGTTTCTTTGATTTTTGGTCCACGACTTGGTTATATTCATAAGTAATGTCACATTCTAGATATTTAGATTCAATTTACGTGGTCCAAGATTTTATTATTTAAGACTATTTCATATCTTACTAGCACTCGGAAATGAAATGCAGTAACTTTCGTTTTATCTACCGATAAATTATAGTCCGAGATTATCTGCTGCAACTTAAGACTGTCATCTGAAGGTCACGCTCAATCTCTGTAATGAGAGTTAGGTCACCTGCATATCAAATTACTTTTAGTCTAGTGTCACAATCTCCTAGAACTCCATTTATGTTCAACATTTTCTGTTTGCTGATAACTTCATCTACATATATATTGAAGAGCGTTGGAGAAGTATAGCATCCTCGTTGTACCCCTTTGTTTGGTTTCATTAGTTTTCTTGTTGTATTTACCTTATTTATAACAATTTCGGTGTTTGTGTGTATTAATAACGTTTATGAGATGAGGCGGATAACATCGACCAGTCATGATATTACACAGCATTTTTCTATTCACATTATCGATTGCTTTCTCAAAATCCACAAAAGCAAGACTGATTTCTCTGTTAAACTCTCATTTCCTTTGTACAACTTGTCGCAGTGTAAAAACATCGCGAGTATTCGATTATTCTTCTCTAAAACCTAATTTTTTTCAGGCATCAGCTTTTCCATGATATTTGAAAGTCTTGCATTCACAATTGTGGCACATAGTTTATCCAGGAGGCTTATCGTCAATAGTTACTAAATTAATTCTTATCGCCTTTTTTACATATAGGCTCTCAGTCAGTATTTTGATACCTTCTCATTTCTCCCTCATTGATTCAATGTATGAAGAAGTCTTAGATGTAGGAATAACCATCCATATTTTCACTGTTACATACTAGAATCATCTAAACCAGTGGCTTTCCTATTTTTTGGAGCTTTTACAGCTTCTGTCAGCTCTCTTATATCAATATCGTTCATGCCTTTTGTGTCATTCATTTCAAGTAACATCTGAAGAAAAGAATCAGCATACCACAATTATCTATATTGAGTTGTCCACTCGTCCTCTCCTATGATATTAACACATTTACGATCATTTTCTGGTCTGTTGAGAGATTTCATCATTGTAGAAGCGATAGTTTGTCTGCTATTTAAATTATTGTCTATATTGCTAATAAAGCGTTCCCATGTGCGCCTTCCGACTTATGGATTTCGCATTATCCCTCTTCCTTTTACATTAATTATACTATTGGTTAGCAGGATTATTAGTGCAGTTCTTGAATGCTTCTTGTTTTCTTTGATTGCTGGTTCTGTTTACAGCGTCCAAATTCTGGTATGGCATCTAGTATCACAGTTTTGCTAATGGAACGCAAGTATTATGTTCCTGATAGTTTAAAAGAGCTCGAGGCCTTGGGTAAGCTAAGAAAATTTCCGAACCAAACTATTAATTCTCAAATTGAATTAAAGCATAAAGCCACTGTGACTACCTTTGCTTATTGTAATGGATAGTCTGGTTCATTCACCCTCCGTCCCGTTTCCCGCTCTTCCTTGATGCCTTTGCCAGGGACATTTTTCCTACTGAAAAATGTTTAAAAAGATTTTAAATAATCTTTTAAAGTCGTTTAAAATATTGAAAATACTTTTAAATTCCAAGTGTTATGCATACAAATGGCCAAAAACAGTTTATAGACTATAATACCTTTGTCTATGAGTTAATTGTCATTTTTTATCTTTATTAATAACTTTAACGTTTGCTATGTTTATTTTTGTATGCTCATTTGTCAATCGTTTCCTTGTGGTTCGTCGGATGTTACGTTCACTCTATTGCATGCGCTGCTTCCCTCAGGACCTATGTTTTGATATCCTGTCAGTTGGGGTATGGTAATCGCCGAGTTCCGTCCCGGCGCGGCTTCAGGTGCGGTATGGTTTACTCTATGTCTTTCCACCTCTCCCTCTCCCCTCTTTCCGGTGCTTTCTATAATCTTTTGTCTCGTTCCGTTTGTTCTTGGCTTCCACTTTTATTACCGCTATTTAATCTAAGACAGTCGCCGTTTGTAAAATTTACCAAATTTTAAAGAAGGGGTGGGATCGAACTGTGAAAGTGGCTGGGCCACTACAATATGAGTATTCAGTCTTAGCACCGTTATATGATCATTGCGTACTATTATTTACTGTCACTTCCTTGTTCCTATGCTGATTTGTACCAGATGATGTACTGTAAGGTACGAAACAGGTCGTGCCTCCAATGAAGGACTTACAGCAACTGCAGCGGTTTTTATTCAGTACGAATATGAGAGGGTATACGAATAAACGGCACATTATATACAAACGATCTCAGTTACTAAGAGGACCTCCCTTACAGAATACAAGGAGTGCTGTCGCAAGAAAACCTTAAATATCGGATTTGAATATTTGGGGTTCATCTTTTTTTCGGTTCTGCTGGAAGCTTATTGTAAACTGAAATTGTGCGCACATATATCTGCCGTCCCTGTACATACATTTAATCGTGGGTTATCTTGTGATCAACAGTAACTGTTTCAGAATGAACATTCATTCAGTGAATATATTTGATGACAAACAGTTTGGCTATAGGCAAGGTAAAGGCACCAGAGCGGCAATTTTGACTTTAAGGTTAATAATGAAAGCAAGACGAAAAATCTTAAGACACGTTCCTGGAATCTGTCGACCAGTAAAAAGCGTTTGACAGCTGCAAATGGTGCAGGAGTTCGAAATTCTGCGGAAACAGGTATAAGCTATAGGGAATGACGAGTGATATGCAATATGTATAAGAACCAACAGAGAATAATAAGGGAGGAAGAACAAGAACGAAATGTCCGTATTTAAAAAGTTGTAAGGCAGGGATAAAGTTCTTTGCCCTACTATTCAGTCTATCGAAGAAGTAATGTTGGAAATAAAAGAAAGGTACAGGACTGGGATTAAAATCCAAGGTGAAAGGATATCAATTACCAGATTCGCTGCTTACTATCCGGAGTGAAAGTTAAGAAGAATTACAGGATTTGTTGAATGGAATGAACAGTGTAATGGGCACCGAAATGAGTGGAGAGTAAATGGTAAAAAGACGATAGTAAAGAGTAATAGCAGTAACGCGAACAGCACGAAGTAGATGAATTCAAGGAATTCTATTACCTAGGCAGCAAAGTAAACCATGACGGACGGAGCAAGGAGTACATCAAAAGTAGACTAGCACTGGCAAAAAGGACATTCCTGGGCAAGTGAAGCCTACTAGCAATAAACGTAGCCCTTAATTTGAGGAAGAAATCTCTGAGAAGGTACGTTTGGAGCATAGCATTATGTGGTAATGAAACCTGGAGTATGGAAAAGAGAATCGAAGCACTTAGATGGTAGTGGAACATGGACAGTGCGAAAAGAAACGAAACATTTGAGACGTGGCGCTACAGACGAATGTTGAAAATTCGGTTCACTGATAAGGTAAGGAATGAGGAGATCCTGTACAGAATCGGAAAGGAGAGGAAGAGAAGGAAAATACTGACAAGAGGAAGGGCCAGAATGATAAGTAATCTGTTACGACATCAGAGAATAACTGCCATGGTACTAATGGGAGCTGTAGAGGATAAAAACTGTAGAGTAAGACATAAATTGAAATAAATACACAAATAATTGAGGACACAGGTTGCAAGTGATACTCTGAGATGAGGGGGTTGGCACAGGAGATGAATTCGTGGCGGGCTGCATCAATCCAGTCAGTAGATTGATGATTCACAAAAAAAACAAAAAACGAACAAAAAAGGATTCCAGCAGAACTGAAAATATTGTGTCATGAATCCTAAGTATTCAAATCCAATTTGGAAGGTTACTCTGTGACGGAATTCCTCGACTTAGAGGAGATTTTCCCAAACATGTTTTTTTATTCCTATAGTCACTTCCTCTGCTATTAATTATGTACTTCTTTATTTATTCTAATCAGCGTTGTGTAACATTTGTACTTATGTGTTCCGTGAGCAACTAAATCTGGTTTAAACGATTCCACGGAACTTGACAAATATCTGAAAATAACCAAGTATAATCTATTTCTTCTAACGGGTACCACGGTGTCGATAAATTTGAGAAAAATACTGTAGTTGATACAGCACTTACAGTTTCTTGCATTTTCAAGTAGATGCATAACAGGTGTGGAAACGTCGTCTTGTCTCGTGGTACAAAAATCGAGTGCCATGCGTAAGTGTGCATAACTCGGTCACCAGTTTGAGTGATCAGAAATATAAAGTGCACTGCGTCCTTCTACAATCATTCATTAGAAGTAATGTAGATTATTCATAGAGCTTGTATAACACAAGATTAATAGTAGTTAACCGTGATACATGAGTTGCTTTGAAACTGTTTCTTGCTATGTACGAGTAGACCATACTCGTTTTGTTTTCCTCTTCTACCCGTGCTATGGTTCACCCTCACAGTCTACCACAACCTCTGACTACTAACCTCTTAATTTTTCATCCAGACGCCAATACAGGAATCTTATTAATTTTTTTTCGTACAATTTGATCAGGGCTACATACTCTAATCCTGTTGATTTACTTTTGCCCTCAGTTTTTCAGACATATTGTCGACAGCATTACGTTGCGTCATTAATCACATTATTTACTCTTAGCTCTTTCGCATTTTCGTATAGACATTTAATTTAGTTTCCAAGTAAACATTGTTATCTCTACGTATATTCTGTAACTGAAATGTTAATTTTAGAGGACAGTGATGGAAATTTCTGCAATTACATTGCACTTCATTGATTACATGTGCTTATTGAAACAATTATTCACTTTGAAAGTGATTATCAGTCGCTTGTCTATGCCAAAGTTTCGTATTTTGTTTCATACAATATTTCACTTTCATGCCGTATAATTACAGCTGCTACGCGTATATGTTTATTCATAAAATTACATTGCGTAACAGCGCATAGTGATTATCTGAGTCACCATGGAGGTTTTGTTGCTAAGATCTATTTAGTAGAGTGACTGCGAATGACACGAAGTAAAGAAGCTTACGGGCGATAAACGGCGAGGTTATCAGCGGAATGACAGGAGACGAACATGAGAATGGTATTATGGTCAGCACTCTTTTGGTATCAACGAAAGATTCTATTCGCCTTACGAACGAGCTGTTTGCTATTGTGTGTATTCGCTCCACTGCCTGTCGAGCTTGAAGTGTGACCTTTCGCTTTGACGAGTTCAGTTGCGATCAGCTCAGCGCGAGTTGAAGACTTATCCTTGAACCTTGCTATACTAAATTGTGTACAAGAACTATCACAAAAAAATTTCGACTAACATCACTAGTCCCTGTGCTTGCGAAATATACGATCACTGAATATGGACGTCTCTACTGAAGTACCTCTGAATCCATCCGGCAGAAGGCTTTTTATCATTTTTCAGTTTTTCACTTTTCCTGCGAAACATAAGATTATCTCACACCATCTTACATTAACCTCACAGTATTTCTGACCCAATTGAAAACCACAATCCGCTATTCATTTTCATTTTCGGTATTACTTCTAGTATCCTTTATTGTGGGGAGACGTTACTGACAATATGTTACAATGCCACGAAGCTGAAGCTATGAATACACATCCCCATCAAACAATCTGTGAAGGATACTTTTATAAATAATAAATAAATTTCTTAAAATCAATACAGACCAACAATATGGCAAAGTATTATCAAAAATGTATGAATAACGACAAGAACGCTAACGCAAAGGCAAGAGAGGGTGGTATTCAAAGTTTCAAACACTTCGAAGGCAGCCTGGGCATGAAGAACAGATAACATAGCTTAATTGAGTAAGTGAAACAAAAATGGTATGCATGAAAGCTCCCGACGATAAACTATTCTCATAGGCACACAAGGTGCGGCAATGCCAAATTGCTTTAAGGTCACAGGATTTCAACGAAACTGAAGCTTCATGATCAAGATTTCATAGGGAGAACTTGAAAATTTCAGAAGACTGTAAGCATGATCATATGCTCGCCAGCTGGACAAAAGAGCAGAAAAAAAGAAATGCCGCCTGAGAAGTTGTCAATGGCACAAAGACATCACGAAAGTCATATTTATTCTCAAAGTATACATATAGGGGCATTAAATAAGGCAGGTGAAGATTAAAAGGTGAACTGTATGACAGAATGAAATACATGAGTTACATGTGGAATAACTGATTAGACCGGACTCGAATTTGAAGTATAAGATTCAAACAGAGGGCAATAGATAGAGAAATTGAGGTAATAGTACCTGGAGAGACTGACATTCATCAGTATTTAAAATAATAGGAATCCCAGTGAACTTTGTCGGAAGATGGTTTAAAATCTGACTTCGGCACACACTCCTTGATTTTACGACCCGCCCGCGCGTTAGTCTCGAATCTGCTCGCCCGCTTAACAACGTTGATTGGTTTTGGTGGTAAGTTGCTGTGGGACCACACTGCTGAGGTCCTCGGTCCCTAAGCTTACACACTACTTAATCTAACAAACTTTCGGTAAGGGCTACACACGCACACCCATGCCAATTGGAGGATTCGAACCTCTGACAAGTGGAGGCGCGCGAACCGTGGTAAGGCGCCTAAGACCGCACGTGTACCCCGCGCGGCGAGGACTGGTTTGCCGGATGTCGTTTTTAGGCTTTTTCCCACATCCATGTAGGTGAATATCCTCATATTACCCACGGCCCGCCTCAGTTACATGATTCATAGACGTTTAGAAAACGTTCTCAGACTTTCACATGGGATAACAGTAGACGCAGAACGATGGAGGGAGGGAGAGGTGGGGGTGGGGGTGGGGGGGTTGGGGGGGGGGGGTAAGTGAGAGGCAGTCATCCAGCCAGTGTCTACCAAATACCAGGTAACAAACCGACCACTGCAAAAGGCTCCCAAATTTAGAACATTCCACGTGGCTTAAAAATGTTAAGAAGGGTCTACGTTGTTCCCGGCGTAGCCATCTCGATTTAGGACTTCTGTAGCTTCCCTAAGCAGATTAAGGCGACTGTTACGATGGAAAAGAATGCGGCTGAATCCCTTCCCCATCCAAGTTCTACGATGTCATTTCCTAACCGACAGGCCGTTAACCTCTAATCTTTCTTTCTTTCTTACTTGTTTTTTTGTTCCAACCAGATGACGACGAGATAGGCGTTGTATTATCAGCCCTTGTCTGGCTTACACGCTCCTTTCTGTAATGCTATCAATTAGAAATGTTACCGTATACAGTTACGATCTTCCTTGACAGAATTCCTTTTACAATTCGGCTAATTAATAGTTGTCGCATATCTCCGGCCTTACTGTTTTTGGCCATTATAAGCCACAGTTATTACGTGCCCGACGACTTTGTTCCTTTTATCTGGAGAAATATTTTTCTGCCTCCCCATCCGGAGAAAACGCAGGGCCGCCACAACGCATAATCGTTCCCTACAACAAAAAGGCGGAAAATGCTAAGGCGCGTTTATTAAAGCTAAGCTTCTACGGGGCCGCTGAAATATTAAAGCCGTGCTAGGAGTGGAGGAGCAGGGTGGGAGGAGGGGGGGGGGAGGACGTCGGAGCTCCCAGTAGCCGGCGGGAAGCAGTGCGGACCAGACCGCTCCGCTCCCTCCTACCACCGCGCTCATCAATGATTCGCGGCGTGCCGGAGCGGCCAAATACAATGCATATTCCAGACGCCGGGGCAGTAGGCGCGCCAAGTTTCTTTGGAAAGCAATTCTGCTGCGGTCTGCGGCCTGGTGCGGCCGTGGCAACGGCCAGCCTCTCACGCCGTCTCAGTCTGTACTGTCCACACTACTGGCCGGGCACCTTTTCGGTGAAAGCCCTCTAAAAGCTGCAGTTTCGGCACCGAGGCACTGTTACCTTCCAGAGGACACCTTCTGCCGTGACCACCAAAGACGACCATGATGGTTGCAACTTTCAGGTGTTCCAAAAAAAAGACAAGCACGTCAGGACCATTGACACTTGTTAAGCTCTCAATACATTCTGCTACTTTCGCGCAAAACATCAAATTAGGAATGGAAGTTGTTAGGGTGCTCGCTTATTTCCAAGTCCGTATTCGGTCTTAGTGCTGAGTTTTCACTGAGACGTCGCTTTGGCGTTAGGTGGTTGTTTCCGTGTGTGATCGCTGGCCACAGCTTAGCTGGAGTAGTGTGATTAGAAATCAGGTGTCTGCCTTGGCGTGGAGACAGTTCGGCTCGGCTGTGGTTGTTTACGTCTGGACACCGAGTGGGGCCCGATCGGAAGACCGGACCGTGATTTTACGGTTAACTATGTGGACAGCGGCGTGGTGTGCCGTTTAACTTGATTCGCAAGGGGAGCAAAATCCCGCCTGTTGTAGTTTGTCGAGCGTGTGTTTGAAATACGACCATCATCAGTTATTTTACTTGCTAAATAGCAAAACTCCTTTTGCTACTTTAAGTGTCTCATGCCCTAATCTCATTCCCTCAGCATCACCCGACTTAATTCGACTACATTCCTTTATCCTTGTTTTGCTTTTGTTGATGTTCATCTTATATCCTCCTTTCAAGACACTGTCCATTCCATTCAAGTGCTCTTCCAAGTTCTTTGCTGTCTCTGACAGAATTACAATGTCATCGGCGAACCTCAAAGTTTTTATTTCTTCTCTATGGATTTTAATACCTACTCCGAATTTTTCTTTTGTTTCCTTCACTGCTGGCTCAATATACAGATTGAATAACATCGGGGAGAGACTACAGCCCTGTTTCACTCCCTTCCCAACCACTGCTTTCCTTTCATGTCCCTCGACTCTTAAAGCTGCCGTCTGGTTTCTGTACAAATTGTAAATAGCTTTTCGCTCCCTATATTTTACACCTGCCACCTTCAGTATTTGAAAGAGAGTATTCCAGTCAACATTGTCAACAGCTTTCTCTAAGTCTACAAATGCTAGAAAGGTAGGCTTGCCCTTCCTTAATCTAGCTTCTAAGATAAGTCGTAGGGTCAGTATTGCCTCACGTGTTCCAACATTTCTACGGAATCCAAATTGATCTTCCCCGAGGTCGGCTTCTACTAGTTTTTCCATTCGACTGTAAAGAATTCGCGTTAGTATTTTGTAGCTATGACTTATTGAACTGATAGTTCGGTAATTTTCACATCTGTCAACACCTTCTTTCTTTGGGATTGGAATTATTATATTCTTCTTGAAGTCTGAGGGTATTTCGCCTGTCTCATACATCTTGCTCACCAGATGGTAGAGTTTTGTCAGGACCGGCTCTCCCAAGGCCGTCAGTAGTTCTAATGGAATGTTGTCTACTCCGGGGGCCTTATTTCGACTCAGGTCTTTCAGTGATCTGTCAAACTCTACACGCAGTATCGTATCTCACATTTCATCTTCATCTACATCCTCTTCCATTTCCATAATATTGTCCTCAAGGACATTGCCCTTGTATACACCCTCTATATACTCCTTCCACCTTTCTGCTTTCCCTTCTTTGCTTAGAACTGGGTTTCCATCTGAGCACTTGATATTCATACAAGTGGTCCTCTTTTCTCCAACGGTCTCTTTAATTTTCCTGTAGGCAGTATCTATCTTACCCCTAGTGAGATAAGCCTCTACATCCTCACATTTGTCCTGTAGCCATCCCTGCTTAGCCATTTTGCACTTCCTGTCGATCTCATTTTTGAGACGTTTGTATTCCTTTTTGCCTGCTTCATTTACTGCATTTTTATATTTTCTCCTTTCATCAATTAAATTCAATATTTCTTCTGTTTGTCATAATGTCTCATATATCAGGATGTGCGTGTGTAGTGGTGCAATAAATGGATGATTGTTATTTCTGTTGACGCCCTTCATGCCTTCTTTCTTGTCCCTACAGGTACGATATCCTTGTAATTGTGTTAAAGAGCCACACCAGAAGTAGTACTAGGTCTACCACTTTGCTTCCGCCGTTTTTTCTCGAAGTTAAGAGCTTTCATGTGAAAAACTTACCAAAAAGTGGTAATTCATAGTAGTGCCCATCGCTGGCCACTACAACCGCTCATCTTTCGGATAGCATACGAATCCAGTGGCGGAAAAACTGGGCGTCTTTTGTAGGGATCCATGAATCGATTCAATTTTGCACTTGTTCATACGATCGGAAGTGCTGGTCAGCCAGACTGTATGCCACTGATCGGAAAAGGTGGTTGTCAGAGACAGCAACGTATGTAGAATACAGCGGTAGGTATAACACTCCTCATTTCAACCTTTCCATGTATATTTGTGACTGGTTTCGCGACAGGGAGTAGAGCACTGACCCGCTGCAAAATTAGCTTTACGTGTCTATCGCTGTATTGTGTCCGTTTGTGTTTCAGTGCTGGGCTCGAACGCATCAGTTGCTTCCGACAGTGGTCCTGTGACTGTCTTAGTCTGTTTCAGCAGCTACGAAAACGTTCTGTCTTCCACCATCATGCCGGACTTCGACAGCAAAATCACCGTTCTTAAGGCGTTGAAAATATTCTCTGCACGTTCTTCCACTAATAGTTCCCTCACCATTGGTCTTACCCAGCATTGTAAGACCCACAGCCGCCGATTTCTTTATGTTTAACCGGAAAATTAAAATTTCCCGCAAATGGCGAGAAAGGTGTACGTAAGGTGACGTCTTAATCGAAAATAAACTTATGATGCCATCACAGTTCGACTAATATTTGTTGTATCACATCTATGGCCAACAAAACCCGAACCCCTCTTCCCGCCACTGCCGTCTATTGCAAAACGGCGGAAGCAAATTTGTAGACATAATAGTAAGTAATGGGTCACCCTCATGTTCACGTAGGGAGCAAATGAAAACCACATTTCATCTGTACGTTCACTAGACAGTCCAATGTACAAAACATGGCGGAAAAAGTTTTGTTTCAGTATTTTTATTAATAAACTGTTTTCTTATCTTGGCTAGGTGGATGACATCAGACCCCGTTTTGCATCTAACCAGGCCTTCTACACGTTTTATATGACATATATTACGATAAGCATGTTATTAGTTACATACAATCTTATATATTTCATAAATTCGAAAGAGTTTATGTGTGTGTGTGTGTGTGTGTGTGTGTGTGTGTGTGTGTGTCGTAGTAGTATTAGTGTGTTTGTTTTACCTTCATGCTGAAACGCCTGCATGGATATCTATGTTTGGATCTATTTGTACTAACTATGTGCAAATCCTCTTACATTAAATTTCTATCAACTTTAGTTCCGGAACCAAAAATGCTCAAAGTTTAACGGGTGCACGCGGTGCATAACCGCGGGACTGCTACTGTCGCAGGTTCGAATCCTACCTCGGGCATGGATGTGTGTGATGTCCTTAGGTTAGTTAGGTTTAAGTAGTTCTAAGTTCTAGAGGACTGATGACCACAGATGTTAAGTCCCATAGTGCTCAGAACCATTTGAACCATTTTTTGAACTATTTTCCTCGTGTAAGAACGTTGTAGGTGTCTCAAACGGCGTCAACCTTGTGTGAATGCTGTGAAAAGCTAATCATTTGCATATCACAGCATCTTCTTCCTGCCTGTTAAATTTCACGTCTGTATCACGTAAGTTTTCGTGGTGTAGCAATTTTAATGGCCAGTAGTGTAGCGAAAGTGTATGCGGATATTAAAAGGGTAATGCAGTATGTAAAGGGGGACGAAAATCTAATAGTCGTGGGCGACTGGAATGCTGTTGTAGGGGAAGGAGTAGACGAAAAGGTTACAGGAGAATATGGGCTTGGGACAAGGAATGAAAGAGGAGAAAGACTAATGGAGTTCTGTAACAAGTTTCAGCTAGTAATAGCGAATATCCTGTTCAAGAATCACAAGAGGAGGAGGTATAGTTGGAAAAGGCCGGGAGATACGGGAAGATTTCAATTACATTAAATCATGGTCAGAGATTCCGAAATCAGATACTGGATTGTAAGGCGTACGCAGGAGCAGATATAGACTGAGATCACAATATAGTAGTGATGAAGAGTAGGCTGAAGACATTAGTCAGGAAGAATCAATACGCAAAGAAGTGGGATACGGAAGTCCTAAGGAATGAAGAGATACGTTTGAAGTTCTCTAACGCTATAGATACAGCAATAAGGAATAGCGCAGTAGACAACACAGTTGAAGAGGAATGGACATCTCTAAAAAGGGCCATCACAGAAGTTGGGAAGGAAAACATAGGTACAAAGAAGGCAGCTGCGAAGAAACCATGGGTAACAGAAGAAATACTTCAGTTGATTGATGAAAGGAGGAAGTACAAACGTGTTCCGGGAAAACCAGGAATACAGAAATACAAGTCGCTGAGAAATGAAATAAATAGGAAGTGCAGGGAAGCTAAGACGAAATGGCTGCAGGAAAAATGTGAAGACATCGAAAAAGATATGATTGTCGGAAGGACAGACTCAGCATACAGAAAAATCAAAACAACCTTTGGTGACATTAAAAGCAACGGTGGTAACATTAAGAGTGCAACCGGAATTCCACTGTTAAATGCAGAGAAGTTAGCAGATAGGTGGAAAGAATACATTGAAAGCCTCTATGAGGCTAAAGATTTGTCTGAGGTGATAGAAGAAGAAACAGGAGTCGATTTAAAAGAGATAGGGGATCCAGTATAAGAATCGGAATTTAAAAGAGCTTTCGATCACTTACTGTCAAATAAGGCAGAAGGGATAGATAACATTCCATCAGAATTTCTAAAAGCATTAGGGGGAAGTGGAAACAAAACGACTATCCACGTTTGTGTGTAGAATATATGCGTCTGGCGACATACCATCTGACTTTCGGAAAAGCATCATCCACACAATTCCGAAGACGGCAAGAGCTGACAAGTGCGAGAATTATCGCACAATCAGCTTAACAGCTCATGCATCGAAGCTGCTTACAAGAATAATATACAGAAGAATGGGAAAGAAAATTGAGAATGCGCTAGGTGACGATCAGTTTGGCTTTAGGAAAAGTAAAGGCACGAGAGAGGCAATTCTGACGTTACGGCTAGTAATGGAAGCAAGGCTAAAGAAAAATCAAGACACGTTCATAGGATTTGTCGACCTGGAAAAAGCGTTCGACAATATAAAATGGTGCATGCTGTTCGAGATTCTGAAAAAAGTAGGGGTAAGCTATAAGGAGAGACGGGTCATACACAATATGTACAACATGTACAACAACAAAGAGGGAATAATAAGAGTGGACGATCCAGAACGAAGTGCTCATATTAAGAAGAGTGTAAGACAAGGCTGTAGCCTTTCGCCCCTACTCTTCAATCTGTACATCGAGGAAGCAATGATGGAAATAAAAGAAAGGTTCAGGAGTGGAATTAAAATACAAGGTGAAAGGATATCAATGATACGATTCGCTGATGACATTGCTATCCTGAGTGAAAGTGAAGAAGAATTAAATCATCTGCTGAACGGAATGAACAGTCTAATGAGTACACAGTATGGTTTGATAGTAAATCGGAGAAAGACGAAGGTAATGAGAAGTAGTAGAAATGAGAACAGCGAGAAACTTAACATCAGGATTGATGGTCACGAAGTCAATGAAGTTAAGGAATTCTGCTACCTAGGCAGTAAAATAACCAATGACGGACGGAGCAAGGAGGACATCAAAAGCAGACTCGCTATGGCAAAAAAGGCATTTCTGGCCAATAGAAGGCTACTAATATCAAATACCGGCCTTAATTTGAGGAAGAAATTTCTGAGGATGTACGTCTGGAGTACAGCATTGTATGGTAGTGAAACATGGACTATGGGAAAACCGGAACAGAAGAGAATCGAAGCATTTGAGATGTGGTGCTATAGACGAATGTTGAAAATTAGGTGGACTGATAAGGTAAGGAATGAGGAGGTTCTACGCAGAATCGGAGAGGAAATGAATATGTGGAAAACACTGATAAGGAGAAGGTACAGGATGATAGGACATCTTCTAAGACATGAGGGAATGACTTCCATAGTACTAGAGGGAGCTGTAGAGGGCAAAAATTGTAGAGGAAGACAGAGATTGGAATACGTCAAGCAAATAATTGAGGACGTAGGTTGCAAGTGCTACTCTGAGATGAAGAAGTTAGCACAGGGGCGGGCCGCATCAAACCAGTCAGTAGACTGATGACCCAAAAAAAAAGTGTATTTACGTTGCACTGTATTTATTATACTCACTTGATTAGTGAGATAAGTTCCGAAAGACATCAACATTAACAATGACATAAGTAGTTGTACGAAAGGTAGCGGATGCTAGCATAATCTTTGCACATATGGTTGCTTCAACAACTAGGTAGCCGCATGCTCAGCTTGATGGCAAGGGCGCCCTGTGCGGATTACGGCGGGACTAAAAAGAGCGTGTAGCGAGAGCGGCTAACTCGGGTCAAGAGGTTAACCGTGGCAGGCAGGAGGGCAGCGGTTTATGCGGCGCTGAGCCGGCCGAAGAACGGCCGGCCGGTGGCTTACCACAGCACAGCACGGCGGCTGCCATTACAAGGGGCGCAGCCTTTGGCGCTGTCCGACAATATTGCCCCTGCCTGGCGGACGTTTGCCGTCCGCGCTGGGTCAACAGGATTACTGGGCAGTGGCTACCGCTGTTGCTGCTGCTGCAGCCCGCGGCGCTACTGGGCAGCTGGGCAGAGCACGCCGGAGCAGGGAGACCGCATGTTAAGCTCCGCAGTAGCCGGCCCTTTCCGTCTCCTCTTTACAGGGAGTGGGCCTAGTCCACGTTATGACGGCAATCTTGAGCCAGTAATTACATTTCAATGCTGGAACCAGATCCACACATGAGTCAATACATACTGTGTGTGTGAATTCCTAAGAGACCAGACTGCTGAGGTTATGAGGTTATTGGTTCCTAGACTTGCGCCGGCCGGAATGGCCGAGCGGTTCTAGGCGCTACAGTCTGGAACCGCGTGACCGCTATGGTTGCAGGTTAGAATCCTGCCTCGGGCATGGATGTGTGTTATGTCCTTAGGTTAGTTAGGTTTAAGCGGGGTAGAATGTCAAACAGGCCGACTTGGAGCAGAAGAGTCACCACAGGACATTTTAATCTCTACTGTCTTTACTTTTACAAATAAATTCATAAAACTTTGTCACCATGACCATGAAGGATTGAGGACTGACACTCATCGCAGTGGAAGCAAAATACATTTTTTTACATGTGAAATATCATCATTTTTTCACTTATTATTGTCTGCGTTTGTTGCTATAGGTACAGTTTTCTTCTTAAGTAAGAGAGATTCTTCGAATAATTTTTCATAGCATACAAACAGTAGTTACAGGTGTATGAAACTGTAGAATTTTCCAAATATATTAAAAAAACTGGAAAAAATTGACATAATTAACTATAAAACTTGAATTTTTTCTAAACACCGAGTTTAAAATGTAACAGTTTATTCATTTTTTCATTAATTAAATAATTTCTAGAGTTTCATACACCTGTAACTATGGTTTGTATGCTGTGCAAAAGTCATCGAAGAATCTCTCTTACTTAGGAAGAAAAGAGTACCAATAGCAACAAATGCAGCCAGTTGTAAGTGAAAAAATTATGAAATTTCACATGTAAAAAATGTGTTTCGTTATGTATTTGAGCTTCCACTGTTATGAGTATGAATCCTGAGTTCTTCCTGGTCATACTGTTAAAGTTTCATGAATTTATTTGTATAAGTAAAGACAGTGGAAAATAAATGTCCTGGGGTGTCTCTCCTGCTCCAAGTCGGCCCGTTTGACGTCCTATCCCCGTTAAGTAGTTGTAAGTTCTAGGGGACTGATGACCTCAGAAGTTGTCCCACAGTGCTCAGAGGCATTTTTGAACGTAGTCTTACACACTACATAATCGAACTTAAACGAACTTATGCTAAGAACAACACACACATCCACGCCCGAGGGAGGAGTCGAATCCTCCGGCGTGAGGGGGGGAGCAATCGGTGACATGGCGCCTGAGACCGCGCGGCCACTCCGCGCGTCTATTGCCGTGCTCACGGCCCTAAGTCCTCCAAATGTCGTCGAACTTATATCCATGATACTTATGTTCTTGCACACAAGTCCTTTTCCTGACTCAAGGGTCCTCTTAGGCGCTAGTTGGGCTGGACCGTTAAGATCCCGGTTAGCTTTGAGTATTGCTGATGTGAACCCAGTCGTACGACATTCGCCTGACAGTCTTGGCTTCACACCAACGCAAGCATCAGTGTCACGGAACAATAAACCAAGTCCCTCAGCCCCAACATCCTACAGACGTCCAATCCCGACAGGTGCTGCTAGGCGTGTCGCCTCATTACATAATCCATAACACGCTCACCTCATGCGCAACCAACATTCGAATACTATTATTGTATGAGCAAACAGGTGCGTAATCTTTCCTTATACACGGAAAATGTGTTAAATTACTCCTGACTACTTTGAGTTGTTGCACTGAAATGCCGGAACCGCACGACCGCTACGATCGCAGGTTCGAAACCTGCCTCGGTCATGGATGTGTGTGATATCCTTAGTTAGGTTTAAGGAGTTCTAAGTTCTAGGGGTCTGATGACCTCAGATGTTAAGTCCCATAGCGCTCAGAGCCATTTGAACCTTTGCTGGCACTGAAATTCCGATCTTTTCTGTATTCAAGCACATAGTACGCTCCCTGTCGTCTTGACATTTGTTTCATGTTGCCATCATGGTGTAGCAGTTTCAGTGAGTAAAGTCTGAAACAGCGTTAAAAGTGAGATAAATACATTGTGTGTAAATGAAAGTTTGTCCAAGCTTGGGTCTTTTATTATGACCCGTCACCTCAGTCTACTCGTTTATATGAGCACATCTCCATGCCTGAAACAAACCTCCGTTACAATTGCAATTGTAAGTAGGCTGTTTACGTTTCGTTATTGGTAACGCCACGTAGCGCTCTGTATGAAAATCACTGGCTGTACCGTGTGCAGTCGGTGGCTGGTTGGCATTGTTGTAATACTCGCCATTGTAGTGTTGGGCAGCGGCAGGTGGATGCTAACAGCGCGTAGCGTTGCGCAGTTGGAGGTGAGCCGCCAGCAGTGGTCGACGTGGGGAGAGAGTTGGCGGAGTTTTGAAATTTGTAAGAATTGGTGTCACGAACTGATATATATATATTATGACTATTAGGGTAAATACATTGTTTGTTCTGTATTAAAATCTTTCATTTGCTAACTATGCCTATCAGCAGTTAGTGCCTTCAGTAGTTTGAATCTTTTATTTAGCTGGCAGTAGTGGCGCTCGCTGTATTGCAGTAGCTTGAGTAACGAAGATTTTTGTGAGGTAAGTGATTTGTGAAACGTATAGGTTAATATTAGTCAGGGCCATTCTTTCGTAGGGATTTTTGGAAGTCAGTTTGCGTTGCGCTAAAAATATTGTGTGTCAGCTTAATCACAGTCGTGTATAAATTGTTCTAAGGGGACGTTTCACAGTCAATGTCTGTGGAGAGGAACAGCAGCAGTTGACAAGTATAACTGATAATTTAGTGCTGTCTTCACAGAAAAGTTGTGAGGTACCTCTGTTTTGCACAGTATTTTTGATTTTCTATGTTTGATATTTTATTGGGATACTGCAGCTATCAGCAGTAATTTGTAGTTTTAAACAGTTCTTCACAATGCAACGTCACAGGGGGAGATGCTGTATCTCACGAAGTAATGGACGGAGCATATGGCGCGGTAGTGACTCATTGGCGTGGAGCGAAGTATACGAGGCTTTAGAACGAATTTTGCTTTTCACTCGACACGTTGGGTAACGACTGGCATTCGGGCGGGAAACTCAAAATCTACTCTGTTTAATAATAGTTATCAAAGTCCACTTTTGACCCAGCAAATACTACGAGGAGCCTACAGCTCCCAAGAGACAAACGAATAATGTTAAGCTAAAGACTATGCACGGATAGATTTTGGGTGCGCGCCAGTATCACCAGTTTGCGAGAGGAAGTACTCGGAGGCTGTTCTAACGTGATAGTCGGTTTTACCATGTTCTGAAATACTGTTTTTCAGATAAATCGTTTCAGACTATTTAATTGTAACTGTGTAACGTGCGTGGGTTATAATGTTAACCAAACATCCTTACTTGTTTTGTGCCATCCGACTTTTCCTCTCTTTACCTGCGTGAATAATACCCCCAATACCGTTTGCATCAATTTTGCACAATAATTTGTGTTAGTAAAAACTCTTATTCCCAAAACGTGGTTTACTACCTACGGAAATTATGGTAAATTTAATTATGGTATGTAATCAAAACATAAATTTATTAATTAAAACAGGATGAGCAGTGTTACTAACCTAAGACATTACAACACCAACGAAATTAACTTCTTCAACTAACTACCCTGCCATTGGCACAATGGAAACTATTCCTTATCGCGCCCCTTTCCGTACATTAAGTTGGTTGGTAGTGGTCACGCAAATCGTTGATCTACCAAAGCCCCGACTAGACGGAGAGAATCAGAGGGGTCAAGCAAAGAGCTAGTAGGACACGTACTTATTTACAATTACAGTGCCCTACTTTGCCAGTTGTTTGCGCTGATGTCACCGTAATTCAGTGTGGAGATCACGACGGTCGCCCCAGGCACCGGGCAACACTTTATGTTGCGTTTGAACGCCTCAAGTGAGCACAAATCTGTTTCCTCTTCTCAGAGCAACAGATGATTCTGCTTTTGTGGCGATGTATGCACTAACTATGGAAAACTGGGAAGGAATCACTGGCCGCAATGCCAGCAATATCTCAAAACCTAACTTTGTAGAGGGCTCCACTCACAGACGAGACACTCCGTGTATGCCTTGCATCACACCAGAAACCAGAGCCCTCCTCTTGTTACCGCCAAACTTTCTAGTTCTCTACGCATTTTCGACCAATCACGACTCTGAAATTTCGCGCGGTTCTCCCACCTTTCATTGGCACGCCGTATTTGTGTCCGGTTCCAACCGAAGTGTAGCACCAACGGTGAGAATCAATCTCTCTGTCTCGCAAGTACGTTCTCTCTCTCTCTCTCTCTCTCTCTCTCTCTCTCTCTCTCTCTCCCCTTCCAACTGCGTGGTCTCAGTCTTACCCGGTGCCATCTGCGGCCACTGGTCACACACTGCCAACAAAGAAACTACCGTGTGAAGCCCCGGCAACCTCGCTTGTTCTTCAACTCAAAATAGATCTTTCCTGTGTCCGTCCAAACCACCTTCCCTATGAAAACATGCAAAGTTCTCAAAACATTACGTACCAGTATGAACCGTATTGTGGCTAATGGCTATACCGCCTTTTACTTTCTGAATCAATGCCATGTAAGGCGCTAAAATCTACCACCTTACAACTGTTTTATGGCATCCGCTAATGAAAGTATCGTAATGGAATCCCGGGAGGTATTTCAAGTAGTCATGTCTGCTTATAATAATAGATATCTTTTTTCTGTTTTCTGAATAATCTGCAAGAACTGCTTCAAGGAACAACATGAACGGGAGATTCACAGAGAACGTTTTGGAGGAAATCCTATGCGCTGACTCATTAAGATAATCCAGCAAAGGAATAGCTTAACTAGCACAGTCTTGGGTGGAAAGACTGGCCAGTTATACTACATGTCGCCTACACCAACTTTCTACAGACTTACGAAATATTGGTAGGGCGAGGCGATCTTGCAATGTGCAGACAGCAAAATATGTCAACGAAGTGGAAGTGCTGTACTGTAACTAATCTGGAAAGATTTAAAGACAGCCCATAGCGGAGAAACCGATAATCACCATTAACGAAATACAAATCTGAGTGTGATAAATACTTAAAAACATTTATTGCCACATAGGTTGCTGCCTAGGTATCACGAACCATATTCACACTTGGCAACTGGAGTAACAACGTTGGTGGCTTACCAAGCCACATGGAGTATCTGATATCCAGCCCGGCGAATCTGAAAGCGCGCCGGTGAGCATGAAACAAAATCTGGGTCACTATGCGGAGCTTCTACATCTCCGAGCGCTTGGTCACCGGCTGGTTAGGGCTCATGGTTGTCCCGTAACACGCGCTTACAGTGACACCAGGCTCACCGCCGCATTCGCTTGGTTATCTCGTCTCGTTGTCGTAACGCACCATTGCTTCTTCGTCTTCTTCGCTCTTCCTTTCTATCTTCGGGCTGACCCTTGCACTTTTTTATTTGTCGTACCGTTTAAATATGTCTGTTTCCACGCCGTTTGTGTTTTTGTTCACACTCGGCGATCCACTGCTGACGGCTAGTGGCCAGTCGGTCCTGCACCTGGGGGTTTCCTTTGAGTCGCTCCTGACATTCGGTCGAATCTCGGTCACAACAGAGCACAGATTAGCTGAATTAGATTCGTTGAAATTAAGGAGACTAAATCACCTACGATGCAGTCGGACACCCTTCCTGTCACCAGTCGTCAAGTAATCCAATGGAGGGGAGCAGTTTGCACCATCTGTCTGCTAACGGCTTTAACTTTGTTGTTCGTGTTATAGTACAACGGCCGGCCGGGTTCTAGGCGCTTCAGTCTGGAACCGCGCGACCGCTACGGTCGCAGGTTCCAATCCTGCCTCGGGCATGGATGTGTGTGATGTTCTTAGGTTAGTTAGGTTTAAGTAGTTCTAAGTTCTAGTGGACTGATGAGCTCCGGTGTTAAGTCCCATAGTGTTCACAGCCATTTGAACCATTTTATAGTACAACGATGTGCAGCTCCAGGACGAAAGTAACTTCCGCATAATGCGTCATTGCCAAGCATCATACCTCGATGAAACTTGGGCCGTATATAGAACTAGAATACACTTGAGACAGCTGATTTGCTGCCTTTTCGTCGTCGCGTAGCGGTCTTTTACGTAATAACTGACGTTAGTGTATGTTGTTTGTACACGCAGCTCTTTTGCTGGCAATGTTCTCTGCATTTTCATTTAATATTATTTTAACGGCGGAATTACGTACATTTTATCCACATTGCAACTTTTATATATGCAGCTGTTTTGGTATCTTATTCATGGTCATGTACCGATCTTTTATTATAACAGCTGACGTTAGCGTTTGTACACGCATCTCATTTACTGGCAATGTACTCTTATTTTAATTTAGTTTTATTCTATTTTAACGAAGTAATCATGCATATTTTATGACAGAGCCAGTACGTAATATCAAGCGTATAAACGCATTTTGCTGCATGTTACAGCATTAACTTTCAGTTTCGTGAGTGATCGATGTACGATCGATGTTTAAATCGACCTATGGTTACTAGATGGCGTCATGTGCACCAGTCAGCCTTCACAACAACTTTGGTCTTTACAGTAAACGATGTAAAATTTTGTTTCGATAGTTACCCAGCTGGCGCCTCACCACCTGACTGTCATCTGCAGAGGATAGCCAACGCTCGCGCAACCAGTATCGTGGTTAACGACATTTTATATATACCTTAACTATGATATGTAAGTTTTAGTTTAAATGAGTAACTATCTCGTTTATCACTTTAATGGACAATGCATTTTAGGAGTAGCTTTTATTACTTATACTGACGATTTTTAGCCACCGACCAGTAATGACGCCAAGCTGGAGGCCGGGCGTGTGGCTGTCACTATTTAAGCACGAGCAGCTGAGCCACAGTCAGCAGCCGATCACATCTCTCTACAGCAGCCAGCTTAGCCAGCCCAGCTCTTGTCCCGTCATGGGTATACTAGTCATGGTAATTATATTTTATAACTATTTTACATTATTATTATAGTGATTTTGCTACCTCTAAATGATTTCCTCCTCTGTTTTCAGAGTACAAAGTCTGAAGCTGATCGAAGTACAATAGATCGAAACCGGTCACCAGTTTAAACAAAACATTATTGCGATCAAGGCTGCTTTTAGTAAAATTTTATCGATATACCTCAGATAGCTGTTTTCGTAGGACAATGTTCCAGGAAATACTTAGTACAGAGAACTGCTGCAGTATAGTACAGAAGGCAAACAAAAAAATACGCAGAGATAGGAACATAAATGACACTTTTATCCATAGACAACATTACACTAATGACACCAGGATTCATGATAGTCCCCTGGACATCATAAAAGGCTGCACCTGGTTCTTATTAGGAAGTCCGTCCGCCTCATTAGCTGAATGGTCAGCGCGCTGGATTGCCACGCACGGGGCCCTGCTTCGATTCCAGGCTGGAGAGGGAGATTTTCACCACTCATTGTCATTTCATCCCCATTGTCGACGCGCAGGTCGCGCAATGTGGCGTCGCACTCAGTAAGACCTGCACTTGGCGACGGAACTTCCCGTCAGGGAACTGCCGGCCCCTGACGTCTTACGATAATCTCCAAGTTGGCCGCAAGGTTGGTAGGGAGCTCTTGTCGTAGGGCGATCCGTTCCTTCATCAGCGCGGCTGACTGCTAGATTGCCGTTGAGACCTGTGTACGAGTTGCAGTCCGTCTCCCTGAATCACTGCGCACGAATTCGGAGAAACGTATGTGGGGGGACTGGTTTGGCCAGTCTACTCGCCGAATACGCGAGAACTATTACAGCTCCACTGTTCGGTGCGGTCGCTTATTGTTATGCACAAAATAGTTTCAGAGGTAAGACAAGGCTGCAACCTGTCTCCACTGTTGTTCATATTATTTATGGATCATATGTTGAAAACAATAGACTGGCTGAGTGAGATTAAGATATGTGAACACAAAATAAGCACTCTTGCATATGCGGATGGCTTAGTTGTGATGGCGGATTCCATTGAAAGTTTGCAAATTAATATTTCATAGCTAGATCAGAAATGTAAGGACTATGGTATGAAGATTAGCATCTCCAAAACGAAAGTAATGTCAGTGGGAAAGATATATAAACGGATTGAGTACCAAATAGGAGGAACCAAGCTAGAATAGGTGGACGGTTTCAAGTACTTAGGATGCATATTCTCTCAGGATGGCAACATAGCGAAAGAACTGAAAGCGAGGTGTAGCAAAGCTAATGCAGTGAGCGCTCAGCTACTATCTACTCTCTTCTGCAAGAAGGAAGTCAGTACCAAGACTAAGTTATCTGTGCACCGTTGAATCTTTCGACCAACTTTGTTGTATGGGAGCGAGAGCTGGGCGGATTCAGGTTACCTTATCAACAAGGTTGATGTTCCAGATATGAAAGTAGCTAGGATGATTGCAGGTACTAGTAGATGGGAACAATGGCAAGAGGGTGTCCACAATGACGAAATCAATGAAAAACTGGGAATGAACTCTATAGATGTAGCAGTCAGGGCGAACAGGCTTAGATGGTGTGGTCATGTTACACGCATGGGAGAAGCAAGGTTACCCAAGAGAATCATGGGTTCAGCAGTAGAGGGTAGGAGGAGTCGGGGCAGACCAAGGAAAAGGTACCTGGATTCGGTTAAGAATGATTTTCAAGTAATAGGTTTAACATCAGAAGAGGCACCAATTTTAGCACTGAATAAGGGATCGTGGAGGAATTTTATAATGGGGCTATGCTCCCGACTGAACGCTGACAGGCATAATCAGTCTTAAATGGTGATGATGCTGATGATGACAAAATAATGAGCAAGTGCGAGTATCAGTAGCGCTCTGAGGGTTCCGTACAAGCTTAATTATGTTTGTAGATAGTTCATCCATTCCGGGAATCGATAATATTGACAACATTGTTATCGATATTGATACTGTCAAGATTTCGGGCTTGGGAAAACGAAGACTTTCTGGAATGTTTTAATTTCAAATTTTATGTTGAAATTTTTTGTGTTACTGCGCATTTTCTATTGTAATTTCTGAGAGAAAGGGATCTTAACAGGTGGACGAACAGAAAGCTGTATAACAAATGATCAAAAATATAAGTTTGTCTGACACAATTACAAAGTTACAATTTTTGGATTTTTCTTACTCCTATTGTGAAACTTTGTTTTTCGCAATATTCCCCTGATTCTAGGTCATCAGGATACCGTATACGCTTTGATGAGTGAGTTTGCAAGTGTCAAAATGTGTGACATAAATGGCCGCAACTCTTGACTGCACCTATTTAGAAGCTTAAAAGATTTACACCTCCAAGGGACAATCAACTTTAGTTTGTGACATAAATTTCAGCTTGATTCGTCTACTCGCGCTAAGGAAAAAGATTCATAGCTTTCGGATAGATAGACAAGGCAAGAATTAGACGGATGGAGATCAGAAGTGGTCCTATAAGCGTTCCCCTTTTTACCGATTGCAGTACGGCCCTCTAAAAATGAAGTCAAGACAGAAAACACGCCCGAAAATACGCATCTGGAGAAGTAGTACAGTGTAACAATGACTAGTGAGTACACCGAATTTGATGATGATGATGATGATGACGAAGTCCCATACTCCGAGGAGCGTAGAGGACGATGCGGGAGACCCGCACCGCTGTACTAGGCAAGTTCCTAGTGGAGGTGGTTTGCCATTGCCTTCCTCCGACCGTAATGAGGATGAATGATGATGATAAAGACGACGCAACAACACCCAGTCATTTCGAGGCAGGAAAAATCCTTGACACCGCCGGGAATCGAACCCGGGACCCCGTGAGCGAGAAGCGAGAACGCTACCGCAAGACCACGAGCTGCGGACATAGCGAATTTAAATTTTCCGATATCAGCATGACAATGGAATGAAACTTCCTAGCAGATTAAAGCTGTGTGCCGAACCGAGAATCGAACTCGGGACCTTTGCCTTTCACGGGCGATTGCTCTGTCATCTGAGCTGCCCAAGCACGACTCACGCCCCGTCCTCACAGCTTCACTTCTGCCTATACCTCGTCTCCTGCCCACGGAAGTCAAAGGTCCCGAGTTCGAGTCTCGGTCCGGCACACAGTTTTAATCTGCCAGGAGGTTTCATAACAGGGGACACTCTGGTGCAGAGTAAAAATCTCATTATGACAATGGAACATTATGCTTCCCAACATCTTAATACCTGGACCACCAAAACGACCACGTCCGATGCTGGGCATCCGTAAAGCACATGCCCAATGTTATTGTAACGCTGTGCTTCTTTCGTACGTGCGACGTGGCCCTGATTTCATTTTTAGGAATGAGCGTGACGATATCGACCTTCGCAGGTGGAGGAGATCATGGAACCAGATGATATTCCGTGAATGGGCTGGTATAGCTATTCACCCGACTAAAATCTCATCGAGCACGTGTGCAATGTGGTGGCCAGACGTGTAGGGGCACGTCCACATGCACCGTTGACCAAAGAGCAGTTTTAAACCACGCTGGCGGAGGAATGTAAGGTCGTTCCGCAAGAGCTCTTTACCAATCCACTCATCAGCATGAGAGCACATTACAGAGCATGTTTTGTCAACCGTAGTCATCTTATAACCTATTAATAACCATGTATTGCCTTTTATAATGTCCAGGGAATCATCATGAAACGCGATGACATCTGCGTGATTACTGTCTTTCAATAAAAGAGTTTCCTCTGTTTTGCTCATAGTGTGTGGCTTTCAGTTACCCTCTGTACATAATTTAGCAGTTATTTTATGTATGATCCGAGTTTTGTAGAGCTAAGTGACTTGACATTGAAACGTCGTGCGAAAGCTATTTTCCTCACTAAGCTTTTTCCATCAATGTATTATATCTGTTTTTGTGCCGCATTTTTTGAGGAGGAGATTTGGGACCAGTATAGTGTATCATAAACGAGCGTGGAAAACCACCGAAAACCACCACTGTCGCAGTACGGTGTTACATACCAGACGTCCTTAATATGCGGATTTCTTCCGGGCCTCTCTCGTCTCCTTGTGTAGCCGGTTAGAGCGCATCGCATTAGCTATACTAGCACTTCGAAAGCAAAAAGATGTATGCACCAGTCAGTATTCAAAGAGTAATGTCAGCAGGTGTATTGAAAATCTGAGACACTGAACCGTAATAGGAAAAATGATTTTTCATAACGCGACAAATGAATTTGCATAGCGCTTGCTGCTACGAGAGTCATGCGTGACCTCCTATGTCCGTTACAGTGTCGGCTGAATGGTATTTGTCCTATGGAACTCTCCAAGCGTTCGGAAGCAGGCTACCATTTCTCTCGCTGATATGACGTGAATGCGCCCTGCAACATTACGGCTTGTAGCAGACTCTAATTTTATCCTAATTACAATAAGTAATAAAAATAAAAAACAATGCACGCACACTGCTTCACATCCTCGTTAAATTATCAATGCGAGATTTTTACACTCTGGTTTCCCATTACACACTTTCGGAACTTCTCATTTATCATCCGGGATAGGCAGATATGTTAATTTAAGTGTCTGACCTTGTAACGCTGAAAAGGTATACTCCGTCCATACGACAAATCCTCGGTGTGACCTTATTTCAGTCGGTTCGTTATGACGGACATTCTGATCATATCCATCACTACACAGGGTAGTCAGTAACAGTCTGAGAAGCTTGTAACGCTGTTCCGTGATAGGTTGTGCTGAGGAATAACTGTTGCAAAAAGAATTCGATACATTGCGCCGTGCCGGAGTTAATTATCACTAAATCACTGAAGTTAGCCTATCACGCCGTTGCCCGCGCTTATTTAAGCGGCCTACCAGAGACATTGTCATTTCCCCTCCTAGTGTGGAGGACAGCGCACGAGAGTACTCAGCGTGTGGCTCCGATTCCATTCTCACTACCCTCCCAAGTCAAATTTTTGCATCGCTCTGTTGTTCTCTTTTAGGAAACACAAAGAATAACATGTTCGGCGACATCGCCTTTGATGTCCTCTTGAATTTACTCGCAACGGCCTGCTTGACTTACTTCGATGCTAATTAATTCGGAAACGTGCCAAACTTTTTTATTAGTTATGTCTCAACACAACCTACCCTGAATGCCCTTACAAGCTATTCAGGCTGTTTCTGACCAATCTGTATAGTCAACAAGTTTCATGTAAGTCAAGTCAATATGTAGTGACCTATGTTCGAAATAGTTCTGAAAATATGCTGCAATTAATATTTAAACCTTTTTTTTCCCTTTTACATCTTCTGTCGCTTGACCCGACTTTCGGGTAAGTTAAATCAATAAATTTCTTCATGTTCTATACCTTTCCTTTAGCCCATCATCGTTCATTGTTTCTGATTCTTTATTAAATTCTATTTGTGTCATCAAGCACTTGAAGCCATCGTACTCAGTTATTTGTTGTACATATTCCAGTCTGTGTCCCCTACAGCTTTGCCCTCTACTGGTCTAAGTACCAAGATATTCCTTGAAATCTTAGCACATGTCCTACCAACCTGCATCTCTTTGCTGTCATTCATCCCCGCGCCGATTTTGCGGAGAACCTCACTTGTTATCTGATAGGTCCATCACCTATTTCTAGAAACAATGTGAAGATGCGTTGTATTATATCACATATTCAGAGAAAAATCATAACATTTTGAGAAATTAATGATAATGTTCAACAAATTACGATTTTTCCTAACAGACGTCTTTCATTTTACAAGCACAGTTTCGTAATGATGAAATCACAAACTTAGAAAAGTTAGTTGAAGCGTCTGCTTACAAGAAATAGCTGTCCAGTGAAAATGGAAACCCAAATACATAAAGCAAATAAACAAAACAGAATTATTTTACAGACTTAATACGATTTGCTTTAACATATCAGTATCTGGCCTTTCCATGATGGACATATGTCACTCGGCGTGTCTGACTAATTTAAATATATATTGGAACCATGTCAATGATCGATATTTCATTCCAGTCAGCACGAGATTCCACAAAACGAATTCTCGCACGCCATGTTTTGGACAGCTTCGTCAAACAGCTTCGGTGTTGATGTCTGTGCTGGCGAGAATACTAATGCAAGTATAGATGTGTGTGTGTGTGTGTGTGTGTGTGTGTGTGTGTGTGTGTGTGTGCGCGCGCGCTTGCGTGTGTGCACTAGACTGTAATACTGTTGTAATAGGTACGCAGGTATCGTGTTGCCGATGATGTGATAAATCGAAGGTTGTAAATGGGTTTTTGTCGAATAATATTAGCGACTCGTGGCAGCAGCAGATTATGGGAAACATAATAGTATTATGTAATCTACGTCTGGGATTACTTGCCAACTTCAACGATTCTGCATGTGAAATACTAATACGTATTTTTCTATTCACTTGTCAGGCGTGAAATACGGTTTGTATACAAGCTGTGGGTAATTATTGCACACTGATGAAATTATAAGGTCATTCGAATCAGCACGTCATATGTTTCTACGACAGAAAGAGATTTCAGGTACAGATGTACTGAAATATTTGTTTGTATTTAACATATATATAACCATCCGTGGTGTTATATTCTTACACACGAGGACACGAGGACCAGAAAGTTAAGGGAGTGATTTTACACCTACAGTGAAGGTAATGGACTATGATTGCAAAATCTCTCCATGAGGGAGCGAACACTACAGAAATTTTTGTTTGGCAACACTTCGCACACACACACACACACACACACACACACATACACACACACACACACACTCAAACCCGCGCGCGTACGTAACACAAACACACAGTTGCTAAGAGATATGTTCCGTTTCTTCTTGAAATCTGTGTTTAAAAAAAGTCAGTTTTATTTTACGTCCTCTCTCCACGAAGGTTTTGTGTACATTTACAACATAAAAATGCAACACATATTTTAAATGTAGCAAATATATCACCGGTTGAAATGTTTCTCTAGAAAGCATCTTTTCGGCACTTGACTTGTATTATACACTGCTGGAAATTGAAATAAGAACACCGTGAATTCATTGTCCCAGGAAGGGGAAACTTTATTGACACATTCCTGGAGTCAGATACATCACATGATCACACTGACAGAACCACAGGCACGTAGATACAGGCAACAGAGCATGCACAATGTCGGCACTAGTACAGTGTATATCCACCTTTCGCAGCAATGCAGGCTGCTATTCTCCCATGGAGACGATCGTAGAGATGCTGGATTTAGTCCTGTGGAACGGCTTGCCATGCCATTTCCACCTGGCGCCTCAGTTGGACCAGCGTTCGTGCTGGACGTGCAGACCACGTGAGACGACGCTTCATCCAGTCCCAAACATGCTCAATGGGGGACAGATCCGGAGATCTTGCTGGTCATGGTAGTTGACTTACACCTTCTAGAGCACGTTCGGTGGCACGGGATACATGCGGACGTGCATTGTCCTGTTGGATCAGCAAGTTCCCTTGCCGGTCTAGGGATGGTAGAACGATGGGTTTGATGACGGTTTGGATGTACCGTGCACTATTCAGTGTCCCCTCGACGATCACCAGAGGTGTACGGCCACTGTAGGACATCGCTCCCCACACCATGATGCCGGGTGTTGGCCCTGTGTGCCTCGGTCGTATGCAGTCCTGATTGTGGCGCTCACCTGCACGGCGCCAAACACGCATACGACCATCATTGGCTCCAAGGCAGAAGCGACTCTCATCGCTGAAGACGACACGTCTCCATTCGTCCCTCCATTCACGCCTGTCACGACACCACTGGAGGCGGGCTGCACGGTGTTGGGGCGTGAGCGGAAGACGGCCTAACGGTGTGCGGGACCGTAGCCCAGCTTCATGGAGACGGTTGCGAATGGTCCTTGCCGATACCCCAGGAGCAACAGTGTCCCTAATATGCTGGGAAGTGGCGGTGCGGTTACCTATGGCACTGCGTAGGATCCTACGGTCTTGGCGTGCATCCGTGCGACGCTGCGGTCCAGTCCCAGGTCGACGGGCACGTGCACCTTCCGCCGACCACTGGCGACAACATCGATGTACTGTGGAGACCTCACGCCCCACGTGTTGAGCAATTCGGCGGTACGTCCACCCGGGCCTCCCGCATGCCCACTATACGCCCTCGCTCAGAGTCCGTCAACTGCACATACGGTTCACGTCCACGCTGTCGCGGCATGCTACCAGTGTTAAAGACTGCGATGGAGCTCCGTATGCCACGGCAAACTGGCTGACACTGACGGCGGCGTTGCACAAATGCTGCGCAGCTAGCGCCATTCGACGCCCAACACCGCGGTTCCTGGTGTGTCCGCTGTGCCGTGCGTGTGATCATTGCTTGTACAGCCCTCTCGCAGTGTCCGTAGCAAGTATGGTGGGTCTGACACACCGGTGTCAATGTGTTCTTTTTTCCATTAAATGTATCCCGAATGCATGGGCAGCCTTTACATGGAAAGCGTAAGTTGTATATGTTGAATGATGTTTGAGTGAACGAGACAAGAATAGTTACATAAAAATAAAGGTACGAAGCTGTCTTTGTGAACTGTATTACTAGAAGGATCAAACTGAATTAGTTAATGAAACATGGGACGCTTATAACGCACTCGGAATACAGTACATTTTGTTCAGATACATGAACATATAGTGGTTTCACAAGGTATATTTTATTTCCCATGTCATTCATTTTACACTAAGATTTCTGGAAGGATTAAACGTGTATTAACTGCATCCGAATGCATTTTTAAAGCAATTGTTATTAACGTTTTTTAAGAAATTACCACTACAACCCAAAGGAAATTTTAAACGATATTTCGGATAATTTTTCAGAAAATGCTATATGATTTTCCTTACTCAGAGCAAGGATTAATAACTATTCACTACATTCATTGTCATTCGCTGGCTTAATGTATGCAGCGGAACCATCAGAAAAGAAGCTTTTGAAATGTAAGGATATCCACCCACTGCCCCAACGCAATGTGTGACATAATTAAAGTTTATCACTGGCTGCACGGTTTTGAAACATGCCTTCTTTTGCTTCTGAGTAGAAACATTCACCAAATCACATTATATGAAAGCAAGTACGGGTCTTCTTAGTTCTGGCGTCCCTGGAAATCTTCCTTGACGAAAATCAACATTCCACTTCGTTGACATGCAAATGCTAAGAGAAGTAGCCCTACCACACATTTAGAAATATCGTATTTAATGTTTCCTCTTTCCCTACCTCACCTGACATTATCGGCGGTATCGGGCTGCGAAGTCTACCGTCAGACATAGTGCCTTTTGACCTGTCGTGATAAACGACGGGCTTCTTGGATATTTGGACTACAAATACAATTTTGATGTACAGCGTTAAATAAAAGAAGAATATAAGTATGCAGCATTTCGTTATGAACCTCATTGTACATACATTTCACAGATACATGCACGTTAGAGAATTCTAATGCCTGAGCTCGAATTACGTTGGAAAGTGTGTTATGCATGGAGAAATTTCTCACAAGACAACAAACAAATTGACAATTATGCAACAACTTTCACAATCTTACTAAAACGGAAGACATTTAGTAACTCCGGCAACATCTCAGAAAAAAAATGAAGCAACGCGCTCAAACCACAACAGTTTCTTACAAAGTGGTACTCACTTAAGTACGAACTTTATTACATTGGCTTTCTTGTCAGCACTGAACAGGAAACGATTACCATCTTCCTTCAGTTTACAGTGCATACAAATTTAATTTGCAACGCAAAAGCTATAAACTTAGAACTGTGGGGTTTTCGAAAGTATATAAGACAGACAATGAATTTGTGAGTGAGTTAATTGCATTAACTCGGTTAATAACACAACAATTGTCACCTTACATTACCACAGATTCAAAAAGCTCCCTCAGTGCACTTTCTAGAATATGCTCGTCATCTTTGACGTAAAACATGTCTCAAAAAACAATGGCACTATGTTAGGGGGTTCTGACAGACTTTTAAAGTCACAATAATCAAGGAAGCCGGCCGGAGTGGCCGAGCGGTTCTGAGCGCTACAGTTTGGAACCACGTGACTGCTACGGTCGCAGGTTCGAATCCTGCCTTGGACATGGATGTGTGTGATGTCCTTAGGTTAGTTAGGTTTAAATAGTTGTAAGTTCTAGGGGACTGATGGCCTCAGAAGTCCCGTAGGGCTGAGAGGCATTTGAACCATTTTTTTAATCAAGAAAAATGTTACCGCATCAGTAACACTAAAACTTACAACCTGTTACATATCGTGCGCTCGTGGACCAGAGTAGCACCACCTAGCTAATCCCATTCCACTATACTATACCAAGACTAAGAAAACGGATAATTTTAGTGCACGAAGTTTCATACATAGCGAACTGGTCATCTGCCAAATCCTCTTGTATTCCCTCGGAAATTATCAGTCTCTTTACAGGATCATTAGGCTGCGATTAATGTGACAGTTGTAGTTCGTTCACTGTAATCGCATTAAGAGAATGTTGACAATTGACGGTGTTCGCGACTGCGACTGCGCAGTTGTGTCCTGAGTCTGTAGGAAACTTTGTCTATTTTCACTACCGATAGGCCAGTCTACGCTCTGTGCTGCTCGCTGACTGACACATCCCTTATCGAAAAGTTAATCGTACCGTCATTGGACTCACAGGGCAAGTACAACAAATAAATTGCTTCGTAAATGACAACCCAATGTGAACATTACTGTCTCTTTCTCTGCGTCTCAAGATACACCTGGAAGCTAACGCAGCTAAGTGCTCAAATGACAAAAATCTACATTGTTTTCCAAGCTTATAGTGACAGAGCTTTGTGTTATTATTCGAGATGGTGGTAAATTTAATAGTTCACAGTAGCATGAAATCTTGCCAACAAAGCACACAGGAGATTTAGACAGACATCTGTGGGTAAATTACCTGCTAGCAACATGAAGTAGCGAGTTAGAGCCTAGTGTTATTTTTTTTAATGTGGTCTAGCGTTACTGATTGCAGTAGTTGAAGTTTAGCAGCTCTTTCTTGAATGCACTTCACAGGAGACTGCTCAATTGAGCTACGGTCGAACATGTTCACTGTCGCCTTTGACATTTTCAAAAACAAAACCTCAATTCTTTTGTTTAACGGTTTTGGCGGCGGCGGGGGGGGGGGGGGGGGGGGGGGGGGTGCAAAACCGATCGCAAAGCGCACTCGTTACCTTGGCCACTGTTTGCCCTGGAGGTGGACGTCCGTGCGCTCATTCTCATACATACATCACTAATCGCTCATCAACACTACTCGTATAATAGTGTTCGCTCACGGTAGCAATAGATTCACAACTGAAACAAAGTAGTACTGAAACAAAACACGGCACGAATAATTAAGTTTTTCCTTATCTTCAAAGCAACTATAAAGCAACTCTTTATTTTCTCATTCATGCAGAGTCAAGAGCTATAGGCGGGCTTCTCCGACACTGGAGTTGGAATACTCTTAGGATTACTTGAGCTGTTGGCGATAATGTTGTTAATAACAAATATGAAAACTCCGTATTTACAATTTTTTTTATTTGTGACTGAGTCTACAACAATGGAACGTCTACTAAATGATGATTCCACTCAGTCTGCAGTTTACATGAAATAGTTAATATTTGAAAACAGATTCCATACTATGATCATAGTAATTGATTCCATACTGTCAGGTGATTTGTTGTTTTCAGGTGTCCACTCATAATCTACAATTCTAATTTCTTCATTTTTATGGTTTTTATTTTCATTACTATGTTATAGTGTTCTTTTGCTACACTAAGTCAGCTTCCTTTCTTTTCATATATATTTGAGGCTAGATTGGTCACTGCTTTTAATTTTAGGTTGAGGTTATAAGCCTGAGCTTTTACAGGATAGCGTTGATTTGATTTTTTATACTTTAGTTGCTAGATTACCTTTGTTGCTGGTTTAATTTAAGCCTTATGATTTTGCTAATTCTCTTTTTTGTTTCCTTTGTTGTATGTGGGTGACTATAGAGTGTACGTTTGATCACAGTAAGACAATTAAAAGTTGAAAAAGAGGTTGATTTTTAATAAATTTGTGGTGTGGCACCTGTAATAAAATTTGTATTGTGTTATAAAAGCTTCATAAATGCTCATTATTATGTTTACTAGGACACTTGATAACGATTAAGTGTTTGTTTCTGGCCTAACCGATTAAGTCAGATATTCTGAAGCATTCTAGTTCCCTGTAAGGTAGTTCTTATTGTAATTTTTATATCCTGAAAAATACTAAGCGAGTCACTATACAGCACTTGCTGAAGGGTGCTTCAAACGTTTTTAATTCTCTACTTTCAAGGCAAAAGGGAACTAAAGACATCAGCCGCCAGTGGACACTGATTTATGTTAACGGGGCAATTGAAAATTTGTGCCGGACTAGGATTCAAACCCGAGTCTCCTGCCCTACTAGGCATTTGCGCTGACCACTACACCATCAACACACAGTGATGAGGTCACCGTAACTGCTTGGACAGCCCTAGCACGAGCCCACCCTGCTAGTCGCGCGGTCTAACGCGCTGCTTCCCGAGCAGCAGGGCGTAACGGCCCCCGGCACAAATCCACCCGCCGGATTAGTGTCGAACTCCGGTGTGCCGGCCATCCTGTAGTTGTATTTTAAGGCGGTTTTCCATCTACCTCTGCAAGTGTGGGCTGTATGCCCTTATTCCGCCTCAGTTACACTGTGTCGGCGATTGCCACGCAAACACCGTTACCACGTACACGTACGCCATTCTCATTCTACCACGCTAACATTTGGGGTTACACATTCATCTGATGTGTGACGTAACCAGGGGGAGGGGTGACCGAACGGGACAAAAACCCTGGGTTTGGGTCCGGTGTGGGCTGGCGGGAGGGGGTGGACTGCTTGCTGTGGCCTGTTGTGGGCCTGTGAACAGTCGTTTCTAGGTCTCCTGTTTAATACAATACATTACCCTAGGACACCTTTCATCAGAGCCGATTTCTCTACTTACACCACGCACTACCAATCTTGTGCTCCTGCTCAACAGCGGCATTAGTTGCAGCAATTCGCCGATTCCGGTAAGAGTTCCAGCTTGGTGTGCCTCTGCGTAGCCTTAATTATACACGAGCAGTCTGTTCTTTTGGACATGTTCGAAAGAAAAGATGCCATACATAACTCTACCCTTTCTGTACCACTCGAGATTGGTGCCCGAGACAGAATTTTCTGCAGGCAGTATATAAACTCTACTCTATTCATTTCATGGCCCTTACTCGAGATGTACCATATGTTTGCAACATTCCACCATCACGATAACTCCAATGGTCTCAGTGCGCTGACAGTGATATATCTTTATACAGAAACAGGGAATGGTTCATTTTCGATGAACATTTAATTAAGATCGGAACATTGCTGTTTATATTTTTAGGAAGAATTCATTTCATGTGACTCAAACGATATAAAATTCAAATTTAGACTGCTACCCATTAAGACTGCAATACCACGGTAGCAAATAGCTAAGCTTACTTTATTATGCGTATGCAATACACTAGGAAGAATAGGTGATTAATTTTGTAGGTGATTTGGTGTTAATGGGATGCGAAATGAAGTACATAGGGCTGTAATCTCTGGAAGTAAAAACGTCTTTAATCTTGTTGAGTATCGAACCGAACTGAGCCTCAATGACAGAAACGCGTACCGATGCTTCAATGCTATCACATGAATAAGTGATAGACGCTGGCGAGTGGCTGCCAGTTTCTTGACAACTGAAGACCCTGTATTTTCAATGAATAGGAGACTGGAACTACGCACAATGCCAGGGGTAGCAGAGTGGGGTAAGTAGGACGGCGCAGGAAGATCCAGTCTTACGTTATCTTATTGAAATCTAACTACACTGACATCCCAGAAATATGGCAAAGCCACCGTCCTTAATAATAATCATAAATGTAGCGGATCTTGTGGAAATTGCCACCTTTGCGAGCCACAGGCGAAAATTTTGTGTAGAAGTTGGCACCTTAAACCAAGATGCCAGCTGACGGGCCCGTACTGATTTGGCCAAAGCAGTCTAGTAACGTTCGCTCCCCTCTGAGCCTCCACGTATATTTACGCCCTTCATATGCAGAACGGGTCGCACCTTAAAGCCCGCATCTCGTGACCGTGCGGTAGCGTTCTCGCTTCCCGCGCCCGGGTTCCCGGGTTCGATTCCCGGCGGGGTCTGGGACTTTCTCTGCCTCGTGATGGATGGGTGTTGTGTGTTGTCCTTAGGTTAGTTAGGTTTAAGTAGTTATAAGTTCTAGGGGACTGATGACCATAGATGTTAAGTCCCATAGTGATAGTGTTCAGAGTCATTTGAACCATTTGAATCGCACCTTAAGAAAATATGGCTCAAAATGGCTCTAAGCGGTATGAGACTTAACTTCTGAGGTCATCCGTCCCCTAGACTTAGAATTATTTAAACCTAACTAACCTAAGGACATCACACACATCCATGCTCGAGGCAGGTTTCGAACCAGTGACCGTAGCAGCTGCGTGGTCCTGGACTGAAGCGCCTAGAACCGCTCTGCCAGCAGTTTCCTCGACATTGGATCGGTCAATGGTTACCATACCTCACTAGAATGGACTTTTAGACGTGAGGACACTTAAAATCGATTAGTTGTAAGAAGCAATTGTGTAACGTTGACTATGTAACAAGAAGAATCGCATTTCTCGTCAACAAATAACGGCAGAAACATTGTCACTTCATAAAAATTGGATAGAGTGTCTGTCATAGCTTGCTGACTTAGAAAATATGAAGTCGAAAATTTGTAAGTGTGTGTGTGTGTGTGTGTATGAGAGAGAGAGAGAGAGAAAGAGAGAGAGAGTGTGTGTTAGCCTGTGTGTTCTTCCTTTACGCTGAGATGGCTGTATAGATAGATAGGCAAACTGACATACATGGGTGAAGATGGAGTGTAGCTCATGCCGCGCCGATAACCGTACTTTATTCATCTACTATTTCAGAATGAGAGCACTTAGTGACTTGCAACAAACATTACACATAATTTCAAACTTTTATGAAGCTTTGTTGCTCAGACAGTCCCCAGAAAACAATCGAAAGGAAAAAGTTTATCTCTATATTTTTGCTGTTATTGCAGTAAAACTACCGCAAGAAGCAAGACGCTTTAATTAATTTCTTCTTTACTGGTAACTATGTCCACACCTCATTTTATAGACTGTCGCCACATCTACTACTAGACGTACCTGCATAATTTTATCATAGTTCAGGAGAAACGACGTCGTAAATACTGAACTAGGAAAGAGGTGGAGATGGACTAAGAAAAAGGCGACGAGATGGTCAGAGAAGCAAAGGAGGAGGAGATGGACAGAGGGAGGGCTAGATGAACAGCTAGAGGGGAGAACGAGATGGACAAACAGAAGGGGAGGAGGAAGGAGGCCGGGGTGTCTGGGAGAGGGGACTTATAGAACAAGGGGGGGGGGGGGGGAAGAAGGACATGGACAGAGAGATGGCGAGGGAAGAGATGGCCTAGTAATAAGATTTAAGTAAATGCATACGTGTACATTTTTTATAAATGTTTAACTGCGGGTAACACCACGGGGTGCAGCTAAAACCTGATATGTTTCACGCCATGCGATACTCTTTTCCCAATTTGACTGTGCGAACTACTTTTCTTTTATTACTGTCATGATTTCGGTCTTAAACCACAGTCAAGTACAATTCTGCAAAAAATTTTGGACTAATGCATACCAAGCGAGAAAGACCAAAATTTAACATCAGTATGCCATTCCAATATCAGATTAAAAATTATCGAAATAATGTTGCTAGCATGTTGGGTAAAATTAGATTTTGTTAAATAGTGTGGTGTAAATCATCTGGCTATCAGAAAAGCATCATCCACATAATTCACTAGATTGTCACAGCCGGAAAATGGGAGAATTCCCGCACAATCAGCTTAACAGTTCATGCACCCAAGGTGCTGACAAGAATAATATACAGAAGCATTGAAAACAAAACTAAGGATGTGGGGATCAGTTTGGCGTTGCGGTTGATAATGGAAGCAACGCTAACGAAAAATTAACACAAACTCATATGATTTGTCGACAGTGTAAAAGGGTGAAATATGGTCGAAATTCTGAGAAAAACAGGGGCAAGCTAAAGGGAAGGTTGGGTTATATATATTATATACAAGAACGAAGAGGGAACAATAAGAGTGGACGACCAAGAACGAAGTGCTCGTATTAAGAAGGGTGGTAAGCCACCTTCACCCCCACTGTTCAATCTGTGCATCTAAGAATCAATTACGGAATTAAAATTAGAGGTGAAGGGATATCAATTATATTGTCTGATGAATACTGATTAAAAACAGTCTTGGTTGCAATTTTATTTTATTTTTATTTTTGAACTGCGCGTTTAGTGTTATTTAGGCATCTTCAGGTTATCTTAACTGGTATTTCTTAGAAGGATCCTTTAGACAGCGTAGCCAAAGGGTATCGTCGAATATATCAGACCAATATCGCCTTCGTTAAACTCAGTAAAAACTTTTCTAGATGGACGCGAATGACTCCAAGACTTGCATAACGAGTTCCCGTTCACAGGAGCGAGTAACAGAAAAAGTTGGGGCTCAGGTAGTAAGCATGCTTACTACCCATATTATTAATCAATACTGTTAAGCACTGGTTTGCTGTATGCCACATATTGATATAGATTAGAAGAATTTCTATTATCTGATGACATTCCTATCCTCAGTGAAAATGCACAAGAATTACAAAATCTGTTGAATGGAATTTACACTCTAATGGGTACAAAACATAGACCGAGGGTAAATCAAAGAAAGACAAAAGTAATGAGTAGCAAAAGAAAGATGAACAGCGAGAAACGTTACGCCAGAATTGAGGATTACGAAGTAGACGAAGTTACTGAATTCTGCTACCTAGGCAGCAAAGTAACCCACGAGGGACGGAGCAAGGATGACATAAAAAGCAGACTAGCACTGGCAGAAAATGGCATTTCTGGCCCCGAGAAGTCTGCTAGTATCAAACATAGGCTTTTATCTCAGGACGAAATTTCTGAGAACGTCCGTTTGTAACAGGAGTGTATGGTAGTGAAACATGGTCTGTGGGAAAACTGGAGAGGAAGAGAGAACGAAGCATTTGAACTGTGGTGTTGCAGAAAAATGTTGAGACTCACTTGTTATGTTAAGATAAGGGGTGAGGAGCTTCTGCAGTGAATGGACGAGGAAAAAAAAATACAGGGTGTTACGAAAAGGTACGGCCAAACTTTCAGGAAACATTCCTCACACACAATTAAAGAAAAGATGTTATGTGGACATGTGTCCGGAAACGCTTAATTTCCATGTTAGAGCTCATTTTAGTTTCGTCTCTATGTACTGTACTTCCTCGATTCACCCCCAGTTGGCCCAATTGAAGGAAGGTAATGTTGACTTCGGTGCTTGTGTTGACATGCGACTCATTGCTCTACAGTACTAGCATCAAGCACATCAGTACGTAGCATCAACAGGTTAGTGTTCAACAAGAACGTGGTTTTGCAGTCAGTGCTATGTTTATAAATTCGGAATTGGCAGATGCCCATTTCATGTATGGATTACCACCGGGCAATAGCCGTGGCGCGGCACATTTGTATCGAGACAGATTTCCATTACGAAGGTGTCCCGACAGGAAGACGTTCGAAGCAATTGATCGGCGTCTTAGGGAGCACGGAACATTCCAGCCTATGACTCGCGACTGGGGAAGACCTAGAATGACGAGGACACCTGCAATGGACGAGGCAATTCTTCGTGCAGTTGACGATAACCCTAATGTCAGCGTCAGAGAAGTTGCTGCTGTACATGGTAACGTTGACCACGTCACTGTATGGAGAGTGCCACGGGAGAACCAGTTGTTTCCGTACCACGTACAGCGTGTGCAGGCACTATCAGCAGCTGATTGGCCTCCACGAGTACACTTCTGGGTATGGTTCATCCAACAATGTGTCAAGCCTGATTTCAGTGCAAATGTTCTCTTTACGGGTGAGGCTTCATTCCAACGTGATCAAATTGTAAATTTTCACAATCAACATGTGTGGGCTGACGAGAATCCGCACGCAGTTGTGCAATCACGTCATCAACACAGATTTTCTGTGAACGTTTGGGCAGGCATTGTTGGCATGTCTTGATTGGGCCCCATGTTCTTCCACCTACGCTCAATGGAGCACGTTATCATGATTTCATACGGGATACTCTACCTGTGTTGGTAGAACATGTGCCTTTACAAGTACGACACAACATGTGGCTCATGAATGATGGAGCTCCTGCACATTTCAGTCGAAGTGTTCGTACGCTTCTTAACAACAGATTCGGTGACCGATGGATTGGTAGAGGCGGACCGATTCCATAGCCTTCACGCTCTCCTGATCTCTACCCTCTTGACTTTCA
The DNA here is from genome assembly GCF_023897955.1 of Schistocerca gregaria. NCBI lineage: Eukaryota > Metazoa > Arthropoda > Insecta > Orthoptera > Acrididae > Schistocerca > Schistocerca gregaria. The sequence continues at coordinate 179,901,165 of NC_064923.1, read as the reverse complement.
TTTATGGGGGGCATTTGAAAGCTCTTCTCTGCGCAACCCCGGTACCAAATGTAGAGACTCGTCGTGCTCGTATTGTGGACGGCTGTGATAGAATACGTCATTCTCCAGGGCTGCATCAGTGTATCAGGGATTCCATGCGGCGGAGAGTGGATGCATGTATCCTCGCTAACGGAGGACATTTTGAACATTTCCTGTAACAAAGTGTTTGAAGTCACGCTTGTACGTTCTGTTGCTGTGTGTTTCCATTCCATGATTAATATGATTTGAAGAGAAGTAATAAAATGAGCTCTAACATGGAAAGTAAGTGTTTCCTGACACATGTCCACATAACATATTTTCTTTCTTTGTGTGTGAGGAATATGTCATGAAACTTTGGCCGTACTTTTTTGTAACACCCTGTATATGGACATGCTGCAAGAAGAAGGACAGGATGGTAGGAAATCTGTTAAGACATCGTGGAATAACTTCCATGGTACTAAAGGGAGCTGTAGAGGGTAAAACCTCGAAAGGAAAACATAGATAGGAATATAGCCAGCAAATAATCGAGGACGTATGTACGAAGTGCTACCCTGAAAAAAGGAGAGGAATTCATCGCGGGCCGCATCAAACCAGTCGGAAGACTGATGATACAAGAAAACAAAAAATGAAGTCTATCGTCAAGAGGTATTTAACGGGGTATCCCAGCGCTTAGATAAGTAAAAAATGACTGAAAAGTAGGACAGACAGGCAGGAAACATATAAACGTAGGCTTCCGCAGCCATTGTCACCATCGGTAAAATCTTTCCAGGTTTGTGACCGCATTGTCAATATGTAAAACTCCCGATGTTTTGGTCACTGTATCAAGTGACCTCCTTCAGGGTGTTCTTGCTTACTGTGACCGAAACGTCGGTAGTCTTACGTATTGAAAATGCGGTCACAAACACGGAAAAGTTTTATTGACTGAGGTAGGAAACATGTTTTACAGCCATAAAGCAACTGAGCCACAGAATGAACATCAGTACAGTAATTACATGTGCAGTGAACATTGTCTGAATGGGTTGAAAATAAATAAATCGCCAGTTCCTGATGGGATTCCGATTCGGTTTTACAGATAGTAGTCTACTGCATTGGCTCCTTACTTAGTTTGCATTTATCGCGAATCTCCTGCCAACGTAAAGTCACGAGCGACTGGAAAAAAGCGCAGGTGACGCCTGTACATAAGAAAGGTAGAAGGACGGATCCTCAAAATTACAGACCAATATCCTTAACATCGGTTTGTTGCAGGATTCTCGAACATATTCTCAGTTCGAATATGATGAATTTCCTTGAGACATCAGCACGGCTTTAGAATGAATAGCTCCTGCGAAACGCAACTCGCCCCTTTTTTCACATGATATCTTGCGAACCATGGATGAAGGGTATCAGACGGCTGCCATATTCCTTGACTTCAGGAAACCGTTTGACTCGGTGCCCCACTGCAGACTCCTAACTAAGGTACGATCATACGGGATTGGTTCCCAAGTATGTGAGTGGCTCGAGGTCTTCTTAAGTAACAGAACCCAGTACGTTGTCCTCGATGGTGAGTGTTCATCGGAGGTGAGGGTATCATCTGGAGTGCCCCAGGAAAGTGTGGTGGTAGTGGTGGTTAGTGTTTAACGTCCCGTCGACAACGAGGTCAATAGAGACGGAGCGCAAGCTCGGGGTAGGGAAGGATTGGGAAGGAAATCGGCCGTGCCCTTTCAGAGGAACCATCCCGGCATTTGCTTAAAGTGATTTAGGGAAATCACGGAAAACCTAAATCAGGATGGCCGGAGACGGGATTGAACCGTCGTCCTCCCGAATGCGAGTCCAGTGTGCTAACCACTGCGCCACCTCGCTCGGTCCAGGAAAGTGTGATAGGTCGGCTGTTGTTTTCTATATATATATATGATCTTTTGGATAGGGTGTATAGCAATGTGCGGCTGTTTGCTGATGATGCGGTGGTGTACGGGAAGGTGACGTCGTTGAGTGACTGTAGGAGGATACAAGATGACATGACAGGATTTGTGATTGGTGTAAAGGATGGCTGGTAACTCTAAATATAGATAAATGTAAATTAATGCAGATGAATAGGAAAAAGAATCCCTTAGTGTTTGAATACTCCATTAGTAGTGTAGCGCTTGATACAGTCAGGTCGATTAAATATTTGGGCGTAACATTGCAGAGCGATATGAAGTGGGACAAGCATGTAATGGCAGTTGTGGGGAAGGCGGATAGTCGTCTACGCTTCATTGGTAGAATTTTGGGAAGATGTGGCTTATCTGTAAAACACTAATGCGACCTATTCTTGAGTACTGCTCGAGCGTTTGGGATCCCTATCAGGTCGGGTTGAAGGAGGACATAGAAGCACTTCAGAGGCGGGCTGCTTGATTTGTTACTGGTAGGTTTGATCATCAAGCGAGTGTTACGGAAATGCTACAGGAACTCGGGTGTGAGTCTCTGGAAGAAAGGAGGCGTTTTTTTTCGCGAATCGCTGCTGAGGAAATTTATAGAACCAACATTTGAGGCTGACTGCGGTACTATTTTACTGCCGCCAACTTATATTTCGCGGAAAGACCAGAAAGATAAGATAAGAGAGATTAGGGCTCGTACAGAGGCATATAGGCAGTCATTTTTGCCTGGTTCTGTTTGGGAGTGGAACAGGGAGTGAAGATGCTAGTTGTGGTACGAAGTACCCTCCGCCACGCACCATATGGTGGATTGCGGAGTATGTATGTAGATGTAGATGTAGATATACTAAGGAACTTATTGGTTGACTGTTGGTCAAAATTGAGCAGCGTAGGTTGTAAATCTAACGGGACTATCATGGGAGGTAAACATTAGTCACCGCTTTAATTATCTGTAAACAAATGTGTGACTCACCCTACATAATGCGAACTTGACACTCGTCGGAAGCCGTCTCCACGGTGTTGCAGTATTCATGGCCTTTGAAGTACTTGTAACCACAGTGTTCAGCGCCTTCTCGCGCGCAGGTAGTAGGCCGCTAGGCAGTAACCACGGCCACACTCTTGGCCGGCAGGTGTCGGTGTAATGCGAGCTGGGACGGACGCGGCGCTGTCCCTTCCCGCGGGCGCTAAGTGATGGAGCGCGGCCGCCCCTGCTTGTCGGCGCTGCACGGCGTGTCCTCGGCCCCGCTAGGCGCGCCTCGACGACGCAGTCCCCTTCATCAAGCAGAGGGCCTCGCGACAGCGGAGCGCCGTGCCGCCGCGCGACGCACGGGTAATTGATTGATGGGCGCGCCCACCCCCACCTCCTGCCCCACACCTGCCTGCCTGATGAAGCGCGAACCGCCGCGTCCGGCTACAGAGGCGGCTCTCAACTTTCGCCCCGGCGGATAAATCACTGTGCGTGACCGCTGAAGTCCCACGCTTTCCCAGATGGGACGCAATCATCCTCGAGTACCTCCTGTAGATGATGGCTCCAATCTTTTACTGTAGGTTAGTTCATAAATCTCGCAACATACGAGATCGTAGAAGCGGACTCTACAATTAACGATCTCCATTGTAGGGCTCCGAAAAATCCAAAATAGACGTTTTCTAACCATCAATGCGTCACTGCCCGGGCTTTCCCAGCGTAGTAAATCATGATATGTTCGGTCTTGCATTGGATCCTAGGATCAAATTCATAGGACATTTCGACGTTCCAGCCGGTCGCCATCCCCAGTTGCTAAGCTGATCTGGAAACTTACTTTATTTACATATTTATTCATTCATTCACACAGAGATCATCTCACGACAATAGAAGACTTATTAGAATACGATGAAAATTAAAAGCTCAAATAAACCTACACAGAGATTGTATACCTACGTTTTTTTATGAGGATACGACAGGTAATCAGCCTTGGTCTTGCCGAAATAATTATCCCAACATTTGCATGGAGTGGCCTAGGAGCAACACTGAAATGTCAAGTCAGGATGACCGGTACAGTAAACATCCTTCGGAATATAAGTTCAGTGTCTTAACATATGCACTGCTTCATTCCAATGAATCCCGTTGTAATGTTCTTTTGATTAGACACAGTAAATTTTGACGCGCTCTCTTTGTTGTGGTCTTCAGTCCGAAGACTGGTGTGATGTAGCCCTTTTATGCTACTCTATCTTGTGCGAGCCTCTTAAACTCCGAATAATTACCGCAATGTACAGCTTCCTGAATCTCCTTTCTCTACCCATCTCTCTGTCTCCTACTTCGAATTCCCCCCCCCCCCCCTTCTCCCAACATAAACCTCCAGTACTAAATTGGTGATCCTTTCATGTCTCAGAATATATCCTATCAACTGAGCCCATCTTCTAGTGAGCTTACGTTTGACCCACCAATGAAATCCTCAACATTCTTCTTTAGCATTACATTTCAAAAGATTCTGCTTTCTTCTTGTCTACACTGTGTATCGTCAATGTTTCACTTCAATACTTTGCTCCACTCCATTCAAATATTTTCACAGCAGCCTCCATGTCACTTAAACCTATGTTCTATCTTAATAAATTCCTCTTCTTCAGAAACACTTTTCTTGCCAATGACATTCTACATTTTATATCCACTCTATACCTGCCATCACTAGTTATTTTTTCTGCCCAAACAGCAAAACTTGTGTACTACTTAAAGTCGTTAGCTACCCCTATTCACCTATCATCAAATCATTTATTTCGACTAAATTCCATTATCCTTATTTTGCTTTCGTTGATATTCATCTTACATCCTCCATTCAAGAGACTGCCCTTCTACTCCTCCACGTCCTTTGTTGTTTCTGACAGAATTCCAACATCATTAAGTAACAGATTTTTTATTTCCTCTTCCTGTACCTTAATTCCTATTGCAAAGTTTTCTTTGTTTTCCTTTACTACTTGCTCGATGTTCAGATTGCATAACATCGAGGGTAGGCTGCTACTCTTTTCAACTCCTTCCTCATCCACTGCATCTCTTTCATGTTCCCCTACTCTTATAACTGCTGTCTGGTCTCTGTAGAAGTTGTAAATAGGATTCACTCGCTGTATTTTAGTTTTAAATAGGCTTTCACTCAATGTATTTTACCACTGGTAACTTCAGAATTTCAAAGAGGGTATTCCCGTCAACAGTGGCAGAAGCATTTCCTAAGTCTCCTAATTCTATAAATGTACGTTTGACTTTCCTTAACCTTCTAAGAGACGTCGTAGGTTTGGATCTGGCTCCCGTGTTCCCACAGTTCTCCGGAATTCGAACTGTTATCCCCCGAGGTCGGCTTCTACCATTTTTTCCATTATTCTATAAGTGATATTCGTGTTGATATTTTGCAACAATTGTAAGTTAATCTGATATTTCGGAAATTTTCACATCTGTTAGCACCTACATTTTTGTAACTATCACATTCTTCTTGAAGTATGAGGATATTTCGCCTGTTTCATACATCTAGCTCACCAGATGGAAGAGTTCCGTCATGGCTGGTTCTTCACAGTTCATCAGTGCTAACAGAATGTCCTCTACTCTCGGCTCCTTGTTTCGACTTACGTCTTTCAGTGCTCAGTCAAATTATTCTTCTAAATCCTAACATTTGTCTTCTTACCATTCCCGCTTAGCTGTTTTATAGTTTCTCCTTGCAGCACTTAAAATCGATATCTCCTGTGTTATCCAAGGATTTTTAATAGACCTTGCCTTTTTACCTACTTCAACCACTGCTGGCTTCAGTATTTAATCTCTCAAAGCTACCCATTTGTGTTCTAGTACATTCCTTTCCCCTCTTCTTCGCAGTCGTCGCTCCCCCTGAAACACAGAACAACCTCTTGTTCTTTCAAATTATCCCAGTTACATCTCTTAATTTCTTACCTCTTTACAATTTCTTCAGTCTCAATATATAGTTCATAACCATTAAATTGTTGTCAGGGTCACATCTGCTCCTGGAAATGTCTTAGTTTAATTTCTGGTTCCTAAATCTCTGTCTTGCTATTGTGTACTCGGTGTGAAATCTTCGAGTGTCTCCAGATATCTTTCAAGTGTACAAACTTTTTTCACGGTACTTAAACCAAGTGTGAGTGATGATTAAATTATGCCCTGCGTAAACTCCTACCAGGCGGCTTCTTTTCTCATTCCTTCCCCACAGTCCATATTCACCTATGATTTTTCCTTTTCTTCCTTTTCCTAACTTCGATTTCCAATCCAGCATCGCTATTAAATTTTCATCTCCGTTAACTATCTGAATAATTTCTTTTATCTGATCGTATATTTCTTCAGTCTTTTCATCATATGTGGAGCTATTTAGCATATAAATTCGTACTACTGTGGTGGGTGTGAGCTTCGTGTACCTTGCCTACAGTTACGTTTTCAGTATGCTGTTCACAGTAGCTTACCCACATTCTTATTTTATTACTCATTATTAAACCTGCTGCTGCATTGCCCCTATATATAAGCTGTAGTCACCCTGCGAGAGCCAACCGTGTGGCCGTGCAGTTATAGGCGCTTCAATCTGGAACCGCGTGACCGCTAATGTCGCAGGTTCGAATCCTGGATGTGTGTGATGTCCTTAGGTTGGCTAGGTTTAAGTAGTTCTTAGTTATAGGGGACTGATGACCACAGATGTTAAGTCCCATAGTGCTCAGAGCCATTTGAACCACCTGCAAGATGCCGTCATGTTATCAGCAGTGTATTTATCTCTGTCTTACTCTGGCTCTGTTTTTCTCGACAACACTGAGGCATTCTTGGCATAAAAAATTAATTTTGGAGTGAACACTTTGTGTGTAGTGGGGCGATTGCTATGTTACAGAAATAATTCAAAAGCCAAGATCGTTTAGTAACGTTTACTGGATAACCGTTTCAACACACTGAAGGTTCCGTGATCGGATCTGTGAAGATATAACAAGACAGTTTTGAGGGAGTGCTTACATGAGTTACACTATATACATTATTATAAGTGCAGCATCACATACCTGAATGTATTTTAACATTTATAAAAAATTTGGATATAACGGTACATAAGGCAGACCAGCTGATATTAAATCATTGTCACAAAAATTGAGAAACAACTGCACTCCTGGTAATTCTTTTCCATGATATATGTAATTCTGCCAGAGACAGCAAAGGACTTGGAAGAGCAGTTGAACGGAATGGACAGTGTCTTGAAAGGAGGGTATAAGATGAACATCAACAAAAGCAAAACGAGGATAATGGAATGTAGTCGAATTAAGACGAGTGATGCTGAGGGAATTAGATTAGGAAATGAGACACTTAAAGTAGTAAAGGAGTTTTGCTATTTGGGGAACAAAATAACTGACCGTCGAAGTAGAGAGGGTATAAAATGTAGAGTGGCAATGGCAAGGAAAGCATTTCTGAAGAAGAGAAATTTGTTAACATCGAGTATTGATTTAAGTGTTAGGAAGTCGTTTCTGAAAGTATTTGTATGGAGTGTAGCCCTGTATGGAAGTGAAACATGGACGATAAATAGCTTAGACAAGGAGAGAATAGAAGGTTTCGAAATGTGGTGCTACAGAAGAATGCTGAAGATTAGATGGGTTGATCAGATAACTAATGAGGAGGTGTTGAGTAGAATTGGGGAGAAGAGGAGCTTGTGGCACAATTTGACTTGAAGAAGGGATCGGTTGGTAGGACATGTTCTGAGACATCGACGGATCACCAATTTAGTATTGGAGGGCATCGTGGAGGGTAAAAATCGTAGAGGGAGACCAAGAGATGAACACACTAAACAGATTCAGAAGTATGTAGGTTGCAGTAGGTACTGGGAGATGAAGAAACTTGCACAGGATAGAGTAGCATGGAGAGCTGCATCAAATCAGTCTCAGGACTGAAGACCACAACAACAACAACAACAACATGTAAAACCGAAGTCACAAGATAAAACTATTTGGTACATTAAGAAACAACTGCTCGCCTGGTCATTCTTTTCTATGAGCATTTAAGCGATCTTGGCTGTTGAATTATTTCTATAAAAATTTAAATTGATTGGTCCTTCCCTGTACACATATTCATTATCTAATGTATTCAGAATGAGTATGATTACTGATACCAGTTAAATAAAGAAAGAAGGAATCAATTAATAAATATTTTATTTTAAAATAAAAAGGAAAATTCAAAAAAAATATGGAACCCTAAAAAATGTATAATTGTGATTCATACTATTTACCCTACCCAAGACTGGCACATCTCTTAACCGTCTAACAGTGTACTCTGTTATGTTCGATAAGAGCACTCCGAAGGTTGATACTAACAACCCTATTCTTAGTTCTAACCACCACCTAAGTTGTCGTAGACAACGAAGAACTCAGAGAGACGAACTAGAGGAAATGAACGTATTTCACTCTACTGTCCCCCTTTATTAGTTCGATACGCAAATATCACCGTAGTGATCATCAAAGAGTGGATCTTCCGCACTGCAGAAGACTTGCGGGGGTTTGGAGATGCAGTGTGGCGTCAAATTAGTTCAAGTGTCTCTGAGCACTATGGGACTTAACTTCTAAGGTCATCAGTCCCATAGAAGTTAGAACTACTTAAACCTAACTAACCTAAGGACATCACACACATCCACGCCCGAGGCAGGATTCGAACCTGCGACCGTAGCGGTCGCGCGGTTCCAGAGTGTAGCGCCTAGAAACGCTCGGCCACTCCGGATCTGACATTACACACTTCGATCCATAGAACGCCACTTGTTTTTCTCTCCTGATGATGACATCCTCATGAGTAGTCCCTTCCCGGATATATGGATGGAGGAGGATTTCACCTAAGGAATATTTTATCGAAGATGTTGCCATCATCACGAACCGTACAGTAAAGCTGTTTGCCCTCGGGTAAAATTATTTCTGTAGTTTCCCCTAGTTTTCAGCCATTTCCTGAACCAGGATAGGAGGGCGGTTTTGATTAATGTCATAGGGCCAAATCAGTTGATCTTCTAGAACTTTGCCGCTACAACTACCGAAAAGGCTGCTCCACCTCTTCAGGAACCTCACGTTTGTCTGGCCTCTCAACAGACGCCCCACCCCTCCCTTGTGGTTTGGTTGCGTCTACTGTGCGGCCAAGTGCACACAGTAAAGTAACTTATAAAGTACGGTAATACATAGTTTTGTTCTGCACCATTACACACACTGTTGACTGCTGGTAACTCCTGGACCACAAACGTGCAGCTACAGCCCTTGTACTCTTTACAGGCTGTTCAAAAAGCGTACTTCTTTCAATTGGCCTGGAAAACTGCGTCTGCATCCCACAATGATGACTGAGGTGCTGAGCTCACGAGGAAGACAAGACATTACTCTCATGTATTATCGAGCTTGGCACAAGATTTTCTTCAAAAATCATTACATCAGAATATTGTGTTTTCACATAATGCGGCACCTTTCGCTATTAACTACTAGTCTGAGTACTCTAAGTAATCTGTAACTGGTTGGTATGCTTGACTTTCCTGCTTTTTTAAACAGGCGTATCTTAGTAATCTTTTTTTATCCTCTCGAGCAGGTTATAATACTATTCCTTCCCATAACTGAAAACGCTACATTGAGTTTTTTTTTTTTTTTGCTTCCCTAAGTAAATGTGATTTCAAATTGGTTCTTATTAAATGATCATGTGTACTACTATTAGCAAATACTTACTAATGATTTCCGCGATTTTGTGATTAGACATGGACCTATGGACCTGAAAATGGTGTAGTCAAACGCGGAAACAGGTCGCATAAATAAATTACATTCAAAATATTGACGCCCAAGGGTGTTCTTAATTTTAGATTTTATAGTGAACAGCCGAAGTCACTCAAGGATCTTGTACGAACATGGCCTTACAGAAGTTAATGAGAGATTTTGTTTGTCCTTAAAGCACGTTCAAATGGTTCAAATGGCTCTGAGCACTATGGGACGTAACATCTATGGTCATCAGTCCCCTAGAACCTAGAACTACTTAAACCTAACTAACCTAAGGACATCACACAACACCCAATCATCACGAGGCCCTTAAAGCACGTAAAACATTTTCATCTCTCCCTCTATTAGACGTGAGTGAGATTCCTGATGATTCTCAAATGGGAAGGAATTTACAATAAGTTGGTGTGTTAACCCTTTCCACACTGAGAGAAAATTTCTTAAAAGATTATCGGTTGGGTATCAGTTTCTATACTTCATGACATCTGGAATTAGGTAAAAATACTGAAAAAATCCTCAGTGCGATAGTCTGTTCAAGAAGTCACTAGCATGATCCTGTTACTCAAGATACAAACATTTATAACGCGTGTGTTCGAACAACTTACATAAGTTAAATGAAAAATCTCAATTAAAAATCATACAGGAATTTCTGAAACCAACTAAGTATAGAAAAACATATTTAGTTTATCTTGGTGACGCAAGGCTTTGTCTTTTCGTTGACGTTTGAAATGATCTGCTGTGTTCTGGTGGCTACAATAGTCAACAAAACAACTGCAGAACAGAAGCTGTGAACCCACAGAATCGTTGCAGTGCAGAGTTACACAGGAAAGTGATGTTGAGTCACAGCAATCTGAAATTGATTCCGCACGATTTTTCAGGCCACGGTGGAAAGGGTTAAAAGGAGAGAAAATAGATTAAGTCAGAGAAGTCGAAGGTAAACGCAGCCCCATGGTGCATCCTACCAATGTGAATCTTTGTCAACCAGCTTCATGTTTACCTCGCCAGCAGTCCAAATACTCAACAGTCATGAGGAATACACAGGTTAATGAAAGGAAAGTGGCTGTCAAGGCGGTGAGCCAATATTATCCTGTGACCCTGGATGGAGCTATCACCCTGCTGCAGCAGAATAGTATGCGAGACGGGAGGAAACATTCCGCAGAGGCACACGCCACGTACTGGCTGTTTGAGTTTAATTCCGAAGGAAGTCAAAAAGTAATATATTCGCGCGCTGGTTTATGTATGCATGAGCTGCTGAAGGAAGAGAAAGTAGCACAGGGGCCGGCTCCCTCGCCTCCCTCAGCCCCCCCCCCCCCCCCCGGCCCTACCGTGGGTACTCAGCAGTCGCTCCGCCGCGGGCCACAGTCCCCTGGCGGCATCTCGTCGCCCTGAAACCACAGACCGATAGCCGACGTCTCCGATGCCAGTCAGCGGCAGGGGGAAGGAGGAGCGGGGAAGGGATTTTGTTTCCGTGGGGCCAAAGTCTGTGCTCACGACGCTTTGAATGAGAATTATTGCTTTATGTAAACAACAGTTTCTAGAGGCAAAGCACGGTAAAAGCAAAGAAATTAATGCTCCGTGTTACAAAAAAAAAAAAAAAAAAACAAAAAACATCTGGCGGCCACAGGCGCCTTCTGTAGCTCAAGTAGACAGGCGTCTTTTGCCTACTAGGGGCGCTCAGTAAGTAAAGCAACACCTTTTTTCTCAATACAGGCTGGTTTTATTCAGAACTCCGAAACACCACATACCTCCCCTTTCGTTTGGTTACAAGACTCTACTTTTTACATTAACTCCGATTATTACGACAGCGTTACGTCACGTTACTGAGAACGCCTGTATGCCCGCATGGTAGCATTTCATTGGTTGACATCGGAGCCAACGTCTTAATGCTTCTTTAACCTCCCAATCATCCACGTACAGCTTCCCGAGGAATGCATCCTTCATTGGATCAAATAGATGGAAGTCGGATGGTGCGAGAGCCGGACTGTAGGGTGGATGAGGAAGAACAGCCCATTGAAGGTTTGTGAGCTGCTGTCGGGTGCACAGACTTTGGGGAGACCTTGCCCTGTCTTGCAATTTTGTGGCGAAGAACACACTGAAGTTGTTTTTTCAGTTTCCTGAGGCCAGCACAATACGCTTCAGAGTTGATCGTTGCACATGAGGGTAGACATCAAACCCCTTCAGAGTCCAAGAAGACCGTTCCATAACTACCAGCTGAAGACCCAGCTTTGAACTTTTCTTTCGGAGGGCAGATGGTATGACGCCACTCCATCTATTGCCGTTTCGTTTCCGGTTCTAAGTGATGAGTCCTTGTTTCATCGCCCGTGACAATGCTCGACAAAAAATTGCCACGACCTGTCTCCTAATGCACAAGCAATCCCGCACAGATTCGTTCCTCTTTATGATCCGTCAGCGGGCACACACTTTAAAGCAACCCAACTGATGGACGAGCGTGTCAGCACTGCCAACAGAGACATTATGTACTGCCGTGAGGTGTTTGATCCTGATCGGTCGATCACCTCGAATGAGAGTGTCCGCACGTTCCAACATTACAACAGCCAAACCCATACGAGGCCGGCTGGCATCCTGGAGATCTGAAATGTTTGAGCGACCTTTTGTCTCACCCAGTCACTCGCCGTGCGTTTGTTCACCTGCAGGTCTTCCTAGACACTCTACATGAGCTTATGATTATCTGCGATGCTCTGATTTACCTCCGAATGAAACTCAATGACAGCTGTCTGCTTGGAAAGCAACTCCGTAACTGACGTCATTTTAAAGGCAACCTATTGGAACATATTGGAACTTAATTAGCCGGTAGGGGCTGAAGTGAAAATATTCCACGATGCCCCACAACAAATTCCGCATTTCTTCAGCCGAAATTTGACGTGAAAAAAAAGTGTTGCATTACTTATTTAACGTTTTAAGGCCGACAATAACCTTTACTGTCGTAATATAAAATGGCCACAGATCCAACTCGAAGCCCTCGCCAAAACAAATGAGATATTTAGGGAAAGGAATGAACAGTAATGAACAGGCAGTAACCACTATAACGTGAGAAAATGCCTTGGACTAACTATTGACTAACGAAAAAACTTGACGCACTCTCTTACAGAAAGATATGTAACAAACTAAAAATACTATTATGACTACTGTTAAATGTTACTTTTATGGCATCTGTAGTCGATGCATCCTCATACCCTATAATGTCGTTGTCTTCATGACTTCATAAACGATGCAAATATTTCAACATCGTAGTACACCATAATCTCTCGAATAGGAGTCTAACATCCCATCCACGACGAAGATGAAGCAAAAGATCGGTTCGGAAAAGAACATGGAACAAAACAGACCCTCACTTTTCAAAGAGAAATCCTCGCATTCGCCTTGACAGATCAAGGGAAATCAGGGAAAACCACAATATGGAGGGCGAGACGTGAATTCAAATCATACCCGTCCAACTTTCTCTACACGTATCTTGTAGCCGCTTAACATATTTGCATAGCTGCTCAGCTATGTTGAATAAAAAATCCTATTACGTAAATATGGTACTATTCAACTCATCGTTTCTCCTCAGGTTTCAAATCATTATTGCCGCATGTCAACAACCGACCAACCTTATGTGAACTGGCTTCCCATGAAAATCTGAGCGACTGCCATTCAGAAATTCTTCTTGCAACTGCAGTGATTTGTTGTTACAGTACATCGTAACAGTAAATCAGTAGTTCGTTTTTGTACGTGGGTAAACACTGGCCAAGTCACTACAGAAAGCTACAAAAAAGAAGCTTATGGAGAAATCGGTGGACTTCCTTCCGTGGTCATAGGACGTTAGACAACATAGCTTTAGACCAGCCATGTCTCGGGTGAGAACAGCAACTCATATCATTTTGCCTTTTATCACTTGTATGTACTTTTAAAACATAATACACTAAAAAAATATATATTACAAAAACAAGGCTTCGAGAGTAATGAAATGTGTACATTGGCTCCACCTGCAAGCAATATTTACTTAGTGGCATCAACAATATATTGATGTGTCACAGCATAGTGCCCGCGGTAATTTTAAGGATACATCAGAGAACAGACTCTCTCTCTCTCTCTCTACCACACACACACACACACACACACACACACACACACACACACACACACACATACACACATACACGCACAAACGTTATGCATATATCGTGATACATGTGCAATGAGCACACAAAAAGAGTAACATATCAGCTCATGAAGAAAGCGTGTACTTCTGTATCAAATGTTAAAATTTTAATTTCATTGAAAGAAATGTACTTACATTACAGTAACAAAGAACTGTCTGGCACATCGCTGGGATTCGCCGTAAGATCATATTACTCTATTCGCATAATGGCATAAGTCGAGGCGGCTCCCCTTCTTTAAAAAATGACGAATGAATTTAATTAAATCTTTTTTATGTCTTCAAATCTCAATCTCTGAATTTCTTATACTCTGGCGAACCGCCGCTAGAACTTGCCTAAATAATTAACCCCCTAGGAAAATAAATGTACCACTATAAAAATCATAACCTGAACTCTAGAATTTGCATCTGATTGCATTCAGTAACGTTCTGCTGTTAGAGACTATGCTAACAAAACCAAAGAATACCGTACATTAGAAGAGAGCGTAAATATTTGTCTTAGTTTTACGCAGCAGTTTAGAAGAACTGCACCCCGCACCAAATTAACAGAACTGAACAAGAAATACTTTCGCTTCAGTTCATTATATAGAGATAAACGTCTATTCCCTGAAGTAAAATCTCTCTATAGGGTGTTCCACAAGGGGGTTTACAATGTAAACGTCAGTAACTCGAACAAAAAAAAAAAAAAAAAAAAAAAAAATCTATGAACTTTTAAAATCACGTAGATGGTCACAACTTTAATGACAATGTTTTATTGTTGAAGAACTTCAAAATGTCCTCTACTGGCAGCAATACACCATCTGCAACGCTGTTGAACGGAGGGACACACTAATGTTTGTAATGGATTCATAGGCAGTCACAATGGACTCTCTCATGTCATCCATCTTACGTGGCTTTCTGACGTGAACGGGTCCTTCGGACTTCCCAACAGAAAGAAATCTAACGACGTTACATTAGGAGATATGGGTTGAAACTCAGCACTTCTTTGTCGGCCTATCTACCTCCCACAAATGTTTCCACCAGCGTTCCCGCAGCTGACGATGGTAATGTGCCGATGCGCTGTCTCGGTAGATATGGCAAACAATTAGTACAATTCGCTCCTCCAGCATTATAAGGTACATTAAATTTGTAACTGTTTCTTCAAAAAAGAACGTTCCTACAAGTCCTTTGACAGACGTAGCACACCACACTGATAAACCAGGAAGATTAACAGGTCGTTCTTTCGTAAACATGAGGTTTTCTCTTGCCCAGTACACACAGTAATGGCGATTGATGCTTCCAATCATTTTAAACGTCGCCACATAAGTTCTAAAAGGAAATGAGTGGGTTACTCTCTATCGCAAATTCATTCTCAAAATCGAGGTGCGTATGCGAATCGTCATGCATCGCAAAAAGCAGCCGGAAACGTTGGCTTTTCGCTTTGTTTGCTTCAGAATGCTGTGTATACTCGATATGCTGACACCTGATTCATGCGCAGCTTGGCTTATGGCCTTCATTGGGGATCTTGTGAAAGCTTCCACCACTGTGTACACACCTCTTTTGACCGCTACTGATTTCTTCCTGCCACATCTTCCCTTCACATCACGCACATTTCCTCCGCTCTCAAATTTGTGAAGGAATGTCGTTATTGTTACGCGACATGGTGGCGCAGTATCAACCAGTCTCTGCCCACCTTTCGTCTCTGCATTTCTATCACGTTTTCAAGTTTCCACAAACTCTTTAAGATCCACTTTCTATGCTCGAAGAACAAGTTTGCACGCATATTGTTATTGTGCGTATTACTGGAAACAGAGGAAAAAAACAAAGAAAACCTAAAGACTGGCTACAGACGCTAGTTATGAGAGCACCATACAATCACAAGTGATCAGGTTATCAATAATTTCTTCTCAGTTACTAAAATTCAGAAGTCTAAACCGATTTCTGTGACACAGAAATAGCTTGCTTACTTTGAAACATTAATAATGGTCACTGAAATACCTCTGGCCGGCGCAATTCTATATCGGTGAGATCAGAACGAATACAATACAATAAATCTAATATAACGTCACGGTTTTCTTGTTTGTAGCGAGAAGAGACGCGTTGTGGCTGTCGCGCCTTGTAGCTCACTGTTCAACGTTTCCACCGCATTGACATCTGGCTTCCGAGCCCCTCATTCTCCGGGTGTTAGCTCGGACGTTCATTGCTGATTATATGGAATAAATCTTCTCGAAATTATTAATAAACAATTATTTTATCTCTTGTTCGCCC
The DNA here is from genome assembly GCF_023897955.1 of Schistocerca gregaria. Taxonomy (NCBI): domain Eukaryota; kingdom Metazoa; phylum Arthropoda; class Insecta; order Orthoptera; family Acrididae; genus Schistocerca; species Schistocerca gregaria. Next base: position 179,885,142 of record NC_064923.1, on the reverse strand, counting down.
ACCTACCATCAGTAAGAAAGATTTTAATATCAATTTTGCTAGCCTTATATTTAAAACTAATATTTTAGTGGGGGGGGGGGGGGGTGCTAAAAGAAGGCATATACGCGAATGAGAAGTAAGTACGGAAACACCAAAAACACTACACATTACCATGCCTAATGTACCAGAACTGTTGGCATTCAAATCAGGTTCCAGTCGCCTCGGAATGGGTGAAGAAGGATCTGGTATAGATTTCAGGAGAATCTTGTAACATTCTTCCTGCAAAATAGAGGCAAGTTCAGCTACTCTGGAGCTTCTCTCCAGAGTAGACAAAGGCTCAATAGCATTGAAATTTGATGTCTGTGGTAGACAGGGGAGATGCGATAAATTATTTTCATGCTCACAAAATCACGTATAGATGATGGCAGCTGCATAAACACACCATCACCATTGTGGAACGGACATTGCACCAAGAGATGTATCTGATCAGACAAAATAGTCACACAATACTTGACAGTAACGTGATCTTGCAGAGTAACCATGAAGCCTATGGATTATCACGGTATGACTGCCAAAATTATCACAGAACCCCGTCCCCCACTCATTCTTCACTCATGCCCGACCAGCTTCCGAAATTTTGGCGATGGAGTTCAGGTTCAGCTCTTGTAATGGAAAATAATGAATTAACAAATTCCAACAAAATGGATAAATTTACGACAAGCAATTACTGGTTGTGGCTACTTGCTATCGTTCATACCTGACAGAGCAACCGGTAAGTCGCTCTGCGGCTTCAGATAATGACTGAGAGAGAATTGCAAGACATACAGAAAAAATTGGGCAGTTGCGAGTACGATACGCGCACTGGTGGTTCCGTACAAACTTAATAGTGTGTATAGATAGTCCATCCATTTCGGGAATCGAAGATATTCACAATTTTTGTCTGTTACCGACATTGGTAGTGGCAAGATATCATTCCCAGAAATTCGAAGACTTACTTGAATGGCCGGCCGGAGTAGCCGAGCGGTTCTAGGAGCTACAGTCTTGAAACGCGCTACCGTTACGGTCGCAGGTTCGAATCCTGCCTGGGGCATGGTTGTGTGTGATGTCCTTAGGTTAGTTATGATTAAGTAGTTCCAAGTTCTAGGGGGACTGATGACCTCAGAAGTTAGTCCCATAGTGCTCAGAGCCATTTGAACCAACTTATTTCCATGTTTTAATTTCAAGTCTGAAGTCGGATAACAAATGATAAACGAAATATTTATTAGTATAATATAAGTACAAATTAACAAATTCGGATTTTCTCTTTACTTATACTGTGAAACATTGCTTCCTGCGAAATTGATGATTCTAGGTCACTAGGGAGTACCCTGCAGGTTTTGATGAGCCAATTTTTGAGTATAAAAGTGTGAGATGTAAATATCCGTAAATTTTGATTGAATGGACTTAGAAGCTTAAAATGTTTACAACACCAAACGACCTTATATATTCATACGTGAAAAAATTAAGTTGATAAGTCTACAAGGTCCTGAAAAAAAAATTTTAACAGTTGCACAGACAGACAAACAGGACAGCAAAGCGATCCTACAATCCTATAAGCATTATGTTTTACGGACAGAGGCACGGAAATCTAAATATTACAGATACACTATGGGATCAAAAGTATCCGGACACCCACAAAAACAAACGTTTTTCATATTAGATGCATTGTAGTGTCACCTATTGCCAGGTACTCCATATCAGCGACCTCAGTAGCCATTAGACATCGTGAGAGCAGAATGGGGCGCTCCGTGGAAATCACGGACTTAAAACGTGTTCAGGTGATTTCGTGTCACATGTGTCAGACGTCTGTACGCGTGATTTCCATACTCCTAAACATTACTACGCCCACTGCTTCCGATGTGATAGTGAAGTGGAAACGTGAAGGGACACGTACAGCACAACTGCGTACAGGCCGACCTCGTCTGTTGGCTGACGGTGACCGCCAACAGTTGAAGAGGATTGTAATCTGTAATAGGCAGACATCTAACCAGACTATCACACAGGAATTCCAAACTGCATCAGGATGCACTGCAAGTACTATGACCGGTGGTAGGTGAGAAAACTTGTATTTCATGGTCGACCGGCTGCTCATGAGTCACACATCACTCCAGCAAATGCCAAACGACGCCTCGCTTGGTGTAAGGAGCGTAAATATCGGACGATTGAACAGTGGAAAAACGTTTTGTGTAGTGACGATCATGGTACACTATGTGGCGATCGGATGGCAGGTTTTGGGTATGGCGAATGACCAGTGAACGTCATCTGCCAGCGTGTATAGAGACAACAGTAAAATTCGGAGGCAGTGGTGTTATGGTATGGTCTTGTTGAGGGGGCTTGCGCCGGCCGTGGTGGCCGAGCGGTTCTAGGCGCTTCAGTCCGGAACGACGCGGCTGCTACGGTCGCAGATTCCAATCTTGCCTCGGACATGGATGTGTGTCATATCCTTAGGTTATTTAGGATTTAGGATTAAGTAGTTCTAAGACTAGGGGACTAATGACCTCAGGTCTTAAGTCTCATAGTGCTTAGAGCCATTTGAACCATTTGAGGGGGCTTGCAACCCTTGTTGTTTTGCGTGGCGCTATCAAATTACAAGCTTACATTGATGTTTTAAGCACCTTCTTGCTTCCCACTGTTGAAGAGAAATTCGGGGATGGCGATTGCATCTTTAAACTTGATCGAGCACCATTTCATAATGCACGGCATGTGGAGGAGTGGTTACATCACAATAACATCTCTGTAATGGACTGGCCTGCATAGAGTCCTGACCTGAATCAAAATAGATTACCTTTGGGATGTTTTGGAACCCCTACTTCCTGCGAGACCTCACCGACCGGCATCGATCCCTTCCTCAGTGCAGCACTCCGTGAAGAATGGGCTGTCAACCCCAAGAAACAGTCCAGCAGCTGATTAAACGTACGCCTGCGAGAGTGGAAGCTGTCATAAAGGCTAAGGGTGGGCCAACACCATATTGAATTCCAGCATTACCTATGGAGGTCGCCACGATGTTTTGATCACGGAAATTGCACACATGTCGCGTATCTCCAAGTTTTGATTCGTAATAAGCACTTAGGCGTATTTCCCTTAGGAGGCACATTTGTCGGAACACGTAAGCGAACCATGCGTTTAACATTATCGCATCAAATTAGTTCGCTCCTGCAGACAGGCAACACAACAAACAGATTTCCATAGCGAGCTGTTGTCGCGCCTTCCCAGAGAATTCGTGTCAGCGACCTAGTGACGTTTGCTGCGTCACGAACGGTGGCCACGTTGATCACCTACAATCTGAATTCAAACTTGTAGATATGTTCAACCCACCAACCCAGGTTTATTTGCTGTATGTCTAGCAGTTTGTATGTAGTCATGTTCTCAGACTGCTGAGGCACTAGAGAATAACGTTAATAGCGACAGTGTCTATGTTTATGCAGTAAATGCACTTTTCACAACACGATTTGAATGTCTGAAGGACCAAAGTGAAGACAGAAAATATTTGTCTCCCTGTACTTAGTTTCATGAATGTGCGAGCTTATGGGTTGTGACTGCGTGACATGCAGAGCTTCTGATCTGTACTAGGGATGGGCTCGAGCTCGGATAGCCGGAGTCTTTTTTTTTGTGGTACATTCTTATAAGACCAAAGTGATGAGGTCATCGGTCCATAGGCTTACATTCTACACTCCTGGAAATTGAAATAAGAACACCGTGAATTCATTGTCCCAGGAAGGGGAAACTTTATTGACACATACCTGGGATCAGATACATCATATGATCCCACTGACAGAACCACAGGTACATAGACACAGGCAACAGAGCATGCACAATGTAGCCACTAGTACAGTGTATATCCACCTCTCGCAGCAATGCAGGCTGCTATTCTCCCATGGAGACGATCGTAGACATGCTGGATGTAGTCCTGTGGAACGGCTTGCCATGCCATTTCCACCTGGCGCCTCAGTTGGACCAGCGTTCGTGCTGGACGTGCAGACCGCGTGAGACGACGCTTCATCCAGTCCCAAACATGCTCAATGGGGGACAGATCCGGAGATCTTGCTGGCCAGGGTAGTTGACTTACACCTTCTAGAGCACGTTGGGTGGCACGGGATACATGCGGACGTGCATTGTCCTGTTGGAACAGCAAGTTCCCTTGCCGGTCTAGGAATGGTAGAACGATGGTTTCGATGACGGTTTGGATGTACCGTGCACTATTCAGTGTCCCCCCGACGATCACCAGAGGTGTACGGCCAGTGTAGGAGATCGCTCCCCACACCATGATGCCGGGTGTTGGCCCTGTGTGCCTCGGTCGTATGCAGTCCTGATTGTGGCGCTCACCTGCACGGCGCCAAACACGCATACGACCATCATTGGCACCAAGGCAGAAGCGACTCTCATCGCTGAAGACGACACGTCTCCATTCGTCCCTCCATTCACGCCTGTCGCGACACCACTGGAGGCGGGCTGCACGATGTTGGGGCGTGAGCGGAAGACGGCCTAAGGTGTGCGGGACCGTAGCCCAGCTTCATGGAGACGGTTACGAATGGTCCTCGCCGATACCCCAGGAGCAACAGTGTCCCTAATTTGCTGGGAAGTGGCGGTGCGGTCCCCTACGGCACTGCGTAGGATCCTACGGTCTTGGCGTGCATCCGTGCGTCGCTGCGGTCCGGTCCCAGGTCGACGGGCACGTGCAGCTTCCGCCGACCACTGGCGACAACATCGATGTACTGTGGAGACCTCACGCCCCACGTGTTGAGCAATTCGGCGGTACGTCCACCCGGCCTCCCGCATGCCCACTATACGCCCTCGCTCAATGTCCATCAACTGCACATACGGTTCACGCCCACGCTGTCGCGGCATGCTACCAGTGTTAAAGACTGCGATGGAGCTCCGTATGCCACGGCAAACTGGCTGACACTGACGGCGGCGGTGCACAAATGGTGCGCAGCTAGCGCCATTCGACGGCCAACACCGCGGTTCCTGGTGTGTCCGCTGTGCCGTGCGTGTGATCATTGCTTGTACAGCCCTCTCGCAGTGTCCGGAGCAAGTATGGTGGGTCTGACACACCGGTGTCAATGTGTTCTTTTTTTCCATTTCCAGGAGTGTAATTGATCCTAATTTAAAGTAACTTACGCCAAGGACAACACACACACCCATGCCAGTGGGAGGACTCGAAATTCTGACAGGGAGAGCCGCTCGAACCGTGACAAGATGCCCGCGACCGCTCATGACAAGCGGAAAATCCGGGTTCGAGTCGCAGTCTAGTAAAAATTCTCATTTTGTAAGACCGCAAGAAAATATTTATTTTTTCTACGTTGATGATATATGAAATTTATGGCACAGTGAGTCCTCAAAAGTTTATAAATACACAAACATTACTTCTGTACTTTCAATGATAATAAAGGAAGATGCGGTCATCTTTTTCTTCGTACAAAAAGGGGATTCCCTGCTGGTTCGCATCGTCTCTTTGTTCTTTAGGTTTCGTTAAGTTAGCATCTGTCTTGTGAGTGAATAAAGTTGCATATGTTTATATTAATACATTCAGATTGTTTTATTGTTGTATTCTCTTGTAATTATCATGTTCGTTTGGAGCTTTTCGTGAAAGAAATGCAGAAGTGCTAACATGGAGCCCGTCCGCCAATGGCACGATCCAAACACTGATTAGTAAATTATCTGATCTTTAATCGACCGTCCGCAGCTCGTGGTCGTGCGGTAGCGTTCTCGCTTCCCGCGCCCGGGTTCCCGGGTTCGATTCCCGGCGGGGTCAGGGACATTTTCTGCCTCGTGATGACTGGGTGTTGTGTGATGTCCTTAGGTGAGTTAGGTTTAAGTAGTTCTACGTTCTAGGAAACTGATGACCATAGACGTTAAGACCCATAGTGCTTAGAGCCATTTGAACCATTTCATCGTCCACGAATGAATCTGAAGCCTCTCAGAAACTCCGACACTCAGTTAAGCGTACACTTCAACGCGATTGGCCGATTACCATAAGCGGTCGCCTTTTCAAAACTACTTTGGGCCTATGCGTTTCTTTCCAACACGAGAAATAGTGAATCACAACAGGAATCTACAAGCGCTGCTCGGCTAGACTCAACTGAAATAAGTGGTTGACCTGCTGGGGAGGTGATTATGATTCTACTTTCTCTATCTTCCTTCCCCATTACAGAGGGAGGTGGCTCAATGGTTAATAGACTGGGGTTACATTCATCATGACGACTGATGAAACCCGCGTCCGGCCATCCTTCTTTACATTTCCCATTATTTATGTAAATATTTCCAGGCAATTTCCGGCATTGTTGCTTTTAAAGGGCACGGTCGATTTTCTTCCCAACGCTCTTCTAATCCGACTGGACCTCTGACCTCACTGTTTGGTCCCCCCCCCCCCCCCCCCCGAAAACAACCGATCAACCTTCTTCTTCGCAATTAAGTGAGGTATCCGTTACACCACAGAAACACACAAGCAGCTGATGCTAATACATGCTCACAATATGTATATCCGTTTCATGACTTATGAATCAATCTGTGCTACTGATATTCTTCTGTCTCTAATGACCTAGTTAAACACTAATCTTCCTTTGATATTATCACAGACCTGTGTTGCAGAGCTGCTTGCATCGGACACAACATTCACGAGATGAATGTTGGAGAGAGGGTGTGGTGGAGCCTCCTGGTCGCGAAAGGTCCGCTTCTAAATCTGGCGCCGCTGCCGGCGCGCCTCCCGTTACGTCCATATTTTATCAGCGCGGGCGCCGGGTCGCCCGCCACAGGTGAATCGGCGATGCTCGTTTGTCAGCAGGTGGCCGCCGGCGCCCGGCACTCCGTCACTGCCGCCGCCCGCGCCGCCCACGCTGACCCGGCGCTCGTCTCGCCACGTCGGCGACGGCCCAGGCCGCTGTCACCCGCGACACGCAGGTCGTATAAAACAATGTCTCTTCGTAATATCCGTCCACAGTATTCATTACAGGTCCGTGAGGCCGTTGTATTGAGTAGGTGGTGTTCCAACGGTATGGATCGTATTTGGGTGAACGCAGTGGTGAAAACCTCCTGTTATGGAAATGCCTAGTTCTCGAGCAGTAAGGCCATGCATTCGCGAGCCACATGTCGTTTTGCTCACGAATGATAGTGTTATTTCCTAACGAAAATTAAGTCCGTAATGTACACTACAGCATGTGAACGAAAAGACTATTCAAACACTGGTAGACACATTTATTTTCATCCTTTAACATACATAGACCTACATACATATACACATTCATAAATACATGCATTATTACATGTAAAGGGTTATATCTTTTCAATATAAGGCACACTGAGATGCCAAGTCATGGCATACCTCCTAATTTCGTGTCGGACCTATTTAATCCGGCGTAGAGTAGCAGCTCGGTGTGGCATGAACTCAACAAGTCGCTGAACGTCTCCTGCAGAAATGTTGATCCATTCTGCCTCTACAGGCGTCCATAATTGCGAAAATGTGTCCTCTGCAGTATTTTTTGCACGATTTGACCCCTCGATTATGTCTCATTTATGTTCGATGCGATTCATGTCGGACGATGTAGGTGGTCAAATCGTCCGCTCGAATTGTCCAGAATGCTCTTAAAACCAATTGCGAACAACTGCGGCCTTGTTACAGGGCGTATTTGCATGGGAACATGAAGTCTATGGAAGGCTGCAAATGGTCTTCATGTAGCCGGACATAACTATTTCCTGTTAATGAAAACTCGACGAGAGGGCCAAGGCCATTCCATATAAAAACAGCTTACACCATTACGGAACCACCACCATCTCGTACAGTGCTTGTTGAAAACTTGAGTCTATGGCTTCGTAGGGTCTGCCCACATTCGAACTCTACCATCAGCTCTTAACAACTGAAATCCGGACTCATCCGACCAGGGCCCAGCCGATAAGGCACTCACCTTGGTTGTCTGCTGCCATAGCCCACTAATGCCGAATTTCACTGCACTGTCCTGAAGCATACGTTACTCCTACGTCCCACATTCACTTCTGCGGTTACTTCACACAGAGTTGCTTGTCTGTTAACACTGACAACTTATGCAAGCGCCGTTGTTCTTCGTCGTTAAGTGCAGGCCGTCGGCCATTGCGTTGCCGTGGTGGGAAGTAACGCCTGAAATTGGGTATTCTCAACACACTCTTGACATTTTGAACCTCGGAACATTGAATTCCGTAACGATTTCCGAAATGAAATGTCCCATGCGCCCAGGTCTAAGTATCATTCCGAATTCAAAATCTGTTAATTTCCGTCGGACATCTTTTCATGCGAATCACCTTAGTACTGCCGTTTTACAACTTATTTACGCGATACTATCACCATCCGTATACGTGCATGTCGCTATCCCAAGACTTTTGTCATCTCAGCGTGTAGCGTTACTACAAATAAGGACTTACGAGGGGTGTTTGAAAAGTGCGTGCAAAAATAAAAACTACTTACGTGTTTGGGGTAAACCTTTTATAATTTTCGACATAGTCTTCTTTTATACTTATACACATCGTGCCACACTGTTCTAATTTGTTGATCCCTTCCGAATAATATGAATTGTCCAAGCCTGCAAAATAGCTATTACTTGTTGCAATCACTTCCTCGTTTGAATAAAATCTTTGTCCCTCCAGCATTCCTTCAACTTGGGGAGCAAATAGTAGTTCGAGGGAGCCAAGTCTAAAGAATAGAGGCGATGTGAAACTAGTGGAATCCTACTCCCATTAATTGTGTGAGTACAACTGCTGAGGTGTGCGCTGGCGCGTTGTCATGATGGAAAAGGACATTTTTGCGGTCCAATAACCAGCGTTTTTCTTGCAGCTCGGTTTTTCAAACGGTCCAATAACGATGAATAATATCCACCTGTAATAGTTTTACCCTTTTCCAGATAGTCGATAAGGATTATCCCTTGCGAATCCCAAAAGACAGTCGTCATAAGCTTTCCGGCCGAAGGAATGGTCTTTGCTTTTTTGATGCAGATTCTCCCTTGGTAACCCACTGTTAATAGTGTTGTTTGCTCTCAGGAATATAGTAATGTATCTATCTTTCATCCATATTGACGAAACGTTGCTTAAAGTCCTGTGGATTCTTTCTGAGCGGCTGCAAGCTATCCTTGCAACACTTAACACGATTCCGATTTTGGTCAAGAGTGAGCAATCGCGGAACCCATCTCGCGGATAGCTTTCTCATATCCAAATGTTTATGCAAAATACTATGTACCCGTTCATTCGAGATGCCCACAGCACTAGAAATCTCACGCACCTTAACTTTTCTGTCATCCATCAACATATCATGGATTTTATCAATGATTTCTGAAGTCGTAACCTCCACAGGGCGTCCAAAACGTTCAGCATCACTTGTGTCCATATGTCCACTCCGACAATTTTGAACTATTTATAAAGTATTGTAATTGAAGGTGCAGGGTCACCGTAATGTTTATCAAGCTTCTCTTCTTTAGTCTTCTGAGGCGTTTTGCCTTCCATAAAGTAATTCTTTTTTGACCATTTTGTGACAGTCACTCGACTTCCTTTATTGACACGAATGCCAAACACCAAAGAACAAGACCAATATCGCTGATAGTTGGTGTGAGATTCCCAAAGATGCTACTGTCTAAACATGACCTCGATACGCGCCAGTGGTGCGATCTATTGAACTTTGAGCGGACTTTTCAAACGCCCCTTATACACTTTTATATTGTCAAATATTTCTATAATGGCGTATTTCGCTGGTTCGCACGATAGTGCTCGTATGTCATAATGACATCTTGTTGCAGAACGTTCCGCGCAGAACTTGTAAGAACAGCACAAATGGTTAATAACAGAACCGCCTTCCCAATTTTTGATACCAGACCACCCGTAACATTGATTCTAGTACGCTATTGAAATTCCTTACGGTTTCGTATATGAACAGGTCTCCTTGAAAACTGGCGAAGACACCTGGTGATAAACAATGAATGAGGTTGCATTTTTAAACTTTTTTCCGGTCGACGATACATATTTCCTATCACGCTTTCTTTTCCACTTTTTTGCATATTTATACATTTTCTTATACCTGTCTACGGTGATTCCCGTCGGTTTGCATTGCCTTCTTCATTTCCAATTTCGTTTGCTGCACCCCTTTTAGCACATTTATCCTCAAAGAACGTATCATTTCCAATCAGATATATTTCTCCAATCACGTAATTCTTAACGTCTGCGAATAGCGTATACACAAAAGAAATGTCTTCTGTTCCACCAACTCTCTTATTACGATTCGCTGTTGATTGGGCCACATAGTTTCGTAAAATCTCCACCCATGAACTGGATTGATGTGATGTATGCTGGCTGAAGAACGAAAGTTTATATTGTAAACGTGAAATCATACCTGAATATTTAACAGTATGAATCTAGAATGATCTATGGTGCACAACGGTTAGTTCCTTCTTCACAACAGCTGTGGGAACTGCCTGAATGAAGGTACTGTAAAGTCCCCGTCACACAATACTACACTGCGTGAAACGCAGTGGTATACGGCAGTGGAAATCATTATAAAGGTACCAATATCTGTAGGAACATTAACATTGTCGTTTTGAATAGTTGTGCACGGCGTATATGCAATAGTATGAGGCATTTTATAGATAATCTCAGGGTGAGTTAACTAAAAACGCCACCAAAATGTTCTACAAATACTTCAGTAAAATGATTACAGTGAAAAGGCACTCTGATTAAATTAGACTCCCGTCTCTCAAATGTTTTAGAAATGCCTAACGGAAATAATTACAATTAAAATGCACTCTGATTAAATTAAACTAACCCAACTACAATGTTTGCAAATCTTCAATTATAACGATTACAGTCTGATTAAATTACACTGATTAAATTACGCTTCACTGTACTTAAAAGGAAGAACAATACACGGTTCACTCCTCAACATTCTCCACGACAACCCACTCGAAATATGACCAATTTAAACACGCCGTTATGGTTAACATAACACCACCAGCTCCGTCACAGAAAGTCTCACAAAAATATTTGATGAATCCATAGCGAAGTGGCACTCAAAATCTTCACAAGCTCAGCACAGACAAATTGCCAGAATCCTATTGCCACCACAACGAACCCAAAACACCGTCTTCGCTGGATGGGGTCTACGAGCTGCAAAAGCCGTTTCCTAACGGCTCCAGACACTGAAGGTAAGCCGGCCTCGCGGCCCGCAAGTGCTCCTTCCAACTCTGCCCTCAAATTCTAACAGTCAACCTTCGTACTGGTCAAAGCTTCTTGGATGGAGGAAGATCGTGCCCAATACTGCGATTTAGCGTCCGACTGATCCGTGCGAGCCGACACGGCTCACAGGAAATGCAAAAATACATTATTTTGTGACTCGTGATATGCAGCGAACTATGTAATTCCGTAACGGTTGTTTGTGTCTTCGTAATACTTTCGATACATGTATTCTTCAGATATTGTATATTACTTTCAGGGGAAACCTGCCTTCATAATTTATTTCGACTAAAGTAGTTCCTCCCAACAGGGACACTTACTTCATAAATCAAATATTTCTTTAACTTCGAAAACTAGGAATTACCTCAAAAAAAAAAAAAAAAAGATCACATCCACTGCAATCAGCGACACACAATGAGCCCAGTACGTAATGTTTCATCCAAGCAGGACTCACACAGTAGGAAAACTTACCTTGTGAGTAGAAATGATTGGCACCGGAAGCATCTGACTCATATCTCTCAGGTTACAGGCTCCATGCTTTCATACAGAGATGGGCTATTCACTCCTTAACTGATTCAAAGAGCCAGATCCGTTTCAGGAGTGAGCAATCTGTTACACGGAAAAAATAGGGAACGGTTGCTCGTCTGACCCGAAATATCTCACAGAGACATTTGTGAGCGGAAAGACGACTCTGCAGCAGGGCCCCACGTCACATGCTGAGGGAAACGACACCGAAGTTGCACATAAATGAGCTACTGACCGACCATGTGTATGTACATATTTGCATATATTAATACTGTGTGCATATTTTCTCAGTTATGAGAAGAATAGAAATTGAAAGATCGGTTCTGCATTATTGCCTTTTACACGTTGTAAATAGTGTCTGCTTACAACATACCAATGTGGCGTAGAGCAAGTCGATACAAACAATTTGATACAATACAGTTGACTATCAAGTCGTGAAATTTTCTTAACTCGAACTACAAAAACTTCCTAAGTTATAGCGCTTGATCGTCGTGCAAGATTTTCAGTATTATCTCGATAACTTTGCACTGATAATTAACCCTACAGAAATAATGAAATACCACCTTTTTATATGAACGTTACAAGGAGCGTTCAAAATATAACGCCCGAAACCTCGTCACAACCAAACCCTTCGAAATTTGCGTAAGCGACTTTGAGTTAAAGTAGAAATACATCTAGGGACATGAAGCACGCGCCGACACCTGCCACTAAAAATTCAAAGTTTAGCCCCCAACAGATAAGTTGATGTTCACTGTCTTTTGTGACATTCCATGTCCGATGCTCATCGAATTTCTAGAGAACGGGAAGTGTACTGTGAGACACACCGTAGCCAATGGAACTCCGTCAAGACAAAATGACCTAAGCTGCTCACGAAGGGAGTGATTCTGTTACACGGTAGCGCATGATTCTGTACTGCGAGAACGCACATCAACACATATCCAAGGTCACAAATGTGTGACGTGCGAGTTCGACTGGGAGCACCTTCAGCATCCTTCCTACAGTCCGAATATGTCGTCGTGCGACTTCCATGTGTTTAGTCCGTTAAAAAGCATCTCAAAGGGATGGACGCACTGGAGGCAATTGATGATTGGCACCTGTCACATCCGCAGGGATTCTGGGAACAGGGAATCCTTTGGCTGGTGAAACAGTGGGCAGCTGTGCTTAGGTCTCACGTAATAACTTTGAATAAAAACTTCAGTAATACCCACAGTCTTGATCCGTCGCTTTTCATTATGAGCAACCTTCCTATTTTAATTTTGTGGTGGGATATTTTAGAGGCTATGGTTTTCGAGTTGTTCAAGAAAAATACACTAAAGTGTCCTCCAAACGCATTCCTAACACCATAAAGAACCCAAACTAGACAGGATCTCTAGTATGTTCTTTATGGCACTCCCTCCTGCTTTTGTACAAATATGTGAGACCATGCGAATTATTCCTATATTCGAGTACATTTTATATTTACAGTTGTCATGGGTTTTAGAGCTGTTATTATGCTAAAGTTTGTATTTTGAGAAAGAATTAGAAGTGGGCATGTAAGGACTGCGTATTTGATATTGTTGGCAGTGACCTACCTAGGAGCAGGAGCTAGCTGGCGAGCTTTACCCTCTAGAACTTTCTGCAGTCTCTCGCCTTTTTTTAGGTGGATAGGGTACCGTCGTTTCACGAAGGCAGTGCAAGGTTGTAGCGAGCGAGCGAGAGTAGTAATGTACTAGAGTCGGTCGAGTGAACGTCTGAAAAAGCTGTGAAATAGAAGTACGCGAAGCTGGTCTATAAAGTGTTTCATACTGCAATGAGGGAAATATTTTGTTGTAATAAGAATAATGGACTGTCTATAGTCTTTTTGGAGTGCAGGAGTAAAATTTGTCCTTATTATCAAAGTCAATGTATGGCGATACGGTTAGGCGTGTTTGAAGGCGAATCAATTAAAACCAGAGAAGATATTTTTTACTCCAGACGAAACGTTCCATGTTTCAGGACCGATTTCGTACTAAATAATTACAGTTACGCCAAGTACATTCCGGCAGCGATAGTGGCTGAATTAAGTCTCTCCCTCCAAATAGCCCGATTTCCAGCCGTTCATCAGAAAACATAAAATTACTGTAAGGGGGTAGGGAGGAGGGGAGGAGGCTTACATTCTTCACTATGCGACCAGTTCTGTTATAAAAACTCCCAGTGTTTGGCAAGAAATTTGTAGACTTAGCTGCCACATCGTTACTTCCATCACGTACCCATCTCGTGGTTGGTCCATAGCACAAAGCGATTTCTCATTACATCCGTTCTGGCGAAAGGTAATTGCTAACGTACAAACTTTCAGGGTCGGAGATTATTAGGGTCCTACAAACCAACATACCTAATACTCCTTCAGGCTGAGCCGCGTGGTGACACATAAACGATGAAGTTGAAAATCAGTGTGATTTTGCATAAACTACACGCTTCAAAAATAAATTATGCAGTGAAACATGTTACCGAGTCACAGCAACATAACAAAACCCATAACTGATCAATGAGCAGGAAAAAAGTGAGTGCACACTGTTGGAGTAAGAACTGTGCACGGCGGGGGGGGGGGGGGGGGGAGGTGTAGGAGGGTGTGCGGTGGGGAGAGGGGCGGGTGGCATATGCCAGAATTTGTAAAAACCATTGGCCCGCACTAGCGGTTGGAAATTGTGATTAAATCAGCCCATCGGTTGAACGAACTTCCTATGAAGATTGGTTGAAAGTTAACGTACATCACGAGGCGACGAAATATTTACTCCCTGACTTAGCGTTGCTCCATAGCGAGCGAAGAAATGTAAGAAAAACTTTATGTGATGGGACTTAGTTGCTAGAGAGGATAACGAGAGGACGTGTATGAAGAGTGTGCAATGCAACAGTCAGTAGCCGCCATATAGTGTCTGCTTTCCTATTTCGTTATTTGAGATGGAGTTCTATTTCTATGGTTAATATGAACTCTCCAGTACAACACAATATACAGATAACTACGATAGCTAAAACGTCTTGCACAGCTAATTTTGCTGTACTCCATCATTATAATCCGTAATTTCTTTCACTTTGTCTGTGTTTGTGTATTATCTCTCTGCAGAAAGAATTGTTTGGCTCCAATGAATGACCTACGTCTCTCTCGTAAATTAACAATAAACGAAAAAATTTCCCACTACACGTCCACTGAAATATATGCGCGTTTCACCCTCGATATTAACTTGGCGAATGGCTCAAAGGTAACGAGAAATATAGGAGGCCGGTTCAGAAGCCTTCCATGTATTTGAGGGCTATTTCCCTCGTGAGTTGTGGGGCGTGAACCGAACTCCAAATGAACGATCTGGTGATTGCTGCCGCTTTTTAAATGGCAGAAGCGCCCTGTAGCTTCTTGAAACCGTCAACACAGTACGTGTAACACAGCTAAAAAGAATAACCGTTCATTCTACTCTTAGCATCCAGGGGAGAAAATTATATTAGTTGTCATAGTTGTACACCACGTTTAAACGTTGTACATTAAATGTATTTTTGTGACTACAGAAGCCCACAGTTGGTTTGTTCCTATCTTCCCCTTGTGTTATGAAAGAAACTACATTGCAATTTTGTCATATGATGACATGATGGAGACCGCGGCTGTTGTTTGAAGGCAAATGTTGATGGTGTTAGGACAGCAACCAGCCACAAATTTACTTTCAGTTCCTTTATTCAAAAGGTACCGTTACCGGTTTCGAATCGTTGTGATTCATCCTCAGACGGTTTACAAGCTTTCTTTATGACATGTGGTGTGTTTCTTACAGACTAACTGTCGTAAAACTTCGATTTGGAGTGTTTGTTTTAATAACATTTGTCTAACAGATGTGACTACATTCCCACTGCTTTTTTATTGTTGCACACGTAAATTGTTCTCACTGAACACTTTAGATCTGTCACTGAGAAGATTTCTACCATGCACCACATGTTTTGATACTTACAAAGACTACATTCCATAAATGAAGCTAGGTTCATGCTATACTTTGGTAGCATTCAGAGTATGGCATTCGTTATTAATATCTGCATTAGACACTTTGTATTCTGATTAAAGTCACGACTACTACAAAACTATTTCACGGGATGTGGTCATTTTAAACGAGCAAGTAAATTATTTTGTACTATTCATATTGCCTCAGAAGGCGAGACGGACAAAAAAAAAATTACAGTAGATGCAATTTACTCAGGATGTGTTAAGCTTTTCTTGTTATTACATCTTAGTAGCTGATAGTGCTATATTAGATATGGAGAATGTTCTGCAACAACACTGACAGACATTACCACTGTATGTAGTGCGAAAAAAAGTTGATCATTTTACCGCAGAAACACTTTCTTTATGAATGTACTGTTTGAGCGCTATATAACACTGAAAGTTGAAACTATGTCTGTTCTGATAACATGCGTCTAATGATATATGGTTGGAAGAATATCATTCGTGAAGAAAATTATGAAGTTATCGACTTCAAACAGTGAAACTATAATCCCCAGAATTTGTTCATCTTTATAGTTGCCAAGCATTCACATTGCAGATATGCCATTCCCCTTTGTCGTATCAATAAAAAGTAATAGGAAGGGTTCAACAGTGGCAGTTCATACTAGGATCGGAGTGTTACAATTTTATGACAAGCTAAATAGCTCAATGACTCACTGCGTGAATCAGAACAGCAGATTAAATAGATTAACAAAAGAGTAACGATACTTACAACGAACATAAAATAATGAAACTTCCTGGGTGATTAAAACTGTGTGAGATTAAAACTGCGTGCCTGACCGAGACTCGAACTCGGGACCTTTGCCTTTCGCGGGCAAGTGATCTACCGACTGAGCTACACAAGCACAACTCACGTCCTGTCTTCACACCTTTAATTCCGCCAGTACCTCGTCTCCTACCTTCCAAACTTGCCCGCGAAAGGCAAAGGTCCCGATTCCGAGTCTCGGTCCGGCACACAGTTTTAATTTGCCAGGAAGTTTCATATCAGCACACACTCGGCTTTAGAGTGAAAATTTTACTCTAGAAACTTCATTCTAACATAAAATAATTATTCAAATATAGCACTGAACCTGTAATTAAATCCGTTCTTTATGCCTGAAATTATTAATTAATTATGTAAGCGAACGAAACTTAAGAACAACTTTTTTTTCATTCTTTTATAAACAGCAGATTTTATCTTCCGTATCGACAGAAGTTACCATGAGACTTCGTTCTTGAAAGATATTAACTAAAATACTACGCAACAATTTTTTTTAGGTCGACGTTCGTCCTCGAGGTGTGCTGTTTGCGTATAAAGTAGCATCATATTATTAGGGAGCGAAATGAACCATAAGCGTATCTACCGCTGTGAAAATCTGTAAATCGCGAAATACCTACACAATTCAATTCAGGATGTGAATCATTAAATTTTGACGTTAATGTGGTGCCCGCAAAATCAGAATTGATGAAAGTTAAATGAATATTAATGTGGACTGACGGGTAATGTAATGAAAATAAACATCAATAAATCAAAAAATTAGTAGTTCCGCATCTATTTTAAAACATTATGATATTCCGGAATAATTAACACACACACACACACACACTCACTCACACACACACACACACACACACACACACACACACACACACACACACACAAATTGCGGTACGTCAGCGAAGGATCATATATCCATTACCAGTTTGAATAAAAGACTTATATGAGTGCAGTAGCTTGTAAGACTTCCAATGTTTCACTCACTATTGTTAGTCTGTCAAACATTCAGACCTATTAAAATACTACTCTGAAGCGCCAAAGAAACTGTATAGGCATTCGTATTCAAATACAGAAATATGCAAACAGGCGGAGTACGGCGCTGCAGTCGGCAACGCCTATGTAAGACAACTAGTGTCTGGCGTAGTTGTTAGATCGGTTAATGCTGCTACAATTGTGGATTACGAAGATTTAAATGAGTTTGAACTTGGTGTTATAGTCGGAGCACGAGCGATGGGACGCAGCATTTCCGAAGTGGGGATTTTTCCGTACGACAATTTCACGAGCATACCGTGAACATCAGAAATCCGATAAAACATCAAATCTCCGACATTGCTTCGGCCGGAAAAAGATCCAGCTAGAACGGGACTATCGACGACTTGAATTAAGAGAATAGTTGAGCTTGGGAGAAGAGCAACCCATCTGCAAATTGCTGCAGGTTTCGATGTTGGGCCATCAATAAGTGTCAACTGCGAACCATTCAAAGAAACATAATCGATACCGGCTTTCGGAGCCGAAGGACCAATCGTGTACCCTTGATGACTGTACGGCACAACCTTACGTATGTTCTCAGTACGAATTCTGTACTCAATTGACTGTTCATTCCATTCCAAATATCCTATATTCTTCTTCGCTTTCAATAGATCGTGTGCCATTAGCGAATTTTTCATTGATATCCTTTCACCATGAATACTAATCCCGCTCCTGAACCTTTCTTTTGATTCCACCATTGCCTCTTCGAAGTACAGATTGAACAGTAGAGGTAAAAGACTGCATCCCTGCCTTAAATCTTTTTAATCCGAGCATATCGTTCTTGATCTTCCTGTCTTATTCTTCACGTCTTGGCACTTGTAAATATTGTATATTACGCGCCTTTTCGTGTAGCTTACCCCTATTTTTCTCATAATTTCGAACCTTTTGCATCATTTCACTCCACTGGCCACCCTAAATGTAACACCCTGAAGGAAGCATCCAAACCAGCTAAAATTTGCAGCATATTTTGTGGGGGTGTGGGATGCGCGTCAGCAATATTACAGCTCAGGCTCACATCATGGGCAGCAGCAGCGCCCCCATCAAGCGCTATATAAACGAATAACAGACGGTCGCGGGGAATTAATGGACTTTGTTCTTTCGTGCTATGGTTTGGCATAAATAGCATCAGTATGCCTCGTAGAAGACAGTTCAAATGGTTCAAATGGCTCTGACCACTATAGAACTTAATACCTGAGGTCATCAGTCCAAAAAAAAATGGTTCAAATGGCTCTGAGCACTATGGGACTCAACTGCTGTGGTCATTAGTCCCCTAGAACTTAAAACTACTTAAACCTAACTAACCTAAGGACACCACACACATCCATGCCCGAGGCAGGATTCGAACCTGCGACCGTAGCGGTTGCGCTGTTACAGACTGAAGCGCCGAGAATCGCTCGGCCACAGCGGCCGGCGTAGAAGACAGTGAGAGTTTTTGGAGCATGTTTCGTAGTTTCACGGAACAAATACAGCTGCTTATATGGATTGCGGATTATCCTTCAAAGAAATCGATGATCGTGTCGAACGGAATCAAGCCACTGTGATGCGGACCTGTAATCTCTGGATACAGGAGGAAACAGCGGACAGACGGGAGCGATTGTACCCATCTCGTGGCACCACTACAGGTGATGACCGGCATATTGTGCGCATCGCAGTGACGGACCGCTCTGCCACACCGCGAACCATACCACAACAAAGATTCGGTCCGTTGCGTAATAAGCCGTGTGTGCAAGTACCATTTTACGTCGTTCGCAGCACAGTGGACAGTCCGCAAGGGGTCCATTGCTGCGTTTACCTTTGAGTCAACGTTACAGGCGCTTGCACCTCCAATGGTGCGATGAACGACGGACATGGGCAAGCGAATGCAGTGCAACAGTTTTTACCGACGAATTACTATTCTTCGTGCACCACCAAGATGGTCGGATTACAGGTTGGAGACACCATGGTGAGACGTAGTTCAACGCATTGCTATTGCCTTGCGTATTACCATACTGGTCCTGTACTCGGTGTTACAGTTTGGAGTGGTACTGGATTCGACTCCCGTCCCTTAGTACGCACGGGCAGTATAGTCACGAGAAAGCGTTACATCTCGGAAGTGTTGAAGTCTGTTGTCCTCAAATACCTTTGGAGCGTGCCGACGGCCTCGTTGCAACAGAATTATGCGCGATCAACACTGCAAGCAGTGTTCGAGGCTCCTTGTCGCCCATCGGATTGCACTGTTACCCTGGTGTCCCTAGTTTCTCGATCTCTCGATTTCTCGCCTATCGTAAATATCTGATCGATGATTGCAGAACGACTGACCAAGGATACAGACCCGCTGCTACAATATATCAGCTTTGGCAATAAAAATGGTTCAAATGGTTCAGAGCACTATGGGACTTAACATCTGAGGTCATCAGGTCATCAGTCCCCTAGAACTTACAACTACTGAAACCTAACTAAGGACATCAAACTCATCCATGCCCGCGTTAGGATTCGAATCTGAGACCGTAGCAGTCTCGCGGTTCCTAGAACCACTCGGCCACCGCGGCCAGCTCTTTGGCGGTATATACGTGTTGAAGAAGCATGGACTGTTATATCCCAACAACACACATAGAGCCTCTTTGATTCAATGCTGAGGCATGTACCAGAGGTTATAGCGAGCAGTGGCGGCAACACCCAGTACTGATTTCGTCATCATCCTCACTTCACATCGGACTCTATTTTCAATCAAGTGATCTCTGCACTGAGTGTTATCTCACAAATCAGTTTGGCTGTGATATTTCCTGTCATTCTTGTTTTTGCATTTTGGATGGCCAGCAGTGTAGATTCTCGAAAGCTTTTTCCAGGTCCATAAATTCTGTAAACGAAACTTGATATTCTTCTGCCATGCTTCCATTATCATGCGGAACGTCGGAACTGTCTATTTTGTGCCTTTCCTGTCTTAACGCCAAACCCATTGTCGTCTGATAGACCCTCAGGTTTCCTTTCCAATCCTCTGTTATCCTTGGCAGCACCTTGGACGCAAGTTGCTTGTGCTACAGTTCTCGCACTTACCTGCCCTTGTTATCCTTCGTAAATGTGGGTGACATTTTTCCGTAAGTCTACTGGTACACTCAACACACTAACTTGGATAGTCGTTTGGCTGCCACTTTGACCAGTGATTTAAACTTTGCCTATTTCTGGACCCCTACGTCTCTAATATCGACTCCCATTTCTTCTTTTATTACGTCATCGGTAATGTCTCCCCCCCCCCCCCCCAGCCCCGCACAAGAGGTCTTCAGTGTATGGCACAATGTCATAACAGATGAAAATAGCCACTAGAGAAAAAACATTATAGTTGATGGCAAATGTTGTCATCTGGTTAGTATAATCTGTTCCTTTCTGATCGTTATCTCTGTGTCTGCGTATATATATACCGGGTGATCAAAAATTCAGTATAAATTTGAAAACTTAATAAACCACGGAATAATGTAGATAGAGAGGTAAAAATTTACACACATGCTTGGAATGACATGGGGTTTTATTGGAAGAAAATAAAAAACAAAGTTCACAAAATCTCCGACAGACAGCAAAACGTCTGTGACTCGCATGACAAACGTTTATAAAAAAGGAGTTGTAATGAGAGAGAGAGAATCAGATGCGCCAGCAGTCGCAGCATGTTGATGTTACCTGAAAAGGCGCTATTAGTGAAGCTGTATTATCAGATTGGGGAATGTGCTAGTTCAGCGTTACGATCGTATCATCTTAGAAAGGGGATTCGAACGGGTAAAGGTCCGTTGACAAATGCAGCTGTGGCGAGAATGATTTCCAAGTTCGAGCCACGGGTTGTTTGGACGATAGACCACGTAATAGTCGACCGAGCACAAGGCGTAATACTGCTCAGACAGTTCAGGAAGAAATGGAGACTGTAGCGAGTTTGTCTATGCACGGCAAAGTCGGTGTTCGTGCAGTCGCACGCCGCACCGGCATTCCATACACTACTGTTTGGTTGGCACTTAGGCGTACCCTGCGATGCAATCTGTGCAAAGTCCATCGGCATCATGAACTGTTACCTGGCGATTTAGTGAAGCGGAGGGCATTTGCGGTGTGGCGTTTCAAAAGATGGTGGAAGATGAAGATTGGCTGAGTGACGTGTTGTTGACTGAAGAAACTCATTTCACTCTCCGAGGGTCTGTCAACGCCCACAACTGCAGAATTTGGGCTACCGAAAATCCGAGAACTGTTGTGTAAAACTCCATTGCACGACGAGAAGTCACGGTATGGGTTGGATTTACCACATCTATCGTTATCGGGCCTTTTTTCTTTGAGGAAATGCGTGATACTAGTTTTGTAACTGCTACCGTGACGGGGGAGAGGTACGCCGATATGTTACAGAATGGCATCATCACCAGCCTGGCTGATAAACACCTTCTGGAACGTACGATGTTTATGTAAGATGGCGCCCCACCCCATATTGCTAGACACGTGAAAGATCTCTTGCACGCGTCGTTTGGTAATGGTCGTGTGCTCAGCCGCCACTTGCGTCATGCTTGACCTCCCAGGTCCCCAGACCTCAGTCCGTGCGATTATTGTCTTCGAGGTTACCTGAAGTCGCAAGTGTTTCGTGACATCGGACGCCAACGCCTCACCATAACTCCGGACATGCTTTACAGTGGTGTTCACAACATTATTACTCGACTACAGCTACTGTTGTGGAATGATGGTGGACATATTGAACATTACCTGTAAAGAACATCATGTTCGCTTTGTCTTACTTTTTTATACTATTATTACTATTCTGATTAGATGACGCGCTATCTGCCGGACATTTTTTGAACATTTGTATTTTTTTGGTTCTAATGAATCCCAATGTCATTCCAAGCATGTGTGTCAATCTATATGTATGGGGGGGGGGGGTTATTTAATATAGAGTCGAGTGTGCTGTGATGGCACGTAATCTACAAAGGTATTAACATTGTATTAGGACTTCGGGTAGTGGGGTTGTAGTTACTGGGACGAGGGGTTACAGAAGGTTGAGTTTATACCGAATAGCTGTCAGGGAATGGGTAGTGGTTCCAACAATAATTCAGATTTCTTGAAACCTATGTACCATAGATTTTGATCTTTTCTCTAGTATTTTCAAAAGCAATCTAAATTCGGAGAAAAAAAGGTTCTCGACATAAAAAGGGTCGTCAGATGAAATGTCATTCCATTCGAATCCGGCGGTGAAGTGCAACTAGCGGGCGCGCGACACACGCACGGAAACCGGGCAAAAGGAAAAATCCGCGAGTGGCTACGGCTTTGACGCGCAGTCGTCCGTGAAAAGAGGGAGCTCTAAAGCATTCGCTAAACGCAATAAATTTTGGTCGCCTATAACCGTGGTGTCTGAACACGCTGGTTCTCGCTGGCGCGTAAACACATCTGCGCGGGACCCAGCGGATATATAATACAAACTCGGAAACAAGGGATTCCATGTCGAATTGAATTTAATCCGCAATGGTAGGCTGCGCGTGCAGAATGCGCGGCCGGGCTGGTTCACCCCGCGTGGTACGCCAACACGCCTGAAAGGACTCGCTTCATCAGCCCGCAACGAGCGACTACCTGGCTGTGTGGCGTGAGCTGATGAAGAGAGCAAAGCATACAGCTAACTCACGAATCTCACCAAAACTATAACCCCTACGGATATTCTTACAGGCGACTAAAGATGATTTCACACTGGTGTTCACTGACATTGCAACACCGCGAAAGCATCATGCAACAGACTTTGACTGTTGTGTAGTGCAGCACATACTTTGATACGCAAATGAGTAACATTTCAGACCAACAACAGAAAATAAGAGTAACGCAATTTTCCTCTATGCTACTCACACATCAAAAAAAGTTTACCATCACTCCGGCTCCCGGAACTCCGGAAGATAGACGTTGACTGTGGATACTGTATTACAGACACAGTCCCTTTGACTGTTCTGAGCTGTCACTAAACCCGCCCAAAGATGTAAGCAACTATGAGTGAGCAGCGCCCACTGGGCGGAGGGGGTCTGACAGCCTAACAGTTCCAGTCATTCCACCAGGAAGGAGGTACACAGCTCGTGTTGTCTGTAGTTCAACCATACCTAGACGGCCAATACCGCGGTTCGATGACGTCCGCATTGTTACTTTCTGCCAGGAAGGGCCCTCAACAAGGGAAGTGTCCAGGCGTCGTGGAGTGAACCAAAGGGATGTTGTTCGGAGATGGAGGAGATACAGAGAGACAGGAAGTGTCAATGACACGCCTCGCTTAGGCCGCCCGAGGGCTACTGTGGACGACCGCTACCTATGCATTTTGGCTCGGAGGAACCCTGACAGTAACGCCACCATCCCGGCCGCTGTGGTTCTAGGCGCTTCAGTCGGGAACCGCGCTTCTGCTACGGTTGCAGGTTCGAATCCTGCCTCGGGCATGGATATGTGTGATGTTCTTAGGTTAGTTAGGTTTAAATAGTTCTAAGTCTAGCGGACTGATGACTTCAGATGTTAAGTCCCATAGTGCTCAGAGCCGTTTTTGAACGCCATCGTGTTGAATAATGCTTTTCGTACAGACACAGGACGTCGTGTTACCAACCAAATTGTGCGCAATAGGTTGCATGAGGCGCAATTTCACTCCCGACGTCTGTGGCGAGGTCCATCTTGCAACCACGACACTATGTAGCGCGGTAGAGATGGGCCCAACAACATGCCGAATGGACCGCTCAGAATTGGCATCACTTCTGTTCACCGATGAGTGTCGTATGTGGCTTCAACCAGACAGTCGTCGAAGACTTGTTTGGACGCAACCCGGTCAGCTGATGGCCTTAGACACACTGTCCACCGAGTGCACCAAGGTGGAGGTTCCCTGCTGTTTTGGAATGGCATTACGCGGGGCTAACGTACGCCGCTGGTGGTCATGGAAGGCGTCGTAACGGCGGTACGGTATGTGAAAGCCATCCTCCGACCGATAGGGCAACCGTATCAGCAGCATAATGGCAAGGCATTCGTCACCATGGACGATAATTCGTACACCCACCGTGCACATCCTGTGATGACTTCCCTCATCGATGGAGTGTCCAGCATGTTCACCAGACATGAACCCTATCGAACATGCCTGCGATAGCCGACTGGGGTGGCCGAGCGGTTCTAGGGGCTACAGTCTTGAACCGCGCGATCGCTACTGTCGCAGGTTCGTATCCTGCCTCGGGCATAGAAGTGTGTGATGTCCTTAGGTTAATTAGGTTTAAGTAGTTCTAAGTTCTAAGAGACTGTTGACCTCAGAAGTGAAGTCCCATAGTACTCAGAGCCATTTGCTCAGAGCCATTTGGACCATGCCTGCGATAGATTGAAAAGAGCTGTTTACGGACGACGTGACCCATCAACCACTCTGAGGGATCTACGCCGAATCGCTGTTGAGGAGTGGGACAATCTGAACCCACAGTGCCTTGATGAACTTGTCGGTTGTATGCCTCGACGAGTACAGGCATGCACCAATGCAAGAGATCGTAGTAGTGTGTATTAGAGGTACCGGCGTGTACAGCAATCTGGACCGCCACCTCTGAAGTTCTCGCTGTATGATGATACAACATACAAAGTGTGTTTTTCATGAGAAATAAAAAGGACGGAAATGATGTTTATGTTGATCTCTATTCCGATTTTCTTTACTGGTTGCGTAACTCTCGGAACCGAGGTGATGCATAACTTTTTTTGGTGTGTGTGTATATAAAGACTGTGGACGTACCCGTGGTCTAGGGGTAGCGTCTTTGACTCATAATCGTCTTCGGTCCCGGGTTCCATCCCCGCCACTGCCTACATTTTGATAAATAATCACCATTGGCGGCCGAAGACTTCCGGCATAAGAAGTCAGCCTCATTCTGCCAACGGCCTTGTCAAAGATGGCGGAGGAGCGGATATGGGTTCAGGGCACTCTCTTGTCCTAGGGTGGGAAATTGCCCCTAAAGGCGGAAGAATCAGCAATGATCAACGACATGAGAATGCAGAAGGCAATGGAAACCATTGCATTAAAGACACGTAACGTATATCCACAGGACATGTGGCCTGTAGTTGAAGAAGTGTCATGATGATCTCTCCATTGGCAAAAGATTCCGGAATAGTCCCCCATTCGGAACTCCGGGAGGGGACTGCCAAAGGGGAGGTTACCATGAGAAAAAGATTAAATAATCAACGAAAGGATTATGTTCTACGAGTAGGGGCGTGGAATGTCAGAAGCTTGAACGTGGTAGGGAAACTAGAAAATCTGAAAAGGGAAATGTAAAGGCTCAATCTAGATATAATAGGGGTAAGTGAAGTGAAGTGGAAGGAAGACAAGGATTTCTGGTCAGATGAGTATCGGGTAATATCAACAGCAGCAGAAAATGGTAGAACAGGTGTAGGATTCGTTATGAATAGGAAGGTAGGACAGAGGGTGTGTTACTGTGAACAGTTCAGTGACCGGGTTGTTCTAATCAGAATCGACAGCAGACCAACACCGACAACGATAGTTCAGGTATACATGCCGACGTCGTAAACTGAAGATGAACAGATAGAGAAAGTTTATGCGGATATTGAAAGGGTAATGCAGTATGTAAAGGGGGACGAAAATCTAATAGTCATGGGCGACTGGAATGCAGTTGTAGGGGATGCAGTAGAAGAAAACGTTACAGGAGAATATGGGCTTGGGACAAGGAATGAAAGAGGAGAAAGACTAATTGAGTTCAGTAACACGTTTCAGCCAGTAATAGCGAATACCCTGTTCAAGAATCACAAGAGGAGGAGGTATACTTGGAAAAGGCCGGGAGATACGGGAAGATTTCAATTAGATTACATCATGGTCAGACAGAGATTCCGAAATCAGATACTGGATCGTAAGGCGACCCAGGAGCAGATATAGACTCAGATCACAATACAGTAGTGATGAAGAGTAGGCTGCAGTTCAAGACATTAGTCAGGAAGAATCAATACGCAAAGAAGTGGGATACGGAAGTTATAATGAATGACGAGATACGTTTGAAGTTCTCTAACGCTATAGATACAGCAATAAGGAATAGCGCAGTAGGCACTACAGTTGAAGACGAAATGCCTGCATGAAAAATGTGAAGACATCGAAAAAGATATGATTGTCGAAAGATCAGACTCAGCATACAGCAAAGTCAAAACAACCTTTGGTGACATTAAAAGCAACGGTGGTAACATTAAGAGTGCAACGGGAATTCCACTGTTAAATGCAGAGGAGGGAGCGGTTAGGTGGAAAGAATACATTGAAAGCCTCTATGGGAGTGAAGATGTGTCTGATGTGATAGTAGAAGAAACAGCAGTTGATTTAGAAGAGATAGGGAATCCAGTATTAGAATCGGAATTTAAAAGAGCTTTGGAGGACTTACTGTCAAATAAGGCAGATGGGATAGATAACATTCCATCAGAATTTCTAAAATCATTAGGGGAGGTGGCAACAAAACGACTATTCACGTTGGTGTGTAGAATATATGAGTCTGGCGACATACCATCTGACTTTCGGAAAAGCATCATCCACACACTTCCGATGACGGCAAGAGCTGACAAGTGCGAGAATTATCGCACAATCAGCTTAACAGCTCATGCATCGAAGCTGCTTACAAGAATAATATACAGAAGAATGGAAAAGAAAATTGAGAATGCGCTAGGTGACGATCAGTTTGGCTTTAGGAAAAGTAAAGGCACGAGAGAGGCAATTCAGACGTTACGGCTAATAATGGAAGCAAGGCTAAAGAAAAATCAAGACACGTTCATAGGATTTGTCGACCTGGAAAAAGCGTTCGACAATATAAAATGGTGAAAGCTGTTCGAGATTCTGAAAAAGTAGGGGTAAGCTATAGGGAGAGACGGGTCATATACAATATGTACAACAACCAAGAGGGAATAATAAGAGTGGACGATCAAGAACGAAGTGCTCGTATTAAGAAGGGTGTAAGACAAGGCTTGAGCCTTTCGCCCCTACTCTTCAATCTGTACATCGAGGAAGCAATGGTGGAAATAAAAGAAAGGTTCAGGAGTGGAATTAAAATACAAGGTGAAAGGATATCAATGATACGATTCGCTGATGACATTGCTATCCTGAATGAAAGTGAAGAAGAATTAAATCATCTGCTGAACGGAATGAACAGTCTAATGAGTACACAGCATGGTTTGATAGTAAATCGGAGAAAGACGAAGGTAATGTGAAGTAGTAGAAATGAGAACAGCGAGAAACTTAACATCAGGATTGATGGTCACGAAGTCAATGAAGTTAAGGAATTCTGCTACCTAGGCAGTAAAATAACCAATGACGGACGGAGCAAGTAGGACATCAAAAGCAGACTCGCTATGGCAAAAGAGCCATTTCTGGCCAAGAGAAGTCTACTAATATCAAATACCGGCCTTAATTTGAGGAAGAAATTTCTGAGGATGTACGTCTGGAGTACATCATTCTATGGTAGTGAAACATGGACTGTGGGAAAACCGGAACAGAAGAGAATCGAAGCATTTGAGATGTGGTGCTATAGACGAATGTTGAAAATTAGGTTGACTGATAAGGTAAGGAATGAGGAGGTTCTACGCAGAATCGGACAGGAAAGGAATATGTGGAAAACACAGATAAGGAGAAGGGACAGGATGATAGGACATCTGCTAAGTCATGAGGGAATGACTTCCATGGCACTAGAGGGAACTGTAGAGGGCAAAAACTGTAGAGGAAGACAGAGATTGGAATACGTCAAGCAAATAATTGAGGACGTAGGTTGCAAGTGCTACTCTGAGATGAAGAGGTTATCACAGGAAAGGGATTCGTGGCGGGCCGCATCAAACCAGTCAGTAGACTGATGACCTAAAAAAAAAATACAAAGACAATTCGCTGTTTAACAATGTTACCAATAGCCTCTCACAGTACTTGACTGGTCTACATTACGTTTTTACAGGATTCTTTAATGAATATCCGGACGAACATAGATACACAATTTAAAATGGATGTAATAGAAATTTACCTAAATGTAATGTAGAGCGGAGAAGGATTGTTACCAAGATGAGCTAGCAGTAATTCATTCATACGTTCGAGTCGGGTAGATACATTTTTAAAATGAATATGAGTTGAACCGACGGCGAGAAAGAAAATGGTGCTCTTTCGTTGTGGAAATGCGCTGTTTCGTTTTTTTTTTTGTTTCTTTTTTTGTTATTTCTTTGCAGGTAGTTTCATATAACAAGGCATGTAAACCATTAGAGAAATTGTTTCTCCCAAATATGTTCTTTCTCCTCATACACATGGTGTTGCCGTAAGAGCGTGCAAAAATGTAACAGGACAGAGAATGCTCGGCTGAACAATTTGAGACAGGGAACCTGGGGTCGGAGAAGCCAGCTTAAAAGAGATAACAGGAATAAAAACACGGTACTGTGTACTTTTTTATTTACATTAGTTACAGTTAAGTGCAAATATCTTACTAAATGTTATGAAACTTACGGCAATCAACCTAATTGTAAGTATGACATAGGTGAACATGGTTCTGACGCACTCTGACAAAAATCTCTTGTGTGTTTCGATCACATTACAGGCATCCGTATCCACTTTAGGGGAAGATGAATTTATGGTTTATCGGCTTATGATTAAAACACTACTACGAAATGTGCGAGACTTTGTAATCCCACTCATTCTCAGATTAAAACAATGCGAAATATTGAAGAAGTTTCTCTCATAGCACTTATACCAATGTTGGCCAACCGGTTTACTCATTCGTTATAAGCGACTGTAAGTACCAGTCAAGATTTCGTTTGCCATAACAGTAAATAAGGTTCAAGATCAGAAAGAGGGGTAAGAGGTCAGAGAGAGCGGGTGAGGAGATTTGTAGAGAAAGAGAGGGGGCGGTCATGTATAGAGAGAGGGATTGGAGGAGGAGGGGGAGACTGTAAGTACCAGTCAAGATTTCGTTTGCCATAACAGTAAATAAGGTTCAAGATCAGAAAGAGGGGTAAGAGGTCAGAGAGAGCGGGTGAGGAGATTTGTAGAGAAAGAGAGGGGGCGGTCATGTATAGAGAGAGGGATTGGAGGAGGAGGGGGAGACGGACAAATAGACTGAGAAGGACAAGGTGGGCGGAGAGAGGGGTGGAAAAATAATTTAGGATTATATTCAGTTCCAATACACATCTAGCAATTGCGAAACATTACCGGGTTCTCTGTTTTTATACTGGGTGATGGGTCACACAGCGTTTCTCCCTTCAAAAATCGCGGTTGAATGTTTGTCGCTTATGAGAGGGTAGTGCCACGACTCATGTGGGAAGTAGCAGAAACTGTTAGCATGACAGGATGGAGGACTTTCGACACTGTGGCCTATTTTTCTATAACATTACTGCTAGCGTTAATCAGCATACCACAACTGTCGTGCGAACAGAAAATCGATGGACTGAGGAAAGCCATAATCAGTGACTTGCGGGTTCGCAATGGCGCCACAGAGTAGCACCCGAGAGAACAGAGACATTGCCCCCTATGCTGTACGACATGGAACAGCGATGTTTGCAGCAAAGGCAAGTATTTATACTGACGTCTAGAGTAAGAAGGAAGTCAGCACGGTGAGCGGACGTAGCGGCTTCTATTGACGCGTCATAGAGAAGGAGAAGTGAGCCGGCAGGGTTTACCACAAAGAGTGGAGGGTTCCAGTTTTGCGTACTGCATCCTCTAACATTATGAGGTTTGTGACAAGCGTTTAATAGATTTATTGTTATCTGTTACACTTGTAATTGAGCTTTGCAGCAACATCTCGTTGCAACGATGGTTCTTTGAGTTGTGCATCTATAAAAAAGATGGCATCTAGCTGGAAAACCATTACAGTAAATACCTGTCGCAATTCGAGAGAGTACCAAAGCTTGATCATTGCACATAAATATCAACCTGTAGATAATCTTGTACTTCTTCTTCTCTTTAGGGACTCGGCAAAATCGCGTTACTGTAGCATTGTTTTATATGAACGCGCGGTGTCCGTTCTTTCGAACATGTCCGACAGAACAGACTCTACGCTTCCATATTGTTGATACGCCTAACCGGGAAATGGAATCCATCTTCTTCTGTGCCGATGCACAAATATGTCCGACCTCCGGCTGGACTCTCAAGAGTAGCGAACAGTGAATTAAGGGAAAGGGACCGGGGATAGGTGGCGCTCGGGATTGTGGATAGGCAGTGAGGCGAACCAATATAGTCCGGGCAGTTGCGATAACGTTCTGTCGCAGATCGCGAAGTGGTTAATGCACCTGACGAGTGAGCAGGAGATCTAGGGTTCGAATCCCGGTCAAGTACACATTTTGGCTCTTCGCCACTGATTCCGCTTATGTCCCGCTGTAACTGCCAGCCGTGTTTGTCGAGATCCTATCTCTCCTTCGCTGGCTCTTATAACGTCTAGCCTTTAAGAGAGTCTCTCACTCTGTAGGTGTTCTTTCCAACTCCACAGTCTAAAACTTTGTCATTTACACTAAAATCTTTTCTTTCTCTAATATCTCGATACCTTAGTCTTTTTTTTATAATATGCAACCTTTCACTCTGCTCAGGCATTTCATTTCTTGTACATGAATACGGCTGTCTTGGCATTTGGTAGTCATCGACCTACCGCTGGCATGAAGCAGTCCGGCGACTGCTGCAGTTTTGCACAATTTAATCTCAGTATCTTTCCTAGCTTTTTTTGTAGTGTTTCTACCTCTACTTCTACATGGATGCCCCGCAAGCCAGCAAACGGTGCGTGGCGGAGGGTATACTATACCACCACTACTCACTTCTCTTCATCTTCCACTGGCAAATAGAGCGAGAGAAAAACGACTGTCAATGTACCACTGTACGGGCCTTAATCTATCGTATCTTCGTAGTCCTTACGCGCAATTTACCGATCGCCTTCCCTATCACAGTTTTCACATGCTCGTTCCATCTCATACCGCTTTGCAACGTTCCGCCCAGGTATTTAAACGACTTGGCTGTGTGAAGCAGGATCTAGTGATACTGCATCCGAACATTACAGGTTTGTTCTTCCTATTCATCTGCATTAACTTACATTTTTCCACATTTAGGGCTAGCTGCCATTTGTAACACCAACTGGAAATTTTGTATAAGCCGTCTTGTATCTTACTACAGTCACTCAACTTCTATACCTTACCATACACCTTGGCATCATCAGCAGACAACCTCATATTGCTGCCCACACTGTCCACCAACTCGTTTATGCATATAGAGAACAGCGGTCTTATCACACTTCCCGTGGGCACTCCTCAGGATATCCTCTCCTTAACACTCGCCGTCGAGGGAATCATGCTGGGTTCTATTGTTTAAGAAATATTTGAGCCACTCACATGCCTGTGAACTTATTCCATATGCTCGTACCTTCCTTCACAGCCTGCAATGGAGCACCGTGTGAAATGTTTTCCGTAAATCTAGAAATAAGGACTCTACCTGTTGCCCTTCATCCATAGTTTACAGTATATCATATGAGAAAAGGCAAGCTGAGTTTCGTACAAGCGATGCTTTCTAAAACTACGCTGATTAGCTTTTCATTCTCAAGATAATTTGTTATATTCGAAGTGAGAATATAATCAATTATTCTGCAGCAAACAAAAGTTACGAATATTGGTTTGTAATTTTGCGGGTCCGTTCTTTTACCCTTCTTGTATAATGGAGTCACTTGCACATTTTTCCAGTCGCTAGTTAAGGAGTCAAAGTCGTAAAGCACTCTTTATAAAATCGAACTTGGATTCCATCCGGACCTAATAATTTATTTACTTTCAAATCTTTCAGTTATTTCTCTACGCCGGGGAAGCTTATTGCTGTCTCGTCCACATGGGAGTGTGTTCGAAGGTCAAATGACGGTATGTTTGCACGTTTCACCTGTGTGAACGATTTCTTGAACGTGAAATTTAAAACTTCGGATTCCTTTTTGCCTTCGTCAGCTGCCACACCGGACTGGTCAACAAGGGTTTCTGTTTATTGTTCCACATACCTGAGTGAATTTACCAGCAGAAAAGAGGACCGCCCGTAACAGATTGCATGCAGATTTGTGGTGTATGCTGTGAAAGATAAGAACTGAAAGCAACAGATGTTTGAGCACTAGATACATGAGCCTTAAAAAAAATGCAATTTTGGCACGCGTCGGTCTAGAAATGAGCCTTTATATTATGGTGGTGTGTCGGCAGCGGCTGGCGAAGTGGGTATGAAAAGGAAACGGAAAGGAAAATGTGGAACTGTAAATAAATTTCCAGATATACTTATTTCGTCCACGAAGACTTTCACAAAACTTTCCAAAAAAGGATTGTAATTCAAGGATACAGACTTCCGTTACTCGTGGTTTACTGCCAAACTGTCTGACGCCAGACAAACTTTTATGAATGTAACCCACGTTTGCTTTTCTATAGAAAATTGTAATTGTAAAAATGTGTATTTAAAAAAGTGCAAGAAGGCAAGAAAATTATTGCTTCCCCTGATTTTACGACGAATAACACCCCAGCACGTTTCAGCTTGTCTGCAATGAATGTAAAGTAAAATTTTAAAATAAAGAAAATAAAAAGCTTCTGCATGGATAAGTGATTCCACGATCCTTTGATTTCTTTTCTATACTACTTCCAGTGCTCCATGCGCTAACATAAATCACACTTGTCTCGCACGACCCGTGCCAAAAATGTAGACACCTACGGCCGCCATTTCAGTCACTTTCACTTCTTATCAATCGTGCAAACATAAATTTCGACGGAATCAGTGAGGACGGGTAGACACGGCACTCTGGTAAGCTTAATTCCCTTATCTTTGCTAGGTAACTGAAGTTGTTTACTTGTAATAAAATCTTCTGATCTGTCGCTCTTATTGTTGCTGTGTGTTCTCTCCCTATGTTCTTTTTTTTCTGTTCAGCTCCATGTGAATTTTCGGCTTATTTGTTCAAGTAAGTGAATTCCTCTGAAGTTCCTCATCTGTATGTTGTAGGGTCACTATATCGTGAACATGCGGTAAATTATAGTAAAGAGCTGTCATGACGGAATTTTTGAAATTCAGTTTTTCGTATACGCATTATTTCATGTACATAAATGTTGAACAAAGTTGGCGAGACACAGCAGCTTTGTAGCACTTCTTTGTTATCTAGTCTCTCACTAGTCATTTTTCCGTAGAGATCTAAAGAGATAGCTGGGTCCACATACCAACTTTTTATCGTATTTATTAAATGTTACGGATATCCGTGATTCGTCATTATCTTCTAAAAATTATGCCCTCTAATATAATCGAAACCTTTTATAAAATCAAGAAAAGCAATTGGTATTCATTAGTAGATTCTCTGCATTTTACTATTATCTGCTATGAAACCAAAACTCTATCTATCAAGGAGAATCGTTTCCTAAAATCTATACCAATAACTATCACAGTTTTTCTGTTTGCATCTGAAAACTAATCTCAGGAACCACCGTAGGAATTTTGAAAGGGTTTTAACTAACAGAGGACGAATTTACGAGAGAGAAATTTGTTTAAATGATTTCTGAATATTTCGTACAAAGCATTTTCACCCATGGCCGCTTTCAGACTGTATCTGAAGACTAATCTAAGACCCTATTGTAGGAATTTTGATACTTTTTTTTCAGTAATACTCAGACTGATTCGCCAGAAAAGACGGTGTGGATGATTTATTATCGTTTTACCACACGAAACAATGGGGGTCTATCAGTATATATAAGATATCAGTCCTCCAACTGATCTGATGCAGCCCACGAATGCCGGCCGGTGTGGCCGAGCGGTTCTAGGCGCTTAAATCTGGAATCGCGCAACCGATACGGTCACAGGTTCGAATCCTGCCTCGGGCATGGGTGTGTGTGATGTCCTTAGGTTAGTTAGGTTTAAGTAGTTCTAAGTTCTAGGGGACTGATGACCTCAGATGTTAAGTCCCATAGTGCTCAGAGCCATTTTGAATCCGCCATGAATTCCTCTCATGCGTCAACCTGTTCATCTCAGAGTAGCATTGCAAACTTAGACCTCAATTATTTCCTGGATGTAACCCACTCTCTACCTTCTTTTACAGTTTTCACCCTATACAGCTCCCTCTAAAACGATGGAAGCTTAACAGATGTCCCATTATACTTTCCATTCTTCTTGTCTGTGTTTTTCTTATGTTCTTTTCCTCGCCGATTCTACGGAGAAACTTCTCATTCCTATCTTATCATTCCTCCTAATTTTAACGTTGTACTGTTAACACGACATCTCAAACGCTTCTATGCTCCCCTGTATCGGTTTTACCACATGTCTCACTAGCATACAATGCTATGCTCCAAACGCACATTCTCAGAAATTTCTTCCTCAAATTCAGATCTTTCTTTGATACTAGTGGACCTCTTGTCCAAGAATGGCGCTTTCGCCTGAGCTAGATAGAAAGCTATCTTCTCCTACTTCCGACTGTCATTAGTTATTTTGTAGCCTAGGTAGCAGAACTCCTTAACCTCAACTACTTTGTGACCATCAGTCACTATGTTGTTTCTCTCTGCTTTCGTCTTTCTTCGATTTACTCTCACTCCATATTCTCATTAGATATTCTTTCCATTCAACGGATCCAGTAATTCTTCTCCACTTTCTCTGGGAATAGCATGAACGAATAATATAGTTGATGCCGTTTGACCTTTGTTTTTATCCCGAGTCTGGAACCATTCTTTTATTTCCTTGACTGCTTTTTCGACGTACTGTAGGGGCGAAAGAGTACATTTCTGTCTTACCCCTCTTTAATCTGTGCACTGCGATCTTGCCATCCCACTGTTTCCTCCCAGCTCTTGTACATATGTTAGCCTATTTTCCTATAGCTTACCTCTATTTTTCCTCCTGAATTCGAAAATCTTAGACCATTTGACATTGCCGAAGGCTAAGAACGTGTCTTGATTTTGTTTAGTCTTGCTTCCATTATCAACCTCAACGTCAGAATTGCCTCTCTGATTCCTTTACCTTTTCTAAAGGCAAACTGATCGTCATCTAACAGATCCTTAATTGTCGGGTCTCTAGTAAGCTGTAAAGGATGTGACGGGTATAAGAGCTCATATTCGTATGTGTGGTACCTCAGTATGCACATACATCAGAGTGTTGGTTGTTTTTTCTTTGTGTAGAACAGTCCTCCCACACACTTTACGATCTGAAGTTTTCTGGATGGCCGTAAGTGTTCCACTGCACTACTCCTAAAAAC
The DNA here is from genome assembly GCF_023897955.1 of Schistocerca gregaria. NCBI lineage: Eukaryota > Metazoa > Arthropoda > Insecta > Orthoptera > Acrididae > Schistocerca > Schistocerca gregaria. The sequence goes on along the minus strand of NC_064923.1, from coordinate 179,849,519 downwards.
GTATGAAGTAACAGCAATGAACCCACGTGCCCACGCTTCAACATCTGACCTGCTTCCCAGCGGAAAATAAGCGTTAATGGCTTCCCCTTGCCACGTGTTCTTGGAGGCAGTAACCAACCAAAAAATTTCAATTCCCAATAGCTGTAATACGCAATGCTGTTCAGTACACCGTCCTCGCTGAGCAATAGAAATAACGATACTTACACCCGTTACACCATGTATTTTTCCACTTTTAGAACTTAGTTCCGACACACTTAACGGGCCGCAAGAAGCACGTACCGGACGCTCTCGGAGATTACGTCACGGACGAGCAGCCGGAGCGTGGTGCTTCACCGCGCGTCAATTAATGATCTGCGGCTCGCCTCGTAAAAGGCTTCTGCGGGGCCGGCCGGTTTATTTATTGGCCATCAATAAGAGAGCAGGCGAGAGGCCTTTTTACAGCTTGTCGCCTCGTCTCGCCTCGGGCTCTACCGGCCGTATTTCGAGCGGCTCATCAGCGCCGTGCTCACGGGCGCACCCTGCAGTAACCGCCGGACGGGGCCGCCGACGTCGCCTCGCTGGCTCTGGAAACTACCTGCAACCAGCTGCCAGGCGCTCACCCCACGCAGAGCCGACAACAACCATTCGGTAAACGCGTGACCGCATTTGTCTTCATGAAACCAATCTTATCTACCCCAACTACACTGGCCTGCAATACTTAAGTTCGAAAATAACTTTTTCATATACACTGAAAAGCCAAAGAAATGGTACAGCTGCTTAATATCGTGTAGGGCCACCGCGAGCACGCAGAAGCCCAGCAACACGAAGTGGCATGGACTCGAGTAATGTCTGAAGTAGTGCTGGAGGGAACTGACACCATAAACACACCATGTTCAAAATGTGTGAGAAATGTTATGGAACTTAACTGCTAAGGTCATCAGTCCCTAAGCTTACACACTACTTCACCTAAATTAACCTAAGGACAAACACACACACCCATGCCGAGGGAGGACTCGAACCTCCGCCGTTACCAGCGTCACAGTCCATGAGTGCAGCGCCTTAGACCGTGAACACACCATGGATCATGCAGGGCTGGCCATAAATCCGTAAGGGTACGAGGTGGTAGAGATCTCTTCCGTACAGCACGTTGCAATACATCCCAGTCATCTACATCTACATATATACTCCGCTAGCCACCAAGCGGTGTGTAGCGGAGAGCACAATTCGCGTCAAATTCATATTTTCCCTCTTCTGTTCCACTCGCGGATCTCGCGAGGGAAAAACGACTGTCTGAACGCCTCAGTACGAGCTCTTATTTCCCTTATCTTTGAATGGTGATCACTGCGCGATTTGAAAGTTGTTGGTAATAATATATGCTCTGCATTCTCGTTGAAGATCAGATTTAGGAATTTAGTGAGCAGCCGCTTCTGTTCAGCGCGCCGTCTATCTGCACGTGTGTCCCACTTCAAACTTTCTACGAGATTTGTAACGCTCTCGTGATGGCTAAATGTACCAGTCACGAATCTTGCCGCTCTTCTTTGGACCTTCTCAATCTCTTGAATCAGACCCCACAGGTAAGGGTCCCCTACAGACGAAAAATACTGTAAGACTGGACGAACTAACGTATTGTAAGCAATTTCCTTTGTTGAAGGACTGAATCGCTTCAGGATTCTACCAATAAACCGCAATCTAGAGGTCGCCCTACCCGTTACTTGTGTAATCTGATCGTTCCATTTGAGATCATTTCGAATAGTCACACCCAGATACTTGGCGGACGTTACCTCTTTCAAAGGCTGGTCATTTATTTTGTACCCGTACATTAATGGGGATTTTCGTGCTTGTTATACGCAGTAGGTAACACTTACTAATATGGAGAGATAAACAATAATGTTCATGTCTGGGGAGTTTGGTGGTCAGCGGAAGTGCTTAATCTCAGCAGAATGTTCCTGGAGCCACACTGTAGCCATTCTGGACGTGTGCGGTGTCACATTGCTCTGCTGGAATTGTCCAAGACCGTCGGAATGCACAATGGAGAACAATGGATACGGGTGATCAGACAGGATGCTTGCGTACGTGTCAACTGTCACAGTCGTACCTTAACATAACAGGGGTCCCACATGATTGCAACTGCAAACACCCCACACCATTACAGAGCCTCCGCCAGCTTGAACAGTCCCCTGCTGACACGCAGGGACCATGAATTCATGAGCTTGTTTCCATACCCGTATACGTCCATCCTCTCGATACAATTTGAAACGAGACTCGTCCGAAGAGGCAACATGTTTCCGTTCATCAACAGTCCAATGTCGGTGTTGACTTAGAACTACTTAAATCTAACTAACCTAAGGACATCACACACATCCATGCCCGAGGCAGGATTCGAACCTGCGACCGTAGCGGTCGCACGGTTCCAGACTGTAGCTCCTAGAACCACTCGGCCACATCAGCCGGCGCGAGATAATGTCCCGTCATTGAATTTCTCACTGCAGAGAACGAAACTGTGGAGAATATTTACAAACGCTTGTGCAAAAACCTATCGAGCATCTGCTGTCGACAGAAGTAGCGCTGGGCAAGGAGGGTGAGATCATCAGAAGGCGATACGGCGGAGCTGCATGATTTGCAGCTGATGAGGATACCATCCACGACTGTCCGACCTAGCATTTTGCAGCCCCCTCGGACTTCTACATGTTTGGGCCATTAAAGGATGCCATTCGTGGAATACATTTTGCCGACGATGAGGTGATCCTCACAGTGAAGCACTGAACAAGTAGTGGTACCGACAGGCCATACACGCCCTTGTTTCGCGCTGCAATAAGACCAGAGGGAGGGAAATCACGTGGAAAAATAGGGTGTGTAGATTCAACAGTATTCTTTCGTGTGTGTAATGCTCATTATGTTCAATACAGAACTGTTGAAAAAACCGCCGGCCGGAGTGGCCATGCGGTTCTGGGCGCTAGAGCATGGAGCCGGGCGACCGCTACGGTCGCAGGTTCAAATCCTGCCTCTGGCATGGATGTGTGTGATGTCCTTAGTTTAGTTAGGTTTAATTAGTTCTAAGTTCTAGGCGACTGATGACCTCAGACGTTAAGTCGCATAGTGCTCAGAGCCATTTGAACCATTTTTTTTTTTTGTTGAAAAAACTAATGTGGTTCATTACTTTCTGGGCAACCCTCGTAACATGAGCACTGATTTTCCGTCAAAAAACAAAAGCAAATTTCAACTACGGCATAAAATTAGTAAGAGTGAAAGTTAATTACTGTGTCCGGGAATATACCAAATACAATGTCAACGTTACAAAATGAGATATGTTTGACAAACTGGAAGTTTTGCATCCCCATTTAAGAAACATACATACTTTTAGCATCCCCACAACCAGATGCAGTGCTAGATGCCGATGAGGTGGCGTGGTTACCGCTGTGTAATAATGCAGGGCGCTGTCACGAAGGGCACTCTCGAGCAGCCTAATGGGCGAAGCCACTGACCCAGGTGTTTACCTGCCGGCAGCAAATGGCCTGCTGCGCTGTTCTTACGTAGACATCAACTACATCGGACTTGGCCTTCGCCTCAAACCGTGCTGTATTTTCCCTGTGCTTAGCTTATAAAGACGCCTACAATAGTTGCGTTGTGGTTGCGCCGTATTCGCAACTACGTGGCGGTCGGACTCTGTGATCCCCCCTGTCGACTCGCATGCCGAGTTCCGTTCCCTCCTCTCGGGTTAAGATCCCCGGAATTGTAACCGAGCAACCGTTGGCTGGTATAGTAATATTTTGTGCCGACGGTCACTGTACACGGCTCAAATACAAAAATATTCCTATAACAACACATTTGTCAACTGCTAAACATGCAGTCGAAAATATTCAAGATAAAGCCCGGACGTGTTGCATTAAGTTGAAAAGAGGCATCTACTTAACTTGTTGAAAGAATTATGAGGCACTGCACCAACGGAGCGCAAAAAATACCAATATGCTCCTCTTTTAAAAGAAACTGACAGAAAACTGAGGTACCAGCTGGAATACCTTCCTCAGCACTTTTAAAAGCTTTCCCGGTAGTTTTCTCATGCTATCATGTTCACACTGTTTTTAACACGCAACTCGTCTCTCACTTCCACAAGCTCCTTTAACTGTAACTCTAGTTCACTCGTATCTATCCACTCCCATAATTCTAGCTTGCTCACTGTGGTGATCTCTTTATATTTCTCTGTTATTGTCCCCTGTCTAAGAGCCACAGTCTCCTTTGTACTGTCCTATTTCTACTGCCTCTTCTCGCTGTCTCTGTCTCCCTCTTTGTCTCTCTTGCTGCTGCTATCTGTTTCATTCCTTCTCATTGCTGCTGTCTCTTCTCGCTGTCACTATCTCTCCCATCCTCGTTGGCATTATCATAGACTCTGATTATCACTGGCTATGACCCATTTCCACTTTACTTTCTCTTTCTATTTTCTTCTTTCCCAGATGCACTTACTATCGTCTGCTATGGGAGTCAGCACCCACAGACAAGGAGGGAGAGTAATTGCGTTGGCCGGTGGCTGGAACCCAAAATCATCTGCAAAAAACAGTTTTTAATTAGAGAAAGTGGTTCTAGTGGCTCTGAGCATTATGGGACTTAACATCTGAGGTCAGCAGTCCCCTAGAACGTAGGACTACTTAAACCTAACTAACCTAAGGACATCACACACATACATGCCCGAGGCAGGATTCGAACCTGCGACCGTAGCGGTCGCGCGGTTCCAGGCTAAAGCGCCTAGAACCGCTCGGCCACTCCGGCCGGCTTTTAATTAGAAGGACACTTTATTTCTAAATATAAAATAAACTTATCTTTATGAAGTTCGTGCCTGTGCCCCTTATTTTCAAGTACTTCGGTCAGTAATACTACACTCAGAACGCAAGGTAGGTAAAGTCTTCCTATAACTTAGTGTCTGACGTTCTCGAAAACTGCAAGCGAACTGGGGCCGACCAGCAATGGACGGCTGGTTAAATCAGGGTTGACAGGGGGCACTGAACTCTGTGTTCCTGGAGGTGTGGCACTGCCTGCTCTTTCCATTGGCATGCGAGTCGGCGCCTTTTGATGCCGTTTCGCGGCCTGCACTGGTCGGTGTGCATGACTGCAGGGGTACCACCTCCTTCATACTTTTCCTAGCACTGCTCTGTCACTCCCATGAAGCGAGGTGCAGTGGCGGTGCCAAAGTGACACCACCTCTTGACTATCGGAGGGAATATAAGAACTAGTGGGCTGAGGTACGAGGACTGCAGCTATGGCAGTGGCGTCAGCAGCCTAATTTCCTATCAGATCGACAGGAACAGGAATAAACATAAACAGCACAGTGGATCCTTCAAGAACGAGCAAGTGATAGTTTCCTTGGACCCGTCGTACTAAGGGATGGGCACTGTACAACGCTGAGAAAGTCTGAGTTGATGACAACTGAAAAGCCTGTGTCGCCGCATGTACTCTGTGGCCTCATGTAGGGCAAAGAGCTGTGTTGTAAATACTGAGCAGTATGCCGGAAGTCGATACCGAAAAACTCCGGCGCCAATGAAGGAGAAGCACCTGACACCACAGTCAGTCCGAGAGCCATCAGTGTACAAAAGGGTACAGTCGCGAAGTTCCGTGCGAAGGTCGTGAAACTGAAGGCTATACAGCGAGGTTAGGAAGCGAACGAAGGCCAAGCTGAACACTGGCCGCCTCATGAAGCCAAAGTGCTAAAGGGTTCACACCCACCGGGAAAGTTGTAGGGAGCGAGAAGTTAAGCTGCCGGAGAAAGAGCTGAAAGCTAGCTCCAGCATGTAACAGATAACATGCCCCATACTGGTAGTCAAAGGTGTCATTGATGAAGGAGGCACAGGACCTGTGGCCACGCATGGCAGACAAACGGAATCCATACCGGCTGAGGAGAATGTCACGGCGGTAGGACAGTGGTAGTTCAGCAGCTTTTGCATACAGACTCTAAATCACACTAGTGTGAAAGGGCCAGAGGCTAAACGGATGTCACGATTGTGAGTAGTATTGAGACAGCATAAGAGAAATGGGCGTGCGGATGCATAAACAAAGCACCCATAGTCTAGTTTCGAACGGACAAGAGACCAGGACAAATGTAGGAGGGTGGTTCGATCTGCAGCACAGGCTGCCGGGTAACACACGTGGGAGGACCAAGAGAGTTTCTTTTCGATCATGAGCCCTAGGAATTTCAACGAATCGAAGAGCAACAGGCACAAGATGTAAAGATGGTGGAAGAAACCAAATGCCGCCAAAAATTCATTCAAAGTGTTTTGTTAGTGGAAAAACTAAAGCCATTATCGATGCTCTATGAGTAAAGACGACCAAGACTTCACTTCATACGCCGCTCAAAAGTGGCAGGCCCCTGGAGTACTGCAATAGGTGGGGAAATCGTCAACAAAAAGGGAGTCGGAGATGCCCAGAGGGAGACACATCATTATAGGGTTAATGGCGATAGCAAAGAAGATAAAGCTCAGGACGGAACGGTCAGACACATCATTTCCTAGGGAAAGGTGTCGGACAAGGTAGAACCCACACAGACCTTGAAAAACCAGTCTGTTAAAAATTGCTCAAGGGAATGGGGCACATGGCCACATAAGCTCCACGTGTAGAGAGTTCGGAGGATACCATCAGGTGTAGTAGGCTTTCTCCAAATCGAAAAACATGGCCACAATCTGTAATTTCTGCAGAAAACATTTCATGACCTGGGTGGACAAAGTGACGAGATTGTCAACTGCAGAAGGACGCGCTCGAAACCCACACTGTGCAGTGGTTACTAAATTGCGAGACTCGAGTCACCATACCAGCTAGGCATGAATTATACTTTCCATCACCTTGCAGACACATCTTAGTTATGGGTGAAACAGTGGCTTCACGCCAGCATCTGGGAAACTTGCGCTCTGGCCAGATGCAGATACGTATACGTATTAAGCGGAAAGTTCTTGCCCGCAAGACAAAGGTGCTGCAACATCTGATTGAGAATCTGGCCCTGGGATGGAGAGGCGGGATGAAGTTAGACCATGATCTATCTCCCTCATAGTAAAGACGTCGTCATTGTAGCACTGATGGATCTAGGAAGAGAAGGATATCACCCGAGCCTCCTCAGGTCGTTTCCGGTGGAGGAAGGCAGGGAGATAGTGGGATGAGCTCGAAATTTCCGTAAAATGGCGGCCCAAGGTGTTGGAGATAGCAATAGGGTTCACAATGACATCGTGTGCTGCTGTCAGGCCGGAAATTGGGGTACGGAGGCTGGCCCAGACAGAGGAGGAACTGTTAAAATAACTGTTGAATGAAGACCAGCTATCCCTTTTGCTGTCCCGAATAACGTGACAACACTGTGTACGCATCTGTTTATAAAGAAAGCAGTTTTCCATCGTACGATGACTGTTAAAATAGCGGATAACTCTTCTCCATGCGCGAATTTTGTCGCGATATGCCTCAGACCACCAAGACTGGGAAACGGCATGGTAAAGAGAAAGTGCAGGGAATGGAACGCTCTGCAGCGGCAATGGTAACGTTTGTAAGATAGTCCACCTGGTCATCACAACTGCGGAAATACTGGCGTCGAAGGTCGCCAGGAAGTAGTAAAGTAGCCAGTCGGCTCCAGTAAGTTGCCATTTGGGTGTGCATCCAGTTGGGGTAGGAAACAGCAAGCGGACAGCACACGGAAAATGGTCGCTCGAATAGGTGTCAGAAAGAAAGGACCACTCGAGACTATGGGCACGCGGGACACAGCAGAAGGATAGGTCCAAATCACAATAGGTGTGCGAGGAGTCAGAAAAGAATTTCGGTGCTACTGTGTGAAGGCAGAAGAGGTTAAGTTGATTAAGAAGGTCAGCCAAGAGGCCACCTCTTTGACAGTTTCTAGGGGAAAACCACGTAGGGGATGGTGCTCATTAAAGTCACCGGGCAGCAGAAGTCGGTGAGGTAGCTGCCCAATAAGCAGGCGGAAGAGCCTCTGGTAAGGAAAGTTTCCAACCGATTTCTCATACACAAACAGCAGTTGACCGGCGTTGCCTGGTGAAACGTTATGTGATGCCTCGTGTATGTAGGAGAAATGCGTACCATCACGCTTCCGACTTTTATAAAGGTCGGATTTTAGCCTATCGCGATTGCATTTTATCGTATCGCGACATTGCTGTTCGCGTTGGTCGAGATCCAATGCCTGTTAGCAGAATATGGAATCGGGGGGTTCAGGAGCGTAATATGCAACGCCGTGCTGGATCCCAACGGCCTCGTATCACTAGCAGTCGAGATGACAGGCATCTTATACGCATGGCTGTAACAGATCGTGCAGCCACGTCTCGATCCCTGAGTCAGCAGATGTGGACGTTTGCAAGACAACAACAATCTGCACGAACAGTTCGACGACGTTTGCAACAGCATGGACTATCAGCTCGGAAACCGTGGCTGCGGTTACCCTTGATGCTGCATCACAGACAGGAGCGCCTGCGATGGTGTACTCAACTACGAACCTGGGTATACGAATGGCAAAACGTCATTTTTTCGGATGAATCCAGGTTCTGTTTACAGCATCATGATGGTTGCATCCGTCTTTGGCGACAACGCGATGAACACACATTGGATGCGTGTATTCGTCATCGCCATACTGGCGTATCACCCGGCGTGACGGAATGGGGTGCCATTGGTTACACGTCTCGGTCACCTCTTGCTCGCATTGAAGCCACTTTGAACAGTGGACGTTACATTTCAGATGTGTTATTCCCCGTGGCTCTACCCTTCATTCGATCCCTGCGAAACCCTAAATTTCAGCAGGATAATGCACGATAATGTACGGGCCTTTCTGGATACAGAAAGGCCCAACACATTCTCCAGATCTCTCTCCAATTGAAAACGTCTGGTCAATGGTGTCCGAGTCGTCACAATACGCCAGTCACTATTCTTGATGAACTGCGGTATCGCGTTGAAGCTGCTATTTGACTCAATGCCCAAGCGTATCAAGGCCGTTATCACGGGCAGAGGAGGTTGTTCTGGGTACTGATGTCTCAGGATCTATGCACCCAAATGGCGTGAAAATGTAATCACATGTCAGTTCCAGTATAATATATTTGTGCAATGAATACTAGTTTATCATCTGCATTTCTTCTAGGAGCAGCAACTTTAATGGCCAGTAGTGTACTATAGCTCGAAGACATTTAGTAAGGGAGAAGAGCAGCATTACTCCCTCGTGAGATGGAATGTCGAACTCAGAGTGTAGTTCAAAATGGACCGGGAGATAATGCAAAAAAGAAACAAAGGGGTCGTGGGATGCAATTTTGTTTCCTGAAGGCAGAGTGCAAATGGACACTGTGATTCTAAAGGCAGCCATAAATCCTCTTTGTTGGATTAGGTCCGCGAACGTTCCATGGGAGGAGAGTAATGATGAGAAAAAATGAAAGTGTGTCACCTTAGCAGCTACCGAATGCCAGACTGCAAAGACTCGCTGCTACAGTGCACTCAGGCAGGGGGATCCTGCTCCATGAGGTCCACAGATGCATCAGCTTTCTTGTGCTGTCGATGTGCAGAGACCAACGCAGAAAAACAGTTAGTGGTGCACACTAGCGAGACAGAGGCCAGCCGGGCGACACTGTCGAAGATCTTCAACTCTGGTAAGGAGAAGACCATTTGCTTGTGTTGAACTACTTCTAGGTTTTCCGTTTAGCAGAGGATGACTCAGGTGCTGGTTGCCTGGAGGGACGTAAGAAATCTTCATGGGAGTACTCATTCCGTCCTTTCCGGCCTGCCTCCTTTAGGCGGGAGTTGCACAGCTGGACGAGGGGATGGCGATGCTACCTCGACACTGGGCGATTTCACATTCTCAGAGCTTAAAGTGAGGTCACATGTCTGCTTGTCCATGCCCTTCATGGAATGATCTGTAGCAGGAACAGTACTCTATGTGGCAGATGGTAGAATGCATGGTTTGTAACTAGCCAATAACTTTTGAGGAACCGTATAAGGAGCTTTATCTTTTACCCAGATCTCCTGGACAGCCCGCTCAGCAAGATACACAGGACAATCTCGAGAGGAGGCGGCATCCTCGCCATTGCAGTTGATACAACGGGAAGAAGGAGGCAGACAGTTGGTCTTATGCGCATCACTACCACAGATTACATATTTGGTCGGGAGGCGACAAGATATTCGAATGTGGTTGAAAAGATGACACTGGGAGCAGCTCCCACGGCTATGTATTGTCGGTCGGACTGTAATGACTTCATAGCCTGCTTTGATCTTGGATGCAAGTAAAGTGATAAACAGAGTGCTTCTGGGCACTAAGGAGGAATCTACAAGTTCCGTTACCTGATGGACGGCGTTGAAATCCTGATCATAGAGGTTTGTTTGGATTTCGGCCTTGGTCATCATGTCGAGAAGCCTAGTGTAAATAACTGCACGGGAAGAATTCACAATTCTATGGTCCTTGACACGAACAGGATAGCCGTGGAGAAGACAAGTGGCAAGCAGTTGTAGTTGAGAATCAAAAGTAGTCCCCAAAAGCAAAGTGCCATTCTGTTAACGAGAGTAGCATTTCACAGGGCCGGAAACTGCATCAACACATTTCTGAATAATAAAAGGATTTACCGTTGCGAAAGACTGATCGTCTTCAGTACGTGAAACGACGAGGAACTGCGTGCAGCTGGAGACGTCTCTAAATCGTTAGTACCAATCTGCTTAAGTTTTGTAGATGCTGATTGTCAAGATGATTGGCTCATTGCGAGAAAATCCCCCATGACTGCCAGCATCTCCGATGGCGCTGCTCCTTCCAACTTGGGGCCCCCTTCAACAAAGGGGTGCTCACCCGCGTTCGGTGATTGATCACGCCTCAGGTCACTCCTCACGATCACCTGAAGTGGAACCAATCGGCAGTTTTGGAAGGTAGCAGCTCAGGCAATCACACCTCCCTGGGACTGGCATGTACCAGGGGGTACGTGGGAACTTTGGGTCTGGGAATTTCGCGTTACCCAGTCACCTGTTACACGCCAGACGCGTGGGCCTACCTTCAGGAGCGCACAAGGTGAAGTAAGAAAAAGAGGAGCCTCTAAATCGGAGGAAGGATAAGGGAAAGTAAACAAAGAAGAAAAAGGGAACGAGAAACAGTCGTGAGACGGTTGTTATGGTAGCGACGGGCAATGCAGAACATTCCCAACGGAGGAGAAAAACAATAGCAGTACCTAAGGGAAAAGATACTGCTAAGGCTGGAGCCCTATGGTAGCTAAGTACGAAACCGCCAAATTGTGGCGAGCCCCCTGGGGGCTTACGGAGAGCGCAAGGACACTGCAAGACGATCTCAGAAGGCCTGCTGGAACCGCAGTGTCCAATTAGACTGTAATGAACAAATTACGAGAAAGGAACTATAACTCTGACGATCTGTTCGAGTACCCCCCCCCCTCCCCTTAAACGACAACATCTTGCAACTAGCCTTCATTTCTGAAGTTTCCATGTCGACTGGCAACTTCGTCATTGGCGAAATGTGTTATTCTCAGGCGAGTACAGACATCTTCTAAGCAAAGGCGATGACCTTATTCATGTGCGGAAACAGTCAGTGAGAGGTACCCTTTAAAATTTGCCCCGGAAATAGATTTAAAAGTTCTACAATGTTGAGGGGTAGGCTTCAGTGTCGACAACCATACAGATCTACTTCTTGTCCATGGTGGCTTTACTGCATTAAATCGAACAAATCCTGTTGGACAATGCGGTGGCCGCTGAGTACGGCGGTGCCCCTGAATTCCTTCTAATGCTAGGGCCTATGTTAGAACGGATGTCTTGCATAGGCTAAACATTCAAGTAATGGAATGGCCGGCGGCGAGTCTCGACCTAAACACCATCGTACGTAGGTTTAAAGTGCTTCACTGACGTATTCGTAGACGTGCTGTTCCACCACATTCTCTCAAAGAACTCCCACCGACTCTTATTGAACAGCGGGAACAAGTACCACAGGATGACCTCCACAGACTAATACGAAGCACGCAATGCAGGAAGGCACAAAGGTTATTAAAACTCTCAAAGTCAGGTGAAAAGCAGTCAGGTTCCAGGATCAATGATTTTTTTTTCTATTCAGCTTTCGGCCCATCTCGAACATTTCAGTTCGTTTTATGTACACGATCGAGGGTGCCTGATGTTTTGTTCTGTACTTTATTTTTTAAAGGCGAAGGTATAATTTTATTTCTACGAAAATAAAATTATTTCTACGGAAATAAAATTATACCTTCGCCTATAAAAAATAAAGTACAGAACAAAACAGCATGCATCCTCGCTCGTGTACATAAAAAGACCTAAAATGTTCGAGATGTGCCGAAAGCTGAATAGAAAAAAAAAATTAATTGATCCTGGAATCTGAGTGCTTTTCACACACGTGAGGCAATACTGACCTTACGACTTATCTTAAAAGAAAGATTAAGGAAAGGCAAACTTACGTTTCTAGCATTTGTAGACATAGAGAAAGCTTTTGACAATGTTGACTGGAATACTCTCTTTCAAATTCTAAAGGTAGCAGGGGTAAAATACAGGGAGCGAAAGGCTATTTACAATTTGTACAGAAATCAGATGGCAGTTATAAGAATCGAGGGGCATGAAAGGGAAGCAGTGGTTGGGAAGGGAGTGAGACAGGGTTGTAGCCTCTCCCCGATTTATTCAATCGGTATATTGAGCAAGCAGTAAAGGAAACAAAAGAAAATTTCGGAGTAGGTATTAAAATCCATGGAGAAGAAATAAAAACTTTGAGGTTCGCCGATGACATTGCAATTCTGTCAGAGACAGCAAGGGACTTGGAAGGGCAGTTCAACGGAATGGATAGTGTCTTGAGAGGTGTATATAAGATGAACATCAACAAAAGCAAAACTAGGATAATGGAATGTAGTCGAATTAAGTCGGGTGATGCTGAGGGTATTAGATTAGGAAATGAGACACGTAAAGTAGTAAAGGAGTTTTGCCATTTGGGGAGCAAAAAACTGATGATGGTCGAAGTAGAGAGGATATAAAATGTAGACTGGCAATGGCAAGGAAAGCGTTTCTGAAGAAGAGAAATTTGTTAACATCGAGTATAGATTTAAGTGTCAGGAAGTCTTTTCTGAAAGTATTTGTATGGAGTGTAGCCATATATGGAAGTGAAACATGGACGATAAATAGTTTAGACAAAAAGAGAATAGAAGCTTTCGAAATGTGGTGCTACAGAAGAATGCTGAAGATTAGATGGGTAGATCACATAACTAATGAGGTAGTATTGAACAGGATTGGGGAGAAGAGAAGTCTGTGGCACAACTTGACCAGAAGAAGGGATCGGTTGGTAGGACATGTTCTGAGGCATCAAGCGATCACCAATTTAGAGTTAGAGGGCAGCGTGGAGGGTAAAAATCGTAGAGGGAGACCAAAAGATGAATACACTAAGCAGATTCAGAAGGATGTAGGTTGCAGTAGGTACTGGGAGATGAAGAAGCTTGCACAGGATAGAGTAGCATGGAGAGCTGCATCAAACCAGTTTCGGGACTGAAGACCACAACAACAACAACAACAACAAGGTATAATTTAGTAAAATAATCAGTTCTCAGTTATTGCTCAACGGCAGACACCTAACTCTTTTCAGCAATGTATTTCGTGCACGCCCAATACCGACGTTGCAGTTCGTGAGTCAAATCCTACTACTCGTTCTGCCGCACTCAATACCAAAAAAAAAAAGCAAGCAGTAATATAACATGCGACTGCTGGGAAGTTAACACAACACAAGACGGTGGAACGCCGTTGGTTAACTTAATCGTGCACATTTCAAGGACCGTGGAATTAAATCCAGCTGTCTATCCGACGTGTTTTATCACAAGGAATGTAAGTTGTAGCACTTCTCCGGAGGCCAACAACATTTCACGGCGCCGCTAGTGGGACAAATCTCCATTATGAGCCGGAGTAGGAGCATCCTTCGTAGACGACTCTCGTAAATATTTGTTTCGCGCCTTGCTCTCTCTTCCTCCTCCGCCAGAGGGCTGGCAATAGCCGACAAATGGCGTAGAAAAGCTGTGGCTGGCGGCCGGCGAGTGCCGGCGTGTTTAATGGCCCGTGGCGGCGCCGAGGCGCTAACGTCGACGCCCCAGGGAGCGGCACGTGGGCGCGCGGCGCTCGCTCTGCCGAGTGGTCGCCATAAACCCTGAAAGAGTCGGTCATTCTTTCGCATTTTCTGGTGTTCCAACTTCCATCCCGATCATCAAGGTACCACTCATTGCACGTACTGTTTGATGCAGCTCGCACGCTGGTCCATTCCGCGCAGGGTGGTTCATTTCCGCATAACTGTTTCTACTGACCTCAACTGAGCCCTCTTACTGTATTCAACAACATAACTGTTAATCATTCCCCTAACTCCTAGCCCTTCCCTTTTCTCCGGCAACGCATTTGGCTGTGTAACGGTTACTAACACACTGAATTAGACCATTTATCCAAACTACTATTCTCTTAGTTTATTCATACTGTGTTTACTTTCTTAGGAGAAGAAAAACTTCTTAGCTAAGATCTCAAAAGTAAATAAATAAATAAAATAAAAAGAACGCTGTATTGTGGATTTCGAGCTACGTACTTGTGTATTTACGTTACACCTGTTAGATGATATACATGTTAGATGACAGTAAGGCTCTATTGAATGCACAAGCTAGTTGTCAATGTGTTACATATTCAAGTTCTTTGTCCTGGAATTTGTTCCCACTTTACGTTGGTGAATGTAGGCACAGCTTGAATATCTCCCCATTCCCCACGTACATTTTGATGTAGACAGCAGGCAACAGACGCAGGTGTTTAGGCCGCTGGATGTATCGTATTTTGCTATTACTCTTCAGTATTTGGTACTATGATTTGAACGTAGACCTCGAGCTTCCAAGCGGTGTACAAGTCCCATGAGTGATGGTACATTTCGTAGCTAAGTATGTAGGAATTTCATAGCTTCTATTCTTTGGGCAGAAGGCAGTGTTGCTTTGCTGCAAGCAGGCGCCGAGTATATGGAGTGGTTAGGTCTGTAGTACCTGCGACTATATGCTGCTGTGCGTCTGCTTCGACCTACAATCGTGTAACGGTGCGATTTATTAAGGGTAGCCTCCAAACATTGTAGTATTAATTACTTGGGCCCATGCTTGGTCTCTGACATCTCCTGTGAGTTACAGTTCCATCCATACAGGACTGCCTTTTGGTGGTTTGATGGATGAAGACAGACATGTTGCTACATGAAGCTATTCCTAGACTTCATTATGTATTAGTTCGTAATTTACATTCATATAACGAAATGAATGAGTTTTCGTAGAGTTGTGACTCAAGATCAAGTTTTGTTTTTTATTTAATATTATTTGGCTACAGACATCCATGTTCTTGGTCTATGAAGCAGGCTGTAACTACTTTTGACCGCTTTCTGTTGGCAAGCCACATAGTAATTATGGCCGTGATATAGGCAGTCACATCCCCAAATTTTCCGTACATGGTGTATTGCAGTACAAAGAAGTTTTTTAGCATTTCAGAACTTTTTATATTTCGAATCATAGCTGGTTTTAAATTATTTGACTTTTAATGGTAGAAACTACCCTGTCGTACTTGTTGTCAGTTCATCTCATGCACTGGCCGTTGACAGTCAGGCTTGTGCCACCCTAGTGGGAATGACGTGTGATCATATGGATGCAATGTTGTGAAGATTTTTGCTTTTGACGTGCAAACACATCATTTATTTCATATGTTGTAGATCTGGAGATTTAATGGGAAGATTGTGTGTGCATCTGGCACAAGATGTTTATAATAATCAGAAGGAAAGTATTCTGATGTAATTCTTCATGCTTTTCCGGTGATCTGTTGACATCTTGGATATTCGGGAATCCAGCCGAATGTTCGCGTCGTTCTCGCACGATATTTCAACAGCGTGCCTCGCTGTCTTCTTCAGGTGCTACCTGAGACTGGTCCTTGGGTCGATCGAGTCCAGTATTTATGCCTGGGAGGAGCTGGACGTTCCCTAATCGGTCCGCGCCCAGTCGAGTGTTCCATCTGTGGTCCGCGCCCGCCAGACTCGGCTTCAACGGACCCCTCCAGTCGCGGATGTTCCGACTGCCGTCGGCGCCGGTTTTGGCCGTCCTCAACTGTTGTGGTTGTCATTTGAGGTGTGTCAGGCCCGATCTGAGATTTTAGGTACTCTATCTCATGACTGTTACTACGGTTTCCACTTCTGTTGCCTGCTGGGCGCTCCCTAATCGGTCCGCGCCGCGTCGTGTGTTCCATCTGAGGTCCGCGCCCGCCAGACGCGGCTACATTGTCCCTCTCTGGTGGCCGGTGTTCCCTCCGCCGTCCGCGCCCGACCTGGCCGTCTTCTGAAGTCGAGTTCATGACCTGGGGTGTGTCAGATCTGGTCTCTAATGTCCAACACCTTGTCTCACGGCTGTTCCTTCGGTCTCCACTTATATTTCTTGCTGAATCCTGGAGTGTCCTGCATTGAGTTTTCACAAGCTCAAGCGCAGGATTCCAGGCAGTGCTGATTAGGTATCCCGAGTCACGGTTGATTAGATTGTCTGTGACCTTAATCTCAATTGCTTCTTTAATGACACTGTCCCAATATCTTGAGGTCTGTGTCACA
Source organism: Schistocerca gregaria (assembly GCF_023897955.1). Lineage (NCBI taxonomy): Eukaryota > Metazoa > Arthropoda > Insecta > Orthoptera > Acrididae > Schistocerca > Schistocerca gregaria. Next base: position 179,832,982 of record NC_064923.1, on the reverse strand, counting down.
ATCTTGGTGTCATTGTAATCCATTGAATGACCAAGTTCCAGACAATCCTCTGCTATGGCTGATTTAGTTGCCTGTCTGAGTCTGGTATGTCTCTGGCGTTCTTTACACCTGATGTCCACAGTTCTGGTGGTCTGGCCAATGTATGACATCCCACACTGGCATGGTATGTTGTAAATACCTGGCTTGCGTAGCCCCAGGTCATCTTTTACAGTCCCCAGCATAGCCCCAATTTTTGTGGGTGGGCAAAATATGCTCCTGATGTCATATTTCTGGAGAATCCTGCTGATCTTGGTAGAGATAGGTCCGGCATATGGCAAGTATGCCATCTTCTTTGCCTCTTCTGGTTCTTCTTCTGGATCCTTTGGCCGGTTGGCAGGTTGAAGTGCCTTCTGGATATCTCTAGAGGAGTACCCATTCCTGCTGAACACTGATTGTAAGTGTTCTATTTCTGTGGCCAGACTATCAGGATCTGACAGAGTTTGTGCTCTGTGGACCAGTGTTTTGAGCACTCCGTTCTTCTGTGCCGGATGGCGGCAACTGCTGGCTTGAAGGTATAAGTCAGTGTGCGTTGGTTTGCGGTACACACTGTGTCCAAATGTGCCATCTCCCTTTCTCTTCACCAGAACATCCAAGAATGGAAGTATTCCATCCTTCTCCATTTCCATTGTGAACTTAATGTTCGGATGGCAAGAGTTCAGATGTAGCAGGAACTCATCTAACTTCCTTCTACCATAGGGCCAGATGACAAAGGTATCATCCACATACCTAAAAAAGCACTTGGGTTGATATCTGGCTGAAGAGAGTGCTTCCTCTTCAAACCTTTCCATAAATAGGTTGGCCACCACTGGTGATAGAGGGCTACCCATAGCCACCCCTTCTGTTTGTTCAGAAAATTGACCCCCATATAGGAAGTACGTCGATGTCAGTACATGCCTGAACAGGTCAAGGAGAGCCCCATCGAACTTCTCTCCAATAAGCTCAAGTGACTCCTTCAGTGGTACACGTGTAAAGAGAGACACCACATCGAAACTAACCATGATGTCTGTGTCTGTGATGTGTTGCTGGCCCAGTCGATGTAGGAAATCCTCTGAGTTCCGGATGTGATGTGCACATTTACCCACATGTGGTGTCAACATCTTCTTCAGGTATTTTGCAGTAGGGTAAGTTGCTGCACCAATATTGCTGACAGTAGGTCGCAGTGGAACCCCATCCTTGTGAATCTTGGGGAGTCCATAAAGTCTAGGGGGTGTTAGCGATTTGGGACGCAGCTTCTTGATGACTTGTTCAGGCAGGCCTGTCTCCTTCAACAGAACCCTGGTATTTTTGTCCACTTTCTCTGTAGTGTCGCCGGCTATTGACCTGTATGCAGGATCCTCCAGAAGTTGTTGCACCTTTCTGTCATATTCTGTTTTTTGTAGGATGACTGTGGAGTTCCCCTTGTCTGCGGGCAACACCACAATGCTGTCATCCTCCCGGAGTCGCCTCAGTGCCACCCTTTCATCACCTGAGATGTTGGATTTGGGTGGCTTGGTCTTGGTGAGCGCCCTGCAGGTTTCTCTTCGGATCTCTTCGGCCACACTAGAAGGAAGCGTGATGGCCACTTGCTCAACTGCACTGACAAAGGCTGTGACAGGAACGTTTCTAGGGGTCACTGCGAAATTGAGGCCCTTGCTAAGTACTTTTAAGGTGGTCTCATCGAGCTTCTTGTCAGTTAGATTGACCACTGTGCGTGTGTCCACAGTCTGTTGCACCTTGTTGTTGAGGCGCTCAAACTTGGCTAGCTGGCGTGCCATTGACTTCTTGCTGGTGCATTCTGCTAGAGACCAGGAGGCACCATCAACCTGGTCCCAGTCTTGAGTGGTTAAGGAAGCTGCTATAGTTAGGTGAAGATACAGCAGTTCCCTGGATGTCAAATCAAATCGGTGGCGCAGGTCGCCCACTCTCTCTCTAACCAGAGCGAGACTAGCTCGGTGTTTGATCCTGTTTGCCGCTCTCGAGTTAATGTGATGCTTGATCCTGGCGAAAACTGGAACTACTTCACCCTCTCGGCATCTCAGCAGGAAACTGAGAGAACACAGCATCCTCCCTTTCCTTTGTCGAAGCTTGTCCAGCTTCTTGATGTTACGGTACATCTCCTCCCCGTAGAGTCTTCTGATGTAATTCTTCATGCTTTCCCGGCGATCTGTTGACATCTTGGATATTCGGGAATCCAGCCGAATGTTCGCGTCGTTCTCGCACGATATTTCAACAGCGTGCCTCGCTGTCTTCTTCAGGTGCTACCTGAGACTGGTCCTTGGGTCGATCGAGTCCAGTATTTATGCCTGGGAGGAGCTGGGCGTTCCCTAATCGGTCCGCGCCCAGTCGAGTGTTCCACCTGTGGTCCGCGCCCGCCAGACTCGGCTTCAACGGACCCCTCCAGTCGCGGATGTACCGACTGCCGTCGGCGCCGGTTTTGGCCGTCCTCAACTGTTGTGGTTGTCATTTGAGGTGTGTCAGGCCCGATCTGAGATTTTAGGTACTCTATCTCATGACTGTTACTACGGTTTCCACTTCTGTTGCCTGCTGGGCGCTCCCTAATCGGTCCGCGCCGCGTCGTGGGTTCCAACTGAGGTCCGCGCCCGCCAGACGCGGCTACATTGTCCCTCTCTGATGGCCGGTGTTCCCTCCGCCGTCCGCGCCCGACCTGGCCGTCTTCTGAAGTCGAGTTCATGACCTGGGGTGTGTCAGATCTGGTCTCTAATGTCCAACACCTTGTCTCACGGCTGTTCCCTCGGTCTCCACTTATATTTCTTGCTGAATCCTGGAGTGTCCTGCGTTGAGTTTTCACAAGCTCAAGCGCAGGATTCCAGGCAGTGCTGATTTGGTATCCCGAGTCACAGTTGATTAGATTGTCTGTGACCTTAATCTCAATTGCTTCTTTAATGACACTGTCCCAATATCTTGAGGTCTGTGTCACAATCTTGGTGTCATTGTAATCCATTGAATGGCCAAGTTCCAGACAATGCTCTGCTATGGCTGATTTAGTTGCCTGTCTGAGTCTGGTATGTCTCTGGTGTTCTTTACACCTGATGTCCACAGTTCTGGTGGTCTGGCCAATGTATGACATCCCACACTGGCATGGTATGTTGTAAATACCTGGCTTGCGTAGCCCCAGGTCATCTTTTACAGTCCCCAGCATAGCCCCAATTTTTGTGGGTGGGCAAAATATGCTCCTGATGTCATATTTCTGGAGAATCCTGCTGATCTTGGTAGAGATAGGTCCGGCATATGGCAAGTATGCCATCTTCTTTGCCTCTTCTGGTTCTTCTTCTGGATCCTTTGGCCGGTTGGCAGGTTGAAGTGCCTTCTGGATATCTCTAGAGGAGTACCCATTCCTGCTGAACACTGATTGTAAGTGTTCTATTTCTGTGGCCAGACTATCAGGATCTGACAGAGTTTGTGCTCTGTGGACCAGTGTTTTGAGCACTCCATTCTTCTGTGCCGGATGGTGGCAACTGCTGGCTTGAAGGTATAAGTCAGTGTGCGTAGGATTGCCGTACACACTGTGTCCAAATGTGCCATCTCCCTTTCTCTTCACCAGAACATCCAAGAATGGAAGTATTCCATCCTTCTCCATTCCATTGTGAACTTAATGTTCGGATGGCAAGAGTTCAGATGTAGCAGGAACTCATCTAACTTCCTTCTACCATGGGGCCAGATGACAAAGGTATCATCCACATACCTAAAAAGGCACCCAAGGACCAGTCTCAGGTAGCACCTGAAGAAGACAGCGAGGCACGCTGTTGAAATATCGTGCGAGAACGACGCGAACTTCCGGCTGGATTCCTGAATATCCAAGATGTCAACAGATCGCCGGGAAAGCATGAAGAATTACATCAGAAGACTCTATGGGGAGGAGATGTACCGTAACATCAAGAAGCTGGACAAGCTTCGACAAAGGAAAGGGAGGATGCTGTGTTCTCTCAGTTTCCTGCTGAGATGCCGAGAGGGTGAAGTAGTTCCAGTTTTCGCCAGGATCAAGCATCACATTAACTCGAGAGCGGCAAACAGGATCAAACACCGAGCTAGTCTCGCTCTGGTTAGAGAGAGAGTGGGCGACCTGCGCCACCGATTTGATTTGACATCCAGGGAACTGCTGTATCTTCACCTAACTATAGCAGCTTCCTTAACCACTCAAGACTGGGACCAGGTTGATGGTGCCTCCTGGTCTCTAGCAGAATGCACCAGCAAGAAGTCAATGGCACGCCAGCTAGCCAAGTTTGAGCGCCTCAACAACAAGGTGCAACAGACTGTGGACACACGCACAGTGGTCAATCTAACTGACAAGAAGCTCGATGAGACCACCTTAAAAGTACTTAGCAAGGGCCTCAATTTCGCAGTGACCCCTAGAAACGTTCCTGTCACAGCCTTTGTCAGTGCAGTTGAGCAAGTGGCCATCACGCTTCCTTCTAGTGTGGCCGAAGAGATCCGAAGAGAAACCTGCAGGGCGCTCACCAAGACCAAGCCACCCAAATCCAACATCTCAGGTGATGAAAGGGTGGCACTGAGGCGACTCCGGGAGGATGACAGCATTGTGGTGTTGCCCGCAGACAAGGGGAACTCCACAGTCATCCTACAAAAAACAGAATATGACAGAAAGGTGCAACAACTTCTGGAGGATCCTGCATACAGGTCAATAGCCGGCGACACTACAGAGAAAGTGGACAAAAATACCAGGGTTCTGTTGAAGGAGACAGGCCTGCCTGAACAAGTCATCAAGAAGCTGCGTCCCAAAGCGCCAACACCCCCTAGAATTTATGGACTCCCCAAGATTCACAAGGATGGGGTTCCACTGCGACCTATTGTCAGCAATATTGGTGCAGCAACTTACCCTACTGCGAAATACCTGAAGAAGATGTTGACACCACATGTGGGTAAATGTGCACATCACATCCGGAACTCAGAGGATTTCCTACATCGACTGGGCCAGCAACACATCACAGACACAGACATCATGGTTAGTTTCGATGTGGTGTCTCTCTTTACACGTGTACCACTGAAGGAGTCACTTGAGCTTATTGGAGAGAAGTTCGATGGGGCTCTCCTTGACCTGTTCAGGCATTTACTGACATCGACATACTTCCTATATGGGGGTCAATTTTCTGAACAAACAGAAGGGGTGGCGATGGGTAGCCCTCTGTCACCAGTGGTGGCCAACCTATTTATGGAAAGGTTTGAAGAGAAAGCACTCTCTTCAGCCAGATATCAACCCAAGTGCTTTTTTAGGTATGTGGATGATACCTTTGTCATCTGGCCCCATGGTAGAAGGAAGTTAGATGAGTTCCTGCTACATCTGAACTCTTGCCATCCGAACATTAAGTTCACAATGGAAATGGAGAAGGATGGAATACTTCCATTCTTGGATGTTCTGGTGAAGAGAAAGGGAGATGGCACATTTGGACACAGTGTGTACCGCAAACCTACGCACACTGTCTTAAACCTTCAAGCCAGCAGTTGCCACCATCCGGCACAGAAGAATGGAGTGCTCAAAACACTGGTCCACAGAGCACAAACTCTGTCAGATCCTGATAGTCTGGCCACAGAAATAGAACACTTACAATCAGTGTTCAGCAGGAATGGGTACTCCTCTAGAGATATCCAGAAGGCACTTCAACCTGCCAACCGGCCAAAGAATCCAGAAGAAGAACCAGAAGAGGCAAAGAAGATGGCATACTTGCCATATGCCGGACCTATCTCTACCAAGATCAGCAGGATTCTCCAGAAATATGACATCAGGAGCATATTTTGCCCACCCACAAAAATTGGGGCTATGCTGGGGACTGTAAAAGATGACCTGGGGCTACGCAAGCCAGGTATTTACAACATACCATGCCAGTGTGGGATGTCATACATTGGCCAGACCACCAGAACTGTGGACATCAGGTGTAAAGAACACCAGAGACATACCAGACTCAGACAGGCAACTAAATCAGCCATAGCAGAGCATTGTCTGGAACTTGGTCATTCAATGGATTACAATGACACCAAGATTGTGACACAGACCTCAAGATATTGGGACAGTGTCATTAAAGAAGCAATTGAGATTAAGGTCACAGACATTAGAGACCAGATCTGACACACCCCAGGTCATGAACTCGACTTCAGAAGACGGCCAGGTCGGGCGCGGACGGCGGAGGGAACACCGGCCACCAGAGAGGGACAATGTAGCCGCGTCTGGCGGGCGCGGACCTCAGATGGAACCCACGACGCGGCGCGGACCGATTAGGGAGCGCCCAGCACGCAACAAAAGTGGAAACCGTAGTAACAGTCATGAGATAGAGTACCTAACATCTCAGATCGGGCCTGACACACCTCAAATGACAACCACAACAGTTGAGGACGGCCAAAACCGGCGCCGACGGCAGTCGGAACATTCGCGACTGGAGGGGTCCATTGAAGCCGAGTCTGGCGGGCGCGGACCACAGATGGAACACTCGACTGGGCGCGGACCGATTAGGGAACGCCCAGCTCCTCCCAGGCATAAATACTGGACTCGATCGACCCAAGGACCAGTCTCAGGTAGCACCTGAAGAAGACAGCGAGGCACGCTGTTGAAATATCGTGCGAGAACGACGCGAACATTCGGCTGGATTCCCGAATATCCAAGATGTCAGAAGGAAAGTATGTTGCCATTAATTCCTCTATGCGTTAATTGACATTATTTGTATAACAGGTTGTAATATCTTTTGTAATGTTATTACAGATCTGATGATGGTAACACTTTTACCGAAACCGTATATCGACAATACAGTGTTTTATTACGATCTTGGCTAAGAAGTTTTTCTTCTCATAAGGAACTATTATTCTGTGTTGCCCTACATCGGATACTAAACTACTGTGTTTGTACCCTAAAATATCGACAAATAAAATCTGTAGATGTGGGAACACTTAATATTCTATTTGATAATTATGCTTATTGAATTACATATGTTAAATTTATATTTTCGCGACTTGATAAAGGAAAGAAAAATTTCCGCATACAGCAATTACAAAAATGCTCAAATGGCTCTAAGCACTATGGGACTTAACATCAGAGGTCATCAGTCCCCTAGAACTTAGAACTACTTAAACCTAACCAACGTAAGGATATCACACACATCCATGCCCGAGGCAGGATTCGAACCTGCGACTGTAACGATCGCGCGGTTCCAGACTGAAGCGGCTATAACCGCTCGACCACAGCGACCGGAACAGTAAATACAGCTATATTTCCAAACCAGCTACATATAGAACGATAAAAGGTCGATACGTAATTTAACTAGGGATAATACTTTATTTAGTTCGCGAAATAACTCCGTCTTGTGTAAAAATAAACGATTGAGAATTACAAATTAAAACATAATTTAATGACAAGTTTGGCGTCAAAATTTACGAACCTTATAAAAACTATCAACTTTAGATTACTTATGGAGTGCATGTTTGGAGCTGAGTGGCCCTCAGAGTCAAGGTTATCGGCGCCCTCGATCGTTACGCAGAAGTGGAGATAGTACATCAAAATTACCAGAATCTGTGTAACATTTAACGTAAATTGGAATAACTGGCAGTGACCCTCACGACGAAGTACTTATGTGGGAACTGTGCCCCCTCATTTTCATGTACTGTACGCACTTTGTATTACTAAAGTCACGTCGAGCTTGACGGCACATGCGATTTATAGCCGAAAATTCTAGGGGTCACACTCTCCATTAACTGATGGTTCCTTCTGCCTACGGATACATATCAAACGATACTCTCATTTAGTAAAATTATAAATTTCTTTTCTTTCCAGTACTTCAGGAGATATCCGACCTGCAGATCTCATCCTCAGCGTTCTTCTGTAGCTCCATGTATCAAAAGCTTTTAGTCCCTTGTTGTGCAACTTATTTTCGTCCGCGTTTCACATTGATGCAAGGCTGCAGTCTGTGCAACTATTAGCAGGAAACAACTCCTCTTAAATTTATTTCAAAACTTTCGTTGTATGTACAAATGATGATTATGTTTTACATAGACCGAAGATGGTCCAGTGCAGATTGAAATCGGTTCTGAAAAATGTAATACATAAAAAAGTGCAGCTGTTGTACTTACGTTGATATTTCTCAAGTATCATACGCTGTCAGTGCGCAACTACTCAAAGTATTACCTACAATTACGTTCGAGCTCAACAAATTCCTCTTATTCGGAAACTCTTCTGTTGTTGCTGCAAGTCTACATTTTACGTACATCCTCTCTGTTTCGACCAACGTACTGCGCTACCCAATCAACAGCACTTAACTATTATTTATAGTGTTTCATTTCGCAATCGAATTCATTCAGAATCGTCTAATTTCATTCTGTTGCATTGTATTACCCTTCTTCTATTCGATTTAAAATAGGAAAGCTCTCTTTTACGATAATTACGTCATACAGAATAAATACTTCCTTGCTTCCTCAGAAATGAGACTATTGTCAACCACCTTCCGAAGCAATGCGCTGCTCTTTTTTACTCAACCATCATAAAGGCTTTATTAGTCTGATCCACTTTTTGTCTCCACTTTGGATCTCAGCGGTGGTCCTCTCCACTATAAATTACATGCGTATAACATGCACATAAGAATTCGCATGTATCTGTTCATCTAACTACTCTCCGTCTAGAATTTTCTTCAGGAAATGTTGAGAACTTCACAGTATGTAAGTGTCTGAGAGCAGTTGAGATCTGTGGACGAGTATAGCTTAGTTTTTTACCTGTGTCCTGTGTGACCAGCCCCCGTTATTGTTTAGGTATGATTCCCATAATTCAATTATTAATTGCCTGTGGGAAATTCCAACATGGAGAGAGTACTTTGTACTGTTCATAAGCATCATAGAGAGACGGATAAGCGTTTTATGTTTGTTGTAGTTGCTTTTGGGGGAAGAGACCAAACAGCGAGGTCATCGGTCTCGTAGGATCAGGGAAGGACGGGAGAGGAAGTCGGCCGTGCCCTTTCGAAGGACCCATCCCGGCATTTACCTGGATGTAGGGAAATCACGGAAAACCTAAATCTTGATGGCCGGACGCGAGATTGAACCGTTGTCCTCCCGAATGCGAGTCCAGTGTGCTGACCAGTGCACCACCTCGCCCGGTGAGCTTTATGGTGAATAAAATCCTGTATATTATAAAACTACATAATAACGTGTGGTCAGTTGACCATACTCCTTCGGTCGTGCACCATGTTATACCTTGAAGCATACGATCTTCCACTATGAAACCCGTGGTAATTGCCAATGAACTGAGTTACTTTAATGTCTAAACCATTTTCCCTGTCTTCAAAATAAAAATTTACTTTAGTTGCCAGTTGATTTTATTTCAGAATGTTTTCAAATTGTTATAGGCTTTCGATAACTCTTCTTCTTGATTTGTTCTCACTTACTGGTTATTGTTGTTTATTAGATGTAACACATAAGCTATTAAATGCTACGTTGATAAGTATATCTTGGAAGAGGTTTTAAGATTTGGAAAAATTTTACTTTCCCAAAATATCTACATCTACATCTACATCTACATCCGTACTCCGCAAGCCACCTGACGGTGTGTGGCGGAGGGTACCCTGAGTACCTCTATCGGTTCTCCCTTCTATTCCAGTCTCGTATTGTACGTGGAAAGAAGGATTGTCGGTATGCTTCTGTGTGGGCTCTAATCTCTCTCATTTTATCCTCATGGTCTCTTCGCGAGATATACGTAGGAGGGGGCAATATACTGCTTGACTCTTCGGTGAAGGTATGTTCTCGAAACTTCAACAAAAGCCCGTACCGAGCTACTGAGCGTCTCTCCTGCAGAGTCTTCCACTGGAGTTTATCTATCATCTCCGTAACGCTTTCGCAATTACTAAATGATCCTGTAACGAAGCGCGCTGCTCTCCGTTGGATCTTCTCTATCTCTTCTATCAACCCTACCTGGTGCGGATCCCACACTGCTGAGCAGTATTCAAGCATTGGGCGAACAAGCGTACTGTAACCTACTTCCTTTGTTGTCGGATTGCATTTCCTTAGGATTCTTCCAATGAATCTCAGTCTGGCATCTGCTTTACCGACGATCAACTTTATATGATCATTCCATTTTAAATCACTCCTAATGCGTACTCCCAGATAATTTATGGAATTAACTGCTTCCAGTTGCTGACCTGCTATTTTGTAGCTAAATGATAAGGGACCTATCTTTCTATGTATTCGCATCACATTACACTTCGCTACATTGAGATTCAATTGCCATTCCGTGCACCATGCGTCAATTCGCTGCAGATCCTCCTGCATTTCAGTACAATTTTCCATTGTTGCAACCTCTCGATACACCACAGCATCATCTGCAAAAAGCCTCAGTGAACTTCCGATGTTTGTAATTTCAGAAAAGACTGCAAAACACGTAAACTGAATGCTTTTACTCTAGGAAAGAATAATAAAATATATTAAACTTCTATTATAGAGGTGGCTAGAGCCAAATGTCTTAAAAGTATTCCATGGTACTGTCCCCTATGTGAAAGGAGTAGTACTATTTATATTAACTTTCCATCACAGTAAGGCTCGGTGTAGAATCTTTCTATTTCAAGTAACAGAACTGACTGCTGAACAAATGCTGCAAAATCACCATAGTCTAATCGCTGTAAGAAGATCACTCACTGTTGCAGTAGGCTGCGTGCAGTAGATCCGCGTGCTTGCTGCTATCAGTCACGTTACCCGGCTTTCTAAAGGTCTCTATAGCAAAGTTCCGGAGTTGCCGGACTTTTATAGACGGCTACTGTTTCCGCCGATAGCCGTTTACAATTCGTAACAGCGTTGTCAGCTGTCAGGGATCAACTTAGACCGAGCCGTCTATTGCCGTATTTACGTCAACGTCTCGGCATCTGTAACGGAGTTTCACAAGCTACGACATGGTCGTCAATTGAACAGTGACCCGAATATAGAACAAATTTCCTTTACTGCACGTCTATAGTCACAATTTTTTTTTGTCATAAGACTACTGGTTTCTGTCTATAACGACAGTCATCACATCTGTTTTATAAAAACACGTCCTAAAGTATTGGATGGCTCCAATATATTAGGACATGTCCCATAGTGGCTCCAGTATATTAAGACATGTTTTTACAAAACAGATCTGATGATAGTCATTATAGACAGAAACCAGTAGTCTTATGACAAAAAATCTGTGACCATAGACATGAAATAAAGGAAATTTATTATAAGGGAATTTTCCATGTATCATTGCGATACTTCCAACCAAGATTTTTCCCATTCTGGGACACTGTTTTCCGGCATGGGAAAATCACGGTCGAGCTCACGTAACAAAAAGGCTTGACTAGTCGGGGCTTTTCTTCTCCAACATTCGCCAGGAGAAACACAGCGTGGAAAAAAATCGAGCACCCACTAAATGGAATTTCCCTTACAGAATGCTGCCTTGCTTGATTGTGGCTTTGTGGCTTTTATAGTAACCCCCCCCCCCCCCGTTCTACACACTCACTCACACACACATACACACACACACACACACACACACACACACACACACACACACACACACACTGATACCAGTTCCGCTCCTGTTTTCCGTGACCATCAACCACATTTCTAGGTAGCCAGTCTTACTTCAGAGCATTTGTGCATCTACAGAGGGCGTCCCGGTAGGAATAGTTAATATTCAGGGATACAACAGAACTAAAGTACGAAGGAAAATAGTCATGGGCCCTAAACCCCATGAGCTCTGAGCCTTATTTTCGATACTGACAAACAAATCCCTTTTACTGCAACTTGTTTGCTTTCCATATTTTGGGAGAAGGTAGCATGGACCAGAAGAAGGCAAAATAGTCCGGTAAACATGGGATCTAAAATGCATACCTTAAGACCTAAGAGCGCTTGTCGGGTAGAGGAGATCTGGTTCAGAGTAGCAAAGATGAACAAGTGATAATATCTCTTAAGGTGTGCACTTTAGAGCTCATGTTTAGCGGTTTCTTTTGGGTTCATAACAGGTGTAGGATTCGTTATGAAGAGGAAGGTAGGGCAGAGGGTGTGTTGCTGTGAACCGTTCAGTGATCGGGTTGTTCTAATCAGAATCGACAGCAGACCAACACCGACAACGATAGTTCAGGCATACATGCCGACGTCGCAAGCTGAAGATGAACAGATAGAGAAAGTGTATGAGGATATTGAAAGGGTAATACAGTATGTAAAGGGGGACGAAAATCTAATAGTCATGGGCGACTGGAATGCAGTTGTAGGGAAAGGAGTAGAAGAAATCGTTACAGGAGAATATGGGCTTCGGACAAGGAATGAAAGAGGAGAAAGACTAATTGAGTTCTGTAACAAGTTTCAGCTAGTAATAGCGAATACCCTGTTCAAGAATCACAAGAGGAGGAGGTATACTTGGAAAAGGCCGGGAGGTACGGGAAGATTTCAATTACATTACATCATGGTCAGAGATTCCGAAATCAGATACTGGATTGTAAGGCGTACCCAGGAGCAGATATAGACTCAGATCACAATATTGTAGTGATGAAGAGTAGGCTGAAGTTCAAGACATTAGTCAGGAAGAATCAATACGCAAAGAAGAGGGATACGGAAGTTCTAAGGAATGACGAGATACGTTTGAAGTTCTCTAACGCTATAGATACAGCAATAAGGAATAGCGCAATAGGCAGCACAGTTGAAGAGGAATGAACATCTCTAAAAAGGACTATCACAGAAGTTGGGAAGGAAAACATAGGTACAAAGAAGGTAGCTGCGAAGAAACCATGGGTAACAGAAGAAATACTTCAGTTGATTGATAAAAGGAGGAAATACCAACATGTTGCAGGAAAATCGGGAATACAGAAATACAAGTCGCTGAGGAATGAAATAAATAGGAAGTGCAGGGAAGCTAAGACGAAATGGCTGCAGGAAAAATGTGAAGACATCGAAAAAGATATGATTGTTGGAAGGACAGACTCAGCATTCAGGAAAGTCAAAACAACCTTTGGTGACATTAAAAGCAACGGTGGTAACATTAAGAGTGCAAAGGGAATTCCACTGTTAAATGCAGAGGAGGGAGCGGTTAGGTGGAAAGAATACATTGAAAGCCTCTATGAGGGTGAAGATTTGTGTGATGTGATAGAAGAAGAAACAGGAGTCGATTTAGAAGAGATAGGGGATCCAGTATTAGAATCGGAATTTAAAAGAGCTTTGGAGGACTTACTGTCAAATAAGGCAGAAGGGATAGATAACATTCCATCAGAATTTCTAAAATCATTAGGGGAAGTGGAAACAAAACGAATATTCACGTTGGTGTGTAGAATATATGAGTCTGGCGACGAATCTGACTTTCGGAAAAGCATCATCCACACAATTCCGAAGACGGCAAGAGCTGATAAGTGCGAGAATTATCGCACAATCAGCCTAACAGCTCATGCATCGAAGCTGCTAACAAGAATAATATACAGAAGAATGGAAAAGAAAATTGAGAATGCTCTAGGTGACGATCAGTTTGGCTTTAGGAAAAGTAAAGGCACGAGAGAGGCAATTCTGACGTTACGGCTAATAATGGAAGCAAGGCTAAAGAAAAATCAAGACACGTTCATAGGATTTGTCGACCTGGAAAAAGCGTTCGACAATATAAAATGGAGCAAGCTGTTCGAAATTCTGAAAAAGTAGGGGTAAGCTATAGGGAGAGACGGGTCATATACAATATGTACAACAACCAAAAGGGAATAATAAGAGTGGACGATCAAGAACGAAGTGCTCGTATTAAGAAGGGTGTAAGAGAGGGCTGTAGCCTTTCGCCCCTACTCTTCAGTCTGTACATCGAGGAAGCAATGATAGAAATAAAAGAAAGGTTCAGGAGTGGAATTAAAATACAAGGTGAAAGGATATCAATGATACGATTCGCTGATAACATTGCTATCCTGAGTGAAAGTGAAGAAGAATTAAATGATCTGCTGAACGGAATGAACAGTCTAATGAGTACACAGTATGGTTTGAGAGTAAATTGGAAAAAGACGAAGGTAATGAGAAGTAGTAGAAATGAGAACAGCGAGAAACTTAACATCAGGATTGTTGGTCACGAGGTCAATGAAGTTAAGGAATTCTGCTATCTACGCAGTAAAGTAACCAATGACGGAAAGAGCAAGGAGGACATCAAAAGCAGACTCGCTATGGCAAAAAAGGCATTTTTGATCAAGAGAAGTATACTAGTATCAAATACCGGCCTTAATTTGAGGAAGAAATGTCTGAGGATGTACGTCTGGAATACAGTATTGTATGGTAGTGAAACATGGACTGTGGGAAAACCGGAACAGAAGAGAATCGAAGCATTTGAGATATGGTGATATAAACGAATGTTGAAAATTAGGTGGACTGATAAAGTAAGGAATGAGGAGGTTCTACGCAGAGTCGGAGAGGAAAGGAATATGTGGAAAACACTGATAAGGAGAAGGGACAGGATGATAGGACGTCTGCTAAGACATGAGGGAATGACTTCCATTGTACTAGAGGAAACTGTAGAGGGCAAAAACTGTAGAGGAAGACAGAGATTGGAATACGTCAAGCAAATAATTGAGGACGTAGGTTGCAAGTGCTACTATGAGATGAAGAGGTTAGCACAGGAAAGGAATTCGTGGCGGGCCCAATCAAACCAGTCAGTAGACTGATGAAAAAAAAAAAAAAAAAACTACCAACTCCCAAAACAATTGAAAAAGGGACTGCAGTATAAGAGATTGGTTTTGCTGTATTGAAGATTAAGAAGTGCTCATAGCTCTTAAGGCATGCATTTTAGAACCCATGTTTACTAGACATTTTTGATTCGAATGATTTGTTGTCACATCCTTGAATATTGCTCCTATATCGATTGTTTCACAGTACCTGATGCAGGCGTCTAGTGGTTGTAGAGCGGACTTAGTTGCGAAGGCACCGTGTTCTCCAGCTGTTATCATAGTCGGAAGAAAACAGTGTGACGGACTAAGACGATCGGGGAATCATTCTCGAAATATGTATTGTGCAGCTCCACTAATTCGTAATAGTAGGGTGGAGCGGGACATTTAAAAGTGACCCGATCATAAGATTTATTTTATCTCAAAACGGTACATTTCCGGTTATGAGTTCTTTATCGAACTTTATCCACTGAGTTCCCTCCACAACCCTTAGAACCCAGCAATAGTATTTTCTAAACACCCTGTATTTCAGCACGAATGTGCCCATTCACAGTTTAATACGAATTTGAAGTTGGGAACCTTAAAACAAGTAAAGGCAATAACGGCTATTAAAGAATCTGTAGCGAAAAACATATAGTGATGAAGGGAATACTTCATGGAAAATAGCAAAGCCGATGAGGTTAGTGTTTCATACCATAAGAGCATCACCGTTTGCTCTGTACTTAGGTTCCGTTTTAAGGAACAGTAAATTACATACGAGTTACAGCTATAAGCTGCAGACTCGCAACTATCTTGTTATCAGTTACTATATCTCGTTAAGAACGCAGTTTTCGTCATTACGACCCCAACTCACTGAAATCCCCTAACTTCTTTACTTCATATATCAGTATACAACAGAACTAAGCAGGCCAATGATTTTAAACATTATCAAATTACTTTTTTGTTAAAGATTCAAACCGTTAAACCTGCGTATTACATACCTTTCGTGGCCAACGCTCCAGTTGATACGCTGTACGCAGCCGTTATGAAATACAAATGGGTGACATCAGCGTTAATGTGGCCTTATGCATTCAAATTCAATATGGCGGGCCGTTAAAGCAGGCGGCGGAAATAAGCTTCCACCACAGCCAGCCAGAAATTCAACAGCGGGGTGTAACAATAAACAGTGCAGCCCTTTACCCCCCAACCCACCCCCGTGGTGGAACGGAATTGCTCCATGTATTATGTATTTCGCTGAGGGATGCAATCCTTTAAAAGGGACCTGGTCTACTCCACTGAGCGGATACGTCGAACGTAGACGAGGCCAGGCAAGCTAGAGATGTTAGGGAAATTTACGGAACGAGAGCTCTCCGAGTCAATGACTTCATGAAGGCTCAGGGCCAGAAGAAGCCACACGCAAACGCGGTCGCAGTTGTTTGCGCGCCTGTGTCATCAGCGACTATCCTTATACTGCTCCTCAAATTACTTTCTGTGAGCTTTTGTACAATGAAAACGCACTTACCTCACCTTTTGATGAGTGTCATCGTTGTTAATCAGCTGGAAGTTGCAATTATGTGTCACTGACCATTTCTCCGGGGAAAAGCTACGTCCTAGTTATGCATTTTGTGGTCGTTCCTGAGTTTAAAAGTTCAAATTCACTGAAAGATTTCTGCACATTCTTCTACCATCCTTTTCCGATAACATAAAACATATCCCATTCAAGGGCGACATCACAACGTTGTACTGAATTAACAAATTATACATCGATAACATGGTATGCTGACCCGGTACTACCGGCTAAGCTCATCTTCTTAATTACTAGATCAGAGCTGAGTCGGGTTATTGATTGCTAGGAAGCCTCAATATGGCGTTCCAGCGTTAATGTTTATAAATGTTCCAATGATTCCCCATTTAAACCACAGGAGTACTACGTACCAAGAATTAAAGGAATTTAGAGTTACTTAATCTTCTATTGTAATCCAATTAATTATACACCGATCTGTCATTAAGCTCCCAATCACTAATCATTGTGAAAATAAATGCATGTTTTATCTGAAGGCACGTAGTAAGAGCGAGAATACAAGACCATGACATGCGCACTTTTACTCGTACTCATGTGTAACAGTGGGGCTACAAATTTTGAGTCTTCCACTTTCTTCTGTCAACTGACGACAATTTAGGCACAAGGCGTATGTGCTTGCATAATTGGGGCACTGAATTCTGGCTCTCTCGTAGAAATTCCTGGCCGAGTATCCGTAACTGGACCACTTTCTCCTGTCGCTTAATTAAACTCGGTGGTGGAAAATGCTGTTTGATAATCCGTCAATGAATATACCCTAGTTTTTCATGGTGATATTCCCCTTACTCCCAATATTCCTTTCGCTAGTGTTGCTGGCCATTAGCTGAAATTTTTGAATAAACCGCTACAATAGTGCGTGCTCTTGCCCGACTCTTCAAGAAAAAAAAAAGAGGAAGATTTGAGTTTCAAGTCCTATCGACAGTTATGTCATCAGAGCCGGATCACAATTTCAGAATACGGAAGTGGGTACGATGGAAAATTCTGCCATGTACTTCAGTGATTTAGGGAAATCACGGAAAAGCGATATCTGGGCGGCGGAAGGGCGATTTCATTAGTCGCCTCCCCGAAAGCGAGTCCACTGTCCACTGTGCCACCTCCCTCTGCCCGAAACTTCAACAATCCCACCAGACAACAGACAGGTGCTACTGAATAGACAATAGAGCAATACAATGTAGGCCCAACAGCTGCGAGAGCTAAGGCAATAAATTATATTGCATTGACTGACTGGTTAAAACAGCTTAAATTACGGGGCGTGTGTAGTACATTCGGTCCTGGGAATAATTCTCCCTTGTCTAAATGACAAGACGGATTAGCAGCGTCAGACGTGTGGTATTTACGTCACTGCACAGCAGTACAACGGCTAGACAATGTCAGTTTTGCATTCAACACAAATTAGATGAGTGCTCTTAGGTGAAGCGTACTCTTGTCCGAATTTTCCTGCAGCTATCACACAAAGTTTACATGACTCTCAGAAAAATGAAGCACACGACTTATTTTCCTAGGAGTAACTGATGTTTATGGTCACGGAAATGGTATCAAATTATTGAAAAAAAGTCAGAAATCCGTCCTACTTTCTTGCTGCAAATCGGTAAACTGGTGTGGATGAGGAGATTAATGTTTAACGTCCCGTCTACAACGAGGTCTTTAGAGGCGGGGCGCAAGCACTGGGGAAGGATGGGGAAGGAAATTGAGAGCGCCTTAGCTGCTGAAGACAAGGCAACATGCATGATATTTAAATTTTAATAGTGTTATTAAAGTTGATGCTATACACAAAAACTTCTGTTTCGTGAAGCTTGTATCAGTCGAGTTATACATAAGTACCGAAGGAACTGTTATAGGTTGTTGTTTTTGTGGTCTTCAGTCCTGAGACTGGTTTGATGCAGCTCTCCATGTTACTCTATCCTGTGCAAACGTCTTCATCTCCCAGTACCCACTGCCACCTACATCCTTCTGAATCTGCGTAGTGTAGTCATCTCTTGGTCTCCCTCTACGATTTTTATCCTCCACGCTGCCCTCAAATACTAAATTGGTGATCGCTTGATGCCTCAGAACATGTCCTACCAAACGATCCGTCTTCTGGTCAAGTTGTGCCACAAACTTCTCTTCTCCCCAATCCTATTTAATACTTCCTCATTAGTTATGTGATCTACCCATCTAATCTTCAGCATTCTTCTGTAGCACCACATTTCGAAAGCTTCTATTCTCTTCTTGTCCAAACTCTTTATCGTCCATGTTTCACTTGCATACATGGCTACACTCCATACAAATACTTTCAGAAAAGACTTCCTGACACTTAAATCTATACTCGATGTTAACAAATTTCTCTTCTTCAGAAACGATTTCCTTGCCATTGCCAGTCTACATATTATATCCTCTCTACTTCAACCACCATCATTTAATTTGCTCCCCAAATGGCAAAACTCCTTTACTACTTTAAGTGTCTCATTTCCTAATCTAATACCGTCAATATCACCCGACTTAATTCGACTACATTCCATTATCCTAGTTTTGCTTTTGTTGATGTTCATCTTATATACACCTCTCAAGACACTATCCATTCCGTTCAACTGCCCTTCGAAGTCCCTTGCTGTCTCTGACAGAATTACAATGTCATCGGCGAACCTCAAAGTTTTTATTTCTTCTCCATGGATTTTAATACCTACTCCGAAATTTTCTTTTGTTTCCTTTACTGCTTGCTCAATAGGCCGATTGAATAAATCGGGGAGAGGCTACAACCCTGTCTCACTCCCTTCCCAACCACTGCTTCCCTTTCATGTCCCTCGACTCTTATAACTGCCATCTAGTTTCCGTACAAATTGTAAATAGCCTTTCGCTCTCTGTATTTTACCCCTGCCACCTTCAGAATTTGAAAGAGAGTATCCCAGTCAACATTATCAAAAGCTTTCTCTAAGTCTACAAATGCTAGAAACGTAGGTTTGCCCATCCTTAATCTAGCTTCTAAGATAAGTCGTAGGGTCAGTATTGCCTCACGTGTTCCAGCATTTCTATGGAATCCAAACTGATCTCTCACGAGGTCGGATTCCACTAGTTTTTCCATTCGTCTGGAAAGAATTCGCGTTAATGTTTTGCAGCTGTGACGTATTAAACTGATAGTTCGACTGATATAAGAATGCGTATTCAAATATTGAGATATGTAAGCAGGCAGAATTCGGCGCTGCGGTCGGCATCGCCTACGTAAGACAAAAAGTCTCAAGCGCAAATGTTAGAATCGTTACTGTTGCTACAATGGAATGTTATAAAGATTTAAGTGAGTTTTAAGGTGGTGTTACAGTCGGCGCAAGAGATAAACAGCATCTCCGAGGAAACGATGAAATGGGGATTTTACCGTATGATCATTTCACGAGTGGGCCGGGAATATCTGGAATCCAGTAAAATATCAAATCTCTGACATCGCTGCGGCTGGAAACAGATTCTGCAAGAATGGGACCAATGAAAACTGAAGAGGATCGTTCAACGTGACAGAACTGCAACCATTCTGCAATTTCCTGCAGATTTCAATGTTGGGTCATCAACAAGTTTCAGCGTGGGAACCATTCAACGAAACATCATCGATAGGCGCTTTCGGAGTCGAATGCACGACACAAAGTTTTATGCCTGGCATGAGCCCGTCAACACCGACATTGGACTGCTGATGATTGGAAACATGTTGCCTGGTCGGATGAGTCTCGTTTCAAATTGCATCGAACGACAACCTCATGAATTCATGGACCATGCATGACATCAGGGACTGTTCAAGATGGTTGAGGCTCTCTAATAGAGTGAGGTGTGTGCAGTTTGAGTGATGTGGGACCCCTTGATAAGTTGAGATACGAACCTGATAGGTGACCCTTACGTCAGCATCCCGTCTCATCACCAACATCCATTCATGTTCACTGTGCCTTCCGACGGACTTGGGGAAGCGCAGAAGGGCAATGCGACACCTCACACGTATAGAGTTGCTACAGAGTTCTTTCAGGAATCCTTTTCTGGGTTTAAACGCTTCTAGTGGCCACCAAATTTCCCAGACATGAACATTAGTGACCATATCTGGGACGCCTTGCAAGTGCTGTTCAGAAGAGGTCTCTGTCTTCTTGTACTCTTACGGATTTATGGACAGCCCTGCACGATCAGTGGTGTCAATTCCCTACAGCACTACTTCAGACATTGCCCTTCTGCTTATTCCCGGGGGCCCTACACGATATTAGACAGGGGAACCAGTTTCTTTGGCTCTTCAGTGTATATTAAAGAGAAGGCTACGTGCTTACGTATTACTCTGTTTGTAAATACTTGATATTTCTCAGAATTGTACGGACAATGGAAGTATGACGAAACACTGTTTCATTAACTTTCTTCGGAACGTGTGACCAAACCATTCTAGCAACACTGGTGCATAATAGACGAACGAATTGGTAAATACCGCACTTGGCTGCAGAATAAAGGCACCCTGCAATCTTTTATCGATATAAACTGACACAAATAAACCGATCAGCTCATATTGCTGCACACAATGGCTTTGAAACTGCTCCATCGTAGCTCACTACCTCAGATGACGGAGTACTGCTGTAAGTGTGCATCAGCGGTCAGTGTATTGCCTTAGGCTGAGAAAAGTGGACATCGTCATGACAGTCATCTCCTGAGCCAAATGATAGTTCTTTGCTTTCGTGTCAGAAAACTATGGTTCGGTGTTCACCCTGTAAAAGACCCCACACACTTGGCACATCAGAAATTACGGATAAAAAAATTAGTCGTTCCACATTCATCTCCATTCTCCTTCAGCTAAGAAATGAAACAATTTGTGGGCCGTAGGAGATCAAATAAATACATCGTAATTTGCATTCTATTTTTAACATGAGCATCTACGAAAAGACAAAAGCAATTATTTTAAATCTTGATTTGAAAACCACTAGACATTGTCCCATTATCCGTAAATGAGACCTAGAAGGTTGTAGATTATGAGACCTACAGTTATATCAATTTTCTTTACTTCCGGAAGACATTTAGGTTTGTTCCTAGTGAGAATCTCACTTATCTAATATCTGACCAGACAGGATACCCTGAAGAGTCAGACAACATATTACTTCCTACCACATACATGTCGCGAAGTGACCACGACGAGAAAATTCCAGAAAGTAGAGCTAATACAGGGGCTTTCCGACAATCATTCCTCCCCCACGCCACTCGGAAGTGGTACAACGAGAAGGGGATCTGATTAGTTAGTCGTATCGGTCGCTCCCACCGTTATGTGGCTAGCCACATAATGGTGTGAGGTATATGTAGATGCAGACTGTATTTAAAAAATACTAGAGACTAGAACTACGATCTCTATGCGGATATCTCCACAGGTGAAACTAACTTTCGATCTTCCGAGAAGTAGTGTACTCGTAATATCAGTAATCAGACCTCGGTAGCGCAATGCTTAAGAGCATTAGCTGGGAGCTATTAAGTGAAACGACCAGGTTGTTCATTTAGGGAAATCATGACCGGTATCACTGTATCCATCGCTCAATGATATCGAGGACGCCGTTCTAATATAATAATGGGCTGGTAATGTTAATTACCTCACAAACCGATCGCACTAAAACTGACGACTTTCGGAAGAACAGGCTTTCACCTGCGAACCCACACCGTTACAAGAATCGGAAGGAATAGGAATAAAAGATCGTTATCTAAAAA
Organism: Schistocerca gregaria; assembly: GCF_023897955.1. Lineage (NCBI taxonomy): Eukaryota > Metazoa > Arthropoda > Insecta > Orthoptera > Acrididae > Schistocerca > Schistocerca gregaria. The sequence continues at coordinate 179,811,109 of NC_064923.1, read as the reverse complement.
AAGTTAACAATAAAGCTTTCGGACTAACATGTCTCTTAAGCCTCAAGAGTCTGTACTGGATATAATGCACTTAAATAAGGCTTACTATAATTTATAGGCCTACATTATGGCGAAAAAAGCTAGAAAAGAAGAAGGCTGATGAGACGCTTTGCAAGGGGCGGAGATTGGCCTGCCTAACCGTAACAGGCGGAATTAGCATCAGACCCACTGCTGGGATAAAGACAATGTTGGACGTTCCCCTCTACAGCTGTGGGTTAACATTCAGGTAACTGGCTAAAAACTGAAAGTAACCGGACATCTTTAGGGTATACTGAATCCAATTCCACTATCATTACTGTTATTTTCATTATTATTGTCATTCATTAATCATCACATTTACTATTATTATTATCAATAAGACTTTTTTATGGTATATTAATTTTATTTATAGTGACAGCATTTACAATAGTGCAAATACTGCCAGTATTAAATTAATTAGTCCACAGTCAGTAAAATTTTCTCTCACTGCCACTTCAGACACTCAAATCATTTACATACAAGGTCCCATATTAACTTTGTTATTCCTAGGTAACTATGCACACAAGTCACATAATTCCCGTAAATTCGGGGAGGGGGGAGCAGGGATGAGCTCTGATTCCACGTTCAAATGTGCCCGATCGGGTTCACATCTGGCGAGTCGGCGGGTCAACACATCAATTGGATCTCGTCACTGTTCCTCTAACCTCTAAGTCATATTCCTGGCCTTGAGACATTGCGCATTGTCTTGATGAAAGGTGCCACTACTGTCGGGATAGATGATCGTCAGAAAGTGCTGTACGTGGTCAGCAAGCAGTGCACGATTCTCCTTGGACGTCATGCTCCACAGGATCCACTGTTGTCAGCGTGAATATTTCGCTGAGCATAATGGAGCCGCCACCAGCTTCTCTCCATCCCGCAGTACAGATGTCAGAGAGCTGTTCCACTGGAAGACGACGGATTCGTGTCCTCCCATCGGCATGATGAAAAATGTATCGGGATTCATCAGACCGTGCAATGCTATGACACAGCTCAAATGCCCAGTGCCGATGATTAGGTGATTTCAGTCGTGGTTGCCTGTGTCGTGGTTTTAATATGGGAACGTGCATGTATCATCGGTTGCCGAGGCCCATTGTTAAAAACGTTCGGTGCATTGTGTTTTCAGACACTCTTGTATGCTGCCCAGCATTAAAGTCTAATGTTAGTTCCGCCAGCGTCCATCGCCTGTCCTGTTTTATCAGTCTGCCAAGCCTACGAGGTCCGACATCTGTAATGAGGCGTAGCTGCCTAGCCCTACGACGTCTAGATTTCGCTTCACCTTGATTTCGCCACGTGTTGAACACACTCACTGCAGCACTCTTCGAACGCACGACAAGAGCTGCAGTTTCCGAAATGCTCGTGCTGAGTGCCCCCTCCCCCCGCCCGGCCAACACATCACGCCCTTCATCAAACTCAGGTAAATCGTGCACCTTCCCTATTCTACACACGGACAGCACTCTCAGTGTCGCTAGATGCACCGTACGTGTATCTGACTAGCAGTCGTCCCTCTCCTGGTGACGCTGTTGTCAGTGGATGGGTTTATATCGATATTAGGCCGGCGGTCATAATGTTCTGGATGATCAGTGTATAGGGAATACGGTAAGTACAGGAATAGTCGGGGAAATGCCGGCTGACCACACGACAGCTACCATCTGCTTCAATACATCTTTTAGTGTAACAAATGTAAGCAGCGAGCAGTGGAAGAATGAACCACGACATCATTGACGAGACATAGACTGGTTCAGTAACGGTTCGAAAACAGACGATAGTGCATGGGGCCGGTATATACGGGGAAGTCTAGGCAGAGCAATCTCTCTACGGAGGCTGGACATAGTGATAGAGGCGCAAAAATCCGTTTTCTGGGTGTGCGAGGCACTATAAAGACGGCAGCATGAGAGAACTGTCCTGCTCTGAAACATCTGTCAGTCCTTGTAATGAGCTCAAAGGTTGTTACACAATGCCAAAAAGCCCTTGGGAGACCGGCAGCAAGAGAGTAAACCTGCTGTGGGTATTTGGTCAGTCAGGAATCAGTGACAATGAACAAGCCGAAAGGTTGGCTGGGAGGTGCAACAACTCGCTTTACTGGAATCCATCCTAAGCATCTTTAAGGTGATAGTTATACAATACTACGAAATATAACCAAAAGGCAGCACTTAGAATATTGGGCTATGATCGAAAAACGAAAACAAAAAGCAAAGCAAGCTAATGATGCCAAATCCATTCTATAATCCACGCCTTGAAACGAAATAGGCTAAACTGATGGTAGGTCTACTGACAGTCCTTGGGAACTTACACACGAAGGGTATAGAGAAAGAAGCAGCAGATGTAGATTGTGTTTTAGGGTGATTGAACTGCTCCACACTAAATCTTCCAACGCGAAGCGTTGGAGATTACAAGACACAGAATATTCCAGTCATCAAGTCGTGAAGAAATTGTTTCTAATGAAGTATTCGTAAATGACATCTTGCTACTCTTAGAGGGTAGTGGTTGACTTCATTAGACTTAGAGGGAGTGAAACCACCAAATTAACCCTGTTTCTGTGCTGACATTAGTGGCTAAAGACCACTGTTGTTTTTATCTACGTATTCAAATCACATCGATCACCTCGCCTCTTCACTTACTCTCCCCGAGAGTCCTTATGTCCGCTACCATCTCCAATCTGATTGCACACTTCAAAATTAGCAATTCCACTGCACGAAGAATATTACACGAATAGCTGCAGGTGATCGATATTAGTGTAGGAAACGTGAATAAATTTAATATCTTGCGCATAAAAAGGCGAAGAAACCCACTATGGTTCCAATTGTCTACTGGCGTCACAGCACTGGAATCAATAAACACTGTAACGTACACTATTAGCCATTAAAATTGCTACACCAAGAAGAAATGCAGATGATAAACAGGTATTCATTGGACAAATATATTGTACTAGAACTGACGTGTGATTACATTTTCACACAATTTGGGTGCATAGATCTTGACAAATCGGTACCCAGAACAATCACCTCTGCCATAATAACGGCCTTGATACGCCTGGGCATTGAGTCAAACATAGTTTGGATGGCGTGTACACGTACAGCTACCCATGCAGCTTCAACACGATTGCACAGTTCATTAAGGGTAGTGACTGGCGTATTGTGACGAGCCAGTTGCTCGGTCACCATTGAACAAACGTTTTCAGTTGGTGAGAGATCTGGAGAATGTGCTGGCCAGGGCAGCAGTCGAACATTTTCTGTAAACAGAAAGGCCCGTACAGGACCTGCAACTTGCGATCGTGAATTATCCTGCTGAAGTGTAGGGTTTCGCAGGGATCGAATGAAGGGTAGAGCCACGAGTAGTAATACATATGAAATGTAACGTCCACTTTTCAAAGTGCTGTCAATGCGAAAAAGAGGTGACCGAGACGTGTAACCAATGGCACCCCATAATATCACGCCGGGTGATACGCCAGTATGGCGGTTATGAATACACGCTTCCAATGTGCGTTCACCGCGATATCGTCAAACACGGATGCGACCACCATGGTGCTATAAACAGAACCTGGATTCATGCGAAAAAATGACGTTTGCTATTCGTGCACCCAGGTTCGTCGTTGAGTACAACATCACAGACGCTCCTGTCTGTGATGCAGCGTGAAGGGTAACCGCAGCCATGGTCTCCGAGATGATAGTCTATGCTGCTGCAAACGTCGTCGAACTGTTCGTGCAGATGGTTGTTGTCTTGCAAACGTCCCCATCTGTTGACTCATGGATCGAGACGTGGCTGCACGATCCCTTACAGCCATGTGGATAAGATGCCTGTCATATCGACTGCTAGTGATACGAGGCTGTTGGGATTCAGCATGGCGTTCTGTATTACCCTCCTGAACCCACCAATTCCATATTCTGCTAACAGTCATTGGATCTCCACCAACGTGAGCAGCAATATCGCGATACGATTAACCGCAATCGCGATAGGCTACAATCCGACCTTTATCAAAGTCGGAAAAGCGATAGTACGCATTTCTCCTCCTTACATGAGGCATCACAACAACGCTTCACGTGGCAACGCCGTTCAACTGCAGTTTGTGTATGAGAAATCTCTTGGAAACTTTCCTTATGTCAGTACGTTGTGTGAATGGTCTGAAAAGCTAACCATATGCATATCACAACATCTTCTTCCTGTCGGTTAAATTTCGCGTCTGTAGCACGTGATCTTCGTGGTGTAGCAATTTTAATGGCCAGTAGTGTAGAAGTAGCCACCCGGTGAGGCTTAACATGGAGTGACCACATAAAACAATTTGTGGGAAAATTAATGCAGGACGTGATCAATAGGAAAAAGTTTAGTAAACATAACTGATCCACTAAAAAATTGGTTACAAAATATTTGTCTGACCGCTTCTTGCTCAATAGACTGAGATTATTACGAAGTTAATTTTACTCCTTCAGACTTGCTGTCACAGGTTGCGGACGTTAGCGTATATAGACTTCTTGCTGATGACAGTGAACCATTTATTATCGTTGTCATGATATCCACTTCACACAGCTGTATGCACTGCTGTTTATTAAGCTCTATTTGTTTCGAAAAATCCAGTGCTTTATTGTCAAGCACTCTTTTTGACCATCGATATGCTGGGCAACCGCAAGGTATATTATTCCATAACATGGATTGTCATCAAGTATAGCTCCTCGTTGTCTTCATCTTACTAGATTAGATTTATAGAAGAGAGTGGTGTATTTTATCATAGGGACGCCTAGTCAGTGCGAGAGCACTGCTGACGTGCTCAACGAAGTCTATACACTTACTTACAGATTTGAGACCTTCAGAACACAGTGTAGCGTAAATATTCATACTCAACATTAATTGCATACAGGGAAAAATGGCATTTGCGGTTTCTACTGCGTGGATTAGACCAAACTTGCCAGATCAGATGCATCCTTTTCTCTGCTTAAGGCAACCAAAAGCGTACTTGAATTTTCAACAACAGGAAGAGGCAAGTGTCTCAAATTCAGTCTCATGAATGCACACGAAAATGGCATAATTCCGATATACTCATAATGAGACATTTCCTTTCTTGTTGTGAAACTAATACTGCTGCAAAGAACTACTCCGGAGAAGCAAAAAAACTTGTCGTAAACCCCATCGAAGCCTACCTCGTCGTCGACAGAGAAATTATTTTCAGTCAACCATAAGAATTCTGCACTGTAAAAAATAAAATAAATAAATAAATAAGACAATAATTACAGAAACTAGGACAGTAGCAAGCTACAAAACAAAATTCCGTGAAGAAGTTACGGAAATGCTTGAAATCAAAACTGGTGTACTGCAAGATAATGGCATCTCCCGTATGCTTTTCAACTGCGTTTTGGAAAAGGTAATTTTCCGAAAACATCGAGACAGCATCTGAGTGAATCAGCTTGTTGGAAGAGAAGGAGGAAAATGTCACGTTGCTAACTTACCCCGAGAAGAGAGAATTCAAAGCAACGTTAACAATGCGCAAAAATTCCTTAACAAAAGGTAGGGTAGAATTAACAGAGTGAGCAAATTTAAATACATAACGCAAATAGTACTACCAAATGGACCAAATAAAGAAGCAAACAAAGAGCATGCACAGAAAACAGTTACGCTCATCAACTGAGGCAGAACGTTTACAATGAAGTCTTTCCCCGTTAAAATAAAAATCCAACACTACTAAACTATCATAAAACCGAACTCCCGCAATGCAGTGAAATGTATAGTTCTAAACAAAAGGAACAATAGAAGAAATACAGAAACAGGTAACTAAGGCAATACGGGAAATACTTGGCTCAAAATGTTTGGAGTGCATGAAAGAGAAGAAGGAATGAAGAAATATACATCCGCACTGAAAACTTATCCGATGTCCCTTCTGAAAAGGAGAATTTCGTTTTATGGTCACTTGCTTCGAATGAACCTAGAAATAATTGACTACAAAAGTATTTGACTATTTAGACAAAATCCCAAAACTCAATTATGTTTACCTAATGCAGTGAAAAAAGACTTAAGAGACTTAAGCAGAAATTATAGGCAGGCTAAATTTTCGGAACAAAATTAGAAATTGGGGTAGTTTTAAAGAAAAACTCAGAAAGCGAATCATGTACAGACGAACGAAGAAGAGAGCACAATGAAAGAATGAAGAAATTCTGAATAGACGGAAAACTAGCAGTAGAAATAAAATCTAGCGTAAGTTACTTCACGTGGTGGTCCATAGACAGCCAACACCGAAGATAGAAGAAAACTATCACAACAGTGAAAAGCAAAATTTTAAGTATTTGTGCGTAAGACACAGACAACGAGAGTGCAGATTAAATTAGTGTACTGACTTCAAGCTTATCGTATGGGTTTTGAACAAGAAGACTTTGTAGGCAATGCATCGCATCGCAACGTAGCAGCAGATCACAAATAGCTTTGTACAGTAGAACCAAATAAAGTCATTTATAGATGCGTGAGTGTACCCAAAACGTGTAACAAGTTGAAAAAATTTCTATCACGAGGTAGGATCAAAGCTTACATGGCGATCATTTTTCCATGTAAGTTGTCACAGTCATTGTGAAAGATCTGTTGTCAGTAAACGGCTCACTTCTTCCTTCTACACTACGAGCAGCAACGGTTACAGACAATAGGCCGTCGACAGTTTGAAGTGATGCCTTTCAACGGCCGGATGGAGTGATCTTCATTCGCCGACAGCGCTCTCGGTGCCGTAGTCGGACTGCTCGTCTTGTGTCAGACGTTAGCTCGATTTCAGGCTATTCCCGCAAGTGTCGTTTGGCAGCCTGAGTTATCGCTCACTCGAGCCACTGTGTTGCATTTCCCATCTGCCTCATCACCGAGTTCAAAGCAATTACTGCCACTCGGTCTCTCGCGCGCTCCACAAATCAGCCCACGTCGCGCTTAAAGCAGGCCACTTGCTCTGAACGGACGGGAAACTAACTGAACACAGCTCGATGTACAGACAATGCTATAGCTCTTATCGCTTGCGTCTAAGTCACGTAGCTCTGCTACACAGGGCGTATCTCATCAGTGGTGTAGATAAAATAATTGACAGTTAGATGGATTAACTAATGACAAAGAACAGATTCAGAGTCTAAAGAAAAATTATACAACCATTTGAATAAATGAAGGGGTCGGTTGACAGTATACATCCTGCAGCAGCAAGTAATCGACAGTTTGCCAACTGAGAGGAGTCTGCAGTTAAAATTGTAAGACGAGATCAAGACCTCACTACAATAAGCAGATTTAATGGATCCATTTACACATTAGTGGTACAGAGACAATGAGGCCTCCGCAGTATAGACTACCGTGGAGCGCTGCGTCAAACTATTCTTTGGACACCAAAAACAAGAACAGCGTAAGAAGCCAGTACAATTTTTTTTCGTGTAGTAATGCCGAAATACTACTGAACTAATTTACTTGTGCTTCTTATATGTAAGGAAACTTGGGACGAACAAAACTACTGTTCAGTGAGGTAGTCTGTCGCAGCTAACATTGCATTATACCCCCAAGGCGGAAGATGTGGGATGTTCGTGACATTGGCGCTTCACGTTTTGCACACATCATGACAGCACAACTGGCATGTCAGTGTAATGCCTCGACTTTGTTATTCAATCTGTATGTCCTAATGTAACACAGCAGTTTAAGCTTTGTATGATGTAAGTACTACTGCCCGGTTTAACGGATATGAAGGTGGCAATACATATAGCCGAAAATAGTAACGCACTAATTGTGCGAACCATCTGCCAGGCACTTCAGTGTGGTTTGCAGAATAGCCATGTAGTTATAGATGAATACCAATGCTTTCTCCAGAACCTGAAAATATCTTTTAGCACACTCTAAGCAATTTCAACGCATTTTCAATAACATTTACTGCCGAGCTGTGGCTACTTTATGACCACCATAAAAAATTACAGAAAGCAAATTTCGTCAACTGTTGTTGACTTTTACTCAAAACATACTATCTGAAGAGATACTGATGTGTAAGAAAGGCCATGATACTGGAAAAACTGAATTGGGCATTCATTGTAGAAAGTGACACCTACTACTATACTTGCATTTTTGGATTAAGTTTAACTGAAAAATAGAAAAAAAAATATCAAATCTCGAAGCAGAATTTTTTTGAAAACAATAAATATTTTCTTCAAAATTTTAAAATATAATGTAACTGACTTGTTTTCAGTATTTTTACAACGTGGGCACAGATTACTCATCCCCCTACCCCACACTCCTCGGTATTGCGAGGGTCAACATAGCGATAATAAATTTGTTTTCACAAGAAGACTACAGTACATCTTTATAGATCGACTGCTGCACTGAATGATCATGCCAGGTAAGTGTATTATTCGAAAGTCTTGAACTTTACTCTAGAGCCTGAAATACTTTCTTCGCCCCGCCCTTCATTGGTGTACGAAGTGACAAACTGGCATCGAGGTAATACACAAAATAATAAATATGATAGTGCTCACAAATAATTATGTAATTCGAGCCACTAAGGCACTGAATGAAACCCAATACAGAACCAGGAGAAAGCTAAAGAACCGGAGACGGAAAAAATGAGAGGCTGAATATTTGAAAAAAAAAAAGAATACTGGAAAAATTGCTTAAACGGTGTCGATGTACTGGCAGTAGGATGGAAGGCAGGGAGCGATTGACTGAGTCACAGATTACAATAAATCACTTATTTAAATAACAACTTCCGCAACATTTAAGAAGTCACAGCTTGAGTTTCACGAACACGATTATGCCACAAAAGGTCTCGAAACGAGAAACAAGATCAAGCACATAAAATAAGATCCAGAAACAGTTCCGGTCCAGATCTTAATAACTTTAAAGCAACATCACAACTGTTAAAACACCAAGCTGGAAAACAGATTTTTTAAATACAGCTTAAAGGTGATAAAACTAATGTTTGAAGCAGAACTTCTAAAAGGGTAATGAAGCTGTTAGTTATATAACACAGCATTAAGTTTCAGCCATTTTAGAAAGTAGTTTCCCTTCAATAAAAGCTTCGATGATTCCGGTTTTTGATCTGAGACAATCTTGGTCAAACCTGGCTGGTAGTAAAAATCCGTCTGGGTCCATTACAGATGAGGACTGGTTACATCACAATTTTGGCTGAACAATCGATGACTATCCGAACATCTAGTGTAACTTTACAAGTGTAACGTTCTTCAAATTAAAATATCTCTGTTTGTTAATGGATATACAATGCGTAATGTTTGTCTTACGGAAATTTACTGTGTAATGTGTTGTTGAGCAAATGGCGTGCTTAAACAGTTTCACTATAATCCAAAGAAAAATTGAACAACTTAATCTGGAAAACTGGTATGTCATGTCTACAATGAAATCAATCCTTCTGAAATTTACTCAGTCTCGTGAGCAACGAGTTCTATGGCCCTGTGCAAAAAACTTATAAAATTCTCTATGCAAATAAACAGTGAAATAGATTTTCCATAGCTCTGGAGTCGCAACGAATGTAGTCTTAGTATTCTGTTCTCTCGAACGTAGGCATACAAAACATTCAATCTTGGCTCAGCGAAGTGCAATGTTGGCCATAAAATAGCTTCACACAAGTAACGCCAAGTAGATTAGTTGATAAATGAACAACCTTGCCAATGTTTACTGTTAATTCTGCATATTAGCTCAGCGCTGTGCAGTGCTGCCCGTATTGAAACTGTTACAAACATTAATACTTTTTTGATTCTTTCACATTTTACTGAATGTCATTGAAAAATCATATCTTTTAAAAATACTCATTGTATTTAAACAAACAGTACATGGAAGAGGATGACGTGCTCATAACGGGATATGTTAAGACCGAATGCTTCAGTTTGAAAATTGTATTAAAAACAAAGTTTCTCCGGCACAAAATCTGATATGAAACATTTTATATTAACTTCAAAATCGGTGAACTTCTCAACTGTTCTACAATTCTCACTTACTGTCGTAATTAAAAATACTTTGACTATTAAGTGAGAAAAAGTCTGACTTCATTTGGTAACATAGGTTCAAAAATTAAACTTTTTTTGTATCATGGCTACAAAACACACAAATTATTACAAATCGGGTACAGCTAATAAACCTATACATTAAATCTGGTGGCAAATACTTGGTTCATACATTCGAGGATCATTACTGTAAAATTAGCAAGATCCACGTTGCGTTGCTGCATACTTGAAACAAAATATACAAAATTTCAATACCTTAAAAAACTGTAACATGCTGCATTCACAGGCCAACAGCTAAATTCTCACAGCTAGCCACTAGCTTTTAGTCTTACATCCTACTTACGACAGAGTGCAACGGCAAATTACTCTGCGCTCCGTGCGGCCCTACTTACAATCGATTCTGCCACTTAGGCAACATCTTTGGTTCAGTGGACTCAAAGATACAATCACTTCTACATGTGATAACCATTTAATGCCATTTTCATTAAATATATTATAAAATTGAGCTACACGTACAAGTGGACCCCTCACACAAGCTTACATCGAAATTAACCAGAACTTACAAGTTTGCCTGAAACAGCACAGTATCAGACACAAGGTACAACAACATGTTAATAAAGTCAGTATACACCACTGGCCATTAAAATTGCTGCACCACGAAGATGACGTGTTACAGACGCGAAATTTAACCGACAGGAAGAAGATGTTGTGATATGCATATGGTTAGCTTTTCTGACCATTCACACAAGGTTGGCGCCGGTGGCGACACTTACAACACGCTGACATGAGGAAAGTTACCAATCGATTTCTCATACACATACAGCAGTTCACCGGCGTTGCCTGGTGCAACGTTGTTGTGATGCCTCGTGTAAGGAGGAGAAAGGCGAACCATCAAGTTTCCGACTTTGATAACTGTCGAATTGTAGCCTATCGCGAATGCGGTTTATCGTATCGTGACATTGCTGCTCGCCTTGGTCCAGATCCAATGACTGTTAGCAGAATATGGAATCGGTGGGTTCAGGAGGGTAATACGGAACGTCGTGCTGAATCCCAATGGCCTCGTATCACTAGCAGTCGAGATGGCTGGCATCTTATCTTCGTCCCTGTAACGTATCGTGCAGCCACGTCTCGATCCCTGAGTCAACAGATGGGGACGTTTGCAAGACACCAACCTTCTGCACGAACAGTTCGACGACGTTTGCAGCAGCATGGACTATCAGCTCGGAGACCATGGCTGCGGTTACCCTTGACGCTGCATCACAGACAACGACGAACCTGGGTACACGAATGGCAAAACATCATTTTTTGGGTGAATCCAGATTCAGTTTACAACATCATGACGGTTACATCCGTATTCGGCGACATCGCGGTGAACGCACATTGGAAGGGTGTATTCCTCATTGCCTTACTGGCGTATCACCCGGCGTGATGGTACGGGGTGTCTTTGGTTACACGTCTAGGTCACCTCTTGTTCACACTGACGGCACTTTGAACAGTGGACGTTACCTTTCAGATGTGTTACGACCCGTGGCTCTACCCTTCATTCGATCCCAGCGAAACCATACATTTCAGCAGGGTAATGCACGACCGCATGTTGCAGGTCCTGTACGGGCCTTTCTCGATACAGAAAATGTTCGACTGTTGCCCTGGCCAGCACATTCTCCAGATCGCTCACCAACTGAAAACGTCTGATCAATGGTGGCCGAGCAGCTGGCTCGTCACAATACACCAGTCACTACTCTTGATGAACTGTGATCTCGTGTTGAAGCTGCATAGGCAGCCGTACCTGTACGCGCCATCCAAGCTCTGTTTGACTCGATGCCCAGGCGTATCAAGACCGTTATTACAGCCACAGATTGTTTGCTCTGGGTACTGATTTCTCAGTATCTATGCTCCCAAATTGCGTGAAAATGTAATCACATGTTAGTTCTAGTATAATATATTTGTCCAATGGATATCCGTTTGTCATCTGCATTTCTTCTTGGTATAGCAATTTAAATGGCCATTAGTGTAAATCAAATTAAACATCACCAGTTTCATGGTACTTGGACTCATTAACGTCCAATGAAAACTTTGTCCACTGTGGCTTGTAACATGATTATAAACGGCCAGCAACAATTCGAACTGAAACAGTTTAATTAGTCCTGCTAAGCGAGGGTGAAATTAGTGAAATCTAATAACCTACCGTGGCCAAAATGTCAGAAATCACAGCCGCAACTGCGCACTCAACCAATGCGAGCCACACGCTCCAAAAGTCCATCTGTTCTCTCCCCGGCGGAACACGAGACAACCTCTACTGCTAACGTCCGCCCCTCGCGTAGTCCGCAGTCAACAATGAGCTCAGCGCACACACTTATTTCTTGTCATGTCTCGGAGTCACGAGAAATCACTGTTACGCCAGAGTAAACATGAAGCATCTCTGCCCAGAGACACAAGGAACCACAGTGGCGCCAACCTTGTCACACAAAAACCACATTATGCCGCCTTTGTCACAAGGGTGCCGAAGTAGAATGGTCCGAAATTGCTAAAAGTTCTTTGAGATGCTGTGTTTCATTTTTTATGAAGATTTTCTAATTTTTCACTGTTGTAGAATACGTTTATTAAGGAAATGAATGGTTTGTTTTGTTATTTTTACTTTTCATGTTTGCTTAGAGACGTGGTTTATACTTGTATAATACATCGTACTGACAAGAAACGTGAATGTTTCATGACAAATAAAATCATTTTCATAAACATCTATGGTTGCTTAATGATCATTTAGAGTGAAATATTTTTATAGCATTATAACGTAATTAATTGGAAGTAAGCCCATAGTTCTACACATACTAAAAGTACACATATAGCTCTCGGAGGTGTTTCATAGACTGTACATTTCCAACTTGCTTTCAATTTTTCTTTTTTTCTGTTTGGCACTTTACATTACTTATTAAGCAATCAAAGATTTTCCTCACAAAATAATCGTCTCTTTGGGACCAGCTTAAACCAAGAGTATTAACAGACGTCTTTTTCTTTTTATATTGCCATTGTGGAAGTCATTATTCCTTCAGAAAAGAAATGTTGTTATTTACAAAGAATTTTCAAGAAGGACTCTGTGTTTAAAATACCATACTTATTTTTCGCTGACCGTGGCTAAGCAATGTAATCATTACTGAAGCACATGTCTGTGTCAAGAAATCTTTCTTTTCTTAAACCTATATTTATATATAACATAATTTTGTAGAACATTCTTGAGTGAAAATTAGGAAAGCGTGTTAATTTACGAACTCAGATGAATAAGGATGTACAAATGTGTGACTTTCCAATTTATTCATAAATGCGTAAGTCCAAAAACGCTTTACGCTGTTCTGTAACGTATCAGTCGCTAATTTGTATTGAAAAGGTTTCAAATGCGTAAAACAACCGACTTCAGCTTCAGTTCAAGGAGCGGTTGAACGTACGAGTAAATACGTGTAGCGTGAGACATCCATACTGCATGAAAGTTTACTAGTAAGTGAGGCCGTTTGATTCTCATACTTTGATGAGTTGTTTCGGACATTTATGGGGTACGACTTATCACTCAAGGGCCTAGTACTGTAATTTTTCCTGCTATCTATGTAATTATGTAGTTATGTAGTTCTCAATTCGTTCGAGCAATCAATCATTCTTAACAGGAAACACAGTCATAGCTCAGTCACTGAAAATGATTCAGAAATTTTACTTGTTAGAATGAAATCAGGATACGATTCTTCTTCTCAGCAGGCTCGTGCTTTGCGGCAGTCTGCTAATCTGTACAAATGAAATGCCTCGTATTTTTGGGAGCGTTGGATAATCAGTCGGGAAACCTCAGATTTAGCGGATATTTAGCTTTGATGAATTTTAATCTTCCGAAGTAGTAATGGACCTCGTGGATTATTCAATGCAGGTTCGTATCCAGTCTTTCGGAAGCTCCCTTCTGATTAACAACTACGCAATATATCGATGAATATCATTAATTCTCAAATGTCAAATAATGTAATTTGTTACACATCCTTTGTATGAAGGAGCAATACAACTACATTTCCCTTTTAATCGTACAATTTCGTGTCAGTTATCTTTTGTCGTAAATCTCAATTTTCAGATTACAATTCTTCAAATAATGCTCAGGCTAATCGGCACGAAGACAATCTCTGAAGCTTTTTTCTAACAACCCCCAGAGAGAATAATTAGGCGCTCATGGCATAGCTATTGTATGAAACTACTTTGCGCATGGATTCTGCGAGTATGAAGATGGAAAATTAGTAAACGTCATTCAAGGGTAGAATTGTATCAGAATAATTCATCGAATATAAAGAGGTATTACAGTACGTTTCTGTCAGTCACTTTTATTGCCGTCACATCGCTGTCGACACCAAGTGCAGTACGCGACACGTCCGTAGTAAACTGGAAGTTGTAATGCTACCCTCCCACACATCAGTATTAAAATTCTCTGTCTCTACACAAATTTTGAAAGCGTCGAGAAGCGTAAGACATACAAAAGAAAAACTTTTTACTTATCTTTGTTTTCTCTTTTTAGCCCGAGTTTTGCGTGTAGGGGTACATCCTTGCTGCTGAAAGTTTGATTTAACGTTGTCGCTTCCTGATGACTAAATAACGGATGAAGATCTGCTTGTGCAATTCATGAATTTTATTCTTTGGCACATTTTTCAATATCAGTCCGTTTTTACAATTTCCACTTAATATTCTAAATTACATGTTAGTGTCCATCATGTAAATACATTTGTCTCCATCAGAGGGATGTACACTACTCCTTACACTCTGCGGCACTCACAACATTCCAAAGAGTTTACAAAGCAAAGGAGTTTCTCTTGACAAATGAGGCATCATCACCAAGATATAACATTAATTTATCAATGAATCCAGAAAGAAATTTAATAATTAGCGTTAGATTGTGCGATCAATAATATGAATTTTAAGTATACCAAAAAATTCGTAACATCAAATATGTTTAAAACAAGAGTAATTTTAACTTTACGTACAGAGTACTTACGAATTAATTTGTTTTTATACGTTTTAGCTTGAAATATAATACATCGTATACAAAATCAAACGAAATTCTTTCAGTGAAGCACCCGAGAATGTTCATCTATACCACATTCGGGATGAATTCTGGTATCGGCTACTTACACAAAAAAAAAGGTTATGCTAGAAAAGGGTGTCCCATTACAAAAGTAAACAGCGATACCGTCGAAAGAGATGAGAAACTACAAGAGAGGTCAAATTCGTTGAACACTCGGGAATAATAATCCACAGAGAGTCCAGATCGTTCAGCGATATCGGAGCAGACTGGGGGTGCTATGCACGTATTGGATGCCTGGTAAACTACAAGGGGTAGACTCTCTGCGACGGAGTGGTTTGATGAGTGCACTGAACGAGGAACTATCCGGAGTTCCTGAAACAAAAGGACACATTGAAGGAGTTGCAAACCGTAACGTATGTTGATGAGCTTCATTAAACTTCCAAGTGAATGGAATGTTGCAGCATTCCGTTGGAATATAACGTCTGTTGAATGCATGTCGGTTAAGTTAACAGTGACATGTAAGTTGGAATAGCAGCTGAGAAGAAAGGAAAGCACATTTTCCGATGGTACTTTGCGAATATCTGTGACACTCTCAATTTTATTTAACTCGGTGATTCTTTGATCATCAGTGATGTTTTGTGCAAAGCCCTTTGATTAATTTACGTCACAAAAATGATTTTCTAAGGAGCTGTAACTAATATTTAGTGGTTCCATACCAACTGCAATAGTTGTGTTTCGGTTTATTTTCTGCATTATTGCACAATTCCGGGAAAGGCATTTTCAGGTACCAAGGTACATTAATCGACTGCAGCTCTTTTTTATGTGTGTCATGTTTCCAACGTGCAACCATCCTTGAAGTTAGACTTCTGTGGTGAATATGTTTCGGAGGTTTAGGTAAACATTTAAGCGTCAGCAAGGACTTAGGCCCTGTGCCCAGGAGCCATGCTGAGACGGTGATTACAACGGTTTGGTAGTTATTTTGCTGCTTCCGCAATGGAACGAGGCACCTTTATGCGATGCTACAGTGCAGGAACTAGCAAACCATTGTAGTCGAGGTGGCGAGTTGTAGGGCGTGGTGCATCTATTTTTACCAGCAGTTTCTGCGTCGATTCCACGATTTTTTCTCTACCATCGGCAGTCGGAATTCAGTATGTAAATCGTGGATCCAGCCCCGTAGCGGAGGACCCAAAGCAAGCCCTAAATATCGATTTTGAATTACCTGTAGAGACCTCAGGTTTCATAGGCTGGTAATGCCCCATGTTGAGCATCCGTATAACTGCGCTGGCAAGATATTTACTTTGTAAAGCTTGAGCTTTGTCCATACAGTCATTTGTCCGCTTGTCACAATAGGGAAAAATTGGTGCAATACATGAAGAAGTTGAACTGTCTTTGCCTGAAGGTGTGGTTTATAAAGTAACTTTTGGTCAAAGGTAAATCCTAAGTACTTTACCTTGGTAGACCATGAAAGTTCGTGGGTTGTAGTGTGAGTCTATCCCTCACATTGGGCCTTCGGTGAGTAAACAGCATTGCTGAGGTCTTGTCAGAGTTGAGACGAACGTGGTTCGAGAATGAAATTTTCACTCTACAGCGAAATGTCCGCTGATATGAAACTCCCTGGCAGATTAAAACTGTGAGCGGACGGAGACTCGAACTCGAGACCATTCTGATTATCAGATATTCGGTACTGAGGAAGAAGATGTGGAAGATACATGCGAAAAATTGAAAAGCGTGGTTCAGTATGCCTTAGACAAATATGTTCCAAGCAACGTCATAAGATATCGGATGTACCGACTGTAGTTTAATAGCCGTGTCAGAAAATTGCTACATAAACACAGAGAACTCTATCTCAGATTCAGGAGCATTCAAAAGTGATAAAGAGCTATATAGAACAATGAGTCAAGCGTCCCATGACACAGAAAAATACACTCCTGGAAATGGAAAAAAGAACACATTGACACCGGTGTGTCAGACCCACCATACTTGCTCCGGACACTGCGAGAGGGCTGTACAAGCAATGATCACACGCACGGCACAGCGGACACACCAGGAACCGCGGTGTTGGCCGTCGAATGGCGCTAGCTGCGCAGCATTTGTGCACCGCCGCCGTCAGTGTCAGCCAGTTTGCCGTGGCATTCGGAGCTCCATCGCAGTCTTTAACACTGGTAGCATGCCGCGACAGCGTGGACGTGAAACATATGTGCAGTTGACGGACTTTGAGCGAGGGCGTATAGTGGGCATGCGGGAGGCCGGGTGGACGTACCGCCGAACTGCTCAACACGTGGGGCGTGAGGTCTCCACAGTACATCGATGTTCTCGCCAGTGGTCGGCGGAAGGTGCACGTGCCCGTCGACCTTGGACCGGACCGCAGCGACGCACGGATGCACTCCAAGACCGTAGGATCCTACGCAGTCCCGTAGGGGACCGCACCGCCACTTCCCAGCAAATTAGGGACACTGTTGCTCCTGGGGTATCGGCGAGGACCATTCGCAACCGTCTCCATGAAGCTGGGCTACGGACCCGCACACCGTTAGGCCGTCTTCCGCTCACGCCCCAACATCGTGCAGCCCGCCTCCAGTGGTGTCGCGACAGGCGTGAATGGAGGGGCGAATGGAGACATGTCGTCTTCAGCGATGAGAGTCGCGTGTTTGGCGCCATGCAGGTGAGCGCCACAATCAGGACTGCATACGACCGAGGCACACAGGGCCAACACCCGGCATCATGGTGTGGGGAGCGATCTCCTACACTGGCCGTACACCTCTGGTGATCGTCGAGGGGACACTGAATAGTGCACGGTACATCCAAACCGTCATCGAACCCATCGTTCTATCATTCCTAGACCGGCAAGGGAACTTGCTGTTCCAACAGGACAATGCACGTCCGCATGTATCCCGTGCCACCCAGCGTGCTCTAGAAGGTGTAAGTCAACTACCCTGGCCAGCAAGATCTCCGGATCTGTCACCCATTGAGCATGTTTGGGACTGGATGAAGCGTTGTCTTACGCGGTCTGCACGTCCAGCACGAACGCTGGTCCAACTGAGGCGCCAGGTGGATATGGCATGGCAAGCCATTCCACAGGACTACATCCAGCATCTCTACGATCGTCTCCATGGAAGAATAGCAGCCTGCATTGCTGCGCGAGGTGGATATACACTGTACTAGTGCCGACATTGTGCATGCTCTGTTGCCTGTGTCTATGTGCCTGTGGTTCTGTCAGTGTGATCATGTGATGTATCTGACCCCAGGAATGTGTCAATAAAGTTTCCCCTTCCTGGGACAATGAATTCACGGTGTTCTTATTTCAATTTCCAGGAGTGTATATTGTCAACTGATCTGAGTAAGAAGTCTAAGAGATTTTAGTCTTCTGTAAAAGCAGTAAATGGTTCGAAATCCGAACTCCATTACCTCAGTGACCATACTAGCACAGAAACTGAAGAAATAAAACAAACGACCGAATGCTGAATGCAGTCTCCCGAAATTGTTTTACCACAGAAGACCGAAATACGGTCCCCCCTTTTAACAATCGTGCCAATGTCGAAATGGCAGATACTGAGAGATAACCTATCGCAGAACAGAAAAGGGACTACTATCGTTTAGTGGTCGAAACATATCAGTACCAAATGACATACCTACAAGATTCTACAAAGATTATACGAAAGAATTTGCTATCCTTCTTGGAGTAGTGTATCGTAGAAAAAAGCGCAGATCGTTTCCGTTTGTTTAAGAAGGGTCGTAAGACGGATGCACGTTTCGATAGCCCTGTATCGATGGTGTCAATCTTTTGTGGAGTAATAGCTCATGTTTTATGTTCAAGTATTATGACGTTTTTGGAGACCAAAAATGTCCTTCACAAAAAGCAACATTGACTCCGCAGACAGAGATCTTGTGAAACAGCTCGCTCTGTTCTTCCATGAGGTCCATAGCGCTGCAGAAAACGGCACTCAGGTCAATGTCCTGTTCCTTGATTTAGCAAGATGTTTCGCACAGTCATGCACAGTCGTTTAGTGTAAAAATACGAACATATCAGGTTTCGGGACAGATTTGCTACTGGATTCAATAGTTCCTTATAGAGAGAACTCGACGGGTCGCTCTTAATGGGAAAAAAAATCAACACAGATAATGATAATTTCCGGAGCACACCAACGAAGAATGATAGGACCATTACTGTTTACAAGGTATATAAATGATGTAGTACAAAGTATCGGAAGCTCCTTAAGACTGTTCACAGATGACACTATCGCCTGTAAGAAAGTAGTACCGACAGAGACAGTATCGATTTTCACAACGACCTGCAGAGGACTGATGAATGGTGCAGGCTCTGGCAGTTGACGGTTAAATGTAGCTTATTACGCGTACATCGGAAAGGAAATCCACTATTGTGCAACTACACTACTGATGACAGAAGGCTGGAAAGAATATCAACTGTAAAGTGTCTATGAGTAACTATCCAAAGCAACATTAATTAGAATGAACAGCAGGAAAATAATATACGAAACTAAGATTCATATCAAGAATCATAACAAAATTTAACTCATCCACAAAGGAAGTGGCTCACAGAATGCTTTTCGACCCCTTCTTGAGTATTCTTCATCAATTTGAAATCTTGTTCAGGATCCATAACAAGTGAAGAGATGCACATATCGGTGTTTATTGTTTGAGGTGATAGTCTAGTCGGCGCGAAATCATTACGGAGATGGTGGACAACCGCCAGTGGCAGACGCTAAAACAGAGGCATTGTACATTAAGGAGAGGCTTAATATAAATTTCGAGGGAGCCCATTCTGGCAAGAGTTGGACAACGTATAACTTCCTTGTACACTTATCTCTCGAATGACCACGATGAGAAATTAAACTAATACAGTGGTTTACCGCAGTCATTTTTCCCACTCACCGTTTTCGAGTGGGACGGGGAAGAGGGAAACAGAAGTACCAGAAGTACACTCCACCACATCCCGTTAGATGGTTTGCGGAGTTCCATGTAGACATAAAATTTTATGCTGCACTGGAAAATTGTAAATTTTTATCGTGCTCCTCTCGCTTACTGTTAACGGTAAGGTAGAAGGAAATTTAATTCAAAGTGTTTCTTTTCTAGTGATACGCATTGCATAAGCACACAAACAGCTAAAAACTCTCACTTTTTGCACCAAAATAATTTCATCCCCGTTTGTCTCACGCCCCTTCACCCCTCCCCCCCTTCACCCCCTCCCCCCTCACCACCCCGTTTATTTCCTGCGTAAACTGTATGCATTGCGTGTGTGTGTGTTTTTGTGCGTGTGTGTATATGTGTGTGTGTGTGTGTGTGTGTGACAGAGAGAGAGAGAGAGAGAGAGAGAGAGAGAGAGAGGGCGTGAGCTCGCCGACGATACCAAACGGAAAGTGTTCTCAGCAACGCCACAGGCCCAGTGCCGTGAGATAAGCTAACAGTGTACGTCCGGTGCCTCCCTCTCCTGGACGGCTATGCGGCTGCTGATGCGGTCGGCCTGGCCGGCAGATGGACTCAACGGAATGCCTCCCCGGTGAGAGGGAGGGGCATCCTAGCCGGCTTGCAGCTGTGGGCGTGTATGAGTCAGTGGCGGAACCACAAAAGGCTCGCGGGCCGCACGGCGTGCAGGCCAAATATTTGAGCGCGAAATTAGCGCTGCGCACCTGCGGGCGAGGGCAGGCACCGCGCCCGAGGCCGGCCATGCTAATGCCGCTAATTGCCAATTAGCGACGACTGGAGTCAGGCGCATCGCTCTGGAGCCGGCCGCGACGCCCGCGTTTCTTTGTTTCCTCTGCACGGACTTGGACAGACTTAATGGCAAGGAAGCGTCGACTGCGGAAATTACTGCGAGAATTGTTTCTGTGCCTCCTGCAACTATCCACGATGCTGTGGACACCTCTTCATAACATCTGTCCACCTAAATTGCTATGACCTGAGGAAACTACAATCGTCTAACCACAAATGTGGGTTCTTTGATTGTTCTGGCAAATGGCTTACTGGTACAACTACGTATGAAATATCACTTTATTACAAGAATGACAAGAAGATTTACTTAACTTGGTACAATGGTTTGCCTTAGCAGTGCTTGATAATTTACAACTGCCTTTGATAATTAAAGCATTACTTCACGCTCTAATTAACAAACTCTTCTCTTGAGGTACGATGTTTAACATTCACAAAAGTAAATTTCCATCTGAGACTTGACTAACACTGATCCTACTCGATGATGTTGGCTGCTTCAGTTGATGTCACGAACTGTGGCCCAGTACTTCCATGTTCGGCTGTATACTGACCTCCGTGCGAGTGCATTTTTGTACTGAGAGAGGGGCGTCACGCCAAGGGGTGCTTCCCTTTCGTCATTGCGGATTGTAACGAGACCGTGCCAACGACCGTGGTGTGGTTGCCGATTTCTGTGCGGCGATCACCGGAACTTACGACATAAAATCAGGGAGAGCTGGTGTGAAAGAATACTTGAAAAATATGTAAAATACTGAAATAAATGAAGATTTGAGTTAAAGCCAAAGCTGAAAGCAGTAGGAATCCCTTAAATAGGCGTCACGCTATAATCATTGCATAATTACTTTATGAATGACACTTGGGCAAGAAGTCTTGAAAACGAAGAAGCAGATGCCTCACACTGAATGAATTTACAATGGCGATGAGTAGTACGTAACAAACAATTTTGGTGCATAAATTGGGACGTTTTCACGTTCGGTAGTAAGGCAATAGTGAGTGAGCTATAAATTACTTTATGAATGACACTTGGAGTGAGCTATAAATTACTTTATGAATGACACTTGGGCAAGAAGTTTTGAAAACGAAAAAGAAGATGCCTCACGTTGAATGAATTAATGTTGGCGATGAGCAGTACGTAACAAACAATTTTTGGCCATAAATATGGAGGTTTTCACGTTTGATAGTAAGGCAATAGTGAGCTATAAAATACTTTATGAATGACACTTGGGCAAGAAGTTTTGAAAACAAAGAAGCAGATGCCTCACATTGAATGAATTTACGTTGACGATGAGTAGTACGTAACAAACAATTTTGGGACATAAATTTGGAGGTTTTCACGTTCGATAGTAAGGCAATAGTGAGCTATAAACTGGTTTATTCTTGCAGATTCGGGTAACTACACATGATATCAGTGCAAAAATCAGTAACTTCTTTTTCTCATTTTGCCATGCGTTAGGCCTTGCTCAGCCTATATTTCATCTTCCATACTTTTTCTGGTCTCCCAACACATCTTTTAATGCGGAACAGATTGGATATCCAATTCTGGCTATTGTTTTTCAACATTTTCATTTACATCAATTTTTTTTCAATTTTTTCCTAATATTTGAATTTCTCTTATAATATACCTTTGTCTATCCTGCTATGTTATTGAGTTATTTCAATTCGTTTTATCGTTTTCTACATTAACGAAGATTCACTCTCATAAAGAAATGATCGTAGACATACCTCAAATTTTGTAATCTAATGTCGCTATCAACATTGCTGTATGGAAGGGAATTTGGAGATATCTTCAAAAGGTACCGTTTAGGCTACTGATCTCAATATTGTCCTTTTGATCTGGGAGTGGTCTGTACATAAGTACCATTCCTTAAGATATTAAATTTATGTTCTTGCTCTGGGGTCTTTTGTCCTCTTATTATTTTAATCGTTGCAGGTTTTTTTTATAGAGGACCATGGATTTTGTTTTTGTGTCGAAACTGATGTGTTATATATCCAACAAATACTGTGTAGTTCATAGGCAGCTCTCTGTACTCCATCTTCACTGTCTGACAGGAAATTTGCGAACAACATCGTCATTATATGATCTTCTTGGTTAAAATAGTATGTGTAATTCTGCAGTTTATTTTCTACTGTCGTACAATTTCACCAATGTATAGCAAGAGGCAATCAAGAAAGGCTGCAACATTGTCGAACTGCTACATTGGCGTTAACTGTTCTTTCCTCATTACCCTCAATTATTTGGTATTTTGTATTATTTTAGATCTACTGAATCACCAACACAGATGTATTGCTATGCTTTTTCTTTTTACAATGTCCCACATTAATCACCTATTTACTTTAAGACATGTCAATACGTAAACTGTGAAAAGGATGCGTGTCTGTTTATTGCACTCCTTGCGTTTCTGTGTGACACGCTTTAGTATAAATATTCTGGATGAGTTTTGGTCCTCTTTTATAATGTGCTTCATTATCGGTTTCGGTCTATTGATTTTATTCTAGCATATATATTACAGATAGAGTTCAGTAAAAATATCAAGCTATAATTTTCGGGATTTGGTCAGTGTACCTTATTAGGTATTGGTTTTGTAAGTGTCACCTTCTGTTCGTTTGGCGTTTTATTTTTTATCCAACAAATATTCATAAATCTAAGGAAGCTTGTTTTAAATCATAGTGGCAACTACTTTGTTAGTTCGCTATTTACACTGTCCCTCCCTGCTGCCTTTCGGTTCTTTGTACTCGTATATCTCAGAGCATTTTCTAATTCTTGATTTTCAATGTGATCAGGATTTAGTATATTCATTTCATATTTTTTTATAATAATTCAGTCAGGCTTTGTTCCCTGTTGTATTAATATCTGCCATATCGTTGTCCATGACATCAGTGTCGTCATTCTTAGTAAGTACCATGCTTTTTGTGGGCTATTAAGGGTACGGTAATCTTTCTCAGTGTGATAGTTTAATTTGGAAAAGAAATACAGCAACGGCACACTTCAGTGTGAAAGTGAAACTGAACATATATGTCAATATGAGCCTGTTTGGGTTTAGCTATTGTTAGAAAGTGTCTATTACTTATGAACACAGTAAATGAAGTAAATGGTATGAAGTGTTATTGTTTGAAAGCAACATTTTTCACTTCCAGACGAAGAATTTTTGTGTTAGTAAAGGAACACACACATTTCCGCTCAAAGCGTGTTCTTTATGCTAGCTCTTAATAAACCAAGTGGGGTCTTACAGGTACCAGAGAGAGAGATTTTTGGTAATACTGCAGAAACCAATTTATTCTTGGTTTTTATATCTGTCCTGTACATGTTTAAATTTTGTGTCACATAATTAGATCACTGATGTATTCGTTAAAAACGTACATAAAAGCACATTTAGGGTCTTGGGAGGAGGTTGCTCGGTATACTACTTTATACGTTTTTATGGATTTATTTTCTTTTCTTTTGTTATTTTTCATAACATGAACAGCATATGTTTTCAAGAATGGCATTTAAGCAAATCTAAGATGACGATATCCTTCGGGTACCGAAGGAATGCGGTCTCGGTGACGTTCAAGAAGTCTTGACTGAACCTGATGAAAATGCATCATAATTGCAAGACAACCTTGAACTGAATTCAGAAGGAAGTGACGCTGCCATCGAAAATTCTGATTGGAATTCCCATGAAGACCATGGTTTTACTGCAAAGTCAGGATGAAACTTGACAAATTCAGTGCCCTCCGTGACTCATCATCGACAGTATAACAACGTTGAAATATCTCCCAGGCGCAGGTGTCCGAATGGTCTTACACCCAAAATGTCCAAAGTTTTCAATATATTATTTGATGACCAAACTGAAGACACCACACGTACCCTCATCAGTGCTGAAGGGTCACATGTTCTACATCTACATGACTTCTCTGCAATTCCCATTTAAGTGCTTGGCAGAGGATTCATCGAACCACAATCATACTACTTCTCTACCACTCCACTCCCTAACAGCGCGCGGGAGAAACGAACACCTAAGCCTTTCTGTTCGAGCTCTGATTTCCCGTATGTTATTTTGATGATCATTCCTACCTATGTAGGTTGGGCTCGACAAAATATTTTCGCATTCGGAAGAGAAAGTTGGTGACTGAAATTTCGTAAAAAGATCACGCCGCGACGAGAAACGTCTTTGCTTTAATGACTTCCATGCCAATTCGCGTATCATACCTACCACACTCTCTCCCCTATTACGTGATAATACAAAACGAGCTACCATTTTTGCACCCTTTCGATGTCCTCCGTCAATCCCACCTGGTAAGGATCCCACACCGCGCAGCAATATTCCAACAGAGGACGAAAGAATGTAGTGCAAGCTGTCTCTTTAGTCAACCTGTTGCATCTTCTAAGTGTTCTGCCAATGAAACGCAACCTTTGGCTCGCCTTCCCCACAATATTATCTATGTGGTCTTTCCAACTGACGTTGTTCGTAATTTTAACACCCAGGTACTTAGTTGAATTGACAGCCTTGCGATTTGTACTATTTATCGAGTAATCGAATTTCAACGGATTCCTTTTGGAACTCATGTGGATCACCTCACACTTTTCGTTATTTAGCGTCAACTGCCACCTGCCACACCATACAGCAATGTTTTCTAAATCGCTTTGCAACTGATACTGGTCTTCGGATGATCTTACTAGACGGTAAATTACAGCATCATCTGCGAACAACCTAAGAGAACTGCTCAGATAGTCACCCAGGTCATTTATATAGATCAGGAACAGCAGAGGTCCCAGGACGCTTCCCTGGGGAACACCTGATATCACTTCAGTTTTACTCGATGATTTGCCGTCTATTACCACGAACTGCGACCTTCCCGACAGGAAATCACGAATCCAGTCGCACAATTGAGACGATACCCCATAGGCCCGCAGCTTGATTAGAAGTCGCTTGTGAGGAACGGTGTCAAAAGCTTTCCGGAAATCTAGAAATACGGAATCAACTTGAGATCCCCTGATGATAGCGGCCATTACTTCGTGCGAATAAAGAGCTAGCTGCTTTGCACAAGAGCGATGTTTTCTGAAACCATGCTGATTACGTATCAATAGATCGTTCCCTTCGAGGTGATTCATAATGTTTGAATACAGTATATGCTCCAAAACCCTACTGCAAACCGACGTCAATGATATAGATCTGTAGTTAGATGGATTAATCCTACTACCCTTCTTAAACACCACTGCGACCTGCGCAATTTTCTAATCTGTAGGTACAGATCTATCGGTGAGCGAGCGGTTGTATATGAGTGCTAAGTAGGGAGCTATTGTATCAGCGTAATCTGAAAGGAACCTAATCGGTATACAATCTGGACCTGAAGACTTGCCCGTATCAAGCGATTTGAGTTGCTTCGCAACCCCTAAGGTACCTACTTCTAAGAAACTCTTGCTAGCAACTGTTCGTGTTTCAAATTCTGGAATATTCCATTCGTCTTCCTTGGTGAAGGAATTTCGGAAAACTGCGTTCAATAACTCGGCTTTAGCGGCACAGTCGTCGGTAACAGTACCATCGGCACTGCGCAGCGAAGGTATTGACTGCGTATTGCCGCTTGTGTACTTTACATACGACCTGAATTTCCTCGGATTTTCTACCAAATTTCGAAACAATGTTTCGTTGTGGATCCTATTAAAGGCATCTCGCATTGAAGTCCGTGCCAAATTTCGCGCGTCTGTAAATTTTAGCCAATCATCGGGATTTCGCGTTCTTCTGAATTTCGCATGCTTTTTCCCTTGCCTCTGCAACAGCGTTCGGATCTGTTTTGTGTACCACGGGGGATCCGTTCCATCTCTTACCAATTTATGAGGTATGAATCTCTCATCAGATGTTGATCATCATTACAATGCAAGTACTGCTCTGAACGGAATGAGGATCTGACTACATGCAAATTCTCTGAAACTGAGAGTGTCTTTTTGCTACGCTACTGATTGCTGGAGCTGCTCGCTGTCAATAGCAACAGTTTATGAAATGTGGAATACAGACCAAAATAATCGTCGTGCAGCTTCTACTGCTGCTATGACACGGAATAGTTTGCGTTTATTCTTGTTTATCAAGTTTGGCAATAATGCAACACATCGACAGTGTTTATTTAAATTTAAAGTGCTTTCAGGCACTCAAAGAACCGAGTTTGACAACGCTTTTACAACATACTAGAAATTAAAGAAAAATACATATAGTCCCCAGAAGACCCCTGCTTGATAAACAGTGCCGGCGACGTCGGCTTGGTGTGTTAAGGGTTAGCCATTCCTCACTCATCTCTAATTACCGGAAATAAAACTGTTTCAATTAACGGTCAGCAAAGTATAGTGGGAAGGTTACAAACTGGCTATGAAGGCAATGTAGGTTATCAGTGCTAATAAACGAAAATTTTGACCAAGGCTGTTATTTCAATGATTAATAAAATACGGCCGGCCGGGGTGGCCGAGCGGTTCTAGGTGCTACAATCTGGAACCGCGCGACCGCTAAGGTCGCAAGTTCGAGTTCTGCCTCGGGCATGAATGTGTGAGATGTCCTTAGGTTAGTTAGATTTAAGTCGTTCCAAGTTCTAGAGGACTGATGACCTCAGAAGTTAAGTCCCATAGTGCTCAGAGCCATTTGAACCATTTTTAATAAAATACGTGACGGTACAAGAAAACAGAATCGGTTCATCTAGGAGGTGGCTGCTTGCCACTTTACTTTGTTCTGAAGAACATATGACAACATAATACACTGAAGAGGGAAAGAAACTGGTGCACCTGCCTCATATCACGTAGGGCCCCAGTGAGCAGGCAGAGGTGCCGCAACACGACGTGGCATGGACTCGAATAATGTCTGAAGTAGTGCTGGAGGGAACTGACACCTTGAATCCTGCACGGCTATCCATAAATCCGTAAGTGTACGAGAGGGTGGAGAAATGGTTCAAATGGCTCTGAGCACTATGCGACTTAACTTCTGAGGTCATCAGTGGCTTAGTACTTAGAACTAATTAAACCTTACTAACCTAAAGACTCACTCAGAAGGATGTAGGTGGCAGTGGGTACTGGGAGATGAAGAGGCTTGCACAGGATAGAGTTGCATGGAGAGCTGCATCAAACCAGTCTCAGGACTGAAGATCACAACAACAACACAACCTAAAGACATCACATACATCCATGTCCGAGGCAGGATTCGAACCTGCAACCGTAGCGGTCGCTCGGCTCCAGACTGTAGCGCCTAGAACCGCACTGCCATTTCCCCCGATGAGGGCGGAGATTTGAACAACACGTTGCAAGGCATCTCAGATATGCTCCATAACGTTAATGCCTGAAATGTTTGTTGGCCATCGGAAGTATTTAAATTCAGGAGAGTGTTCCTGTAGTCACTCTGCAGCAATACTGGACGTATGAAGTGTCGCACTGTCCTGCTAGGATTGCCCAAGTCCGTTGGAATGTACAATGGATATTAAGGGATGAAACGCGCACGTCTATCCCCTTTATATAATTTGAAACGAGACTCGTCCGAAAAGCCATAATGTTACCAGTCACCATCAGTCCAATGTCGGTGTTGATGGGCCCAGGTGAGGCGCAAAGCTTTGTGTCCTGCAGTCATTAAGGCTATACAAATGAGCCCTCGGCTCCGAAAGCCCATATCGATGACGTTCCGTTGAATGGTTCGGACGCTGTCACTTGTTGATGTGGATAGCACCTCTGTCAGGTTGAACGATTCTCTTCAGTCGTCGTTAATCCCGTTCTTGCAGGATCTTTTTCCGACTGCAGCGATGTCGGAGATTTTATGTTTTATCCGAAACCTGATTTTCACTGTACACTTGTGAAATGGTCGTTCGGGAAAATCCCCACTTCTTCGCTGTCTCGGAGGTGCTGTGTCCCATCGCTCGTGCGCCGGCAATAATACCACTCTTGATAACCTGCAATTGTAGTAGCAGAAACCGATCTGACTACAGCGCCAGACGCTTATTGTCTTATACAGGCGTTCCCGACCGCATCCCCGTATTCTGCCTTTTTACATATCTCTGTATATCTATATCTGTTTCTTTGACGCCTCAATGTGCAACGTAATATGCCGTCTTTGTGTCAGACCGAGAATCAGTCTCGTTGTAGTTCAGCCATGCGTGGTTCATGTTCGTGCCATCTATTAAGTAACATCTTGTTTTAACGTACGGCCGCCTCGTCATTTTAAATTTCAATTACTGGTGTCACTGAATTACTGTCTTGCCTGCCCGTGAGTGGCAGCAGCAGCGTGCATCGATTTTTGCCCTGCCGTATTATCTTTGCTGGACGGCTATTACTTGCCGGCCGTGGTGTGTCTTTGTGAGAGATCGGACCTGGAGCGGTTGGAGTGGGAGCGCGGCAGAGATGCAGGCAGGACGTACCAGCAGTCGGGACGGAGCGTTAGGGAGGCGCGGACAGCCAGTACTCGCCAACCGCTCGCGACACAGGATGAACTGTCCGAAGGACGGAAATGGCACTGGTAACGACCGTTGACCGGTCGTTTAGTTTGTAGCCTCTTTGGGTGACGTGTGTTTGGTCTTTTGACCGTTTCTGGACCTCGTCACTGGGTCATCTTGCTCGACGTGGCTCGGTTCCTTCTTGTGCGGAGACGTCGTGGCCAATGGTCAAGAGTTACCTCTGCATGATTGGGTTCCAGCCATTGTGCCCGGATCGCCGTGTCTCCCAGTTCCAGACGGACAGCGGACACACAAGGTTTGAGTGCCAACGATCTCGGTTGGTTGTTGGTCGGTCATCTGGTCAGACCACGTGAGTTTCCTCACCGACCGTCCTTGGGGTTTGTGTGTGTGTCCGCCGGTGATTCGTTCTAGTTGTTCATCAGTGAATCGTTTTACGAGTGTTCGAGTTTCTTGTGGGACTGTTTCGTGCAACACAGTGTACCTAATGTCAGTTCGACTGAGCAATGCTTTAAATGCGGTAATAATGCCTGCGTACTGCAGTAGCCAGTTGGTCGGCTGCGACAGAGCAGCGAGTGAGTGTTTTCTTACTGTGTTGATGCTGTCCGCCACGGCGTGTAGTTCCACAGCCGTTGCGATGTTCATGTATGTCAGTAGTTGTTGCGCCTTGGCTGATCAACGAACCAATATTTCAAGACGAGCCGCGCGGAGTGGCCGTGCGGTTCGAGGCGTCATGTCACGGACTGCGTGGCACCTACCGCTGGAGGTTCGAGTCCTCCCTCGGGCGTGGGTGTGTCTGTTGTCCTTAGCATAGGTTAGTTTAAGTTAGTTTACGTAGTGTGTAAGTCTAAGCAGTTTTGTCCTCTGGAATTCACAACACATTTGAAGACGAGTGTTAGTAGTGTTTTCGCCTCGCTGGCATTTTGGTTGTAATATCTTTGGTCTGATGACCGAAATCAGTTAGTTGGTTGGTTATTCGGCTGTCTGTCGGTTGGGTTGCCTTCCGACTGAGAGATTGTTGGTCAGGCTTCCTGTCGCACCCAAACGGGCGTTAGTGTTACAATTTCAGGCCGACCCTTGGAATCTTCTGAGCGCCGTTCCGTGTCTGTTACATAGTAACTTCCCTGTTTGAGTTTTAGTTTTTTGGTTGACGTGTGGCCTTCAGCCGAGTTTTTTTATCTCCTGAATTAATATTCCTGTATTGGCCTTTAGACATAAGATTCTTATTCCTTATATGGGGCCCTCAACCGAATTTTACATCAAATCTTTTAAGGCCTTAAGCCGTTAAATTATTATGTTGATGTGAGGCCTTCAGCCGAGTATTAATATCTCTTAAATTATTGACTTTCTCGTGCCCTTAAGGGATGAGATCGTTATTCTTTATTTTATATGAAATGTATTAAGATAAGGCCTTCTGCCTTTGGATTGAAACTTCTCCTATTGCTTAATATGCGACCTCCAGCGTAGTTCCACTACAATTAAATTGTTAAGGCCTTCAGCCGATTAGATTGAAGATTTAGAAAATATTCTTTGGTGAAATGTCCAGATGAATCTTGTATTTATATTTTGCTTAGGCCTTGTGTCTAGGATTTTGAATATGGCCATCAGCCGATCTAAAGTTAATGAAAGGATGTCGATTAAAGTTTTGAGTGTTTTGCATCCTTGCTGTAATATTGTGTGTGGATAAATAAAGGCCGGCCGAAATGGCCGAGCGGTTCTAGGCGCTACAGTCTGGAACCGCGTGACCGCTACGGTCGCAGGTTCGAATGCTGCCTCGGGCATGGATATGTGTGATGTCCTTAGGTTAGTTAGGTTTAAGTAGTTCTAAGTTCTAGGGGACTGATGACCTCCGCTGTTAAGTCCCGTAATGCTCAGAGCCATTTGTATTGATAAATAAAGTTCGTATGTTGAGTGCAACTGACAGCAGCACATTTTGGCTCCTTTCCACAACCTAATCCGCTCTGTCCCGCTAGCCCAGGCATTTCAGTAGTGTAACCGGCACTCTAGACACAAGATGCCTTTAGTGTGAATTTTGTAAGTTTTCCGTTGAGCGTTGCATTCACCTCCACGGCGGGCAGACACCAGTGGAGAAGCGGTGGCGGACAACAGAAGCGTTATTAGGCGCTGCCGGACAGCCGGTCCCGCCTGCGCGCCGGTCACGTGGCTGTAGCCGATTAATTGCGACGACGGCTGTCAGCGCACCTCTAATATCCCAGGAGACCGGCGCGGCGTTTCGCATGCAACGGCTGCTGTCTGCCTCCGCTTGCCCCTTCCCTCTGCACTTCGGAATGACCAGCTCCGTTGTAATAGTTGGGCTCTACACGTGTAGGACAGGGGTGGCCAAGAATTCACCTCACCAGCCCTGTCCTGGAAGGAGTACCATAGACCTCAGCCTGGTTGGCACATTTCCCGCACCACCACGTCACGCTGTCAGGCCAGGAGGTGGGAGATGAATGGAACGCGCCGCAGTCACAGTGCAAATGACTTTGTTTTATATTTTACGTTTCTCAACAACAAAGATCTAAAACAAAACAAATTTTCAGTATCACTGTGGTATGCATACTGTAAGACCTTCGGTACACACCATCAGATTATTTGACTTGTCGTTCTGACGAAGTAGGCGAGTGTCAGCAATACGTCTAGTGGTCTTATCGTGGCGTGTTTATCTTCTGCCGTTAGGTCAGACGATAGAAATGCCACTTGGACGCTTAGAGTAGCAAATTGATGGTGACCGACTTTAAACAGAACTTGATTAATTTTCGCACACATTTATTAAAATAGTAACAAGCATAAACATTACGTAACTTGATTCTGGATCGTATTTACAACTGACAATCTGAGGTTCTTCTGGTCTTGGTACGTTAATCGTATTCTCACATATCTCTGATACTTGACAAAGTGTCTATACATTTATCTTCATGGATGTGTACAGGAATATGATAATCTTATTAGGTGCAGTCTGAAACTTGACTATAGACTGGTACAGACTAATGCAGACTGGTACAGACTGGTGCAGACAAATGCAGACTGACTAATCGGAGGTCTGTACACTCGTTATAAAATCTCACGCGTTCAGGTGTCATTGCGTGAGTGTGATCCTCGAGGAGAAACGGTTCTACGATAGCAGCAATCTCATTGTTGTGCTTAGCGGGGCGCGCTCTAGTGGGAAAGTTGTGTACGCGCTGACTATGCGGAACTATGTACACAATAATCATTCAATTATTCATGGCACATCGATGATGTAATTTTTTTCTTACACAAACTTTCGGCACAGGTAACAGACTTTCCCACTCAGGTTGCCCTGTAATCGTAACATATTTAGTTTCATAACAGCAAAAGTGTCTTTCACAAACATATGTTAAACGAAATATTGTAGCATTTTTGCAGACCTCATTATGGAGACGGGGAAAATCTACCTTACCAAAACAATACAGACGTCCTAGACAGAGTTAGCTTTAAAGATATTTGTTCAAATGGTTCAAACGGCTCTAAGCACTATGGGACTTAACTTCTGAGCTCATCAGTCCCCTAGAACTTAGAACTACTTAAACCTGACTAAACTAAGGACATCACATACATCGACGCCTGAGGCAGGATTCGAACCGGCCACCGTTTGTCTTTCAAACGGGAATTACCTTACAGATCAAAGTTACAGCTGTATCTGCACAGCGGCGCTTCCAACTGAAAGGGTCCAGAAAACGGGTTGAACACAGATGTATCCTCAGAATGTTTACGGGAAAATCCTTTAAGTTCTTTGAAGACGACAATGAATTCCTCTTGTTTTCTCTAACTAGTGAGCATAGGGAGCTGGACTGTCTGAGCCTTGCCGCCTTGTCTGCCCGTGAGTGGCAGAAGCGGCGCTTATCGATATAAGCCCTGGCGTATTATCTTTGATGATTACTATTATTTCCCGGTTGTCGTGTGTTGGGAGTTAGTTGGGATCTGCCCCTGGGAGGCGCTAGCAGTGCAGTTCGGACCTGGCGGTGTTTGACTTAGGACGCGGCTGCAGTCATGTCCAGACAGCCATGACTCGCCCGACGGTTGCCGATACATATCACTTGAGTGCGGACCACCTTCGTTGCTCGTCGGTCGGTCATGTTGTCGGACGACGTTTATATTGGCCGGCGAACACTTCTGGGTTGCTAGCGTGTGCCGACTCGTGATTTGTCCTTGTTATTGCACAGTCGCTGCCGTTAGTATTGTCTAGTTCTTCGTGCAAGTGTTCGTGAAACTGTGTGTATCTTGTGATGGCGACTACTCAATTATTTTAGTGCTGTCTCCATGCTAATATGTGGCAGTGGGTCAGTTGGCGTGGAGCAGGGAAGAAATCTCCACGGCGGGTAGTTTGGCCGGGCCCGCTGGCAGTCTCTACGCGGTGTCGGAGTGTGTGGGGCTGTTCTCAATGCTACGAGGTCCGTGGCTCACCGACGCTGGATACGAAAGTTGAGTATGGATTTAATTTACTAGCAAGTCAAGACTGTTCACATTGTGCTGTTTGGTTCTCATTGTTGGCTGTTGGGAGATTCCCGCGAGCAAGTGTGTTCAAGTTGGCGAAGGTTTAGCGACTGTCCGGTGGAGTCTAACTGTATTTCGTTATTTGCAAGTCAGGTGCACCAGCGGAATTTTCTGTCGTGTGTCCGATAACGTTGCCGTTACCTGCCCTGGACGTTGACGTAAATGTAGGCAGTGCCCTTTCCTAACCGTGTTGTCGCTGTCCAGCACGGTGTGTAAAAAATGCCTCTGAGCACTATGGGACTTAACTTCTGAGGTCATCAGTCACCTAGAACTTAGAACTACTTAAACCTAACCAACCTAAGGACATCGCACACATCCATGCCCGAGGCAGGATTCCCACATGCGACCGTAGCAATCACGCTGTTCCAGTTTGTAGCGCCTTGAACCGCTCGGTCACTCCGGCCGGCTCACGGTGTGTCGTTTGACAGCTTAATGTATGTTTGGTTGTGGGCGTCCATGCCTTTTACGTTTTGCATTGAACTCTTGGTTGAGTGCTGGTCGAGTGGAGCTCAAGTTATCTTGTCAATGCGTCCTTTGACTGTCTGTTCGTTGGGTTGTCGCCGGATCGAGAATGGTTGGGCCGACTGCCTGCATCACCTTAGGGATCGTTAGTATTCCAAGTGCTGGCCGACCCCCGAAACTTCTTAGTGCCGTTAGCCGCACCGCCTTTTCTTATTTTCTGTTGTGTTTATTTGTATGGGTCATAGCCGATGGTTTTGGATTAAAGTTGAATTGCTTTAGTGGTGTTTTAAGTCATGGGACTCTTCAGCCGCTTTAAAATTAAAGTTCCTTACTTGCCGAGTGTTAGATTGTTTGGGCCTTCAGCCTAATTAAAATATTGTTTTAAGATAACGCTTTGGGCCTCCTGCCTACTACAAATTATTTAGTTGTGTTTGGAGTCATAGGCCCACAGTCGTTTTAAAATTAAAAGATTCTTGATTGTCAGATTTCAGATGGTTTGTGCGTTCAACTTGATTAATATATTGTTTAAAGATAATGCCTCGGTCCTTCTGCCTACTAAAAATTATTTTAGTTTTTTTTTAAGTCATGAGCCTTCAGCCATTTTCAAATTAAATTTCCTTGCTTGTCAAGTATTAGAGTGTTTGGGGCCTTCAGCCTAATTTAAGATAAGGCTTTGTTGTTTCAGTGTGGCGTATTCAGCCTGTAACTCAGTTCAAGAATTTGTACTGCAATGTTTGCTCAAATAAATAAAGTTATATGTCTTGGAGTGTAACTGATAGCCCCTCATTTTGGCCCTTTTCCACAATTCCAACTACCTGTCCTGTCCTGCGGTTTTATCAGGGTGTCTCACACTCCTTTTTCCCTTATAAATTCAACAACAGCATGTTTTAAATTGAGAAATCGCTCCGTCATGCCTCCTGACTTCAGCAACGTACTTTGCAGTACTGTATGAAGCCTCAATACTCTTCCTTCAATTCCAAATTTTACTATTCACACCGCCAACTGCTTCACGACTCTCACATTTGCAACTTTAAAACATAATGATTCTTGACGTACAGAACAATGAATCCTGGCTGTCGATGGTAATTTTTTGCCTTTCCATTGTCAACTAAATCTTTAAATTCTTTCTACATGGTATTGTACCGTCGTTTCACAGCGAAAATCCAGTACCCTTTGCTTAAATAAACCGAGAATTTTCAATACACTTTTCTGTTATTCCCATTTATTTTAAAGGATTGTGACGATAGATCGGGTGACTGCCATTTTTTATGGAAACAGTTACTGGATCTTTGAACGACTTTGGTTCCACGAACCGTAATACCACTGACACCACGATTCTGCCGAACACAGATAGTTGTGGCGATAAAAAAATGCCGCACTTCAATGCTAAATGAAATGATAAGAACGCATAGTGTATGGTGTTTCAGATATATACGAAAGAACAGACAACAATCGGAATCCGCAGCTGGTGTACGTTATATGTAAATTAAGGTGGAGAGAGAAAAAAGAAAAGGAAAGGGTGGTGTCACTGCTTGCAGCGCAACGCGACACGACACAGATTCAGTGGCGACGAATGAAAATACATTCCATACCAGGATTAGATCCCAGGATCTCCTGCTTACTAGGCAGTGCAGATGCACAGATACGTCAGAAATCGAATATGGATAAAATGGACAAGGGCTGCGAATAGGTGACCCTCAATGGGAGCGTGAATCGGGCGTGAGGGGTAGCGAGTAACGGTAACGCTGCGTCCGGGAAGGCGCAGTGACTAACCCACCTGCCTAGTCAGCAGGAGTTTCCGGTTTCGAATCCCGGTCCGCTTTACAGAATCCCGGTCCTCTTTACACTTCCATTCGTCGCCGCTGATTCCGCGTAATGTCCCTTTCCTTTCCTTTCTTCCACTCTCCACCTTTAGTTAACTAAATGAAATGGCTGACGTTACGAATACTTCCGAAAAGAATCGAGCAAAGCCGAGTGACAGTTTGAGCCTAGGCCCGCAAACGGCCCGCACACTCTTCACGCTTGAAATCTGGCACGCAGTGGCAAGCCCTGGTTCAGGAGTTCGGATAGCGAGTCTGAAGGGGCTAGGAAAGGAGGAAACAGTGGTATATTAAAAAACTAAAAACCCGCCTCGATTGCGAAAAAAGCACCGAGTGTTAACCCACCTTCTTCAGAACAATAAAACCCACAAGTGCCTAAGAAGATCTTTATCAATGAGTAAAAGAACAACGTAGCTAAACATTGACAAAGATCTTCTTAGGCACTTGTGGGTTTTATTGTTCTGAAGAAGGTGTAGTTACCTACGCCGAAACCTGGGCTAACACTAGCAATCGAGGCAGGTGTTTAGTTTTTTAATACATTAATCAACGATTGTTGACGCGCTGTGATGTTGAAGATTCTTAGAAACGGTGGTAGTTGTTATGGCTCGTCAATAAAAGTAGAACTGCCTTGCACAAGGGATAATGCTGTGAACATAGTTCTGTGTAGTCAGCGCGTACACAACTTTCCCACTAGAGCGCACCCCGCTAAGCACAACAGTATAGGCGCAGCTCTCGTCCATCTCCGCGCTACGAGATGGCGCTTCCACAGAGAGGGACCAAATTCTGCTTCCGCCGATCCGCGTATTAATATGTAAGGCAGCCAATGAGATTGCTGTTAACGTAGAACCTTTCCTCCTCGCGGATCACACTCGCGCTGTGATACATGAACGCTCGAGGTATTGTAATGTGTGTACAGACCTATGATTAGTCAGTCTGCATTTGTCTGCACCAGTCTGTACAAGTTCTACGTTTGTCTCTACCAGTCTATAGTGAAGTTTCAGTCTGCGCCTAAGAAGATTACCATATTCCTGTACGTAACCATGAAGATAAATTTATACACATTTTTGTCAAGTATCAGAGATATATGTGAGAATCAGATTAACGTACCAATACTAAAGGAACTTCAGATTGTCAATTGTAAATAGTATCCTGAACCAAATTAAGTAATTTAATGCTTGTCATTATTTTAATAAATGTGTATGAAAATTAATCAAGATCTGTTTAAAGTTGGTCACTGTCAATCTGCTACTTTAAGCATGATAGTGACATTTCTATCGTCTGGCCAAAAGGCAGAAGATAAGCACGCCACGATAAGACAACGAGGCATATTGCTGACACTCGCCTACTTCGTTAGAGCGACAAGCCAAATAATCTGATGGTGTGTGTACTGAAGGTCTTACAGTACGCACACAACAGATAATTACGATATCAGCAAGCATACGGCGGAAGGTGATCGTAGAGATTTATTTAAGTATTATTTAACTTGAAACTTTTCTATTTTCATGGTACACCTATGCGTTCATCTTGCATTTAAATGCTTCACATAGACATATTTGATTGCACGGGAGGTAGGAATTATGTGGTCTAAATGAATATCTAACGACAGAGTATGGTTTTCAGAGGGCAAATTGAGGAAATTTATTCTATATCAAAACGGAACAAAGATGGAGGAAATAGATGTAAATCTTGTCATGAAATACCTCCTCATCACGATGAGTTAAGTACGGGTCTTGTACGATTTCTAGCTTATTTTTGGTATCAATGAAAACGATGTGACCACTCTTTTTACTGAATGAGTCCTACTTCATATCTGTACAATAGATATGTTTTGGACAGAAATCTTCAACAGTGGGTATATTACGCCGCAGAGAATCTCAGTACAATCAATGTTGACTGTATTATTGTCGATGTCTGTGGCATTCGGTGGGAAGTAAGTGAGGAAGTCGGGTATTTGTTACACAGCTGTGTGGCCTCATAACTAGTGGAACACAGGAATGGAAATGCAGAGGACGCTGCTTGTAGTAAATACGAATTGGTAAAGACTTATTTGAAGACTGTCAACATTTTCATGTAACATTGTATGTGTATTTATGGTGAGCTTGTGAAACGCAATTTTTTCGGTCATTGTTTTTTTTAGGGTTTGGATTAGTTAGTTCGATTGCTCAGGGATGATGAAACGAAGATATCTGTTCACATAGCTTGTACTCAGAGTTATAGTGCTACGACTCTTTTATTATTTCAGTAACGTATTATACTGTGCAGTAATATTTTTTGAAGAAGCGTTTTTTGTAAGGATGGTTGTAATTGTTAAGGAATAAGAATTCCGCAGTATAGTTTTTGAATGCTAGTCTCTTTTACTCACATGATGAATCAAGTTTCTATCCCTGTTTCCTCACGAGAATTTTGGTTTTCATTTACGTGTCGTGACATTGCTCTGAGCGGAACACAGTCATTGAAGATTCATTTTCTTTAGCTGGTTTGCTGCTATGCTGCATTTTTATTTTCACTAATTTCGGGCAGTGCCAAGTTGCGCAATGCGAGTCTACAAAATTTGTTGGGGCCAGTTTAATAACAATCAGATCACAGTAAGACAATTTCCAGTTCAGCTTCGCATTTCAGAATTTTTGTCAGGTTCATTTTAGGTGAAGTTTAGTTCAGATCTCATGTATTTTGTAAGACAGTCTTATTTGTACAGTGCAGTGTCACATTTGAGTGAGTATAATTTAATGTTTGGAATTTTATTTAGACAGTTTGCGTACTTTAATTGACAGGGAATTTTAATGAAAATAGTTTGACAATTATTATTTTAAAATTCATTTTGTAATTTTATTTAGAATTTTTTAAAGTTGTTTTTGTGTGTTGCAACGCAAGCCGGGTACTGTGACGTCACGCATTGGAACATTGTTCCGTACACTACACAATACAGACTTTCGCAGGATATACTTTCGACTCGTAACCGAGGCAGTGATTAACAGCTGGAGGATAACAGCCAGATAGCCACAGTGAATGCTTCACGAGCTACGAGTAGGTCTAATTTTATCGGTGACATAACGATGTGGCTATCTGGCTGTTACCCCAGTTCTATGGGACTCGTGATTTCTTTCGACACGTCGTTTACGACTAGCAGGAATTTTTCTCAGTAAGCTCAGTTATAGAGAAATATTTGCACCTTTACCGTCCCCTGAAACACAGGTGTGGCCCTGTGCTCCTTAGTCCAATCGGTGTATGTTTTTCTCTTGTTATTTTTAGTTTATTCATCTATTATTCTTTTTAATAGCAAATCACACTTCTGTAAAGTGACCAGATCGTCTGATGATGCCTAGAATAGGAGAAACGCTTCACATATAAAGACTGTATAAAACTATCTTGTGATACCAAAACTATTTTTTATGTCCTCAAGATCTACTTCGGTTGCTGCGCCAGTGCACTGCGGCAGTAATGGAGCGGAGTGATTTTAATGTTTTTGGAAAAGTTATTTGCGGTACAGTTATATAGTTTCAGCTGGATTTGGCCACCCTTTTTAAGAGACTTTTACCTTATCACACCAATCGCATTGTTCAGGTCCATGTTCAACACAGATACAAACGCAAGTCTATGAATAGGAAACCAGTTAACAATAACAACATACAAGGGCAACATAAAAGAGAACAGTTGCAGTCTCCTAACATTTACAGACTGGGGTACAGAGTGTATACAATGGAGTAGTAGCTCATGAAGAAAGTGACATTACTTCAGAACGGTCGGACAGTACTGTGGCTATCCGGAACTCTGGCCAATTTGTTATTTATATACCAGAAAACTATTGTTAATTAGATTCAGTGTTTCACTGAGTGTCACATTTATATACAAGATCACCACGTTACATGACGCAAGCAAAGTTTCTGTCTATTTTCTGCTTATATGTTTGAAGCTGTTCTGATATTATAAGAAAGTGAAACTTCTGAGCCAGGGAAGCGTATAAGTGTTATTGAAACTCTGCCAGGCACCTAAATTTGTTTTACAAAGTATCCATGTACATGCAGCTGGATATGTAGATGTAGATGCAGCGTGGAATGTCTTGCAAAGGGTGTACAGAGAATGCAGGAAGAATGCAGTTCGTCCTTGTACAGCGCACATGGCAAAATATCCCAATACACGTCAACCACCTCCGCAATTATTTATCAAGCTCTTCAACCACTTACGTGAAGATGGTAGAGTAACACCTAGACAACAAAACAGAACGAAACAAGTGACAACAGTAGATGGGGAAATCAATTTTCTTTCTATTGTCGCATTTGATTCGCATTTGAAGTGGAATGAGTCAGGCAACTGCCCTATGCATTTTCTATCGAGACAGGTTCCACCCCTATCACATCTCTTTCCAGCAAGATCTGCACGGAAAGGATTATTAAAATCGCCTTAACTTCTGTACACGGACACTCCAGACGTATCATGCATCTTGTTTAATGATGAAGTCAAATGTGACAATCACGGCGAAGTAAACTGGCGAAACATGCGCAATTGGTCTGTTGACACACCCCGTTGGCTTCGTCAAGTGGAAGGTTATCGTCCATGGAGTGTAAACATGTGGTGTGGGGTAGTGAACAATCAGCTCATAGACGGTCTTTTCATAGACAGAAAACTGAACGCATGGAAGTATCGCAGCCTCTTGACAGAACATTTTTACGAATGCTAGATACCGTTCCTTTGGAGACTAGAACGAACCTAAACATGATGGCTGTCCAGACGGTAGTGCACGAAATACTACAGAATGTCTTGACGAATTGTTTCCAAATCGTTGGATTGGACACAGCGAATCTGTACTTTGGCTGGCCCATTCCCCGGATTTCACTCTTACAGACTTTCTTCTGTGGGGAAAGATGCAAGACGCTGTCTACAGGGACATACCAACTACAGTCGATGATTGGCAGTGACGTATACTGCTGGAAATGGAAAAAAGAACACATTGACACCGGTGTGTCAGACCCACCATACTTGCTCCGGACACTGCGAGAGGGCTGTACAAGCAATGATCACACGTACGGCACAGCGGACACACCAGGAACCGCTGTGTTGGCCGTCGAATGGCGCTAGCTGAGCAGCATTTGTGCACCGCGGCCGTCAGTGTCAGCCAGTTTTCCGTGGCATACGGAGCTCCATCGCAGTCTTTAACACTGGAAGCATGCCGCGACAGTGTGGACGTGAACCGTATGTGCAGATGACGGACTTTGAGCGAGGGCGTATAGTGGGCATACGGGAGGCCGGGTGGACGTACCGCCGAATTGCTCAACACGTGGGGCGTGAGGTCTCCACAGTACATCGATGTTGTCGCCAGTGGTCGGCGGAAGGTGCACGTGCCCGTCGACCTGGGACCGGACCGCAGCGACGCACGGATGCACGCCAAGACCGTAGGATCCTACGCAGTGCCGTAGGGGACCGCACCACCACTTCCCAGCAAATTAGGGACACCGTTGCTCCTGGGGTATCGACGAGGACCATTCGCAACCGTCTCCATGAAGCTGGGCTACGGTCCCGCACACCGTTAGGCTGTCTTCCGCTCACGCCCCAACATCGTGCAGCCCGCCTCCAGTGGTGTCGCGACAGGCGTGAATGGAGGGATGAATGGAGACGTGTCGTCTTCAGCGATGAGAGTCGCTTCTGCCT
Organism: Schistocerca gregaria; assembly: GCF_023897955.1. Lineage (NCBI taxonomy): Eukaryota > Metazoa > Arthropoda > Insecta > Orthoptera > Acrididae > Schistocerca > Schistocerca gregaria. The sequence continues at coordinate 179,769,533 of NC_064923.1, read as the reverse complement.
TGGTGCCAATCATGGTCGTATGCGTGTTTGGCGCCGTGCTGGTGAGCGCCACAATCAGGACTGCATACGACCGAGGCACACAGGGCCAACACCCGGCATCATGGTGTGGGGAGCGATCTCCTACACTGGCCGTACACCTCTGGTGATCGTCGAGGGGACACTGAATAGTGCACGGTACATCCAAACCGTCATCGAACCCATCGTTCTACCATTCCTAGACCGGCAAGGGAACTTGCTGTTCCAACAGGACAATGCAAGTCCGCATGTATACCGTGCCACCCAACGTGCTCTAGAAGGTGTAAGTCAACTACCCTGGCCAGCAAGATCTCCGGATCTGTCCCCCATTGAGCATGTTTGGGACTGGATGAAGCGTCGTCTCACGCGGTCTGCACGTGCAGCACGAACGCTGGTCCAACTGAGGCGCCAGGTGGAAATGGCATGGCAAGCCGTTCCACAGGATTACATCCAGCATCTCTACGATCGTCTCCATGGGAGAATAGCAGCGTGCATTGCTGCGAAAGGTGGATATACACTGTACTAGTGCCGACATTGTGCATGCTCTGTTGCCTGTGACTATGTGCCTGTGGTTCTGTCAGTGTGATCATGTGATGTATCTGACCCCAGGAATGTGTCAATAAAGTTTCCCCTTCCTGGGACAATTAATTCACGGTGTTCTTATTTCAAATTCCAGGAGTGTATTACAACAGCCTACTTGGACATCTCCGCAGAAATGCCAGCACGCAACAGTCGCCCCATACAAGACTGGAAGCGTACACTGCCGCTTCCGTTGGTCACTTTGATCACAACCTCCCATGTTCAACTGCCTTGTTAGTCGTCATAGCCCACATAACTAATGTATGTAACCGTTCTTCAGTGTGTGCTACCATTTTTTAAAATACGATATCTCGTATATGACTCGTACTAGAATCCTGCAACAAACACCACTTACATTCTAATTTGCCCTATTTTAAGTCTGTTAATGTCAAAAGGCATTGTTCCATTTTAAAAAATGTATGTTCACACAATAATACGCTTTCTAAGTATTATTATGATCTACTGATAGGCTAATAATATGAGCCCCTGATTACCAATTCTTTCTGTGAAAACCGCACACAAATAGCACTTTTCATTTCCACAATATTTGCGGTGCAAGGTTAGCCGATTCACCGTGTACGTTGATAAAGCAGTCCATATTGCGTTGTTGCATTTGTCGGTCCGAAGACTAATTTGATGCAGCTCTCCATGCTACTTTATCTGTGCAAGCTACTTTATTTCAATGTAACTACTGCAACCTACATCCTTCTGGAAGTGTTTAATGTATTCATGCCTTGGCCTTCCTCTACAATTTTTACCCTCGCTTCCCTCCAATACTAAACTCATGATCCCTTGATGCCTCAGAAAGTGTCGTACCAGCCGATCCCTTCTTCTAGTCAGGTTGTGTCACAAATTTCTCTTCTACCCAATTCCATTCAGTACTTCCCCATTAGTTACGTAAACTACCGATCTAATCTTGGCGTTCTTCTGTGTCACCACATTCCAAAAGCTTCTGTTCTCTTCCTGTCTAAACTGGTTATCGTCCATGTTTCACTTCCGTAGATGGCTACACTACATACAAATACTTTCAGGAAGGACTCCCTGACACTTAAATTGATATTCGATGTTAATAAATTTCTGTTGTTGAGAAACGCCTTTCTTGCCATTGCCAGTCTACATTTTAAGTCCTCACGTACCATAAATAATTTCATCGACAGTGACAACGACCACGGAAGTCTACGCTTACATCTTAACAGATTGAGTTGAGTGTTGGAGATTAGTGTCATTAACTTACTTGCCTGCGCAGCACAGCCTGAAACTGGTGTTTGCGGAGATTTCACAATAAACGTAAAACTCAAAATTCTAACTGCATATTTAATGATACTGAAAAGATGCGGTTTCTTGTTATGAACCCCCAAGTTCTTTATAATCACGTAAAGAACATCAACCCTTTCAATCCTCTGAACCTGTGAAGCTCTATTTCGTGTCCTCGTCCTCTTCTATGCCCTTCTATTTTTTCTCAGACCGTGCATTTTAAATCTAAATTATCTACTTTACTTATTTCTTCTACTATTTAGCCTAATTCATTGTCAGATCGGAAAATAACCATTAAATGTGACAAAAAATAGTTATCAAATGTGAATAATGCAGCTAACAAGAGATTTGTGCAATTCGACGTATCGAAACATGTCCTGAATTTTTTTATATAGGAAGAATACACCCGAAAAACGATCCTATCGAAATCTTAACTGTTAAGGCGCACTAAAAATATCGTTAAAATGATGAAAACTGCCATATTAGTCACTGGCCAGATAGCTGGACAAATATAAAACAGTACCGGAGTTGTAGCAGATAGTACAACGGATACGTGGCAGGCGCATATCGTTGGCTGGCGGCGCACCAGTAAACAGGTAACAGGTAGTTTGTAAACCGAATTTCGGTTTACGTAGATAGTTTCTCTGAAAACATTGTCTGTAGTTATTTTTAATTCAAATTTTCAACACATCTAATATTCATAATAATTACTGGTTGTTTTTGCAGTAGTATGTGCTAATAACAGAGATAAAACGGAATTAATATACATTGTGTTAAACACTTAATGTTTAACCATGTGCAAATCTGATATTGCGACTTAAAATCTGACCATGAATAAACGGAAGAAAGACTTACATAAGGTAATAAATACGTGCCAAAATGAGCCACGCAAAAACTGTGAAAGAAAAAGTATTCGGAAGATGTACTGTACAAGTGGCCACATAGTCCCGTTGCCACCTTTAATAGCCAACATAAAACCCTAACGTTGCATAAATAGCACGAAGAACAGTTCTTTACAGGAGTTTTCTTGAGATATGAGCTACGTAGAACTGCTCGTGAGAGACAGTTCAGTTCAGATTTACTGATGGAGATCTGCAAGAGTGGGCCCTCAGAATACCAGCCGACATGAACATTGCTTGCTTCAAGTCTTCTTCGACCTCGTTAAGATGATCCAAGAAATAATGCAGTGTAGGAAGTCGAAAATCAACGATGTTTACTTCACGTTAAAGTGTAGAGGAGATGCCATTAATTCGCGGCTGATATAAAGACGACGACATCTGTTGTCCCCAAATCTGATGTGTCTAAGGCTGATCAGTTAGGATTCGTGAAAGAACTGCGGCAGAACACCACTTCTTCATTTTTAGGCAGAAAAAGACAGAATCTGTTGTGCAAATAATTAATGCTATGACACATTCGTATTCAACAATGAGTTGCTATGTGACATTCGTATTCCGCAGCTTTATGTCTTTAGGTACCTCAAGACATATTAGGACTAAAAATAAATAAAACGGACTTTAAAGTGGAATAAATCTTATACTCGACCTACGAATATCTGGCAAAATTGGAAAGAATAATTTTTAACGCTTCATTCGAAACGGTTTCAAACCAGCTGCTGAAATGAATTCACTGCTTTTTGTGAACTTTTCGGCGGGATATAACAATATCTCTGTCTTTCTGAAGGAAGAAGAAAGGCTGATGCTATAATTCAGATTTCACCAAGAACATCCCATGCGACTCTAGATAAATAAGATTTCGGCTGTGGAAGGTATTTTAAGGAAAATATCGAACGACATAATTTTCTATAGCTCCGTGGCATTTCAGGACTATCAGAAGAGGAGCATCTTTAAATTTGCGCATTATCAGTTTGCATCGGCACATCTCGAATTGCTTTAAGTGTCCTAGGTATACAGCACAACTACGGTCGCAGGTTCGAATCCTGCCTCGGGCATGGATGTGTGTGATGTCCTTAGGTTAATTAGGTTTAAGTAGTTCTAAGTTCTAGGGGACTGATGACCACATATGTTAAGTCCCATAGTGCTCAGAGTCATTTGAACCATTTATACAGCACAACATGCAACGGACAGGACTATTTCTTACTGTACCGCAACTGTTTCTAAATAAAATTAGTAATTACTGTGAGTGCCTCATAGCATTAACATTCCTTTCTTGTTGATGTAAGCAAAATATTTGTTTTCATCAATCAGAGACACTTCGCTTTGTTGTGTTCCCTAGAAATAACTCTCTTCAATGAAATAGTCACGATTAGTGGAAGTCGTCTGTAATGTATCATCAGACATCGTCTTATTTTGTCCACTAGTCATCTTTGTAAGAATTACATATGCGACAATTTATCTGTGGATAACAACTGTCTCATTCCAAACATACGTGACATGTGTTGTATGAGTTAGCTGCTTCAAGTTCGTTTGCGTCACACTGGATATTATCAGTTCGTGGGACAGTGCTCTCTTGCCACGGCCGATCGCACACTAGGCAGGAAGAATTGGGACCACCACTGACATAAGCGGTTCTTCGTGCGGAAAAAAACGAGTAACTTCAAAAATCTTTAAAAAAATCCTTGCACTGCACCTTAGCAGACAAATATTTGAGAGCACGTATCTTTTTTTTTTATTCTTCCCGCATAAAAAGTTTTAGGGTGAGTTATGACATGTCGGATTGGACCATTCCCCGTCATAGACTGAAGAAAAAAAAAGTAAGGGCCGGCCAGGGTGGCCGAGCGGTTCTAGGCGCTACAGTCTGGGGCCGCGAGATCGCTACGGTCACAGGTTCGAATCCTGCCTCGGGCATGGATGTGTGTGATGTTCTTAGGTTAGTTAGATTTAAGTAGTTCTAAGTTATAGGCGACTTATGACCTCAGAAGTTAAGTCCCATAGTGCTCAGAGCCATTTGAACCATTTTTGATCATTCCCTTGTGAGACTTTACAATAAATATATCCTTTAAAAATACCTCTGTCATAGTGTTACTGTATTACAACTGCAGCACACCAAAGAGGAATTTAAGTCTAAGCAGCTGCTGCTGTCAACTTTGTGGCTCTGTTAATATCGCAGGGAGAATAGCTTTGTTATATCTGGCCATGTGCAGCGGTAAACCTGCTGGTGCTACGATATTTTGTGACTTACAGGCTGTTAAATTAGGAGCATTACACAATTAATTACATGGCCGGGGATTGCTCCGAGGGCAGGAGTGCAAAATATTTGATGTTTGCGCGCTGCTAATTGTATATCAAACAGTACGAGTACGCGTGGAGCAGGCATTTGTTAAAGTCACGAGCCGTCCAGCTGAGATAACTGCGTTACCTCACGCTAGCACAAGCGACGTCCCCATCCACATGACAGATATTAATGTGGTTCCCCGTTTCTGGCTCTTGTTACTGCGCCAACAAGATTAAGGCCGTAATGGCTCATCACTGTGCAAACCAACGGCGACACACATCAACACAACCGGGCTGCTCTGAAGCGATCACCCAATCGTGTTCTTGCTAGCTCGGAGAGGAGTTGACTGCACTGTTACATTAAAAACAATGTTTTCCCTTTCAGAAAAGTGGCTAATTCGAAATTGTGTGTGCCCACCATCGATAGTTTCATCAAGGGCCTGTCATTGTTCCGACATCGTCAACATACTTCATTACTTAGCTGGGCTCTAGTGGTATCTGATTAGAATACCGATGATTAAGAAATTTCTATCGAAATTTTTTGGCCGTTCTGGGAAGGAGATATGGGAGAGTTCAGTTCCTACTTAACAGACGTGGTACTAATATCTTAGGTTTAATTCCAGGTCACTTTAGAATTTCCCGGGTAAAGAGGGTAAATGAAACACTTCAGCAGGCAAGGAGCTGGGAGTAGGGCACAAGGATAAATTCTGCCACTGTCATTACTATTATTGTCATAATTATTTTATTATCATAACTATTATAGCAGCAGTAGTGCAGGTCTTGCAAATATGAACTTCATTAGTTTGAAGTCAGTATTATTTACTCACATTGTCAGTACCCTTGTAGGCACTCAAATCATGTTAACATTATTTGCCATATTACAATTACTATTTTCTAGGTACCTGGAAAGCCCTGGTTCGATGTAAGAGAGCGTGTGAGGGTCCGAATCAGATCAGGTTTCATAAATAAATATGTATAAAAACACAACACCTCATCCAGGTCAGGTTTTATTTAGCAAGCTGTAAAGGAAGTTAATTGCTTTTAACACGTGAAATTCAAAAATCCCGAATATTAAAAAAAAGCGAAAATAGATTTAATATCTGAAAATAAAGAAGCTATCTGTTGATATTTGCAGACGTCACAATGCGTAGAGCTTTATCAAAATAATTTCAGTAAAGCACAACATCAACTTGAAGCATTACAACAAGAGACAGAAATAGATTTCAGTTAACTCGCGTTCCACAGAAAAATGCAACAATCACCACTAAACATTAAGGTGACGCATCAGTTTGCAGCAGTAAGCCTAGCAAACAACCAATGGTCAGTTACAAATAATTAGAAATGTAAGCTATACCTAAACCGGAGTGATATTACTTGAGTTCCAGGTAACTTATGAGAATGCAGCCGGATGACGTCTTTCACAACCGTCGCTATTTCGACAGCAGCACACTTTGGTATTTTCAATGCAGTCTTGCCACTAAAAATGGCAGGGTGTGCTCGGGTTAAAAGTCGCATCAAATGACTTTCTGTCGTTATTTTGCTCTTTATACTGAAGATATATACCCTCAGACTTCAAGAAGAATATAATAATTCCAATCCCAAAGAAAGCAGGTGTTGACAGATGTGAAAATTACCGAACTATCAGTTCAATAAGTCACAGCTGCAAAATACTAAGTCGAATTCTTCACAGACGAATGGAAAAACTTGTAGAATCCGACCTCGGGGAAGATCAGTTTGGATTCCGTAGAAATGTTGGAACACGTGAGGCAATACTGACCCTACGACTTATCATAGAAGCTAGATTAAGGAAGGGCAAACCTACGTTTCTAGCATTTATAGACTTAGAGAAAGGTTTTGACAATGGTGACTGGAATACTCTCTTTCAAATTCTGAAGGTGTCAGGGGTAAAATACATGGAGCAATTTTTACAGAAACCAGATGGCAGTTATAAGAGACGAGGGACGTGAAAGGGAAGCAGTGGTTGGGAAGGGAGTGAGACAGGGTTGTAGCCTCTCCCCGGTGTTATTCAATCTGTATATTGAGCAAGCATTGAAGGGAAAAAAAGAAAAATTCGGAGTAGGTATTAAAATCCATGGAGAAGAAATAAAACTTTGTGGTTCGCCGATGACATTGTAATTCTGTCAGAGACAGCAAAGGACTTGGAAGAGCAGTTGAACGGAATGGACAGTGTTTTGAAAGGAGGATATAAGATGAACATCAGCAAAAGGAAAACGAGGATAATGGAATGTAGTCGAATTAAGTCGGGTGATGCTGAGGGAATTAGATTAAGAAATGAGACACTTAAAGTAGTAAAGGAGTTTTGCTATTTGGGGAGCAAATTAACTGATGATGGATATAAAATATAGACTGGCAATGGCAAGGAAAGCGTTTCAGAAGAAGAGAAATTTGTTAACATCGAGTATAGATTTAAGTGTCAGGAAGACATTTCTGAAAGTATCTGTATGGAGTGTAGCCATATATGGAAGTGAAACATGGACGATAAATAGTTTGGACAAGAAGAGAATAGAAGCTTTCGAAATGTGGTGCTACAGAAGAATGCTGAAGATTAGATGGGTAGATCACATAACTAATGAGGAAGTATTGAATAGCATTAGGGAGAAGAGAAGTTTTTCACAACTTGACCAGAAGAAGTGATCGGTTGGTAGGACATGTTCTGAGGCATCAAGGCATCACCAATTTAGTATTGGAGGGCAGCGTGGAGGGTAAGAATCGTAGAGGGAGACCAGGAGATGACTACACTACGCAGATTCAGACGGATGTAAGTTGCAGTGGGTACTGGGAGATGAAGAGGCTTGCACAGGATAGAGTAGTATGGAGAACTGCATCAAACCAGTCTCAGGACTGAAGACCACAACAACAACACTGTTGATAAACGCGCTTTTATCATATCATTTCTTTCAATTGGCCAATTTGTACTATGAAACTCTCCTTTTTCCGTGTAATAGTATTTTGTATTAAGATGGTTGAGTCACCCTGTTTCGCGTACCAGTGCTTAAACGTTTTAATGAAGTATGTACACTCGAAAATGTGATTTGACGTCACGAAACCGGTCATGTCCCTATAAAAGATCAAATGCAGCTGAAAGCGGTTTGTTTCTGAAACATGGTTACAAGTCGTATATTTTTAGCTTGGTTAGTACCTCCAAGTACATGTGCCGAGAGCAAGCCATTAATGATTAATTTTCACTGGCCAGCAGGCCAGCCATTGAAGTCTGGACACATGGACGAAAAACGGTTGTCAATACTGATAGGTGTAGTCCATCTAGCGGTGCAGTCACGACCGTGAAAGAAACATCAGGTAGAAACTGATGTGACGTGTTTGTGTTCGTCTTCGACGCATAGAAAAATAACCACCACAGTGAAGTGCGTACATATTAACGTGCCTTATATAAAAATATCTGCAAGTATAACAGTTACACCCTGTATTACAAACCGGACTCAGACCTGATGGACAGGAACCACTGCGGCATAAACGAACGGAAACATTTATCCAAGTTGTAACTAGTGAGAACGGAGCCGAATTCCTGGGCTTTCTTTGAGGCGTCTGTAGCCCGTGCCGCCAATCGCTTGACGTTTGACACTTCCTGTGTTTAAGCGGGCTCTCAATGGTGCGCCTGCTGGCCCGAAACCGTTCCGACAGCCGTGCAGTACTTTCCACCTAGAATACAGGCGTTACGAGGGAAAAATGTGCTCTGAAACTGCCACCGAGCTGAGTAAGTAAACAAAATGTATGTAAGGCCTACTACCCGACAACGATTTTATTGCATTTTGCCTCCCGTACCAGTTAGCGGAAGCACGCAGTGACTTTACTGTAAAGTAGTACAGTTGTTTAAGTAAATTACAACATCAGCTGTGTACGGGACGTCGATAGAAATCAACGGGGAGAGTGGAAAATGGGTGCGCGACCGGGGTTCGTACCCAGGATCCTCTGATTACTAGGCAAACGCTGTAACCCCTAAGCCACGAAGGACACATGAATTAGCGTGGATACGCGGATTTAGCCCAAGAACGCTCCCCTAGCAAACCCACAGTCACAACTTACTCCACGCACTACGAAAGTAGTGCTCCCGGCCCATTAATCTCAATGCTCGTGGACTGGGCTATTCCTACACAGAAATTATCCTTAGCTTGTGATAGCCGTAATTATAAGTGTATGGTGTCTGTTCTTTCGGACTGAAATAACAGGCACTATACACACACAGTACTGTGGTGGCTATAGAAAACGTGTGCACTGTCAATGATTCGTGTACTCTCAAGTGTTTCGTAGTGTCCTCGCGAAATATCCACTATGAAAATTGAGGCAAGGCCACCGAAACGCCCTCACTCACAGGTGAATGAATATTATGGTACAATAATTCACCAACTAATGGTTGCTAAGCTCAGTACACGCGGGCTTGGCGTGTTACGAACACAGCCTCCAAGGGAGAACCAGTTAGAGAAAGGCACAGTTATGTAAGCGATTATTTTAAAAAAATATCAGCGAGGAGAAGACAGTGATTCGTCTAGTCCATTATCTGAACCACCTAACGTGGCCATATAGTGCCATTGCCATAATCCAAAAGTGGTAATTCATCTGATGGTTCAATAAGTGTCCGTCTATGTGGTTCAGCCTTCGAGGGAATCAGCTGACCTTGGTATATTTTACGAGTGCCCGTACTGCCAAAACGAATGATAAAAATGTGCATAAGTGCAAGAAAGTCGAAGATTTCAATTGACTTCTTGTCACAGTAAATATGTGAACACGTTAGCGAACAAAAACATTGTTATGCTATACAACGACGAATGTTACCAAACATTTAATTCAGTGTGGGCCAACTAATATGGACGAAATAAAGAGATTGTTTGGATTGATTTTGTTGATGACACCGATGAAACTTCCATCCACAGATTTATTTTGGCCCGTTGATACATAGTTTATTCAAATATTACCGTGAAGTGTAATGAGTCGCGATTGTTGCAAAATTCTGTCGAGAATGCTGCATTTCGCATACAGTACAAAACTTGGTGCTTTACATCTTCTCTCAAAATTTCATTTCTCATCGGTGAACTGAACAATGTTATGATCCTGCCGAAATACTGTCTATCGACGAGTCTGTAACAACGTTTTGAGTAAGAACTATATTCAGGTAATATCCAAGCATGAGAGGCAGAAGCATGGAATCAAAAGTTTAAATTCTGCTGCGAAAGTGAGTACTGCTACAGTGTTCTTACACTAGTAAAGTAATAAAGAAAATACCACAGCAACAAATGCTGGGATGATTTTGTTTCGAGATGTAATCAATACAGTAAACGTTGTGTACTGATGATTTGTATACCAGTGTAGATCCATCCAGCAAACTCGTGATATACCCAGCAAAATCATGTCAATGAATACTCTTTTTGTTTCTACCATTCTACTAAATCGCAAAGGAATTTCCAAAGAAACTGAAACATAGGAAAGTGGCTCCAAAAGAAAATTGTCCAGAAATAACGATCCTGAAATAGAAAAACAAAAGAGACATTTCTGGTCACCTAACCAAACATTCGAGTGAATCGAAAACGTAATACCCAAAAGAGGGGCTAATCGAAAACCAAAAACTTTTGCTGAGTACAATAAGAGAAGAGATGCTGTAGATACACTACTGGCTATTAAAATTACGTGCTACAGACGCGAAATTTTACAAGCAGGAGGAAGATGCTGTGATATACAAATGATTAACTTTTCGGAGCATTCACACAAGGTTTGTGGCGGTGGCGACACCTACAACGTGCTGACACGAGGAAAGTTTCCAACCGATTTCTCATACACAAACAGCAGTTGACCAGCGCTGCCTGGTGAAACGTTGTTGTGATGCCTCGTGTAAGCAGAAGAAATGCGTACCATCACGTTTCCGACTTTGATAAAGGTCGGATTGTAGCCTGCCACGATTGTGGTTTATCGTATGGCGACATTGCTGCTCGTGTTGATCGAGATCCAATGACTGTTAGCAAAATATGGCATCGAAGGATTCAGGAGTGTAATACGGAACGCCGTGCTGGGTCCCAACGGCCTCGTGTCACTAGCAGTCGAGATTACAGGCATCTTATCCGCATGGCTGTAACGGATCGTGCAGCCATGTCTCGATCCCTGAGTCAACATATGGGGACGTTTGCAAGACAACAACCATCTGCACGAACAGTTCGACGACGTTTTCAGCAGCATGGACTATCAGTTCGGAGCCCATGGCTGCGGTTACCCTTGACGCTGCATCACAGACAGGAGCGTCTGCGAACCTGGGTGTACGAATGGCAAAACGTCATATGGCAAAACGTAATTTTTTTCGGAAGAATCCAGGTTATGTTTACAGCAACATGATGGTCGCATCCGTGTTTGGCGACATCGCGGTGAACGCCCGTTGGAAGCGTGTATTCGTCATCGCCATACTGGAGTATCACCCGGCGTGATGGTATGGGGTGCCATTGGTTACACGTCTCGGTCACCCCTTTTTCGCACTGACGGCACTTTGAACAGTGGACGTTACATTTCAGATGTGTTACGACCCGTGGATCTACCCTTCATTCGATCCCTGCGAAACCCTATATTTCAGCAGGATAATGCACAACCGTTTATTGCAGGACCTGTACGGGCCTTTATGGATACAGAAAATGTTCGATTGCTGCCCTGGCAAGCATATTCCCCAGGTCTGTCACCAACTGAAAACGTGTGGTCAATGGTGGCCGAGCAACTGGCTTCTCACAATACGCCAGTCGCTACTTTTGATGAACTGTGGTATTGTGTTGAAGCTGCATGGGCAGCTGTACCTGTACACGCCATTTAACTCTGTTTGACTCAATGCCCAGGCGTATCAAGGCCGTTATTACGGCCAGAGGTGGTTGTTCTGGATACTGATTTCTGAGAATCTATGCACCCAAATTACGTGAAAATGTAACCACATGTCAGTTCTAGTATAATATATTTGTCCAATGAATACCCGTTTATCATCTGCATCAGTTCTTGGTGTAGCAACTTTAATGGCCAGTAGTGTATTTCTGAGAAAATGAGTGCGTATTACAGTACACTTAGAAAGGCAATTAAATGGTATCAACAGTTATCATTCCATTTTTTTAACACCTCTGTTGTGAATGTACATGTGTGTTCCAAGAGGTGTGGGAAGGGAAAAGCCAATCCCAATATTCCGGTAACATTTGGCAGATGTGCTCACAAAGCGTTCACATTTGGGAACTCCAGTCAGCGCCGATAGATAAAGATGGAAAACTAGTTGGGGGTAAAGGAAGGAAGGCGCATAATATGACCAGATATTATTCTGAACGTTTGAATACAAACACAAAGGTATACGGGTGCAACGCAGCTAGAAAATTGATTACACAGTTGGTTAGTTTTTGTGATAAATGCAAATCTATGCCCCATTCTTGTACTGAATGTTTCAATGAACTTCATTAAAATTACATTAATCTATATAGCCGTTGCTATGCACTGATTCGTTCAATGGAAAAGAACACTACCAGTCCCCACAGACTGACTTCGTCCAAACAAAAAGTACACTGGCAGTTCCGCGGGACAGAGGGCGCGCTTAACTTAGTAAATGAAATCCGGATTAACTCAAACTTAAATCACAGAACTTGAAAGAACCCTGCAGCAAAGCAGACAGTTTCGAATAACTGTTCATACACTCTACACGCGAAGGCGCTCACCTAACAAGTACTGATGACCACAGATCAATAACTCCTCTTCGTCCGTGAATTCCACAGCCATAAATAACAAACTCTCTGCCACCAAACGGAAACCACGTGCTTCTCGGGCATGTACGTTGACAGAACAATGACTCACAGTCGTCCAAAATAATATTTAATTTCGGTATCTGTTTATAGCGTCCTTGTTTAAAGGACAGCAAGAAATTTTCCTACGATAGCCATCCTGCTGTGGTCGTTGGGAAACGACTGAGAACGAACTGACGTGCACCGCCATTACATTGGCGTCTTGGTGGGACGCGCCGTACATGGATGCTTACCTACACAGACAAACACATTGATATTCAGAGAAACAAGACTAGAAGTAAGACGGTCATATTTGAAGCTCACGTACATTAGTATGTCTCTGCAGAAGATCTAAAACATATCTGCCCTTGGGTTCATAGTCTGCATCGATATCGCGGCGTAACACCACCTACTGATAAAATGTGGCCGCGTCTCTCATTGCCGCTATAAACCGAAGGTAACGTATCAGTGTGTATTGAGGATCCGTGCAGGATGCCACGCAGATGCCACCGTACTGACAATTCAGTGAAACTGAAAAAGCGCGCATTGTTGGAATGGAAGAATGTGATGCACCTACCAACGAAATTGCTGCTCGACTGGGACGAGCTGTTTCGGCAGCGCAGTGGGTGTGCGCACAGTGGTTCACGGAAGATCGTAGGACACCACGAGGTCGGTCTACATCCACATCTACGTCAACATAATTAGTCTGCTATTTACAATAAAGGGCCTGGTAGAGGGTTCAATGAACCACCTCAAGCTGTGTCTCTACCGTTCCATTCTCGAAAGGCGCGTGGGAGAAAAGAGCACTTAATTTTTTCTGTGCCAGCCCTGATTTCTCTTATTTTATCGTGATGATCATTTCTCACTGTGTAGGTGGGCGTCAACAGAATGTTTTCGCAATCGGAGGAAAAAACTAGTGATTGAAATTTCACGAGAATATGCCAACGCAACGAGAAACGCCTTTGTTTTAATGATTGGCACTCCAATTCACGTATCATGTCTGTGGCACTATCTCCCCTATTTCGCGATAATACACAACGAGCCACCCTTCTTTGTACTTTTTCGATGTCATCCAGCGGTCCCATCGGACGCGGATCCCACACTGCACTGCAGTACTCCAGGATAGGGCGGTCAAGCGTGGTGTAAGTAGTCTCTTCAGCAGACCTGTTGCATCTTCTAAGTTTTTTATCAATGAATCGCAGTCCTTGGTTTGCTCTACTCACAACATTATCTATGTGATGGTTCCAGTTTAGGTTACCTGTAATTTCGTTGAAATTACAGCCTTAAGATTTGTGTGACATATCGCGTGAACAAAATGTAATGGATTTCTTTTAGCACTCATGCGAATAACTTCACACTTTCCTTTAATCAGGGTGAACTGCCACCTTTCGCACCATACTGATGTCCTATCTAAACCATTTTGCAATTCGTTTTGGTCATCTAATGACCTTACAGGACGGTATATGACAGCATCATCTGCAAAGAATCTAAGACTGCTACTAATATTCTCTCCTGTATCGTTAATATAGAACAGGAACAGTACAGTGCCTATAACACTTCCTTGGGGAACACCGGATATTACTTCTGTTTTATTCGATGACTTCCCGTCTACTACTATGAACTGTGACTTTTCCGAGAGGAAATGACGAATCCAGTCGCACAACTGAGGGTATATTCCACAGGCACGCAGTTTGGTTTGAAGACGCTTGTAAGGAACGGTCTCGCAAGCTTTCTGGAAATCTAAAAATATGGAATCAATCTGACATCCCCTGTCCAAAGCACTCATTACTTCATAGGTATAAAGAGGTGCACCTATTACTATTTGAGCTTCAGTACTTTCTCTTAGGGCTTGGAGCTCTGGTACTTTCCCAATAGAGCTGTGACAATTTACAACTACAATACCGATCGTTTCTACAAGTAACTTACTGTGTTTTACCTGTCCCCTTTTAGACGGAGGCCTTTCTTTGGTTATCTGAGACCCTCTATCCTAAAAAAACCTCCGATCAGTACAGACGGCTCCTGCAATTAGTGTAATGCACACAGTGCTAACATTTCCTGCAGTTTCGCTACAGAGCACAGGTTTGCGAATGCCGCTTGGAAGAATTCATTCAGACTCATCAGTCGTTATTACAGAATAATTGGCTAGTTTGCCTCGAGTGTTTGGATAATTACTTTCAGTCATAGTGACAACGTGAGAGAATGCTAAGAGACAGAGAAGTAATTTAGATTTCATTGTGTTAGATATGGGACATCAAGTCCCACACGACAAACAAAAGTTATGTTTGTATCACACCTCTTAATAAATTATTGCTTATTTCTGACTGTGTACCACATTTCAATTACAGTACTGTACTACGAAGCAAATTTATAATTAATGATACTAATGTGCAAATTGCCATCCATTTTAATAAACGACAGTAGGAACTCTGTTATCTGCCACCATAGATGTTTGGGTGAGGTTAACAGTAACATTCAGTTACAAAATCCCAAGACTGGCAACGACATAATCTAGAATTTTTTGGTAACAAATATCGACCAGTACTCATCGCTGGCAACGAGTTAAGTCAAATTTCATGATAGTTTTGTCAGTTCCCAAAACTGACGACAAGCCAGCGCACACTAACAGTGTTCTTGCTAACAAGGGCTACGAAGAAAAAGAACCAACACTGGAAACGGATTAGAGAACTAAGAAAGCAATTATTATTTTCACGTGTTTCTGAATGCACGATTCATTTCCGTAATATTCTTGGCAATACTCCGTGGCTTATTATTCTTTGCACATTACAATCTAGGATTGCTACACCGTTTCCAAGATGGTTTAGGAGACTTTTGTAAACTATTCTGAGAATATTTTTCGGACATGGTCCAGTTTGAATTCAGTGTGCTACAATCAACGCTGCATTTACTGTAATAACCGTCAGCAACCCAGGAATTCGGGATGGCTTGCTTGGCCAGATTTGAAGAAAGCAAGTACGAAGGCCTATAACCATGACTGAAATTTAAGGTTGGCAGTGGCGTCTTCAGCTTTCGTTCCGAAGTATGAGGCCTGGAATAATTATATCCAGAGTCTGGAGCAGCGCTGTCTCATACATCAGATATCAGGTGATTAGGAACGGAAAGCATTTTTATTAGCATATTCATTCCCCACTGTATTCCCGTTCCTTTCAGAAATAATAGTCATGTACTGGTCAACCTAGTTCTCTCTCCTATCCTGACATTAAGGAAATGCCCGAGAAATATTGCTACTGCCAACAAACTAGTACTGCCAGACAGGCTTCAAGAAATCAAATCAAAACTACAAACTGTGCATTGCTCAATTACAGGTTTTGCCTGGGCATGTGAATGTCATTGTGAAAATGCTCAATGTAAGAAACGTAAGACAGACTCATTAATTATCGATATGTTAGTCATACACTCAACTCATGGATTTGGACAAATTGTCTATGGAGTGCAGCGATGTGTTGCTATATTTAGGTTGAAATGAACAGTCGGCGTTTATTTAGTTATCTGTTCGGCTTATGTTAAAGCCCTCCTCAGAATTTTTGGCCCCCTATGGCTGGTGCTGGCGGCTGCTAGGTTTTCTCGTGATACCACGATCGTACACTGTGTACTGCCGTGGTATCACGAAAAAACCGAGAAGCCGCCATCACCATGCATAGGGGTAAAAAAATTCTGATGATGGCTTTAACGTAAGCGGAAACCAGTAAGTAAACAAATATTATTGCGATCTCTACTGCTGATTCTAACCTAAATACACTTAACTGACAATAAATTAAAGCAGTACTTGCTTAGTCTAAAAAACCAGTCCTTTCATGACTGTCTGACATTGATCTGGGAGTAAATACTAACGCATGTTTCTGATCAAGCATTACAGAGTGAAGACGCAAACGTATTCGCTGTACGTGGAAAGTTGCCACGAGCAAGCGACGGTGGGCCCAAACTCGACAAATACACAGCGAGCACGGTGCTCGACTGAAACAGTCAGACAACAAGTTAAGAAATTCTGAACTGCAGCATTGTTCAAACATTGGCGTAAACTACAAAAGAACCAGTTGTTACTATCGGAACACAAGTTTTAATTGTTGTAAAAAGGCCAGACATAGGGCAGAGGTGTGCAAATTGAGCACAACCAACAGAAGAAGCAGACACTCAAGGGTACAGCAGTTGTCAATTACAAAATTTCAAATAGTGTTTATAACGAACTTGTGAAAATTAAGAAACTTTCACGGAATTAACGTCACGTAAATCTCATCCGTTCTGTCAAAAACGTATGAATATCTCTAATTCTTCAACAAAGTGGCGATTAATTGTCATATTGACACAATGTCATCAATTTCCTTCATTAATCTCCAGACGTACCGAAAATTAAGAGCGACCAAGTTAACTGAATTTAAAAGTTGGCTGTTCAATAATATCTATCAGCAGATTCCAGAAAAAGACAATTTTCAACAAACGTTACGTATAAAATGTTTACTACACGTTCTACGTTCGTAGTTATAAATTCAAATAAAGCAATTACTTTACGAAGAATCGATACCTTCAATGCTCTGAGCTTCACCATTCACAAATAAACAAATAAAAATCAAACCGGCAGTCGGACTATAAAGTGAAGTTAGCTGTTGCAAATATATGAGTATATTTGTTTCCGCAGCAACAAGTAGTATTAATGATTACCAGGCACACATACCGCTGAACAAAATGCTGTCCCAATATTTTGCACAGCATGCAACAAGACATTTGCCAGTCAGAACTAGATCATTCGGAACGGAATGAGGTCATAAAGCCATAACAAGCAGACATTGGGCAACAAGAGTCGTAGTTGTAAAGAATCCGAACGGCTCATCAAGCACCTGCGGGGATTTTGGAGTGACTGATAATTGGTTCAAATGGCTCCATGCACTATGGAACTTAACATCAAAGGTCATCAGTCTCCTAGACATAGAACTACTTAAACCTAACTAACCTAAAGACATCACACACATCCATTCTCGTGGCAGGATTCGAACCTGCGACCGTAGCAGCAGCGCGGTTCCGGACTGAATCGCCTAGAACCGCTCGGCCACACCGGCCGGCGACGGTTAATTCTCAATCTATTATCCGTACACATCCCATTCATAAACCAGAAGAACTGATGTCAAAATTATCTGATATTGTGAATCCTGACAAACTTTAGAATCATATTTGCAAATATCTTTGTACGAAGACACGCAGAGTGTAGTGATAAATACTTAATCTGATATCTACCAATCTGTTTTCAAAATTCTACATGCGGTAAATTTGAAAAGCAACAAGGACAAGTGCATCTTCTTTCAACGCGAAGCGCTATATTTAGGACACACATACAATCAGCACATGGCATCAAGTCGATGCTGCAACATTCTGACTCCGTTAAAAACCGTCCTGCTTACAACAAAGTGAGACAATTACATTCCGTATCAGAAAAAAATACATTATTATAGAAATTTTCTCCCTCATGAAGTTTGCAGCAGTGAACTACTGTCACGTAACGGCACTGAATAGAGCTGGGCTAGTGAATACCGAGGAGCATTTAACAAATAAATTGCTGAACTCCAAATGTATTATTGCATACAATCCAAACAAAATTCTCACAATTACTGTGGATGCCCTGTAGCATTAGGGACCATATGCTTTCAGCCAGCGAGGATCGATGAAAATGAATGTTGCATCCCCACTTCAGACCGGACTATAGACGTCTAAATGGCAGATACTTGCCTGGCTGCCACCTCACCATTCTTTTCGGTGAACTTTCCATGCTGATGCGAGTGAATGCCAAGGGAAGCAACGAGGGTGCACCCACCAAATATGCATGACGGCAAGCGAGGAAGCAGGACGCTAGTTCCGAGCGGCAGCATCTAGATGGCGCTCACAAGTCGGGGGCGTCTTCTACTTCCGCGCAACGTCTATCATCATATCGTACACACTTGCCGACAGCGTTTCCATGCACTGATAGGGCGCTGTCAACCGGGGACTACTTTGACTCTGACTAAGACCTGTGGTGGTGAACATCCTTGCACTGACAGCCAGAAAAGACAACTTGCCGCAGACACTTTCTCAGTACAGTTCAATACCTACAGCCAACTCAGATTGGTTCCTGCAACACTAAAGGTACAGAGAGTTCCTCCACTTAGCCAACTACAACAGAGTTAAAGTTTCCTACATTTACAGTACAGTTAACAGTTTCGTGAGTTCTGTTCAAAAGACTACATTCATACCAAATAGTCATTTTCTATGGAGTGACATGACAGTCCGCCACGTGTGACTTCATAATTATTTACAATCACAGCGATGATGTCATAGACTGAAGAGAAAATGTAAGGGCCGGCCGGGGTGGCCGAGCGGTTCTAGGTGCCACAGTCTGGAACCGCGCGATCGCTACGGTCGCAGGTTCGAATCCTGCCTCGGGCATGGATGTGTGTGATGTCCTTAGGTTAGTTAGGTTTAAGTAGTTCTAAGTTCTAGGGTACTGATGACCTCAGATGTTAAGTCCCATAGTGCTCAGGGACATTTTTTGTAAAAGTAAGGTCATTTAGATTTCATTGCACGAGGGCGTGCTGAAAAGTAATAGACTTTTTAATGTGAAAACTATTGTATCTTTTCCAATTAAACAAACATTATTAACATTCCGCTCTGCAATTTCGTTCTTCATGTTTATATATTTGCACTCCTCTGTCACTAAAGGACTCCAAATTACAGTGTGTAACATAGTGGATTGTAACGTAAATAAGAATACGTTGGTGCGTGAAAAACAGCTACCGATTATCGGTTTCGAATTTTAACAGCTGATCAACCCGTGGAACACATACTCTTTCAGCGTGACGAAGTGAGACCACACATAATCCTTGCGATAAATGCAACAGTTGGACGACTTCGATTCACTGTCATCGATCATACAGTCCTGACTTGGCCCCTTCCGATTTTCATCTATTTCCAAAGCTTAATGAACATCTTCGGGGACTTTGACTGTGACGAATTGGTAAAAGAAGGCAAAAAATAATAGCTCCATCACCACAGCCAATTCTTCTATACAGACGGTACTAACAATCTTGTGTCTCGCTGGAAGTAATGTGTTCGTCGCCAGGATAACTATGCTCAGAAAGGAATATGTCGTCATGAAAAACATATATACAGGCTGTCAGTAACGTTAATTTTATATAAAAATCGCTACGAAATTTCAAATAATAAAGTCAGAGGTATTACTTTTCAGCGCACATCAAACTATTACGGAAAGTTAACTAAAATTTATATCATAATTCATAAGGTAAAGAATGAAGAGGTTCTCCGCAGAATCGGCGAGGAAGGGAATATATGGAAAACAGGGAGAAGGGACAGAATAATAGAACATCTATTAGGACTTCATAGAATAACTTCCAAGGTATCCGATGGAGCTGTAGAGGGTAAAAACTGTAGAGGAAGACTGAGATCGGAATACATCCATCAAATATTTGAGGATGTAGTTTGCAAGTGCTACTCTGAAATGAAGAAGTGGACACAGGAGAGCTATTCGTGGTGTGCCGCATTAAACCAGTCAGAAGAGTGATGGAACATTTCTTTTCTGCCACCATGTTATCAACTGGTAACCCTGCAGACAGGCAACACCTTCACAGCCCTCCGATTCCAACTGCCTGCCTGGAGGCACCTAGGACTACTTTGCAGGTTGCCCTTGCAAAGGCCTGTTTCAACAATTCTCAATAGTGGTGGGCATGTACCACCTAGGCTGTTGCCAAGTGCCGGCGGGGGAGGGATGGGGGAAGGGGGGGAGGCTCTTGGAGTGACCTTTTGGCATTCTATTCACGCATGTTTAAATGCCGCATCCCCCAAGTTCCCCCCGTGCTCACGTCACATGAGAGCCCGAAAAAGAAGGCTTTAGAATGCATAAGAATCCGTTCCTGTTTCGGATCACGTACAAATTTTCTCGAACTGTTTTTAACGGTTACAACGTCTACACAAGAATAAAAATTGCGATAGTACTCAATTCCCATGGAGTGCTATCACGCTGAATGGGGCTGCAGGCCCACAATGTCCTTTGAGAAAGGGTGAAGCTTCCCTGACATGTCAGCAGCGTCAAAGTTTGCCAAGAACGTTGTTCTGTCGCTCATCGCACTACCAGCTGCCGAAATGTGTGGAAATGGAGGCCCCATAGGAAGGGATGGTTTCAGTGACGCAATTTAAGCTACCTGCTGGGGCGTTCTCGTGTCGACTCTGTGCGGCGGAGCTTCTGAAATGTCTTTCTCAGGTTCTATGTGATCGCCTTGTACAATAGCTATAATAGTGGCAAACCGATTTTCAATTTGCTGGGTTGGAGACAGTCACCTTTTACAAATGGTAGACTGAAGACGTGCAGAAAGTGGCTTACACTCCCGAGTTCATGTTACCACCAGGAAATTCAGTGCTAGAAGGAAAAAAAAATGTCGTGTGACTACGGCCTCCCGTTAGGTCTTTCGATTTGACGCCACTTCGGCGACTTGCGCATCGGTGGGGATGAAATGACGGTGGACAACACAACACCAAATCCATGAGTGGAGAAAATCTCCGACCCAGCCGGGAATCGAATCCGGGCCCTCACGATTAACATTCTATAGCGCTGACCACTCAGCTACCGGGGGCGGACAGGGCAAGAAGTAACAGTGGTTGACTTAACACGTGGCTGTCTCTAATACATCAAAAGGTTTGAATCGAAAAAACGATTACGTAATTTGAGACGTATTTTAAGAGGAATTAAAGAGAAACGTATTTCTACGCTGATACGATACTCAAGTCAAAAATTTTCTAAAGAGAGCTCCAGGGCATACGTCGTTTAAAGCGAGCTCATTAAAGTTTCGCTATGTTAACAAAAAACGTTACCTAGTCGACGTCAGTGTTACAACAGAACTTTTTATAGCGCTCCGCCACAGGAAAGCAGATTGCGAACTTGTGTAATTACGCCGTCATAAAACTTGTTCTACGCCGCGCTAGGCACAAAAATCTTCAAACTTATTGCGGACTGACTCGACTCTTTTTGTACTTCGATAACTGAGAATTCTTGCGGTTTGTTTCGGGTGAACCGCGGCACGGCAGACCTCGGCAGTCACGCTCCCGCGTTGGCAGAGCGGGAGGCGTGCTGGCTGCAGCGGGGGCGCCTCTCTCGTGCTTAACGACACGTGAACCAGCGCGACGGCCTCACAATCGGCCAGATAACCGACACGGCGTGCGAGATGCGGAATGCACGCCGCGCTGCCACGAGCGTGCTGCACTGCTTCGCACCCATTTCTGTAAAACCGAGCTATGAAACCGGCGTAGAATGCAGAATTTTGTCCGCCGTGGGCGCACGAATGCGATGTTCGCGATATAATTGATGTACAGTCTCACTTGCCCCACAGTTTTCTCATGAAGCCAGTAGTTAAAATTTCAGTTTACCTGTAATGAAAATGTTTTTGTTTTGTTTATGACAGTTCAGTGATGAATGAATTCCACCTGTTGTTGCGAAACAACATTATAATTGGTTCGCAATGCGTTTCAAAACCTGGCGATCCACCGTCAGATGGCGGTTTCAATTAAAACACATTCTCCGTCAGATGCTGACAATTTATTTGCTTGCTACCAAAGCATGTGTAAATTATTACATTTATTTCGTGTTTTCAGAAGGCATTTTAGGTAAAAATTACTGGGTAGAACACTTTCACTGATAATAACTTTATTGGAATCCAAAGACTTATCGTAAAGACAATGTTGATTACGCAAAAAAAAGGCGACGTGAGACACAATATTCAAATGTTTGTTACAGCACAGGTGTACCCGAAAGGAAGTACGTAAGAGGTGCCACTTGCCCTCCACTCTCCCCTCCCCGCCGGCGGTTGTGACCGAGCGGTTCTAGTAGGCGCTTCAGTCCAGAACAACGCGGCTGTTGCCGTCGCAGGTTCGAATCCTGTCTCAGGCATGGATGTGTGTGATGTCCTTAGGTTAGTTAGGTTTAAGTAGTTCTAAGTCTAGGGGACTGATGACCTCAGATGTTAAGTCCCATATTCCAGATTCTAGATTGCCCCTATAGTCCAATGGAATACAAACTTTTCATTGTTGAATGAATTCTCGGGAATTTCTTAGAATAACAACTACTTTTCTTCTAAATTACATGTTTCACTTATTGTGACTTACTCGACATTCTTGGGTGCTAGTGCATTCTATCAGGTTAGTTTCGTTTTCGGACCGTTCACGGAGAACTGTGAGGTTTCATTTTGCGCAGTGACCGGTTCGGCTTGGTCCTCCTGTCAAGAAACATGCAAGCCTTTGCCAGACACCAACCGGCTAGATGCTTCAAACTTTCCACTGTCGCTTCCAAGAACTCCCGTTATGCTGCTGTGGAATGTTGAACTACGCTTGCAGCAGACTGTACACGTCTGAGCCTACCTTGTATTCACTGAACCATATTACGCGTCCCAGCAATGTTAACGGATATTATGCTCTTCACACATGACGGGTTCATTTATTTGCCTCGACTATTTTTATTAAACATGACGACTGCAATTTATGCCTGCGGATGTTCTATCACCTTTGTCCACAAATTGCTTATCAACATTTGTCGTCCAGTCTGAAAAATTAGGAGAAACGCGCATTATTGATGCATAAATAAAAAGTAATTCCATCATCTCAACAAACACAGCTTTCTTCCGCTTACTCTACTGTACTTACTGGTTGCTTTATCACCACGCTATGGAGTCGGAAACCATTCAACTGGATGTTATTCCAGACAAATTTCCTCATTTACGGAAACCAAGTAGTTCTCTAATGTTCCATCCCATCATGGCATTTATTTTTATTTCACTGCTTCTCTAATCTTACATACTGCGTGATAAATAAATGGAGCTTTCATAAGAGGAGGCGTAATAAACGGCCGACCGATTTGGCTCGTATTTCACAGACCGCTTGTACACAACTAAAAGTAGAATATTTTGTCTCAACACACCCACCCCCTCTCCCCATGTTTCCGAGAAATCGACATCTAATGGCGCGCAATTGACTCAGAATTGACGAGCTCGGTAAATGATTAAACTCTGACCATTTGTGGATGGCACAATGATTCACAGGATAATTCATCAACTTTCATCACCGACTTTTCAAATAATGCTAACGTATACTTGGTACACTTCAGAATTAATCCCGAAAGGGAAATAATTTCGAAAGCGACGATGTAATTGCCGAATATTGCACTAATTAGGTGTTTTTGACGGAGAATATTAGCTTCGAATGTGTATTTGACAACTACTGTTGATTTAGGTATTCGAAAGAAATAATAAGCAATGGTGATGAAAACCACTCACTTTTCTATTATCTGTCGAACTCGTCAAATTTGTATGCAATGCAAGTCATGAATTTTAGTGGGGGTGTGTCCTCAGAAACTGGGTGCGCAGTTTTAGCCAAAATACCTTAATGTCTTTCATTTCAGATCAGACAAAGTGACCTGCCAAGTATGACCTGCAACCGTTGGCCGTGTCCAGGATTTTCCCTTGTCAGAGGAAGAAGGGAAACGAACCTTCACAGGTTGATGCGGTATGTGATATTATTTTACTGATTGCAATATCGAGTTCAGTTTAAGAAGAAGTTGTCCAAATGAATCCATTAATCAGTTTGCATCAATATCGGTCTTGGATGCACACACTGGTTCGATTGGGAAAGGTGTCATAAAGCCATTGAATATTCTTCTGAGCCAAGATGACCCACAAGTGTTGTAACTGGTCCATGATATCCTGGGTGCTGATACGGGCACAGAGTTGTCATCTGAGCTGATCGGCTACATGTTCTATTGCGGACAGTTCTGGGGATGTTACTGCACACGGGAATACCTCATATTCCACAGAAGGTTCATCTGTCATGCTTTGACTAGCACTACCCTGTTTAAACAAGGCACCAGAGGCTATCGAATAAGAGGTAACAAAAGAGAATACGCTATGTAAACGACATACAGTAGTTCATTAGTCAATATCAGTTGTGACCGCTGAAAACAGTGCTACACTGTACATCAGAATACTATTCTAGCCAGTTACGGAACCACTCCAAATACAACTGCTGGGGTTGCTATGATAGGGGCATCTTATGTATGGTGTAACAGGTTTTCATTTTGTGTAAAGTGCTGGTGGGTAAACTAATTTGTGATAGCGTGCAAGTGGATGACATATCTTACTGTCTTCTCAAGCCCAGGGTGATAAACAGACATTCTACATAGCTATTAATTTTGGACCTGTTATACCGCTAATATTACGTGCAGATCACCTCAAATTAATTAGAAATTCTGCTATGACATAACAAGAATGCACAAATTAATGTAAATGACAGTTTGGAATTTTTCCTAAAATCATAACACAACCTCTCCCTTTTTCATTCTACATTTAATTTATCACTGCTTTCAGGGTTCAAGTGATACATAACAAGCAAGTTTCATTACTTTCAACTCTCAAACATTAATTAACATTTAGACACTGAATATGTGATTATTAAATTTTTATCTCTATATATGAAAAAGATATAACTAGCAAAACAATTAAATCTTCAGAATTAGATTTTCACTCTGTAGCGGAGTGTGCGCTGATATGAAACTTCCTGGCAGATTAAAACTGTGTGCCGGACCGAGACTCGGGACCTTTGCCTTTTACAGGCAAGTGCTCTCCCAACTGAGTTAGCCAAGCACGACTTTCGCCCCGTCCTCACAGCATCGCAAAGTTCGCAGGAGAGCTTCTGTAAAGTTTAGAAGGTAGGAGACGAGGTACTGGCAGAGGTAAAGCTGTGAGGACGGGGCGTGAGAAGTGCTTGGGTAGCTCAGTTGGTAGAGCACTTGCCCGAGAAAGGCAAAGGTCTCGAGTTCGAGTCTCGGTCCGGTACACAGTTTTAATCTACCAGGAAGTTTCAATTAAATCTTCATCAGTGAAATTTACATGTATGTTGCCATAGCTGTTCAATGGCCTAAGTTGGTAGAGAATGAAATTTTATCTTTTAAACTAATCAAATCGTCCTGTACTCAATGGAGGGTATGTTAGTACTCAACTCTTGAAATTCTATACTCAAAGCGTATGCAGGTTGAAGTGAACAAGCTCTTGACTCAACATTTAATGTCGCCTAATGCACATTGGTAGATTACCAACTGGAAACTGTGGCGGCGTTGTATCCATGCTGGATTTGACTCGCTGACTCCCTTCTCTGGCTTTGACTGAATCCCTCAGTCTCAACTTTCCTGCGTTCCGAAGAACGATAAACTTTCCCTAGTCAAAATAATGGCTGTTGCACACTCGCTAAGGGATGGAGCGACGTGCACAATGCTCTGCCGATAAAAATTCCAGCAGGAATACGAACTACTTCTTTACATCAGTCGCCACGATACGTGAAGCATACCGCCCTCACTTCGCAGACGTAAAGGTCTCAAAGTCTTCATTATTTTTCCACACATAGGTGTGGCCCGCTGCGATACGAGAGAGCTCTGTTAATTTAGTTCTCAAAAATGCTTTTATATGACGTCTCTCCCCACCAAGTTTCTTATATGTCATACAGTATGGCTTCAGCCAACCACTGCCTCATTATAGGTGAATTTTTGTCTTTCTTGTCAAGTCCCCGCTAGCCTTGTTAATGCTGTCTAGCCACTTACTCACGGTCTCGGCTGTGTTTATTTCAAAGGTATTAGGTTGTTCTCGCCTTATTTCTGTCTGTGCTGCAGCTAGGACTTCTCTTGTTCATGTTAATTGGGGTTTCCCAATGCCATTAGCCACGTGCACAGTCCGCCTCCAAACTGTGTTCACTTTATCTCATTTACACATTCCCCTGTCATTATAATGGTGGATATTGTTTTGTTATTCGTTACATGATGTTATTACAATTGCTTCCTGTTCACAATATAGAGTTATTTTCTGGGAATTTTATTGTTGTTGTTGTGGTCTTCAGTCCTGAGACTGGTTTGATGCAGGTCTCCACGCTGCCTTATCCTGTGCAAGTTTCTTCACCTCCCAGTACCTACTGAAACCTACATCCTTCTGAATCTGCTTAGTGTATACATCTCTTGGTCTCCCTCTATGATTTTTACCCTCCACGCTGCCCTCCAATGCTAAATTTGTGATCCCTTGATGTCCCAGAACATGTCCTACCAACCGGTATCTTCTTCTCGTCAAGTTGTGCCACAAACTCCTCTTCTCCCCAATTCTATTCAATACCTCCTCATAAAAATACTTTCAGGAACGACTTCCTGACGCTTTAAAATCTATACTCGATGTTAACAAATTTCCCTTCTTTAGAAACGCTTTCCTTGCCATTGCCAGTCTACATTTGATATCCTCTCTACTCCGACCATCATCAGTTATTTAACTCCCCAAATAGCAAAACTCCTTTACTACTTTAAGTGTCTCATTTCCTAATCTAATTCCCTCAGCATCACCCGACTTAATTCAACTACATTCCATTATCCTCGTTTTGCTTTTGTTGATGTTCATCTTATATACTCCTCTCAAGACACTGTCCATTCTGTTCAACTGCTCTTCCAAGTTCTTTGCTGTCTCTGACAGAATTACAATGTCATTGGCGAACCTCAACGTTTTTATTTCTTCTCCGTGGATTTTAATACCTACTCCGAATTTTTCTTTTGTTTTCTTTACTGCTTGCTCAATGTACAGATTGAATAACATCGGCGATAGGCTACAACCTTTTCTCACTCCCTTCCCAAACACTGCTTCCCGTTCATGTCCCTCGACTCTTATAACAGCCATCTGGTTTCTGTACAAATTGTAAATAGCCTTTCGCTCCCAGTATTTTACCCCTGCCACCTTTAGAATGTGAATTTTATTCTGTATCGTAATTATAAAACTCATGTAAGGTCGGAAAAATGCAAACGCCTTACAATAGGAGAGTAATTCCTCACTGCAGCTGCTGATAGTCTTCAGTAAATTGAGGGGGCAGGAGAAACTGTGAAGGGGTTATGATGTACATTGCACACTATACGGCGATATTCCTTAATGGTGGTCAAGACATGATCCATTGGAAGCTTGATGAGGTGTCTGCCTGCTGTCACCAACATCCGAGCACATCTGAATGTTCCACAGGCCTACAAGCTGTAAAAGTATGAAACCAGAATTTCCCTATAGAAGGTGCTAGCAATCAGTAAGGCCTGTGAGACTGAGTCTGCAGCGCCATCCGCTTCCTGGCTGACAACGAATGTCAACAGTAACCCAAATTCCATACACTCGAATATGTTTCAAACCAGTAAATATGTCGAGTTTTGTGCTTAGGAACAACGAATCATACAGCATTGGTTTTCTGTTATCACCTGACTAAAATTGCTGAAATATCGCACTGAATGCTTGTCGAAGCTTTCGGCACACATGCTCTTGGGAAAACACAGTGTACCGAGTGGTTCAAAAAATTCAAAAGTGGTGATTTGAACGTGAAAATTGGCGAGCTCGGGAACGACCGAAAAAGTTCGAAGACAATGAATTGTAAGCCTTATCGGATGAAAATGGTACTCAAACTCAGCAGGAACTCGCAAAACAATTAAATGCTACATAGAAAGCCTTTTTTATTCCGTTGAAAGCTATGGGATAGGCGCAGAAAGTGGAAAAATGGGTTGTGCATGAACTGAATGAAAGACAGCAAGCAAGTCGAAAGACCACTTGTGAAATACTGCTCGCCAGATACAAAAGAAAGTCTCTTCTCTATCGGGCAGTGACAGGTGAAGAAAAATGGATATATTTTGAGACTTCTAAGCGTCTTAAATCATGTATGAATCCAGGCAAACCACCGACATCTACTGCAAGATCAAACCGCTTTGGAAAGAAGACAATGCCCTGCCTTTAGTGTGATCAGAAGGGTGTTATCTATTAAGAACTGCTAAATCCTGGTGAAGCCGTTAACACTATCGCTAACAACAATAATTTGATTGATTAAAATCGAGCATTACATGATAACGCCCCATCAGACACCAAAAGAAGGGTCAAGGAAACGATCGAGGCGTTCAGTTGGGAAATGCTAGAGCATGCAACTTATTCTCCAGACATGGCTCTGTCCTAATATCATCTTTTTGCATCACTGGGACACGCTTTCGCTGAACAAAGCTTCAATTCGTATGAAAATGTACCTAAATGGCTCGCCACAAAAGGAGAACGTATTTGGGGGTGGCATTCACATCCTGCCGGAGAGGTGAGAGAAATGTATAAATAGCAATGGAGATTATTTTGAATACAACATTATTTATCAGTTTCAAACTACAGACGAGTAATTATTGCAACGAAATTCCGATATTCATACTTCTACAGCTGGTAGAAATTGCACGATTCTATGAGCTGGCCAACTGGAGAACCTTTCAAACCCTATCATGCGCTGATAACGCTGTCTCATACGAGTATGCGGCATCTCTGTGTCATTCACAGACATCAACATCTGATGCTGTTCACTCCCCTTACATACTCTACCAAGACTTATAACAGCTCTAAACAGGAAAACTAAACGGCTATTCTCCCTGTTACAGAGAATTTTAGCTCTAATCACTTACATACCCGCCAATAGTGTTTATGTCTAAGAAGTTACATTGACTGCCGACTACGTCTCCCAAATTGCTCTAAACGTACTCCTCTTAATATTAGCGAATACTGTGACAGAATCTGTGAAGTTAATATGCCATAATAAATTGACATACAAGCGAAACGAATTTATTTTGTAATGTCCATAACAAGCAGTTTCACATTTAAACAGTTTTTTGTTCGGCATTTAGAGGTTTTAGGAATCGAGCGGTAACTTTTAGAGAAAGTTGAACTGCCTCTCGTAATAGCTGTTTATTAACGCTGTTAATGTTTCATTAATATTCAAAAAGTCGCTTACTGGATGTACTATTTCGTTATTAAATTAGTATTACATATTTATTTATTCATTGCTATCATTAAATTTCTCCAAATGAAAGCAGTTTAATAATTCAATACTGTGTGTGGACTACTGGTGGGAGCTATTAATGAATATTGGATTCAGTTCTATATTCAGAAAGCCGGTGACTATGTCGAATATTATGTCTAAATGTGGATTCTATTCCAATCATGGTTAGCAAATTATATGACAGATATTTATTGGTATTTTGACTAGTCCACATTTAACTCGTTTCTGATACAGTGTGTCAGTGTGTTCCCAGCTCAAGTTAACGCATTAATTAAACAAAAGTAGATCTTAACTCTAACTAAATCAAATAATCAGTGACAGGTGTATTAACTGGTTTCACTTTAATTATCTGTGGTGTCGCTGCTGTAAATATTATGTACAATTTTTTTCTTCGAAAGACGATTTTTGTTTTAAGAAACAATTGCCTATGATGAAAATGTGTAATACCATTTTTTTATGAACAACATGCAGCGGCTGTGACTGGAATACACAGTGTGGGAATTAATCGGAGTATTATAGCCTTAGATAAGTCCGTATATAACGAAGAATTCAGTACAAGTTACTAATGCAGCCTTCATAGAAAAGGAATTGACTAGAATCATCGGCGTATTTAACGACCGCCCTTCGTCGCATTATCAGTCTAGCTAACTCTGCGACATGGAGATTGCCGTTTAGTTTTCGTCTGTGAGCGTGAAGCCAAAATCTCATTTGGTGGCGATACTTCCTATGCAACCGATAAATACGTAAAATTAATTTTTGGAAGCATTTAACACTAAACAAGATAACATTATTTGTTGCTAGAATCATGCTATCAGTAAATGATGTTTGCACGTCTAGATACTTTTATTGGAAGATACTGTAATAAATCTTTCTTGTAAAATATTTTAATATAATTTCCTACGTAGTCATATTTCGAATTTAAACATTTTTCGTAGAGCTCCATAAATATCTATATTTTCTGCGTACTCACTTACGGGCAAGTTGTTGGATCATCACTAACTTCCTCACTCAGTTCGCTGTCATTTCAATAGCGCTGTGCGCCAAAAACTTGGGAATAAATGATTCTAAACACCCGGGGACAAGTCCTGGCGGTTAGTGGATGTCCAAAGCTTCATATTTATTCTAATATTTTCCCAAGTGAGAACCCACCGCTGGTAAGTACTTTATAAAAGGCATTGTATCCATCAGCTGTTTCATTTATACCGGTTTTCGTCACAGATCATCATGACTGGACATTTTACTTTTGAACAGACGTCCAGTGATATTGGTCTATGACCGAAAGTGGTAGACAACATATAGGCAAAGTAAAACGGCTGGTAGTTAAAATGCATTTTGTAAGCCACATATTTAAGCTGCTATAGAAAAACCTTCTTCGTCGCAGGAGAATTGAGTGAAGAAGCACAATGCCACTCAACAACAATCCATGTAGTTTGTTCTGAATGATGCGGTGTATTCGATGAAGGATCTCATAGTGCCAGTTTCATTTTTAATCTATCATCTACGCATAAATTCCAAGACTGGGACGCCCTTTTGATACCAAAACTCCGTACTCACAACCATTGTGGTGCTCAGATTCATTTTCTCTCGAGGATAGTGAATGGTCCCATTCGAATGACAAACGCTTTACTTTTGAATATTTGTGTGTCACATCACCACTAACAATGTGGTTGAAAGACGTTTCGTCATCTTTGTTGGACCTTACGGAAAATGTCAGTGCAGCTCTTGTGTCATTACTTATATTCATCTCAAACGTTGACAATCCCAGGTGGGCAAAACTTCACTGTAGCCAAAATAAATACTAAGAAGTTGCAAAAATCGTGAAATTTCAAGCTCATTCCATCAACAACGAAACATTTCTCATGTTAAATTTTTTCCTCAATTCTTGATCGAGTTCATCAGTCACAACAAGAGTTACAGAACTACGGTAGTCTACCATAAGTAAAGTTAGATTACAGTAGTTCTGGTGAATTAACGATGTACCCACTTTATTTATACATTAGATGCGTTACGTCTTGTTGAGTGTTACATCTTGACAATCGCTATCTTTTCATATGGGATGAGCGTCTTACTAGATTCCAACAGAAACCATACGTAAAAATCGTCTAGAAACCGAGCGAGGACATATATGGTGGCGGGTAACCTTTGGAATATATTTGTTCTACGAAGTCTTGTCTGTTACCTAAAAGTATACAGTACTTCCTGCAACACAAGTTTAATTCGAAAATTGTTGATTTGTAACATGAAACAGAGGGATATTGTAATAAAAATCAACACTGATCTATCGTACAGGGCTAGAAAACGCTATTTCCTCAACAAAAATGTAAAATAAAAAAACCGCAATAGAAAAATACATCAAACCTCGCTTCATTACTTCGTCTAACTTGATGAAGAACGTTCCGCTGAGTACAAAATAATAATCATATATATATATATATATATATATATATATATATATATATATATATATATATATATATATAATGTTTGTACATGTAAGCTGGAAAATTATGAAATTTGTGGTAAGTGCTGTGGAACCAAATTGCTGAGGTCATCGGCCCTTAGGCTTACATACTACTTAATCTAACTATGGATAACACACATCCATGCACGAGGAAGGAGTCGAATCTCCGACTGGGAGAGTCACGCAAACCGTGAGAATGCGTGCCGGACCACGCGGCTACCGCGTGCGACCCAATTAAGCTGTACTTACATTGAAAGTGATTGATACGGTTACCTAAAGGCGCAGAAGTTAAGCGAGCAGCTAATTTTCATTACCTATAACATGCAATTTCAATTCCTTAGATATATAAAATACAAATTAGACTAACATTGTGCAGTTCTAATTACGTGCAAAATAGACAACCAAACAAATAAAAAAAAACAGAGAGAAGTCGTCGGTTCCCAGTTGCTCTCTTACACATTCATTTATGTTGTTTTCCCTACCAGTGCTAGAAATACCACTGGTAATCGAACAAATTATTACATCATTTGTAGTATACCAGAACTACCGAACTTTGGTAGAGTTCAACTGTAGTCATAGCTGAAGACCGGCCTCAATGACCTTTATAGTGAAGAATCCTTTGCCCTCCATTAAACATGATGCACCGTTTTCGGCCTGATGTTTCATTCATCAGATTTACACGAACCACGTTTATCTGTCTGTAAAATTAAATAGAGGAGACAGTTTTTATCATTCAGCATCAGTAATGCACTACAGATGTCACACATGGCTGATCGCATATGCAATCAAAATAGAAAACGAATATTCCTGCTTTCCTGCTAACTGTTAACATCATATAGGCGCCATCGATTACTAATGTCTATAACAGGGTAAGTTTTTGAATTTAATTCTTAACCGATCGAAATTTGAATTACAAATTCAGATTTCCTTCCGACGCAACTAGGAAACGACAGAGCATTATGATACTTCTCATACATACAGGCGCTATTTCGCAGTTTTTTTAATTATATGTATCAAACATCGATTAGAAATTCCTGAGAATGTGTGTTAGGAACTTCGGGTGATAGAGACCGTAGAAAAAGAGAAAGAAGAGACCCATAACGGTTAAGGAGTGGTGCTACAGAACAGAAGGCTGTTGAAAACTAGATGGACCCCCAGCCGAATGGGCGAGAAAGGGACACATGGAAAACACTGTCAAGACGAAGGGACAGGATAGTAGGAAAAGTATGAAGAGACTTGGGGAGTAATTTTCACAGTATTCGACGGAACTGCACAGGATAAAAACTGTTGGGGAAGACTGGGCTTGGAACACATACAACTAATAAATGAGGACACAGGGTACAGGTTCTACTCTTAGATGAAGAGACTGGCAGAAGAGAGACGAATTCGCGTTGGGTCGCATGGAAATAACTAGAAGACTATTGAAGAAAAAAAAGGTCTCGTCATCTTCACACGCAGAGATAATATTGTTAGGTGACATTATCGATAACGACTCGCCGGAGACAGGCATTCCACAACGGTTTCCTCAGAACCTGCAGCAGAATGTCTCAGTTGGTCAAAAAAAAGTTGTGACAAGCTGGTCTTTCATGTGTTTTTCTCTAGGTAGGAAACTGTAAAGAGGGATCAGGAAGGACAGCCACATTTCTTTTTGGTTGTACTCTGAAGTGACTCACGTTCTTCTGCTTTGGATAAGCCAGCTACCAGGCCACATGATTCAGCTACTTAGGTGCCATTTTTATAGTTCCCACGAGAGCTAAAAGTTCAGAAATTTAGGGGAGCTTATCTCTTCGACTACCAACCGTCTCGGTTGCATTATTTCTCGTGAATCGTGATACGTAAACTGTTAATTTTACCGATGGCAGCACGTCACCGAGTCACTAAAACATCTATGCCGTCGCTCTCATAATGCCTAATATTCTAGTAATTTTTTATATCGTATCGGTAAGATAGCGCTTGCATTCAGTACTTCAACGGAAACACAGTCCAGATCGCAATAATAGTCTGTTCACTGACGTACACTGAAGAGGCAAAGAAACTGGGACACCTGCCTAATATCGTGTAGGGCCCCAAAGAGCACGCAAAAGAGCCGCAACACGACGTGGAATGGACTAATGTCTGAAGTAACGCTGGAGGAAACTGACACCATGAATCCTGAAGGATGCAATGCATGCCAGACATGATCAATGATGTTCATGTCTGGTGAGATTGGTGGCCAGCGGAAGTGTTTAAACTTAGAAGGGTATCCCTGGAGCCACTCAGTAGCAATTCTGGATCTCTGGGGTGTCGCATTGTCCTGCTGGAATCGACTAAGCTAGTCGGAAACCACAATGGACATGAATGCATGCAGGTGATCGGACAGGATGCTTACGTACGCTTCACCTCCCAGAGTCGTATCTAGACATATCAGCGGTCCCATATCCACTCAAATGCTCACGCCCCACAGCATTACAGGGCCTCCAACAGTATGAGCAGTCCTCTCCTGGCATGCAAGTTCCATGGTTCCTGAGGTTGTTTCCATACCCGTACACGTCCATCCGCTCGATTCAATTTGAAACGAGACTCGTCCGACCAGTTACCATGTTTCCAGTCATCAACAGTCTGGTGTCGGTGTTGATGGCCCCAGGCGAGGCGTGCAGTAATCACGGGTACACGCTTGGGCCTTCGGCTCCGAAAGCCCATACCGATGATGTTGCTTTAAGTGGTTCGCACGCTGACACTGGTTGATGGCCTAGCATTGAAATATGCAGCAATTAGCGGAAGGGTTGCTCTTCTGTCACTTGAACGGTTCTGATCGTGTAGGATCTTATCCTGCCTCAGCGATGTCGGAGATTTGATGTTTCACCGGATTCCTGATATATCACGGTACACTCGTGACATGTTCGTATGCGAAAATCCCAACTTCATCGCTACCTCGGAGATGCTGTGTCTCATCGCTAGTGCGCTTACTGGAATACCTGTAATGTTGAAACTCACTTAAATCTTGATAACCCGCCATTGTAGCAGCAGTAACCGATCTAACAACTGCGCCTGACACTTGTTGTCTTATACACGGGTACCTACCGCAGCGCCGTATTATGCTTGTTTACATATATCTGTATTCGAATATGCATTTCTGTACCAGTTCGGCGCTTCAGTGTAGCTGTTCCCGGCCGCACGTTGCTGTAATTCAGACTGGTTAAATGGAAAAGAAAGAAAACAGAACGTCCAGTTTCTAATGTGTATGGGAATTGTATATACGTCATAACCTCTTCCCCCCCCCCCCCTCTTCCCTGTCTCTGTCCATCTTCTCCTCCCCCACGCGTCGACCATCTCATCCTCCTCCCCCCTCTGTCCATGTATCACCTCGTCCCCTCATTGTCTGTCAATCTTCTATTGCCTACTCTCTCTCTCTCTCCATCTTCTCCTAACACCTCTCTCCCCCTCTCTCTGTCCGCTACAATCCCCTCCATTCGCATGCACATCTACTGCTCTCCCATCTGTGCGCTCCTTCTTCCCTCCCTCTCCTTCCATCTCATTCATTACACTTTCTATCTCCATGTAGTTCCTCTCATCCGTCCATCTCCTCTTTGAGTGCCATACACACTCCTGGAAATTGAAATAAGAACACCGTGAATTCATTGTCCCAGGAACAGGAAACTTTATTGACACATTCCTGGGGTCAGATACATCACATGATCACACTGACAGAACCACAGGCACATAGACACAGGCAACAGAGCATGCACAATGTCGGAACTAGTACAGTGTATATCCACCTTTCGCAGCAATGCACACTGCTATTCTCCCATCGAGACGATCGTAGAGATGCTGGATGTAGTCCTGTGGAACGGCTTGCCATGCCATTTCCACCTGGCGCCTCAGTTGGACCAGCGTTCGTGCTGGACATGCAGACCGCAGTGAGACGACGCTTCATCCAGACCCAAACATGCTCAATGGGGGACAGATCCGGAGATCTTACTGGCCAGGGTAGTTGACTTACACCTTCTAGAGCACGTTGGCTGGCACGGGATACATGCGGACGTGCATTGTTCTGTTGGAACAGCAAGTTCCCTTGCCGGTCTAGGAATGGTAGAACGATGGGTTCGATGACGGTTTGGATGTACCGTGCACTATTCAGTGTCCCCTCGACGATCACCAGAGGTGTACGGCCAGTGTAGGAGATCGCTCCCCACACCATGATGCCGGGTTTTGGCCCTGTGTGCCTCGGTCGTATGCAGTCCTGATTGTGGCGCTCACCTGCACGGCGCCAAACACGCATACGACCATCATTGGCACCAAGGCAGAAGCGACTCTCATCGCTGAAGACACGTCTCCATTCGTCCCTTCATTCACGCCTGTCGCGACACCACTGGAGGCGGGCTGCACGATGTTGGGGCGTGAGCGGAAGACGGCCTAACGGTGTGCGGGACCGTAGCCCAGCTTCATGGAGACGGTTGCGAATGGTCCTCGCCGATACCCCAGGAGCAACAGTGTCCCTAATTTGCTGGGAAGTGGCGGTGCGGTCCCCTAGCGCAATGCGTAGGATCCTATGGTCTTGGCGTGCATCCGTGCGTCGCTGCGGTCCGGTCCCAGGTCGACGGGCACGTGCACCTTCCGCCGACCACTGGCGACAACATCGATGTACTGTGGAGACCTCACGCCCCACGTGTTGAGCAATTCGGCGGTACGTCCACCTGGCCTCCCGCATGCCCACTATACGCCCTCGCTCAAAGTCCGCCAACTGCACATACGGTTCACGTCCACGCTGTCGCGGCATGCTACCAGTGTTAAAGACTGCGATGGAGCTCGGTATGCAACGGCAAACTGGCTGACACTGACGGCGGCGGTGCACAAATGCTGCGCAGCTAGCGCCATTCGACGGCCAACACCGCGGTTCCTGGTGTGTCCGCTGTGCCGTGCGTGTGATCATTGCTTGTACAGCCCTCTCGCAGTGTCCGGAGCAAGTATGGTGGGTCTGACACACCGGTGTCAATGTGTTCTTTTTTCCATATCCAGGAGTGTATGTATGCGTTCTGGTTGGTATATAAAAACACAGACATATCGAAAACAACATTGTATCAAAGTTTCAAAGTAATTGGGGAAGAACTTTGAGAGATTCACGATACTTTTGTAACGGACATTTACGTTTACAGTATCGGTTCCGGTAAATGTTTCGTTCCAATCGACCACCATGAGAGCAGAGGCTCTTTGATGTTTGGAGGCTGTTCACAGAGCTGCAGTGATGATGATGGTAATAATTATGATGGTGTTTGGTTTGTGGGGCCCTCAACTGCGCGGTCATCACCCTCCGTACAAAGTCCCAGTTTTTACATAATGCAGTCCAATCATCTGATGATGATGATGAATATGATAATAATGATGATGATGATGAAATGATGGGGTCAACACAAACACCCAGCCCCGGCAGAGAAAGTCCCCAAATCGTCTGGCAATTGACACCGTGATCTAGAGGCTGCAATGCTAGCCATTAGCTGCGGATCCAGAGCTGCAGTTAGAACCAAATATTACAAGTCACCAACCGCAGGTGGTGACATTCATTGAGCATGTTAATTGAGGATAAGAGCGTGGACCTCATCACTGATGTTCCCTCATTCTGAACTTCAATACCACACTTGAACGTTCAGTTTATTATCTTTCCTCAATGTGTAATTAGTGGACAAAGCCTGGAACATTGCCTTACCTCTTTATAATCCGAGCGCTTTCCTTTCAGTCTTCCTTTCTTATTGTTTCCAAGATAACTTCCTATGTTGTTGTAAGCAGTAAGTTATGACTTTATGACGAAATGGTTGTGCCTTTGAGCTGCTTCTAGCACGAAGCCAGTGCTCAGATGCCGGCGATGAGCCGGCCGGAGTGGCCGAGCGGTTCTAGGCGCTACAGTCGCAGGTTGGAATCCTGCCTCGGGCATGGATGTGTGTGATGTCCTTAGGTTAGTTAGGCTTAAGTAGTTCTAAGTTCTAGGGGACTGATGACCGTAGAAGTTAAGTCCCATAGTGCTCAGAGCCATTTGAACCGGTGATGACCGTACCTCAACTATAAGCTTGACGCTCGGTGCGGCACTAAGCGACCCCGGGGATATGCTACGCTGTGTGCGGTGCTGCAGCCGAGGCAGCAACCGTCAACATTCCGAGCATCCCGCTATCCCTGGAATCCTGTCAGTTCTGGTCACATTAGCACAAAACAGCCTGTAGCCGCTCGAGGCATTGCATACGGTGCTGCCGCGAGATCAAGCGTTAGTCGTGGCGGAACTCAGCGCATCTGCTGCAGAGCGGCTAATACGCTCTCTGGTTCTCTGCCTGTTCGGTTGTGCAGCAAGACGTGTCGTGCTCTCAGACGTCTCTACACTGGGCAGGAACACACTTTTACATTACTGAAGTTTTAACCTGCATGCATGAAACATTGTAAATAATTACCCAAGGAACCATCTTCGCCCGCATCTCGTGGTCGTGCGGTAGCGTTCTCGCTTCCCATGCCCGGGTTCGATTCCCGGTGGGGTCAGGGATTTTCTCTGCCTCGTGATAGCTGGGTGTTGTGTGATGTCCTTAGGTAAGTTAGGTTTAAGTAGTTCTAAGTTCTAGGGGACTGATGACCATAGATGTTAAGTCCCATAGTGCTCAGAGCCATTTGAACCATTTTTTGAACCATCTTCCTGCGTACGTAATAACGCATTTGCCGAGGCAAAACCGAACAAAATGTTCTCGTGCTTCCAGCAGCGTCAGTTTCTAAAAATGCTACGAGCCTCCGACAGAGTAATGCTTTGGCACTGTTCAGTTTAATGACTGCTGATAGGCCGCTAGTACACTGCTGGCTGTGACGTCATAGTAGTCGCCATATGTGGGCGGAATGGTAGTGAAGTGCTGTCCAAAACACATTTTCCTCTTTTTCCTCAGGAGAACAAGTTCAGAGCTTACGGTACACTCATAATTATATGTTTCTTGATATTATGGCACGACTGTCCCTTCTATCATAGAGAACAAATCTGTTGTTGAATCGCTTTAACTAGAAACACATTTTACGGCACTTTCAGCCTTTGTCACATGTTAGGCGACACGATTATGAGTATATGAGAGCGACACTTGTGCGAGTCTCCTTTTTATCTCGTCATGTTGATGTCCATCATATTTTCTAGCTTTTTTCCGATTATGGAACTGCAGTAGTCACGTCCATATTTTACACTCTGTAACACACGTCACTTTATTTTAGTCTTGAGCAACACGAACCTAACCATACGAATGTTTCACACGCAACGGAGCAAGGAGCACAAAGTTATTCCAGGTTATCAGGTGGTAGCGAACGTGACTGCCAATAGCACTTTCACGTATACCACTTGATTCTCACGGTGCTTTAAAATTTCGTTCCGTGTCATAACAGTCAGTGCTCTCTGAGAGTGATCCATATACATAGTTTCGCCTGCCTCGTAATTATAGGTGGTGTCAGCCCATTTTGCAATTTATCTTAGGCCCACCACTTGCCAGCCATCTCAACCATTAATGTGAGGACTGATCGGAAAGTGACGTACGAGAGGTCGCGGAATGGAAATCGGACGAAGCTTTGCGCAGATGTGCGGTAGTGTTGTTAGCAAGCCCGTCGATCGCGTCACTTCGCTCGTTTCGGTTCTGAGCACACAGCGACCACGTAAAGATGCCTAGAACAATAGCGTCTCCCACTAAGGAGTAGTCCTCGCTGATTGGTTTCGCCTGATTCCATGATAGTTCTCGGTCGCAAACTACAGGGGTAATATGGACGCCGCTGCAGCGTTTTCCATTGGAAGTGTGTGATCACCCATCATACAGCCCCGACTTGGTTCCCTCTGGCGTTCACCTCTGCTCACTTGGACTGCTGTATGAAGACAACGTTTTGGCACAGATAACGAACAGCAGACCAGCGCAGAGAGGTGTCAGAAAGCACAGGCAGCTGCCATCTATGACGAGAGTACTGGAAAATTGGTACAATGTTACGAGAAAAATCTAAGCCGGATTGGCGACTATGTAGAGAAGCAGCTGGAAGGCTTAGCTAACTGTTGCCAACGAAACATTTTCGATTTTCTCTACGGTTTCCATTTCAGGACCTATCGGATCTTTCTTACCGATAAACCCTCGTACTTGCGTTGAGTACGCAATCATTGCATCTGCTTCAAGCTTGTGACATTTGACTCTCACACCATGCTGGTTCAAATGGCTCTGAGCACTATGGGACTTAACATCTGTGGTCATCAGTCCCGTAGAAATTAGAACTACTTAAACCTAACTAACCTAAGGACATCACACACATCCATGCCCGAGGCAGGATTCGAACCTGCGACCGTAGCAGTTGCGCGGTCCCGGACTGAGCGCCTAGAACCGTGAGACCACCGCGGCCGGCTCACACCATGCTGACCACTAGGCCACCGTCTTTATAAAGGGCGTAGTTGATGTTATATACCACGTATATTTATGTGTATTTCTTGTCTGCCTGTCGGGTAAAAATATTGCAACTGACTTTAAACTAATTTTCCGATGAGATAGAGACTTGAAGCTTTCAACATAACTCAGAACTGGGTGACAATGCAGTATTAACTCGCCTTCATCCCAAGTGCGTTATCTTGTTTGATGTTTGGTGGAGGGTGGTTTGTGAATCACGGCGTGTGAACTCAAATGTCTCTAATTGTTTTTCCTCACGGTCTTTTCGCGAGATGTACATAGAAGGAAGCAATGCATCGGCTGAATCAGGTGAAGAGAAACTGAAATAAATCTGAAATGTACAACATATCTGTGTTGTAATTTCATAAAAACGTTCGAAATCAACTGACAAGTTTCTCATGCACAAATCTAAAAATGGTAAAATAATTGTTTGAATAAAAATCAATTTTTAATATGCCTCGTTTTTAAATCAGTCTAAAAGGCATAAAATAATTTCTTCTATTCTTATACAGATCCCTAACATCATACAGATCGTCGGGAAAATTTCTTACTGTGTAATTTTAAGCAGTAATGAAAATACTTGTATGTGGAGTGAATGCAATACGTAGTTGAAGCACGCTTAATTAACCTCCTAACTACTATTGTGCTTACTAAGTGATACATGAGCAGCTAACGTTCTATTACCCATTACATGGTCCCCACGTTTATCGTTTTAAATCTTACAAATATTTTCGTAGCTATTAAAAATTCACGATCACAGAATTTAAGGACTGGCTGAATGGGATTATGATTTTCCACTGGCTAGGAAAAATTATTTTGTACAGTTTTACATTAAAATTGATTTGCTTTTTGTAACCTTCCCACAAAATAAAATATAATATGAATAATACTCTCATTTAGCGTAACTACCCAACAGTGAAAATATAATACAATGTGACAAACCTATAACCTTTCAATAATTTACAGTCAATTTAACCTGGTAAATTTTGGACGTCAGCAATGCTGCGTCATAGCCCTGATACATCATTCTGAATAAGCTGAAAAATCTTACCTTAATTAGGTCGCCGGATAACGCGTATATATCTGCTCCTATAAGAAATTTTTCCTGGCGCAGCTAAGTGCAATGCTGGCCGGTAGATTTACCTTATATAAAAGGAAAGAACTGACTTTTCTTTTCAATAATCGGCATTCCGAAGGATTGGAGAAATTAGTGAATTCTTTAAATTGAGATAAATGTCAAAAGTTACTTTTTATGAGAAAGATTATTATTAACAGATTTTTTTTAAAAAACATTTACATGGGACTTGATGTGACAATACCACACATGCGCGAGGCTGCTTTTAGCTTATCCTATAACGCTCAGGCTCAGCCATCGCTGCACACGACCGGCCCAGCCAACACGATACACCAGACACGACAGATCGGTAGCAACAACTAACTGCAACTTCTACACAGTTGCTACTGCAGTCAATACTACTCTTTGGTCTCAGATTCACTTCTAGCTTACATATCGCAGGCAGCGCGTGAGCAATACATCGAAATTACATCAGCTCGAGTGCGCTAGCAACAAGTTCTCTAATTACGGACCTCTTAAATTTTATATAATGATTATATCGACAGCTCCTTTAATTATACTGTTCGAGAAGCCATTAATGCCTGCCACGACAGATGCATCGTCAGATTTGATCCGGCGGCCACTTTCTGGATCAAGCAAATCTGAAACGGATTTTTCGGGATAGCGTGGACGGTGAAACCTCTGACATACACTTCTACGTTGTTTTGCAGTGTGGAATGATTGGTCGACGTGCGATCAGCCACACTCGCAACGTATTTTGTAATACCTGACCCACGTATTTTACGATGTGCCCCATTCTTAATTGATTTCCGTACTTGGCGGACTTTTGACGCAGGCTTGAAGAAACATTTGGTTTCATGCCTATTCCGCATGCGTATTAGCTTATCGACTCAGGACCACAAACAGTACTATGCTGGACATCAGCTCCAAATCAGGTGGAATTAAGGTGGAATTTAATATTCGTTATGAGATGAACATCTCCATGTAGTAAATACTGAACTGCTGCTTCATGTTGTATCACATTTTATTCATCAGTGGTACGTGAAGAAGGGAAATAGCTGTCTAACATAGGCGCCTACCCAGTCTGATTTTTCAATTGTGTCTCTCCAACCCCCTTTCCCCCTCCCCTTCCCCACCCCCAACCCCACTCCGCTCTCTCTCTTTTAGAAGCACCTGACTAAGAATATAAATAACACTTTATAGTACTCATCA
This sequence comes from Schistocerca gregaria, assembly GCF_023897955.1. Classification (NCBI taxonomy): domain Eukaryota; kingdom Metazoa; phylum Arthropoda; class Insecta; order Orthoptera; family Acrididae; genus Schistocerca; species Schistocerca gregaria. Next base: position 179,726,733 of record NC_064923.1, on the reverse strand, counting down.
ACAATCAGATTGCTGGAAGAACCGCCACATTCGATCGCTCGTGAACAAACAGGAACTAGTATTTTATGCTTTATTTCCGATGTTATATGGCGGGTTTAACCACGTGATCCGAGGGTATATACAAAAGTATATGTAGCCGTTGATAATCACTGTCGCCGTAGAGCAAAACGTGGAACGTAATGCCTCTCATGCCACGAAGTACATAATTATATGCTTTATTGCAGGGCATTTAGTTCTCGGAACCAACATGAAAAAGTCATTAAGATCGAAGCTATATTGTGGTAATATGGGATCGTGAGGGAGAGCGTCCTCCATTTTTAACCTAAAATGCACGAAAGAAAATATAATTTTTTCAATCAATTCCCTCCAAAATGACATGAGCTATATTATCCGACAAGAATAGAAGATATAAGCACATTTTCAGTCTTTCAGTTGGTCTGCTGTCGTTTATCCGCAGAGTAACTACAGAATCCAGAATGAGATTTTCACTCTGCAGTGGAGTGTGCGCTGATATGAAACTCCCTGGCAGATTAAAACTGTGTGCCCGACCGAGACTCGAACTCGGGACCTTTGCCTTTCGCAGGCAAATGGCCCACCAACTGAGTTACCCAAGCACGACTCTCGCCCCGTCCTCACAGCTTCGGAAGGTTCGCAGGAGAGCTTCTGTAAAGTTTGGAAGGAAGGAGACGAGGTACTGGCAGAAGTAAAGCTGTGAATACCTGGCGTGAGTCGTGCTTCGGTAGCTCAGATGGTAGAGCACTTGCCCGCGAAAGGCAAAGGTCCCGAGCTCTAGTCTCGGTCGGACACACAGTTTTAATCTGCCAGGAAGTTTAATAAGTACAGATTGTTGAAAAAAAGAATTTTCTAATTACATACCTACTAGAAAAATAGAGAAAAGTGAAAAATATTTGCTCTTTTATAGTATTTCTTCTAGAATTAGATTACAAAACGTTTTTAATTATGCAACAGAGTTTACAGAAAGGCAATATGTATTGACAGAACGAGCATGGCCCAGAATTTAAAAAAAAATCGCTGTTAAGTGCAAGATGTGGCATCGGTCGTGTTCGTAGGTCAGAATGAAGCACAATGGCGTCCGTTCCACAGATAGCTTTTGGCTCACTGCAACTGAATAAATGTCAGTCAGTGACTGTGGTATAGCGTGCCTTCCTTTGACGTCGTCTATTGTTCCACCCCACATGTCGTAAACCAGCATCCTCTACTGAGTGTCGGCATGTTTCCTTGGCCAGCTCGATCACCAGATATTTCGGTAATCGAACACCTAAGGGAAAAAAAATTGACGATACCTCCACCGTCAGCCACAACTGGCGTTAATTGTCCTTTATTGACCGACGTAGTGCAACACGCATGAAATTCCATCCCACAAACTGACATTGCCACCTGTTTAACACAATGCACGCACGTTTGCATGTTTACATTCAACATTCTGGCGGTTACACCGTTTATCAAAGCACCAGCACTACAAATTTGTAATGGCTTACATCGCGCTTACATTAACCTGTCATCTTGCAATGTTAATCACTTAAATATGTTACCTAGATAAATATATTAAGTAAATTTTACTACCCTTCATCAGCTGTAATTCTGTCAGAGACAGCAAAGGACTTGGGGAAAAAATGGTTAAAATGGCTCGGAGCACTATGGGACTTAACAGTGGAGGTCATCAGTCCCCTAGAACGTAGAACTACTTAAATCTAACTAACCTAAAGACATCACACACATCCATGCCCAAGGCAGAATTCGAACCTGCGACCGTAGCAGTCGCGCGGTTCCGGACTGAGCGCCTAGAACCGCTAGACCACCGCGGCCGGCACTTGGAAGAGCAGTTGAACGGAATGGACAGTGTCTTGAAAGGAGGATATAAGATGAACATCAGCAAAAGCAAAACGAGGATAATGGAATGTACTCGAATTAAGTCGGGTGATGCTGAGAGAATTAGATTAGGAAAAGAGACACTTAAATTGGTAAAAGAGTTTTGGTATTTTGAGAGCAAAATGACTGATGGTGGCGAGGGAAGCGTTTCTGAAGAAGAGAAATTTGTTAACATCCAGTATAGATTGAAGTGTCAGGAAGTCGTTTCTGAAAATATTTGTACGGAGTGTAGCCATGTATGGAAGTGAAACATGGACGATAAATAGTTTTGGAAGGAAGAGAATAGGAGCTTTCGAAATTTGGTGCTACAGAAGAATGCTGAAGATTAGATGGGTAGATCGAGTAATTAATGAAGAGGTATTGAATAGAATTGGGGAGTACAGGAGTTTGTGGCACAACTTGACAAGAAGAAAGGACCGGTTGGTAGGACATGTTCTTAGGCATCAAGCGATCAAAAATTTAGAATTGGAGGGCAGGGCGGAAGGTAAAAATCGTAGAGGGAGACCAAGAGATGAATACATTAAGCAGATTCAGAAGGATGTAGGTTGCAGTAAGTAATGGGAGATGAAGAAGCTTGCACTTGACAGAGTAGCTGGAGTGCTGCATCAAACCAGTCTCAGGGCTGAAGACCACAACAACAACAAACAACAACACATCGCGCTTGCATTAATCTGTGATCTTACAGTGTTAAACACTTAAATATGTTACTTAGATAAATATATTCCCTAAATTTCATTATCCTTCAGTAATTAGTTTTCAATGTTGTGAAAACTTTCCGTCAGTGTAGATAATTTAAGTGGTATTTGTATATTGCTTCATTCTTTGTTAATCTGCGTTTCTAGACTTTTTTTCTTAACCTTCTTTGTAGAAGTGTATATTACAATGTAAAGGTGAGGGGAAAGAGGGAGGGGTGTGGATCTTTGACGTATCACTTCGGTATAGCTCAGTTCGTATCACTTCAAATTTTCCTTGGAAATTATTCATTGTCCTATCTTCTTCTAGATTCTAGAAGAAGGTTGCCGAAGAGTTATCGTGGAGTACCCATCGAGTATGTGTGGCATTAAAAGACGCAGCGGTGGCGCTAGTAATTGGGTACGGGTAGTGATTGAAGGACGGAGCTCGGAGGCATGTAAATCCGTGCCCGGCGTGCTCGTAACCGGGAGAGGTAGCGCCCCCTGGGGAGCCGGGTCCGCCGCCCAACTCCTGATAGAAGAGCCGGCGCTGCCTGATGGTCAGGAGAGCGCCGGCGGCCCCTGGGACCGCCGCAACCTGCGGGCCGGCTCAGCCTGAGCGCCGAGCGCCGGCCGCAGTACCCAGCGTCGGCGACCAGTGTGCGGCGTCACGTCTTCAAAACAACTGGTGGGGCTGCAGATCTCCCAGATAGTCTGTGTCCGATCCAGATATGAAATATCAGATAGCGAGAAAAAATACTGCACCTGTCAGCTCGAGCAAGCCTGTCCGAAGTGAACGGTCTACTGACCAACAGTGTGACCGCTTAATGTGATTCAATACGATCACGACGACACCCCTCGATCGACGTCAGCACTCGTGGTGTCACTCGCCTTCATACATGGCAGTGGACGTTTGAAAATTCGTGATGGTCGTCAATTGATTCAAATGTTATTCCCAGCTGACTCTTAATTCTATTACTGCCACAGGGGTGAGGAGAAAGAACACATCTTGGTGATACCAGCATTATGCGTATTTAGATGTTCGATTAATCTGAATGGTTTCCAATGTTCCAGCGATTCTATTCGAACTCTCTGCTGATGCACCGACAAAGACTACTTTCGCAGACAAACATTCAAGTAAGTAATGTATGTTCGGTTTCTCAATATAGTTCGTCGCACTCACACATTCATTATACATCCGCTGTAGGAACAATTTCATGCACTTACGTTTTTCGTGTCCCACAATATTGGTTGGCTAAATATTATGACTATATGTTGTATACAACTTCCACAGATATTGTTTATCATGTAGTGAAGACTATTTAATGAAGCCAAAATAGTGGATAAAACTGAAATGTAGTATGTTTATTAACACTTTTCTTTTCACTAACTAAACATGAAATATGAATCGGGATTGGAGGTAATGATCCTATCCTTCTTTTCAGTATAGCAAGGTCGACATCCTGTTCTGAATAACGCGTGTCATATAATGTCCAAATATCCACAATACCCATTCGGCACTCAAATGTCTATTCTTTGCTCTACAAATGTTCGATGTGATTGTCTTTTACACGTAGGGTTCAATTTAACGGTGTATGCACTGTTTTTAGTATTTTAGGTCCCCGTTAATTAATATCTGGTAGTTAATAAGCGAACTATTTTTATGCTGGCATGCTGTTTGTATCATGTACCCCAGCAACCATCCAAGGATAAGATTCTCTTAATGTTCTGCGCACACGCGTTTCACAGTTTTATAAAATGCAGAATTACGTAAACTAAAGCTTTCCGTTGCGTACAGCTTTCGTGGATTCCACCACCATAATAGTTTCCCAAGAGTATTTTTCCAAGCTAACACCAAGTTCAAATTATGTTGTCGGAATCATTTTCACTTCACCCTACAGTAAACGTCTCTGATCACTTCGTCATACGTAATGTATTTCAAACGTGCTTGAAGAGTCTCTAAATTATCTGCTTAACGAATTTCGCAGTCGCGTACCACTTTTTCATCGACAAGCCCGATCGCGATAACTGAAGGTAGAGAGGTCAATAATGTTCTTTTATATGTATTAAAAACCAAACGTGCCCCTATATCTTTCTGTCCCGCTTGGTATTTGCTACTTTGATTTTTACTACTTTTCATTATATTGCTTCTTATTAATACTGTGCAGTTATTAAAGTTTCGTATCACTTTCGCCTTTTTAATTCTTCCAAAATAAAGTATATTTATCCCCGATTTTAATTGATATGATGGTAATTGACACGCCTGCCCGCAAGGTACCGTTATAACAGTCAACACGGATTTAGAAACAATCGTTCTTATGGCAGATAACTAGTTCTTTACACACACGAAGTGTTGAGTATTGACAGCGGATGTCAGATTGGTTGCGTGTTTCTAGATTTCCAAAGGACTTTTGACACTGTATCACACAAGCGGCCCATAGCGAAATTGCGTGCGTATGGGATATCGTCTTTGTTATGTGACTGGATTCCTGATTTCCTGTCGAAGAGGTCATAGTTCATAGTAATTGACGGAAAGACATGGAGAAAAACAGAATTGATATCTGGCGTTTTACAAGGTAGTGGTATAGGCTTTATACTGTTCCTTACCTACTCGTATACAGGGTGGTCCATTGTTCGTGACCGGGCCAATATCTCACGAAATAAGCGTCGAACGAAAAAACTACAAATAACAAAACTTGTCTACCTTGAAGGGGGAAACCAGATGACGCTATGGTCGGCCCGCTAGATGGCGCTGTCATAGATCAAACGGATATCAACTGCATTTTTTAAAGTAGGGAACCTCCTTTTAATGACATATTCGTGAAGTACGTAAAGAAATGTGAATGTTTTAGTTGGACCACTTTTTTCGCTTTGTGTTAGATGGAGCTGTAGTAGTCCCCAAACGTATAAGTACATGGTATCACGTAACATTCCGCCAGTGCGAACGGTATTTGCTTCGTGATACATTACCCGTGTTAAAATGGACCGTTTACCAATTGCGAAAAAGGTCGATATCGTGTTGATTTATGGCTATTGTGATCAAAATACCCGACGGACATGTGCTATGTATGCTGCTGGGTATCCTGGACGACGTCATCCAAGTGTCCAGAGCGTTCGCTGGATAGTTGACGTTATTTAAGGAAACAGGAAGTGTTGAGCCACATGGGAAATGCTAACCACGACCTGCAACAATTGATGATGCCCAAGTACGTGTTTTAGCTGCTGTCGCCGCTAATTTGCACATCAGTAGCTGACAAATTGCGCGAGAATCGGGAATCTGAAAAACGTCGGTGTTTAGAATGCTACATCAACATCGATTGCACCCGTACCATACTTCTGTGCATCAGGAATTGCATGGCGACGACTTTGAACGTCGTGTGCAGTTCTGCCACTGGGCACAAGAGAAAATAAGAGACGATGATAGATTTTTTGCACACGTTCTACTTAGCGATGAAGCGTCATTCACCAACAGCGGTAACGAAACCGGCATAATATGCACTGTTGGGCAACGGAAAATCCACAGTGGCTGCGTCAAGTGGAATATCAGCGACCTTGGCGGGTTAGTGTACGGTGCGGAATTATGCGAGGAAGGATAATTTGCCCCATTTTATCGACGGCAATCTAAATGGTGCAATATATGCTGATTTTCTACGTAATGTTCTACCGATGTTACTACAAGATGTTTCACTGCATGACGGAATGGCGATGTACTTCCAACATATGGATGTCCGGCACATAGCTCGCGTGCGGTTGAAGCAGTATTGAATAGAATATTTCATGACAGGTGGATTGGTCGTCGTAGCACCATATCATAGCCCTCACGTTCACCGGATCTGACGTCCCCGGATTTCTTTCTGTGGGAAAAGTTGAAGGATATGTGCTATAGTGATCCACCGACAGCGCCTGACAACATCGGTCAGCGCATTGTCAATGCATGTGGGAACATTACAGAAGGCGAACTACTCGCTGTTGAGAGGAATATCGTTGTACGTATTGCCAAATGCATTGAGGTTGACGGACATCATTTTGAGCATTTATTCCAATAATGTGGTATTTACAGGTAATCACGCTTGAACAGCATGCGTTCTCTGAAATGATAAGTTCACAAAGGTACATGTATCATATTGTAACAACGGAAATAAAATCTTCAAACGTACCTACGTTCTGTATTTTAATTTAAAAAACCTACCTGTTACCAACTGTTCCTCTAAAATTTTGAGACATATGTTTGCGACTATTACAGCGCCATCTATCACAAAGCGAAAAAAGTGGTCCAACTAAAACATTCACATTTCTTTACATACTACACGAGTATGTAATAAAAATGGGGGGTTCCTATTTTTAAAAACGCAGTTAATATCCGTTTCATCTATGGCAGCGCCATCTAGCGGGCCAATCATAGCGCCATTTAGTTTCCTCCTTCAAGCTAGACAAGTTTCGTTCTTTGTAGTTTTTTCGTTTGACGCTTACTTCGTGAGATATTTCGCCCGGTCACGATCAATGGACCACCCTGCATAAACGATTTGGGAGACGATCTGAGCAGCCTTCTTAGGTTGTTTCCAGATGATTCTGTCGTTTATCGTCTAGTGGAAGTTGTCGGAAGATCAAAACAAAATCCAAAACGTTTTAGAAATGGAACCTGTATGGTGCTAAAATTGGAATGTGACTCTAAGTAACGAAATATGTGAGGTCATCGACTTGAGTGCTATAAGTCATCCGTTAAAGTATGGTTACAATATAAATCGATCAAATCTAAAGGCTGAAAATTCGACTAAATACCTAGGAATTACAATTACGAACAATTAAATTGGAAAGAAAGCATAGAAAATGTTATGGGAGAGACAAACCAAAGACTGCATAATATTGGTAGAACAGCGCTACTAAAGAGACCGCCTACACTATTCTTGACCTACGTCTTTTGGACACTGATGCGCTGTCTGGGATTCTTGCCAGATACGATTAACGAAGTACATCGAGAACGTTCGAAGAAGAGCAGCATGTTTAATATTTTCGAGAAATAGGGGAGGGAGTGGCAAGGGTGAGGTACAGGATTTGGAGTGGACAACACTGAAACACAGGCGTTTGCTCGTTGCGGTGGGATCTTGTCACGAAATTTCTATCGCCAACTTTTTCTCCAAAAGCGAATTTACTCATATCTTTGTGACGCTAAGGGAGAAGCGATCATCATAATGCAATAAAGAAAATTAGAGTTCCCATGGAAATATACCGGTGTTCGTTTTCTCCGCGCGCTGTTGGAGGTTGCAGTAATAGAGAATTATTGCGAAGTGGTTCGATAACCTCTCTCCCAGGCACTTAAGTGTTATTTTCAGCGTATCCATGTAGACGTAGATGTGGAAGGAACATCGCATGGTAGTTCGGAATTGCACAGGCACTGCCATAACTCATTTGTCCACCGACACCGGGCAAGCAACTTTCATATAAGATGTCCCTCCTGTACGGGAATATACAGAACGGATGTACGAGATAGATTGTAGGCACATAGCTGATTACATATGAAAGGTTGGGTCTATTCGTTAGTTGTGCTGGATAGCCTATTGGTAAGGAGATCGTTCCCGATATGTGGATAATCACGTTGTCATTCCATTAGGCAGCCGATGGTCATTCATATTGGCAACTGCATATACATTTCATGCATCCTATAACTGTTCTCGTCCCAAGCATTTGCATGGAGTATATGAGTGTGAGCTTCTTTCCAGTACTTGCACTTGAATTATGTGAATGGGTGGTGTCAGTTCTTTCGGACACGTTCATGTGATTGATTCGTCTAGATAGGCAATATATCCACTTTCTCCATTGCGGATGCACCTTCAACGCGAATCTCAGAGTAGCGAGAATGGAGGAAATGGACAAGGACTGTAGACAAGGCGCGCGCTCAGTGGGAATGTGGGTCGGACGTGGCTCGTGCCGGGAGAGTCCGCGAGGTTGCGATAACACTGTCCCGGATGGCACTGTCATTAACGCGTCTGCCCAATAAGAAGATCCTGGATTCGAATTCCGGTCCAGCATACATTTTCACTCGTCGCCGGGTTCTATTCCGATGCAGCTGGCATCCTTAATCCCTTCCCTTTCCTTTGCTATCTCCCCTCTACCTTTAATTTACATATGCTGTAGACAAAAGCTGGGCGTCGAACTGCCACACAAACCTGGACCTCAATTTGGGTGGACAGTAATCTGACCGACCGACTTTTTTTGCGTGCAGGTTTTGCATTCCCCCTCTTTTACATCTGAGATCTGTGCCACATCTTTTGCCTAGTAAAGTAAAGGCAATATTCGTCTTCTCTAAAAGATTATCGTCTTTTATCCATTCCGTCCACACGCAATCATTCGTGTTTCCCTCTGAACATTAATCAAATTCACGTAACGTGATAAATAAGAAAACAGCAGTAATTTTGCTAGTCAAATAATAACTGCATTCTAGAAATAATAATAATTATAGTAGTAGTATAGGGTGTAAACGATAGCTATTTACAACATTCAACAGAGGTTTAGGAGAAGTCGAGCCGATTTGTTTGACACACGTCACTTGCGGTCTCTCATGTCGGGAAACAACCTCAAGTTTGCCTACAAATGCCATCTAAGATACAGAGCATGCAAGCCACGAGAAAACATGGCAAAAACTGTCCTTGAATATTAAAATGCTCTTGATCTTGCACTTACATAATGACTCTTGGATAAAATTTATATCATGGTTTTTTGAAATTTCACAACATAAAATTAACAATTATATCGTGTTCTCTGTCTGACTTTACTACGAAACTACAGTGATTGTAAGGTTTCAGTTTTGTTGGAATTGTAGAGGCAATTTGTTCTTACAGAACGTTTACAAATGTCTTTTTTCTTAATTACCCTTCTCTGAAATTTTAAACTGAAAATGTTAACGAAACTGCGGGAGATTTTCAATCCTCTCTCGCTGTCTTACACCACGAGCTCAGTTGGGTAGTTTCGTAAGAGGAAGACATATAAACAATGATTTAACTGTTAATTTTGTGTTGTTAAAATTTAGAATATTTTATGTATAACTTACAATAGCGTCTATTTTTCATTTTGTAAGTGCAAGAATGAGGGATTTTGTTATTCATGTACGATTTGAGCTAACCTTTCGAGCAGCGCGTATACGCAGTTGTTTAGGTAGCACCTGAAGGCCAATTTCAGACTGTTTCCTGGCAGTACCGGTAGTACAAGGAGAATCCTTCGTATGAGTGGTCCAAAGGTTACATATTTCAGTCAACATAAGACAAAAAAAAAAAAAAACGGATATACCGACCCACAACGGACTTCGCCGACTGCAACCACACTGCGGAAGTATATTAACTGATGTATGGTCTTTTCTATTTATATATCTGTGGTACTGGATACACAATCAAAAAACGCATTAAAGAGCACCAACGCCACACGAATCTAAGACAAAGACTAAAATCAGAGGTAGCGGAACACCTACAATGTCGTAAGCAAGTAATGAATTTTGTGAGCATACGAGAGCCAGCATGTGAAAGCAACATTTACAGACGGAAAATCCGTGAAGCAGTTAAAACATCAGTGAATGAGTACAGCTTCAGTAGAGGTACGGCTATAGGCTTTCATCTTATTGCTGTCCCTTGCCGACCGCGATGGTCTCGCGGTTCTAGGCGCGCAGTCCGGAGCCGTGCGACTGCTACCGTCGCAGGTTCGAATCCTGCCTCGGGCATGGATGTGTGTGATGTCCTTAGGTTAGTTAGGTTTAAGTAGTTTTAAGTTCTAGGGGACTAATGACCACAGCAGTTGAGTCCCATAGTGCTCAGAGCCATTTGAACCATTTTTTTGCTGTCCCTATCACAGAAGTAAACATCAAACCATGTCTGGTGAGGAACGTAACTACCAAGAAGCAACGGAGGAGATATTACAACAAATTTCGTTGGTTTACTTGCTGTCGGTATTTACCCAATGACGGCCACTAACAGCAGGCCCAAGATTTTTAGCCAGTAACTCGAGCACGGGAACAAGCTTTCACAAGGGAACGCCACAATGTTTTGCTGACGGAGACGCCGATGGCTTCAGGAACAACATCCCAGCAGACCGATGGAATCGTTGAATATTGAAGACGCCTGAAGAATTATATGATGCTGCCAAACGATTTAGATATTTGGTTGTGAAAGTAAAACGTTTCGCGTGAAATCTTAAAATTATTTTCTCATTCACCGCAATAGTAACGTGAATTACGTCCGACCTCTGTCCGAGGTCAACTCATGTATCCATTCTTTTACAGGGAACCATAATCATAAACACTGTTCTTCCAAGAGTGCTTCAGCGCAAATCCCACTCAGTCTCTGATCTGTTTCATATGGCCAGCCAAGAATTTCTTCCCTACGCACGTCTGTTCATGCCAGTGCAGAATTTCCACCGTACGTCCTGAATTATTTCCTAGATATAATCCCATCTCTTTCTTCCCTTACACCCTTTAGAGTTTTGAACACTTCCATGGAGGGTATTTCCGAATGTCTTAACACATGCACTATGGTCCTTCACCTTCTTCTTGTCAGTTCTGCCGGCCGGGGCGGCCGAGCGGTTTACGTAGTTCTAAGTTCTAGGGGACTGATGACCTCATAAGTTAAGTCCCATAGTGCTCAGAGCCATTTGAACCATTTTTTGTCAGTTGTACTCCGAATATTCCTTTCTTCGCCTATTCTGCGGAGAACCTTTTCGTTCCTAATCTTACCAGTCTTGTATTCAAGGAGATCATCTTTCTTTGCCAGATGATCTCGTAGTTTGTATTAATTCACGCTCATGAATCGGTGAGCAGTCGATACCATGGCGGTAGCGCTCATCTCAAATTAGATTATGTGTTAAAGCCTTACGGAAGACTTTGTTCTTGTTCGACATCGTACGCATAACTGTTTCTTACAAGAAAGTGCGTACGTCTCTAGGAAGCTCCTGCTGATGCATATATGTTCCTGGATGAGCAGAAGCATTTTACGTAACACAGAGTGTTTCAGAAACATTTATCCGAGTTCCCAAATCATCCATATAAAGGGACACAAAAACGATAACTTGACCTTGGCACCAGTCGTAAGTTGCTAGTTTACGTGTTTGTAGGCAGGGGCCACCTGGTGCAGCTAGTAGCCTGGTCTCTCTCGCTCGTTCATTGAACATTCTACATCGAGATTAAGATGGTTCAAATGGCTCTGAGCACTATGGGACTTAACATCGATGGTCATCAGTCCCCTAGAACATAGAACTACGTAAACCTAACTAACCTAAGGACATCACACAACACCCAGACATCACGAGGCATAGAAAATCCCTGACCCCGCTGGGAATCGAACCCGGGAACCCGGGCGTAGGAAGTGAGAAGGCTACCGCACGACCACGAGATGCGGGCTCGAGATTAAGAATACAGTAACAAGATGTGTACAATTCAGTTACAAGTAAACGGCGATATTTTCGTAGAGAGAAGAGCACTGCTTTTTTCAAGTTCGAACTTATGACAATGACACCGGCAGTTTAAACACAATGCTTGTTGAAGGGGAAAATCCACTGAGAATTAACGATTCCTCACTTGTCTGGGTGGCATGAATTTTGGTATAGTTTCTACTTCAAACGATACGGGATTCAGAACTTGTGGGGTCCAAAACAGACTTTTATCACTAATTTTTCCGTTATTTTATAACCGTTTTCGATATGTTAGATTTTTACCATAAGCACCTGTCTATCTAAACTAATAACGAACACAAATATTGTAACCAGTATATGATTTGTCGAGTAATGTAAGAACGGAATAAAACCATGGAATAAAACCGTGATAAACACAAATAATTCTTAATGGACCATCACCCTCAGAGTACTCTTCCTTGCACTAGAGCAAATTTAAGTTTATCCCTGTTTCATTATGTTTTTATACCTACTGTGTGCGATTATAATATTCAAGTATTTTATGATTTGTTTTGAAGTTTAGAAGGATACATGACTCTGATGATGATCCAACAGAACAGAACAGAACATAGGAAAAAATATTTCGTCTAAGGCATAAAGTATACATCAATGTGATTAAGGCACATTTCATCATACTGTATAAAGTAGTTACAATCCCTGCATGATGGTTTTATAAGACAGTTTTTCGATTTGTAATTCCCCTAATGTAATTAACAACCTACTATTCAAACTAGACTGTCAAATCAATTCCAATTTCCGGCGCCGCATGAAACTATGAATGTAACTGAAACAAGCTCCGATGATTACAGCTCTAAAAAGCACTTCATTTCCGTTATACACGGTCAAAGATTTGTGTAATATTTTGCTGTAAGCTAACTCTACTGGCTGACTGGTACAGCGAGGACTGTAGGGGTACAACTGAAAGCCTGAGTCCTGGCCATGCACATATAAAATTATCGCCTGTGAAACGTGAAACTCGCTCATATTCTGAGCCGGGTAATGAAGAGCGTCAAATACCGTATTTGGAAAATTATTTACTAAAATTCTGTCTTTGACGGTAACGTTGCAAGAAAACTGTGGCCTATTTTTATCGTCGGTTTAATCTCACTTGTTTCGTGAAAATCAAGTATGATTGTTATACTGTTAACTTTCATTTACTTTAAAACTGCTAAATGGCTACGGCCCACAATTAGCTTGGAAAAAATTTGTTTGGTACTTAACTAACAGTGAAATGAAATCAAGTTTACTTTTGTGACAACTTCATCCATAAAATTTATCAGATTTCGATTAAAAAACAATGACTGCAGATAATTTTAAAACATAACTGACTGACCAATTCATGCAGTATAACAGGTGCCTACATATAGGTGTTAAAACTATTAAGTCGTGCGTGGTAGCCACGCGATCTCGGTTACCCCAGCTCCCCCCGTCGGAGGTTGGAATCCTCCCTCGGGCATAGGTGTGGGTGTTGTCGTTGGCGCAAGTTAGTTGAAGTTAAAATAAGTATTGTGTAAGCCCATGGACCAATGACCTCAGATGTTTGGTCCCATAGGAACTTAACACAAATTTGAGAAAGCTATTAAAATATAAAAGAGAATGAAGAGTACAATAGTCCGCTGTAACTGTATTTGTACCCGTCGTCTAAGGAGCAGTCTGCCGCCGGCAGCGCTGCGAGGCGGTCACTCGCCAGAGCGCTGCGAGCGAGGCGCGCACGGTGTATTTGTGTTTACATCGGCCGCTGTAAGTGCCGTTTTCCCTTCTCGACCACCATGGCGTACAACTATCTGAAGAAGACATTACGTTTCAACTTTTGTTCCGACTTCGCCCGACCCAAGGCCCTGGAGGTAGAAGGATTTATTCGCGATGAAGTTAAAATACCACCAACGGATCTAATTGGTATCCACTTGTCCATAGTTAGCAGTACCGTCTACGTCAAACTGATCAACGATGCATCGTGTGACAAGGTGCTTCAAGAGGCAAAACGTGCACTCCGCTTCTGTCATTCCGACGGCAACGTCGGACCCGTTACCGTCGATCACGCAAGTCTCTGCACGCGGACGATAAGGATCATCGAACTGCCGTTCGAACTACCTGCAGACGTCGTCATCGAGGCGCTCCGTCTCTTTGGCAACGTTCTGGAACATGTTGCCGAACGTTGGGTACAATTTCGAACCTATCCCATTTTAAACGGTGTTAGACAGGTCCACATCGACCTGCCTTCCTATCTACGTGTCGTAGGCTGCCGTGCCATTATAATGTACGACGGCCAACATCGGACCTGTTCCGGTTGCGCGAAAGAAGGTCACCTTCGGTCTGAATGCATTCAACGACGTGTCGCGGAGATCCCGTTGTCAGAAACGTCCGTCACACCCACGATGACCGCCCTACCGGTCGCTTACGCAGCGGCTCTTGCCACGTCTACAGTTTCGTCCAGTCCGTCGCCCGGTCCTTCCGATCGGCACGTCCCACCGTCCCAGTCACCTATGGACGGTGCGGACCTCCCACCTGACAACCTTGCCGCCGAACAGGCTCCCGCACCGGACGCTGAGGAGAACAGTACTTCTTCACAACACCTGTTTGACAATTTAATTATACCCATCTACGCCTTCGAACCTGGTCGTCGCTCCTCCTTGCCGTCGTCCGACACTGAGGAACACGTGCCCAAACAACGCTCGCCACGTTGGCGCAAACGCCGTCGCCGTTCACCCGAGGGCTCTCAAAGCGTCGACACCCGCGACGACATAGACGACACCCAACCAGCCGACATTTCCACGCAGACGTAGGCGGACAACTTTCATGATGAACAAGACGTTTCGCAGGACGGGACCACCATGGAGGTCGCCACGCACAATGTAACGATCGGTGCGGCGGTTGAGACGCCTGTCTACCCGCCGACAGCTGCAGATCTCTCTCACCACGAAGCAATTCCCGTGGACACTGGACAGACCAACGGCACAGGAGCATGGGCCGACGACGTTGAGGAAGATACGCCCCCTCCTCCTGATGAATTGCCTCCGCCGGACAAGGCTGCCTGTTAACATCAAAAGCGAGGCACTGCAGCTAATGGGGCGGGTGCCCTCTTCATACTTCCCTTGGTGATGGTAGATGCGCGTCCACCACCACTGAAACAAATGTAGCGATGCGCCACACTGAACATCAAATGATCGGCACTGCAACCAAGCTGCAACTCCTATGTGACATGCTTCGGGCCTCTGACGTCAACGTCGCCCTTCTCCAGGAAGTACGGGTTGCCACACTACCACCAGTCTACGGCTACGACTCATACACGTCCACATGTGATCAATCACGGCGTGGAGTGGCTTTATACATACGCGAAGGAATCCCACTCAAGGACACGACAATCCTTCCCTGTGGAAGGGGCATGGCTGTTACCATCTTCGACAAGCGCGTTATCAATATCTACCCTCCGTCTGGTTCCACGAACCGTTGGCAGCGGTCCACTTTCTTCGGACATGCCATTGCACTTGAGTCCCTCATCACTGGTCTTACCTCTAGGCCACAGGGTCTCACTTTGCGTGACTACACCTTTCACTGCAGGGCTTATGCGGACGACCTCCTCTTTCTCACCTGCTCCTCCACGGAACTCAATGACGCTATCCAATGGATCCACCAGTATGGACGTCTTTCTGGTAGCATTCTTAATGTCCGTAAATCGACTATGATGCACATTGGGCGCGGCCTCCCGGCTATGGTGCCGACCCCACTCCCAGTCAATACCACCTTCTTTACTTGGGTATCGAATTTACGAGCTCCACACACCGCACAGTGGCCCTGGCTTACCGGCGGCTTTTGCAGTCGATTCGGGACCATTTCCGCGGTCAAGTGCACCGTAACTTAAACCAACTCCAACGTTTGTCCTTTGTCAACATGTATGTCGCCCCTAAACTGATACATGTCGCCCAGATCCTCCCAATGCCGTTACTCCTTGGCCGTCGCATCCAATCAGCCTTTGGATACTCCGTGTCAGAAGGGGCACTTTTCAAAGTCCGCCACAACACTCTAACACTGCCTCCTGCAAAAGGTGTCCTCGGACTCGTCAACGTGCGGGCACAAGCTTCTGCACTCTTTGTCCACACTCTGTTGCGGCACTGGCAGGGTCCGGTCCCGTCCTCAATACGCAGTCTCTTAGATATCCACCGAGCAGCTTCTCTCGATCCACCGATCAATGTGGCACCTATTTCTCCATTATTTTAACAAATCGCCAATTGTTTCTTAGAACGCAGCTACGTTCGGGTCGATCTTCCAGTCACCCATCCTCCCCGTACTAATGATTATTATCGTTTGTTCATGCTGTCCAACCCTTGCGACCCCATGGTGCTACAGCATCCTGACATTAACTGGCGAACGGTTTGGGTGTGTGTGCATGCACCCTTTTTACCGTCCTCTGTCTCTGCACTCTGATACATTTTAGTCTATGGAAAATTCCCGACTAATAGTCGACTTTCTCGCATAGGACTCGCCGCCTCCTCACTCTGCCTTGACTGTCAGCTCGAAGACACCGACGAGCACCGTCTTAAGTGCCACCTAAAATGAAACGTATGGCTCCCCGTCCAACGAATCGTGGGCCTTTACCTCCTTGCCCCTCCAACGACGGTAACCCCGGATTTCCTGTTGTTGCCCCAGACATTTCACTACCCTCTTGCTAAGGACCACATCGTAATCGAGGAAAGGCTTGAGAATACCTCTTTCAGAATGGTCCGCATACAGAGTGGTCCGCATACTTCTGGTACAAAGTTGTTACCGCGCATAGCACCCTCACCCGAAACCCATCTTACCGACAAACTTTTGCCGGTTATCTCCGCAGTGTCTTCCTTGACCCCCCTCAAAGTTGTGGTGTGCCATGCCTACCTGTCACATGATGCAACACCCTTATCCACGTTCTCATGCATCGACCGAAAAACAAATAAAGAACGGAAGAAGACATAATATGTTATATTTTATTGTATTTAATGTTTTTTCGATATTTTTTGTTTAACTAAGTCATTTGTATATGTTTAAATGGTACCTTGAAGAACTCTTGCATAGTGAATATATATGTACTTTTAGTTTGTTCAATAAAGATTATTAAAAAATTTTAAAAAAGGAAGAAAACAGGATATGTCATATTTTGTTGTATTTTTTTTTAAAAAAAAAGGGGTAGTGTCTTTGATTAGTAATCAGAACGTCTACGGTCCTGGGTTATAATACCGCCACTGCTTAAATTTTTATTAATAGTAATGTGGTCCGGCATAAGAAGTCACTCTCATTTTGGCAATGGCCTTGTCAAAGAGGGTGAAGGACGGAGCATAACTCCAGGACTCTCTTGTCTACGGGTGGGAAACTGCCCCTAAAGGCGAAAAAATCAGCAATTATCAACATTATGAGAATGCAGAAGGCAGTGGAAACCACTACATTAAAGACACGAAACGTGTATCCACAGGACAGGTGGCCAGTAATTGAAAAATTGTCGTGATGATCTCTCCATTGGCAAAAGATTCCGGAACAGTCCTCTGTTCGCACCTCCAGGCGGAGACTGCCAAGGGGGAGGTAACTATGAGAAAAACGTTCTACGATTCGCGGCTTGATCGCTGAAGGAAAACTAGAAAATCCGAATGGGGAAGAAGTCATTGAAGTGAAAGGGACAGAAGACAAGGATTTATGGCCAGATGAGTATGGAGTAATATCAACAGCAGCAGAAAATGGCATAACGGGAGTAAGATTCGTTTTGAATAGAAAGGTAGGGCAGAGAATATATTAACGTGAACAGTTCAGTGACAGGATTGTTCTTATCAGAATCAACAGCAAACCAACACCGAAAACGATAGTTCAGTTATTCATAGCGATGTCGCAAGCTGAAGATAAAGAGATAAAGAAATCATTGAGGATATTAAGAGTAGTATAGTACGTAAAGGAATATGAAAATCTAATTGTGATGGGGGACTGGAACACAGTCGTAGGGGAAGGAGTAGAAGAGAAGGTTACTGGAGAATACGGGCTTGATACAAGGGGTAAGGAGAAAGACTAATCGAGTTATGCAATAAATTTCAGTCAGTAATAGCGAATATCCTGTTCAAGAATCAAGGGAGAGGAGGTATACTTGGAAGAGGCTGGGTGATTGGGGAAGATTTCATTCAGATTACATCACGATCAGAGATTCCGAAATCAGATACTGGATTGTAAGGCATACCCGAGAGCAGTGATGAAGAGTAGGCTGAAGTTTTAGAGATTAGTCGGGAGGAATCAAAATCCAAAGAAGAGGAATACGGAAGACTCAGGGATGACGAGATACGCTTGACGTTCTCTAAGGCTGTTGGCATAGCAATAAGGAATATCTCAGTAGGCAGTACAGTGGAAGAAGAATGGACATCTCTAAAAAGTTTGAAAGAAAAGCTTACTTACAGAGAAGATAGCAGTGAAGAAACCATTGATAACAGAATAAATACTTCAGTTGATGGACGAAAGGGGAAAGTACAAAAATGTTCCAGGAAACTCCGGAATAGAGAAATGCAAGTCGCTGAGGAATGAAAGAAATGGGAAGTCCAGGGAAGCTAAGATGAAATGGCTGCATGAAAAATTTGAAGAAATCGAAATAGAAATGATAGTCTGAAGGACAGACTCAGCAAATAGAAAAGTCAAAACAACCTTCAATGACATTAAAGGCAAGGGTGGTAACCTTAAGGGTGCTGCGGGAATTTCACTGTTAATTGCAGGGGAGAGAGCTCGTTAAAGGCCTCTATGAGGGGAAGATTCGACTGATGTGAAAGAGGAAGAAACACGAGTCGATCTGGAAGAAACAGGGGATCCAGTATAAGAATCAGAATTTAAAAAAGCTTTGGAGGACATGTGATAGGCAGAAGAGACATGTAACATTCCATCAGAATTTCTATAATAACGAGTGGAAGTGGCACCAAAACGACTATTCACGTTGGTGTGTAGAATGTATGAGTCTAGGAACAACCATCTGACTTTCGAAAAACATCATGCACACAGTTTGTAACACCATAGCTCTAATACTCCAATGATTTATTTTGGCTTTTGTTTCATTTAATATTAGATCGTTAAGCTTCTGTAAATGTGTTTGATGGAATAGATAACACAGAATTGTATACTCCTTTCTTTGTAAAAACTTTGATGTCATGGTTTGGTTCTATGCAAAGTAGTGTATCTGTCATTTAAATTCTTTGTCCCATTTAGAGGGAACAAAACTTACTGTATATAATTGTAATTTTGTGTGAATAATTTTTGGTAGAAATGCCAATATGTGCAAATGTTCTGTTTTATTTATTGTATTTGTTTGCTGTTATGTAAACTGCTAATCCTCACTTAGGGTTCATAGTTAGTTTGTATGTAAATGGTGTTGTGATTCCCCTCAGGAACGGAACTGTGTAGCGCGCTCAAATTGTGGTTGGCCTAAGTAGAAAAGTCGGAACTGAGAGTCAGTCGGGGACGTGCTACCAGACGGGGACGAGCGACGCGTCGGGGACTAGCTACGAAACTGTGAACTGCCATGTAACAGTGCATATTGTGCTGGTCCCGAGAGAGGCTTTTTCCAATGCCTCGGATGGATGGATAAATAGCTGGAACTATTCTGGAATTTGTATCTATGATCGACACCAAGAAATGACAAGAGTCCAGCAGTTCTACCTGCAAATCCATTTACCAACATGCAGTTGCCACCACATTGCGCAATCACTGTATCGGAATGCTACAATAATGTACAGTGAAGGATCAGCTCATCGGATGTTTTAGTGTGAACAAATATAAAGTAACTTATAACTGAATTTGTGTACCTACCTTGATTTTTTCCTTATCATAACAACTCTCAGGTTCCTCTCCGTTTGAACTAAAGTGATTACCGAGTGTCCCTACTGAAAAAACATTAAAGACCAGTGTTCGTGCTAATTAATGCCTCTCGAACATAGTAAAATGAAAGTTAATGTGGCAAGAGAGTGAGTTAAAATTAATGATGCTTGCTGAAAATAATTTTCCTAGTAAAACTGCTTATTAATGTGTTGTTGCCAACTTGTAATTAAGAGTTCGTAAGACTGAGGCTTATAAAGTTTTGCTTAGTAAATGATCACATTACTGCCTGTTGTAAATCGCAGAAGGTGAGTCAGTATCTTACATATATGGTAATTTTGTCTCCCAATGTAGTAAAAGTGGAAATCTGCAGTGTGAAACGTTATATATTCATGTTTGCTAAATGTTTGTCTCTCTTGTGCATTAGAAGTGTACATGAATAGTATACCAGGAGCCACTGTTAGTCTATTGTTTTAATACTCGGTAACAAGTAACGGAAAGACCAGTAATTATGAAAACCATAGTTTCGTTATTCAAATGATAGTGAGAAGCAACCTGTTAGTGGATTCCTATTAACTTTCATTTTAAATAGTAAAGTATTTAATTGAAAGACACTTAACCTATATCCAATTAATGATTCTGCAGTGAATAGTAATAATAACGTTATAAAAACCATTCAGTTTGTGTAAGCCCTGAAAGTACCAGTGTGTTTTGGTATCTGTTATAATCTTGCAAATACTTTGTGTGCTGCTCTAACTGTTAGTTTCAATATTACCGTAAACACATGTATGTGTCAAGAATTCACTGCACTCGCGTGTAATGAAGTATAGGTTGTGTTTATCCATTAAAGTTATTAATAACTATTTTCTTGAACGAGAATGTTAATAATTCTCTTGCCTAGTTAGGCTGGCGACCGTTTTCTTTTTCAGTTAAACTGTGCAGATAGGCAAAATTTTGTTTACTACTATTCAAACGTTTACGTAATTCTGACTTTCATTTCTGATAAGCCGCTTCCGTTAGGTACAACATGGTCAACATAACAAAATTCCTCTCAGAGGGTAACACTGCTCTGTTGCGTTGTACCATAATCTCTGTAATAAAATAGTTGTATTTCACAAGCTGCTTCAAGCTTTAAGGTTATGGTACAGCAGTAGCAGACGGATGTGTTATAAGTTCCGAAGACTGCAAGAGAGGAAAAGTGCGATAGTTATCGCACAATCAGATTAACAGTTCATGCATCCAAGAAGCATGGAAAAGAAAAATTGAGGGAGCTAGATGACGATCAGTTTCCCTTAAGTACAATATTGTATGGTAGTGAAACATGGGCTGTGGGAAAATCGGAACAGAAGAGAATCAAAGCATTTGAGATGTGGTGGTATAGAAGAATGTTGAAAATCAGGTGGACTGATAAGGTAACGAATGAGAAGGTTCGGCGCAGAATCTGAGAGGAAAGGAAAATTTGGAAAACACTGATAAGGAAAAGGGACAGGATGACAGGAAATTTGTTAAGACATGAGAATGTGACTTCCATGGTACTAGAGGGAGCTGTAGAGGGCAAAAATTGTAGAGGAAGGCAGAGATCGGAATACACCCATTAACTAATTGAGGACGTAGGTTGCAAGTGCTATTCTGAGATGAAGAGGCAGGCACAGGAGAAGAATTCGTGGCGGAAGTTATTACAGAATGCCACAGAGTAACAGTTGGTGTGGCTAGGAAAGTTCTCAGCCTTCTTTAATTCATAGACACCATAATCAGTGTGTTAAAATCAAGAATTGCCATCACTACATCATTTAAATACGTCCCTACGGGTATATTTCGTTGTCTGTTGCTTGTCATAGGGCCGCAGGAACATATTTTAATCGGTGAAGTGATTGCAGGTCGTGATATTTAGCACACACTGAATATTCGTCCTTGATGATGGTTTTATCAAATGACGAAGGCTGAGAACATTGCTTAACCACGCTACCTGCTACTTTGCAGCAATATGTAATGACCCCCTGTACCGTATGAGATAGCCCTATAGTCACCAGAAGAGACAACTTAAAAGCTGAAAAACAAGTTTTGTGAATCACTAATCGACTTACATAAATGCAGCCACAGCGGACTTTTGGAAGTTTTGTATTTTTTAAAACCTCAATGTAAACACCAATTATAGAGTATGAATTGGTCAGTCATTTATGTATAAAATGACTTCATGCTCTAATGACTGCAATATTTAAATAGTAATTACGCACAAAATAATTTTTGAAGTAAACGCGATCCTAACGAAAAGCTCTCGTATTTAATTTCTTAAGTTTTCATAGATGAAATATTGTTTTCTTTGTATCCAAAATGAACGATAATCTTCAGAATACATAGTTGTAATACGCAGTTAACTTTTTGTGCTGTAATAGACATTCAATCTACACATGTACAAATAAGTTACTTGCAATAGCAGAGATCAGCAAAAGCGATCAAGAAAAACATAATTGCCAACAAGGTCTTATCGTAAAAGAACAAGAGCGAAAAAGAGGAACTAAAGAGCAGTAAATCTTTTCGTGCTCATATATGTCCTTCTGTAGTATTCTAACAGTGTTATCTCTCCATAATCTTTATCTCTGTGCTGGTTAAAAGCATCATGCATCGCTGCATTACATTGATGTTGTAATTAGTAAAATTAAATATTGTTTCACTTAAGCGTACGGAACATCTACATCTACATCTACATTTATACTCCGCAAGCCACCTAACGGTGTGTGGCGGAGGGCACTTTATGTGCCACTGTTATTACCTCCCTTTCCTATTCCAGTCGCGTATGGTTCACGGGAAGAAAGGCTGTCTGAAAGCCTCCGTGCGCGCTCTAATCTCTCTAATTTTACATTCGTGATCTCGTCGGGAGGTATAAATAGGGGGAAGAAATATATTCGATACCTCATCCAGAAACGCACTCACTCGAAACCTGGCGAGCAAGCTACACCGCGATGCAGAGCGCCCCTCATGCAGAGTCTGCCACTTGAGTTTGTTAAACATCTCCGTAACGCTATCACGGTTACCAAATAGCCCTGTGACGCAACGCGCCGCTGTTCTTTGGATCTTCTCTATCTCCTCCGCTGTCATTTAGTAATTATTTCTCTTGATATGGGGGAAAATTCATTAAATGTGGTAGTGACGCCACACACACACACACACACACACACACACACACACACACACACACACACACACACAGGCACGCACGCACGCACGCGCGCACGCACACACACACACAAATCAGATTGGCGCTGCCAGAGATTTTTCGATAACAGAATAGCAGAGGGCAGGTGGCAGTATTCGGCAGGTTGTAATCTTTCATTGTGAGTAGCAGAGTAAGGAATGTTTTCTTAAACGACAGATATCTGCGAAGGGATGGAAAAACACGAGACACTCAAAGCGAATAGCACCCAAAGGAAGTCAGCAGCCGTTTTCTATGGGACTGCGAGACTGTTTCACCACAATTACTTTTTTGCTTGGGATGAAGACTCGTGAGTGCGTACGTGCACCATCTATCATTGGCCGAAACTTGAAACACACTCTCGTAGATGGAGGGAATTTTTCTCTTGTGCCCCACTCTAAGAGAGACTTGTGCATTACTGGTCCGACACAGCAGGTTATCTAGGAGAAGTGAGATTGTTGCTACTATTATAAATTTTTCATTGGTCAGTATTCAGAAGGTCTACTACCACTACTGGCTAACGAGAATCTGGTACCGGAAGAACCAGCAAGATTTTCAGAAGGCCAGCGGATAGACGCTTCGTCTACGGTCGTCCGAACGAGAGGTGTCTTTACCTTAGAACTGTTGACAACGGGGGGGGGGGGGGGGGAGGCGAGTTGTCCTAGAGCTCGTAATAGATGCTGCGGCTGAACGTTTACCTCTCAGGCACCAATGCAGACATATTCTGTGCCTGAAGTTTAGAACAGTGGTAAGCATAAGGCGAAGCTGCGTATATATTTGGGACAAATGGCAGCATCGGTCGTAAATATCGAAATCCATTAATTTACAGATCGATTTCGGTCCCTGTGTGACCAACTTGAACACAAGTAATAGCTCAACTCTTTCTATGAGGTGTAACATATACAATGATGATTACTTCCAACAGATACCTTCACTTTTACTGCATACAATAACTGCTAAATTTACAGAAGAGCCTACCTTAGCAGTTGCCGATCCAACGTACAGCTTATTGACAATAACACGGCAGTGGAGCACACGGTTCCCTCTGTTATTTGCGTGTGGCATGAGGATGGGACTGCAAAATCGTTTGTTGCGAGTTAGTTTTCCTTTTCTGAATTAATTCACGCATTTAGTTTACTGCACTCAGCATTCAGTTAGCAAGGGAAGTGGTGTTTATATGTACTTTTCGGGGTCTTTCCCTTTGACTGTTAACTGATTCGGTAGTCACTGGCTGTATATGCAGATACAGCTAAGGCTATCATTTCCAATTCTACCCATTTCTGCCATGATATTACTGTGCATATGTCCTAATTCATTTGAACCACTGGGCGCTTAATAATTACTTGTGTTGCCTATTCAAGATTCGAATCAAGTTAGTAATGAACTTGATATTACTGTGACCATTGGTCTCATTCCACAGTCTGATGGAAACCCTCTCTCATTAGACTCGTATCAATGTGATCTATGGAATCCAGTGGTTGATTAGTTTCTGTTAAGCAATTTGGTCGTAACATTTGAAACAAGCTTACGGGGTGTGGTCTACTCACTAAATAGGGGACGGGTTTGAGATCTGGTTAGCATCTAAGGAGTATGCTAAATGGTTACAGTAGCCCCACATTGATTCTAATGAAGAAAATATATAGTTTTGCGAATTCATTCTGGGCATGGATATGGAAGATGAGTATTTCCTTTTTTTCTTAATGTTCATTGATGGGGCTGGGTTCTAGTCAAGTATAGAAGTGAACAGTTACAACTCGGGAACTTGGGGAACACGACAGCCACATACCATAGTCGAGCATAAGATGGAGGTTTGAACTGCAGGAGATTATGTTCACCCCAATTGCGAGAACAAACCGGAAATTTAATTTTTCTCTAAGATATAGCACCACTGCAATGACTCCCGCATGCAGGTGTGAACAGAGAACAATGAACTATCTCAATGATGGATCTGTCATAAGGGGTGAAACTATTGTTCTCCAAGGCCGCCAGAAGATTTTTTTTTCTGTGGGAATTTGGGAAAGGCTCGATTCATGTGCACCCCCATCCACCAGTCTTGGGTGAAATGTGACGTCACATAACATCCTGAATTCAGTAACTGTAGGCATGCTCGAAAAGGTATGAGACGATTTTCACTATCGCTTTAATATCACTTGTAGATCCAAAGGAGGCCATATTGAACTTTTGTGAAACTTCATCGCAAACGTAATACTAGAATGTGATAAAGGATGGACATGCATGCGTGTAAAACTGGATGCTGGTTTCAGAAAATCAGCACTAATACCCCAAGCTACTCTCTTCATTCATATAGAAGATGAAATAAAATGAATCTTTTAAAGTAGTTTGTATATTGTGCTGGTTGAGTAGTTCTGGTTGTCGTACACGATGTAACAACAGAGTACGTGTGGGTCCAATATGTTTCTGGGGCAGAACGCGGTGAGATGATGGTGGTGTCGTATTCACAGAATAATAATTTAAATAAAAGTAAATTTTTGATACACTACTTTTTTAAATCTGAATAAACAGTATTACATGATTCCCCCTTCTCACTTGGATATTCCTAATCTCATAAGATAGCCCTGAAAATCTCAATACAAGGTTCAAAACGAAAAATGTTTTGCACAAGCAATTATGAAATGCATTCACCAAGTATTTTTCGTTCTAATTCGCACACGTATTTTCAAAGCTATTAAAAATTCAGTCGCAAAGTTCGACGACTATCTGTATAAGGTTAGGAGTTTGCATGGGGCTAGGATAAATTATTTTATACTTTTTAGTCCGATCGTATATTAAAACTAATTTTTTCTTTAAATAATTAGTTTCTGCCTTTTATTCTTCTGTGGACGAAATTTTTCAATGGAATTCAAAAGTATTAATGAGAATATAAGGAAGCCATATGTTAAAACAAATACACTCGTGTGCTTCGTAATGGAAGCTGAATATGGGCCATTGTATACCGTCGATTTTTAGGATTTTGGACCACATATGGCAAAGGTGGAACTCTTTAGTATGCCTTTATCAATAAATTCGATTCTCCCACCCAAGAAGTCACATATAAATTAAACTTTTCAAAAGAAGAAAAACAATTTCGTTCAGTTTTTTATACACTGAGCGAAACGGGTAAATCTGTGATCCTAACCTCGCAAATTCAACTTTAGTTCGTATCTAAAGAAAAGATTGCGGCTCTTAATTCTGTCACTGACTTTAACTTCAGAAACTACCTCTGTGATTAAGATAAAAAAAATTAACAGTTCCATCTATTCCTTCTTTGCTACGATACGAAACTACCACCAACGTGTATAGGTTCTTTGGTGTACTACGCCACCACGAAGATAAACATTCGAACTACTACGCTGAGGAGGCTCCTAAAATTTTAAAATACGATACCGGTTTTTTTCGTGATTAGGTTTCGAAGAAATAAAACTTTTATGGTCCCTCCAAGCTACACTCAAGTTACATGAAAACTCCATGAATATTCGTCTAGTAGTTATGCATATTAGCGTGTTCAAAAGACAGACACAACGGTTTTACAGTTTTATTATTGGTAAGTAGAAAGAGGTTATTCAACATGTACGACTTATCTACTATTATTTTATCAAAACATGCCTTATGGGAGCTTTCTATGTCACAGAGGAAGAACTGCCTTTCAGCGAAACGGATACAGGCAAGAGAAGCCAATAGTTCATAACTCAAAACGCAATAAAATAAACATTTGCCATCGCTTAAAAGGTAATTTCATTCCTAAATATTGCACTGTGTCTCTCTCCTGGGAAGTTAGATTAATACAGCTTCTGCAGGCTTGAATTGGAAGAAGAGAACAACGGACAGGCACGAACGAGAGTAGTGAACTGCTGTGTTCCGTTAAGCCCTTTTCCGTGTAAATTCCAGGGCTCCAACAATCCTCGACTCAGAACGTTTATTCGCTTTTGTTCTCACTGCCGGAGAGCCGGAACTACTGGGTGAGCATTTTAAAGACGAAAGCCTTTAGTACTTGTCTCGGTTTATACGTGTTAATCACGCTCGCGGCTGCCCTCTCACAAAGACTCCATACGGAGTAGTTGAATTTTAGAGGCATCGTACATATGCACCTTGTGTGAAGTACTGGGGAACGGATAAGAGCTCATGTGCCCACTATTTACTCTAGGCTTCTTCCGTTTGTGGGCAGTCTCTTAAAACTGTTGCTAAGAAATCCCTCACATCTGAACCAAAGACTCGCCACAAAATATTAATCGTTAATCGAACAATAAACGCTGAACACGTTTGATTAAGAAAGTGAAAAGTCGAAAAATTTCAGTAAAAGATAAGCACAACTGAACCAGCTGAAAATATTGTATTAATAATATGCTCATCTGGATGACACTGTGAATTACTGCAAGTCAAGCAAATTCTAGTATTTTGTCAATCCGTGTCATTGTTGAAACGGAGCAATAAACATTACAATGTGTGTACTCCAATTGAATTCGACAATTGCTTCTCAGATTAATGCGAGCGCTGGGCATTAAAGCCGGTTTGGTTTCCAATACTTTCTTTTCTTCAGTGCAGTTTATAAAGTCTTTCAGGAAAGTAACAAGGCTCGCCATATAATAATCTCCAAACTAGATGTTAAATAATAAAAATATATATAGCTTTCCTTTCCTGAACAAACAAACACCATCCGACCAACGCCGGTCCGGTCGCCGTGTCATCCTCAGCCCTTGGGCGTCACCAGATGCGTATATTGAGAGGCATGTGGTCAGCAAACAGCTCTCATAGCTGTTGTCAGTTTTCGTGACTGATGCCGCTACTTCTCAGTCAGGGAGCTCCTCAATTGGTCTCCCAAGGGGTAAGTGCACCCCGCTTGCCAACAGCACACGGTAATCCATCCAAGCGCTAGTCAAGCCAGACTGCAGTTAACTTCGCTGATACGGTGGCAACCGGTGTTACCACAGCGGCAAGGCCGTTGACTTCCTTTCCTGAGGTGCTATAAAATTCTAGCAACACGGCTACCTGTGTAAAATGAGAGGGTACAGCAATATCATCACTTTTGTTACACTTTTCCTGCTACGGTTAATTGCATTACAGTCACCAATACCAGTAAATCACGTGTTTTTGCTGCCCTTCGGAGTGTAGATAGTGATGAAATGATCTAAATGTCTACAACTCGTCATATTACATTACTCATTGAAAGCACACAGGAACAATACCCACAATATGGATCAAAAGTATCCGGACATCCTCAAAAACATACGTTTTTCATCTTCCAGTAATTTTCGGGTTTTCAGCCGAATCCCATCCACATTCTGCCACAATATTTCGGTCCAGAGATGTCTGGCCATTCTCAGATGAGTAGACGAAGGATGGCCGGACGTCTCTGGGCCCAAATATCGTCGCAGAATGTTCATGGAATCCGGCGGTAAACCCGAAAATTACTAGAAGAAGAAATACCCCATGAAAATTTTAGAAGTCACATACGTTTTTCATATTCGGTGCGTTGTGCTGCCACCTACTGGCAGGAACTCCATATCAACGACCTCAGTCGTCATCATAAATCGTGAGAGAGCAGAATGGGGCGCTGCACAGAACTCACGGACTTCGAACGTGCTCAGATGATAGGGTATCACTTGTGTCATTCGCCTGTACACGACATTTCCACTCTCCTAAACATCCCTAGATCCACTGTTTCCGATGCGATAGTGAAGTGGAAACGTGAAGGGACACGTAAACCACAAACGCCTACAGGCCGACCTCGCCTGTTGACTGACAGTGACCGCCGACAGTTGAAGATGTTCGTAAGGTGTAATAGGCAGACATCTTTCCAGACCATCACACAGGAATTCCAAACTGCATCAGGATCCAATGCAAGTACTAGACTGTTAGGAAGAGGGTGAGAAAACTTCAATTTAATGGTCGAGAGGCTGCTCACAAGCCACACATCAAGCCCGTAAATGCCGAACGACGCCTCGCTTCGTGTAAGGAGCAAGATAGGGAGAATGAACAGTGGAAAAACATTGTGTGGAGCGACGGATGACGGTACACAATGTGGCGATCTGGTGGCATTTTGTGGGTATGGTGAATGCCCGGTGGACGTCATCTGATAGCGTGTGTATTGACAACAGTGAAATTCGGAGGAGTGGTATTATGGTGTGGTTGTGTTTTTCATCGAGGTGACTTGCGTGGCGCTATCACAGTACAGGCTTACATTGATGTTTTAATCACCTTCTTGCTTCCCACTGTTGAAGGGCATTTTAGGGATGGCAACTGCATCTTTCAACACGATCGAGCACCTTTTCATAATGAACGGCCTTTGGCGGAGTGGTTACATGACAGTAACACCCCTGTAATGGACTGGCATGCACAGAGTCCTGACTTGAATCCTGTAGAATAACTTTGGGATATTTTGGAAAGCCGATTTCATGCCAGGCCTCTCCGACCGACATCGATACCTCTCCTCACTGCAGCACTCAGTGCAGAAAGGGTGCCATTACTCAAGAAACCTTCAAGCACTTGATTGAACGTATGCGTGCGAGAGTGGAAGCTGTCACCAAAGCTAAGGTTGGGCCAACAAATTCAATTCAATTCACGCGATCAGGCCCAGAGGACGGCGCGCCACCACAGTTAGAGCTCTCCAGCCGTCTCTGTCTTCTGCTATCTGTCTCCAGTTTTCCGTGACTCCCAGCTGCAACAGGGCTTCTCTCACTCCATCGATCTACCTCTTTCTAGGTCTTCCCATTGGTCTGCTGCCTGACGGGATCCAGTACATTGTGATTTTGGGCCATCTTGTTGCCTCCATTCTAACAACATGTCCAGCCCATTGTAGTCTTTTGCTTCTCATCACTCCCAAGATGTTAGGCTCCTTGTACAGCTCTTCTAATTCAGTGTTATGGCGTCTTCTCCATTCTCCAGTAGTCTGATCTCTGACTGGTCCAAATATTTTCCTGAGGACTTTCCTTTCAAATGTTAGCAGTCACTTAAGGTCTTGTTTTAGAGTGCTCCAGGTTTGAGAACCATAGAGTACTACTGGCATTATTAATGTCTTATACAACCGTAGCTTTAATTGTTGAGAGACACTTCCACATTTTAATATGGGGTCTAGAGAGTGATAGTATCTGTTTCCCGCCTGCAGTCGTGCTTTTATCACTGCTTCAGTTGATGTTACTTCTGTAAAAAATGATCCAAGGTATTTGAACTCTTTCACATGTTTATACCTGTGTTGTTCACAATTAAATCTTGAGAGTTCTGGATGTTTCTTTCTATGGTCACATAGTCTGTCTTTTCAGAGCTAATTTGTAAACCGATCCTAGCTGCCAGTAACTCCAAGGTCTGGATACTTCTCTTCAGATCTTCTTGTGTGCATGCTAATAGTGCAATGTCGTCTGCATAGTCCAGATATGTAATGTGTTCATTACCAGTTGGAATGCCCTTGATGTTTTCTTTGTTGAAATCCCGCATTATCTTCTCAAGTGCCAGGTTGAAGAGGACAGGTGATAGCCCATCTCCTTGGCGTAATCCAGTTACAACTTGAAAGATTTCTGTCATTTGATTGCCTACCTTAACCTTAAGTTTTGTGTCATTTAGGCATACCTCTACCAGTTTGACCAATTTCTTTGGTATACTAAACTCTGTCATAGTTCTAATCAGGCTAGGTCTATGTATACTGTCGTAAGCCTTCTTGAAGTCTGCAAACAGGAGATATATCTCTCGTCGGTATTCGTACACTTTTTCACAGACCTGTTTTAGGACAAAAATCTGGTCCGTGCTTGATCGCCCTGCCTGGAAACCTCCTTGGTATTCTCCAATTATGTCTGTTGCTAGAGGTTTTATTCGTTCTAATAGGCAGTTGAAGAAGATCTTATAACAGGTGTTGAGTAGCGCTATGCCCCTGTAGTTGTCACCAACACCATATTCAATTGCACCATTGCCAATGGATGGTGCCACAAACTTGTAAGTCATTTTCAGTCAGGTGTGCGGATTCTTTCGATCACACAGTGTACCAACAAACTGCACAGAACTCTTTCGTGTGTGCCGTCTGTTATCATCAATAGAGACATCAACAGGTCGTTACAAGTAATTGCGGATGCAATGATGAGTCTCTGGAGTGTGGCATAAGCTTCCGAGCATTGCTGATTACGGACGCTAACACAAAATTGAGCAGCACTGAAATTACCGAATGCTAATCAACAAATCAATTGGGCATCTACCAGCTCTGAAATAATATACACTTCCGCTTCAATGCATCGAAAAACCAAAAACGTATTGAATACCAGAAAAGAGTAATACCATTAATACCAGGAAATTTCAGTATTTATGTATAAAAATTTAGTTTGCATATGTTTCAGCTTGAAAAACTCGAAAAGTAGTCCGTCGATTCACTTCAGAGTTTGACACAATGTTGCATTCGAATGCGCGCTTGCTTTATATACTAATTTTTGATAAATCTAATATGTACACTAAATAGCCAAAGAAACTGTTACACCTGCCTAATATCGTGTAGGGTCCCCCGCGATCACGCGGAAGTGCCGCAACACGACGTGGCATCGATTCAACTAATATCTGAAGTAGGCTAGAAGGAGTTGACACAATTAATCCTGAAGGGCGGTCGATAAATCTGTAAGAGTACCAGGGGGTGGAGATCTCTTCTGAACAGCACTTGCTGTTCCTGGAGCCACTCTGTAGCAATTGTGGATGTGTGGAGTGTCGCATTGTCCTGCTGGAATTTCCAAGTCTGTCGGAATGCACAATGAACATGAATAGATGCTGGTGATCAGACACGGTGCTTACGTTCATGTCATCTGTCACAGCCGTATTTCAAGGTGTCATGGCTCCCATATCACTCGAACCGCACACGCCCACCCCATTACAGAGCCTCCAGATTGAATATTCTCTGCTGACATGGATTCATGAGGTTCACTCCATACCCGTACCCGTCCATCCGCTCGATAAAATTTCGAGCGAGACTCGTCTGACCACGTCACAAGTTTCCATTCTTCAACATTCCAGTGTCGGTGTTGACTGCTCCACTCGAGGAGTAAAGCTTTGTGTCGTGCAGTCATCAAGGGCATAAGATTGGGCCTTCGGTTCCGAAAGCCTATTTGGATGATGTTTCGTTGAATGCTTCGCACGCTGGCACTTGTTGATGGCCTAAAATTGAAATCTGCAGAAATTAGTCGAAGGACTGCACTTCTTTTTCCGGCCGCAGTGGTGTCGGAGATTTGGTGTTTTACTGGATTCATGATATTCACGGTACACTCCTGAAAAGGTCGTACGGGAAAATCCCCACCTCATCGCGATCTCGGAGTCGCTATGTCCCATCGCTCGTGCGCCGACTATAACACCACGTTCAAACTTACTTAAATCTTGATAATCTGCCTTGTAGCAGCAGTAACCGATCTAACTACTGCACCAGACAGTTGATGTCTGATATAGGAGTTCCCGACTGCAGCGCCATATTGTGCCTGTTTACATATCTCTTCATTTGAATACTCATGTCTATACCAGTTTCTTTGGTGCTTCATTGCAAATACGTGTGAAATATATAAAGGAGTAACGCCATTACCAAAAATTTCAAGAAATTCTTAACTGATTTACTTGTAATTTTACACGATAAAATAAACGTTTGTGTGAAGCGTTGTTCGAAAAAAGTTCTTGACTAATTGACTTCCAATTTTAAGTATACAGACAGACATACACTAAATATTTTTAAAAAACAATGTACAGGACATCGAGAAAGAAAATGCTCTGCCTTTGTTTCGTTTACCTAAAGCAGTTTAAGCACAATAGCAGTACATTTGAACCATTAGATAATTTGTTTCTCCCATATGTATTCTTTCCCACTATGCAGTGACGGAAAATAGTAGCAACACCAAAAAACAGTCAATTTAGATTAATGTAATTTCTGGGATGTGTCTGTCTAACATATTTAAGTGATTAGCATTACAAGATCACAGTTTAATGTACCAGTAAACTTGAGACAATACATTGCAAATGTGAAATTCTGGTACATGAATAACCGCAATAAAGGCCAAAATGTTGAATGCAAGCATGCAAACGTGCATGAATTGTGTTGAACAGGTGCCGCACGTCTGTTTGTTCGATGGAGTTGAGCGCCTGTTGCACTTAGTCCTTAAATACCAGGACCATTAATGCTGTTTGTGCGTGACGCTGGAGTTGTCATCAGATAATGTCTCATACGTGCTTGACTGGAGACAGATCTGCTGATCGACCAGGCCACGTTAACGTGTCGAAACTGTGTAGAGCATGTTGGGTTTCAACAGCCAAATGTGGGTGAGCGTTATCCTATTGGGATGCTGGTCATGAATGGCACCACAAGAAGTCGAATCACCGGACTGAAGTACAGTTTTGCAGTCTTGGTGTGTAGGATAAGCTGGAGAGTGCCCCTGGTGTCGTATGAAATCGCTCCCCAAATCGTAACCCCGTGTGTAGGTCCAGTGTGTCTACGACGTAGACACGTTAGTTGCAGGAACTCACCTGGCCTCCTTCTAATCAACAACCCGGCCATTACTGGTACCGAACCAAAGCCAGTTTTCATCAGAAAACGCAACATACCTCCACCCTTTACTCGAATGAGCTCTCTCAATGAAGCAGCAAATGATGGTGGTTTGCAGCCAGTGGAATTCACGCTGTAGGGCATCTGGTTCGGAGCTGTCCTTAAAGTAACCGATATGTAGCAGATCGTTGTATCACTGTGGTGCCCACTCCTGCTCAAAGTGCTGCTGTAGATGCAGTACGAGGAGCCAGAGGTATAAGTCGAAAACAAATCTCCTGGCAGTGCGATTTGGACGTCCGGAGCCCGGTCTCTTTGCGACCATCACGTGACGACCGCAGTCAGCAATCACGTACTGTGGAAATATTCCAGCCAAGTCTTTCTGCGATACCACACAAGGAAGATCCAGCTTCTCGTTGCTGTAGTACATGACGGCATTGAAAATCAATCAGCTAAATGCATTACTGACTGCCATAAACTCACTTTGTCCAGAGGTAACTAATGCTCATGACCGTTGCAGGGTGTATTTAAAGCAAACCTGGTTTGCGTCCTAAGTGGCGCTACTAGAACCGTTCTTACACGATGGGTGTGAAATCTGAATAGGCCTAATCTATTTGATATAGAAACCCATCTGCCAGTTTCTTTTATTTCACACAACTCCGTGGTGTTGCAGATTTTTTTGCTGTCAGTGTATATATTGTTAAACATAAATTGTATAGACAACAAGGTGGTGTTTTGCTTTCTTCCTCATAGGAGGATTCAGCAGAAAACAAGGTGTAATTTTGACTTTTCGGCTTATACTTAGAATACTGGTATAGGGACTGGATTTCCAAAAGAAAAAAAAAAGAAAAAAAAACGGCCTAGTGCTCAGAGAAAGGGGAAAGTGGAGATGGACAGACATCGAGAAGAAGGAGATAGAAAGAGTGGTAGGAGGCAGGAGGGGATCTACAGAAATGGGGAAGTAGAGAATAGACAGAGAGAGGGAGGAGGAAGTAATGTACAGAGAGGGGTACGGAGGAGGAGATGGACAAACACAGGGGGAGGACGAGATGGATAGGAAGGGGCAGGAGAAGGGGATTAGTACACACATCTAATTCCCATAGCAGAAGCGTTTGCTTTCTCTTTTCTTTGTTTTACATTTACCATAGTGAGACACAGCATCGCATGGACACGTACAGCTAGTAATTAATAAATAATTCAGATAGCCAATGAAGTGAATAGCATGCTAACACAAGCAGTGGTGTGACATGTTCCCAAAATTACCTTTGATGAAACTGGACACGAAACTCTGGCGAGGACGCTAAGAACTGCAACTGTACCAGACATAACCTAGAGCATATTTTGTACATCATATACATGAAAATTACATGTGTCGCTTACTGTTACTGCTAGTCACCCGCGATTAGCGTGGTTCTAAGTGGCGTAGCAAATGGGTTTTAACACGTAAGTGAAGCATTTCTGGACCATTGTCACTAAAACAAATTTTATTCTCCCGTGTGTGTGTAGAGAAATGGATATTTGGCTTTAACGTCACCTACTGCGGTCTGAAAGCTTGGGCTTATCTTCTTCTAAGAGCATGTGTAAGTTATAATTGCACATAATTTTATTTACCATCAAAACTACTCTGGCGTTAGTTCCTGCTTTGCAAAGTATAACCACATACTGCCCTCTCCATTGATGTACCCAGAAGGCATCTTTCTTGTCCAGTTCGTAGGCCAGGATTATTGTCGTCTGAAACCACTCAGGTCCTCTCGCGTTATCTCTCAGTTGTGGACGTACTGTGGACTTCGCAACTGGGAATTTAAACGAGCAATAAGCAGCTATCCCTTTTAATCTCGTGACGAATAAATCACTTTTTCTGCAGATAATACGAATTATGTTCCGGGGAAATGCAAGAATCAATTTTCGTTCACTTGTAACATGATTCATGATGTGCGTCAGTTGAATTTCCTACGCGTTATTTACTCTCCGAGTGGATAATACACTAATCTGAGTAAAACAGTAGTTCACGGAAATAAACCGAGTGCCAGAAGAGGAAAGTAAATATTCCCAGAGTTGTCATTTTGCAACCTGAAAAAACTGTACCCATTTCCTGTGCGGCTATATATAGATACGTCCTGACAGTAAGTAGCGTTTGTATTTCATTCCGGTGCAGTACTACACTTGCTGATCGGCGCGTGCCTTGTATTTGCTTTCATACAGTTCTTCATTTTCTTTTTTTGTTAATGCTGTATAATGCTTGTGCGATAGTCCGCGTTTCAAGGAAAATCCCACCCCGCTCCCTGTTCAAAATGGTTCAAATGGCTCTGAGCGATATGGGACTTAACTTCTGAGGGCCGCTAGAACGTAGAACTACTTAACTGAACTAACCTAAGGACATCACACATCCATGCCCGAGGCAGGATTCGAATCTGCGACCGTAGCGGTCGCGCGCTTCCAGACTGTAGGGCCTAGAACCGCTCGGCCACTCCGGCCGGCCAGATACATGTGAGAACAGATTTATAAATCGTTTCCTGAATGCAGATAACCGAAAATAAAGATGTCCACGTAGATCGAAAGATCTGCGAGATTTGCGGAGGAAATGCAACGAGCGAGTCAATAATAAGCAGATGACAGTTCACTGAAGCGCGAGATCAAGTTCACGATGAAGATCGAATTGTTTTGTTAATGAGGAATTAGCCCGCTCAGTTAGCCGTACGGTCTAAAGCACTGCTTTCCGGGTGGGAAGGCGTGCCGGTCCCCGGCTCTAATCTGCCCTCCGGATTAGTGTCGAGGTCCTGTGTGCCGCCCAGTCTGTGGATGGTTTTTAAGGCTGTTGTCTATCTGTTTCGGCGAATGCGGGCTGGTTCCCCTTCGTCCGCCTCATTTACTCTATGTCGGCGACTGCTCCGCAAACACTTTCTCCACGTATGGGTACACCACATTTACTCTACCACGCAAACTTTGGGGTCACACTCTGGTGTGAGACGATTCTGGGGGGTTCACTGGGGGTCGAACGCACAGTAACCCTGGGTTCGGTGTGGGGCGGCGTTGAGTTGAGTGGACTGCTGTAGCCTGGTGGGGTTGTGTACCACTGCGGGCTACGGCGGGGACGAAGCCTCTCCGTCGTTTCTAGGTGGCCAGTTCCATACAATAAAAAACAGCAACGAGGAATTTCTCTTGCAGTTGAAGAAATTGTAAAGGAAACCAGCAGGTTTAAAGTATACGCTCTTTCCGAAAATTTAGAGTTCACTTCTTCGTGAAACTGATTCTGAAAAACTGAAAAACGGTGTGCTCGTTGGGCGCTAAAACCTCTACCAGATCAGCATAAAGAAGGTCCCTGGTCAGTGCACTTTACTTTTAGACACATTACAACAGTGTTGGCGATTACTTTCTACGGAAAATAATAACCGGAGAATATAGTGGTGTTACTTATGTAACCGTGAAACGAAACGGCATTGGAACGGACGCATCCTGCATTTTCAGTAGGGATCATAGCCAAGAAAATGGTGACCACGCCAAAAAATATGTGCCAAGCCTTTTGGGATAGGCAAGGCATTCTACTGACACTTTTCTGACGCAAGGTGAAACAATCACCGCAAAAGTTCACTGTAAGACGCTCGTGAAACGGAGTGCGCAGTACACGGGCCACGGAAAGCTCACGAAAGGTAATGTTTAGATTCATTACAATGCACTTTCTCATCAAATGTGACGATCTCATAGAACACGTTGTCACATGCTTGACAACACAGGCGACAACGTTTTTCGAAGAAGCCATAGCGAAAGTTCTGCTACTCTATGATGCATGCCTACAAAATGGCGGGAGCCTTGTGGAAAGGTATTTTAAGATTTACAGTTTTTTCTCGTTTTGTTTTTACTACCAAATGGAAATTTCTCTCTCGACACAGGTCGATGATTACGTGCTGATTAATTTCTTAACTGTGGCATCGCTATTCTGAAGGAATGATATCTGAAACAATCACCAGCATTTACTTCTGAAAAATATGGATACGTTGCTTTAACAACTAAGTGGCATTCTACTGAATACATGTAATTTAGTGCACTTACGGGGTGAGTTCAACACCACACGTATGAGGCATCATCTCAGTCACATTTTCTCAAATGGTGAATACTCGTTGCAGTAATTTACCTTATATCTCCAGAGTTAGCACATTAGTTTATTGTTCACAGACTTAGAAAGAAACAGAAGTTTATAGAATGAAGAAAAATACATCGTTATAATATTGATTGCGGACTTACTAAAAGCTAATTTTTAACTTCCGTAATATTTTTTTGTGGATTAGACAGAAATGTATTTTGGAATATATTGTGAAAACCTTAAAACGTATTGTGAGGTACTGAAAATATGTTACGAGACTAATAAACATTAACTAATATTTAAAATATATAATGTAGTAAAAACGCCTCATAGTGGAATTAACGTTAAGTCAGTTTTATCTCGGTATCCGTTTGAAATCGAGAACACGTAGACTGAGGTGACAAAAGTCATAGAATATCGATATGCACATTTAGAGATGGCGGTAGTATCGCTGTGGTTAAATGGCTATCGTAGCAGGCTACCGACGCAAGTCACTTTGCTAGTAGCACAACATCACCTGTGGCGCTTCTCCTGGGCTCGTGACCCTGTCGGTTGGACCCCAGACCACTGTAAAACCATGGCTTGGTAAGATGAGTCCCTATTTCAGGTGGTAAGAGCTGATTGGGTTCGATTGTGGCACAGACCCCCCCCCCCCCTCCCCCCACGAAGTCATGGACGCAAGTTGTCAACAAGGCATTGTGGAAGCTACTGGTGGCTTCACAGTGGGGTCGGCTGTGTATACGTGGAATGCACTGGGTCTTCTAGTCCCACTGAACGGATCAGTGATTGGAAATGGTTACGTCGGCTACTTGGAAACCATTTGCTGCCATTTATGGACTTCATGTTCCCAAACAACTGTGTCATACCACCAGGCAACAATTGTAGGCGACTGTTTTGAACAACATTCTGGGCAATTTGGGCGAATGTTTTGGCCACCCATATGGCTCGAGTGAATCCTATTGAACATTTATAGCACATAATCGAGAGTTCAATTCGGCAACATTTTCGCAATTATGAACGGTTGTAGAGGCAGCACGGCTCAGTGTTTCTGCCGGGGACTTTCGAATACATGTTGAGTCCATACCACGTCGAATTACTGTAGGACTCCGGGAGACAGAAGGTACGACACCATATTACGATGTATCCCATGACTTTTCTCACCGCGGTGTTCCTGTGCCTAAAATCTCTCTTAAGAGTAGTCCAGTGCTTTTCCCACCTCACTTCATTTTTTAAAAAAAATTATTTTGTGAGGCGTAGACGATAGTTCAGCAAAATGGTCTATTGAGAGCTGTAGCGGATATCTATCATACTGCAAGGTCGTTGGACAATGGTCGACTGAGTTAGTGCCAACACTGATAGTTCATAGTGACACCAGCAAAAACAATTTATCTTGTGCATAAGGTGATAATGCAATATTTCACTTGAACTCATCACTCACTTATCTGGGAGATTCTAGCGAAACAATAGGTTAAAATTTTGACCATAAATTGCTTGTTTGTACTGTTTCACTGATAACTTCTATTTAAAAATGTCCCACCCACATCCAGTTACTAAATGCATATCTCTAACTGAAGCGATTTTGTGGCAGGGCCTTCAATTGAATGTTCATAAGGGATTAATTCTATTACCAAGAAATAACAGTAAAGCACTCTCGTTACAGAGATTTAATGTATTCTCAATAGAAACTGCTTCATTATCATAACTTTACTGTCTAACAACAAATTAGTTGGAAACTAGCTGTAGCTTGTCAACATTCATTTATTACATTAATGTCGCTAGTTCCAGAGCGAATTCTGTAGCTCTAAATTGAATAATGTTTTTAAAAGTGCTGTATAGTTTCCTCCGTGTAGTTAAAATAATTACACAAGCACGTGATTAACTTATTTACGGTACTTTCATACCAGTCTCTGCTGTTAATTTCTGCTGATTAAAATACAATGTAATGTAATTACTATTTTTACAGATGAGACAACATTAGCAACGTGCAAAAGTTTTTATCCTCTTACTGATTTTTTTTAATATGAAAGAAAGTAACACACACTGTATATTGCAGATAATATGATCTAACTGCAAATAGTCGACTGAAGTGGACTGCACTAATGTATTAATGAAAAAAACCTAGATACTCTGAAGTTTATCGGACATTGGGAGGCGTTCTTATATTCTGCTATTTATGTTGAACCGTGCAGACTGCACATGAAATGTGCGGAAGGAAGCTTCACATTGTGTAGCATGCTGTCATTTATTTATGATATTTCAAAGACCCGTTCGGTACCATGCACATCCCATCAGAGCCACTGGGCTGCGTGGCTTTTAGTTTCAGTTACACTATAGGATCGTAATCCATTACGTCACCAACACACCATCCACCATTCCGTCTCCACTCTCCAAAAATACATACGCAAAAGGGTACCATGAATATCCCATTAGAATAATAGGGCAGCCTGTATTTGGATTTCAGTTACACGCTAGGGACGTAACGCATTCTGTCACCAACCCTCATCCTCCCTAATCCCCGAACACTCTCAAAAGGCTACGCTATTTAAGTTGGCTTCGACACCACCATCACGACCCACACTCTATGCCTACGTCCAGTGATAAAAAGGGGAGTCACAGATAGAGTCTGTCTTGACGCGTGCTGATCAGTTCGTTATTAAGTCTCTATTTTGTTACAATGACAGTCCACTGTACATCTTTTTCTGAGAGTGAACTCATTTAACGACACAGTCAGAACTCGCACATGTCAGACGGGATGCTTTTCCAAAACCTCAGAGACTTGCCACCCTGTCTTTTTCTGCAACAACATGTCCGTTTTGTTATGTAATTAAGAATAACTGTTCAACAACAGGAAAGTGGAATCGGTCTGCCTTTTTCAAGCGATGAAAGAGGTATCCTCAAAATGTGATACCACGAAAACCATGGAGAACATAAATCAAGACATGAAGCTGAGTATCTCGAACCCGCTCCTACTAAGCGCGAGTCCAATGAAATTCACTCGCCGTAAAATATCATTCATATAGGTCTAGTTGCACTTTTCTGTTGATTACATTAGAAAATATCTCTGTATTTAGCGTAGTGGTGATAAATATGAATCTTTTATATCAGTATCTACCATTCCATACATTTCCCGGACGGTACACATCGAAAGTCAGTGACACACAGTTATCAAAATCAATCGTTCCTTCTTTGAAAGCACGTAAGGGAAGTTTCCCACTGTCATCGTTAGTATGGTTTTATTCACATGTCGACTGAGAGACATTAAATCTCGTTGCAAATACATTTCGCACAACAGTAAAGATGGAGGGATACAGCACAAAACCTGTAAAATGGATGTCAGTTTTTGATTATAAAGATTTAATAACTCAGGTTTATAATTTTGTCGTACAGGGAAAAATTACTCAAAAAGTGAACATCTTTTTTATGTATTGACCCGTGGAAATGAAAATCAAGTCAAACTGAAGCCCCAGTAGCCAGCGTACACCTACTAATGAAATGGGACAGTGAAAATGATATAATGACACCTTAATTGAACATAAGCAATGCTGTAAGGTAGTCAGAAAGCGAGCTATGATCATTAACAAAACATTATCATTCCTTCATTCAATCCCAAATTGTGATCCATAACCCTCATTAGGACGTTTCAGTCAAAATATAAAGCGACCGAAAGTACCATCATGGGCTACTCTGTAAAATTACCTAACAATCTACTACGATTAGCGATTCTCTATTCACATTGGTAATTACACATATTACTTTTACTTACTTACTGACACACACACTCACACTCACCCACTCAGAGAGAGAGAGAGAGAGAGAGAGAGAGAGAGAGAGAGAGAGAGAGAGAGAGAGAGGGAGGGAGGGAGGGAGAGAGACAGACAGTGTATCATTCAGAATCCATAAGAATCCGAAGAAAAGTCAACCATAGAGTTTCATTTAGTTTGTGTCTATTGATCATAACGTATCTGCAAATCACTTTTATTTGTTTCAATAATGTACGCTTTCTCAAGATTAAGCGTGCAGTTGTTTGTTGTGTAACACATGTTAACCGGCTCCACTACTGTCTACGTATTGTCTGGTATGGATGTGGTTGTACTCTTCAGCAGGGGAGTCATGTGATCAACAAACATCACAGTTACTGAAGGGTCCTTCAGTGTCTTTCGCAAACAATTTCTGTTCAAAAACAATAATGGAACAATTATCGATCTTTAAGGGCCTTCATATTTAATGTTTTTCCACTCTTAGTTTCATTGCTGTGGTATCGTATGTTCAGATATGATTCCATGTATCTACAGCGCAAAATATCTACTAGGTACATTTCTCAGAGCAAAGAAAATCTTGTCTGTACGAAACTCATACCGCTAGTTTGTGTGAGGATACAAAGCTGGTAGAAAAGAGAAGAGCTTTTTTTCATTTTAGACACTGCTGACGATGGGGAATTTGTGGTGATCATATTAAACACCCCTTCTGTACTTCTCATAATTAAATGTGGAATCTAGCAAAACGTGCAGCAACGTACACGGAGTAAAGCAGTATCAGGTGCTGCCTGCATCGGGAAAACATACGCGTTTCTCAGGGCCGATCCTTTTGACTGTAAACTAACGGTATGCTTTTGTAATCCAATGCTATGCTTTTTACGGTAAGCTAGTGCTATGCTTTTTCCTGCAAAATGGCATGGTCTAGATCAGGCATCTGTCAGCCATGTACCTGCGCACCCTGGTAGAATTTTGAAACGACACAGGTACACACTTTAGGAATGGAAGTATGGCTACAGGTTCAAACGCGGCTTGAAGGAAACGCTGCTACTTGAAGCCACGCAGCCTCTTCCTCATGAAAGTGCATCACGTGAAAACAGTTCACTGTTCACGTCACACACAACTGCCTGATAAAAGTATTTTTTATGTGGTCAATAACAGTGAAAAGATACATACCTGATGAAATATATCGTAATTTAATTTTATTAAAGTTACCGTCTTGTTTCAAATAATTCCCTTGTTTTATTATTTCTTAGTTTTATGCTTTACAATTCTTAAATGAAACATTCCTTGCTCACGGAGACTATTCAGCAGCTGATGAAGGTCCTCCTACGTTAAAGCACCCACGAACACACCTGAAAATCGTTTGACTAGCTTCACCACTTTAACCACGATGTTTGTATTCAGGTGCTCACAACCGTTTCCAGGCATCTTACGTATTCACGTCTGGTGAATTTTAAGATATCTCTATCACTAAGAGCGTAACCTATTTCATAGTGTATCTCACTTGCAGGTTACCAGGCTATCGGCTTCCAGAGGCAACAAAAATTTCATTCTCCATGCGTATAAAATTACTGAGCTAATTTAGAAATATGAAATCTTATCGTAAAATAGTTATTAAATTATATGATCTTCTATTAGAGATCTAGCACTGACACAAGTATTACAGTCACAAACGGTGTATTCGTCATGAGGCATTGAAACTCAGGCCATCAAATTTACATTCATCCTGTGTTTGTGAATTAGAGCACCTTGTGACTATCTACTAACTTTATTAATAAGTTCAGACCCTTTCACCACTTTTTCTCGGTGACATCCTTCAAAAAATAATGAAAGGAAAAAGTTTATTACCTGTTACATTTTCGGTGTTCATGCATTAAACTTCAGTAGCAGGCAACACGTTGTAATTCATTTCATCTTTGGTACTAGCTCTATTCGCAGCACATTTAGCACAGACTGCCCACATGTACCACTGACTGTACCTGCAAAGTTGCATCACTGCGCGACTCTTAGTTGCGACGCAAAAGAAACTAGCTTCTGCTTAAAACTGAACGCAAATTATGCTTATTCAGCGTTTGATGATGAGAACACGTGGTGATTTACACACAATAAACGTTAAACACAATCTCAAAAGCTTTCTAAACTTTTCTCATTTACATACTTAACGCCAAAAAATTAACACATTAGCTTATTTGTAACGACGTTTTATAGAATCTGTTTGCGAGGAGGGGGTTTATTGATGAGATGTAATGAAGATAACCTGATGTACATGTACGCTTAGGGAATGAAATATTAAGACAATGTTGAACTGTACTTACCACTGAGTGCTTCAGTAGCAAGCATGGTACTTAATGGCGAAACTCACCTGAAACAAAACCAGATTATGAAAATTAGGGACGCCCTCAGATGATGTTAATAACAATCATGGTCATAATCTGTTTAGTTTGTTTCCTAAGTTGTATTCGAAGATACTAAACAACTAAACAAAACTACTTACTAGCTAGGATTAAATAAACATGTCAAACATTTGACCATTTTTAATATCACTTACACTATATTGATAGATTAGATTAACACTTTTTCCATAGATCATCCCTTCGCAATGATGTGGAATGCACCAATTTTACGAAAGTTTCTTCATGTGTCACAGTTAATAGTATCTTTTTTTTAATTTTGTGACTACTAATTTATATGTAAAAATTCATTTTATTGTCATAAAGAAAATCTTTTGATTTGTTTTTAAATACTGGTTGGCTATCTGTCAGATTCTTGGTGCAATTGACCAAGTGACCAAAAACTTATGAGGTACCGTAATTCAATATTTTCTGTGTAAAAGTTAGATTTAACCAAAGATAGTGAAGATCAGACTTTCTCCTAGTACTCTAGCTATGCACATAGCAATTGTTTTTGAACTGGTATATGTTACTAATAAAGAATTTCATAAAGCAATATGTACATTGTGAAGCTACTGCGAGTGTCCCTATTTCCTTAAATAAAAGTGTGCAAGATGATCATGGGTGGGTTCCGGCCATTATTCTGATAACTAACT
The DNA here is from genome assembly GCF_023897955.1 of Schistocerca gregaria. NCBI lineage: Eukaryota > Metazoa > Arthropoda > Insecta > Orthoptera > Acrididae > Schistocerca > Schistocerca gregaria. The sequence goes on along the minus strand of NC_064923.1, from coordinate 179,682,400 downwards.
CTTTTGCAATGAACACTTTTTTCCTTATTGATGAATTAGCCCGAAATACGATGCAATACGGAAGAAGTGAATTAAAACAGGCACAGCAAGCTAAATTACTCATACGTTTATCACCTCATTTTCCATTAATGCTAAAAGCATAAGTAGCTAATCTCAAACATTTCAGCAGATGATCAATGTTTCTTGCAATTCAACCTTTCATCGATGCGCACACCCAGAAATATAGAATACTTTTACTAGGATAGAGACTTCTGTTTAGAATCTATGTTTATTAATATTGTTATGTAATTTTGTGTACAGAACTGCATATACAGTGTTTTATTAAAATTTAATGAAAGTCTATTTACAGAGAACCAATTAATATTTTTCTGAAAGATATTATTTACAATCTCCTCAGCTAATCGTTGTTTGTTGGGTGTGATTGCTATAGTATCATCAACAAAAGGCAATAGCTTTGCATCTTTATTTCTGTTAGTGACTCCAGTGGTCTGTTCTTTGTGGGTGTGCTTACCTCGTCCATCGAAGTCGCAGTTGTATGTTTACATTTCACGGCGTGCAGTTGCAGCTGTAGCGGTTGTAAAGGTAAATAATGACAAAATTGTATGTGCACTGTATTCGAATATTAAACTTAGTAATTTTTAATCCTTTATTCAAATATTAGCAGTGTGTTTACATATCGCGGCGTGTAGTTGCAGTTGTAGAAGTTCTTAAGTTCTGACAAAGTTGATTGTGCACTGTTATTTGGTTATTAAATTTATTGTTTTTCAACGATGTCTCGTACTATTTCTGGTGTGAAAATAGTTTAATAAATTTTCGGAAACTTTCACTCGATGTGTTTTAAAGTGTTGTTTGTGAGCTGAAGTTATTTATTAAATATAGTACAGTAGTTTTCAGCTGATGTTTCTTATTATTTGTAGGGAAATATTTCAGTTAAACTTTCGTTCACTGTGTTTCATTCCGTTGAGTTTTCCAATGGTCGCATGAATTTTTCGTTTTAGATAAGACGTTGAGCGAAGTTTTTGTGGTATTGGCATTACCATTTTTCATTACCTGTTAACATTTTACCGTATAGGTTTGTGAGTAGCTGGTTACTGTGTAAGATTTGTTCAAAGTATCTTCATTGGAGGGAATGCAGTGAGGAAGCCAGTTGGCATTCTAGCTAGATTCTCTCCTGGAAATTTAGAATTTGTAGCATAAAAAAATTAATAGGGGGGCAAGAGCGTAAGATCTGTACACTTCGGCTGCAGTTACAAAACGCAAAGGAGGGACGAGATAGTATGGGGAGGTTGAAAGGTCCTGGGGATTGGGAACTGGCAGTTGATAAGAAGGCAGTTCGTAGGAGGAGATATTCAGACAGTTGCACTTGGCGTATAACCAATAGGTTTGACAAACTGTCAGAGTTTAGTGGAGAGAAGCTTCTTGTAGCTGTGGTTGTAAGAAACATGCAGTGGTCCTCAGCAGTTAGGGAGCATAAATCAGTAGCAAATTCTAATAGAAGGAAGAAAATTCTGCAGCTACGTAGGTCGCATGTCAGAGATGTGGGCCAAAAGTTGAAGGAAGTATTGGGGAGTGAGTACCATGTCACCAGTATTGTAAAGCTTACTGCAGGGTTAGGTTAGGTGACCGTGAACGGAGGACAGTTATGTAGGAATTTTACGAAAGAGGATCATGTAGCGATTATGGATGGAGCCGAGAATAATCTTGGTAAGGATGAGGATTATGATGTAGGTGGTGAACTGGTAAAGATAGCTACTCCAACTGGCGATACTAATGTGCACTTCGTGCAGCTATTTCAGCGTCATGATCGGCTTCATCTTAATGCTGCTGTTAAGAGTGTTGACCTGGGACTTTGAGAAGGCGCTGTTGACAGACGGCATGGCTCATTTACAGTGGCGCCAGTTGAGGCCTTCAATAGATAGGATTGCACTAGTCACGGCCTATACCTCAATAGGTATGAGAAGCGAATTCTGGCAATACTTATGAGCGACAGTGTAGTGGGCGGTGGTAGTATCTCTTGTGGGAAAATTAGTGTTGTGGTTCGTGTTAGAGCTGCACCTTTTATAAATCGAAGTCGGCCGATAGATATCCCTGCTTAAATGAAGTCCTTCTAACAAAGGAATCGCTTTACGAAAAGGTCAGGTATCCAAGTAGTGAATGAATTAGTGTATTTCATCAAAATGTAAGAGACATTAGAGATAAACGTAGCGAAATGCTTGTAGATGTTAACTCTGACTTTACTACTAATCTGAGCACTACTTAAATAATTTGACATATCAGAGGTTTCTTTTTACCGGGATACAGATTAGCCGGCTATTTTCCAAGGAGTTCCTTGCGGAGTGAGGGAGTGGCTATGTACATAAAAAACGGTGTTCCACTTGAGTACATAGATGCATAAAGGCTCTGCAGGGAACAGGTATTCGAATTTCGTGCATGAGCAGCTATGTTTAGTGAAAGTTCTTGCTTCAGAGCATTTCTGCTCAAACTAGAAAACGTTCTTGGCTGACTTTATAGGAAGTAGTAAAAATTAGTTACATGTGACGACTTCCATATTAATTTAGCATGTGACTGTGCAAGGAAAAGGGTGATTGAAGATGTCCTACATTCGAATGAACTGATGCAGATTGTGTTTTTCCCAACTAGGGTGCAGGGGAACAGTAGCACAGCCATAGACAATATTTTTATTCATGTTTCATTATTAGATGAGCATTCTGTTAGTAAAGGTATGAATGGCCGCTCAGACCATGATGCAAAAACTTTTACACTAAAACGGTTTTGTACTGGAACAAATGTCACCTATAATTACAAACAATTTAGGAAAATTAGTCCAACAGCAATAGATAGATTTTTAAACCTCGTTAGGAAAGAAGAGTGGCAGAATATTTATAGTGGCGATAACATAGATGACAAATATAATTCTTTCTAACACATTTCTCATGCTCTTTGAGAGTTGCTTTTCATTAGAACATTCTAAACGTGGTAACAGCAATAAAAGGCAGCCTGTATGGCTGAGTAGTGGGATAATGATATCATAGGGATCAAAGTGGGAATCGTATCAAAATGTTAGAAGTAATCACAATCAAGCTACAGTAGTCCATAAACAAAGAGTACTGCAAGGTGATTAAAACTGTTATTAGGAAGGAAAAGAGTATGTAGTACGTAAATTGAATAGCTAATTCACAGGATAAAATTAAAACCATATGGTCAGTTGTGAAGGAAGTGTCTGGTCAGCAGCACGAGGTCAACGATATAAATTCTGTTCGTAGGAAAAATATTACTGTTAGTGATAAATCAGATATAAGCACAGTATTTAACAATCATTTTCTGAGCATTTCTGATGAATTAAATAAAAAATTTGTTTCTACAGGGAATCATAGAACTCTCTTGGTAAATGCCTTTCCGAGACTGATGTCTGAAATACTCCTGTCTTGTACAGACAAAGGGGGAGATTGAGTAAATAATTAAATCACTGATGACTAAGTACTCTCATGGATATGATGGAGCAGAATACTAAAGCACTGTACTGCTCATGTTAGCCGTTTACTTATCCATATTTCTCCTTTAAGAATTGTCAGTTTCCTGTACGATTAAAGTACTCAGTAGTAAGGCCGCTTTATAAAAAGAGAGAAAGGGGTAATGTAGACAATTTTAGACTTGTTTCTATGCCATCAGTATTTGCTAAGGTTATTGAAAAGACTATGTATGTGAGGATAATTGATCATTTTATTTCACATAATTTGCTATCAGATGTACAGTTCTGTTTCAGAAGTGGTTTAACAAGTGAAAATTCTGTATTCTCTTTTCTCTGTGAGGTACTGGATGGATTAAAGAAAAGGTTTTCAACGCTAGACGTCTTTCATGATTTATCTAAGGAGTTTGACTGTGTTTATCACAAAATATTGCTCTAGAAGTTGTACTTTTATGGCACTGGGGAGTAGCTCACAAGCGGCTCACCTCTTACTTTAACAACAGACAGCAAAAGGTAATTATTCCAGTGTTGATAATGGCTATGATGTGGGGTGTGAGTGGGGCTCGGTGATATGGGGGATGTGTCAGAAGTCAGTATTGGGGCCACTCCTGTTCCTCATTTATATAAATGATGTGTCCCCTAGTATTACAGGTACTTCTAAAATATTTGTCTTTGCTAGGTTGGTAGTAAAGGATGTTGTGTGCAACACTTTCTCTGTTTAAAATAGTGCACCTCATGACATAAGTTTACAGCTTGTAGAAAATAAACTAACCAGACGTTTTAATTTCAGAAAATGGGCATATGATTGGTGAAACTGAATAGTTCAAATTTCTAGGTGTTCAGGTACATAGTAAACTGTCTTGGAAAATCCAAGTTCAGGATCTTGTTCAAAGACTTATTGGTGCCATTTTTTCTATTCGGACAGTATCTGAAGTATGTGATCGTTTGACACGAAAATTAGTCTACTTTGCTTATTTTCATTCGCTTATATCATATAGTATTCTATTTTGGGGTACCTCTTTCCAGCCGGCCGGAGTGGCCAAGCGGTTCTAGGCGCTACAGTCTGGAGCCGCGCGACCGCTACAGTTGCAGGTTTGAATCCTGCCTCGGGCATGGATGTGTGTGATGTCCTTAGGTTAGTTATGTTAAAGTAGTTCTATGTTCTAGGGGACTGATGACCTCATATGTTAAGTCCCATAGTGCTCAGAGCCATTTGAACCATTTTAACTCTTCCCATCCTCAAAGAATATTTTTGGCTCTGCTGGTAAGTGGTATAAGTTAGCGGATATCTTATCGACCCATGTTCATTGGTATGGGTATTGGCCTCTCAGTATATACCGTCGTATATTCTTTACTGTCGTTTCTTGTTAACAATAACAGTTTATTCCCAAGAATTAGCATCTTTCACTCGGTTAGCACTAGGCAGAACTCCAGTCTGCATTCGGATCGTGCTTCCTTGACTACTCTGCAGGAAGGTGTGCAGTATACTGCTGCATCCGTTTTCAGTAAGGTAGCACAAGAAATCAAACACCTTAACTTTAAAATTAAAAACTGAAGAGTTTCCCTACGGAACTAGACGTGTAAAATAAAAATAAATTAAAATCTTCGTGAAGGTAGAGTGGCAAGGCACTGATATGTACACTCCTGGAAATTGAAATAAGAACACCGTGAATTCATTGTCCCAGGAAGGGGAAACTATATTGACACATTCCTGGGGTCAGATACATCACATGATCACACTGACAGAACCACAGGCACATAGACACAGGCAACAGAGCATGAACAATGTCGGCACTAGTACAGTGTATATCCACCTTTCGCAGCAGTGCAGGCTGCTATTCTCCCATGGAGACAATCGTAGAGATGCTGGATGTAGTCCTGTGGAACGGCTTGCCATGCCATTTCCACCTGGCGCCTCAGTTGGACCAGCGTTCGTGCTGGACGTGCAGAATGCGTGAGGCGACGCTTCATCCAGTCCCAAACATGCTCAATGGGGGACAGATCCGGAGATCTTACTGGCCAGGGTAGTTGACTTACACCTTCTAGAGCACGTTGGGTGGCACGGGATACATGCGGACGTGCATTGTCCTGTTGGAACAGCAAGTTCCCTTGCCGGTCTAGGAATGGTAGAACGATGGGTTCGATGACGGTTTGGATGTACCGTGCACTATTCAGTGTCCCCTCGACGATCACTAGAGGTGTACGGCCAGTGTAGGCGATCACTCCCCACACCATGATGCCGGGTGTTGGTCCTGTGTGCCTCGGTCGTATGCAGTCCTGATTGTGGCGCCCACCTGCACGGCGCCAAACACGCATACGACCATCATTGGCACCAAGGCAGAAGCAACTCTCATCGCTGAAGACGACACGTCTCCATTCGTCCCTCCATTCACGCCTGTCGCGACACCACTGGAGGCGGGCTGCACGATGTTGGGGCGTGAGCGGAAGATGGCCTAACGGTGTGCGGGACCGTAGCCCAGCTTCATGGAGACGGTTGCGAATGTTCCTCGCCGATACCCCAGGAGCAACAGTGTCCCTAATTTGCTGGGAAGTGGCGGTGCGGTCCCCTACGGCACTGCGTAGGATCCTACGGTCTTGGCGTGCATCCGTGCGTCGCTGCCGTCCGGTCCCAGGTCGACGGGCACGTGCACCTTCCGCCGACCACTGGCGACAACATCGATGTACTGTGGAGACCTCACGCCCCACGTGTTGAGCAATTCGGGGGAACGTCACCCGGCCTCCCGCATGCCCACTATATGCCCTCGCTCTAAGTCCGTCAACTGCACATACGGTTCACGTCCACGCTGTCGCGGCATGCTACCAGTGTTAAACACTGCGATGGAGCTCCGTATGCCACGGCAAACTGGCTGACACTGACGGCGGCGGTGCACAAATGCTGCGCAGCTAGCGCCATTCGACGGCCAACACCGCGGTTCCTGGTGTGTCCGCTGTGCCGTGCGTGTGATCATTGCTTGTACAGCCCTCTCGCAGTGTCCGGAGCAAGTATGGTGGGTCTGACACACCGGTGTCAATGTGTTCTTTTTTCTATTTCCAGGAGTGTATTAAGACGATGTGTGACGTAAGACCGAACCCTGTGGGACCCGACCTGACCCCTCTCCGGTTTGATGCACCTACTGATTTTTCTGCATTATGTAAATTATTAATTTCAGCCATGTGCCTCTTTCACTTAAATATGAATTAACATATTTTTGCACTGTTCCACTTGTTCACTATATCACTCATACAATAACACTTAAGCTTATCTAGAAGAATTCCGTGATTTACTCAGTCAAAACCTTTGACAGTCCACAAAAAAAAGTCGTGATGTTCAGTTATTATGTTGTAGTTCACAGTCGGAGGACAATATTGTGTGGGTCTCCACGAGGGTGTGTCTTGCGCTGATCTATTCACGTCTTAGTTCTGCAACCAGTGTCCCTTGTACCATATTACTGTAGGAAAGCTATCTTCCTCTACAACTTCGACCCAGCACATTTCCTTCCAATACTAAACTAATTAACTAATCTCTCATTAACTTGGCTTGTATATGACTTAGGATCATTTGGAAATGTGGGGTTCTCGAGATACAGTGGCAGACTGCTTATCTAACGGCATCCAGGGGCAGCAAAAATCTGATTTTCAGTATGCCATATAAATAAACATTGTAGTGTATCCAGAATTTTTCATCCACCTCGGCAAAACTAGAAGGAAATTGCTAAACAGACTTTACTCAGATTGCTTGACCAAGTGTCAGGTACCAGCAGATTCTAAGATACCAAAAACCCTTCCATTCCTTAACCAGAGAAACAGAAAAACTATTCCGAAAGCTATCGTTCAATTGCCCATCTCAGCGTTTTTTGCTAGAATGGCTTATCCACGACTGAATTTACCTAACAGTCGACTGTGGCTTTCTAAACCAGACTTGTGGCATAAACGCAGCTGATGTAGAAACTTCTGGCGCCGGTTGGTTATATAAACCTGATTTCCAGAAAAGACTAACAGCTTCAGTAGCGTTTGTAGATCTAACTGCCGCTTACCACACAGTGGTGCTGGATGGACAGTTGTTAAAGGTAAAGCAAACTGCACCTTGCATAAGAACTTCTTCTGTGGTTCAAGCTGACATGCTCCGTATAACAGACTTGTCTTTGGTATATTCTGTGGTTGAGTATTACGCACCAGTGTGCATGTAAAGAAGGTGGATGTGCATTTGAACTTTACTATGAAAACCAAATCGGGAAGCATGAGCATAATTCATCACCTTAGCTATCTGCTCTCAGTAACATTGCTCTACCGCTCTTGCAACAGTGACCAGTGAATGGGAAAAATGAATAACTTACGATTCTTCTGAAAGGCTAACTATTCAGGAAATTATGCTCAGCTCGTGAGATCCATCCACTCCAGACAGGAGATGTGTGGTAAGAGACATGGAAAAACAACACCAGCATACGTCTTCATGGTCTCGAAAACCCCACAAGTGAAACAGATTTACAACTGCCTAGAAGAATCTGGTGTCAGCTGAACAGAATCCTATGTGGACAGAGAAGAACTAAGTCCTTTCATGTACAGCTGGGGACTCTCAAACTCCCTATTATGTGGCTCTGAAGTTTCAAAGAAGACCATTGACGACTTGGTACTGGAATATCCCAATAGATTGGGATTTGGTAGGATATTATCTATACTTCTCCAACAACATTTAAACGGTTGTATTCTCTTGACATTACTTTAAGGTCAATGATGTTTAATACATGCGAGATCGCTTCTTTAACGATTCCGGAATGAGAGGTTACCGTTGGTTAGATAAACAGGCAACTGGTGGTAGGTATTACACATGCCATCCTGATTAATCTTTGTCTTTTCGTTTCATTATTTATCTTTTCACACATTTTTTTATAACGTGTCTTCACTGCATTCGTTGTATTCCCCCTGATTTAATAATGATTATAGAATTATAGAGCGTACATATTTTACTTTTTTCTGATCATGTATTTGTACACAACGTGGTCCATTACAAGACAAATGTATTATGAATTAATAGTTTTTTACTTTTTATTCAGTTACTTACAATCAGGAATTTTACTGGAGCATCTTCGATTTATTTTCATGCTCATGCCATCTATGGAGCTTGTACAATATTTGAACTGTTTATTCGTCTTGTTATATGAATACTCGAGAAAATATTTGATATTAGAATGTATTATTTAATTCATTTCACCTTCAGCGGAGTTATTAGTCAGAACAAAAGGAACTACCATCATCAGAAGTATTCGGTACTGTTTGCATCCTTTTACAACCAGTAAGGTAAGTTGGTGTGTCTTCTTGACATTTTTCTGCTGAAGATTAAGTTCGTCGTGACTGTTACATTTTGTGTTGTTTTGCGAGTAGGCAGTAGGCTTCCATGGTGAGGTTGCACTGAGGCCACACTTCCTCTTATGAATTAGGCTACGAAGTTGTTTGGTATAATCCTTGATTTGGATTCGTTGAAATATTCGTTCAAACTGACCTCTCCATTTCTGTTGTGGAATAAAAGATGCTGAATGTTTCAACAATGCAAATGGGTCAAATGGCTCGGAGCACTATGGGACTTAACATCTGAGGTCATCAGTCCCCTGGAACTTAGAACTACATAAACCTAAATAACCTAAGGACATCACACACGTCGATACCCGAGGCAGGATTCGAACCTTGCGACCGTAGTGGTTTCAGACTGAAGCGCCAAGAATTTCTCGGCCACAGTGGCAGGCTTCAACTATACACGGGCCAGATTGTGTCCCATCTGCCTTGTGGCGATATTCCGTTCGCTGTATTTAGTTTATAAGGCGAGAGTGTGGAACTATATCGAAATACATCTGGTGAGTTGCTTGTGCACTGTCGAACAATAGCAGCATCAAGTGGACACCCATGGTGTATCCGGTTATCTCAGACTGACATATTTTCCTTCTCCAACCTCCTAGAAAGTCCATAACATCATCAGGGAATCACCATGTATATAACTTTAACCCTCTGGAGCGGCGTTGAACGACATTTCTGGACATGAGTTGCTATGTTAAACTTGATCTGCTAACTCCCCTTTACAACCTCCAGACGTGTGTAGCATGAATTGTGAAGCAGCTTGCATAAATTGCTTTGTCTGTCGGATGCAGAAGATGAAACATACTCAGGAGAGATTTGTCTCACAATCTTGAACGCAGACGTGTGAATGAACACCTCAGCTTCTAGTGGCACATGGATATACACTAGTCGTCACTGCGTGCAAAATGCAGCAACAAAATGGTGGCAGTGTGTTCAGACAGTATGTGAAGCTCTGGAGACTCTTACTGTTCAGTAAATGAAACATGCAAAGAGGTGTCGCGCAAATGAAAAGAGACACGTTTGTGTTTCCCTCCACTCTTGGTGCACCGCGGTTTCAGAATTGGCCGCCCGCTGTTAAACGCCATCCCGGTACCACTGCCCGACGTGTCAGCGCGGCAGAGCCGGCCGCGGCAGCTGCTAATGCGCGTGCGCTAAGCCGCGCGGCCGCCGTGAGCCGCTAAGCCCGCGTGGCGGCCGCGGCCGGCGAATGTTAAATACGCAGCCGGGATCACCTGTTGTGGAGCCCCGGCAGCGCGGCTGATTCGACGGCCGATCGGATTGACGCTGCGATACCTCCTAACTGAATGCTCCCCTGTTATACTCCCACGTCGCTCCCCGAGCCATTCGCTGACAACGTTAATTAGCAGATTACAGCTGGGGAATCGGATCAGGACTCTGTGCCAGCTGTCCGACTTCCGCGTCGTCACTGAGCTATTACCGACACACACGCATCTGCTGAAACCCTTTGCTGTTCTCTCTACTATCCGCCAACCAATGACGTAACCGACCACCTTAACGAATCCTCAGCTTCTTATAGATTTCGAAGTGGTTACTTTAAGCGCCCAGAGACAGAAAACTTGCGCAGTTCATAAAACGAAAGAAGGCCAGTATAGTATGACTATATTATGAATGAGCCGCAGTTGATACTTGATAGATACTTGATACTTGATAGAACCCGTTTCGTGGATACGACACTGCATTAGCCTAAGAAAACATTTGTGTACTTCATTTTTGATTATTGCTCCACTATGTAGTAGAAAAGTTCGGAGTAGGTATTAAAATCCATGGAGAAGAAATGAAAACTTTGAGGTTCGCCGATGACATTGTAATTCTGTCAGACAAAGCAAAGGGCTTGGAAGAGCAGTTTAACGGAATGGACAGTGTCTTGAAGGGAGGGTATAAGATGAACATCACTAAAGCAAAACGAGGATAATGGAATGTAGTCGAATTCAATCGGGTGATGCTGAGGGAATTAGATTAGGAAATGAGACACTTAAAGTAGTAAATGAGTTTTGCTATTTGGGGAGCAAAATAACTGATCAGGGTCGAAGAAGAGAGGATATAAAATGTAGACTGGCAATGGCAAGGAAAGCGTTTCTGAAGAAGAGAAATTTATTAACAACGAGTATTGATTTAAGGTGTCAGGAAGTCGTTTCTGAAAGTATTTGTGTTGAGTGTAGCCATGTATGGAAGTGAAACATGGACGATAAATAGTTAAGAAGAGAATAGAAGCTTTAAAAATGTGGTACTATAGAAGAAAGCTGAAGATTAGATCGGTACATCACATAACTAACGAGGAGGTATTGAACAGAATTGGGGAGCAGAGGAGTTTGTGGCACAACTTCACTAGAAGAACGGATCGGTTGGTAGGACAAGTTCTGAGGCATCAAGGGATCACGAATTTGATACTGGAGGGCAGCGTGGAGGGTAAAAATCGAAGAGAGAGACCAAGAGATGAATACACTAAGTAGATTCAGAAGGATGTAGGCTGCAGTAGGTACTGGGAGATAAAGAAGCTTGCACAGGATAGAGTAGCATGGAGAGCTGCATCAAACCAGTCTCAGAACTGAAGACCACAGCAACAACAACAACATGTAGTACACCTACTAGATGTGACCAGTAGAGATATTAAACATACGCAAAGATGAGCATCACGAATGGAGATAGGTTTGCGTTTAACCGTGGCAGAGCGTCCCGGTGAAGCAGCAAAACCTTAACCTTGAAAACATAGGACGATTATGTGGTGAGAAGTTTCGATAACCATCCTTCTGCTCCCGAGGTTTACTAGCTGAAAGACATGGACGTTAAAACTGCTTCATAGAGACCTTGGAACCCTGCAAATCCCAGAAGATGATAAAATTCCTTTTTGAGTCTAGCAGCGAGTAGAGTGCCATGTCGGACAGAAGTGATGTTTCTAGAGTGCTCAGTGTGTCAAGTCGGGAGTAACGATATGTCTATGATCAGTTACCTTTTTCTCCCAGTACAGGAAGCTTTTGCTTTATTTAATGAAGAGGTATGGTTCAGTACAGTAATAAGCTAATTGCTATAGCAAGACAACGTGAAGGCCATTAGGGCTCAATTCGAAGCGGTACTCATCGCGGAAGACAAGTATACTTCGGTGAAAGAGTTTTCAGGGCGAAGACGTGTCTGGAGATGCTTCGGATGGTGTTGGGATGTCAACTTGACTGTAGCCCGCCACACAAGGCAACCAGAAGTGATGGTCTTGGGAATCATTTATTTTCATAGCAGACCCTCTTTGGTTATCTACAGCACCGTTACGCCACATCGTCACTGCAACGGTATTCTACATTGTAGTTTGTTGCCATTCATGTTATGACATCCTGGGCGTGCATTTGAGCAAGAAAATGCACGCCCACATCGGTGTGAGTTTCTGCTGCCTGTCTTTGTGCTTGGTCAGCGAGGTCGCCAGATCTCTCCCCAATTGAGAACGTTTGGATCATTATGGGCAGGATCCTCCAACCGTCTGTGGATTTTGACTACCTAATGCGCCAGTTGAACAGAATCGTGAATCGGGAGGACATCCAACAATTCTATCTGGTAATGCCAAGAGGCAGAGGCACACCTAAACTTCCTAGGTTTTTCCACTTGGTGAAGCTCTTTCTCTGCAATAAATCATCCAATTTTTCTGAAATTGTAGCCATTTATTTTTCTCTGCATGTTTATCACATCTGTTGATTTCCGTCCCATTCGCATAATTCTTTCGCGGTGCCTTTCATTATAATCGTTGGGTCACCTGTTGGGTGACTGCCATCTGCTCTATGATCAAGTGCAGGCACACGGTTTCATTACCACCCATCCTCAAGGCTTCAGTGTGATCTGATCCCGTCTACCCCAGTGTGATTCCTACCAAACTACAGAAGCAGGGCAACCGCTGTGCCACTTTCTGGTATCCACCAATCACAGCCACTGCTGCACTGATCAGCACCGCGCCGACAGCCACTGTTGCGATGGTTAAGCATCAGCCGTCGCACACCTGGAGGTCTTTTGCTGATGCCTGCACGTTTCAACATCTGTAGTCAGCTATGCTAAGCCGCTGACCACCTCTCCAGCTCTGGCTTCGCTTCCGTAACTGCTACGAAGACGTATTCAACTAGAACTGTTCCCGTGACTGGTCATCATTCAGTGCTGCCAATATAACTCTGCTGCCACGTCCTGCCTAACATATGAAAGCCAGCTTCAACTTTCATTACAGTGGTCATACAAACCGACCTCCGCACTTGCATTATGTTGTCTTTATCCAGACCTATATCCACTCCTTGTGTGACTCACTGTTTCTAGCCAGTATGGTTTGGTATCTATGGTTCTGGGTACCGACTGACCAACAACTTAGACTACTCTATTCTATTTGCCGTACTCACTTCCACCTTTAAAGTATTTCTTACCGATGGTGTAATTTTCCAAATCGGCCCTCTGAATTCTGGCATATTCATATAAAAAGATTTACAGTACTCTCAGGATGGACCCACGTAGCAAGTTTTCCTTTAAATGAATGAAATTAACAATTTGGATCCATTACTCCACTTAGCGGTCTTTCTCAGAGTACGATTTTGTATAACCGTTATCTGTTCTACGCTGTAAGGTGTTTTCTACCAGAGGTATAGTTGACTGATTCATATGTGTCATAGCCTGCATTTCCTGACCACCCATATCATCACATAATGCCACCAGGTCATCAGCTCCACATTTTTTTTACGTCCTACTCCACAATTCCTACCACTACTCATATCCGGATTTCTGCCTCCGACATCCATGTCTACACTCATTGAGCGTCTGTTAGGTTGTTGTTCAGAGTACTTAGGCGTTAAACTGTTGCTTTGGCTACTGTTGATAACGTCAGCGTGTTGTCGTCGGGGCCCGAGTGACCTTGTGGACTGCATCCCCCTACCAAACATCTCTCAGAGTAACCGTTTCAGATTGTTATTGTCTAATAGTTTAGCTTTGAATTCCGTTTCCCAAATTAACATCCCGAGATAGTGACACTCGAAAATAAGACACTTGCTTCTGGAGCGAGCAAGTATTTTCCTCGATCACAGCCCCCATAAGACTCCCCAAGCCGGCAAGATATTTGGAGTCTTCGTGATTGTCATACACCCATAGAGCTACTACTGGGCATTAATAAAGAATGTGCACATCTTTCATCTGCATAAGTGCATTAACTCTGTAGACGGTACTTTCAACAATGTGTCTGGATTTCTGTGGAGAGATGGAAGCATTTTATCCTCAAGAGCCAAAACCAGAGAGACTAAATGATATTGGACGCTAGACGACCCAGAGGTGTTCAGCTGAGTTCAGTTTGGAACTCTGGACGGGCCACACCATTTCAGGAACGTTTCGTCCACGAACCATTGCTTTACAAATGCTGCATTATGACAGGATGCACTGTCATGCTGATACAAGCAGTCGTAGCCTCTGAACTGTCCTTACACAATACGAAATCGACAGTGCTCCAGACAGTGTTCACATCCCTGCGTATCACTCGTTTCCTGATGTGCAACATGAGGACCACAACCTGACGACGAACACCTCCATACCGTGGCACAACCACCACCAAGCTTCACGCTTACATTATTACGCTTATTAACGTCTGAAGGAGATAATTACGATCAGAGAACGAATGTTCTTATCTCCCAGGGGCTGCCTGGTGCACAGTTTTGCTATGTTGCCCGTAGCGGCACTACATCGTCTTTGTATCTTCTGTTTCACTGTTCGGCATATACCTCCTCAGAGTTTCCTATGCTTGCTCACGGTTACTCGATCATTGTCGAATTTGATTACCTACAACACAGCTTTCATGTTCATCATAGCTCTTTCCATGTTCATCATAGCTCTATCCATGTCATCAACAGTACACAGATCTGGACGGATGCTGCACTATTCAGCTTGATAAGGGCAAAGATGCGTAAGATTGTACAAATGTTAGTGAAACACGATACCGAGCGAGGAGTTTGGAGTAGTGAGGTGCCAGGCCACAAGAAAAGAAAATTGCACTTCAACTAGAAAGGACAAATGTATTTCTCGAAAGCTGTTCCAAACAGTTACAATTTATTTCTTTAATAAGCATGATCGGAGTTGAAGCAATCTAATACAGATATTATATAATGACAAAGACTATCAATAAGCGTATATTATCATCTCATAACAGGTAATGAGCAGCTGTGAAAACGGAGTGACATGAGTGGTCAGCGCTAAATAATGTGCTCAGATAAATACAGTGTTCAGATAAATAAGTACAAGAATATGAAATTTAAAACAAACATCGATAGTACGTAAATCTCGACTTAGACACTTGGTTCTGCCGATTCTTAAATACAATAAGGTATTGTACAAGTACTGTTACTGCTAGAACAGATACAAACATTTTAAATAATACACGTTACCAGAGCATACATAAAGCATCAAAAGACTTAGGTGACCGTTCAGTTAACCTCTGTAAACTGAGAAAATCAAAAGACGGAAGGAACTACTATAACCGATGTGAAATATATTATATTGATCCCGGTAAAGAGAGTAAATGGAAAACTCAGCCAAATAAGAAGGCAGAAATATATATTGGTTTTTTTTAATTGGATTACTCAGCCTGGCTCCCTATAAGAAATATGATTAAAACTTAAACAAGAAAAGCGATTAGGGCTTCAGTTCAGACAACAAGCAGTAAAATTAATGCTAAGTACCAAGGAAGGGCAAACTATTTTTTATAATTAATAAAATGAACTCAAATGAGATGACTTATGACATTTTACCAATGTAACACCACTATTTTACCAATGTGAACACGAACGACTGGTAAACTGTCTTTAGATAACACCGGAGTTAACTACTGCGTAAAATACATCATATAAAGAGACCCAATGGCATAGCGGTTAATTATGAATGTTCATACAGTCTACACACTGCTGTGCCCACAAATCAAGTCCGACGGCCGTGATTTCTGCAGATAGTCTGTCCAACAGCAGAGTCAGTACCACAGCAGTCTTCCGGCATAATTCCGGAAGTTGCTAATAGCTTCCATGACGATCAGACTGCCAGCACTTGCTCTTGGATGGCTCATCATCCAGCTGCCTTGCTAAATGACTGAAAGCGTTATGTCAGCTTGCTGGAGACGGACCACGCTCCATGGCAGAACGCGAGGGAGGCGGTTGCTTGTTTACAAAGCCAAATACGTAAAATCATGCTTCCGGTGCGTAGTAAACAGCTGCACAGATCAGTTGGCAAAATGTAAGCACCGTCTTCTTCATACTAATTACTATTTCAAGGTATTATATTGATGCAGTAGCAAAGGTAGTCCCTGAGGGTCAGCAACCCATATTACACCACTAAGGGTGGGGTTGTCTATGTCCAAGGCATACCATGGTAAATACCGGTTATTGACATACAAGATAATGGAAACAGAGATTTCGAGCACTACATGCTGCAGGGGAAGCTCGAGCCACGGAAGGCAGGAAGTATCACTAAGCCAAAACCTGAATGGCTGGAGACAGCTATTTAGGGGCTCAAACCAGCCCTGAAGTTCACTCCGCATGCAAAACTCGTGTATGTCGACCGCTGAATATTACGTCTTCGTCTCTGAATTGGACTCTTACTAGTGTGTGTGTGTGTGTGTGTGTGTGTGTGTGTGTTACCGCTAACCTTTGTGGAAAATTAGAAGTGATCTTTAGTTTGCCTCAATTAGGAGACTTTTACAGGCATCATTATTGTTACCTTCTCGTTTGTTGTTCAGTCATAAAACTTGTGAACATAACTCAATAAAAGATGTCTTTGTGAAACATTGCAAATTGTCTGTCCCAACAATTGTCACTAAACAAATTCTTCTACCTACAGCTGCAGAGTGTTGTACTGGACGAAAGAACACTCGTTGGTACAGTGGTGAATTCTTAGCTTTACTCCTGTTGGGGACCGATTTTCTTCTACAACACGTAAAATTATTACAAATTTGTAGCAATCCATGTCCACAGGAGTGTCATGAATATTTATTACTGTCACTGAACTCAACGTATCACTTGATGCAGAACAAGATATTACTCTGTTCTCTCAGAGTACAATCGATAATAAATATTTACGCAGAGTTCTGTCCAATGCAACTGTCGCACTGCTGGCGCAGTAGAGAGACGGTGCTGTCGTCTTCAGCGATGACTGCTGGCTGGGCTGAGCGTCACTGCGCTCAGACGTGAGAAGCCGAGCTGATGCGGTGGCCTACGGACACCGTTCATGGGCGTGCGTGCACCACCCTCTCTCATTCGTCATTGCTTGAGACAGCGATTATGCTAACTTGCGGTTTCGTCGCAAAGTACCAACCTTGTCTTGGCGCTTCCCTCTTCAGACGATCCCGCACAAAGCTTCTAAAAACAAATTGCATCCGATTAGAAAAAGCTACAACTCAACAGAGTACCACATTAGCCTTCTCTGCAGTTTGTTTGACTCACATTTGTCCACAAGACTATAGTTTCCCGCATTTATACTAAATTCCAAGGGGCTTCCAAGAAATCTCAGAGGAGTATTGTCTTTTTATTCCTGTAAGCTGAACAAATAAAAATACAGAAAGATACATTATAAAACAATGAAAACAGTGTGAAATATATGATTTTAGTCCCGGTAGCCAAAGAAGAATGTACAAACATACATTACATTTCTTGATATTCAAATTGAGGTTACTCAGGCTAGACTATAGTTTCCCGCATTTCTACTAAATTCCACGGGGCTTCCAACAAATCTCACAGGAGTATTGTCTTTTTATTCCTGTAAGCTGAACAAATAAAAATACAGAAAGATACATTACAAAACAATGAAAACAGTGTGAAATATATGATTTTAGTCCCGGTAGCCAAAGAAGAATGTACAAACATACATTACATTGCTTGATATTCAAATTGAGGTTACTCAGGCTAGTTCCCTACAAGACGTATACGTTTTTTATTGTTATTATTTATTTTCGTTCCATTCCAACTAACTCCTCATGTTTAGGAAATGGATGAACGAAAATAAATTCTTTTCCCATAGTGCCCCACACCTATCCTCTATCCCAACTGAAACTCCATTTTAGTAAACTCTTATCATTCCGGACGGGAAGGAGCGCCGGTCCCCGGCACGAATTCGCCCGACGAATTTGTGTCGAGTTCCGGTGAGCCGGCCAGTCTGTGGATGGTTTTTAGGCGGTTTTCCATGTGCCTCGGAAAATGCAGGCTGGTTCCCCTTATTACGCCTCAGGTACATTATGTCGGCGATTGCTGTGCAAACAAGTTCTCCACGCACGCGTTCACCACCATTACTCTACCACGCAAACGTAGGGGTTACGCTCGTCTGGTGTGAGACGTTCCCTGGGGGGTCCACCGGGGGCCGAACCGTACAATAACCCTGGTTTCGGTGTAGGGCGGCGGATGGGTGAAGTGGGCTGCGGTAGTCGTCGTGGGGTTGTGGACCACTGCCGCTGCGGCGGGGACGCAACCTCTCCGTCGTTTCTAGGCCTACAGTTAACATAACATCACATAACATAACATAAACTCTTATCAGCTTAAGTTACTACATAAAGTTGCGCATGAGATCTTCAACTATACTTAAAATTGAGAGCACTTATGTCACAGCTGAACTGTTCCCTTGAAATGAACCGGTTGCTTGCTGTCCAAAATTTTTTACGAGTATATTGATACGTTTCGGGCTCATTCCATGTTGAGAAAGTCGAACGAAATACGCAGATGACGTGGCACTTTGTATGAAGGATATTCCGTTCGAGACTCTGAAAATACGATGCACCCAAAACAAGTCAGCAAAAAATTTTTTTGAACAGGTGACCATTTCATTTCAAACTACCAGTTTAGTGGTGATATAAGAAGTGCTCTCAAACTTTTACGAAATTTCGTACAGTTCTGTGCTGTATCACGTTAACCTTAAAAGAAGCAAAGAATTTCCTCACTTGAAATGTGTAAGCAATCAATTTTCGCTCTACAGTAGTATCCTGAGTATAGTATAACTGAAGTACAAAATAGCTGTTTCGGCCACATGAGACAAACTGAGGAACGGCACGATCCCTCACGTACCTGTGGTTGGCTGCCGTACTCAGGTAACATGATTGGATTATGGAGTTTCGAAATTACGTAGCGACCCGTCAATTGTTTCAAGCGTATAATTGGCCAATACCAGATTTCCGTGAAGTTATTGGCACGCTAAATATACGTGACGTGTGTCGACTGCAGATATAGAATCCCCTGGGTAACGTAGCTCATTATTCGAAACAATTAACTTCCGAAACATTATAAACAAGTATTTAGGCTGACCTTTTGAGTCCCAGTGTTTCTTGAAACAGAATGAGCTATACGAATGAAGGGCATAATTTTTACAGATAGTGTACTCAACTCGTATGAAAAGAGAGAGCTACAGAGAGAGAGAGAGAGCGAGAGCGAGAGAGAGAGAGAGAGAGAGAGAGAGAGAGAGAGACAGAGAGAGAGAGAGAGCGAGTTCACCGAATATCATTACGGTAAATATTGATGCACACTTAAATCTAACGCATACGCCATGGAGATGCCGCAGCATTACAAAAATGGCTCGGAGCACTATACGACTTATCTTCTGGGGTCATTAGTCGTCTAGAACATAGAACTAATTAAACCTAACTAACCTAAGGACATCACACACATCCATGCCCGAGGCAGGATTCGAACCTGCGAACGTGGCGGTCGCTCGGCTCCAGACTGTAGCGCCTAGAACCGCACAGCCACTCCGGCCGGCCGCAGCATTACAAAAATTTTCGCAAAGAGCTACTTGGATTAACTTTATTTATAGGTTACTCTGTCATTGTGGATTTTTTTAAGTAGAAGTTTTATGGGGGTATTTCAACATTTTCGCCTTTATAGCTTGTACATGGAAATGCATGGAAAGATATAGAGAAAGTCATGCCTAAAAATATGGTGAATAAGCTTACGTATCAATCTACACCTTTATTCTTCATGTCTCCATTTTATTTCTCAGCATAATCACTATGGTGACGAACACATTTCTGCCAGTGGGAGATCAATCCGTAGCTAGCGTCATTGTACAATATTTGACTTACTTGACGCTGCTTGCGCTTTCCATCACTACCAAACTGAAGTCCTCGGCGGTATTATTAAAGTTTTAAATACAGATGAAAATCGGGTGGGTCCAAGTCGGTACAGTGTGGAAGATGGTCAACGACAGCGAACCTAGTGCATGGAACGGTTGCAGATGTCGCGGCGCTCTTGCGTGCTCTGGGATTGCCTTGCTGAAGAAAAGTGTGCTCCGTTTGTGGACGAACTCTTCGGATTCGAAACCCGACTACAGAGGGCTGTTTTTTGCACGCACTGGAATATACACATTACAGACCACCATGTTACATGGTACAATTCGGAGCCCTCTAAGGACAAATGGCTACAAAGATGTAGTCATGAAGAATAAAGATGTATAACGTTAATTACATTTGCTTCATTTGGAAAGCCTCAAGAAGTTTCACATAAAAATTACGATGACATTAGTTCTCAGCACGCACCCATGTCTTTGCAGAAAACCTTAACTGCACTATGCGATCAAAAGCATCCGGACACCTGGATGAAAATGACTTAAAAGATCGTGGCCCCCTCAATCGTAATGGTGGAATTCAATATGGTGTTGGTCGACCCTTCGCCTTGATGACAGTTTCCACTCTCGTAGGCATAAGTTTAATCAGGTGCTTCAAGGTTTCTTGGGGAATGGCAGCCAATTCTACACGATGTTTTGCACTGAGGAGAGGTACCGATTTCAGTCGCAGTGGCCTGGCACGCAGTTAGTGTTCCAAAACATCCCAAAGGTGTTCTATAGAACTCAGATCAGGACTCTGTGTAGGCCAGTACATTATAGGGATGTTATTGTCGTGTAACCACACCGCAACAGGCCTTGTATTATGAACAGGTGCTCGATCGTGTTGAAAGACGCAATCGCCATCCCCGAATTGATCTTCAACACTGAGAAGCTAGAAGGTGCTTAAAACATAAATGCAGGCCTGTGCTGTGATACTGCCACGCAAAACAACAATGGGTGCAAGTATCTCCGTGAAAAACACGACCACAGCATAACACCACTCCTCCGAATTTTGCTGTTGGCACTACACATGCTGGCAGATGACGTTCACTGGGCATTCGCCACACCCAGACCCTGTCAAAAAAAATGGTTCAAATGGCTCTGAACATTACAGGAAAAAAATGGTTCAAATGGCTCTGAGCACTATGGGACTCAACTGCTGTGGTTATCAGTCCCCTCGAACTTAGAACTACTTACACCTAACTAACCTAAGGACATCACACACATCCATGCCCGAGGCAGGATTCGAACCTGCGACCGTAGCAGTAGCACGGTTCAAGACTGAAGCGCTTAGAACCGCGAGACCACCGCGGCCGGCAGCACTATAGGACTTAACTGCTGAGGTCATCAGTCCCATAAAACGTAGAACAACTTAAACCGAAATAACCTAAGGACGACAACACACTTATCCATGCCCGAGGCAGGATTCGAATCTGCAACCGTAGCAGTCACGTGGTTCCGGACTGTAGCGCTTAGAACCGCTCGGCACACCCTCTTATCGGATCGCCAAATTGTGTACCATGATTCATCACTCCACACAACGTTTCTCCATTGTTAAATCGTCCAAAGTTTTCGCTCCTTGCACCAAATGAGGCGTCGTTTGGCATTTACAGGCGCGCTTTGCGGCTTATGAGCAGCCACTCGACCATGATATCCGACTTTTCTCACCTCCCGCCTAACTGTCATAGTACTTGCAGTGCATCCTGAAGCAGTTTGGAATTCCTGTGTGATGGTCTCGATAGATGTCTGCCTATTACTCATTACGACCCTTTTCAACTGTCAGCGGTCTCTGTCAGTGAACAGACGAGGTCGGCCTGTACGCTTTTGTGCTGTACGTGTCCCTTCACATTTCCACTTCACTATCACATCGGAAACAGTGGACTTAGGGATGTTTAGGAGTGTGGAAATCTTGGATACAGTCGTATGACACAAGTGGCCCCCAATCACCCGCCACCGTGAGAGATTGCAGGGCACTATCATTTCTGATTCGGTGTCATGCTGCTTTATTTTCTTATGGAAGATGATCTGACTTCATACATTTTGATGAAATGATGGGCAGTAGTTAACTCTCTTGCTTGTGTGGTCTAGTAAAGGAATAGTGTTAAGCTTAACCTATGTTCAAAGGAATATTGTGCTCATTTAAACGACTTCAGTAAAAGCGTTTAGTGACTGAGAGCCGAGGGAAGCGTTTTTTCTGCGCAACCTGGGTGAAAATATTTGAGGACTGCCGAGTTCCACGGTTTCATTGAGCAGACACATTGGATGGCGCCGGTCGGTCAGGGGCCACGTCCACGTAGGCTGACTAGCGCCAAGAAGTCGCCACTGCAATGGGCAGCGCATTGAAGACCGGCAATAAAGCAGAAGATGGACCCTTGATAGGCAGGAAGCCGACGAAACAACTGTCAGCTTTCCGCGAATTTCCGTGGGACAACTTACTGGCGCCCAGACGTCCAGACTATGTTGCAAAACATATTTGTGAAGGCACAAGACTTTTAGCGAGTTTATGGTCGTTCTTCGGCAACTTCGATATGGATGCAACAGAAGAGATAACGATCTTTTTATGGAGGGCTGTGGTTCCATCCTGGTCACGTTGTCAGCAAAAGACACGCCGTGGTCCATGAAGCTGAATCTTTTTCTTTGCTTTTCTCCCAATTAAGTTTAAAGTCTCTGATTGGACAAATCTATGTATGCAGAGTAAAGGGCAGTCTCCCAACTTTTAATGGTGCACTCCAGCTTGTGATTGGCTTGTGCAAAAGTGGGAATAGTGTAAGACGTAAATGCACTTTACTACGAAGCTGACGAGGAAAGCAGAGACAAAGAGAAGTGGACACTCTTGAAGTGGCGATTCGCTAGTAAAGAACTGCAGGTCCCTACCTAAACGGTGAAACCCGAGTCCTTTGCGAATGTGCCACTCAAAGCCTGTGCCAGTCACCTTCTGAACTGTCAGAGGTAATGCTTCTAACATCACACATACACAATGAGTGATACATGGGTGTACTTATTTGTCTAAACATTTGAGATATTCCGTCACGCATAGTCGTGGGACAGGGTCAAATTGGTTTGGCAGACCAGCAACCTAGTCCACCTGCACACTGGAATCCACCGGGGTTTCAGAGGCTCATAGGGAAGTACCTGCATTGCGAATTAGCCAAACGCGAGACCGCGTACTTGCATTTTTCGGACGCATGCCATTAATAACAGATTGCTGCCATCCATGACTTCAGTCGCCGAACGCGTCGTTGTGTGCCACCCTGAGCAAAAGAAGGGTAAAGTACTCACTACTACGGCGTAAGGCTCCAGTGTATGTTTCTCAGCACCCTGTCCTTACGAAGCATGTTTTTATTCTTAGAATAGAAGACTATAGATGCTTGATTGTGGGGTAGTTTGTAGGCCATAACCCTGATTCATGTGTATGAAGTCAGATAAAGCGACTAGAGTTATGGTTAACGTCGCTGTTGATCCCCAGCTGTTTACTTGGTTCTTCCTCTGCAGTATACGAATATAAATTATTTATCTTTCAGCGAACAGGATAACTTAGTCACAGAACGGGGTAACTGGTTTCGGAGCAGGCCGACAGACTTTACGTAGCGTATGTTAGGAAGAGGGCAGATTAAGCATGCATGTTAATTCAGTTGTCAGTGTAGCAAGTTTCGGAATATAACTTAGAGTCACTTAGTACTGTAATGCGGCTCAGGGCTAGTATTAACCTGACAGTGCATCCGACTGCAATCTCGACATCAGTTCACGCGTCTGTCTCGGAGGCCCTTACAGTTTCTGTCGCTTCTAATTAGCATTGAAGTGTTAGCAGATGAAATAGTATCATTAACAATCGCGTTAATATGTGTATTTAAAACAAAAATTTTATGTTTTGGTCAAAACCGTTTACACAAATAGAAAATGAACTACTACAAAAATAATGCAGTTATTTATTGCGACATTGTGTCGATACAGTCTTGGCACACAGCAACATCATGTCCAGTGCAAATGTGTTTATTGCGGTTTTTACAGACATATCCGGTTTTTCTGTTTTTGCTATTGCGGTCGACACACCACCCTAGTGAGCTCGCAGTCATTCAGATTGACAGCTTTTCACACCACAAAGCTGTCCAGATCTCTCAGTTTCCGTTTTGGGCAAGGTTTCGGTATTGCCCTTTGCTGATGACGGCCTTGTAGAAGCGCAAAAGAAGCTGCCTCAAGCATGTTCTTCTTCTCACCTCTTCTTACCTGTTTGTGATGAAGATAATAATGACGTCAAATTCTTTCCTCTTCTGACTCGTAATATTGTGGCATAGCGCAGTAATAGAAGCGCAAAAGAAGCTGCCTCAAGCATGTTCTTCTTCTCATCTCTTCTTACCTGTTTGTGATGAAGATAATAATGACGTCAAATTCTTTCCTCTTCTGACTCGTAATATTGTGGCATAGCGCAGTACCAATACATAATAGACACTAAAACAAGGTATCAAGCAATAAAACACCTGTTCTAACCGGTGGCGGCCATTGTGTAAGAGCACGAGTGCACGTGAACATCCTAACTTTTGACACTTTGATGATTTATTGGTTATTTTTCCTTCTGTGCGGTCAAAAGTAACATAGATGCGGTAATCTGACACATACAGCACTTATCTCTACCTCGCCATGTTAAGTTGCTACTCTTCCGTGAAATTTGTCATCAGGGAAGCGAGAACATACTCCATCGTGCACGTTTTAAAGAGCTTTTAGCCATGAGCAACTAGCATGATATAACTGCCTTATGGACGGGGCCAACGACATATACGGGCCCTGCAATGAAGTATTTTCCTCGATCACAGCCCCCATAAGACTCCCCATGCCGGCAAGATATTTGGGGTCTTCGTGATTGTCATACACCCATAGAGCTACTACTGGGCATTAATAAAGAATGTGCCCACCTTTCATCTGCATAAGTGCTTTAACTCTGTAGACGGTACTTTCAACAATGTGTCTGGATTCCTGTGGAGAGATGGAAGCATTTTCATCCTCAAGAGCCAAAACCAGAGAGACTAAATGATACTGGACGCTAGGCAACCCAGAGGGGTTAAGCTGAGTTAAGTTTGGAACTGTGGACGGGCAAGACCATTTCAGGAACGTTTCGTCCACGAACCATTGCTTTACAAATGCTGCATTATGACAGGATGCACTGTCATGCTGATACAAGCAGTCGTAGCCTCTGAACTGTCCTTACACAATACGAAATCGACAGTGCTCCAGACAGTGTTCACCTCCCTGCGTATCACTCGTTTCCTGATGTGCAACATGAGGATCACAACCTGACGACGAACACCTCCATACCTTGGCACCACCACCACCAAGCTTCACGCTTACGTTATTACGCTTATTAACGTCTGAAGGAGATAATTACGATTAGAGAACGAATGTTCTTATCTCCCAGGTGCACAGTTTTGCTATGTTGCCCGTAGCGGCACTACATCGTCTTTGTATCTTCTGTTTCACTGTTCGGCATATACCTCCTCAGAGTTTCCTATGCTTGCTCAGGTTACTCGATCATTGTCGAATTTGATTACCTACAACACAACTTTCATGTCCATCATAGCTCTTTCCATGTCATCTACAGTACACCGATCTGGACGGATGCTGCACTATTCAGCTTGATAAGGGCAAAGATGCGTAAGACTGTACAAATGTTAGTGAAACACGATAGCGAACGAGGAGTTTGGAGAAGTGAGGTGCAAGGCCACAAGGAAAGAAAATTGCATTTCAACTAGAAAGGACAAATGTATTTCTCGAAAGCTATTCCAAACAGTTACAATTTATTTCTTTAATAAGCAAGATCGGAGTTGAAGCAATCTAATACAGATATTACATAATGACAAAGACTTATGGATGGGGCCAACGACATATACGGGCCCTGCAATGAATTTTTGATGTCACGTCACACTAGTGGGCTTGTCTGCCACACTTGTCGAACGTCAGTTCTGTGCAGGGTCCATGGAAAATCAATATTTAATTGAAAAGGTAGCCGATAAATGTCTTAATTTTTTTCGAGTGATATCGAGAACTTGCTTCATTTTAATAAGTAATCAAGCATTAACAAACTCGCCTGAAATAGTTACTCGCTCCTCGCCGGAGGTAGCTGCTGGCACTCGTAATACCTAGAGGGTCATGTGCTCTAACGCACACGCCTGGACCTGTTTTTCTCGTGGGTCTCAGTTATGATTCGATTTGATAAAGTACGTTTACATTTCATGTCGTCCACTTCCAAGCCTTACCACTGAACTAAAAGTTTACATCAGTGCCTCTAGGTGGTTCTACATTGCGGCAGATGTTTACTCCGTTCGGTAGCGTAAATCCCATTATATAGTAGCACGCCGCCCCCCCCCCCCCCCTCCTCCTCCCACCCCACGGATACTCCACTATACAGACAAATTAGATGGAACGTCATTACGTTATTGTTATTATTAATGTTATTATTGGCAGTGGCTGTAGGTGTATAAATTTGTTAGTAATCATAACTGTTACACAGTAAATGATATTTCACTCTTTACAGTTTTTCTGAATGAAAATGTTGGTGAACACCCACAATGTATAAACACGAACCGCCTCTGATTCTAACGCTAAATAAGTCGTATACTGTATACATGCATGTTTTGGAGTAACTTGGGCGGAGCTAACAGAACACTGATACCAGTGCACGGGGCTGGTCCGTGATATCGTAGAACTGATTCCTGTAAGCTATCGAAAAGCGCTATTGTTAACACCATACCAAACAACTCCTACTATAGTCACTTAATGGTTCTTATCAGATATTTTCTTGGAAGAAATTGTCAGACTTTGTATTTATGGAAAAATATTCTACATGGTCTCACAGACCACCTGCGTGTGCTTACAGTTTCATTTATGGATCACTCGTCTTACTGCAGTCCGAGATTTCTAGCTACAGAGTTACATTTGATTCATGTTAAACGCAATGAGATAACTTGCAAAAGGCCAACGATATGAGTTTGGAGTTCCTCAAACTGCGCAATAATAACTCGTTCAGGAGATGCGACATTGTTTCCCTAGCGCTAACTCGCTCAAACACCGCCCGAGAGAAGTTGCTGTGGGCTAAAGACCGTCGCCGGGGAATGCATGAGAGCATCCAATCAGTGTGGCTGGCGCCGGAACAAGTGGTAGTAGGCTCTGCCAGACAGACGCTTAATTTACCGGCCGGCGTCGACGCGGGCACAGGTTTAATAACTCTCGGCGGAGTCAATGTATAATGCGAGCCACGTGACAGGGCGCAGGCACCGTTCCTGGCACTGTTATTGGGCTGCGCAGACAACAGATGTCACCGTCGACGCAGGAAATGAAATCCCGGTGGGCGCACCTGAGGCTGCTGCAGTCCGGGCGCTACGCCCACGGCCGGCGGCCGCGTTCTCCACGTTATAAGCTTTCCACCTTGAGACAGTGGTAGCTGATCACGGGCTCTAGCGTCGTCCAAGGAGTCGCCTAAGTTTCCCCAGTTTAAATGAAGGCCATGCAACAAGCTGTTTGATACTTTCCATTAACCACAGTTATTACTTGAAGAAAAATTACACACGCACTTAAATGTAATGGAGCACATGGCGGGTCACCTTTGAAGAGCACAACTGAGTTTAGAGCATCAATAGGAGAGTAGAATCTTAACCACTGCACTACATCTGTAGGGGCG
The DNA here is from genome assembly GCF_023897955.1 of Schistocerca gregaria. Taxonomy (NCBI): domain Eukaryota; kingdom Metazoa; phylum Arthropoda; class Insecta; order Orthoptera; family Acrididae; genus Schistocerca; species Schistocerca gregaria. The sequence goes on along the minus strand of NC_064923.1, from coordinate 179,654,843 downwards.
AACTTGATGGAAGACATTCTTTGGTAGTGTTGCAGTCTAGCTGCAGAACTCTGCGTCACTAAGTACTACCCTTGTGGTGCACATATCCACTGTAGTGGGCAGCTATTAATGACGCTTCTTTGGCGTTTTTAATCTGTCCTGAAATTGCAAATGCACGCTGGGCACAACAGCAGCAGGGAGTATGCTGCCAGCATTTTCAGCGTCAGGAGTTATTAAAAACGCGAAAGAAGCTATATTAACAGCTGTCCACTGCAGTGGAAATGTGCACTTCGGGGTTAATTCAGTACTGCAGTAGGGTTGGGAGGAGAGGGGCGCTTGTCTGTTGACATGGATGAGGAAGAAATTTTAGTAGCTATGGAAGACGTACGGCATGGGGAAGAAAATAATACATGTTTGCGACCAAATAAGGCAGGAAAGATAGGATGCCAACAAGTGACTAATCAAGTAGGTTCGTGGAATCTGTGAAACTGGGTCATACCACCAGACTCTCGGAAAATGTTAAGCACATTGTCGAGTCAACAACAAGGGCAGATTAAGTGCGAGAATTATTGCGCAACCAGCTGACGGTTCCTACGTCCAAGATGCTGACAACAATAATAAACAGAGCAATAAAAATGAAAACTGAAGACCTGTTACATGACGATCAGTCTGGTTTTTACAAAGGTAAGGCCACAAGAGAGGCAGCTCCGATCTTGCAATTCTGGTTGCCACCCTTTCTTTAAAAGGGGACTAATCTGACCAGACCACAGCTTTCCAGTCGTACAGTATCCAACCGATATGGTCACGAGCCCAGGAGAGGCGCTGCAGGTATTAGCGTGCTATTAGCATATACATTCGCGTCGGTCATCTTCTGCAGCAGCACATTAACCCTATCCTAACGCACACTTTCATCGCGTCCCACGTCCGCCGCCCCTGCTAGCCGAGCGGTAACGACTCTCACTGGTCTCCTCCTGTGGGCATACACGCCGGTCTCACTGTCAGCCCCAGTGATGATCTCGGATGTTCCGGACCAGTTCCATTATATAAGATACTTCTTTCTGGAACTCAGTTATCTACGCCTCACCTTACCAAGACAGCTTTCACTCAAAGGCAGTATACAATGTCCTCCAAGTAGGTCGTCCACCTAACCCGATTGAAGAAAATTTCCCCCAGGTTGACTGGCGTCATCTATGTCGCGAGCTGTTCGTCTGTTACTTTGACACGAATGATCAACCTGTCTGGTACCTGACTGTCAATGTTAAGCAAATCAACCAATCTTGTCTTCATCGTATCCACTTCGCCCAATCACCTCTATGTACACGTGTGGAGTGCCAGACAATGACGATGTTTGCGGACCGGCGGCGGAGGTTTGGCAATTAATTCGTCGCGTTGTGACTTTTCTAACGCAGAACATTCCGGATCGGATTACTCCCCTTTCATTATTATTTCCGGAACGTGACTATTTTCCTCGGACAAAGACCAATGCTGTGTATTGGATTCGCGGACATGCCATTCACTACCTATTCCGACTGTAGACTCTGTACCCGATTTTTGGACATACCTCAATGACCGTCATTATGTCGTTGTCCGTCACCCAAAATACAGACAATTTTTCTCGAACTTCCGTGGGAGTGCTTTCCACGACCCGCCTCGCAGCTGGAATGTGTTAAACCAAGAGAGAAAAAGGTTTCCTGTTTGAACCAATGAACATTTCTGAACAATTGAACGGAACACATCATTTCGAGAAGACGTGACTCAACATATTACCAGGGGGGCGCAGAAGGCCTCTGATGAATTACACACAAAAAATAATAACAAAAATAAAATTCAGAAAAAGTAAGATTTTTGTTCTGTTTTGTAAGGATAGCCCTAACCTTGATTTCCCATATTTCCCCTGGTACATAGGCAGCTCTCTGGGGTAAGTTTAGTCAGGAGCCAAAGCCAGAAGTGGACCAGATTTTTTTGTTACAGGATGAAAAAAGAAAAGAAAGAGGTCAGCGCGACGGAATGCCTTACCTAACTGCCCGGGTTCGATTCCCCGTTGGGTCGGAGATTTTCTCCGCTCAGGCACTGGGTGTTGTGTTGTCCTAATCATCACCATTTCATCCCCATCGACACACAAGTCACCGACGTGGCGTCAACTCAAAAGACTTGCACCAGGCGGACGGTCTACTCGACTGGAGGCCCTTGCCACACGGCATTTAAATTTCCATCGCGTCCCACATTGATTTCTGTGGTTATTTCAAGCAGCGTTGCTTGTTTGTTAGCACTGACACTCCTCGCAAACGTCGCTGCTCTTGGTCGTTAAGTGAAGGCCTCCAGCCACTACGTTGTCCGTGGTGATAGGTAATGCCTGAAATGTGTTATTCTCGGCGCACTCTTGACCCTATGCGTCTCGGAATACTGAATCCCTATTTTCGAAATGGAATGTCCCGTTCGTCTAGCTCGAACTACCATTCCGCTTTCAAAATCATCTTATTCCCGTCGTGCAGGAAACCTTTTCGTAGGAACCACCTGAGTACAAATGACAATGCCAGTGCAATACTACCGTCATCTGTAAATGTGCACATCGATATTCGCTGACCTTTGGTACCGCACGTGTAAGGCATTGTATATATTTCGCGAAGTTTTTTTATAACGCATGAGAACAATAAAATATGTGGAAATGCCTTATATCACATAATATGATTTTCTCTAATACGAATTTTACATGAACCGTTAAAATGCCCAGAGAAGTCAGTTGTTGTTTTGTGTACAACAGATCGGCTGAGCAACTGAACCATCAACTGAGTACTCGTTTTTTAACGCAACCTAACGTCAAATTCAGTATGGTCATGTCAAAGTTTCAGCTGAGAATGGGTGAGAATTGTTAATTTCATATTCCTTACAACTAGTAAGAATCACGTGTGAGTCTGCTAGATTCTGTGAAGAAACTGATCATCTCTTTGTAATTTATTTCATGAAAAGTTAGTACTGTCGCCAAAGTACTGCTCGTTGCATGCCGGCACTACTAGTAACATTTCGACTGGTGCCCACTACAACGATCTGGCAGCTAGGTCACTATTGTAGTGTAATAAAGCCTTATTTCGTTAACTTCAATTTGTTTTGTGTGAAGCGAACAGAGTGCAATAATCTTCGATTATTCGGCTTCATACCTTTTTGTAAAAGTGAATCATGGATAACGGAATCTTTAGTAAACTAGATACTACCAGTACCTGAAAGAACGTAATCTGAGTCGTGAAATGATGAAATACAAATACACAGTGAATATATCACACCTAAGAAAATGAGCTAAGAAGACAGAACGATAGCAGAAGCATAAAAGTCAATAAGAAATAGAACGTGGTACTTGATTAACCAATGACCCACGAAACAACTATATTTGAAAACACAAATTATGTGGACTTACGTTATCAATTGCTTTTGCTGGAAGAGGACAGGTCTGTGGAAAAACCTTTTCTGCATGCAGTATGCATGGGTTGTGTGCGTGTGCATATGTTCTGTAACAGTTATGATAGTGTGCTGGACTGGTGGCTGGTGCTGAGTCAGATGAGTGGTTTTTTCTTGTTATTCTTAGTTTAAGCAACATTTGGAAAAACAACAAAATCTATCTACACCAGAAATGAAGAAAAAAGCATTTGGTCTGCTTGATAAATTTCTGGACTATGCTTCTGCTTCCGCATATGAAATTTCATCTTACAGTGATTATGAAAATGTTACTGCAGCGGGACTGGCCTTAACATATCACACTTTGAAACACTGCTTGACCTAAAACATTGTGGACTGTATTGTAATATCTGAATAGAATTACTTATGCTAATTCAAGTGTTCCTATGGCTAGAACTAAAATGGAAGTTCTAGTTGCAGAGGTGTTTGGGCAATATGCTATCCAGAAAGGAACACACGATTTAGATGTAGAAATTTTATTTTATTCGTTATAAACTTTTGCTTGATAGCCAGAAAAGCATAAACTGATTTGATAAGTGGTACAATACCTTACAGTCAAAATGGTATTCAAAATAAGGTAATCGATTTTTACGATAATAGCAATGAGACTGCTGATGGTACGTTTCGGGTAGTTCAAAAATCACTACATCACCCCCCCCCCCCCCAAGAAAAGCAAAACAAAAACAAAAAAGAAACTCAATAACACTGCCGTGGAGCAGCTTGTGTAGTACGCATTTCTGCCGCTAGCGTGCATAGCTCAACGCATTGTCAATTCAGTGCCGGCTGTGTTGTCCACCAGCCTTGTTTTGTTCATCTGCAATGATGGTATTTTTTGTTTTTGTTTTTTTTTTATTTTGCTAGCGCTGTTTAACTCTTGTTCAGTTTTTAATGATAATTTTATGTGGACAACGTGCAGCTGTGAAAATTGTTTTTTCCTTGGTAAAAATGTCACTGAAACTGTTTAATGGTCAAAGGAGCTTATGAGGATGACTCTACGGGATATTTTGGAAATTAGTGGTAAGTTCCTATGGGACTAAACTGCTGAGGTCATCGATCCCTAGACTTACACACTACTTGATCTAACTTAAACTAAATTACGCCAAGGACAACACACACACACCCATGCCCGAGGGCTGACTCGAACCTTCGACGGGGGCAGACGTGCAAACTGTGAAAAGGCACCTATGACCGTCATGCTATCCCACGCGGTAACGCTACGGAAAAAAACTCAGGTGTACAAGTGGTCTGCTCGATTTAAGAATGGCGACATGTCGATTGATGACAAACCTCGTTCTGGACGTCCATCACCAGCCCGAATCCACTAAAATATTGAAAAACTTCGAGAGCTTGTGCTCACAGACAGTCGCAAGACAGTTGATCAACTGTCAGAGATTAGTGGGTTATATTGAGACTCGGTTCAGCGAATTGTAACGGAAAATCTGGGAATGAAAAGTGTTGCTGCCAAATTGGTTTCTCGGGTTGTGACTGACAATCAAAAGGAACGTCGAGTTGAAACATGTCGTTCTTTGAAACAACAGCGTGAAAGTGATCCAGATTTTGCGTCAAAGGTCATTACTGGTGTTGAGTCAAATGGTTCAAATGGCTCTAAGCACTATGCGACTCAACTTCTGAGGTCATCAGTCGCCTAGAACTTAGAACTAATTTAACTTAAGTAACCTAAGGACATCACACACATCCATGCCCGAAGCAGGATTTGAACCTGCGCCCTTAGCGGTCGCTCGGTTCCAGACTGTAGCGCCCAGAACCGCACGGCCGGTGATGAGTCATTATGCTGTCTATGGTTAAGATCTCGAAACAAAGCGACAGTGAAGCCAATGGAAGAAGTCATCCTCAGCTCGATAAAAAAAAAAAAAAAAAAAAAAAAAATGTCGTCAAGTTAAATCAAACATGAAAACGAAGCTGGTTTGCTGTTTTGATGCCAAGGGCGTAGTTCATTCAGAATTTGTCCGATTTGTGGCAGACAGGAGACCAGTTCTCCCATCACGACAACGCACCTGCACACACAGCCATCTGTGTTAGACAGTTTTAGGCTAATAATGGCATGGTATCGTTTCCTCACACACCTTACTCGCCTGAGCTGGCTCCGTCCGACTTTTCCTTATTTTCACACATGAAAAAGGGCATGGAAAGACACCGATGTGACAACACTGAGGAAATGAAGAAAAAAACGAGCCATTTATAAAGATAACTGCAAAAAATGTGTCGAACAGTGAAAGCACCGGTGGAACAAATGTATTAGTTGAATTGGAAAATATGTTGAAGGGAGTACGGTGCTTTGTAAACAGTTTGAAAATATATAGCTTTTAAAAAATAATTCCGATTTTTTTTAGTACACCCTCGTACTAACGAGAGATGACGACCTTGAAACTTTACATTTGAGACTGCAGTGTTACTAGTAATTTAGAATAAACTGGTACTAATAAGCTGATTCATAATGTGGCAGAGTATGTGAATGGCAATCCACTGCACTGTGATCTTGCGGTGCACAGAAATACGGAAGTACTGTCTAGTTCCCAGCGCAAGCAGCAAAGATGGCTTTAGTGAACAGAGAGCTTTTTGTGTTTTACATTATGTGAGGACTAAATCTCGTGTTACGGTGCACCGTGCGTTTCGTATTAACTGCGACTATAATTCTCCAGAGGTAGTAACATTGGTAGTTGGTGCCATTACTTTCAAGACACCAGTTGTCTTTCGAAAGCGAAGAGTACGGAACGATCGATACGACTGAATAACGTACTGAACGAGTGTAAGAGTCTTTCACGCGTTGCCTCAATACATCAGTTCGGAAGGCTTGTTGTGAATTATCAATTACATTAATATCTGTGTGGAGAGTTTTCATGGAGACTCTTATTGTTAGCAGTTGTTACAGTTTACGTGCCATCTTTACAAACGAAGTTTCGTTTTATGCCGATGAAGATTTTTAAGAAATGTGAACATCTGGGAGCTACAAAGCATTACGAGATGACTGCTCTAAATTGAACGTTTTTGGTGCCCCAAACCGGCTGTAAGCAACTGTGACTGGTGTTTCTTATTTAATGCACTTGAACAATGGCTCTTTCCTCAATTCGAAGAAATTGAACCATACAACTTTCCGTGCAGCATGACGGTACGGGATTGGTTAAACGACGTTGTACTCGACCGCTAAATAGGCCACAAGGGACTAAATGACAGAGTTTGTTTCACATGGGCCGGCCGCTGTGGCGGAGCGGCTCTAGGCGCTCAGTCCGGAACCGCGCGACTTCTACGGCCGCAGGTTCGAATCCTGCTTCGGGCATGGATGAGTGTGATGTCCTTAGTTAGGTTTCAGTAGTTCTAAGTTCTAGTGGACTGATGACCACAGATGTTAGACATCAGAGGCATTTTTTTGTTTCACATGGCCTCGACATTCACTGGATCTGTCGCCATAAGATTTTTACTTTGTGGGTGCATGAATAATCATGAGTGTGTCTCTCAGCTACTAGCCCATCTACCAAACCTAAGAAACAGGACTTAACAGCTGTTGCAACAATTACTCCAGACTCACTGATCATATTTTGGGATGAACTCACATATCTAGTTAATGTGCTCCCTGCGACGAATGGTGCTCACATCGAATACATGTAATAAAAAGTGGTTTGCGCTTTTATTTGATGTATTATCTATAAGTTTAATGTAATAAATTGCTACAAAGCCTCTAATCGCGATATTTAAATGACGGAGAAAATTCGTAGCATCAAGAAGGAGTAGTTCCACATAAACAAAAGTCGGTAGGTGTGTTTCTACATCTGACAGATGATATTTATTTCCATCTCGTTAGCATAAGAATGGACGTGGCGAGTTATGTTAGTCAAGAATGCCTTTAACGCGACAAAGGCACCACTATCAACACCTCACTGAGTTCGAACGAGGTCGTGTAATAGGGCTACAAGAAACTGGATGTTCCTTCTGGGATAGTTGCTGAAAGACCTGGCAGGAATGTAGCCACTGTAAATGACCATTATCAGCCGTGGGCACAGGAATGTACGATCGCAAGATGGAAGGCCTCCAAACAGCCACGTAGTACTACCGAGAGGGAACACTATCATGTTGGAGTATGGTTTTGGCGCATTATACTACGTCTGCAGTAGCAATGCGAGCAGCAAGTAGCACCACAGCCACACAAAGAATTGTTACAAATCCGTTACTTAACGTGCAACTACGAGCCACTGACGTTAACCACCATTTGCGACTTCAGTGGTGTCATGGGAGAGGTCATTGTAGGCCAGGGTGAAGGTCTGTTGCGTATTTTCATGAAAGCTGGTTGTACCTCGGTGCCAGTGATGGCTGCATGTTGGTTAGAAGGAGGCCAGTTGGTCTTCAAACAAACTGTCTGGATGCTAGACGTACCGGACCCACACCTGGAGTTATGTTCTGACGGTGCGATAAGACAGCAGGAGCTTTCTCGTGGTTATCCCAAGCACCATGACTGCAAAATTGTACATCATTCTGATGACTGGATCTGTTGTGCTGCCACTCATCAACAGCGTTCAAGGAGCACTTTCCAGCAGGATAACGTTCGTCCACATACCGCTGGCGTAACCTACTATCCACTACAGAGTGCAACATATTCCCTTGCCCTGCTGCATCACGAGATCGGTCTCGCATCGAACACATATGGAACATCATCAGATGACAACACCAGCGTCATTCCCGTACAGCATTAAACTTCGCTGTACGGACCGATCAGTTCCTGTCCTCCAGTGTGCTCTCGCTTTACATCATAGAAGTAGCAAATGTCAGTGGCTTGCGTCAGTGGAGAGTACGCTACAGAACGTCTGGCTCGAAGTTACCGATTTGTAACTGTGGTGCAGGCTGCAAGAAATCCTTCCCACAAAGAGACATCCGGCACCATACAATACAATGCATGTATGTTTGCATACTTGCATTCAACATTATAGCTGTTACAACGTTTATTAATGTACCAGCATTTCACATTTGCAATGGCTTATCTCGAGCTTACACACTGAAGCGCCAAAGAAACTGGTGCAGGCATGCGTATTCAAATACAGAGATATGTGAACAGGCGGAAGACGGCTCCGCAGTCACAAACGCCTATATAAGACAGCAAGTGTCTGGCGCAGTTGTTAGATCGGTTACTGCTGCTAGAGTGGCAGTTTATCAAGATTTAACTGAGTTTGAAATTGGTGTTGTAGTCGGCGCTCGAGCGATGGGACACAGCATCAAATGTGTGTTAAATATTATGGGACTTAACAGCTAAGGTCATCAGTCCCTAAGGTTACTCACTACTTAACCTACTCACTACTTAACCTAAATTATGCTAAGGACACACACACACACACACACCCATGCCCGAGAGAGGACTCGAACCTCCGCCGGGATCAGCCGCATAGTCCATGACTGCAGCGCCTAAAACCACTCGGCTAATGCCGCGCGGCGCGACACAGCGTGTCCGAGGTAGCGGTGATGTGGTGATTTTACCGTACGAGCATTTCACGAGCGTACCGTGAATATCAGGAATCCCGTAAAACAAATCTCCGACATCACTACGGCCAGAAAAAGATCCTGCAAGAACGGGACCAACGACGACTGAAGAAAATCGTTCAATGCGACAGAAGTGCAACCCTTCCGCATACTGCTGCAGATGTCAATGCTGGGCCATCAACAAGGAGTATCAGCGTGCGAACCTTTCAACGAAACATCATCGATGCGATATTTAGGAGCCGAAGGTCCACTCGTATGCCCTTACTGACTGCACCACACAAGGCCTTACGCCTCGCCTAGGCCTGTCAACACCGACATAGGACTGTTGATGACTGGGAACATGTTGCCTGGTTGGACGAGTGTCATATCAAATTGTATCGAGCGGATGGGCGTGTACTGGTATGGAGACAGTCTCATAAATCCATGGACAGTGCGTGTCAGCAGGGGACTGTTCAAGCTAGTTGAGGCTTTGTAATTGTGTGGGACGTGTGCAGTTAGAGTGATATGGGACTCCTGATATGTCTAGATACGAAGCTGACGGGTGACACATTCGCAAGCCTACTGTCTGATCAACTGCGTCCATTTATGTCAATTGCGCATTCCTATGGACTTGGGCAATTCCAGCAGAACAATGCGACACACCGCCCGGCGGATAAAACGACGGCGGCCGATGTACCGGCCAGCCGGAATGTGGTTTTCAGGCGGTTTCCCACATCCTACTACATGAATACCGGCCTGGTCCACGCATCCCGCCTCAGTAACACGACACTCAGACATTTGGAAAACATTCACACAATTTCACGATTTACACTAGGCGCAGACAGCTGGGGTACACTGATTCCATCCCGGGGGGGGGGGGGGGGGGTTATGAGGTGGCGGCATTAACGACACCCGGCCACTCCTAACATTAACCATGCCAAATCCGTACTGAACCCTGCCGTCCCTGTACCTAATACAGGATAAAGGCAGTAGCGAAAGAAAGAAAGAATTCAAAAGGCACTCTTACCGGTTTCGGTTCATTACGATTCATTGTCAGACGGCTTTCATGCTTTCATTGAAATATATGCTGCGTTTTTTTACTGTTTATTTATCCTAAAATATAGATAATAAGTAATTATAAGAACGTACAGAGATGGTTAAGTTTCAGTATTGCACTCGGTTGTGAATCACGTGAAATGTTGGTTTAGAGTACGTGTTTTCATAGTTTTCGTCCCGCAGTCAACGTTTGTACTTCTCACCGCATTCATATCATTGCACACATAAACTTGCATAATTGAGCTCTCCAGATTTGTCACTGAATACTGCCTCAACACCATCAACATTTGTCTCCAAATAACAGCCACGGTCTTCAACCATGTCATCATATGACAAAATCGCATAAAACTGTTCTGAGTTTAAACGCTTCCGCTGGTTACCAAACTCCGCGGACATGAGCATTATTGAGGATGTCTGGGATGCCTTGAAAGGTGCTGTGTGGACGAGATCTCCACACCTTGGTACTCTTATGGATTAATGGAGAGCACTGCAAGATTCATGGCGTCAGTTCCTTCCAGCACTATTTCAGACTTTAGTCGAGCATGGGCCTCGTCGTCGACCTCGGTGTCCGTGCTGTTCTAGGCGCTTCAGTCCGGAACTGCGCGACTACTACGGTCGGAGGTTCGAATCCTGCATCGGGCGTGGATGTGTTTGATGACCTTAGGTTAGTTAGTTTTAAGTAGTTCAAAGTTCTAGAGGACTGAGGACCTCAGATGTTAAGTCCCATAGCGCTCAGAGCCATTTGAACTATTTGAAGCTTGCCTCATCGTGTTACAGTTTTTCTGCGTTCTAGAGGGGACTCTACACGATATTACGCTGGTGTGCCAGATTCTTTGGCTCTTCAGTTTATTAACCTGTGTCCTTGCAAAATTAATCACTTAAATTTGTTGCATGGATAAATACACTATTGGCCATTAAAATTGCTACACCGAGAAGATTACGTATTACAGACGCGAAATGTAACCAACAGGATAAAGATGCTGTGATATGCAAATAATTAGTCTTTCAGAGCATTCACACAAGGGTGGAGCTGGTGGTGACATCTACAACGTGCTGACATGAGGAAATTTTCCAACCTATTTCTCATACACAAACAGCAGTTGACCGGCGTTGCCTGGTGAAACTTTGTTGTGATGCCTCGTGTAAGGAGGAGAAATGCGTACCATCACGTTTCCGATTTTGATAAAGGTCGGATTGCAGCCTATCGCGAGCGCTGTTTATCGTATCGCGACATTGCTGCTCGCGTTGGCCGAGATCCAATGACTCTTAGCAGAATATGGAATCGGTGGGTTCAGGAGGGTAGTACGGAACGACGTGCTGGATCCCAACGGCCTCGTATCACTAGCAGTCGAGATGACAGGCATCTTATCCGCATGGCTGTGGCGGATCGTGCAGCCTCGTCTCGATCCCTGAGTCAGCAGATGGGGACGTTTACAAGACAACAACCATCTCCACCAACAGTTCAAACCCACCGACGAACCTAGGTGCAGGAATGGCAAAACGTCATTTTTCGGATGAATCCAGGTTCTGTTCACAGCATCATGATGGTCACATCCGTGTTTGGCGACATCGCGGTGAACGCACATTGGAAGCGTGTATTTGTCATCGCCATACTGGCGTATCACCCGGAGTGATGGTATGGGGTGCAATTCGTTACACGTCTCAGTCACCTCTTGTTCGCATTGACGGCACTTTGAACAGTGGACGTTACATTTCAGATGTGTTACGACCCGTGGCTCTACCATTTATTCGATCCCTGCGAAAGCCAACATTTCAGCAGAATAATGCTCGCCCGCATGTTGCAGGTGCTGTACGGGCCTTTCTGGATACAGAAACTGTTCGACTTCTACCCTGGCCAGCACATTGTCCAGATCTCTCTCCAACCGAAAACGTCTGTTCAATGTTGGCCGAGAAACTGGCTCGTCACAATACGCCAGTCACTACTCTTGAACTGTGGTATCGTGTTGAAGCTTCGTGGGTAGCTGTACTTGTACAGGCCATCCAAACTCTGTTTGACTTAATGCCCAGGCGTATCAAGGCCGTTATTACGGCAAGATGTGGTTTTTCTGGGTACCGATTTCTCAGGATCTTTGCACCCAAATGGCATGAAAATATAAACACATGTCAGTTCTAGTATAATATATTTGTGCAATGAATATCTGTTTATCAATTGCATTTATTCTTGGTGTAGCAATTGTAATGGCCAGTACTGTACATTCCCGAAATTTCAGTCATCTACATTAATTAGTTTTTGGTGTGGCGATTGTTTTCATCAGAGTATTTTGAAGGAACCGGTATTTAATTTGTGCGACGGTCGGCATAGATTTCACCTAAAACGTCCGGAGTGAAATGGCGGCGCCGGAGTCTGGTGAACTTAAGCAGTAGACGTTCTTCCGCCAGATTCCGGAATTAGAATTTCCGAGCCCTACTAGCCTCTGCTACAAAGCCGGATGACAGAAATACCGGTGGCAGAACAGTTGCTGAAGACTGCGGCAGACGCAGCCAGTGCAGCGGGAGGAAATAATCCCGCCCTCTCGCAGCCGGCCTGGGAGTGAGTGCCGGGAGCGAGCCGGGGGGTGTCCGCTGCCGTTCTCGAACAAGCGCCACCTGGCGGGAGCGACGCGTTCAGAGCTGCAGATAAACCTGCGTAATTAGTATAAATTCCTCAGTGACGGAGCCCGCGCGCAGCCGTGAACTAATTAGCGCAAGACGAAACTTTTCAACTGTGGCAGGAGGCGGCATTCGACGAACGCGATTTAATTAAAGGAAACTGAGATCCCCTTCCTGCCGTGAATCATCTCTCCCGTTGCTCTAATGATGTTACGATGATTGCCGGGCACTTAAACTGCTGGGACGACAGTTGCAGAGGACCCTTCCGGAAGAAAGGAGGAGCAAGTCTGGAGAGATGCGCGCCGAGGTGGTCTCACCGCAGCAGATGGAACAAAGTGGATACGACTACTTCTTGGATGACGGCACCCGAGGCAACTTGCCTGAGAAGAAAGTAAACAGCCGATGCTGGAACGGCAGTTTCTTGCAGACGCTTGTTTACCCGCCTGCAGAGGTTTCGTTGGCAGGTAAATAGAGACTCTCGTTCTCATCTCGAGCACCGAGAACTGGGTGCTTTAGAGAACAAGCGTTGCGGATTTATCCTTTCACTCACTCCGAGAGGAATAAGTCATCTCGAGCTGTCGAAGCAATTCTAAACGTGCCGAATACCGCCAGCCGAGTGTACTTTACGTTTCCGAACACGACCTTGGACCTTGAGATCTACCTATCATTTGTTGTTTTGTTTACATATGTCGAATCCGCCAGTGGGATCTCAAATCCACAGGTGCAGTTGATTCTCTTATACTTACCTTGTGCTCGTTGTTTTGTCCAAGGCTGCATGTCCGCGGCTTCATATAACGTTTCAGTGATTGGAAACTTTCCGTAATGTTTGTTAATCATCTTTCAGCACAAAAAGACTATTGCTTCACTTGGCGTAATTAATGAGCTACGACTCTATTAGAATCGCTCTGCTAGTAACAACCATAACTAACTGAGCATTCTCCATAACTCTCCACACCAGCTGAGTTGTCTTATTTTGTTATCGTGCCTCTGACGTCATTCGTACGTCGTCAGCATAAGTAAGTCAAATGAATATGGGTACTGTTTAGAATGATGCTGAATACGAATTGTCAGTACAAATATTTGGATCAGAAATATGTTCCGACACCCACGTAGACTGCCGACTCTGTTTGCGTGAAAAACCCGTTTATATTAAATTATCAGGGTTGGAATGAGAACAGAAGTTCTAAATTCGTATGTAATGGAAACCCAGTATCAGATTATAAAAATCTGTTAAAATGTGTGGTGTGCGTACTGTAAGACCTTCAGTACACACACAATTAGATTATTTGACTTGTCGCTCTAACGAAGTAGAGCGTCTCCATGGCAGCTCCATCTCGTAGTGCGGAGACGGACGAGCGCTGTGCCTGCGCTGTTGTGCTTAGCGGGGCGCAATCTAGTGGGAAAGTTGTGTATGCACTGACTATGCGGAACGATGTACACAGCAAAGTGCAAACTTCATTGCATATACACTCCTGGAAATTGAAATAAGAACACCGTGAATTCATTGTCCCAGGAAGGGGAAACTTTATTGACACATTCCTGGGGTCAGATACATCACATGATCACACTGACAGAACCACAGGCACATAGACACAGGCAACAGAGCATGCACAATGTCGGCACTAGTACAGTGTATATCCACCTTTCGCAGCAATGCAGCCTGCTATTCTCCCATGGAGACGATCGTAGAGATGCTGGATGTAGTCCTGTGGAACGGCTTGCCATGCCATTTCCACCTGGCGCCTCAGTTGGACCAGCGTTCGTGCTGGACGTGCAGACCCAGACCGCGTGAGACGACGCTTCATCCAGTCCCAAACATGCTCAATGGGGGACAGATCCGGAGATCTTGTTGGCGAGGGTAGTTGACTTACACCTTCTAGAGCACGTTGGGTGGCACGGGATACATGCGGACGTTCATTGTCCTGTTGGAACAGCAAGTTCCCTTGCCGGTCTAGGAATGGTAGAACGATGGGTTCGATGACGGTTTGAATGTACCGTGCACTATTCAGTGTCCCCTCGACGATCACCAGAGGTGGACGGCCAATGTAGGAGATCGCTCCCCACACCATGATGCCGGGTGTTGGCCCTGTGTGCCTCGGTCGTATGCAGTCCTGATTGTGGCGCTCACCTGCACGGCGCCAAACACGCTTACGACCATCATTGGCACCAAGGCAGAAGAGACTCTCATCGCTAAAGACGACATGTCTCCATTCGTCCCTCCATTCACGGAAAGTCGCGACACCACTGGAGGCGGGCTGCACGATGTTGGGGCGTGAGCGGAAGACGGCCTAACGGTGTGCGGGACCGTAGCCCAGCTTCATGGAGACGGTTGAGAATGGTCCTCGCCGATACCCCAGGAGCAACAGTGTCCCTAATTTGCTGGGAAGTGGCGGTGCGGTCCCCTACGGCACTGCGTAGGATCCTACGGTCTTGGCGTGCATCCGTGCGTCGCTGCGGTCCGGTCCCAGGTCGACGGGCACGTGCAGCTTCCGCCGACCACTGCCGACAACATCGATGTACTGTGGAGACCTCACGCCCCACGTGTTGAGCAATTCGGCGGTACGTCCACCCGGCCTCCCGCATGCCCACTATACGCCCTCGCTCAAAGTCCGTCAACTGCACATACGGTTCACGTCCACGCTGTCGCGGCATGCTACCAGTGTTAAAGACTGCGATGGAGCTCCGTATACCACGGCAAACTGGCTGACACTGACGGCGGCGGTGCACAAATGCTGCGCAGCTAGCGCCATTCGACGGCCAACACCGCGGTTCCTGGTGTGTCCACTGTGCCGTGCGTGTGATCATTGCTTGTACAGCCCTCTCGCAGTGTCCGGAGCAAGTATGGTGTGTGTGACACACCGGTGTCAATGTGTTCTTTTTTCCATTTCCAGGAGTGTACAAATAGTTCTTCCATCCCGAGAACGAAGAATGTAGCCGATTCCTGCTTGTTATCGGTATCTATACTGGGAAGATACTAAAATAAGTGGCATAAATGACACCACCAAGGATGGTAGACGTTAGCATCTGAAGTGAATTTCAAGTTGAAACGTCTAACTGTTCCTGAGAAAATAAGGGTCTCGGTGGAGGGACATACAGACAATCGGATAACACATAACTAAGCAAAATACTTTTTCGTGTGATGATATTAGAATTTAGCATTTTGAGTTGTTCCTGTTACTTTTACTTTTAAAAACTGCTTCTTGTCAAATTTCATGAGTGTAGGTCAACGGGAAGTGCCTTATAGGTTTCTATGAGTGAGTTTAGGGCCGTATACGTATCTGGCGTAGTCACATCTATTGACTATTTTGACTCAGACCATAGAACTTAGTAGGTGACGTAATTTGAACTTGATACGTTCATCCATTCCTGAGGAAAAATGTACTTAGTAATCGGACGGACAAACAGACAGAAAGGACAACTAAGTATTATATAGGGGTTCTGTTTTTATCGACTGAGGGACGGAACGCTAAAAATTCCAGTTGGGCAGTGTGGGCTCTAAATTAATACTAATCAGAAAAATTTCATTTGGCTGAAAAAAGAAACCTGTATCGAAATATTTCAACCCTGTTCATCTACTCTGATACTTAAATTATTTAAGAATGCTTTCAACTGAAGTATCGCAAAATACATTTGGAGATGGAATTGAAATTTTGCTGCTCATTCTCCTTTAGTACCCTAATTGTTAATCTTCTGTTGCAGACTGTTGATATTTGAGACAACAGTGCTAAAAAATACGAAGCTGAACTACTGGATGTATTTTGTCATAATTGTTTTTCAGTGAAATTGGTTTATATGCTGAGAGTTCGGGAATAGCTTTCAACACATTCAAATTGTGTAACGTTGTGGGTGAAGCCCCAAACTAATTCAAAATCATAATGGTAAGCTAATCCAGGAATTTAACCATCAATAATTCTACTTTGAGCTTAGGAGAAATTTAATACGTGTTCTATTGCCCTAAAACACACAAAAGAAACTGCTGTTCCTGAAATCAAAAATGTTGCCAACGTATCATAACGCCAATGAGATTAGAGTATCTCACACGATTGTGCTTTTCGTGAGATCCGTGGGTGTTTCATTTCCTGACGTTACAAGTGCAACCGGCACACGATAGTTGGCAATTTCGGACAGGAAAGGTATTCTTAGTTCCAATTCCTGCTTCTGCATTACAGCAGACGTAACGTTACCTTGAACTTTTTTGCTCAGAGAAACCACCTATTCCCAACTACGTTTCATGTCTCACGGAATCTTTTAACGACGATCGTTTGCGTGTTCCAAGGTACTTTGCTGTTTCAAATGACTTGGCCGCTTGTTTGTGTCTTGTTATAGTTATGTTTGCTTCATATAAACGTAATTGTGCTTACCTCACTGTGAACGACTATAATACAGTCAAGCATATATTGACGGTAGATTACGATGTAATTGGCTGATTTCACTGTGAATAAAATCCACTATTTGTTATTTGATTTATAGAAGGATCTAGTCTATTGAGGCGACAAAATAAAATCTTATTCTGTGTGCATAGTTGCAACTGTTGCTGTAAAACAGATCGATAGTACTTATATTACATTGATGTAACAAATGAAATTACGTTTCTTCATTGTATTTCCTTGAAAGTTTCTGTTTTATTTTTTTTTTACGTAACACTTAGGGATCTGTATTCGCATCACAGAATCTACTAATATTATAAATTTCTACGAAAATCTCTCTGACTACAGTTTTAACGTTCTTTCTGCTACGTATATCAAGCAATTAATACCTTACGGTACTACATACGTATTTCTTGTCAGGTATGAATGTTCTGTTTTATTATTCTTATTCTTATTATTGTTATTACTGCCAATTTCCTATCATCATATAACCATCTAACCCACAATGGTAAAACATATTCAATCAATTTAAAAGGTGGGTGTTTGCTGATGGGGCACTTCTGTTACTTCAGCGACGAGCATAATACTTATTCCGTCGTATTTCGGATCATTCAGCCGAGACAAAGTAAATGTTCCCCGATATTTCGTCTGATAAAGCTACGATCTTCACCAAGTGGAGTCGCTGACAAAATTAGAAACATCAGAAGGTAATACGCCATCGACTAAATGCACATGCGTCGGAGATAAGACAGTCGGCATAAGGAAGTCACTCATAGATAAAACGTTACGCATTTATGAATATCGGAGGAAGAAACAATTTTGTCCTGCATGCAAGTCAGAGAGATGACTAAACATTACATCCAGCGTGCAAAACTGAAGAAAAACAAACAATAATCCGTCTAGTAAATCTATAGTTCGCACAACAGTTTCGAAAGCTGTAATAATGTAAAAACAACAATGAAACGAAATACTTTAACAGTGATCCTTATTTGATTTATAAATATAATTATTAAATCAGATCAGCAGCTTCCTGAAATACAAGAACTGAACTATACGTTAAAGAATATCACAACTGTAATTTACTGGGAATATTGCTAAGATATGGAACCAAGTTAAACTAGAGACATTTTTAATGCCATGAAATGTGAACATTATCACGTTGTAAAATGGTGTACTTGTGTTAACGATGTTTTTCAAACTGAGAAAGGCAAAAGCTACAGAAAAATAAATATATATCCGAAAAACCTCATAAAGAAACTTTAGAAACACTAGAGTTTGCTGTGTCCTTTATTCTTCATTCTGAATGAAGAGAGGCAAAGAGAATGTCATATCGAGTATTACACTATCAGCACTGAATGTCATTTGATTTACGTTACAAAGGATATTGTGTTTATATTATTCCTGTTTTCTGCGAGACATTTTTCAGTGTCTTATCTTCTTTAAACTCAAATTCTAAGTGTATCGAAGTTCACTCCGAGATAAGGACGCATATACGTACAACATAGTGAAAACAGGAGGCTTCTACTGGTCATTCCCACTTCAATCTAGTGTAAAATACTATCATACGATAGTGGTTAGTAATCTACGAAACAACAATAGTTTCCATAATAATGAATCTGTAAGGATTTTCTACTTACACGATCTGTCGTTTGTAAACTTCAGACACAGCAACATTTGCTGGCGTCATAAATAGTTTCACGCTTCTGTTCTGCATACATCGGCTGTTTTTTTTCTGCCAATGCTGTCGATATGTCGCAGAGTGCATGCGGCACTGAAGGAAACACGCAACGTGCGGTGTATGACGTGAATAAGTGAACAGCAGTATGTATGAATAGGTCTGCTTTCGATCAATGTCGGCCAACAGCAGAATATCTGGAATAGAGATGAGCCGTGATATATCATGGCGCCGAAAGAACTGTATGTTCAATATTAAGGCACATGAATCGTCTTACGAGCTTCGTTTCGAAAGACAGAGTCGGGTTTTACACGATACACGAAGTGCATGTTACAGTCTTGTGAATGCAGTAACGCAACTCCGTATTTATATTTCCATAAATATTTGACAACACGTCTTTCAGTTCATAGTGCCGGTTTCTGCAGTTTATAGGAAACAAATGTAAATTGCCATTCATGTTATGTAGGACCTATGTTAAACTCTGAATGTCGCATTACTTTGACGTTTCTGTCGCATTCAGTCATTTAGGTTTAATCACCGGTACTTCAAATTAATTTGTCATATTCACCGCTTTTCAGTACAGTTTGAGAAGGCTTAACCTGATGGTAACATTTTTTTCCACTGGTTTCTTGGTGTATACTTTTTTTGGAACTGTGATTGCTTTACTTCTTGAAAGGCTACTTCTGAGCCACACGCTCTGGAGAACTTCACCCTTACTAGCTGTCTTTGTATGATGTAATACAGTACGACACATTATGTGTTAATTTGCTACAGTTCTTTCGAATATATATATATATATATATATATATATATATATATATATATATATATATATATTGTAACAGGTATAGGTACAGATATTTCTAGTGATGACTGAGGACAGTGACTGAACAATATTACATCAGCATTTACGTCACTTTCATACTAATAATTATAGCTATTAGGAGTAGTATGTTTCTTGGTAGGTTTGGTAGGTTAGTTGATGTGTGAACGCATGGAAACCAAACGGATGGTCTAAGCAATGGTTCGCAAACTCACGCAGACCATTGACATTAATCTAACCGTATATCAGCTAGTGTGAACTATTTATTGTCACTGGATGCTGGACTCCTTACTTTTCAACCGACAGAAATTGAAACAATTAATGCTGCCAATGTTTTGCGTCTACCCACTGCGACTAATATTGATAATTTTATATTTTGGACATGGCTGCTGTTCATAAGCTGCGGTTTGAATCCATTTCACCAAAACAGAATCTAGTCATCAACTGAGCAAAAATTTCAATTTCACTTTATCAACTTCAGCAGATTACTCTCACATATTCAGAAGTTTGTTACAGGCTTAAAGCATAGGTAAATCAAAGTCAAGTAAACTGTTGTATATTCCGGGCAACCGCAGCTCTTGTAAGGCATGAGGTTAGGAAGAACTCCGCTGTAAGTAGGCTGTTTACATTTTCTTATTGATAACGCCACGTAGCGCTCTGTATGAAAAATCACTGGCTGTGCTGTGCGCAGTCTGTGGCTAGTTTGTATTGTTGTCTGCCATTGTAGTGTCGGGCAGCGGCAGCTGGATGCTAACAGCGCGTAGCGTTGCGCAGTTGGAGGTGAGCCGCCAGCAGTGGTGGACGTAGGGAGAGAGATGACGGAGTTTTGTAATTTGTAAGACTGGATGTCATGAACTACCATATATACACTCCTGGAAATGGAAAAAAGAACACATTGACACCGGTGTGTCAGACCCACCATACTTGCTCCGGACACTGCGAGAGGGCTGTACAAGCAATGATCACACGCACGGCACAGCGGACACACCAGGAACCGCGGTGTTGGCCGTCGAATGGCGCTAGCTGCGAAGCATTTGTGCACCGCCGCCGTCAGTGTCAGCCAGTTTGCCGTGGCATACGGAGCTCAATCGCAGTCTTTAACACTGGTAGCATGCCGCGACAGCGTGGACGTGAACCGTATGTGCAGTTGACGAAATTTGAGCGAGGGCGTATAGTGGGCATGCGGGAGGCCGGGTGGACGTACCGCCGAATTGCTCAACACGTGGGGCGTGAGGTCTCCACAGTACATCGATGTTGTCGGCAGTGGTCGGCGGAAGCTGCACGTGCCCGTCGACCTGGGACCGGACCGCAGCGACTCACAGATGCACGCGAAGACCGTAGGATCCTACGCAGTGCCGTAGGGGACCGCACCGCCACTTCCCAGCAAATTAGGGACACTGTTGCTCCTGGGGTATCGGCGAGGACCATTCGCAACCGTCTCCATGAAGCAGGGCTACGATCCCGCACACCGTTAGGCCGTCTTCCGCTCACGCCCCAACATCGTGCAGCCCGCCTCCAGTGGTGTCGCGACTTTCCGTGAATGGAGGGACGAATGGAGACGTGTCGTCTTCAGCGATGAGAGTCTCTTCTGCCTTGGTGCCAATGATGGTCGTATGCGTGTTTGGCGCCGTGCATGTAAGCGCCACAATCAGGACTGCATACGACCGAGGCACACAGGGCCAACACCCGGCATCATGGTGTGGGGAGCGATCTCCTACACTGGCCGTACACCTCAGGTGATCGTCGAGGGGACACTCAATAGTGCACGGTACATCCAAACCGTCATCGAACCCATCGTTCTACCATTCCTAGACCGGCAAGGGAACTTGCTGTTCCAACAGGACAATGAACGTCCGCATGTATCCCGTGCCACCCAACGTGCTCTAGAAGGTGTAAGTCAACTACCGTGGCCAGCAAGATCTCCGGGTCTGTCCCCCATTGAGCATGTTTGGGACTGGATGAAGCGTCGTCTCACGCGGTCTGCACGTCCAGCACGAACGCTGGTCCAACTGAGGCGCCAGGTGGAAATGGCATGGCAAGCCGTTCCACAGGACTACATCCAGCATCTCTACGATCGCCTCCATGGGAGAATAGCAGGCTGCATTGCTGCGAAAGGTGGATATACACTGTACTAGTGCCGACATTTAGCATGCTCTTTTGCCTGTGTCTATGTGCCTGTGGTTCTGTCAGTGTGATCATGTGATGTATCTGACCCCAGGAATGTGTCAATAAAGTTTCCCCTTCTACATCTACATCTACATTAACATCCATACTCGGCAGGCCACCTGACGGTGTGTGGCGGAGGATACCCTCAGTACCTCTATCGGTTCTCCCTTCTATTCCAGTCTCGTATTGTACGTGGAATGAAGGATTGTCGGTATGCTTCTGTGTGGGCTCTAATCTCTCTGATTTTATCCTCATGGTCTCTTCGCGAGATATACGTAGGAGGGAGCAATATACTGCTTGACTCTTCGGTGAAGGTATGTTCTCGAAACTTTAACAAAAGCCCGTAGCGAGCTACTGAGCGTCTCTCCTGCAGAGTCTTCCACTGGAGTTTATCTATCATCTCCGTAACGCTTTCGCAATTGCTAAATGATCCTGTAACGAAGCGCGCTGCTCTCCGTTGGATCTTCTCTATCTCTTCTATCAACACTACCTGGTGCGGATCCCACACTGCTGAGCAGTATTCAAGCATTGGTCGAACAAGCGTACTGAAACCTACTTCCTTTGTTGTCGGATTGCATTTCCTTAGGATTCTTCCAATTAATCTCAGTCTGGCATCTGCTTTACCGACGATCAACTTTATACGATCATTCCATTTTAAATCACTCCTAATGAGTACTCCCAGATAATTTATGGAATTAACTGCTTCCAGTTGCTGACCTGCTATTTTGTAGCTAAATGATAAGGGACCTATCTTTCTATGTATTCGCATCACATTACACTTCGCTACATTGAGATTCAATTGCCATTCCGTACACCATGCGTCAATTCGCTGCAGATCCTCCTGCATTTCAGTACAATTTTCCATTGTTGCAACCTCTCGATACACCACAGCATCATCTGCAAAAAGCCTCAGTGAACTTCCGATGTCATCCACCAGGTCATTTATGTATATTGTGAATAGCAACGGTCCTATGACACTCCCCTGCGGCACACCTGAAATCACTCTTACTTCGGAAGACTTCTCTCCATTGAGAATGACATGCTGCGTTCTGTTATCTAGGAACTCCTCAATCCAATCACACAATTGATCTGATAGTCCGTATGCTCTTACTTTGTTCATTAAACGACTGTGGGGAACTGTGTCAAACGCCTTGCGGAAGTCAAGAAACACGGCATCTACCTGTGAACCCGTGTCTAAGGCCCTCTGAGTCTCGTGGACGAATAGCGCGATCTGGGTTTCACACGACCGTCATTTTAGAAACCCATGCTGATTCCTACAGAGTAGATTTCTAGTCTCCAGAAAAGACATTATACTCGAACATAATACGTGTTCCAAAATTCTACAACTGATCGACGTTAGAGATATAGGTCTATAGTTCTGCACATCTGTTCGACGTCCCTTCATGAAAACGGGGATGACTTGTGCCCTTTTCCAATCCTTTGGAACGCTTCGCTCTTCTAGAGACCTACGGTACACCGCTGCAAGAAGGGGGGCAAGTTCCTTCGCGTACTCTGTGTAAAATCGAACTGGTATTCCATCAGGACCAGCGGCCTTTCCTCTTTTGAGCGATTTTAATTGTTTCTCTATCCCTCTGTCGTCTACTTCGATATCTACCATTTTGTCAACTGTGCGACAATCTAGAGAAGGAAGCACAGTGCAGTCTTCCTCTGTGAAAGAGCTTTGGAAGAAGACATTTAGTAATTCGGCCTTTAGTCTGTCATCCTCTGTTTCAGTACCATTTTGGTCACAGAGTGTCTGGACATTTTGTTTTGATCGACCTACCGCTTTGACATAGGACCAAAATTTCTTAGGATTTTCTGCCAAGTCAGTACATAGAACTTTACTTTCGAATTCATTGAAAGCCTCTCGCATAGCCCTCCTCACACTACATTTCGCTTCGCGTAATTTTTGTTTGTCTGCAAGGCTTTGGCTATGTTTATGTTTGCTGTGAAGTTCCCTTTGCTTCCGCAGCAGTTTTCGGTTGTTGTACCACGGTGGCTCTTTCCCATCTCTTACGATCTTGCTTGGCACATACTCATCTAACGCATATTGTACCATGGTTTTGAACTTGGTCCACTGATCGTCAACACTGTCTGTACTTAAGACAAAACTTTTGTGTTGAGCCACCAAGTACTCTGAAATCTGCTTTTTGTCACTTTTGCTAAACAGAAAAATCTTCCTACCTTTTTTAATATTTCTATTTACGGCTGAAATCATCGATGCAGTAACCGCTTTATGATCGCTGATTCCCTGTTCTGAATTAACTGATTCAAATAGTTCGGGTCTGTTTGTCACCAGAAGGTCTAATATGTTATCGCCACGAGTCGGTTTTCTGTTTAACTGCTCAAGGTAGTTTTCAGATAAAGCACTTAAAAATATTTCACTGGATTCTTTGTCCCTGCCACCCGTTATGAACGTTTGAGTCTCCCAGTCTATATCCGGCAAATTAAAATCTCCACCCAGAACTATAACATGGTGGGGAAATCTACTCGAAATATTTTCCAAATTATTCTTCAGCTGCTGAGCCACAACAGCTGCTGAGCCCGGGGGCCTATAGAGACATCCAATTACCATGTCTGAGCCTTCTTTAACCGTGACCTTCACCCAAATCATTTCACAATTCGAATCTTCGTCAATTTCCTTCGATACTATTGCACTTCTTATCGCTATAAACACGCCTCCCCCATCACTGTCCAGCCTATCTCTGCGGTATACATTCCAATCCGAGTTTAGGATTTCATTACTGTTTACGTCTGGTTTCAGCCAACTTTCTGTTCCTAGTACTATGTGGGCGTTGTGACCGTTTATTAATGAGAGCAGTTCTGGGACCTTTCTATAGACGCCCCTGCAGTTTACTATAAGCACATTAATATTGTTATTACTTGTTGCACTTTGCCTACTCCTGCCTTGCCGCGTCTCAGGAGGCGTCTTGTCGGGCCTAGGGAGGGAATTCTCTAACCTAAAAAACCTGGGACAATGAATTCACGGTGTTCTTATTTCAATTTCCAGGAGTGTATTTTGACTATTAAGACCCAGTAAAGAATAACTTCGTGATATACTTCCAAAAAAATGAGGGAGCACAAAAAGACATTGCCCTTCACAGGAACTGCATACATAATTTTCTTTTCAAGTACTTGGTAATTTGTTTCATTGAATAAGTAGTGGTGCACCATTTTAATTACGTAGACATTAAGATGTGAATATACATTACCCTTATCTGCGTTGTTGTCTTCAGTGTACCGTTTTTTCTGCTTGTGGGTTTGTCATGTTTAGATATAAATTATTACATTTATTGCTGCTCGCTATGCTTACTTGCATTTTTTTGTCATTGCTGTTTGTATTAATTGTTTTGTGCTGCTGCATTGCCTCATCCATTAGTTTAGCATCTGAGCTCAGTAGGTTTAAGTTAGCTTAAGAGGGGTAGACTATATAAGAAACTAACTATGATGAATTGGAAGAAAAGCATTGAGAAGCTATAAGAAAATGGTTTGGCCAAAAAAGTTGTGTACAGTGGTGGAAAACTATTTTTGAAAGAGGATGAGAACAGAATGCAGAAAGCATGCTTGGATAGGATTTTTTTTGGCTGGAGCAAATGTAGAAATAAGAGGGGCGATCTATGGAATGACGTTTTCGGTTGGACTCCAGTACCAAATGTTACCCTGAAAACAAACCCTGTATTTTCCTTTTGTGTATCCCATTATGTGTTTGTGTACCCTTGTGTATTTATTTTCTTCCTGTCTCTGTGTACTGTTTCATAGAATTTTTTCTGTTCTAATACTAAGCTACATTCACTATGATGAGGAATACTGTTATCCTCAAATATAATTTGCATCAACAATATGTTATTTACTTTGTAGAGATGTTTAGACATTATTTATTCTATTTTGTTCTAATGCTCATGTTTGAAATTGATGTTTCAAAAGTTATTCTGATCTTTTATGTATGTACTTATGTCGTAATTTTTGTAACACTGATGTATTTGCTATTTCGATTCTTTTGTAAAGACTGTACTACTGCAAATGTTATCTGTAGTGTTATGTTCTTTAAAGATGTATTTTGTACCTCTGTTATTGCATTCTTATGTTATAAAATTGTAATTGACACCAGTTCATCAAATTAAGTAACTTGTAAATTACATGTCACTGCACACGTTTCTGTTGGTCATAGTATATGGACAATATGTGAGAAGTAGGGACTGATAGTGTTTGCACATGTGTTAATAACTCAGTATGGGACTGGATAACAGCATTGCTGGTTCTAAGGACATATAAAAGAATTGTGAGTGCACAAGTGGTGGTTTATGGACTTGTTATATTATCTGCAAGACTCTTCAATGGTGATTGTGCGCCTGCACAGTCAAACAGATGGCTGCTGGCCATCTCTAAAAGGACTACAGTGGGTCTACACCTTTGATGACCCACCAATACCATTATTTCTACAAAGACTGCAATGGGTCTGCACCTCTAGTGGCCCACCAATAGTAATCTCTACCAGGACTACAGTGGGTCTGCTCTGTGATGACCTACCTACCGATAGTCTTCAACGTCGACTGACTCTGCTGTGCCCCATTACCTGTCTGCATGTCAAGAGTCATCACTGTCTGTCGGTTGGAAGGACAACACTACTTCTTCAAGACTGCTTAGAAATCCACTACTTCCAAGTGCATTTTCTTTTACTACTCAGACTTTGAGAAAAACACTGCAATTTTACTTTGATGAATGATCAGGACTGTCTTTATGGACTGTGAGAAAATTTTAGCTTTTGACCAACATTGTATCGATAAGTGTGTGCAATTCATTTCTTTGTTATTGTAATTATGAAAAAAATTTCAAATCTGTATTGGCCACTGCCCAAAACTATTTGTAAATTTTTTTGTGGGGAGCATGGGGGCTATGTAAGTAGGCTGTTTACATTTTCCTATTGGTAACGCCACGTAGCGCTCTGTATGAAAAATCACTGGCTGTGCTGTGCGCAGTCTGTGGCTAGTTTGCATTGTTGTCTTCCATTGTAGTGTCGGGCAGCGGCAGCTGGATGCTAACAGCCCGTAGCGTTGCACAGTTGGAGGTGAGCCGCCAGCAGTGGTGGACGTGGGGAGAGAGATGGCGGAGTTTTGAAATTTGTAAGAATTGGTGTCATGAACTGCTATATATATATATTATGACTAGTGAGATAATACATTGTTTGTTCTCTATTAAAATCTTTCATTTGCTAACTATGCCTATCAGTAGTTAGTGCCTTCAGTAGTTTGAATCTTTTATTTAGCTGGCAGTAGTGGCGCTCGCTGTATTGCAGTAGCTTGAGTACCGAAGATTTTTGTGAGGTAAGTGATTTGTGAAACGTATAGGTTAATGCTAGTCAGGGACATTCTTCCATAGGGATTTTTGGAAGTCAAATTGCGTTGCGCTAAAGATATTGTGTGTCAGTTTAAGCACAGTCTTGTATAATTTTTCAAAAGGGGACGTTTCACCGCTCACAGTTGGTACAGCTGTAAGCTGCAAGCGGAGTTCTTCCTAACATCACGAAAGTCAAATAAGGAGCGGGCAGTAAAGATGCCACACAGAGAATAAGTAAACAATAACTGAAGTTTTTAAAACGTAATCACAATAGTTAAACACCAGAAAACTATTAAAAATTTAGCACCTAATACACAAAATTTTACTAATTTTTTGGTAGGACGTGTCTGTCGTCTATTTCGTATTTGACGAATGCTTGCCTATGGGCTTTTGCCTATATTAAATTTCAAAAGATAATATATTAATATGTAAGAAACCGGAAAAGTGAAATTAAAATTGCTGTGCAGCTACCCGTTGATGTTTATTTTGTTGAAAAAGTATTATAATAATGTAATGTAATATAGAAGCCATTGTATGGTTACTGTTGTGTTGTACTGCCGATTAGTTCGAGTGTCTGTTACGAGGTGAATGAGGAAGCAATTTCTCGTCCATTGCTGGAACTACTTACAAGCCACAAAGACAGTTTCATGATAAATTTGAGCATACAATGAAGTGACAAAGGTCACGAGATAGCGATATCAAATATAGAGATGGAGTTAGTATCGCGTACGCAAGTTATAAAAAGGGCAGTGAAGTGACAAAGCTGTCACGTTGAAAAGTTTGCGGCATGACTATGGCCGTGAATTAACAGAATTAAACGTTCACGGTAAATGATAACAGCCAAACAGTTGCAGGATAAAGATTGGTTGAAATCCTTGACCAATGTTTTGGAATATCTAAGTATACCTTCATCAGAAGCAATAATACACTAAAATCACATCCTGCTGTCGAGGTGTATAAAACAATCATGCCAAAGGCGTCGTCAGTAGTTAAAATTAAAATATCACCTCCATTAGTATAGCACATTTATGAATAGATGACGATGAGAACACGGCATACGATCAGTACTTAGCCTTAAAATATCACATTCATCAGTACAGCTAAGTACTAATAGTATTCTATGTTCGCATCGACCATCTCTTCATAAATATGTTGTAATGATGGAGGTGATACTTTAATTTTAACAACTGGCGACCACTTTGACACGATTGTTTTATACACCTCCGCTGCAGGATGTGATTTTCGTGTATTTTTGCTTCCCATGAAGGTATATTTAGATATACCGATACGGTGGTCAAGGATTACAATAAATCTTTAACCTGCAACTGTTTGGCTGTTATCATTTACCGTGAAGATTTTCAACAGTTGTTGCTTCAGCCATGTTTAAAATTTTGAGAATTTGAACGCTGAATAGCAGTTAGAGCTAGACATATGGGACATTACGTTTCTAAAGTTGTTAGAGTGCGCCGAGAATACTACAGCTGGGTCATTTCCTCTCACCAAGGATAACGCAGAGGCCGCCGGACTTCACTTAATGGCAGAGAGCAGCGGCTTTTGCGTAGAGTTATCAGTGCTAACAGACAAGCAGTACTCCGTGTATAACCGCATAAATCAGTGTGGGACGTACGACGAACGTATCCGTTAGGACAGGGCCCCGCAATTTGGTGTTAATGAGGTATGGCAGCGGACGACGGATGCAAGCGCCTTTGCTAACAGCGCGACATCGCCTGCAGCGGCTCTCCTGAACTCTAGACGTCTGGAAAACCGTGACCTTGTCCCTATTTCAATTGATACGATCAGACGGTAGGGTTCGGGTGTGCGCATACCCCACGAAGCCATGGACCCAAGATGTGAACGAACCACTGTGCAAGCTGGTACTGGCTCCATGATGCTGTGGGCTGTGTTTACATGGAATGGACTGGTTCCTACGGGTTCAGCTCTGGACTGAGAAACTTATGTCCACGAATCAGCATGGTTTTAGAAAGAGTCGCTCGTGCTAAAGTCAGTTTTCCCTCTTCCACATGATATACTGCGAACTTTGGATGAACTGCAACAGGCAGATTCCACATTTCTAGCTTTCCGGAATGCATATGACACGGTGCCACATTGCAGGCTATTAACGAAGGCACAAGTATTTGGAAAAAGTTCACAGACATATTCGTGGCTTCATTACTCCTTAAATAATAGAACACAGTATGTTGTCCTCGACGACGAGTGTTCATCAGAGACAAGGGTGTCGTCACAAGTGCCCTAGGGAAGTGTGTCAGGTTCGCTGTTGTTCTCTATATACACTCCTGGAAATGGAAAAAAGAACACATTGACACCGGTGTGTCAGACCCCCCATACTTGCTCCGGACACTGCGAGAGGGTTGTACAAGCAATGATCACACGCACGGCACAGCGGACACACCAGGAACCGCGGTGTTGGCCGTCGAATGGCGCTAGCTGCGCAGCATTTGTCCACCACCGCCGTCAGTGTCAGCCAGTTTGCCGTGGCATACCGAGCTCCATCGCAGTCTTTAACACTGGTAGCATGCCGCGACAGCGTGGACGTGAACCGTATGTGCAGTTGACGGACTTTGAGCGAGGGCGTATAGTGGGCATGCGGGAGGCCAGGTGGACGTACCGCCGAATTGCTCAACACGTGGGACGTGAGGTCTCCACAGTACATCGATGTTGTCGCCAGTGGTCGGCGGAAGGTGCACATGCCCATCGACCTGGGACCGGACCGCAGCGACGCACGGATGCACGCCAAGACCGTAGGACCCTACGCAGTGCCGTAGGGGACCGCACCGCCACTTCCCAGCAAATTAGGAACACTGTTGCTCCTGGGGTATCGGCGAGGACCATTCGCAACCGTCTCCATGAAGCTGGGCTACGGTCCCGCACACCGTTAGGCCGTCTTCCGCTCACGCCCCAACATCGTGCAGCCCGCCTCCAGTGGTGTCGCGACTGCCGTGAATGGAGGGACGAATGGAGACGTGTCGTCTTCAGCGATGAGAGTCACTTGTGCCTTGGTGCCAATGATGGTCGTATGAGTGTTTGGCGTCGTGCAGGTGAGCGCCACAATCAGGACTGCATACGACCGAGGCACACAGGGCCAACACCCGACATCATGGTGTGGGGAGCGATCTCCTACACTGGCCGTACACCTCTGGTGATCGTCGAGGGGACACTGAATAGTGCACGGTACATCCAAACCGTCATCGAACCCATCGTTCTACCATTCCTAGACCGGCAAGGGAACTTGCTGTTCCAACAGGACAATGCACGTCCGCATGTATCCCGTGCCACCCAACGTGCTCTAGAAGGTGTAAGTCAACTACCATGACCAGCAAGATCTCCGGATCTGTCCCCCATTGAGCATGTTTGGGACTGGATGAAGCGTCGTCTCACGCGGTCTGCACGTCCAGCACGAACGCTGGTCCAACCGAGGCGCCAGGTGGAAATGGCATGGCAAGCCGTTCCACAGGACTACATCCAGCATCTCTACGATCGTCTCCATGGGAGAATAGCAGCCTGCATTGCGGCGAAAGGTGGATACTTACTGTACTAGTGCCGACATTGTGCATGCTCTGTTGCCTGTGTCTATGTGCCTGTGGTTCTGTCAGTGTGATCATGTGATATATCTGACCCCAGGAATGTTTCAATAAAGTTTCCCCTTCCTGGGACAATGAATTCACAGTGTTCTTATTTCAATTTCCAGGAGTGTACATAAATGATGTGGCGGACAGGATGGGCAGCAATCGGTGTTTAGTTATTGATGATGCCGTGGTGTACGGCAATTTGTCGAAGTTGAGTGACTGTAGGGTTAGAAGATGACTTAGACAAAATTTCCATTTAGTGTGATGAATGGCAACCACCCCCAAATGTGGAGAAATGTAAGTCGATGCGGATGAGCAGGAAAATCAAACCTGTAATGTTCGGATACAGCATTGCTAGTGTCCTGCTTCACACACTCACGTCGTTTAAATGTCCGGGCGTAACGTTGCAAAGCGATATGAGATGGAACGAGCACCTGAGACATGTGGTAGAGAAGGAAGAATTTTAGGAAAGAATTGTTCGCCTGTAAAGGAGACTGCTCATCGGACGCTGCTGTGACCTGTTCTCTAGTACTGCTCGAGCGTTTGGGATTCATATCAGGTCGGATTGATGGAAGACATCAAAGCAATTCAGAAGCGGGCTGCTAAATTTGTCACCATTAGGTTCGATGTTCGGAGATGCTTCAGGAACTCAAATGGGAATCTCTGGAGGGAATGCGACGTTGTTTTCGAGAAACACTGTTGAGAAAATTTAGAGAACCGGGATTTGAAGCTGATTGCTTAGCGATTCTACTGTCACCAACATACTATGCGCGTAAAGACCACGAAGGTAAGATGCGAGACATTAGGGCTCATACGGAAGCATATAGACAGTCGTTTTCCCTTGGCTCTATTTTCGAGTGGAACAGGGGAGGTAATGACTAGTAGTTGTAGAGGATACCCTCCCCAACGCACAGTACGGTATCTTGTATAGTATCTGCGTAGATGGTTGGTTGGTTTGAGGGATAAAGGAACCAAACTACAAGGTCATCAGTCCCTGCGTAGATGTATACGTAGATATACATGTGGAACTGAACCCATCACTGACTGGAAATGCTTCGGCGTCTTTATGAATGACGAAGTGCATAGTTACCGGCACACAATTATTCACGATTGGCTTGAAGGACATTCTGTACATTCCGAGCGAGTGATTTGGTCAGCAAGATCGCCCAATATGAGTCCCATCGAATATTCATGGGACAAAATCGATAGGTCAGTTCGTGCACAGTCCTGCACCAGCAACACCTACCCATCTATGGACGGCTGTAGAGACAGCGTGGCTCAGTATTTGTTCAGGGAGTGCCAACGACTTGTTCCGTCCGTGCTAGTCGAGTTGCCGTACTATGCCGGGCGAAACGTTGTCCTACGCGATATTAGGAGGTACCCCACTACTTTTGTTAACTCAGTGTATGTGACGTATATGTCTTAGTGTTCCTGTCGTTGACACATGGTACAATGTATAAAGTATACGAGTAGAGGACTGAGACGTGAGGAAGATACTGTTTATAGGTTCCTTTCACAAGCTGTACGTCTCGCCAAACAGTCAGGCGTCAATGCTAGTGTGCAAAAACAATGTAATTATTGCTAACTTAATGTAATCGCTATTACGGTCTTACGATTAGTGATAACAGTGATGATCTTTTAAAAATAATTTAGTTTCGTGACGGAAACTCAATCGAACTCTTTAATTCTTACCCCTCAGAAAATTTCATTTTACCACTCAGGGCGTAATTAGTCCCATGTTGGTTCAAAAAATGGCTCTTGGCACTATGGGACTTAACACCTATGGTCATCAGTCCCCTAGAACTTAGAACTACATAAACCTAACTAACCTAAGGACGTCACACAACACCCAGCCACCACGAGGCAGAGAAAATACCTGACCCCGCCGGGAATCGAACCCGGGAACCCGGGCGTGGGAAGCGAGAACGCTACCGTACGACCACGAGATGCGGGCTCCCATCTTGGGAACCACTTGTCTATAGCGATAAGCATAATCAGTGTAACGGTGCAGTTACGACCATGCAGAAAACATTAGGTTGTAAAGTTAGTGACGTGTATGTGGGAAGACTGTTCAATTCAAAGAAAATACAAACTGATGTATGTATAAGACAATCTGTCTCCTTGTGAGTCGATATTATATTATTTGAAGCATTTGTCGTACCCGGAACGTCACAACTACTTCTTCTTGTCATCGTCCTTAGGACGCCACAACTTCTTCTTCTTGTCATCGTCCGTATAACACATTCACGGAAAGGTCATATCTCATTCGTCCTTTCTCCTATTCCATATAGTCATGTAATTTCTCAAGCTATAGGTGAAAATATCTATTGCGCTTTAACGTGGTTATGAGAAGGTTTTAATTAGGATCAGGTGACGATGTGACCAATGAGGGCCGTCCTTTAGAAAAGTCACGAGTAGCAAACCTCATGTTCACACTTTCTCGTTCGTTACCCGAAAGTCAATAAAGGAATTACATAATAACTGGACCCGTCTCC
Source organism: Schistocerca gregaria (assembly GCF_023897955.1). Classification (NCBI taxonomy): domain Eukaryota; kingdom Metazoa; phylum Arthropoda; class Insecta; order Orthoptera; family Acrididae; genus Schistocerca; species Schistocerca gregaria. The sequence continues at coordinate 179,621,847 of NC_064923.1, read as the reverse complement.
GTGCCACAAGATCCAATAAACTTTCACACACTTAAGTTCGACTCAGTCAAACTTCCTGATGGAACTAATTAACACTACTACTTCATTCGCATTGATGGTAGTAGCAAAGATGTCGGTATTCACGTTGGTGTGTAGATTGAATGACACTGGCGATATACAATCCGACTTTCAGAGAAAGACCATCCACTCAATTCCGAAGAAAAGAAGAGGCGACCTTTGTTGGGATTATCACACTAGGAACTTAACAGCACATGCATACAAGTTGCTAGCAATAATTATATAGAGAAGAACGAAAAAGAAAATCGAGACTCTGTTAAATACGATTGTTTTGGCTTTGGAAAAGGTAAAGGCGTCTGAGAGACAATTACGACGTTGCGATTGATAATGGAAACAAGCGTGACGAAAATCAGACACATTTATTGGATTTGTCGACACAGAAAAAAATTTCGACGACATAAAATGGTGTAAGATCTTGGAAATTCCGAGAAAAATTGGGTTAAGGTACAGGGAAAGACGGGTAATATACAAAAGAACCAAGAGGGAGGAATAAGACTGAACGACCAAGATCGAAGCGCTTGGATTGAGCAGGATGTAAGGCAGAGGTGTAGACATTCGCCTCTGCTGTTCGAGCATTGAAGAAGCAATGATGGGAATAAAAGATTGTTTAGACTGGGGATTAAAATTCATGGTGAAAGGATGTCAATGATAAGATTACCTGACGACATTGCTATCCTCAGGGAAAGTGATGAAGAAGTACAGGATGTGCTGAAAGGAATGAGCCGTGTAATGAGTACAAATTATGGATTTAGAGTAAACTGAAAGAAAAAGAATGTACTGAGAAATTTCAAAAGTAAGAACTTCGAGAAACTTTACTTCGGGATTGATGATCACGAAAACACATGATGTTAAGGAATTCTGGCACCTAGGCAACAAGGAGGACATAAAAAGCAGACAAACACTGGTAAAAGAGCAACCTTGGTAAGTCTGTTACTATTAAACGTCAGGCAAAAATTTCTAAGAATGTATATTTGAAGTACAGTACTATGTGGCACTGAAACGTGGACTGTGGGAAAACCGGAACAGAAGATAATCGAAGCTTTTCACATGTGTTGCTGCAGAAGAATGTTAATAATGTAGGGAATGAGAAGTTCTCTGCAGAATCGTCGAGGAAAGGAACATCCGGAAACCACTGACGAGAAGAAGGGCAAGATGATGGGCAGTAGTTAAGACATTACGTAATAGGCACCATGATACTACAGGGAGCTATAGAGGTTAAATAAAAAATAAAAATAAATAAATAATTCTTACGTAGTGCGAGAGCAACAAACTTAAAACATTGCTCCAGTCAAAGATATAATTCCACCCCTAGGCACAGCAGCACCTTTTTTGCTTCGTGGCTGCTCATGTTGCACACAACCGGCGATAAGAATTAACTCAATAAGAAATGGTTAACAGTAACAACCACAGTTACGCACTGTAAATGTTGAAGTCGTCTTACAAGAACACTTCATTTGCTAAGATCCCAGTTGTCTATACAGTGATTACTACCATCGGCAAATTTGAACTCCCTTTTTGAAATCAAATCTGTAGAAGCAGTATCGTCTACAGCGGCCATTACAGGGTTGGGTTGTTTGGGGGAAAGAGATCAAACAGCGAGGTCATCGGTCTCATCGGATTAGGAAAGGACGGGGATGGAAGTCGGCCGTGTCTTTTCAGAGGAACCATCCCGGCATTTGCCTGGAGCGATTTAGGGAAATCACGGAAAACCTAATTCAGGATGGCCGGACGCGGGATTGAACCCTCGTCCGCAACCATTATAGGTAGATACTTTGTCATAATAGGTAATGGCGTTACTCACAGTCGCATGATTATACATATTGTGAAAATGATGGTAAAGGAGCTACGAAAATGAGACTGAGCGAGAACAACTTCAATCGGGACCTGAGATACAATATTTGTGATGCGTGCAAGCGAGCGCTCGACGCTGAAAAAGAGAATAAAGAACTTCGCTGCATTGTTCACGCTCGTACAGGAGCATGGATGGAAACGTTTCCTCTGACACGCCGTTGCCCTGATACGCCGGCCATCAAGAATGTGAAATATGTGGACTGTCGGCAGCATCTTCGTCTCTATGCACCAGAAACCAATCCTGATGCACTGTGGACTGCCACAAAAACTGCATCCACGCCACGAGGACACCTAGAGACTTGATAATAATCGGGCTTCACGTCTTAGTGAGTTCTGAATTCAGAGTTTATTAATCGATAGTGCTTACAATGGACACGTGCAGTATCCCAGCCGGCCGCGGTAGTGAGTTCTGAATTCAGAGTTTATTAATCGATAGTGCTTACAATGGACATGTGCAGTATCCCAGCCGGCCGCGGTGGTCTCGCGGTTCTAGGAGCGCAGTCCGGAACCGTGCGACTGCTACGGTCGCAGGTTCGAATCCTGCCTCGGGCATGGTTGTGTGTGATGTCCTTAGGTTAGTTAGGTTTAAGTAGTTCTAAGTTCTAGGGGACTAATGACCATAGCAGTTGAGTCCCATAGTGCTCAGAGCCATTTGAACCATTTTTTGCAGTATCCAAGGATTTCCTCTTTTGTGGTACTCTTTTCATTCCACAGGAGCATCCACTCAAAGACAGTTCCCTAATCATAATTGTAATCATTAGCATATGGTATTTCGCTAATAAATGTCACATCAGACATGTGGATTCTTGAGTGCAAGTGCACCTATTGTATGACAGCGAAACCTGGTTGATATACTAATGCGTTAATGGGGGACGAACTTACGCTGGAAGAAATAGTTGCAATTGGGCTATCAGATGCAAGTATGGCGCTCTGCATTGTTCGTATGACATGAAATCCTCACTGCAATTTGACAGGCCGTAGTGTTAGTAAAAATTATCGAGATGGGAGGCCATGCTCTGTTAGTTGAATTGTTTTATATGAACTTCAGCATCTGCAGTGCTGTATTGAGAGAGCATCGCAGACAGATTTCTGAGGAGAGGCCCAATGTTATTAAATGGCTTAAAGAAGATGATAATGAAACTGAAAAATACGGGTGAGATTGGCGAGGAATCTAGAAGAGAAATGCGTTCTAGCTCGGGGAAGTCATTAACGAATTTGCTGTTGCTGTAACTGGCGACGCTACACGTGCCCCGAGTACTGCAAATGCTCGTGCAGTTTCACGAGAATTGGCCCTCCCGTGTTTAAAAGTACGGAAAGTTCTGCGGTCTCTTTTACACGGGTACCCATACAAGATACAGACGGTGCACCATCTGTAACCTCATGATCCGCAGCGATGTTCTGAATTTGCTCTACGGTTTCTCGCAGGGATTATAGTTAATGACATGTACCCAGAAAAAATTCTATCGAGTGACGAGGCACTCTTTCACTACAGCGTACAGTGAATACACAAAAACGCCGAATTTGGAGTACTGATAAGCCGCGTGTGTTGCACGAAGAGTCATTGCACTCGCCGTAGGGGACTGTATGGTATGGATTTACAAGCACCTTTATTGTAGGTAGGTATTCTTCGAAGCGAATGCACCCAGAGTGTCTGTCAGGTGTACCCTGAAGTCTGCGTGTTGTCGAATCCTCCTTGTACAGCATATGATTCTCGCTTTGGAAAAATGCAGCTGTGTGGAAACCATGGTCTACAAGCAAGTTTTGACAACACCTCCTGTCACTCGCCCAGATAAAGGTCTGCTTAATGCTACCTTTCACAAACTTGTTATCTGCTGGGATTTTAGATGGATGACCTGCAAGACCACGTGATCTGAATCTACGTGGTTTTTGCTCTGGGGATGTCTTTAAGAACTTCTCACTGAATTCACCTTATTTTGGATCTAGGGATGTCTAAAAGAACGCTTTTACTAGGGACATGTTCAGTCGCTACCTGATTTGAAGGCCAGTCTACAGGAATACATTGTTCAGATTCCACAAGAACTGCTGCTGGCAACTGTTGATCACGTCATTTCGTTCTCCTACGATGATTACAGCTCACACTGAACCCCTTGAGTAGCTGAAGTTTACTGTAACAATTCTGTATATTGTACTAGGCCTGTTAACAACACCAAACAAGAACAACACTTCTGCACTCTTGTGGCAGTATTGCCAGCCAAGGGGAATGGTAACTAATGTTGTGCATGTACATATACCAAATGGCATTGTCATCCAACTATGTCTTCTGGGCGCCAAACTTCTTTTTCTGCGATAATGTCTTTCAGCACGTGATACATCAGCAAATAATTTAACACATTGTCTGAACATTTTAGAGTTATCTGATCCGAAGCGTTTTTCACTTTGCAACTATAAATGCTTTTGCTGGGAAAGAGTGCGGGCTTATATTTTTATTCTAATGATATATCCAGAAAGGATACTGATATGTTTTAACATTTCATTACCGTTTTGTAAGCACAGGATAGCACGCCATTAATGACACGTTCAAAGCCCATTAACGCCCACTCAGAATCCGGTGGTTACAAACAAACAGTTCATTAAAGCACGTTAATGATGTGCATACATATTCAATAGTTATTTATTTCTAATTTTCTCTAGATTACGTAGCCACGGAACTGCAGTGAAATTTCCACACGAATGAAACGAATATTAGTGAAAGTCGAGAACGCAGTCAGGTCTGTGAAAACAGTTCAAAGAAAACTGTGTATGGGTCTTTGGCTGTCAAGTAGCTGTGACATTTGTTTAGTAGATGTTGACATTTCTTCAACACCAAAATGAATTTTCTATCTGCAGTATAGTGTGTGCCTAACTGAAACTTCCTGGGAGATTAAAGCTGTGTACCGGACACCGAAGCTTTGCTTTTCGAGGGCACTTAGTAAGCCATTTGAGCTACGCAGGCACGGCTCGTGATGGCCGTAGTAGCTTCAGTTCTGTTATTACCTGTCTCTCACTTTCAAAAATTCACAGAAGCAGCACTGCATATCCTGTTGGGACTAGTATTCCAGGAAGGATGGATACTGCGCAGAAAACGCTTGGCGGGCACGCGGTTTTAATGTTTCAAGAAGTCTCAGTGCCTGAACAATTGGCAACAATTTTGTACTATATATCATGCAACGCAAAACATTGGTCCGTCAGCGATTCAGCGGATGGAACTACATAGGGAACAGCGCAGGTCTGAAATACACTACGAATTTTCGGACGTTCATTCAGTGACTGTTCTGATCAGGCGAGGCAATGAATTTCATCAACGATAAACTAGTCCTGAACACGAATGGCGGATAAAATTCGGCTGCAGAAGGGCGTATCCGTTAGGGAACAGAAGTAACAATATTTCATTCCTCAGTACTGGCTTTCTACAAACATAGAGCTACGAAATTACAAATCTTGTCACAGTGGACAAATCACTACACTTGGGGAAAGGAGAATTTTTCAAACACAGACGATTCTCTGATTCAGAGCATAAGAGAACATTACGTTCAGAGACTTCCTTCTCGTTTCGGTAAACAGACCTCTGGGACCGAAAGTGCTGCTAAAGCTTTCTTTTTGGCCGGACTAGACGGAAACTGCTTCCCGAAAGACGGCATTCTTTTCTCCTTGTTTCGTAGCAGGCTGTCTCGGAAGAATCGTGTCCCCATGGTCTCATTTTACACAACGCTGGCACTTTGGGGCACCCACGGAGAGCTCTTCTCGAAAGAGGTCTACGCAGTTCTTTGGAAAATGCGCAACGTGTTTGGCTATCTCACGATTTATCTCGACTGCTTGCATGGGTGTAACGGGAAATACACAGAAAAGAATTGGATGTAGTACGAAAAGTCGCCCTAATGCGAACTTTTTGTACTACTGGTTACTAGACTAACGCTGCAAAGTTAAATAACTACGTACGCAGGCAATAGTAGCAACTTTCGGCAATCGGGCGATTACAATGGAACGTTTCTGGTCATAAGGAGAGAGACTGCTCCCATCAACAACGACTCTAAGACTACTCTGAGCATGGAAGGAGTTAAACAATATTTTTCTTAAATGGTCAAGTCTCTGGTGATAGTACCTTTGAGAGCCTTATATAAACTACATCAGAAACCATACAAGTGACCCTGACATTTCATATTTTGGGATTTTCAATTCCTAAAAATTAGTGTCGCTGTGAATAACAGTGGCCTGAAACAATACCAAATATGGCCACTCTGCTGCAGATAACGTCTGTAAGACTGAAGTGAATCACTTCGTTGAAGACATCAGGCGCCAAACCTTTCGGAGAATGCTTTCAAGCCACATTAAACGGCTACAGGGAAGGAAAGATAGTTGACTGATATTCTGATGGATGAGCGCATTCGGATTAACGCCGAAACGATCGAGCTTGGTTTACTTTATTGTGCACATCTATTCTAGGGCTGTCTTTAGTCTTCGCTAAAAGGCGCTACGTCAATGGAAGATGAATTTGTCGGCATCTTGTTGAATATTGTAATTTTTCTGACAATACTGCGTCACAAATTTTGATCATGTTTGAAAAATTATAATTTTGCTAAAGATGTACTCATTACATATACTTCTCCCAAAAGTTTAAAGGGAAAGTGTGCTTAATGTTGGACTGCTTAAATCCACTAAACCACTAAAGCCAAAAACGTGAATGAAATGCATTGCATTCATGTATTTTGTAGGACGCACTACAAGACAAATGCTCTCAAACTGAAAGAAACTGTAGACAGACACAATGGAGCTTTTCGTTTGTTTTTCTGGTTTACATCCAGTACCTAATTTTGATAACTGTTGAAACACTAACCAAAACTTGTCAGTCTTTATGAAGTTTCAGATATAATTTTTTTTGAGTGATCCGTCTTCTGACTGATTTCATGTGCCCGCAACTAATTCTTCTCCTGTGCCAATCTCGCCACCTCAGAATAGCACTTCTGACCTACGTCCTGAATTATTTTGTGGATGTATTCCAATATCTGTTTTCCTCTACAGTATTTACATTCCACAGCTTGCTTTAGTACCATGGAAGTTATTCCGTGATGTTTTAACAGATGTCCTACAATGCTGCCCATTCTTCTTGTCAGTGTTTTCCATATATTCCCTTCCTCGCCGATTCTCCGAAGAACGTCGACATTCCTTACCTTACAAGTCCTCATAATTTTCAACATTGTTCTGTAGTACCACATCACAAATGCTTCGATTCTCTTCTGTTCCGGTTTTTCCACAGTCTTGTTTCACTACCATACAATTCTATGCTCCAAAGAAACATTCTCAGAAATGTCTTCCATAAATTAAGGCCTATGTTTGACGCTAGTACACTTCTTTTTGTCAGGAATGCCTTTTTTTTTTTTTTTTTTTTTTGCGCCGTCTGCGAGTTATTTTGCTGTCTAGGTAGCGGAATTCCTTAGCTTCATCTACTTCGTGATCACCAATCTTAATGTTGAGTTTCTAACATTTCTGCTACTTCTCATTACTATCGTCTTTCTTCGATTTACTGTCAATCCACATTCTGTTTTCATTAGAATGTTCATTCCATTCAATATATCCTGTAATTCTTCTTCACTTTCAGTGAGGATAGCCATGTCTTCAGCAAATCCTATCACTGTTATTCTTTCACCTTGAATTTATTTCCTTTCTTTAACCTTTCTTTTATTTTCGCCATTACTTCTTCGATGTATAGACTGAACATAGAGGGCGCTTTATTGGTCTCCACTCTCATTGTTCCCTCTTAGTCCTTGTACAATTTGCGTATTACTCGAATTTTCCTGTAGCTTACCCTTATTTAACGCAGAACATCGAACATCTTGAAGTATTTGGCATTGTCGAACGCTTTTTCCAACCAGGGCAAATCTATGAACATACCATGACTTTTCTTTACCTACTCTTTCTTCCATTATCAAACGCAACGTCAGAATTGCCTAAAGCCAAACCGATCGTCAGCTAACACATCTTCAGTTTTCTTTTCCGGACTTCTTTATACTGTCCTTGTCAACAACTTTGATGTATGAGCTGTTAAGCTGATTCTGCGACCATTCTCGCACGTGTCTGCTCTTGCAGTATTCGGAATTTTGTTGATGATGTTTTTCCGAAAGTCAGATGGTATACCATCAGATTCATATATTCTACACACGGACGTAAATAGTCTTTTAGTTGCCACTAGCCCTAATGATTTCAGAAATTCTTATGGAATGTTTTCTATTCCTCTTTGCCTTATTCGGTATTAAGTGTTCAAAAGCACTATTAAATTATAATTCTAGTACTGGATCCCCTGTCTCTTCTATGTCGACTCCTGTTTACAATTCTATTAGAGCACCAGACAAGTACTCCCCCTCACAGGAGCCAATATACTCGTCCCACGACTTCAGGATTGCTAACAATTCGAAGCCTAACGTGGTGTAGAGGGGTGGGGGCCCTACTGTCCTACTGTCCTACTGCGCAGTATGTCGACAAGGCCCCTGATGAAACTGTCAAGAGCCTAGAAGAATTATGAAACAGGCGCCAAAGAAAACTGCGTTGTTTCCAGTGCAATAAATTAAAATTCAGAATGTGAAGCAATATTGAGGACATTCAGCCCAGTTGTCAATCGTGTTATCATTGGCACAACTTGTTTCGGGACATCATCTTGCCATTTTCAACTGCTAAAAACCAGATAAAGCAATCCTCCTTTTCCAGACAGACTTATAAGGATTACAGACGCCCTAAGTTGTAATCTACCTTACAAAATCCTTAATGCTCTTAGGCAGGTAGGTTATAACTCAGGACGTCTGTAATCCTTGTATGTCTGTCGGTATAAGGAGGATTGTTTTATCTGGTTTTCCTGTTTTCAGTACTAGGAGCGGCACGCGATTGATAACTAAGCTGAATAATGCACGAATAACAGCTGTGTGACGGCTTCACATCATATTAGCCTATGAGGATTCAGGTTATCATAGCTGGGTACTACATCTCTTGTCTTCTCATGGGTAGTGTGCCTGCTTAATTAAATTCAGTTTTTAATTTTTTTTATTTGTAAAGTGACCGTCGCTTCTAATCACCCACTTCATATTGTTGTTCTTATTACAGTTACCGTTGCATCTCTTTCAAATACAGATTTTAAAGTATTTGGTAAAATGACCATTGGGCCTAATAATTAAATTTAAATTTTTTGGTTAAGTGACCTCTGGGCCTAACTGCTTCGGATGTGTTTCTATTAACTGTACCAACTGGGGGTGATTTAAGCGCTGTTCTAATTTTTCTTTTAATAAAAAGAACAACCCACATTATCAAAGAGACCTTCCATTCTCCTGTCACTCTGTGATATCTGCCGAGAATATGTGACGATTTGGGAAGATAAGGTCCATCCCATGTTACAGTTTATGTTCTACATTGGTTATGCTGTATTCCAAAATGACAGGGTCCCTGTTCATAAAGCTAGCATCATCCAGGACTGGTTTTGTGACGGCAAGGATGAATTTTCGCATATCGCCTGTCCACCACAGTTTCCAGAGCCTAATATTAACGATCGCTTGTGGTCTTCTTTGGAAAGAAAGATGCGAGACAGTTTTATCCACGTCCACCACTGTTACGTAAGCTTGCCATTGTTTTGCAGGAAGAATGGTGGAAGACTGTCTTGAAAACCATACAAAACCTGTCTTTCCTGAGACGACTAGAAGTTGGTTTGAATGAGCTTGAAACGCACCCAGTACGGAATGATAAGGAGATGGGGGGTGGGGGGTGGTGGAGGGGAGCTGCGTGATATGTAATCTTGGAGCTGGTTTGCTTGGACATGGTAATCCCACAGTGGAAAGTCATTGAGCTCTTATCAAAATTTGTTTTAACACTAGAACAGTTCATACATCGGCATTTGGGCAATATAGGGAAACCCGTATATTACTAAAAACATTTTTTTCCAATAAAACAAATAATGAGGATAGGTAATACCAAAAACAGTACAACAGAGCTTTTTCATTAGGAAAATAGTTTCAATTAAATGATTTGCAGTAAGTTTCCTGACTACAATAAGTTCTAAACAGTTACTCTAATTTCAATGCGCCGCCTCAGTTCCTTAAAAATTATTTTGTTGGAATTCTGTATCCGAAGGGGTCGTGGCTGACCAGTAAAAGAGTTAATTAAAAACTGGTAGGAAATCTCAGAGCTTTAAGTAAACGACAGTGATTCTTCAATAAACAGCATCATCATCGTCATAGTATCCATCATCTTCCTTACAAGGATTAGGTTGTTGCCTGTTTCGAACTCACAAGCAAATCATTCCCATCTCTTTCTAGGTCTTCCAACATCTCTTTCTCCAATCGGCTTGTAGTTCAGGATCTGCTGAGGAATTCTGTGACGTGAAATTCTCATGCAGTGTTTTCTCCTATCTTTACGATATTTTTGCACTCTTTCTTTCATGCTGAAAATGTTCACTTCTGTTTCAGAAAGAGGTATTTTCACTCTGCAGCGGAGTGTGAGCTGATATGAAGCTTCCTGACAGGTTAAAACTGTGACAGAGCACTTGCCCGCGAAAGGCAAAGGTCCTGAGTTCGAGTCTCCGTCCGGCGCACAGTTTTAACCTGTCAGGAACTTTCGTTTACTTCTGCTCTAATACCTTCGCTTCTTCGGAACTCGATCTCTGCTGCTTGACTTTTTTTTGTGGTAACCCAGCTTTCGCTTCCGTAGGATAACATAGGAACCGCGACATAAGTTTATAGAATTTCATGGTAGTTTCTTTTTGTACTTTATGGCCTAATGTTCTGCTAATGGTACCATAGACCGCTTGAAATTTGTGTATTTTATTTTCAATATCAGGGTCAAAATCAAAATTTACAACAGAGCCAAAACAAGAGATTTCAGACATTTCCTCTAAAACTGAATAGTCTAAAACTATTTTTGATCTGACTGGATGCTTTCCTCGTAATACATTATTTTTTATTTTCTTGCTATAAATTTAAATGTTGCAATTGTAGCAAATTTTGTTCAGGTGGCGTACTGACCTTTTGAGGCCGTCTTCATCCTTTTGAATAATAACGATGTCGCCAGCAACCAAAAGAACATTGAGGTATTCCTCATTTGTTATCTTAAATTCTTTGTTTACCTTACTCTTACATCTGCGAAAAATGAAGTCAATGTAAATATTAAAAAGGGTAGGTGATAGTCCACATTCTTGTCTAACTTCTTTTTTAATAATTATTTCTTCTAATCGATTCCTGTCTGAGCGTATTACAATGCGTGTAGTTTTGTACAGACTTCACTACCTCCATCAGGTGATAAGGATATCCACACTCAGACATAATCTTCCATAGGCTATTACGACTCACAGTCTAAAGCCTTCATGAGGTCAATAAAGGCCATACAGGTTTCTGTGATAGATTCTCTGAGTTTTTCCATGCCTTTTTTTATTTAAAAACACATTGTCTGTGCATGAATGACCTGGTCTAAATCAATTTCGTCCTTCAGAAATAGTAGCTTCTATGATATTCTTCATGCGGCTATTGTTTATTTTCTAGTGTAATTAGTAGCCAGTGTTTAGAAGACTGAGGCCATGATAGTTTATACAGTCACTACGTTTCCCTTTTTTGAAAAGACGCATTGGTTCTGTTGTATACCAATGATCTGGGATCTTGCCGTACGACCAGCATTACCTTATGAATTCATTGTAACAGTCTTTCATCTAGTGTTAACCCTCCACATTTAATTAGCCCTGCACTTATTCCGTCTATTCCAATAGCTTTGCTGTGATTAATGCCTTTCAAAGCCTCTTATAGTTCACCAATAATGATCGCCAATTTAACAGTTAAATGCAACATTTAAATCACATAAAACAGTCGTAAGCAATGGGATGTTATTAACTACTAGCTGACATATTATTTTCTCAACGATGGCGGTAATTGACCACCAAGAGAAACTATAAAATTTAGTATTTAAAAGCAAAATAACACAGCAATTATCAAATGACCATTAATGTCCAGCAGCTAACTTATTTACGATATCAGGCGTGTTTTACTGAGAAAACGCTCAAGAACAACCGGAAGTATGATTACGCGAATAAGCAACTATTTCTTAGGCAAGGACGTCCGTAAAAAGGAACAATTCGATTAAATATTTGAAAGCAAATGGAACAGCATTAAACAAACAGCCATTACCATCCAGAAAACAGTTTGCTTACACAATACGGTGTGATTTCGTTGGGACAACGCACACGAACAATTTGCAGTATGAGTACATAAATAATCATATGTTTCTTAGGCCGAGACGGTTGAAACGAGACCCGTAAAACAAACGGTTGGATCAAATATTTAAAAGGAAATAACACAGCATTAAACCACCGTTACTGCCCAGCAGCTATGTTACAATGTGTGATTTTACTTAGAGAACGCAAAAGAACAACTGACAGTTCGAGTCTATGAACGAGCAAATAGTTCTTATATTCGGACAGGCTTAACTGACTCGTGCAAGAAACAATTAAATCCAGTCTTTACAAGAAATATAATTTTGTGTTAACTATGCGGTACTGACACGTGACACGCCAAACTTTCATTCAGCTTGCACACTGTGGAAGGCGCCGTTCTACATCCCATTTTTCAATTTCCAATGCCTCCTCACCGCGCACGAGGTTATTTCAAGAGCTGGGCTATAACAGACAGGAAAATGCAGTTACATATAGCACAGTTTACGCTATCCGTTTGCCACAAGGCCACTTTACCTATCAAAATTTCAATACTAACTTAAGCGTGGGAGTACACACCACATACAAATACTTGACTTCATGCTTCCTTCCCCTTCACAGCCCAAAACAGGTTTAAGTCTCAAACACAGAGCAAGATTACAGAAAGCTGGGCAAAGCCAAGGAACTACTTGTTGCTCAGAATAGTTCCATAGACAAACCGTGCTCCATGCTAGGACGCAGCACTTATCACGAACCAGGTGCCGCGGCCACAACGCCTGCGACAACAGGCTTCCGTTCCCTGCCTCACAGCATTTCCCCAAAACTTGCTGCCTCCCTCCGACCATCACGTCTCACTTCCTTGTCACCGCAGCTCGCACCCTCTGGCCTGGAGCCACGCGTGAATATCTTTGCCCGCCTCCGCCTATGCCGAGTAAAATCGATGATGACGCGTCAGTGATGTGTTTTTGGTGTTTCCATATTTTTGTTTGTCCCCGTAGGTGCAGATCAGCAGTAAACTCTTATCAATTTTTAAGCTATGCTTTGTTTCAAATGCAAGGAAAATACAATTAGAATGGTAGAAAAGCAGAGCTTTGAAACATCGAAAAATCTGAGACTAGGAGAAAAATTTGTATACTGTATGTAAGATTTGTATAGTGCTTAGCTTATCATGCTGAGATGGCTCCAGTTCTTCTTGTACAGGGGTCTGATTCTTCAAGCTGAAAATCTAACATCAGGTCCTCATGGTTGGTTTGAACTAAGCAAATTTGAAGATTGTTCACACCTGTTATATAAAAATACGTCCGATCACATCAGAGGCAAGCTTAAGCCTCTCACACACTGAGGAAATAACAATATTCCAAAGTGTTTACAGTTTTTATTAACAAGTAAATTTCTACTAGTTTTCGTTGCGTTATTCGTTTCGATTATTATTTTATAATTCAGTCCAGAAATAAATAGAGTAAACAGTACAGAATTGCGTAATTAATAATAGAAATTTAAGTGTGCAAATAATTCGTAATTTCAAATGTTTCTACAAAAAATAATTTTAACTGTAATTATCGGAACTAGTACTTATCGATTATAATATCGAAACTAAAATATTTTATGAGGTAATTCCCTTTCATAAATTTTAGCTCGAAATATACCATACTGTGTATAAAATTATATGAATGTTTTTAGAAAAGCCACTGAGATAATACTGACCTGTCGAAACTTCGAAAAATAATACCGGTATCGGCAACTACTGTTGGGGGAAAGTAATGCTAGAGGAGGATGTCCCGTTACAAGTCCTATACATTTTTAAGAATTAAACTCAGAAATTTTATTTATCCACCTAGTACGCTACTCGTAGAAGACAACAAAGTTCCGTAGAAAGTGAATCAATACCACTTCTCATACCAAAACACAGATAAAGATGCAACCAAAACTGGTCATTTAAGTGGACGTGCCCACCCAAATCTACAAGAAAAATGAGGGTGGGAAATGTCAGGATGGGAAATTTTGGAAAGGGGCGGGAAAAAAAATAAACTTTTCAAACAATTTAAATTTAAGACTCTGTTTGCTAAATGGGGCTGAGATAGTTCTGAGGCTAAAGCTTTCTGTATACTACAGTGCAACGAATGCGCGGGCTATTATGTCTATTACTAAGATTTTGATTCATGATAACGGACAGGTTCACACTTCACAGAGGAACGGCTGTATGTAAAGCTTTCCTCTTTCCTCGCATAACGCTCGGGTTGCTCTCTTAAGCTGGAAATGGCTTTTTCTTGTCGCAAGAAAGCAACAGTGAGTACAGATATGTGCCTGATCTACGGTATCTCGAATCGGGTGATGAATGCGGTATCGTAGACCGGACGCAGACGTCTTATTCTTACGTGCAGCACTTTATCACGTCTTCGTGCGAGAGCCGTAAAGTAACAGAGCAACTGAGCGCTCATGACACCGACTATATCTTAAATGTTTCCGATCAAAGTTCGATAATTTGTAACTTTATAAGTAACGTGTACTTCTCACACGACCACAAAAATTCGTTATGCACCTGCATAATAATATGTATATTATAAGTCTTACTCTGCTTAATGTGGAAGCCTTGTTCAAAAACGTCATTCTGTGTGAGTGTGCATTGCACTTTAATGTAATACATAGAAACGAAGAGATATTACGAACAACACCTTTTATAGAAGTAGTACAGTTGACTGAATAGACTTGCGTCTCTTATTCAGCTATTTTAGCATCTACAAATAATACCAAAGACCTACTATCGATATATACTCGTACCATTCTAGGCAATAGTAGTGTCACCTGGAGACAAATGACTGCTAATCATACACACGCAAGGTACATGTAGAGGCAGTGGGCGTGCTGTCCATGTGTAGAACGGGCCTGCCACGCAATCTTTCTGAGTGTGACCGACGGCAGATTGCGGTTGCCCGGGTGTTCGAGAAGGCTGTGGTGAGTGCCTTCAACAAGTAGCGAAAAGCAAGGTGAAACAAAATCCAGACGTCGTAGGGTTGGGCGCCCTCCGATCATCTAAGATGTCAGACGTCGTACGTTCGGCAACCTAGTAAAACAGGACAGGCGGCGAACTGTGGCTGAACCACCATAAGGTTTTAAATATATGTAGATGGTTCAAATGGTTCAAATGGCTCTGAGCATTATGGGAGTTAACTGCTGAAGCCATCACTCCCCTAGAACTTAGAACAACTTAAATCTAACTAACCTAAGGACATCACACACATCCGTGACCGAGGCAGGATTCGAACCTTCGACTGTAGCGGTCGTGCAGTTCCAGACTGTAGCCACTAGAACCGCTCGGCCACTCCGGCCAGCTACGTAGATGGTATCTGTTCTTTCGGACATATATATACATATATATAGTTAAGGCTCACCGGCCATTTGTCCATCTACTTCTGTGCGGATGCACAGTGTCCGAACTCTTACGGAAATCGGCAGTGAAACCGCAAGTAATGAGCAGGGGCACTATGCATATAGTGAGGAACAATAAGTTGCGAAGTGGGTGTCAAGGGAGGCGTGCCAGAGATAAGTCCCTGCAGTCACACTATCCTCAGTGTCCTCGGTGGCTGTCCGCGTTAACTTATATCAACGCCTGTATGCAGCTAGAGGTATTCATTTCATTTTAATTTCATAAGGCTTTAACGCTAGGCAGCGTATAAGTGTGTCTCAACACACAGTGTAGCCAACACTCCTAATGATGGGCTCCGCAGCCGACGACCCATGCATGTAGCACGACATCGGCAACAACGACTGAAATGGGAACTTGACCATCGGCACTGGGCATTGGTGCAGTTGCAGAGCCATGCATGGTTTGATAAATCCCGATCCTTGCTTCATCATACCGATAATAGAGCGCAAATTAGTCGTCTTTCAGGGAAACAGCCCCTTGAAACGGGACCGAGACAAGTTGGCAGCGGCTCCATTGTTCCGTGGGGCACATTCACGTGGGTCCATTAGAGCTCGTGCAAGGCACCATGATGGCTAAGAAGTATCGCACACTGGTTGTAGGCTACATGCACCTCTTCACGACGATCACGTTTCCGAACGACAGTGGCATTTTTCAGCAAGATAATGGGCCATATGGCAAGGCCAGAAGGTTAATGGAGTGGTTCGAGAAACACAATGGCCAATTCCAGTTGATGCGCTGGCCCTCCAACTCGCCAGATCTGAACCCGGTCGGGCACATGTCGGATGTTACTGAACATGGTGTCAGAGCGCCCCTCCCCGGAACTTCAGGAAATTAGGTGACTCGTGTGTAAAGATGTGGTACCAACTCCCTCCAGCGAATTACCAAGGCCTCATTGTTTCCGTGCCACGACAAGTCGCCGCTATTATCCGTGACAGAGACGGACATAATGTTCCGGATGATTATGGTATATTAACAATATGGAATGGATGCACGTGTGTGATTACAAATTCACCCTGCACTTACGTCTTCAGTTAGCTATCGGTTAAGCATTTCGTGTTATAATAAGTCACAATTTTCCAACAATCCTTCCACAGTGTAGCAAATGGAATTTCGAAAATAACCATTTGACTGGAGATAAATGGACGCTATTAAATTTCAGAAAAAGCTTTCAGAGTCACAGAAGCTGTATTATTGTGACTTTCAGTCCCCTCTGTACCCTAATTTGTCTCCCAGATTTTCTAGAAATTTTATAAGATAGTGATAGCGTTGGAAACTTTAATACTATTTTACTTCTTTTTTGTCATCAGTCCACTGATTTAATTCTCTTCTTTACTGGTTTTGCGAGAGTCGATGATCTGCTGTGCTGCATATATACAGTCTCAGAAAGGTCTCCCCCAAATTAAGGCCAATGTTTGATACTAGTAGAGAGTTTTGGCCAGCAGTGCCCTCTTAGCCTATAACAGTTTGCTTCTTATGTCCTCCCTGCTTCCTCCGTCTTATTTATCTCGCTGTCAGTTAATCAGAATTCCTACATTTTGCCTACTTATTAGTCTCCAGTTTTGATATGTTCTCATAAAACATATGTCCGTTCGTCGTTCTTTCGTATTTCTCCAGCACAAGCTCAAATTATAGCGTATAGTCATTGGACTGTTCATTCCGTTCGATATGTCTTGTAATATTTATTCACTTTCACTCAGGACGGCAGTATCATCAGTAAATCATATCACTAATATTGCTAAACCCTGAATTTTATGTCAAGTCCTGGTTTATCTATTATGTTTGTCGACGGACAAATTGGACAGTAGACGGGAGAGTGACTGTATCTGTCTCACACGCTTTCTTAATGCGAGAACCTCGTTCTTGGTCTCCCATTCCTATTGTTCCTTCTTCGTCCTTACACATATTCTGTTCACCCGTATTTCACCATAGATAACGCATAGTTTACTGAAAATTTCGGACATCTTGCACCACTTGACATTTTTGAATGCTTTTTGTAGCTCGATAAATCTCACGAACGTGTCTTGATTTACCTGAACACTGTTACCAAAGCGAAGCATCGGAGCTACATTTCTGGTGTTTTTAAATTTCTTATAGCCGAACGGATCGTCACCTAGGAGGCAACAGTTTTGCTTTTCATTCTTCTGTTTTTTAGTCTTGTCAGCTACTTTAATTAATGAAATGTTAAGCTGACAAGGGGATAATTCTAGCACCTATCTTCCCTTGCTGTTTTCGGAATTGGATGCACTATATTTCCCCGAAGTGTTGTAGTATATCTCCAGTCTCACAGATTCTACGCACCAAGTGGAATAGTTGTTTAGTTGCCTTTTCAAACGACGGTTTTGGAAATCACGAAATAATTTAAAGGAACGTCTATGGATATGTAATAATTCTCTCACTAACATACCATTGCTATTTTTTGAATTGCGCGAACGTAATTATTACGAAAATCAGATGCAGTGACAGATTCTACACAGCAACTTCGATAGTTCTTTGGTTATGACGAGCCCAAATTATTTTGAAATTTATATGGAATGCTGTCTATGTCTTCTGTTTTATTCGATCTCGAGTCTTTCAAAGCACTTGCAAACTCTCCGGTATTGGAGCCTCTGTGTTCCAAACCCATGTAAGTCTACATTTCTTCTTCTATCGCGTCAGCAGACAGTTCCTCTCCCTCTAATAGAGACATTCAATGTTAAGTTTCCATCTGTCCTCTCTCGATCGAACAAAGAAATAAGAGCGAAAACTCTCTGAAAGACAGAAATACAGCAATATAAATCACTTAGGAACGAAATAAATGGAAAGTGGAGGGAAGCTAAGGCGAAGTAGCTACAGGAAAAATGTCTAGAATTCGGAAAATAAATGGGTGTTAAAAGGACAGATTCTGGATGTAGAAAAGTCAAAACAACCTTCAGTGAAATTAAAATTAACTTTGAGTGTTTCAAACGTATTTGTATGGTGTATAATTAACAAGGTTAGCAATTTTGAAATTTGTGGTAAGGTCTTATGGGCCCTAACTCCTGAGGTGTTCGGTCCTTAAACTTACATACTACTTTGTCTAACTTAAACTAACTTACGCTAAGGATAACACCTACACCCATGCCCGAGAGAGAACTCGAACCTTCGGCGGTAACTAGGCTAGACATTGACATTTCTTGCAAACAAGCTACTTGTGTCACGTAGTTTCCTTTTCGCTCTATTTTTCATTGAGGTGATTCCCCCCGCCCCAAATCATCGGTGGCCGCCCTCGAACTGTGCCATCAGGGTGATTGGTTTCGGTGTGAGTTTTCATCCAACCGTCTTAACTCTCTCATTGACCGCTACGCGGTGGCGGAATACAAACCACAACCGCTGTAATGTAATAAAGTAAAATGCCTATGAAGTGATATTGAGAGACGCTCCTGCCATGGTTACGCACATATCATGTAACAGTCACACTCTCGCCCCATAGTTCAGCGTCCCAGAACGCGGCACGCCATACTGCATCGACGAGGCCTTTATAATAAGCAGCAACATGAAGCCTCGCTACAGTTGGCGTAATGGACGTTGTATCTGGTGCAGAGAAGATGAAAATAATTTTAATCTGTAGCGAGGCTGCAAGAAAGTTCGATGCTACTGTTCGTTTTTATGCCGAAAGTTTTGCTCTTAGGTCACGATCCCTTGCATCTATTCGTCGTTTACTGCCGAAGGATGTGTGATACCTAACAAGGGAACCTTCCCATCGCCCCCCCCCCTCCCCAAGATTTAGTTATAAGTTGGCACAGTGGATAGGCCTTGAAAAACTGAACACAGATCAATCGAGAAAACAGGAAAAAGTTTTGTGGAACTATGAAAAAAATAAGCAAAATATACAAACTGAGTAGTCCATGCGCAAGGTAAGCAACATCAAGGATTGCGCAAGCACAGGAGTGCCGTGGTCCCGTCCTTAGTGACAGCAGCTTCGGAACAGGAGGTCCTTGGTTCCAGTCTTCCCTCGAGTGAAAAGTTTACTTTCCTCATTTTCGCTAAGTTCTGATCTGTCCGTTCGCTCATTGACGTCTCTGTTCACTGTAATAAGTTTAGTGTCTGTGTTTTGCGACCGCACCGCAAAACCGTGAGATTAGTAGACGAAAGGACGTGCCTCTCCAATGGGAACTGAAAACATTTTATCGCAAGGTCATAGGTCAACCGATTCCTCCACAGGTAAACACGTCTGATATATTATATACGATACTGATGACGGATGTGCGTTACATGACAGAAATATGTTGTCGACCCACCTAACTTGTACACTTGGCGAATGGGTACAAAGATTCTTCTACCTTGCCCGATTTAGGTTTTCTTGTAGATGTGATACTCACTCCCAAAAAAGTGATGAAAAATAAGAGTTTGTCACATAAACTGCAACAAATGAATGCAACAGTTTCACAGTCCCGCAGTTTTCCGTGTGCTCAGTCAAAACATATGTTTTTAACGGTTTCAAATTTTTCCGTGTGTATACCATCAAATCCTGCAAATGTCCAAGCAAATCTCGTTGTGGAAATTTGGAGAGCGAAGTTGACTATGTGTGAGAGCCTGAACTTTGTCTGAAAATAAAAAAATTAACTTTTCACTCGAGGGAAGACTTGAAGCCAGGACCTCTCGTTCCGCAGCTGCTCACGCTAACCACGAGACGACGGCGCTCCTGAGCTCACATTATCCTTCATATTGCCTGTCTTGGGCATAGACTACTCAGTTTGTATATTTTGCTTATATTTTTCATAGTTCCACACAACTTCTTCCTGTTTTCTCGATTGATCTGTGTTCAGTTTTTCAAGGCCTATCCACTGTGCCAAGTTATAACTAAATCTGAGAGGGGGGGGGGGGCGGGGGATGCGATGGGGAAGTTCCCTTGTAAGAAACGAACTCGTAGAGCAAATTTAACGGGGAACAAAAATAATGAAATTGTAGTACCAGCTGCCGTGAATAATTATCCACACCACTCGAGACAACTGTTTGGACGATCCTACATTGTCACAAATAGCATCCCTACATCATCTCCATGCATCAAGAACTTCATGGGAGCGGATTTTAGAATCGGATGTCGTTTTGAAACTGGACACTAAAGCAAATAGAAAGAGAACCGAAATTCTTTGGTGACGTAAAGTGCTGTGACGGGTCACCTTTTACGAACCACGACAAAGCTAATCGGCAAAACCGTCGTTATCGGTGTGAGGAAAATATCCACTGCTCGTCAGCGTCCTTGGTCTGTTAACATCTGGTGCGCTGTGATAGGCGACCAGCTAATCGTCCCCCTTTCCGTGAATGGAACATTGAACGAGGAAAGATATCGTAAGTATTGCAAGGTAATTTACCTATTCTTTTGGACGATGCACCCCCGTAGTGCGACGGAACATGTGGTTTGAACACGGCTGTTGTCCGGCACATTACTCTGCAGAGGCCATAGAAGCATTGAATGGCGATATCAATGGTCACTGAATCTGTAGAAGTGATCAGGTTAATTAACCTGCCATATCACGCGATCTTACGCTACCGGTTTTTTTCTCGTAGGTTTATCTGAAGGACAAAGTGTATGCAGAAGTAACAACTAGTTGACAGAACACGATTATCGGACATCCTATCGCAAATCCCTGCAGATATGCTTTTATGTTGCGTTCATGCATTCCACACAGGAATTAATAAATATGTCAGAATGGAAGGTTGTCAGTTCGAGCATTTACTGTGAATTACATTCATAATGGAAGGCAAGCTTTCCGATGGGGAAAGAAATCTGTTAAATTAGCGTCGTAGTTCCTGGATCATACTAAAAGTAGTTTCCATCCAGACACTTAAACAGTTAATCATATTGCATTGTACAATCATATCTGCTTCACTAACGTAAATTTCGAACTCATGTATCAAGCCTCACAACACAAAGGTTTGCATTTACATTATAAATGCAGATTTAAATTCGTCGGCTCTTAATTCGACACTTGAAATTTGTTAATTACAGAGCAATGTTCCACGAATGGAAAACAATGGTTTGAGTAAACCGTAGGTATTTTTTGGCTTGGATTCTGAAAATGCAATAAAGATACCGAGTATCCATACCAAGTTACCCCCCCCCCACCCCCTCTCACCTGCTCCATGCAAGTGGAGTGGTCAGGTGGTGACCAGTAGCGGTGTGCGGACGTTTGCCACGATTTTACCCACTCCGAACGGTTGGGTCCCTCGTCTCCCCCTCCTCCTGCTCCTTCTGCTCCTCACTCGCCACCCGACCCGCAGTAAAGGTAATTACTGAGCCTTTCCGTTGGTTTTCTTAACATAGGACCAGAATCTCCATGGATTTTTCGTCACATTTCTGGAGAGAGTTTCGTAGTGGAAACTATGAAATGCATCTTGCATTGAAATGCGCAACAAATTTCAAGCCACAGTAAAACTTCGCCAATCTTGGACATTTTGCTCTCGTCTAAATTACATGTGCCTTTTTCGGTGCCCCTGCAGCAGCTTTCTGTGTTTTGTGTACCATGGGGGATCAGTTCCGACTGATCATAATTGATTTGGTATGTATCTCTTGAGCGCTGTTGATACTATTTCTTTGAACTTAAGCTACATATGGTCTTCACTTAGATAGTTTGGAAGGATTGGAGACTGTCTCTCAGAAAGATGTCAACCGAATTTTTAGTCGCTTTCATAAATATATATATTTTGCGTTTAGTTTTGGTGAATTTCTTTGTCACGGAATTGAGCCTCGCTATGACTGTGTGTTCACTAATTCCTGTATCCGTCGTGATGCTCAGAATTATCTGTGGCTAAGAGGTCAAGTGTTTTTTCGTAAACTTTACAATTTGAATGGCTTCGTGAACTAATTGTTCAAAATAATTTTATAAAAAGCATTTAGAACAATTAGCGAAGTTTTTTCTATCTACAGTATGGTCTGAAAATACATTTTTGTCAACATACGGAAGGTACATTGAAGTCACTGCCAACTGTAATTTTATGAGTAGCGCAGTTATTTGCGATGTGACTCTAGTTTTCTTTGATATGTTCAGAAAATGTTTCATCTGAGACCGGGGGTCGGTAAAAAGTGCCAGTTATCAATTTATTCCGGTTGTCGAATATAACCTCTGTCCATACTAAGTTACAGGAACTATTTGCTTCAATGTCGCTAGTGAGCTGGAACACGCATGACATTATTTTTCCTTAAGTTGTGCTTCTTGTTTCTGTTGCAATGGAGATCATTACAATTAGAGCTCTTCCCTCCGAAATCTAGGATGCTTTCTCTGTGACCCTGTAAATACCAGAGCTAAAAATGTAGAACAACAACGTACGTTACAAGCATAGCATTCTGTATTACTTGTTTTCCTTATTTCTAACATTTTAAAATTGTACGTCGACTTCAGATGACACGTCAGTCACAGATGATCTTATCTCGTTCATGAACGTACTTTCAGTCATGTTGTGAACATTGTCCCGTTACACTTTATTAACAAATGTTTCGCCGCAACAGATATCGGATTTTAGAGAGTAAATTAATATGGAGTATGTCGTCCTTCTTTTCAAGCATTCACATACCCATTTCTTCTTTCCTTATTGTCTTTTGGGCATGCAATTGTAGTAATTAATGTAGGCACAAATGCAGTGATCAAAAAGAAATGATAAGCGTACATTCGCATTCTCTTTACAGCGTTCCTTTCTTGTTGCCCCCACGGTGGTGGACTGTTTCTATCGCAATCAGTAAGCGTGAAAGGAAGCTACCGCACAGGTAGAGGGATCTATACTTATACTTGGCAGAACTAATTACATACTGACATAATCGTCGGAATTGCTTTCGTTTCCCAAAAGATATTAATATTTTGATTTCGGAAAAGAAGCTCTGTATTTCGCTAAGATGTCGAAGAAGAAGGTCCCTTAAGTACTGGCTGTATCGAGTAAAATATGGAGACGGCGGTTTGAAAGCGGACAGAAGTACGAGGAAGGGCGTCCCTTAGCTGATGGATCGCTATCTGGCGAAGGGGCAAGTGTGGCAAATGTCCGGCGTGGCAAATGTCCAGCATTCACCAGTAGCACCACAGACAGATGTCCCCATTACTGTTATTAAGTTTTCATACGACCCGTCATTTACGAGATATTTTGTTGGCTCAAGTTAAGACATACGCAGTCAGCAGTATTGCACGCGCAATATACAGGGTGTTTCAAAAATGACCGGTATATTTGAAACGGCAATAAAAACTAAACGAGCAGCGATAGAAATACACCGTTTGTTGCAATATGCTTGGGACAACAGTACATTTTCAGGCGGACAAACTTTCGAAATTACAGTAGTTACAATTTTCGACAACAGATGGCGCTGCAAGTGATGTGAAAGATATAGACGACAACGCAGTTTGTGGTTGTGCCATTCTGTACGTCGTCTTTCTGCTGTAAGCGTGTGCTGTTCACAACGTGTAAGTGTGCTGTGGAAAACATGGTTTATTCCTTAGAACAGAGGATTTTTCTGGTGTTGGAATTCCACCGCCTATAAAACAGTGTTGTTGCAACAAGACGAAGTTTTCAACGGAGGTTTAATGTAACCAAAGGATCGAAAAGCGATACAATAAAGGATCTGTTTGAAAAATTTCAACGGACTGGGAACGTGACGGATGAAAGTGCTGGAAAGGTAGGGCGACTGCGTACGGCAACCACAGAGGGCAACGCTCAGCTAGTGCAGCAGGTGATCCAACAGCGGCCTCGGGTTTCCGTTCGCCGTGTTGCAGCTGCGGTCCAAATGACGCCAACGTCCACCTATCGTCTCATGCGCCAGAGTTTACACCTCTATCCATACAAAATTCAAACGCGGCAACCCCTCAGCGCCGCTACCATTGCTGCACGAGAGACATTCGCTAACGATATAGTGCACAGGATTGATGACGGCGATATGCATGTGGGCAGCATTTGGTTTACTGACGAAGCTTATTTTTACCTGGACGGCTTCGTCAATAAACAGAACTGGCGCATATGGGGAACCGAAAAGCCCCATGTTGCAGTCCCATCGTCCCTGCATCCTCAAAAAGTACTGGTCTGGGCCGCCATTTTTTCCAAAGGAATCATTGGCCCATTTTTCAGATCCGAAACGATTACTGCATCACGCTATCTGGACATTCTCCGTGAATTTGTGGCGGTACAAACTGCCTTAGACGACACTGGAAACACCTCGTGGTTTATGCAAGATGGCGCCCGGCCACATCGCACGGCCGACGTCTTTAATTTCCCGAACGAATATTTCGATGATCGTGTGATTGCTTTGGGCTATCCGAAACATACAGAAGGCGGCGTGGATTGGCCTCCCTATTCGCCAGGCATGAACCCCTTGACTTCTTTCTGTGGGGACACTTGAAAGACCAGGTGTACCGCCAGAATCCAGAAACAATTGAACAGCTGAAGCAGTACATCTCATCTGCATGTGAAGCCATTCCACCAGACACGTTGTCAAAGGTTTCAGGTAATTTCGTTCAGAGACTACGCCATATTATTGCTACGCATGGTGGATATGTGGAAAATATCGTACTATAGAGTTTCCCAGACCCAAGCGCCACCTGTTGTTGACAATTGTAACTACTGTAATTTCGAAAGTATGTCTGCCTGAAAATGTACAGTTGTCCCAAGCATATTGGAACAAACGGTGTATTTCTATCGCTGCTCGTTTAGTTTGTATTGCTGTTTCAAATATACCGGTCATTTTTGAAACACCCTGTATATGTGTGTGCATGGTAAAATGACAAGTCACACACTATATACTTGAAGAAACTAATCACAGACGTCGGCCTTCAAACCAGAAAAGCAGAAAGGATAGCGATTACACGAAAACCTATAAAACATCCACTGTATCACAAATAAGGAAGAAATTTTTCATTGCTGTCTGTGTTAAATTACAATTTACGTTACGAATAATTACACTTGAGATTCTGATGGCCTCACGGAACTGTTATGGTTTCATAACATGAACAAAATATTATTGAAGTTATTCGGTTTGATTCTTGCTTTAAGAAAACCAAACGTCAGTACTTTGATTGCCCTGTGTGCCCTAATTCACATGCAGACACGACATTCGTCAACAAGGAAACCTACGTAAACGAATAATGCGCGTAGAATCACCCACGCATCTGGATCAGTTGTGAGTAAAGCTGCCATTGTTCTTTTTCCTCTGAACGTACTGTCTGTCATCGACCACTGTGATTCCTGGAGCAGGTCCGTTCCCCACTGTGGGTTTTTAGAGCAAACAACGCAGACCGCAGACTGGATTTATCTCAGTGTTATTGGGGAGATTGCAGCAGTACAGCGAATTCGTTTGATTAGTTCCAATGCGCTATCGATTTGTGTGTGATATACCACAACAGAAGACTTTATCGTTTCCCTTGAGAGAAGCAGGAGCAACGAGCTTTGAGTTCGCTGACGTTTCATTTACCAGCCGAGAAACAGAAGATGAGCTAGGCTGTATGACTGGAGTGTCTATCGTTTCGTGTCGCTGTGTTACTTTGAACAGTTAGTACTCTATATTCTCACTATTTAAAATGCATGCTCTTTAATGCTAGGTAAACTATTATTCGCGCTGAAGTCAGTCTACATGTACATTTAGAGGTGAACAGCTGTCAGTAAAAATTGGTCTAAAAGTAAGGAAGGAAATTGTCAACATTTGCGCTGTTAGCACTGGAATTTCTACAGAAAAGCTTTAGCATAACATGTAGAGCTACAGTAAATGGAATGGAGAACCTAACTAAGCAGTGGAATAAAGATGACGTAAGTCTGTAGGCAGAAGTATGGTGGAGCTTACTGCACAGAGGACACACCGAGGGAAAAGTTTTTCTACTTATTAACGCCCTCGGTGCAACAAATGGATAATTCCTTAATTAAACGGAATGGAGAAATATCTATACATTGTTTCGTCTATTTTAATTATTTAGTTTTGTTATACATAGTTTTATTGTCAAAAACATGTATTTATTCCATATAGAAGTCCTTCATGTGAAAATTTCCCAGTTACGATTTTTTTTTAATTCTATGCATTTAATTTCGTTGTCCAGTTCGAATTTTGGGCTTAATGTAGAGAAGGCCCTTCAGTCTGGAACCGGGCGACGGCTACGGTCGCAGGTTCCAATTCTGCCTCGGACATAGCTCTGTGTGATGTCCTTAGGTTAGTTAGGTTTATGTACTTCTATGTTCTAGGGGACTGATGACATCAGATGTTAAGTCCCATCGTACTCAGAGCCATTCGAACCAGTTGAACTTCAAGTATGTATCCACACATGCAAGAAATAATAAAACTGTAAAACCTGTTGAGTGACGACGGTTTGTAACAATAAAACGTAGTGGAAACAGTGGAAGTCTTTAAAGGAGGCATAGAGAGGTACAACATGGTTTTCGCTGAATAAATTTCGTCTTGAAACAGCCAAGAAACGGAATAAGAAAGTCCCGGTAACACTTAAAGTTTATGGAATACCAAGTTCCTTCTAAACTTATAGTCAAAGGGATCGATTCATAAACATACGCAGTATGGCGAACTAGCTAAGATATAATTACATCAGCATGTGGGGCACACAGAATCATACGTAGAAGATTCGGTTTACTTAGTTAAGAATTCGCTTCACTATTCCACTGTTAGAAAAGGCGAGCTACATACATCAGGGATTAATATGACTTGCTACGATTATTTACACAAAATCAATACCGACAGCCGCAATTTTATTAGTTATTTTATTTGAGTACTAGTCTCGGTGCCTCAGTGGCACCATATTCACTCCCATATACACATAGTTACATAATTTGTCTAACGTCTGTGCTATTATAGTGTCTGTGCTATTATAGGGGTCGATAATTTCAAGTGGCTTCCGTAGATTTCTAAACTGTGAGGTAAAACATGGGATAAGTAATGGAAACACTACAAAAAAAATCAAATGGCAATGAGCACTATGGGACTTAACATCTGAGGTCATCAGTCCTCTAGAACGTAGAACTACTTAAACCTAACTAACCTAAGGACGTCACACCCATCCATGCCTGAAGCAGCGTTCGAACCTGCGACCGCAGCGGTCTCGCGGTTCCTGACTGACGCGCCTAGGACCACTTGGCCACTGCAGCCGGCAGAAACACAACACATTACGTTTGTGTTCATTTGAGATGCACATATTCAGGTATATTAATTATAATGAGCAAAATAATGATTTAATGAGCTTCTCCGTTTCAGCGATAACAACAGACCTTCAACGCAAGCTTTTGAGCAAACTATGTAATGATCGGTGAAGTTGTGCCCACGCTGCTTGGTGTCATAAGAGCACCGCGTTTGTGCCGCCGGAACGCAGGGACAAGCTGAGCTTCAAATGTTACATCAGCACCTTCACTATTTGCAGAAGACTTTCAATTCATACAAGGACAAGGAATTGGAAGAGGAGCTGAATGGAATGGACACTGTCTTGAACGGAGGATATAAAATGAACATCAACAAAAGCAAAACGAGGATAATGGAATGCAGTCTAATTAAGTCAGGTTTATTGCTAAGGGACTCAGATTAGGAAATGAGACACACTTAAACTAGTAGACGAGATATAATATTTGGAAGCAACATAAATGATGACGGTGGAAGCTGAATGGATATAAAATGTAGACTGGAAATGGCAAGAGAAGCGTTTCTGAAGAAGAGAATTTTCTAAATATCGACTATAGATTTAATTATCAGGAAGCCTTTTCTGAAAAAAATTGTTTGAATTGTAGCTAGGTGTGAAAGTGAAACATGGGCGATAAACATTTTAGACAAGATGATAACAGATCATTTTGAAATGTGCTGCTACAAAAGAATGCTGAAGATTAGTTGGCTAGAATACGTAACTAACGAGGATGTGCTGAAAGAATTACGAAGAAACGAAATTTGTGGCACAGCCTGACTAGAAAAGAGATCGGCTGGTAGAACAAATTCTGAGGTATCAAAGGATCACACATTTAGTACTGGAGGAAAGTGTATGTGTGTGTGTGTGTGTGTGTGTGTGTGTGTGTGTGTGGAGGGTGGAAGGAGGAGGGTTAAAAATCGCAGCGAGACACCAAGAGATGAATTTAGTAAGCAGATTCAAAAAGATCTAGGTTGTTGTTATTGCTGTGAGATGAAGGCTCTTGCGCAGGATAGAGTAGCATGGAGAGCTGCATCATACCAGTCTTTGGACTGAAGACCACAACAAAGACAACAACAACAGGAACAAGAATGTTAAGGTGTACATTAAAGCTGTACATCCATTATCGGACGTGGAGGTCTACAGAAGTCTCACTGACGCTCTCTGATGTAGGATGTGCCGGAAATTCACCCATCCGAATGCCCATACCCTGATACCGCGGCCCACCAACAGTTCGTTTAGAATAACATCGACTTGTACTGTGCAACAACTATGTAGAGAAAGGCACAGAGTATTTCATAAAGTACCAGTCATTGCCTTTCCGCGTCCCATTCATTCAAGTATAAAGCACGGGAAGACAAACTGTTTAGACTCTGCGCACATTGTCGTCAAAAGCGCGGTTCACACTGAGGCAATAGCATATGTGATGCGCTTCATGATACAACGGAGAAACAACTCAGATCGGCAATGTGTGTAGAAACAGTACAACGAATAACTAGGTCACACCGGGACAACAACGATATGACACCAGTACCTTTACCTGCCGTGTCGTGTGACCTACCAATGGCATGGGAACATTCGCAGATGCAAATCAATGATTCTAAAATTTGGCGGGTTCGTAGAGGGGACAAATGAATGAAATACATTGCTTTTTTGTGCCCAGTTTCATTTTCAAACGGGAAAACACACAAAAAAGACGTTAGGATCAGAGAAAAAGCAGGCCTATTTAAAATATGTTTTTCTTGTAAAAGTTGGTTGAAATGCCTAGTCTTGGAGGACAGAGCGCATTTGGTTGTGTAAATGGGCAAAATGAGCACCTGTTAGTTGCAATCAACATACATACTTTATTTATCAACACACAATATTACAATAAGGATGCTGAACTCTCAAAACTTTAATCGACCTCCTTTGATTAGATCGGCTGAAGGCCACATTCAATATCCAAGACATAAGGCTTGATCAAAATTGAAATACACGGTTCTTCTGGAGGTTTCACCCAAGAATATTTTCTAAATCTTCAATCAATCTTTACTCAGGCCTTAGCAATTTAATTTTAATGGAACTAGGCTGGAGGTTGCATATTAAAGCAATAAGAGGAGTTTCAATCAAAAATCAGAGGGCCTTATCTGAAAACATTTCAAGCAAATAGGCCTGAAGGCCCCATTCAAAAGCTTTACAATCTTATGCCTTCAGGGCAAGAGAAGAAGATTAATTTAAGAGATATTAAAACTCGGCTGGAGGCCACTCACCAACAAATAACTTAATGGCTTAACCCGTAGAAGTAGAGTTCAATTTTAAAGGGCAGAAGGCCGCATCTTAAAACATTTTATATAAAATAAAGCATAACAATTTCATGCCTTAAGGTCTTAAGAGCAATACAAGGATATTAATTGAGGAGATATTAATACTCGGCTGAAGCTAACATATCAACAAAATATGCTTAACGGCTTTAGACCTAGAAAGAGTTTCAATCTAAAAGGCAGAGTGCCGTATCTTAAAACGTCTCCAGTAAAATTAGGCTGAAGGCCCCATATACACCCCTGGAAATGGAAAAAAGAACACATTGACACCGGTGTGTCAGGCCCACCATACTTGCTCTGGACACTGCGAGAGGAAAGTACAAGCAATGATCACACGCACGGCACAGCGGACACACCAGGAACCGCGGTGTTGGCCGTCAAATGGCGGTAGCTGCGCAGCATTTGTCTTTAACACTGGTAGCATGCCGCGACAGCGTGGACGTGAACCGTATGTGCAGTTGACGGACTTTGAGCGAGGGCGTATAGTGGGCATGCGGAAGGCCGGGTGGACGTACCGCCGAATTGCTCAACACGTGGGGTGTGAGGTCTCCAAAGTACATTGATGTTGTCGCCAGTGGTCGGCGGAAGGTGCACGTGCCCATCGACCTGGGACCGGACCGCAGCGACGCACGGATGCACGCCAAGACCGTAGGATCCTACGCAGTGCCGTAGGGGACCGCACCGCCACTTCCCAGCAAATTAGGGACACTGTTGCTCCTGGGGTATCGGCGAGGACCATTCGCAACCGTCTCCATGAAGCTGGCCTACGGTCCCGCACACCGTTAGGCCGTCTTCCGCTCACGCCCCAACATCGTGCAGCCCGCCTCCAGTGGTGTCGCGACAGGCGTGAATGGAGGGACTAATGGAGACGTGTCGTCTTCAGCGATGAGAGTCGCTTCTGCCTTGGTGCCAATGATGGTCGTATGCGTGTTTGGCGCCGTGCAGGTGAGCGCCACAATCAGGACTGAATACGACCGAGGCACACAGGGCCAACACCCGGCATCATGGTGTGGGGAGCGATCTCCTACACTGGCCGTACACCTCTGGTGATCGTCGAGGGGACACTGAATAGTGCACAGTACATCCAAACCGTCATCGAACCCATCGTTCTACCATTCCTAGACCGGCAAGGGAACTTGCTGTTCCAACAGGACAATGCACGTCCGCATGTATCCGTGCCACCCAACGTGCTCTAGAAGGTGTAAGTCAGCTACCCTGGCCAGCAAGATCTCCGGATGTGTCCCCCATTGAGCATGTTTGGGACTGTATGAAGCGTCGTCTCACGCAGTCTGCACGTCCAGCACGAACGCTGGTCCAACCGAGGTGCCAGGTGGAAATGGCATGGCAAGCCGTTCCACAGGACTACATCCAGCATCTCTACGATCGTCTCCATGGGAGAATAGCAGCCTGCATTGCTGCGAAAGGTGGATATACACTGTACTAGTGCCGACATTGTGCATGCTCTGTTGCCTGTGTCTATGTGCCTGTGGTTCTGTCAGTGTGATCATGTGATGTATCTGACCCCAGGAATGTGTCAATAAAGTTTCCACTTCCTGGGACAATGAATTCACGGTGTTCTTATTTCAATTTCCAGGAGTGTAAAAATATTACACTCGCATGAATTATGGGCAAGACAAAGCATTAATTTAAGAGATAGTGATACTCAGCTGAAAGCCACACATCAACCAAATAACTAAAATCCAAACAGGAAAATTATTACATAGGCCCTAACACACAAAGAACGGCGCTCAGAAGTTTCCAAGGGTCGGCCTGGGATTGTAACGGTAAGCTAACCTACCAATCAACCAAATCAGTTCTACTCCACACAACCAGCAATAAGATCACAAGATTTCAATACAACGACACACAGAATAATGGCGCCAACAATGACCAACAGCACCTCAGCTCTCGAACTATACGGCGCGCTGGGCAGCAAAAACACGATGAGGAAAATACATCGCCTAAGGTTATGTCAACGACCAGGCAGGTAACCGGAACGTCGACGGCCACAAGGCAGAAGATACTGTGTCAATGACCAGGCAGGTAACCGGAACGTCGACGGCCACAAGGTAGAAGATACTGCTGGTGAACTTAATTTTTTATTTTTTGGTCATCAGTCTACTGACTGGTTTGATGCGTCCCGCCACGAATTCCTCTCTTGTGCCAACCTCTTCATCTCAGAGTAGCACTTGCAACCTACGTCCTCAATTATTTGCTTGACGTATTCCAATTTCTGTCTTCCTCTACAGTTTTTGCCCTCTACAGCACCCTCTAGTACCATGGAAGTCATTCCCTCATGTCTTAGCAGATGTCCAATCATCATGTCCCTTCTCCTTATCAGTGTTTTCCACATATTTCTTTCCTCTCCGATTCTGCGTAGAACCTCTTCATTCCTTATCTTATCAGTCCACCTAATTTTCAACATTCGTCTACAGCACCACACCTCAAATGCTTCGATTCTCTTCTGTTCCGGTTTTCCCACAGTCCATGTTTCACTACCATACAATACTGTACTCCAGACGTACATCCTCAGAAATTTCTTCCTCAAATTAAGACCGGTATTTGACATTAGTAGACTTCTCTTGTCCAGAAATGCCTTTTTTGCCATAGCGAGTCTGCTTTTGATGTCCTCCTTGCTCCGTCCGTCATTGGTTATTTTACTGCCTAGGTAGCAGAATTCCTTAACTTCATTGACTTCGTGACCATCAATCATGATGTTAAGTTTCTCGCTGTTCTCATTTCTACTACTTCTCATTACCTTCGTCTTTCTCCGATTTACTCTAAAACCATACTGTGTACTCATTAGACTGTTCATTCTGTTCAGCAGGTCATTTAATTCTTCTTCACTTTCACTCAGGATAGCAGTGTCATCAGCGAATCGTATCATTGATATCCTTTCACCTTGTATTTTAATTCCACTCCTGAACCTTTCCTTTATTTTTATCATTGCTTCCTCGATGTACAGATTGAAGAGTAGGGGCGAAAGGCTACAGCCTTGTCTTACTCCCTTCTTAATACGAGCATTTCGTTCTTCATCGTCCACTCTTATTATTCCCTCTTGGTTGTTGTACATATTGTACAACCGTCTCTCTCTATAGCTTACACCTACATTTTCAGAATCTTGAACAGCTTGCACCATTTTATATTGTCGAACGCCTTTTCCAGGTCGACAAATCCTATGAAGGTGTCTTGATTTTTCTTTAGCCTTGCTTCCATTATTAGGCGTAACGTCAGAATTGCCTCTCTCGTGCCTTAACTTTTCCTACAGCCAAACTGATCATCACCTAGCGCATTCTCAATTTTCTTTTCCATTCTTCTGTATATTATTCTTGTAAATAGCTTCGATGCATGAGCTGTTAAGCTGATTGTGCGATAATTCTCGTACTTGTCAGCTCTTGCCATCTTCGGAATTGTGTGGATGATGCTTTTCCGAAAGTCAGATGGTATGTCGCCAGACTCGTATATTCTACACACCAACGTGAATAGTCGTTTTGTTGCCACTTCCCCTAATGATTTTAGAAATTCTGATGGAATGTTATCTATCCCATCTGCCTTATTTGACCGTAAGTCCTCCAAAGCTCATTTAAATTCCGATTCTAATACTGGATCCCCTATCTCTTCTAAATCGACACCTGTTTCTTCTTCTATCACATCAGACAAATCTACACCCCCATAGAGGCTCTCAATGTATTCTTTTCACCTATCAGCTCTCTCCTCTGCATTTAACAGTGGAACTCCCGTTGCCCTCTTAATGTTACCACCGTTGCTTTTAATGTCACCAAAGGTTGTTTTGACTTTCCTGTATGCTGAGTCTGTCCTTCCAACAATCATATCTTTTTCGATGTCTTCACATTTTTCCTGCAGCCATTTCGTCTTAGTTTCCCTGCACTTCCTTTCTATTTCATTCCTCAGCGACTTGTATTTCTGTATTCCTGATTTTCCCGGAACATGTTTGCACTTCCTCCTTTCATCAATCAACTGAAGTATTTCTTCTGTTACCCATGGTTTCTTCGCAGCTACCTTCTTTGTACCTATGTTTTCATTCCCACCTTCTCTGATGGCCCTTTTTAGAGACGTCCATTCCTCTTCAACTGTGTTGCCTACTGCGCTATTCCTTATTGCTGTATCTATAGCATTAGAGAACTTCAAACGTATCTCGTCATTCCTTAGAACTTCCATATCCCACTTCTTAGCGTATTGATTCTTCCTGACTAATGTCTTGAACTTCAGCCTACTCTTCATCACTACTATATTGTGATCTGAGTCTATATCTGCTCCTGAGTACGCCTTACAATCCAGTATCTGATTTCGGAATCTCTGTCTGACTATGATGTAATCTAATTGAAATCTTCCCTTATCTCCCGGCCTTTTCCAAGTATACCTCCTCCTCTTGTGATTCTTGAACAGGGTATTCGCTATTACTAGGTGAAACTTGTTACAGAACTCAATTAGTCTTTCTCCTCTTTCATTCCTTGTCCCAAGCTCATATTCTCCTGTAACGTTTTCTTCTACTCCTTCCCCTTCAACTGCATTCCAGTCGCCCATGACTATTAGATTTTCGTCCCCCTATACATACTGCATTACCCTTTCAATATCCTCATACACTTTCTCTATCTGTTCATCTTCAGCTTGCGACGTCGGCATGTATACCTGAACTATCGTTGTCGGTGTTGGTCTGCTGTCGATTCTGATTAGAACAACCCTGTCACTGAACTGTTCACAGTAACAGACCCTGTGCCCTACCTTACTATTCAGAACGAATCCTACACCTGTTATACCATTTTCTGCTGCTATTGATATTGCCCGATACTCATCTGACCAGAAATCCTTGACTTCCTTCCACTTCACTTCAGTGACCCCTACTATATCTAGATTGAGCCTTTGCATTTACCTTTTCAGATTTTTTAGTTTCCCTACCACGTTCAAGCTTCTGACATTCCACGCCCCGACTCGTAGAACATTATCCTTTCGTTGATTATTCAATCTTTTTCTCATGGTAACCTCCCCTTTGGCAGTCCCCTCCCGGAGATCCGAATGGGGGACTATTCCGGAATCTTTTGCCAATGGAGAGATCATCATGACACTTCTTCAACTACAGGCCACATGTCCTGTGGATACACGTTACATGTGTTTAATTCAGTGGTTTCCATTGCCTTCTGCATCCTCATGTCGTTGATCATTGCTGATTCTTCCGCCTTTAGGGGAAGTTTCCCACCCCTAGGACAAGAGAGTGCCCTCAACCCCTATCCGCTCCTCCGCCCTCTTTGACAAGGTCGTTGGCAGAATGAGGCTGACTTCTTATGCCGGAAGTCTTCGGCCACCAATGCTGATTATTTATCAAAATTTAGGCAGTGGCGGGGATCGAACCCGGGACCGAAGACGTTTTGATTATGAATCAAAGACGCTACACCCTTTTTTTTAAAAAAAAAAAAAAACATTATACAAGATGTGTATTCGGAACCTTTTGCTCAGCAGCCAAAAACTTTTTTTTATAACAAAATGCGTACGTAACACAAATAGGCATTTTTTTAATAGCCAGCTATCCTAGCCACTTTTTTAACAAAAATAAAAGAAAACTATTTTGGTAGGTTTGTTTTTCTGCTTTTTTAAAATTTTATTTCATTTTATTTTTATAGAAATGTATAAAAGGAAGGCCGTTCCTCTTCGGCTACATAGACAGAACAATAGGAAGTTGTCCCGTTACGATAAAGGATGCTCCATACTATAGCCCGCTGCGAATTTTTCGATGACTGTCTTCTCGTTGCTGTGTTGTTTCCGCTGTTTGTTCAAATCTCATAAAAAAGGAACTGGGAAGAGGTGCTATGGTTATCATCTCATGTCATCGAAAATCCAGCGTCGAGGCGGATTATGGAATGCGCTCCAAAGGAAATTAGAAAAATATTGCCTATATTTAGGGTTCTTGACGATCGCACAATGTCGTTCGTTAAGGTAATACCAAAAATCGGGTACTGTCTTTTCGCTATTACCGAAGAGTTAGTGAACAGCGTGGCCGCTGATCCACGTCACAGAGTTCGTTTTTGCTCTTGGGAAATAAATCTTATCGGGGAAAAGAAGTGATCGGGTAGTTATCCTGTCAGGAGTCGTGCGTGTGAGAAAAGCCAATATCTGACGCACCAAATACCATACGTCCTTTGCCGACCCGCATTCGAAACGATGTTCATATGTGTCAATCACTTGGCATGTGGCACACAAGGGGGAATCAGCGAGGTGGATGCGATGTAGGCGGGACTGGCACAACTGTTTCCCATTAACAGTTACGTACCATGCAGATTGCACCTCAGTATCAAGGGTGGTGGCATTCACTGCCTGCCACACAGCGAGCCACTTTGTATTGGGGTGTTTGCTTTCAATCACATTCGGTATTAACAAAGGATCCCAAAACCGCCAACATTCGGTGAGCCAGGGTAGGTGGTATGGGGAGTATCTGTGCAAAATGGGGGATACGTGACGCCAAATAGACGTTAGCATATCGTGTCCGTTGCAGGAGGTCTAGATGTCTCAGACGGTGGTCACTTATTCCTGCTCTCATCTGATTCAATAAACGCCTGTAGTTAAGGGCTGTTGAACGTTTCATGTCAGATGTGAAATCAATGCCAAGACAGCGGATTGTGTCACTGATTCGTAGCGGTGCGACGCTCTCGCCGGGTAGGCCTCTGCCTATAGACAGAACGTGTGATTTGTGGAGATTGAGATGGCTCCCTGATGATGCGCCGTAGGTCGCCACCCACGCCAGTGCTGCACGAATATCGACATTATTGCGAAGAAGGAGTACCAGATTATCTGCATAGGCAGTGCAGCAGAAAGTGTGTCCACCAAGGGACATCCCGGTCAGGCGTTGTCGGAGGCCGCAGAGGAGTGGTTCCAAGACGAGGGCGTACAATATCGCCGAAAGAGGGCAGCCTTGTCGCACCGATCGCTGGATCTGTATCGGCGGCGTAAGACGGCCATTATATAGCACCTTGGACGTCGCGCCGCGTAGGAGACGCATCAGTACATTAACTATGACGTCCGGATACCCCATGTATCGCAGTACCTCCATCAAAAATGTGTGGTCGACTCTGTCAGAGGCCTGGCTAAAGTCGAGTGAGGCCAAAACTCCTGGCAGTTGGCGAGCTTTAGCTAGCGCGATCATATCTCTATATCGGCACAATGCAGTGGCAATATTATGGTCACCACCTAACGATGCCTGGTCCTGCGACACAACACATCGTACTGATCGCTTTAGGCGTGTCGCCAGAAGCCGGGTGAAAATCTTCAAGTCACTGTTGAGTAAGGTCAAGGGCCGATAGTCACTGATCCTGGATCCGCCTCGTGGTTTGTGTATGGGCACAATCAGTCCTTCTAGGAAGGCCCCAGGTATCTGCGTCGTGGGAGACATAAGATCGCGGCAAATATCAGTCCACGCTGGTGCCAGCAATTGTTGATACGTCCGGTAAAATTCCAGAGGAAGGCCATCAGGTCCCGGGGACTTATGAGCAGCCCCAGCCTGTATTGCTTCAATGATTTCCTCTTCCGTTACATCAGCAGTCAAATCCGCCGCCGCTGTCGGAGAGATCGAGCCATAAGTGAGTCGAGAGACTTCGGCGATCACCTCTGGGGGATGTCGTTGTTCCGAGTACAGCATAGTGTAGTGAGCATGAAGGGCGTTTTTTATGTCGCGCTGGGTATCAAGGCGTCGTCCGTCTTCCGTCGTGATAGCTTGGATCAGTGTCCTGCGTCGTCGCCGTCGTTCTGCAATGACGTGGTACATAGACGGTTCCTCCTGTGCCACTCTGTCTTGAGTGCGCGCTCTGACGATCGCACCCTCAAGGTGGCAACGTGTTAATCTGATGATCTGTGCCCTGGCACGGTTCACCGTCACCTGCCGTGCAGGTGAGTACGGCAGTGTTGCACATTCCCTTAAGATGCTGTAGTAACAATCCATGGTATGTCTCTTCCATGCTGCAACATCTCGGCCGTAGCCTATCAAGGTCTTCCGGAGGGCTGGTTTGGCGCAGAGTAACCACCACGACACTGTAGATCTGTAGGTGCCACGCCGGCGGCTACAAGAGTCCCACGTGTTCTCTATAAGGCGGCGGCATTCCTGAGAAGCTAGGTGGGCGACGTTCAACTTCCAAGGACCACGGCTGTGCCATATCTTCTGGCGGCCGAGGGTAATAGCGCAGATGTAGGAGTCGTGGTCAGAAAAAGCTGTGAGCCAAACTTCGGCAGCTCTTGTCCCCACAGCTATGGAGCGCGAGATGTAAATCCGGTCGATGCGGCTGGAGGAATGGCTTGCGTAGTGAGTAAATCCGGGCCGATCGCCACAAACATGTTCCCACGAGTCCACCAATTGAAGATTATTTATAATTGTCGTAAGTTCTGCGCAGGGAGAATGATGTGGTAACTGATCCTTAGGTGCTTGGCTACAGTTGAAGTGCCCTCCCATTATCAAGGCGTCCTGACGGCCCATAAAGAGGGTCGTGATTGCATGAGCGAAAAAGGTGGATCGTTCGCGACGCCGACCAGATCCTGACGGCGCATAGATGTTAATAAGTTTGACTCCTTGGATAGTAAGAGCCATGCCTCTGGCGTCAGGGAGATTTTCGACGTCTTCTGCGGATATACCGTCGCGGAGGAGGATCGCCACACCACTGCCATTGGCAGACGCATGTGAGACCCAAGTCTATTAGCCATAGGATCCCTTGAAGTCGGCGACATACACCTCTTGAAGGAGCGCAATGTCGATGTCTGCCGCGCCGAGTAGATCCTGTAGCATCGCT
Organism: Schistocerca gregaria; assembly: GCF_023897955.1. NCBI lineage: Eukaryota > Metazoa > Arthropoda > Insecta > Orthoptera > Acrididae > Schistocerca > Schistocerca gregaria. The sequence continues at coordinate 179,583,178 of NC_064923.1, read as the reverse complement.
AGTTTATGTCGGGCACGTATGTTGTTGATGTTAATCGTCGCTAGACGGTATGATTGGTCAGCCAGGTCGGCAACTGGGTTGTGTAGGAGGCCAGGTGTGGGCGGCAGTGGCGGACCCACAGAGACTGACGATACAGCCGTAGTCACTGTTATTGGCTGGTGCTGGGTACAGCCGAGGGAGCATCTCTGCCTTCGGCATCCTCCTGGTGCTGTGGCTCATCCTCGACATCATCCGCCCAAGAATTAGATGCAGCAATTGGTAACTGTTGATTAGTGCTGTCAGTCGTCCGCTCGCGCTCATGTTCAGTAGAACCAGGGACCGAAGACGTTTTCATTATGAATCAAAGACGCTACCCCTAGACCACGGGTGGTCCGTTGCAGGGAATAAATTAAGTTAAATTCCACAAGAAGATGGCGGGAATCTTAACCGACTGAAATACACACGCATTGTTGCTTGTGGGAAGGTCCCAAAAGCGACCACCAGGATCAAACGAAGAAATGCAAGCAGTTGAGGCTCGGTAGTAAGTTAAGTGAGGACTTGACTTTCAATCCAAGATCGGTCGGCGACGAATTCATAGCACTCGCAAGCAGCACTTCACACTCCAACTGTACGTGCACGCCGCCAGCGGCTCCAGTCCGACCTCGCACGTTGGGGCTTGCTTGCTGCTCCACGCCAACCGAGCGATTGGACTGCTGCCCCGTCGCGACTGCATTGCTGTTGCGTCTCCAACTCACTGACTACCAGACACACAACGACCCGGAAATACTATCGGTTGCTAAGAGATGGTACGACTGTGCGCTTATCGATACGCCCTGTCGCTGCACTCATGGGCAAGTGAGGCAGGAAGTTATTGATGCCAGTAAATGGAATAAGAAAACGAGGGAACACTACCGTATTAGAAGACGAAAAACAATTAATGGGATGAACATGTGCCTTGCACGGCTCATTGATGTGCAGTTAATGTTTATGGAAACAGTACAGCAAACTTTTGTGATAATTTTAATTTTGTAGAATACCCAGTTACTGTAAATTAATTGTGAAAAATGAAAACTACTGTAACACCATAAGATTAAAAACCTCTCAATCCACATGTGTAATAAAGTTTGGGGTCTGAAATATAACTTTTGGTAGATACGCTGTACACAATGATAATTTTCAACATGCAACATGCCACGGAAAAATCTCATCCTAAACCACCTCTTCTGGAACGCTCACTTACATCTACCTCTTTCACCCCCTCACGCCACCGTTATTTTATTATTCAGTCTAATTTGCAGTCTGGAAAGAAATAATGTAGGGGTAAGAAGCACCAGCCTTCTGTTGGGGTGAATGTGATAATGAAGAGATGGAGCTGAGGCGGATGGGATAGACAGGCAGCGAGGAGAATGGAGAAGATAGGTAGACGTAGCAGGAAAAGAGAAGCACAGAGATAGAAGAGGAGGGCAGTGGGAAGGGAGAGGAGATGGACAGAGAAAGGAGAAAGGAGGAGATTGACAGAGACAGGGGGAGGAAGAGAGGGGGGAAAGACGAGGTAGGAGAACAGAGGGGAAGGAGAGATGGACAGAGGGGAGAAGATGGGCACAGAAAGGAAAGGAGATGAGATCAACATGGATAGAAGGAAGGAGAAGGAGAGGAGAAGATAGCCAGAGAGAGAGCGGAAGAGGACAAAGGGAGAGGTAATAATAGGGGGGCAGGGGCAGATGGAAACCGAAATGGGGGAGAACGGGATGGACAGAGGGAGAGGTGGAAGAGATGGACGGAGAGGAGGTGAAAGAGGAGAGAGAGAGAGAGAGAGAGAGATGGTGAGGATGGAGTAGTAGAAGAATAAGTACGAGTACACAACCAAGCAATGCCGAGTACTGAGCTAGTCTAATATAAAAGGTCTAACTGTCGTGAATATGTATCTATCGGACGTATGTATGCATCTATCAGGCCTCTCAAGCAAGGATTCCAGACTGACAGTCGACGATCGAGTGAAATTGGAATAAAGCATTTGTAAGATATCGGCAAGGTGGTAGGACTACACTTGCCGCCTGTCAGGAAAGTCTATACTACACATCACGCAGTGTGGCAGAATGATAATTGATTATCTTTTCCAGATTTTCTCTATAACGTCACTTACGAGAACCAGGTACCGTACGTCATTATACTGGCACTACTCAGTAACTTGATGGTGGGCTGGAAGAATTAAACCTTCGTGACACAATAAATAATATAAATACAGATATATTGGTCCTCATTAATCGTTAACACTCTTCAGAAAATTACGAGAAAGTATTGCAATCGTAGGAGTATTTAAGTATACTGAGTAAATACTACCGCTGGGTTTTTGTGAATAATTACGACTTTATGAACAAATAATGGATTGCACAGTGGTATACTCGTGTACGTGGATCAGCCATTGTAGTGCACGGCAAACTATTTGTTTTAAGGTATTAGCATTTGAATTTCCTATACCGGAATAAGACATGAACTATTTCGTGCGAAGTAACGCAACATCTAAATTTTGGCAACGCAAATTTTTGTGTAATGAAGGAACTAAAGAGATGTAGTTGTTGAATAGGTCGCAACTCATTGAGTCCATCATCTTGCTCCAACAAATGAAAATAAACAATACATAATATAATAAACCTACTTATTGAAGAGCTATCGGTAATTTAGTTCCCTATAATAACAGGAAGCTGAACGTAAATTAGTACTAAGTACACGCATTGTATGACAGCCGCGTGTGTTACTCCGTAACGAATTCTTTGGATGATCTAATAGCCGTTAGATCTGAATCAGGAACTCCGTCTTCAGGCCACAAGTGGCCCACCGGGACCATCCGACCGCCGTGTCATCCTCAAGAGAGGATGTGGGTAGGAGGGGCGTGTGATCAGCACATCGCTCTCCCGGTCGTTATGATGGTTTTCTTTGACCGCTGCCGCTACTATTCGGCCCAGCAGCTCCTCAATTTGGTGCACGAGGCTGAGTGCATGGCAACTGGATGGTCACCCATCCAAGTGCCGGCCACGCCCGACAGCGCTTAACTTCAGTGATCTCACGGGAACCGGTGTATCCACTGCGGCAAGGCCGTTGCCACATCTGAATCAGGAGTCCTGTTCATAAGAGGGAGAGCTGAAAGATAAATTCTCCGTGAAAACTCTTGAAGTCATTTTAATAGATCAAAAGTTATTAACATTCATCGTCTTTATTCTTCAAATCTACATATTTATTTCTCAATATAGTCACACTGGCGACGAACACATTTTTCCCAACTAGATACCAGACTGGTAATACTGTCGCTGTAGAATGCTTGACATTGTTGATAGAGCGACAACGTTACCTCTGGCTTAGGCGACTCATCCCTACCAGAGTGAAACCCTCGAAGGCATTCTTTAAGATTTGGGAACTGACGGATGCGGCCGAACACGCAACAATTCGGAGCCTTCGATCGGCAGAAAGCTGTAAATTTGTAGACATGAAGACTAAAAAAGTAAAATGTTAATAACATCTGTTTTATTTAAAAGTTTTAAGACTTTTCACGTGATAATTTGTAGGCATGATGCTGAGTACGCAGTCGTCCTTTGAAACAGTTCGGGGGTATATCATGCAAAGCGTTTCCTTCGTTGCGATCCGTTCCCGCATTCGCATTGAACATGTGGTGAAACGCGTAGCTTCTCTTTGAAGCTCTATCAGTCCTGCGTGGTAAGGGTTCCACACTCACAAACAATGCTCAAATATTGCTTGAATTAGGGAATTGTAAGCATCTCGTTAGTGGAAGGACTACACTCCCTGACGATTCTGAAAAGTGTCTGAGACTGGACGGTACCTGTTTGTCTCCTGTTTCTAGACGTGAGAGGAGATACCGGTGAGTTCTACGACAAATCTGTAGCGTTCCAGTTGATACAGCAGCACCTTGTATGTCATTACCTGATACTTGTGTATTGCGTTGTGTATTGGAAAAGTTTTTCGCTATACAAACGCCCGAGGCAATTGGTAGCGGAAGAAACCGCAGAGACACAGTTCGGGCCGGTGCTGCAGCAGCAGTGGGTGTGAGGGCGCTGGCAGCGCTGGCCGCGAAGTTTGCGCCTGTTTTGGCAATTACTGGCCGGCTCAATACGGCCGCGGCGGCTGCCGATACAGGGACCAGCAGAGGGCCGAGAGCTGGCAAACGGCCAGCACGCCAGCCAACACAACACAACACAACACAACACGGAGGCACTCAGCAGTGTGAGCCAACAGCTGGCCGGCCGGCGCGGCGCAGCTGCGCATTCGACGCACCTCCAGCGTACTTGCAACTGCCGTACTCCACGTCTTCATATGCATCCATACAAACACAAAGCGGAAGCCACTGTACAGTAGTTGGCGGAGTGTACCTAGTAGCAATGTAATCGATTTTCTCTTCTATTACATTCGCTTACAGATTGAAATGCAAACTACTACAATGACGAGACAAATAATCATGACCGTTGCCCACTGCGAGACTGAATGCCGCATGATGATGCAGCGTGTACGTGACTGCGCAAGGTAAGTATACCGGGCGTAAATTTTAAATTGACAAACCAGAATAAATCGAAAAATAAGCTACGCACGAAAAAATGTATACTATCCAGATTTGATTATTTTCGAGGGGGACATCTGCTGGTGCTAAATTTAGCCGGCCACCCCAGCTCCCTGAGCATGGGGTGGGAGGCAACTTTAAAATTTCAAAAGTAGACCCCTATTTTTTGTTGAAGAATCATGTTATACATAAAAAACTGCGTACATTTTGTATTAAACATTTTTTTTTTTTTTTTTTTTTGTTCTTGGTAGTTGGCCTTGTAATTCAAGAAAATCCATATTCTCATTTTTGCGTGGAAATTGGTTACGGATAAATAAAAATTACTTATTTACTTAGAAAACTTTGATTCGTTGCAACTAAAACTCTCCCTCTCTCCCCATATGATGGGGTTTGAAAGAGAGGAATTAGAGTTTTACAAATGTTGATCCATAAATATTTGGGTCAACATTTGTAAAAGCATGTCTGGACGCATGCTGTTGGATCTTATTTCAATTTTGTGATATTGTCACAGGAAATGAAATCTTTCTTTTTTTGTGTATTGTTCTCTATTGATCAGTACTGTGCTATCCCCATCATCAGCTCTTGTGACTGTAGTAACCTTGTAGTTTTTCTTTTAATTTCTTAGTGGTGTTTTTTTCTGATTGAATTTTATTGTTTTGCTCTTTCTTTGTCACGGTGATTATGTTATTTATTTCTTGCTTCACTAGTTATCTTCCACGCTTCCCTCCAGTACTAAATTGGTGATCCTTTGATGCTCCTACCAACCGATCCCTTCTTTTAGTCAGGTTGTGCTACAAACTCCTCTTCTCCCCAATTATACTCAGTACCTCCTCATTAGTTACGTTATCTTTCCATCTAATCTTAGGCATTCTTCTGTAGCATCACATATCGAAAGCTTCTAATCTCTACTTCTCTAAACTACTTATCGTCCATGTTTCACTTCTATACCTCATACAAATACTTTCAGAAAAGACTCTCTGACACTTAAAGCTATTCTCGGTGTAAAGAAATTTCTCTTCTTCAGAAACGCTTTCCTTGTCATAGCCAGTCTACATTTTATATCCGCCCTACTTGCACCATTATCAGTTATTTTCCTCCCCAAATATCAATGTTTCGTTTCCTAATCTACACCCCTCAGCATCACCTTATTTAATTCGACTACATTGCGATATCCTCGTTTCTCTTTGGTTGACGTTCATCTTATATCCTCCTTTCAAGACACTGTCCATTCCGTTCAGCTGCTCATGCAGTTCTTTTGATGACTGTTCCATTACAATGTCATCGGCAAACCTCAAAGTTTTTATTTCTTATCCAATGATTTTGATTCCTACACCAAATTTTTCTTTTGTTTCCTTTACTGCTTGCTCAATATGAACCTACCGTCACCGATTTCAATCATATTGATAGGGTTCGTAGTGCAAGGCTAGGACCTCAACATATGTAAACAGAAAGACACAAATGTCAACCATTTTCTAAAAAATCGAGTATGGAACTTTTAAGCGTGCTTATATACTTCGCATGATCTCTGCTGTTCATGGAGTCCACAGCCGGCGAGTAAGCGCTTAGTTTGGTAAGCGCAAGGTTTGTGGATTTTTCTTCATTCCCACGTCGGGTCAAACATTTTTATTATGGCTACAGGTTATCAATATTTAACGATTCACTGTTTACTTTCCCAATTTTTATTCACAGAATGGAGATTTTTTTTCATAAGGAGGCTTAACAGTATGGAAAACAATTATTGTGACATCCAGCGCACGTAATGAACGCCGAATTTTTGAATGTGCATGGTTTTGTCAGTGTGCTCACTACGGAACAAAGTTAACATTCACCAACCATTCTTGGCCGTCACACAGTTTAGTGGCCTAACATGAATATCGGTTTTTAGAGTTACGTAGGAATGGAGGGAAAAGAAAGTACTGACAATGACATTCGACCCAGAAAGCAAGTGCTTGTTAAAATAAATGCTTGCTCGCTCAACTGTGGAATTACTGGAACATGGGAAACAATGCAAAATGGGCAAGTACCCGTAACATTTTTAAACACGATTTTATTGAAGGCCGTTGAGGGTTGTGTCTTCCTGTTTACATGTGTTGAAGTCCTAGTTGTGCCGTACACATCATGTCAATATGAATCAAAGCGGTGAAGGGACGATTGTACTGTTCCCTTGTTAGCAAAACTTCGCATGATATACACTTCACACACATACTGTGAAGGTCATCGAATGTTGGGGGAAAGCATACGTGAGAAGTTCTACTGCGATGATTTCTCGCCCACCCCGTTGCTTCCAAATGATGGATGAAACATAATACCTAGACAATAACGTTGCCTGATAAGCCCTACCGAATTGAGAGAAATACCTTTAGCCCACGAGGCAGACTTACACCTGATACGCAGAGGCTAAAGCTATCGTATCTGGTCATCGCCGTCTTAGCTTCGCCGTGAGCACGGAGCGCTCGGGGCCTAATTCTGTATTCTCCGCGCCGGGGAGCTGCTACGGCGCGTTGTCGCCTCACTGTAGGTGCAGAAGGGGCGGTGCCCGACAAACGAGGCCCCCACTGCTCCAGCACCCGCCGCCGCCGTCGTTGCGGTTTATCTGGGACGGTGCCATTCCCAGGGAAATGAGGTGAGGATTCGCCTGGCGGGTCGGCTTCCCGCACCACTGCCCGCTGCGACGGCCGTGTCCCGTAGATCGCTATCCACCCAGCCGACACGTAAACAAAGCGACGGGCGCGCCGCACCGGAATCCAGAGGCTGCGGTGGCTTACGCTGACCGCTAGGACATTCTGCTCCAGCTGGACACCCCACAGTGCCGCGAATTTCATACAGCTGGACGTCGTGCGGCAGGAAACCGCAGTTCCGAGTTGCTATAGACACCGGTTCAAGAGTGTAGCTCTAGTTGGGTTTGTTCGAGCAGCTATCACAGTGCCTGGCGGTACATAAACTGGCCAAAGGACGTAGCCAGGATTTTATCTCTAGGGAGGGGGGGATGTGCCTAATGTTAAAGAGAACCTTAAAAGGGCTCATATTTTTCATTTATTCTCAAAACACAATTTATTTTTTTGATTTTAGGCACTTAATTTGGCTTTGGGAGGCCTTAATACAAATAGCATTTCCTCTATGAAATGAAAAGAAGTACTGCTAATGTTATAGAAGTAACGAAAAAACTGATTTTGTAATACTGTTAATACAACGTAAGAAACTTACAAATTGAAGATAATCACGGAACATCTGAAAAAGCTTCATTAATTACAAGAGCGTAAATAGATTCTGGACGAAAGATTGGAGTGGGGTGGGGGGGGGGGGGAGTCCACGGTTCAGGGAACGATCGACTCTGTGAATTCAAGCACAGCGCTGAAAAAAAATGCTCCAAGCTCTATAGAACTTAACATCAGAGGTAATTAGTTCCCTAGATTTATAACTACATAAACCTAACGAATCTAAGGACATCACACACATCCATGTTCGAGACAGGATTCGAACCTGCGACCATAGCAGCAACGCGATTCTCGACAGAAGCGCCTAGAACCACTCCGTGACAGCGGCCGGCTAGAGCGCTGAAAAAATCTTTTACAAGCGAACTATAGAATGTGTTGTTGTCGGGTACCCATTCCGCTCTCCACGAACCTCTCCCCATCGTTCCGTGTCGCAAATAGTTTTCATAACTAAATACCACCCTGATGATCATTTCGGGCTATATTTTACCATCTGGGTTACTAATGATAGAATTGTGAGCAAATATTCTACAGAAATGCATACATCGTCATTTGGGGGATATCTTGGTTGATCAACGCAATTTTTTGCCAACACAGGCAAACCCCAGTTTATTTTTATGCACTGATTTTAACTTTATATTACTTTTAGTAATGCTTATCGCGCCGCTGCCTTGTGATATACTGAAATACCGAAAGTTCTACAAGTCTCCGAATAAAGACTCCAGTGAAAACATTGAACTGCTACAGGTAGGTAATTGGGCTATTCTACTAATGCGTACTTAGTTTTCACTTAACATAACGCTAGTGGACGAACAAAATCGATATCCTCTTCCTTCTTGTGACAAACGCGTCCACAATTAGAAAGGTTCACAACAGCACAGCGCACGAGTAATGAATGATAGCGCTCATATTAAATTCAACTTTTAGTAAGAACTGACCTGAAAAACAAAACAACAGCTGAGCTTAAGACCAACAATGAAAAGTTGGCCTTGGCTTACGTGTGGATGGGCAATAACCTATAGCCGGCCGGTGTGGCCGTGCGGTTCTAGGCGCTTCAGTCTAGAACCGCGTGACCGCTACGGTCGCAGGTTCGAATCCTGCCTCGGGAATGGGTGTGTGTGATGTACTTGGGTTAGTTAGGCTTAAGTCGTTCTAAGTTCTAGGGGACTGATGACCACACATGTTAAGCCCTTAGTTCAAAAATGAATCTGAGCACTATGGGACTCAACATCTTAGGTCGTAAGTCCCCTAGAACGTAGAACTACTTAAACCTAACTAACCTAAGGACATCACACACACCCATGCCCGAGGCAGGATTCGAACCTCCGACCGTAGCAGCCCAGCGGTTCCCGGACTGCAGCGCCAGAACCGCACGGCCACCGCGGCCGGCCTAAGCCCTTAGTGCTCAGAGCCATTTGAACCAATAGCCTATAGTGTAGCGATAGTTTTTAATCTGTAGATGGCCTTGTTGACTATCAATCTAGCGTACCCCTTGTAAGAGGTCCATAATTAGAGAACTTGTTGCTAGCGCACTCGAGCTGATCTAATTTCGATGTATTGCTCACGCGCTTCCTGCGATATGTAAGCTAGAAGAGAATCTGAGACCAAAGAGCAGTATTGACTGCAGTAAGAACTGTGTAGCAGTTAGTTGTTGGTAGCGAGCGGTCGTGTCTGGTGTATCGTGTTGGCTGGGCCGGTCGTGTGCAGCGATGGCAGAGCCCGAGCGTTGTAGGATAAGGTAAAAACAGCCTCGCGCATATGTAGTATTGTTAATCAAGTCCCTTGTTAATGTTTAAATAAAAGATCTGTTAATAATAATCATTCTCATAAAAAGTAACTTTTGACATTAATCTCAATTCAAACAATTCAATAATTTCTCCAATCCTTGGCCATCCCGATTATTGAAAAGAAAAATCAGTTCTTTCCTTTTATATAAGACAAATATATCGGCCAGCATTGCACTTAGCTGGGCCTAAAAAAATTCTTATAGGAGCAGATATATACGCGTAACCCGGCGACCTAATTAAGGTAAGATTTTTCAGCTTATTCAGAATGATGTATCAGGGCCATGACGCAGCATTGCTGACGTCCAAAATTTACCAGGTTAACTTGACTGTCAATTATTGAAAGGTTATAGGTTTGTCACATTATATTATATTTTCACTGTTGGGTATTTACGCTATATGAGAGTATTATTCATATTATTTTATTTTTGTGGGGAGGTTACACTTGGCGATAACCGGCCAGTATCGTATTTTTGTGAATTTCTGACAAGTGGTTAGCTATATATCTGCTCTTATTTACTTAATATTAAAAGTAGTTTGCATCTGGCGCAACGCATTTACTAATTTGTCACGTTTTCTTTCACAGATCATCGGCAATTTATTGCTCTTTGTTGTAACTGTATTTGTTCCATTTTTTGTTTTTCTTTGTTTGATTTTGTGCTTAACTTTGAGTTGTGAAAATGCCGCTCAAAACTGCTCAGTGCATCGCGATGTGCAAGGAGTGAAAAAGCTGACTCGAATAATTTGACCGATTATACTAGCGACACTCGGTGTAATAGTGATAATCCTCTAATTACAGATAATCAGTGTGTACGGATCACTAGTAATGATTTTGATGCTAATGATGAGCAAACAAATTCAATTGTGTCCTCTGTTAATTTAACGACAATTGATGACGCGGCACGTTCCGTTACAATGAACGCAGTCCAGTTTGAAACACCTGATTTGCAAAATTTACGTTGTGAACAGATAATTGTTTCTAACGAAGGTGACCAATATACACAAAGCACGTCAGATTTATTTGATTCCGCTGTAGTGACCAACACAGCACGTCCAATTAGCAAACCTTTTTGTGAATCAGACAATGACCAAATGGTTATACCAAACGTGACACATGCAGATACACCATCACACAGCACAGAGAATACAGCAGCTAATTTTGGCATGGATCGAGTTGTGGCATTATTGCTACAACTTAATGAAAATCTCAAACAACAAATTAATGAATCGAACAAACAACTTAATGACAAACTAGACAACAATTCCAAACAGTCGAAGAAAGAACAAGACGACAATTTCAAACGACTTAATGAATCGAACAAACAACTTACTGAAAAACAAGACAACAATTCCAAACAGATTAATGAAAAACTTGACACCTCTACTGAACAGCTTACTAAACGGATTACAGCCGTTGCCGAGCAGTGTAATGAAACTAAAAAACAATTACGTGAGGAAATTAAGGCTTGTGCTTGGAATAGTAGTGAAGAAATTAGATCTGTGGCACAAGAATTAAGTAATACACATGAAGCCACAACTAAATTACTTAGAGATGAAATTAGTGCAGTCGCTAAACAATGTTCTGAAAACGCAACACAGTTACGCGTCGAGTTTAAATTAATGTCAGCAGAACTTTCACGCACACTGGATGCGAAAGTAGACAAGAAATTTGAACAACAAAACAGCCAAATTGACGAACGTTTTAACCACCACTTACAAAACAGTGAAACGCGTTACCGTAAATTCATACAGGAACAGAACAGAGTAAAGAAACAAGTCATGGAAACAATTAGTGCACAGAGACAGGAAGATAAGCGTAAATTATTTACGAAAGCAAAAACATACGTAGACAATAACATTGCAACAGTTTCAGAAGAAATCAATACTATTAAACAGTTGAACACCAAATTGCATGATGAAATCTCCGATATTAAAACAAAAACAGACATACACACACAGTAGACTTTCAGACAATGGCCAACAGACTTGAACAATTAGAATTAATACAGGATCCCGATGCCATTAAAGCAGACGTTAAGAAATTGAACAAAACTACCCGTAAAATCCAAAAACAAATTAATGCTTGTGACACTAAAAATGATGATCAGGTTAAAGCATTGACTGAAAAAATTGATGAATTTGCCAGTCGTATTGACGTTATCGAAAATAACAATGACACCAAATCAGACGATACGTCACCAGTTTCGTTTAATCAAACACCCGAATTCCAAAATTTACAGCAGCTGTATAGCAACGATTATTATGATAGACGTAAAGGTAATGAGCACAGTTTTCAGCGTAACACTCGGTCTTACCAGCAGCAGAATCATCGACAACAACAGATTATCATGAATGAACCAGACAGTAGATATCATCCCAAACGTAATAAGTCGGGGAGAAATAACAGAACAGTACAAATAGTGGAAATGCCACAGCATCCTCCCGCAAATAACAGCACGTTAGATAGAATTTGACTAGATACTGCACAGATTGAACCTTCCAGCGATGTAAGCAATACTTTTGATACACAGACTCTTGTTCGCGAAAATGTTATTACTTTTGACGACATCCGAGACACTCTTTTGCATGAAAAACCAGTTATTCAAAAAACCATTTCCCACCCTGTCATTGAAGTAAAGATTCGATCATCCACATTTTTGGCAGTAATCGACTCTGGATCACCTATGTCAGTTATAAATGAGGAAACTTTCAACGCTTGTAACAAAGAGAATACTTATCCTACGTTACCATTAGGTAAAGGTAAAGTAAAAGGAGCAGTATCTGGTAAAGGAGTAGATGTAAAATTACAGACACACTTATCATTTTGTATTGCAGGTCATACGTCCGACTCAAATTTTTGGATTGTACCCTTATTGACAACAGATGTTATTTTAGGTACGAATTTTTTGGTACAACACGACGCTATTATTGACTTTCAAAACTCCTATTTAATGTTAAAGGATGAAAATGTACAACTAGCATTAGATTTTCAGCACTCTTTATCTGCAGAAGAACAAACAATTAATCGGACAGAGGTCATTCTGCATCACGTAACATAGACTGTCATTCCACATTATTCACAGATACGTTCGTACACAACTACAATACACCAGACGAAGCCGACTACGACGTTATGCAAATGCTTTCTGATAAAGTTAAACAGAGCAGCGCAAATACAGACGACGAACGTACGCAACTACGCAAAATTCTTTTACAGCAAGCAGCAGTTTTTGACAACATCCCTGGTACTATGTCCGGTTTCATGTATGAATTTCAAGTCAAACAGCACGACACATTTAAAGCCAAACATTATCCCATTCCGTATATTCACAGAGAACAAGTTAAGAAAGAATTACAAGCTATGCTTGGCCAAGGTATTATTGAACCGGCAGTTAGTCCGTACATAAACCCGCTCCATATTGTTAAGAAAAAGGATGGATCACTTCGACTCGTACTTGATTCGCTTCACGTCAACGACATTATTATTAATGAAACAGATCGCCCACAGACCCTAGAAGAACTTCCACAGAAATTTCATGGTACTGCTGTTTATTCCACACTAGATTTGAGATCGGGATTTTGGCAAATTCAGCTCCATCCGAACTGCAGAAAGTACACAGCATTTCTCTGTTTTGGTGACTGTCATCAATTTTGCAAATTACCGTTCGGTTTAACAATTTCTTCAGCAGCATTTATTAGCGGTTTGAATACTATACTTCCGACAGAACTTAAAGACAGAATCACAACGTATGTAGACTACATTCTTATTGCAGAAGCCAACTGGTCTGAACACAATTTGATTCTGGAATAACTGTTGCAAACTTTTCGTGCACGAGGACTGACAGTTAATCTTAGCAAATCACACTTTGGCAAAACGTAAACTTATTCATTACTCTGCTTTAGACACCCCTAGATTATGCCAACTGACGGGTAAAAACACTGTTTGGTCCTGGGATAGCCAAGCGCAGTCTGAATTTCTCAATCTGAAACAAGCTTTGTTGAATGCACCACTTTTATCATACCCAGATCTCACTAGAAATTTTTACATTGTCACTGACAGTCCTAACACAGCTTTAGGCGTACACATTTTTAAGGAAATTGAAGAAGACGGCAATACAGTAATTAAAAACATCGCGTTTGCAAGTCGCATTGTGTCACCTGCTGAACGCAATTATTCTGTTACAGAACTTGAAACATTATGTGTTGTATGGGCATTTACCCGATTTAGGCATTTTCTTTATGGAAGACATACTACCGTTTACACAGACCATAGAGCTATCCAGTTTTTACTTTCCGCTAAATTTACACATGACAGATTAAGCAGATGGAAACTGTATTTACAGGAATTTAATTTTGCAATTGTTCACATTCCCGGTACACAAAATATTGTAGCAGACGCACTATCCCGTTCTCTCTGCAACAATCAGCAAGACATCGCAACCAACTTTTGCTAAGCAAATTCTAGCCTCATGTATATTCAACAAGTCGCATTTGAAAACTTCATTTTATCGTCATTATGAGACATAGCACAAGAGCAGAGTAAAGACAACGTATGGGAAGAAATTAAACACCTTTGGCAAGATAAGAACAACGTTACCATTAGAAACCATTACACGGTACGCAATAACATTCTGTTTCGCCGCTCTCACCCTGACAGCAACAACTGGTTATTATGCATTCCTGACGAACTTGTTAACAAATTAATTTGGTATACTCATTTAAGTTACGCACATTATGGAGCCAGAAAATGTTTTCTTATACTGAGACAGAACTGTTATTTTTCCAACATGGAGAAACGTATTCGACGAGTTTTAGCGTCATTTAAAATCTGCCAGAAAGCTAAATCAGACACGACTTCACATATTCCTCCGTTACATCCCATTGTACCTGTTAAATTGAGACACATGGCCGCTGTAGACATTTTTGGACCGATTCCCAGAACTAATGGAGGTTTTTGCTACATCTTTGTCGCTGTAGAACTCACTTCGAAATTTGTTAACTTCACTTCATTGCACAAAGCTGCTGCTACATCTATTTCGAATGCATTTGTAAAACATTTTTTATTTCATGTAGGGCATGTATTGAAAGTAATTTCCGACAATGGACCACAATTTCGATCTGCGATATGGACACGTATGTTACGAGCTAGAAACATTTCTCCGATCTATATATCCAAGTATCACGCTTCTTCGAACCCTTGTGAACGACTGATGAAAGAAATTGGTAAACTGTGTAGAATGTACTGCCATAAAAGACATATTGATTGGGATACACACATACTCTTATTCCAGGATGTAATTAACTCCATGCCAAATGAATCTACTATGCTATCTCCGACTGTTATATTGAAAAATGTTGAACCACCTAACAAAATTAAAGAATTAGTATCTTTTCCTACATCTCGTCGACTACGTCACCATGAAATAATTGACATTGCGCTCAACAACATCAAACGTGCCGCAGAGCGCCGGAGAAGACAGAAAAAACAGGTTAGTACACGCCGTGACTTTCACATAGGACAGAAGATTTTAGTACGTACACACTATTTATCCAACAGAGGAAAGAGTAGATGCAGTAAATTTGAACTTCTATACGCAGGTCCATACAGAATTCGCAGCATTCCTCATCCCAATGTGGTACATGTTGAAACTTTGAGAAACAGAAAAAGCAAAGGCAATCACCATGTCTCCAATATTAAACCCTTTATTGAATGAACATACTTTATGATTTATCACATTGTAATGCCTTTTGGTGTTATGGATATGAACACTTACTGATGATTATCATATTTTTTCCTGGCAAGGTAAGGTTAGCAGGTCGATTTTCTTGTCTTTATAAATCAGACCGTGCACATTTTCGATTTTGTGTATGTATGATTGTTTTCCTACCGAAACTAGAATTTTTGTCTGTATGCACTATGAAATGTTTAAGATGTAACAAACACCAGTTGACATTGACATCTTGCATTACGATATCTCAACATCTTGACTATTTTACATTGTTTGCTACTTCATTATGATACTGTGTGTACATTATTTGCACTTGAAAACTGTCTATGTTTTTAACCTAATGCGTTTTCTGTCATGATATTTTGCCTATTCTAGTTTGTTTTTTTTGCACTACATTATGATACTGTGTATACATTGTTTGCACTTGAAAATTGTCTGTGTTTTTGACCTAATATGTTTTCTGTCGTGCTATGCTGTATGCTTAATTATATTACTAGAAACAAGTTTTTATTTAATGGGTATATGAATTAAATGCAAGATATTAATCCTTATTCATCATTTTTCAGAAAGCAATACCGTGTAAAAGAAATGAATTAAACAACCACAGTGGTTTACTATGAAATGGAAATTTTACCATCAGAATGAAGGAAAGAAAATTCAATATATTGTCATGAAGAGTAAATGGATCAGAATTAACAAGAATTAACCAGAATATACAATACACATCGTATGAAAGCAGTCTTGACTAATTATTTTTCTTTCAGAATACAAGGCGATTGATGCAGACTGTCAGACAGAACTACAGATGTTAATTTTAGTGATGAAATATGCTAGAAGTAAGAAACTCTATACTATATGAAGTAATGAATGGTAATGAATAGTTGTATGAAGTAAATGGTAATATTAATATGCATAATGAAGCTTCTATTTTTTGCAGATGATAATAAATGATGATGAATAGTTATATGAAGAATATGCTAATACGAATAATGAAGTATTTCTTTGCAGGTGATGATAGTATGAAGTTATGATAATATGAATAATGAAGTTTTTCTTTGCAGATGACGATAATGATGAAGTTTATATATTTACTGTTAGTTAAGAAATGGTATGTAGTTATTTAAGTATTTGTTGCAGTTCCTTTTGACAGTATGTCTTAAGTCGCATAGTATAATGACTGAATGTTTTGGAAAAGACAGCTAGAGTACATACATATTAAGTACACGTTTCATTACCTGTTAATTCGAAGTTCACTGTTTTACAGCATAATTTGCATTCTTCTTTCAGCTCAATAATCCACTTTGTATTTTTTCCAGGAGAAGCTTTTCATGATACTTACTAAACCTGTTACTTATTAAACCTGTTCTAGTACTTGCATTGTTTTACCCACTTGTGTCTATCATTTATGAATGTGATCATATATACTGTACTTATTTCATAACCTTGCTACAGCTGACTCATGACGAATGACGTTAATAATCCTTATTTCCAGCAATAAGTCAAAAGCAAATATTTTCATGTCCCAGCAATTAATTATGGATCCCAGTGCAATGCATTGCTATAAAAAAAAAATATTACGAGTCCCAACTAGTACCAGTATACAACTAAATAATGCTATCAGTTTAAGATATATTTTTAGTCCTAAAGATAATGCAAATTTTCTGTATATTGATTCCATTATGTCTATGTATTATTGGACTACCGACCTTGAGTAATAGTTCCAATGTCTTACATTTAAATATGTCTCATGTCACTTACATGATATCATATATAAACACCAGTAGCTTGATGCTACACTCAATAGCTCCTGTTTTAAATGATGACTTGTGAATAAGACTGAATAGTGTTTTGTAACACTATATGAATACTTTGTAACTAACCAATGAATGTCAGTAACTCAATAGCTCCTGTTTTAAATGATGACTTGTGAATAACACTAAATAATGTTTTGTAACACTATATGAATACTTTGTAACTGGCCAATGAATGCCACTGATTCAGTCAAATGAGTTATGAATAGTGTTTTGTAATACTCAATATTGTTCATATCGGTTGATACACTAGTGTAATTCTATGATGACTAGCATAAGACTTTGTGTGTCCTTCACCTTCTGACCTATTACTGCAATATCCGTTTATCCTGTCCATCCTCATGATCATGGAGCACTATATTGGTTTTTGCACTAATTCTACGTTGCTGTAAGAGTATGGATTCTACAAGAATATGGTGTTGACATTTCAAGCTGTCCACAACCTTGAACGATGGAGATGTTATTATGGTTTCACTGTTTGGTGCACCTAATGTACTACCAAACTGATAACATTGAATATTAATACAACATTTCAGTGTCTTGGCTACACTGATAAATACTTCAGGGAAGAGAACTTCAGATTGTCTCACTTGGTGTTGTGGTTCTGTAGAAAGATATGGACTTTCAGTGCAGCTACGTGCAACGTACTGTGCCACAACCATGATGCAATCCTTCCCATTCCTTTCCTAGTTCCTGTAAAGTAGTAAAGGCTTATACAGTGCATTTAAATTCTTGTAAAATGATATGTTTTGTACTCAGTGCGTGTGCACCCTATTTTGTTAATATATTTTGTACCCATTGCGCATATACTTTGTCATTTCTGAATATGTTTTGTATTCAGTGCATGTGCACTCTATTTAATTTCTTAATATGTTCTGTACTTATCAATGATGTATATGCTCTGTGATTGTTGCCTTACTAAACTAAATAGATTATAGAAAAATTTGTTGTTCATGGCAAGTCCAATTGACTCACCATCGCTGCCAAATTTTTGCCCCCCAGTGGAGGGTTATGTAAGAGGTCCATAATTAGAGAACTTGTTGCTAGCGCACTCGAGCTGATCTAATTTCGATGTATTGCTCACGCGTTGCCTGCGATATGTAAGCTAGAAGAGAATCTGAGATCAAAGAGCAGTATTGACTGCAGTAAGAACTGTGTAGCAGTTAGTTGTTGGTAGCCAGCAGTCGTGTCTGGTGTATCGTGTTGGCTGGGCCGGTCGTGTGCAGCGATGGCAGAGCCTGAGCGTTGTAGAATAAGGTAAAAGCAGCCTCGCGCATATGTAGTATTGTTAATCAAGTCCCACGTAAATGTTTAAATAAAAGATCTGTTAATAATAATCTTTCTCATAAAAAGTAACTTTTGACATTAATCTCAATCCAAACAATTCAATAATTTCTCCAATCCTTGGCCATCCCGATTATTGAAAAGAAAAATCAGTTCTTCCCTTTTATATAAGACAAATATATCGGCCAGCATTGCACTTAGCTGGGCCTAAAAAAATTCTTATAGGAGCAGATATATACGCGTTATCCGGCGACCTAATTAAGGTAAGATTTTTCAGCTTATTCAGAATGATGTATCAGGGCAATGACGCAGCATTGCTGACGTCCAAAATTTACCAGGTTTACTTGACTGTCAATTATTGAAAGGTTATAGGTTTGTCACATTGTATTATATTTTCACTGTTGGGTAGTTACGCTAAATGAGAGTATTATTCATATTATTTTATTTTGTGGGGAGGTTACACCCTTTATAGTCGTATGTTTCAGAATAGCAGTAGCCAATAGTTTAGCAATATTTCATTTCACTACCCGGCAAATAGCTATCCATAATCTCATTTAGATGATTAGGGAGTATGAGCCCTCTGCCCATCGTCCCACCCTTCACCACGTTTTTGCTATGTCCATGACTGACCTCGTTGTACGTGCACCGCGATGAACAGTTGGAAAGCTATACATCTTTGTATTGCTGGAACACTTATCATGTTTCGTTCTTAATTGGTTGCCTACATACAGCATTGTCGTTATGGGTATTAAATTTAGCTGGAATTCTTGGTTTCAGGGTTGCGAGGCTGACTCGTAAATCAGAAATCGAGACTTGATTCAAACATGAAAAACAGTAGTGTGTTTAGATACTGAGCTGTTATCAGTAAAGTTAGAAACTGATTTGTGTACTAGTGTCCAAACATGTGTAAATAAACATCCAATCCATCTAATGAAAAGTAATCTGTATGTGTACGCTAATGCGAAAAAAGGGCCACTTTCGATCACGTAATAAATTACACAAGCTAGGGTGCTTCCCTTCCCTCAGATCGGTTTAATAATCAAGCTTAGCAAAGTTTGGTTCAAATGGCTCTGAGCACTATGGGACTTCACTTCTGAGGTCATCAGTCCCCTAGAACTTAGAACTACTTAAACCTAACTAACTTAAGGACATCACACACATCCATGCTCGAGGCAGGATTCGAAACTGCTACCGTAGCAGCAGAGCGTTTCCGAACTGAAGCGCATAGAACCGCTCGACCACCGCGACCGGCTAGCAAAATTTATAAAAGTAAAAGGCATAAGATAAGGCCAAACAAACAAATTTATTGAAATCAGAGGAGATACCCTGACCAGTTTCTGAGAGACCACTTAGGGTCAACTTTTTTTGGATTTTTGATGCAGTATTATAAGTTTACTTGAGCCAAAGGAGGGGAACGCCCTTTACAAAGTTGTTTAATTTATACAGTATGATGTTTTCCACTGTGTACAAACTCTAGGGGTTGCTCGATGAGAGGATACAGAACAAAGAAGGTCTAATGAAATGTCAGGAAATGCATGGTTTCCATGCTAAAGACCATTTATTCAATCATTTTTTGTTACAGAGACGGCGGTATAATAAGCGCTGTATCATGCAGCAACAGTTACAGCGTGCGTGGTTTCCTTCTAGAGGGCGGTACCGTTCCGCACACATCATGCCCTAGAGCCCTCTCCTGCTACAGTAATTGGTAATTTTGTGTCCGATCCATTTTTCTTGCTGTCTCACCTTGTAGCTGATGTGATACAGCGTTGTACACAATGGTTCCGTATTCGAATCGAGATCTTGGCGACATGGTGTTTACTTACGGAAAGGCAAATGGCAACGGGCGGCGGGCAGCAAGGTTGTATCAGGAGACCTTCCCCTGCCGACATTAACCAGAACATTCAATGTTTGCAACAGTGTTTCGCCGTTTGTCCGAGACAGGGTCATTTCAGGTAGCAGGAAATCATGAAGGACGCACCCAAGACTTGGAGGAAAATGTGATTAACTCTGTGGAAGGCGACCACCACGTCAGTACCACGCAGTTGGTCCGCCAACACAGGGTAAGCCATACGACCGTGTGGTACATTCTCTGTGGTGCCCTTTCCACTAGTCTATTATCAGGTGCCTAAAGGATGATGCCTTCTCGGGTAGCTATACAACAATTCACGCAAATCACATTAACGGTTTTTACTACTATGAAGTAGATTGACGATAATTTGGTTTACAACGGTGTCGCAATCGATGGGCGACATGAAAATAATCAATGTCCTTCGCCATATAGAATGTCCATCCAAGTACTGGCTTTGGAACGCAAGTAACAGTTCTAGTAGTGTCCGTCTTCTACAGTCCGGCCGAGGCTGTCAGGAGCAGTGCTATATTCTCTTCCGCTAGAGGACTCTCCTGTTATGGTGCGGTCATAATCAGCGAACTATTGGCTGACGTCGTCTCCCAGCCTTCTCTGCTCTTGCACCGAGCGAGGTGGCGCAGTGGTTAGCACACTGGACTCACATTCGGGAGGACGACGCTTAAATCCCGTCTCCGGCCATCCTGGTTTAGGTTTTCCGTGATTTCCCTAAATCGCTTCAGGCAAATGCCTGGATGGTTCCTTTGAAAGGGCACGGCCGATTTCCTTCCCCATCCTTCCGTCACCCGAGATTGCGCTCCGTCTCTAATGACCTCGTTGTCGACGGGACGTTAAACACTGATCTCCTCCTCCTCTCTGCTCTTGCAATCTTCATCTTCGTACTAGCGCTTTTCTCTTTTCTGGAACATTCTCCATGACGATTGTTACTATCCTTGTCACTTACAGCATATGCAGGGCTTACTAGCGACAGCGGGAGCAGTTTTGTCAATGGTTTCTTCACCAGGTAACCAGGATTCCGAATTTGTGCCATCCATCCTGTTAACAGATGAGGTCACCTATTCGCAGATTGATATCTTCAGCTTCTGTGGGGTGATAGCGAACCATCGGAATGAGTGCACCCGGAATGTGTGAGCCAAGATTATTCTCGACCGTATTTTGGCACCAGTCTTCCTTCCACATCGCCTAACAGGCAGGAACCATCAGAGTTTCTTGCGGATGACTTCTCCTTCCCTGCTGGAAGAAGTTGTTGTTGTTGTGGTCTTCAGTCCTGAGACTGGTTTGATGCAGCTCTCCATACTACTCTATCCTGTGCAAGCTGCTTCATCTCCCAGTACTTACTGCAACCTACATCCGTCTGAATCTGCGTAGTGTAGTCATCTCTTGGTCTCCCTCTACGATTTTTACCCTCCACGCTGCCCTCCAATACTAAATTTGTGATCCCTTGATGCCTCAAAACATGTCCTACCAACCGGTCCCTTCTTTTTCTCAAGTTGTGCCACAAACTCCTCTTCTCCCCAATTCTATTAAATACCTTCTCATTAGTTAAGTGATCTACCCATCTAATCTTCAGCATTCTTCTGTAACACCACATCTCGAAAGCTTCTATTCTCTTCTTGTCCAAACTAGTTATCGTCCATGTTTCACTTCCACACAAGGCTACACTCCATACAAATACTTTCAGAAACGACTTCCTGACACTTAAATCTATACTCGATGTTAACAAATTTCTCTTCTTCAGAAACGCTTTAATTGCCATTGTCTGTACTTCGAACATCATCAATTATTTTATTCCCTAAATAGCAAAACTCCTTTACTACTTTAGGTGTCTCACTTCCTAATCTAATTCCCTCAGCATCACCCGATTTAATTTGAGTGCATTCCATTATCCTCGTTTTGCTTTTGTTGATGTTCATCTTATATTCTCCTTTCAAGACACTGTCCATTCCGTTCAACTGTTCTTCCAAGTCCTTTGCTGTCTCTGGCAGAAGTACAATGTCATCGACGAACCTCAATGTTTTTATTTCTTCTCCGTGGATTTTAATACCTACTCCGAATTTTTCTTTTGTTTCCTTTACTGCTTGTTCAATATACAGATTGAATAACATCGGGGAGAGGCTACAACCCTGTCTTACTCCCTTCCCAACAACTGCAAACCTTTCATGCCCCTCGACTCTTATAACTGCCATCTGGTTTCTGTACAAATTGTAAATAGCAATACGCTCCCTGTATTTTACCAAGGCCACCTTCAGAATTTGTAAGAGAGTATTCCAGTTAACATTGTGAAAAGCTTTCTCTAAGTCTACAAACATTAGAAACGTAGGTTTGCCTTTTCTTAATCTTTCTTCTAAGATAAGTCGTAAGGTTAGTATTGCCTCACGTGTTCCAACATTTCTACGGAATCCAAACTGATCTTCGCCGAGGTCCGCTTCTACCAGTTTTTTCCATTCGTCTGTAAAGAATTCGCGTTAGTATTTTGCAGCTGTGACTTATTAAACTGATAGTTCAGTAATTTTCACATCTGTCAACACCTGCTTTCTTTGGGATTGGAATTATTATATTCTTCCTGAAGTCTGAGGGTATTTCGCCTGTCTCATACATCTTACTCACCAGATGGTAGAGTTTTGTCATGACTGGCTCTCCCAAGGCCGTCAGTAGTTCTAATGGAATGTTGTCTACTCCCGGGGCCTTGTTTCGACTCAGGTCTTTCAGTGCCCGGTCAAACTCTTCACGCAGTATCTTATCTCTCATTTCGTCTTCATCTACATTTCCATTTCCATAATGTCCTCAAGTACATCACCCACGTATAAACCCTCTATATACTCCTTCCACCTTTCCGCCTTCCCTTCTTTGCTTAGAACTGGGTTTCCATCTGAGCTCTTGATATTCATACAAGTGGTTCTCTTCTCTCCAAAGGTCTCTTTAATTTTCCTGCAGGCAGTATCTATCTTACCTCTAGTGAGATAAGCCTCTACATCCTTACATTTGTCCTCTAGCCATCCCTGCTCAGCCATTTTGCACTTCCTGTCGATCTCATTTTTGTGACGTTTGTATTCCTTTTTGCCTGCTTCGTTTACTGCGTTTTTATATTTTCTTCTTTCATCAATTAAATTCAATATTTCTTGTGTTACCCAAGGATTTCTATTAGCCGTCGTCTTTTTATCTACTTGATCCTCTGATGCCTTCACTACTTCATCCCTCAGAGCTACCCATTCTTCTTCTAGTGTATTTCTTTCCCCCATTTGTGTCAATTGTTCCCTTATGCTCTCCCTGAAACTCTGTACAACCTCTGGTTTTGTCAGTTTGTCCAGGTACCGTCTTCTTAAATTCCCACCTTTTTGCAGTTTATTCTGTTTTAATCTACACCTCATAACCAATAGATTGTGGTCAGAGTCCACATCTGCCCCTGGAAATGTCTTACAATTTAAAACTTGATTCCTAAATCTCTGTCTTACCATTATGTAATCTATCTGATACATTTAGTATCTCTAGGATTCTTCCATGTATACAACCTTCTTTTATGATTCTCGAACCAAGTATTAGCTATGATTAAGTTATGCTCTGTGCAAAATTCTACCAGACGACTTCCTCTTTCGTTTCTTCCCCCCAATCCATATTCACCTACTGTGTTTCCTTCTCCTCCTTTTCCTACTGACGAATTCCAGTCACCCATGACTATTAAATTTTCGTCTCCCTTCACTACCTGAATATTTTTTTTATCTCATGATACATTTCATCAATTTCATCATCATCTGCAGAGCTAGTTGGCATATAAACTTGTACTACTGTAGTAGGTGTGGGCTTCGTATCTATCTTGGCCACAATAATGCGTTCACTATGGTGTTTGTAGTAGCTTACCCGCATTCCAATTTTCCTATTCAGAAGAAGAAGTGCTATTGATGATTCGAAGGGTCATGTGGCTGCTACATGATAGTGCTCCAGCCCTCTTCGTCCTTAGTGTCCAGAGGCATCCCAATGGGCTCATCCGTGGTCGATGTATCGGACGACTGGGTCCTGTTGCAAGGTCTGTTCGTTCACCGGATCTCAACCCGTGCTATTTCTGGTTGTGGGATTATCTGAAAAGTATTGTGTATGCAGAGCCCGTTCCAGATGTGGAGGCAATGGAGCAGCTTGTTCATGCTGCCTTTGACACTGTTAGGATACAGCGTGGCCGATGTGACCGTGTGATGCAGAGCATGCTACGTCGGTTGCACGCATGCACTGAGGCACGTGGGAATCGTTTTCAACACATAGTGTAACCGTGGCTACATGGTACAGCGCGTATTAGACCGCAGTCTCTGTAAAAATGTATGACTGAATAAATGCTCTCTAGCATGGAAGCCATGCCATCCTGAACAAAAGTTCATTAGACCTTTCTTGTTCCGTATCCTCTCATCGATCAATCCCTGGGGTTTGCACACGGTGGAAAAAAAAATCACCCTGTATAGAAACTATTTATCTACTGTCATGTAGGCACTTATAGTAGAACAGGCTGCAGATACCAATCATTTCTCCAAAAACTTATAGGCTGGTTATTTGGTTAGTGTGGGGGAGTGGACCAACCAGCGAGTTCATCGATCCTTACATGTAACCTACCCCCTTGTAATAGTCTCATTGCAAAACGAATGTACACTTCGTTGCAGTCAACACTTAACAGGTACCTCGTATAGCAGTCATTTAGTATTTCCTCTTTACTGAATTACTTTGAAGTCTAGTTGTCGTATAACCTTTGGGGCTGCAGATGTTACAGTCTCACCCCTTAGGCAGAATACTAATCATGGACCTCGGACTTAGTCCATCTGCTTGATTTTCGTTAGTGCTGTTTGCCTGTAGTTCTTTAGACACAGCATGGATTACTGAAATCCCCCATGCGCTGAGTGACGTACTTACACACGTAAAATTACGACTCATTAATACCTTTAATTTATTGTACTCATTTACATTAATTTTAATGATATATAGCACTTTGAATAATTCTATTGTAGACACCCTGCACCCAGTAAGGCTTGCATCTGCCACTGGATTAGGTGACTTTTGAAGTATGTTGAGCACCATGTTGTTTTTACGCGTGTCCTTGTCCATTTTTCCCATGGGGATACTTTGCGGTATCCCTCCATGTGTGGCCGGTTTAGCATTCGGCTAGCGCCAGTGCGGTTTTCTACTATGTACGTTATATTGCTTTGTAAATTACATATTTTGGTTTTTTAAGTCTTTTATTATTACTGTTGATTTCGCATTATCAGTAAGGACACAGTACGTGACTACTACATATTTTATATAGGTATAAGCCCATGTTAATTTTATATGTATGGCCAGATGGCATTCGTAAGTGTTCCATCGAGCACTTTGAAAAATCAAGCTTTTTTCATGGTGCCCGCCTATTTATTGATGGTAACTACCGTATGTTATCATGTAGAATGTACTACACCCACCACCCAGTAACGAGATAGGTAACTTCGTAGTCAACGCCGCCTTTATATCAACACTGCACTGGAAGCGTGGTGCCGTGCGGCAAGCTTGTGAGAATCACGTTGACCGCCAGCTTGCGTGGACGACACGAGGTTTTTGGCTGTGTGCTTCTTTTGTCATTTGTGTGTATCTCACCAAATAGGTGTATTTTATCGACTGGGCTTTTATCAAGACATGAGTATCTGGAGACTATGTTTTATGCTTTCACTTCGTGGAATGCCACATGCAAACTCTAGAAGATAAATGGAACATTGTATATTTTATTATAGTCTCCCTCCATCAACCGTATTATCTTTGTTTTCCCATTAGATCAGATGATGGCAGCATACGAGTCTCGAAGCCGGTCATCAAGGAGCAATGAAAGTGTCTACGCTGCTATTGCGGCGCATGACGTGGTTCATTTTCAACCAAGTTTAGGATACATAAGTGTTCCTTACGTATGTAGTATCAGGATAAAAAGGAACGTGTCGTTTCGTCCACATAAGAATGATACATGAAACGGTACGTTTCTTTCCTTCAAATCGGCTTAATACGCTAGCTTAGGATAGGTAATCGTTCCCGGATTATGTAGGATAGGGCCTGGTAGTCTAGCGGTCAGTTCCGCTTCGAACGCCCAGCGGAAAGGTTCTTGTTTATCTCACTCGCCGCAGCGTCACTTGTGTGAAATTACCCTCGTTAGCGCTGTTCTGTTTTGTCGACTGAGGTGTAGCGCTACCGCTTCAGCTTACAGTTTGTTTGTGTTCGTCCACTTGCAGCGGCATCGGTCGCTCGTCTGTGGCTACCATGGACGTGGAATCTACGAAATGGTACTGTGAGCCTTAATTTCGATAAAACAACGCGACACGTGTAGCTCGGGTCTCTAGAAGCCCGCGAATAGCTTGTCGATCCAATTCATGTGAACTCCGACCTGGTCCACAGAGCTTACTCTGATGCAAACTAGAATTTGTTTTACGTCAAATTTGTGGATCCCCTTCCGTTGAAAGATTACTGATGCGACATGGTTCTCATGTCTCGTTCAAGGGTAGCTGTCATTCCGTTAGTATGATGTCACTTGCAGATGCTAAAACTGGCTATACCAGCTAAAATACAACTTGACGTATTGACTCCTTACGGTAACGTGGAAAACATCAATCGTGAACATTAGTCTGCTCAACAAAGACTACAGTGTTTTAGTGGAATTCGTTCCATGGAAATGCATATCAAACACGATATTCCGTCGCATTTACAAATGTGTGGTTACCGCGTTAGTGTTATGTGTAATGGTCAATAGTGAACCTGCTTCCTATGTGGTGAAAGTGGACACTTTCGATGTAACTGCCTGCGGTGTGCGGGTGTTTGTACTAAAGCCGTCATTAATGCAACCTCGCAAACACTCGGTTGCTCGTCCTGTTCCTTCCACTCCCGAAGTTTGACCTGCTTCTGCATCGGATCATAATGATCGAAAAGACAGTTCTGATAATTGTGTAAATGAATTTCTGCCTTTACTTCCGCGACAGAATCAGAATACTATTGCCCCCGCCGGCCGGAGTGGCCGAGCGGTTCTAGGCGCTACAGTCTGGAACCGCGCGACCGCTACGGTCGCAGGTTCGAATCCTGCGTCGGGCATGGATGTGTGTGATGTCCTTAGGTTAGTTAGGTTTAAGTAGTTCTAAGTGCTAGGGGACTGATGCCCTCAGCAGGTAAGTCCCATAGTGCTCAGAGCCATTTGAACCAACTATTGCCCCAATATGGAACCTGCGACAGTGGAAAACAAGCGACGTCGCACTCACGATGATGAGAGTGAGCATTTGGCTGTGCCTTCTTCTGCCCCAGTCGCCTCCGCATCGATTTTGTACACTCCTCCTACCGGTGAAACGATGTCTCCCGTTCGTGGTACTGTGAGTGGCGAAGAAGCTGTCTGCAGCATCCCTCCTGCTCGCGAAGTGGCTCCTTCTGAACTGCCTCCGTGTGGAGAGGGAACGGTGTCCCTTCCTTCGTCTTTGTGTACCCCGTTACTGTCCGAGACGCGGCAACGTCCTCCTGTTCGTTCGTCTTCAGCTGCCGACGGTTTCCTGAATTTGCTGGCCACAGTAGCTCCAGAGAACAAAGTTAACGACAAAGTATAACTTGTTGCGTTGGTGTTTCCACAGAATGCTTCCACCATAGTGAGCCGACCTGCATTGCATGCCCCCTGTTCGCCTTAGTGACCGGACATGCATTAAATGTCCCTTGTTCTGGGGGGCAGGAAGCTGTGGCTATGACTCTCCCACACCTCCGTGTGCAGAGACCGCCATGCCACGTAGGCGACAGAAACAGTGTTTACAACCTGACAGTGTGTCGGAAAGCAAGAAATCTAATAAAAGAGGTTCCGAGGACAGGGGTTCTAGTTCTCCGAGTCTGATTCATCTGTGGACTCCGCAATGGACCTTGACTCTCAGTTGTCTTCATAATTCTTCTCGATACGTCACGTACATTCCTGTATTCCAGCCGATAATGTGACAAGCATACACGTTCTTTTCCTCAAAGGTTAATCATGTGGAATCACAACTGCGCCGGCCGGTGAGGCCGAGCGCTTCTAGGCGCTTCAGTCGGGAATCACGCGACCGCTACGGTCGCAGGTTCGAATCCTGCCTCGGGCATGGATGTGTGTGATGTCCTTAGATTAGTTAGGTTTGGGACTGATGACCTCATATGTTAAGTCCCATAGTGCTCAGAGCCATTTGAACCATTTGAACCACAATTGCGATTGGCTTCGCTGCGTCAGTTCATTTACGATTCATGTGCGCACTTAGAAATCTTATAGGAAGTGTTATTTAGGCTATTTTCCTTACCTCATCTTCGTATGATTTTTAATATGGCCCCCGCGGGTGCATTCCTATTGCTGACGTGAAAATGTTGGATTCTGGTAGGGGCATAGGTTGTCAGCTTTTCAATATGACCATGGTTCTCGTATATGCCCCGTATGGCATTGCTCGCACAGTGGATCTTTCGCGTTTTTCTAAATTGTTTATCTGTTGCTTAAAAGTCCTCCAGGTATTCTGTAGCATGATGATTTTAACTGTATGTTGCATCCTGTAGATCAGTCTCCAAATTTAATTTCTGTCGTGAATTACATGAATTGGTCCGCTCATTATGCCTGTAAAAGGTCTGGGCGTGTAAATACCTGACGTAAGTTAAATGTACCCAATTTACTGCGACTTCAAGTAGCATATTAGATAGATTTTAATTATCAGACTGCCTGCACGACAGTATCCTTAATGTTGAAGTTATCCGTACATCATTTACAGATCTCTGCACTGTGACAGCAACTCTGAATCTTGTACGGCAACCGCTCAAATTGTTTCGTGCTCCGTGGATGTTTAACGTCGCACACCTGGCTGTCCCCTCTTTCGATGACGTGATGCGGGTCGTGTGGGAACGTATCCTACGGTCGCCTGGGATGTAATCTTCCATTCTAGACTGGTGGACACAGCTTGCAAAACCGAGGCTGCGGTAAATTTTAATACTTTTTTGTGTTTCCAAAGCGCAGGACTTTCGACAAACTTAAGAATTTTGTTATTCCGTTCTACGTGTACTTTACAATGCTGTTTATAACGCCCCTCTGCGAACTGCGGATGTTGGACGTATAAAGGCAAAATGTTGAACTTAAAGGAGATAAAAATGGAAGGCCTGAAACTGCGATCCACGCCACGTTCATTCGTGAGGAAAAAACTGACTTTCTTATTTTATTTGCTTCGGCATCAGACCCATCGCCGGGGCGCTTGTGTTCATTCTCTCACGAAAAATGATGGACGTATTGTAATGTCGCAAGCTGATATAGTGCGTTATTATGTCGACATCAACGACGTAGATGAGACCAGTGGTATCTTTTACGATCGACAAGTCAGCAGGTTGGATTATTACACCTGAACATAATTAATCTCTCTTAGCTGCCTTTTATCTGAGTAATTCTATGTACTTATTATGGGATCGTCAGCTCGTAAAATCCCCAGGTCTGGATGGACTTCATAAGGAATTTTGGTTGGTTGGTTGATTTTGGTGAGGGGACCAAACAGCGAGATCATCGGTCCCATCCATGAGGGGAGAATGAGGAAGGAATTCGGCTGTGCCCTTGAAAAGAACCATCCCTGTACTTGCCTGAACATAAATCAGGATGGCCTGACGCAGGTTTGTACCGTCGTTCCTCTCAAGAAATTTTAAGTGTTTTTTAACCTCTGTTAAGTGTCACCTTTACGTCCTTTTTGAATGAAGTGTTACAGGGGAGAGTAGTGACTACCTCTTTCAAAGTGGGGAAAATAGTTTTAATTGTGAAACTTCCTGGACCGGCTTCCCCTGATAGATTTCGCCGAATTTCTTTGTTAATCTTTGATTATAAGACTGTGCCGCGGGCAGTTAATAGCAAAATGTTTTCTGTGATGGAGAAGAGTTTCGCAAAACATGAAAGCTGCTTACCTGCGCGTACCATTCTTACCCCTACAGTCGGATGTCGTGACGTGGGTGGTTTCGGTCACTGCTGTAACGCCCTTGCTTTTCTACACATTGACCAATTTTTGCTTCGAGACTGTTGGCCTTACTGTTGACACACAGCGAGTGCTCTCAATCAGTTTACGGGTATTTCAGCTCCGATGATGGTCTATGGCCAATTGGTGATCCGATAAATATCATTCAAGGAGTGCTTCGAGAAGCCCGCTGTCAGTAACTTTGTGTTGTCTCTGGAGCCCCCCCCCCTCCCCCAATTTTGGAGGCTGGCATCTTAGCTCAAAGGCTGGACGCTTTCCAGACTGACTACAGTTGTTCGCGCGTACGTGGATGACGTAATACACTCCTGGAAATTGAAATAAGAACACCGTGAATTCATTGTCCCAGGAAGGGGAAACTTTATTGACACATTCCTGGGGTCAAACACATCACATGATCACACTGACAGAACCACAGGCACATAGACACAGCAACAGAGCACGCACAATGTTGGCACTAGTACAGTGTATATCCACCTTTCGCAGCAATGCAGGCTGCTATTCTCCCATGGAGACGATCGTAGAGATGCTGGATGTAGTCCTGTGGAACGGCTTGCCATGCCATTTCCACCTGGCGCCTCAGTTGGACCAGCGTTCGTGCTGGACGTGCAGACTGCGTGAGACGACGCTTCATCCAGTCCCAAACATGCTCAATGGGGGACACATCCGGAGATCTTGCTGGCCAGGGTAGTTGACGTACACCTTCTAGAGCACGTTGGGAGGCACGGGATACATGCGGACGTGCATTGTCCTGTTGGAACAGCAAGTTCCCTTCCCGGTCTAGGAATGGTAGAACGATGGGTTCGATGACAGTTTGGATATACCGTGCACTATTCAGTGTCCCCTCGACGATCACCAGAGGTGTACGGCCAATGTAGGAGATCGCTCCCCACACCATGCTGCCGGGTGTTGGCCCTGTGTGCCTCGGTCGTATGCAGTCCTGATTGTGGCGCTCACCTGCACGGCGCCAAACACGCATACGACCATCATTGGCACCAAGGCACAAGCGACTCTCATCGCTGAAGACGACACGTCTCCATTCGTCCCTCCATTCACGCCTGTCGCGACACCACTGGAGGCGGGCTGCACGATGTTGGGGCGTGAGCGGAAGACGGCCTAACGGTGTGCGGGACCGTTGCCCAGCTTCATGGAGACGGTTGCGAATGGTCCTCGCCGATACCCCAGAAGCAACAGTTTCCCTAATTTGCTGGGAAGTGGCGGTGCGGTCCCCTATGGCACTGCGTAGGATCCTACGGTCTTGGCGTGCATCCGTGCGTCACCGCGGTCCGGTCCCAGGTTGACAGGCACGTGCGCCTTCCGCCGACCACTGGCGACAACATCGATGTACTGTGGAGACCTCACGCCCCACGTGTTGAGCAATTCGGCGGTACGTCCACCCGGCCTCCCGCATGCCTACTATACGCCCTCGCTCAAAGTCCGTCAACTGCACATACGGTTCACGTCCACGCTGTCGCGGCATGCTACTTGTGTTAAAAACTACGATGGAGCTCCGTATGCCACGGCAAACTGGCTGACACTGACGGCGGCGGTGCACAAATGCTGCGCAGCTAGCGCCATCCGACGGCCAACACCGCGGTTCCTGGTGTGTCCGCTGTGCCGTGCGTGTGATCATTGCTTGTACAGCCCTCTCGCAGTGTCCGGAGCAAGTATGGTGGGTCTGACACACCGGTGTCAATGTGTTCTTTTTTCCATTTCCAGGAGTGTAGTTCTACTCCGCAATCCTGCGGAAATACTTCGACTGAAGGCTGTGATAGATTATTGTCGTTTTCGGGTGCACTATTTAATAAAAGTAAATGCACACAACTTATTTCTGGTTGCTCCATGGGCTACTGTAGTAGATAGGCATACGTCTATCGGTATCATCATTGATCACCATCTTCTCAAAATGTAGACGCTCAACTGGAAGTCTGTTACTGACAAACCCCAGGGAACGATATTTGAACATGAAGTCCGAATAAGGAATACATACGTTTTATGGAAAGCTTGTTACGTGGCCAAAGTTTATCTGCTTCCCTGGATGACTGCGAAGAAACTACTAGTGCATGGGGTCGTGTCGGAGCCTCGTCCCTCTGGGGGTTGGGCCTGGCTGATGTACGAAAGAAGAAGCTATACGCACAACGCACAGTATTGGCGGTAACTCAAGAAACTCACAGATTCACTTCCTGTTTATTTCTGGCGTTTACAGGCAAGCTGCTGTTTCTGCATCCTACAACTTCTGTGCAAGTAAGACGCAAATTGCCTTGTTTTTTGCTGCATGGAAAGCTTTTCTTACAAAAACAAAGTGGGGTCAGATCCTCATTGACAATTAAGTGATGAAAGGCGCATGTTTACTTAAAGATTGGCTAGAGAAATGGTGTATGTAGAACGTTCTTTCAGTATCTTAGTGACACAGTTCCAGGTTTTCGTTCATAGGAAACCACATCGCATATTTCTGTTTAGTTCCATATCTTCCTTCTTTTCCACAAATTCCTGTTGATCCGTGCAGCACCGCTCTCGTTAATGCAAATTTTGTAAGATGAACTGAATGAATACTGTACTCAGTATCATTTCTTACTCTCCTGCCTACAGAGAAAATTACAAAACAAAACGAGAAAGTATAGTCATTATATAGCGCACTTGTGTAGCACTCATACTGCAGCACACAACATTCAACTGTTAGCGAACACAGAGGAAAGTGACACATAGAATGGCCACTTGTAAAATAGAGCCGGCCGCTATGGCCGGAAGGTTCTAGGTGCTTCAGTCCCGAACCGCGCTGCTTCAACGGTCGCAGGTTCGAATCCAGCCGCAGGCATGGATGTGTGTGATGTCCTCAGGTTAGTTAGGTTTAAGTAATTCTAAGACTAGGGTACTGATGACCTCAGATGTAAAGTTCCATAGTGCTCAGAGCCATTTGACTCACTTTTGTAAAATAGAACTGACTCTTTTCTTTTATATTATCTTGCACCGACGTTCTGCTGCTGTTCCTCATCTCATGACTAAATAGAACAAATGGATCAATATGTCCCGTCGTAGTCGATAATGTTACGGCACTGGCCGGAAAGAAGTATTATCCGTGAAGTGCAGGAGGTAACTGTAGTGTATCGCGCTTGTGAACGCTTCGTATTCTCAGTTAAAATGTAAGCGAGTACAAAAAAAAAATGGTTCAAATGGCTCTGAGCACTATGGGACTTAACATCTATGGTCATCAGTCCCCTAGAACTTAGAACTATTTACACCTAACTAACCTAAGGACAGCACACAACACCCAGCCATCACGAGGCAGAGAAAATCCCTGACCCCGCCGGGAATCGAACCCGGGAACGGGAAGCGAGAACGCTACCGCACGACCACGAGATGCGGGCTAAGCGAGTACAAGCGAGTACAATCGGTGAAGAATAAGTCATAATTGTTGTAACCTGGCTACGATTATGAATTATGTGTGCAGGTAGACGTTTCAGACGTTGTACATTTTAGAGTAAGGCTTGGCAGTGACTGGTGTATACAAGCATGCCGTAAAAGAGGAAAATTTTACGCACATACATATTTTCATTCAACTATTCCTTCCACCAACAAAACAATTTTAAAACGACTTTTGATTACGATGTATACAGCTGTTTTCTCTACAGCTTTTTCCGTATGAGAAATGTGTGTCAGTGACTTCAAGGGGGGTGTTTATAAGTAAAGACTCACCAGACGGTGAGAGGAACTTAATACACTTTGCAGTGCACCGCGTCCCCGCAGGTAGTGTAATTATGAATGATCCAACTGCCATAGTATTCTCTGACTAGCAGTGTTTCCACTAAAGCGGTATGTGAAGCTGACCGAAAGTACTTGTGGTGCTACAACCATAATGACGGTTCTTCTATGTATTTTAACTGTTTACGCTGTCGAAACAGTGGAGAACAAGTTTATGAAACTGTAGGTGTGACTGATTAGAATATGTTGTAGATTATATGAGGCTAGTCGAAATACTACAGTTTGTAAAGGGGATTACTTTATCGTGTTATGGCACCAAAGTTCATCTTTAGAGCTCACAATTCCATTGCTTTATGATGGATAAAAAAACCTTGCATTGTCCTAGGTTCAGTATTGCAGTATAGCGTGTTTAGAAACTTGTGTTTTGGCCTTGGAGAGATGTGGTACAAAACCTAAATAATTAGCGGGAGTCACATGATAAAGGAACAGCAGTGAATTACTGGGCTAGGCTGCGCCTCTGTTGTGCCGGCTTTTAACTCCCATCAAAGCGTCGCAAATCCGAGCGAAGCTTACACAACACGACAGTAACAACACATGCTAGAATTAATGGGTGCCATCATGTGCAAAGTAAATTGTACGGTCTCGTTAATCGCTAGCCCGTGGAAACTAATTTTGCTAACGGAGCTCAGCCACCGCGAAACCACATCCGCTTATTCACTTCTCTCCTCTGGCTCGGTGATACTGAACAATAAGCGTTAGGCAGCCCGATGAATCAGCTTTGTAGCGTAACCGTCATATTATGTAGCGTCCATATGTGAAGCGTTTTGAAGACAGATTCATCATAACTTCAGAGCATAGAAAATACGCTGAGTGGAAAAAGTAATCTGGCACGATAGGGCAGGTGCCGAAAGTGGGTTTGCCTATTTTATGGACCATGAAATATTTTCTGGGCCCATCCCGTACAGTACGACTGATGATTCAAAAATGTTCGTATTGCTTGACCTCATCATGGAGGAAAAAATATTAGAAAAATGGTCTCCTATATATCTCTATTTCACCTTCATTTCGTCGATATTCTTGCGAGAATGCATACATCAGGTTTGTGCTTAAGAGGTTATCTGAAAGAAGGTACAGTAAATCCAAAGTAAGCGCGGCCCCTTCGTCAAGAAGGTGTGGTTTTCACTTTTTCCCCTCTTCCGATCTCCCAATCATGTGGTCGCCACATCACTTGTTGTTTCTCGCTTTATGTGTGTGTGTGTGTGTGTGTGTGTGTGTGTGTGTGTGTGTGTGTGTGTGTCCATGTGTGTGTGTCCCTCCTTTCGTCGCTCTCTGAGTTGTTCAAATAAAGTATGCTGTATTATGTGAATTCAGGAGCGTGTACATTTCAAGCTTACATCCTCACTTGTTCATTTAAAACCACTCTTTAGCAAATCTCAAAGTCAAGTACGCCTGTAAGAGTTTGTGTACGGAACTAGATCACAAAATGACTGCTCAGTAGCTGTGTCTGTTATTCTGAGTGTAACCATAAGCCTTTAGCTCGAATTCTGGAAATGGTTGTAAACATATTCCAGAAAATTGTTGCTAGCGTCAAGAAACCTGTATGACGTGTTTTGCAACCCACAGATGTTCAACGTAAGAATATTCTTTCTGCGCTTAAGACCTTACCTCTAATACTTTACCACGTCAGATGGGTTCAGAGATTCAGCTGATAAAGAAAAGGAGATTAAGTGCTGCGAATGGCTGTATTAAGAAATTGTGGAAGATGGCAAGGCAACGTGTATTATATGAGTGATGAAAGTTGGTTTCACCTTCCTGGCCATGTGAGCAGCGACACTAACAGATACTGGCCAGCCGGATATCTTGACATTGTGTTTCAAATTCCTCTTCATGACAAAAATATTGGAATATGATGAGTGGCTTCTGGTAGTCGAATTATCAGCCTTCAGTTCTCTGAAAACAGTGTCAACAGGGACGCGTGTTTTCAAATTTTAAGGAACTTCTACTGTAACTGAGAGGAAAATAAGAAGGTAATTCCAAAAGTAAGGTCTCCTATTTTTTTATAAGTACAAAACTGTGTGGCAGTTGGTCACACTGTTATGAAGTGTGCTTCACGCGCTGTGTGTAAACATGCGCACGCCGCGCCTAGGCGCTCAGTCTTGGCTTAGCAGACGTTGAGAATGGAGCTCCCGTTGTACGTTACCGCCAATTGCAAATTGGGCCTAGTTATTCGGTTTTTGAACGCGAAGTACACTGCGCCGATTGAAATCCATCGCCAACTGACGGAAGTGTATGGTGAGTTGTGCATGGATGTCAAAAATGTTCGTAGGTGGTGTAGAGAGTTTGCAGCTGGTCGGACCGAAATTCAAGACGAACAACCGTCACGAACGACTGTCACTTTCTAAGGAGACGGTGTTGAAGGTTGAGCAAAGCATGCGTGAAGATCGGCGGACCACACTGGATGATCTCTACACATTATTTCTTGAGGTTTCCCGAAGCACCGCTCACACAATTTTAACGGAAATATTGAACTACCGGAAGGTGTGCGCAAGATGGGTGCCAAGCATACTGACTGAAGACCACATGCGGTAACGATGCTTCCAGAGCATTTCTCCACCGCCTTGCAGCTGAACGGACAACTTTCTGGACTCATTTGCCACAGGTGACGGAAAGCGATTCAGCTCCGACAAAGAGGTAAAAGAAGAGGTTAATACCTTTCTGAACAGCATGGAGGCGAGCTGATATGACATAGGCGAAGAAAAACTGCCACAGTCTACAAAAATGCATCGACATAAATGGTGATTATGTCGAAAAATAGCTAAATGGTCAAGCTGTAAACAATGAAACCATTGTAGAAATAAACAGGTCTATATACTTATAAAAAATAGGAGACCGTACTTTTGGGATTACCCTCGTAGAAGGCAGTACTCCTTTTATAGCGAGATGGAGCTTCGCACCAAGCATCTCTTTAGTCGCTGTCTGGTATTGATGGCGCCTTCTCAAAAGGCCTTATTGGCTTGGCTTGTCTGCTTTTGATTTCGATCGACGGCAGTTTTTACAACTAAAATTATAAGATGAGAATATCAAAACGATAAACCTTGTGAGGGAAAACGTAAGCCGGATTACTGAAATAATCGATTTTATTGCTCTGCGCAAAGTAGTTTTGAACGTGTTTTCGTAGGAACAATAATGCACAGAAGCGCAGGGCGAATATATTCAGTTCCAAATTGCTGTAAGATTATAAAGACGTTGTATCCTCTCCTCAATCAAGCCGACCCACAACTATTCCGGATACTGGCACTGGGACAAAGTTAAAGAGTCTGGTATTATATCACAAATGTTCTACTGGGTTTGGATCTGGTGATACTATTATCTACGGGAGTACCTCAACGCCACGCGTACAATATATAGAGCCACGTGCCATGTATGGATGGCACTGTCCTCTTGACACCACCATACCCTCAGGTGAGAGGTAACACATGAGAAAACAGGATGTCCGTGACATACCGTTGTGCGGCCAGAATTTCCTCAACCACTGATAGCAGTGACCTAGAGTCGTACACGATGTCTAACTGCACCACGAGGAAAGGAGGATCATCATCGTGCCTCTCCAAAACACCGGAAGATGAAACCCCAGCCCAAATCGCAGCCTTATTGACAGACATTTCTCATCCGACGGTAATGGAAAAGTACTATTCATAGCTGAACACAATGCTACACGTTCATCAGCAATTTGGGCTTCTCGGTCCTTAGACGCTGTCATTCGTGTAGTGAACAAAAGCCTTCGCGTGGGACGGTTCCTGCTAATCTACAGCCAATGGGTCAGGAAGGCACAGAATTTTGCAGAGTATCGGATGATAGAGGCAGATGTGAAGGGTTTACGATGTGCTTCGTGTATAATATGGTGATTCTCCCATCTGGTGGGCCGAACTGCATGGATGGAACCTTGGCGACGAGTATGCCAGCCCTGACGTTCCAGTGCTTGCGAACGTCGAGCCACTATCACCTTCTAAAGGCTATGAAACGTGGATTGCACGATTCGATCAGCTGGCCAAATGGAGAGCCACAATAAGGTCCTTTTCACTCTCAGATGCTGATAACGCTGTCTCACACGTCTGCGGCATCTTCGTGTCCTTTAGTTATCAATCAACATCTGACGCTTTTATACCCTACCAGGGTTGGTAATAACACTAAACAGGAACGGCAGTAATCCGTTCTGGTATCCTTTCTTCTTGTCACAGAGAACTGCAACTCTTTATGATTTACATACCCACCAACGATGTGTACGTGTACGAAGCTACATTAACATCTAAGCGTGTGCCTGTGTATGTGTGTGTGTGTGTGTGTGTGTGTGTGTGTGTGTGTGTGTACGCCGGCTGGACCTCTGTTACAGTAAACGCACTTCCTAAATGCCAGTGTTCTGCTGACAATTGCCAGTCGGACTCTTACACTTAGCTACTTGCAAGGATGGGAGTTTTATTTAGAAACGACCGTGGCTGAGATAAGTGCACAGCACAAGCAAAGGAAGCACAAGAAGAGAGGGTTCTACAAAATAGCCTAATAAGCAGTCAGTGATACGGAAAAATTGTAAAAGTACTGTGGTATTCTTTAATTAACAATGGTGCTGAACCAGAAAACAAAACAATGAAAAAATATAGTGCCATTTACTGTACAAAATAGGTACTGCATTCTAGGAATTCATGAGAATAGCTTAACAGAAAAATAACCACAAATCGGTCATAAGATCTGTCCCTACCGCAACCAAAGTAGTTACACTACGAAGCATAGCTTGTGGCATGAAATACACTTTAACACACTAAAATTATAATTCACAAAAACCGAAGTATACATATATGTCGTAGGAAAAAAGGAAGTGCGATGTGTAGAGAGGATGAGCATTCACGTGGTATCGGAACGCCCGTCGCAGCTCCTTCACCTTGCTTGGCCAGGAAGTCCGTATTGTAGGCGGCGGCGGGACAGCATATTGATGCTACGGCAGCACTGTACGAGCAACAAAACAGCGATGCTGTTGTTAAATGTGCAGAGTAATGCATGACTTCGGCGCCTAGCCAACACTTGATAAATGCGGATCGGTTTGCATCAGAAGAAAGCCCAAGATGGACGCCGTATTCAAACGGTTACCCCCCAAAGGGTCCATCTTCTTTGTCGTAGTTCGTACGATTAGTCTCTGCCAAAACATAACTTGCACGTGAATGAGTCACGGTAAGATGTATTATTTATTACAAATTTTATTAGTCTTGATGGCAGTGCAATTCAGTAGTAACTAAACAACATTTTTCGGTTGACCAGGACAGACACACACACACACACACACACACACACACACACACACACACACACACACACACACTACCGCCCAACCTATTCTGCTGAAACCATCAACTGTGTATACGATATTAAAATTAAAGAACTTTTTAATCTATTCTCGGCCGGAAAAAATTCCAATTTTGAGCACCGATGTGCACAACGGTAAGCCTGTGCAAGTTTCAGTTGTAGCCCCGCAACTATTTCGCTTAGTTTTTTTATACGGGACCGGAGTTTCAGTGTCAGTTTACCTGACATTTTGTAGTGTACATGTTAGTGTGGAGACTTTGTAATCACAGTGAATCTTTTATGTTATAATGCACTCTTAGTGACAAAATACAAAATTGCTTTATCGAAATGCGGAAAGAAATCTGTCAGTGGGACGTTCAGGAAACCTGGTGGTACAGCGATCTAGAACACTACATTAGACCAAAAAATTCGCCCACTGTCGAGTGGTTTGTAAGTTGGCGCTCAGAGACTTTCTATTACATACTGAGTCTTTTTAACATTTAGATAACAACGTGCTAAGATTCCTAACACTCCCACCAATAATGTCTGCTATTTAAATCATCTTCAAATAGGATAAGGTGTCCTATTCTTGGATGGTGTCCTAATCTCGGGTAGGTGGATATATGCTCCCCAGACTACTGTCGAAGCGGAAACTAGCAGAAATAAAGGTGCATTCGTCATTTTAGTTTTGTGCTAACGGCAAAGCGCATCAGTAACGTTCTGCGCTCGTAGTTGATTTTTCTTAATATCTTACACTTGAATGCAATATTTTGTAGACACGACGTAAGCATCAAAGTTGCATCGTAAATATTTTGATATTTTTGTCTTATTTATTATTGATATATCATATTTAATGAAACTTGCGATTAGGCTTTAAATGCAATAATTCATTCCATGTTTCGGGAGTTCAGTCATGTTTATCACGTGGTAGAGGTGCCTAATTTCGAATACTGCTAGGGTGCCCACTTTCGATCATCTGATAAGATTTCGACTTTTATTTCTTTTCAGGAGATGGCTCGGAAGAAACGAAAGTGTTGGGCAGAGGAAAACACGAGGAAGACAATGAATGCCATTAGAAATACAGAAAGGACGTTCTTAAAGGAGTCCAAAGTGCTTGAAATGCCAAAATCTACAATTTTGGCCGGCCGGAGTGGCCGAGCGTTTCTGGGCGCTACAGTCTGGAACCGCGCGACCGCTACGGTCGCAGGTTCGAATCCTGCCTCGGGCATGGGTGTTTGTGATGTCCTTAGGTTAGTTAGGTTTAAGTAGTTCTAAGTTCTAGGGGACTGATGACTTCAGATGTTAAGTCCCATAGTGCTCAGAGCCATTTGAACCATTTTTTTTCCTACAGTTTTAGATTACGCAAATAAGGCAGGAAACTAGGAAATGAAACTGGGCTCTAGGATAGGCCAAAAATGTGGTTTAGGAAGAGCCCTCATTTCAAGAGAAGTAAAAATGCAAAAGAGCAGTTTTAGAAGAACTAGGAAAATCTTCAAAATGGGAAAACATCAAAACCAGACCAACACAAAGGTGGATAAAATGAGTAGGCCGACATGTGAGTTATCATTTTCTGAGAATTCTGAAAGTTGTGCTTCCCTTCTTTCGACAAGTAATGAAGACAGTGCAGGTGAGGAATGCATCTATTGTTCGGTGCCCTACCGGGAAGAGACATCTGGAAAAGATTGTATAAGATGTTAAGATATTTGCGCTGGTCACATGAACTGTGTGCTGGGACTGACACCCAAACCTCCAGATGTCAGACACTCAGATCGGTACAAATGTAGAATATCAACCAAAATACCGATTCAGTTCACGATGTGTACCGTCGTCCAGAGCTAACGGTTATTAACAGTAACACCAGAACTACGTAGTACAGGAAAAGCGTATCTGTGAGCTAGGAGAGTTGGTATATTTGGGAAACAAATTTTCTGACACGTGAAAGGACGTTTGAGTTGGAAGCCATATTCTTTTCGTAGTCTGCTTTCGCTTCGTTAATTGAAAATAGCAGACTCATAGAGTACATTTGCATAGATAGGTGCGGTGTTAGCAATACAAATGTGTGTGTTGGTTTGCTATTTTCAACTAACAAAGCGAAAGCAAACTGCCAAAAGAACATTGTTAGCAACTCCAAAACGTCCTCTTACATATCAGAAAAATGTTCTCCTATGTAACAATTTAACGGCTAACATGTAAAAAACAAACCAAAAGAA
The DNA here is from genome assembly GCF_023897955.1 of Schistocerca gregaria. Taxonomy (NCBI): domain Eukaryota; kingdom Metazoa; phylum Arthropoda; class Insecta; order Orthoptera; family Acrididae; genus Schistocerca; species Schistocerca gregaria. The sequence goes on along the minus strand of NC_064923.1, from coordinate 179,541,749 downwards.
ACAAAAAAAACAGATACGCTTTTCCTGTACTCCGTAATTCTGGTGTTACTGTGTTACTTTTAATTACCGTTTACTCGGACGAAAACACACAGCGTGAACTAAATCGGTGTTTTGGTTGAAATTCTATCGACACACATCTAAATGTCTGACATTTTGAGGTTTTGGAGAGAGAAACATGGCTGGAAGATGTAAAATAGTGAAAACTGTAAGTAACAGCCTCAATGTAGTTATGAACGTATCTTTATTGTAATCAAAGTGGAATATTTCAATCTTACTTTTTGTACTTTTTGTAATAAAACAACATTCTTTTAGATATGTAGTGTTCGATTGTCCTTATGAAATAACCCTACCCGAAATTAAGAACGACATTATCTGTAATCGCGCACTCTTTTAGCGGACTCTCCAAAATAAACCAGTTTCTTTAATACAAATTGCGAAAAGCACTGTCTTGACTTTCGCTATAAAAGGTTAAATATGCTTTACGTTCGTCAGTAGCTTTCAGATGATTTTTAACTAATCGTATCCTAAGATTTCCTTACGTGCCCTAAATAGGGCACCTTACCCTAATTAATTTAGATTCTGCTGATATGAAGATAAGGAAGGGTAATAATAATTATTATTTTTTGTTTTGTGTGACGACGGCGCTATACACAAGCAGATATCCCTATATTTAACGTGTAGCCTGTGGCTACTTAATTTTCGAACATGCTCGTGTGTGTCGACTGAAACATGTCAGTAAAGGAAAGTACATGCGACATCTGGGTTATGCACGATTTTAATTTCCGTCGGTCGTTTTTCCCCCTGTATCCGATTCCTGCGCTCGCTAAAGTATGTTTCGGATATGAATTGGGTCAAAGGTTTTACGTTCATTTGAGTCTGGGCCAATATATGGCTACGCCTCGGGCGGTGACCCCAGCTGTCAGCGAAACTGAAGCCCTTGTCCGCAGAGTTCTACGGCGCATACCTTAGCGTTGGCAATGTTTGGCACTCTCAGTGTCAATAAACAGAATCCATGCTTCGATACTGACAGCAGGAGGTTCAGAGTTAGCTACTCTCTCTCTCTCTCTCTCTCTCTCTCTCTCTCTCTCTCTCTCTCTCTCTCTCTGTCCCTTTCTCTCTCTGTCTCCCCCCCCCCCCCCTCTCTCTCTCTCTCTCTCTCTCTCTCTCCTCTCTCTTTCTCTCTCTCTCTCTCTCCCTCTCCCTCCCTCCCCCTCTCCCTTCCTCCCCCTCTCCCTCCCACCCCTCTCCCTCCTCATTCCCTCCCTCCTCCCCCCCCCCACCTTCAGCCCTAAGTATAACTTACCATCTCCACTTTTACTGAGCCTCAGATATCTAGTAATTACAACAATAACATATATAAAAGTTAAGGTATAACAGCAATAAATTGTTTAATTACAATTACATAAAAATCTTTATAGTAATTATTTAATGCATTCATCAGTGCTTAATACATCGCTTTAGCACAACTTCTAAGAAATTGCTATTAAAGAAATACAGGATTTGAAGAGGATTCGACAGAAAATTTAACAAGTGTATGTGTCAAGCAATTCATTTAAGAATGAACACGGCAACGAATTCTCACAGCTTTCATTACAGCATTTTAAAAATATAAAATCGAGGTGTGCATAAATCAGTATCAGTATTTGACTAAACCCTACGATTGTGAACCTAGTCTCCAGACTGCATATACGAACATGTAAATGAGGGTACTTGTGTTTCCTTCACTCGTTTCCCCGTACGATCAAGAAGTTGACGTACTGTCCATTTCAGTTTTTCCGCATTCTATCTATGCACTCACTAGCCACGCTATGTTTGTCACTGAGAGCATGAACACTCAGGCTGTTAACGTGGGGCTTTTCCGTGCTGGAAAAGAACACACATGCAGCTGCCATCTCACCTCACGTTTTATATCCGTGCGTATGGTGTGGGACAGATTATGGTGCATTAAGAAGGCATTTATAGTCGTACTTCATTAATTCATTCAACTGTATCTACACTCTGATGGTCAAAGAAATTGATTTGGAATCGGCGTTGTTCAACCTGGTACCCTGAGGTGCCAGTGGAAATAATAGGACGAAAAGTTCCCGATGGTCGCAGTCAGAAGCTTATTCAGGACGACCCATTTGTTTACGCCAGTTACATAAGAAGAATAGGACGCCAAATCGCATTTATTTTGCAGACCCATGTCGCCTGTGGCTACAGTTTCTCTTGAACTTGGCTTGTATTCGATTGACGCGACAACTTTCGAGCTGATTTATTTTTTACAATGCAGGCGGAATAGGTTTTGCAAATGCTTGGAAACTTTCAGAATTCAATTTAGAAGTGTCGAAACGGCAGCGCGTTAGCGTTTCTGCTCTGGAGCTCGCCGCCTTCTCGTGCCGGGTTTTTCTTTGCTTACTCGATTCTTTCGTGTGCGGCCTGTCATACCACTTGAAGTCAGCGTGTTAACATCGACTGCTGCCTGTATACATAGACGACATGCGATTCCACCGTCGCCAGCGCTTTATTCATTCACTGCTATACACTGACAAACTGAAGTAATGGAGTATGTTTTCGAAATACGCCGCATGAGTATACTACACAGAGAAAAACATACGCAGAACATTAATTGACAAGTAGGTGCGCTACCGAATGTACCTCTAGTTTTTACATTGCACGCTCGTTGCCTTTTATTATAAAATACGAAAACAGTATCGAGATAAAAGTGAACAATTAATCAAATTATTCACGTCACTCAAAAACTATGAACTGCAGGGATGAATTCTTAACTGGAAATGGAGAAAAGGACGTATGAACACGTGCCCGGAAATCCATCGTTACCACCGTAAATGGCGCTGATGAATGAAATTTCCTCTGACAAGAACCGAGATACATATTCTTTTTAGACAACATGGTTGTATGGAGATAAACAGCGATTAATTTACTTTTAATCAATTATTCAAAATGACAGTCACAATATCATTATTTATTTTACCGCGATTGTTAACTATGACCAGCCGTGCACAGGCAGTGTCACGACTCTAGCGAGCGACCAAATGGTGTAAACTGCACTGAAGATGACCCCACCACGGGTTGAAACCGGTTGACGGCAAAATAAGCAATGCGATTGTGACTAGAATTTTGAATAACTGATTATAAGAACTGAGATGGTTATTGTGTGCGGCCAAGCAATGGAATCGCTCGAGAGGCAGCACGGATTTACTGAAACAAGTACCTTCACAGAAGCTAACCAAATCACACAATATTTCAAGCCCTTTGTGAGTGTTTATGTGATAATCGACCCTTTCTGATCATAGCAAGTCTGTTTTCGTATGTCTCCTTCTGGTTCTATACGCCGACGGACATGCTCTGGTTAGATTATTACCTATTTACTCTGCGATTTTAAAATCGGATTCAGTTGTTATCATACATATTCTGGGCACTTTCTAACTTCTTGTTTGAAGTACTAGGTACTGAATTCGATTCCCTTCATATTGTATCCCTCCTTCCTTGACTTACAACATCTACCTACTCAACTTCAACAGTCTGCTTGCAGAATTTCACCAGAACTGATACATTTTGCCTTTCCCTTCGTTAAAGAGCTTGCAAGTTTCAATAGCAAGGCGTCGTGTTTGCTTGCGAGGACATTTTTCCGTCCCTAGTTACACCCGTATAGCCAAGTAACAATGTAGATAACATTCAAGTAGGATCTGCATCTAGTAATCTACAGCAAAACAACATTTTGTTTTGCTCGTGTTCGTAACAAAGCTTTATGAACCACACAAACGACCCCATACTCCAAAATGACAAATTTTCTAATGATAGTTTCTTGCTTTGCTATATTTGATTATTAGGGTAGCAATAGTCATTCAGAATAAAATTTACCGAGAATTAACTGCTAAGGAAAAGCTGTGAAAGAGTCTAGAAAATCACACAGATTTTGTGGTGGTGGTGGTGGTGGTGGTGGTGGTGGCAGTGGTGGTCTCCAGTCTGAAGACTGGTTTAATGCATGTCTTCCCGCTAGTATATTCTGCGCAACTCTGATAAATTCCTCATCTCTCCACAACTGTCACCTGCATCTGTTCGAACCTAGAAACACTAGTGAAGCTTTGGTCTACATCCAAAAATTTTGCCCTTCACACTTTATCCCGTTACCAGATAAATAATTCCTAGATGCCTCCTGCCCTTCTTTTATTCGAAGTTTGTGATAAAGTACTCTTCATCTGTCACTAGCTCTACCCGTGTAACATACGCTGTCCTTCAGTGAAACATCATTAAGGGTCTATTTTTCCAGTGTATGTAGAGGTTATCGGTTACATTTCAGTACCATATAGTGTTCCACACCACATTAATTGTCCTAGGAAAAAACTTCATCACAGTTATATTTATATTCGCTGTTGACAATTTCTCTTTCTGGGAAATGCTTTCCCGCTGTAGATAGCCTGCATTTTATATCCTCATTAGTTCGATCAGTGACAATTGTTTTGGTGCTCAAGAAATAAAGCTTGTCTACTAAGTTGAGCGCCTTATTTAATGTCTCGCTCCGTATGTGATGATCAGTTCCATTCCACAACTCTAATTAGAATTACTTGACATTCATCATATAACCCCTCGATTCCATTCGACTAATCTTCCAAGTAATTTGCTGCCTCTTCTCCATGAACTTCATTTCCCTTTCCAAATTCATTATAATTTCCTTCACTGCCAGCTTAATGTACAGATTGAATAACATCGGGGAAAGGCTGCATAATTACGTCACTGTTCACTTGCTGCTTCCCTTTCTTGCACTTCGAGACGTATAAATGTAGCCTGGTTTCTGTACAAGATGTTAATTTTTCGTCCTCCAATCAGAAACGGCAAAGAACTTGGATTAGAGGTTTGATGGCATAAATACTGTTTTTAAAATACGTTGTAGAATGAACATCAACAAGAGTTCAAGAAGAGTGATGAAATGTAGTTGAATTACATCAGGTGAAGCTGACGGAATTAAATTAGAAAATGAGGGACTAAAATTAGTCTGCAAGTTTTTCTATTTGGACAGCAATATAAGCGATGAAATTGTGGAGACTTAAAATGCAAACTGACAATAGTACGAAAAACGTGTCTGGAAGAAACAAATTAATCGTCGAATGTATAAATTTAAGTGTTAGGAAGTCACTCTTGAGGGTATTTGTATGGGCTGTAGGATGGTGCAGAAACGAAATATTGATGATGAACAGTTCAGACAAGAGCAGAATAGAAGCTTTTGTAATCTTGTTCTACAAACGAATATTGAATGTGATATGGGTACATCGAATAACTAATGAGGAGGTTCTGAATCGAACTGAGGAAACAAGAAGTTTATGGCAAAATGATGGTAAATGAAGGACGAGTTGGCAGGTTGTTAATTCAATAATGGAAGGGGTTGAGGAGGGGGAGAGAGGATTAACAATTTTTGTAGACTGCAACGAAGGACTGAATGTAGTATGCATATTCCAAAGTATGCAGTTTCCAGTAGCTTTGCAGAGGTAAAGAGGCTTGCAGTCCAGCATAGGGACTAAAGACCACAACGAGAACTGTAGATACTGTATATACAGAACGGCAAATCATATCAGTACACGAATAAAATTAGCCTTTTTATCGCGTCGTTAATTGTAGAGAGTGTGTAGAGACTCCTGGTGGCAGAGGCACGCCTCAGGAAAAGGAGCAATCGATTCGAACTCTCCTGCATGTAGCGGTCTTTCCTCAGAATGTATATATAGACTGAAGCAACGAATGAAAATTTTTATCAAATCAACGATTCGTTCTCGGGTCTTCTACTCAACAGGGAGATGCGCTAACCAGTATGCCAGTCCGGCACAGTGGCTTTGCACAACACGGACAACCCTAGCACGCCTCTCCCCTAAATACGAATTCACCTTAGCATCGAACGAAACGGGACATCCTGCAAGAATCCCAGGTGAGGAGAAGATTAGTAGTTAACATCCCGTCGACATCGAGTTCATTAGAGACAGGGCACAAGCTCGGATTGGGAAACGACCCTTTCGAAGGATCACCCCAGCATTTTCCTTGAGCGTTTTAAGGAAATCATGGAAAACCAAACTCAGCATAGGCGGACGCAGGTTTGAACGTTCCTCCTCCCGAATGTGAATCCAGCGTGCTGAAACCAGGGCATAGGGTTTTTTTTTAATCTTTATTACGAACCATAATGATTTTACAAAGTTAACCCACTTCTTTATCTCATTAGTGGGTCATAATATTTATACAACTAGTACTTATATTGCAGCTAATTACAATTTTCAGGTGAGCTACAGTTAGTATTACATACAATGGGCATTTAATTTCTAATACCTATGGCTTATATCTATTTCTTATAACTAATTCCTATCGCCTGCAGTGTCACATGTGTACCAGTGAGATATAAACCGACTTTGATAGCACTGCTCATCGAGATAAACCCGAAGAACGGGCCCCTGGCACTGGGCAGGCCACGATGTTGATTCGCTGTAGTTCCCTAGCATAATTTTCTCCAAACTAAGTCCTACAAACTAACTTATCCTACGTCATTTCCAGTGCATGTTCTTATCGGTAGCATTGACCCCCCACTCCCGCTAATCCTGCACGTGGCGGATTCCAACTATGATGGAAAGTCGGCCAGGCTACGCACAGGCGGTATGGGAATAGGGCTCTGGACGCAATCAGTGTTGGTTGTCTTATTTATTTAATTCATGTCCCTCAATTATTCTCTTAAAACTTTCCTTCATACCTCGTTGGCCAATGTGTTTAGCATCTGGAAAGTGTCCTCACGTCCAAGCAGTTGATATGTGTCGTGGTTTGGAAGTCTGTCTCGAAATGTAGTCGCAACATCATTGAGGAGGGGTCAGCCAGTTTGCCGTGGCATACGGAGCTCCATCGCAGTCTTTAACACTGGTAGCATGCCGCGACAGCGTGGACGTGAACCGTATGTGCAGTTGACGGACTTTCAGCGAGGGCGTATAGTGGGCATGCGGGAGGCCGGGTGGACATACCGCCGAATTGCACAATACGTGGGGCGTGACGTCTCCACAGTACATCGATGTTGTCGCCAGTGGTCGGCGGAAGGTGCACGTGCCCGTCGACCTGGGACCGGACCGCAGCGACGCACGGATGCACGCCAAGACCGTAGGATCCTACGCAGTGCCGTAGGGGACCGCACCGCCACTTCCCAGCAAATTAGGGACACTGTTGCTCCTGGAGTATCGGCGAGGACCATTCGCAACCGTCTCCATGAAGCTGGGCTACGGTCCCGCACACCGTTACGCCGTCTTCCGCTCACGCCCCAACATCGTGCAGCCCGCCTCCAGTGGTGTCGCGACAGGCGTGAATGGAGGGACGAATGAAGACGTGTCGTCTTCAGCGATGAGAGTCGCTTCTGCCTTGGTGCCAATGATGGTCGTATGCGTGTTTAGCGCCGTGCAGGTGAGTGCCACAATCAGGACTGCATACGACCGAGGCACACAGGGCCAACACCCGGCATCATGGTGTGGGGAGCGGTCTCCTACACTGGCCGTACACCTCTGGTGATCGTCGAGGGGACACTGAATAGTGCAAGGTACATATAAACCGTCATGGAACCCATCGTTCTACCATTCCTAGACCGGCAAGGGAACTTGCTGTTCCAACAGGACAATGCACGTCCGCATGTATCCCGTGCCACCCAATGTGCTCTAGAAGGTGTAAGTCAACTACCCTGGCCAGCAAGATCTCCGGATGTATCCCCCATTGAGCATGTTTGGGACTGGATGAAGTGTTGTCTCACGCGGTCTGCACATCCAGCACGAACGCTGGTCCAACTGAGGCGCTAGGTGGAAATGGCATGGCAAGCCGTTCCACAGGACTACATCCAGCATCTCTACGATCGTCTCCATGGGAGAATAGCAGCGTGCATTGCTGCGAAAGGTGGATATACACTGTACTAGTGCCGACATTGTGCATGCTCTGTTGCCTGTGTCTATGTGCCTGTGGTTCTGTCAGTGTGATCATGTGATGTATCTGACCCCAGCAATGTGTCAATAAAGTTTCCCCTTCCTGGGACATTGAATTCGCGGTGTTCTTATTTCAATTTCCAGGAGTGTAGATAACATCAAGGAGAACGCGAGCTCCGGAGCGCCGTGGTCCCTGGTTAGTGTGAGCAGCTGCCGAACGAGTGGTCTTCGGTTCAAGTCTTCCCTCGAGTGAAAATTTTATTTTCCATATTTTCGCAAAGTTATGATCTGTCCGTTCGTTCATTGACGTCTCTGTACGCTGTAATAACTTTAGTGTCTGTGTTTTGCGACCGCACCGCAAAACAGTGCGATTAGTAGACGAAAGAACGTTCCTCTCCAATACGAAGCGAAAACATTTGAGCGCAAGGTCATAGGCCAACCGATTACTCCACAGGAAAACACTTCTGATATATTCTACACGACACTGTTGACGGCATGTGCGTCACATGACAGGAATATGTTGTCGACCCACCTAACTTGTACACTTCGCTAATTGGTAAAATGATTCTTCCACCTTTCCCGATTTAGATTTTCTTGTGGATGTGATACTCACTCCCAAAAAAGTTATGAAAACATAAGGATTTGTCACATAAACTGCAACAAATGAGTGCAACCATTTCACAGTCGCACAGTTTTCCGTGTGCTCTGTCAAAACATATGTTTTTAACGTTTTCATATTTTTCCGTGTGTAAACCGTCAAATCCTGCATGTGTCCAAGCAAATCTAAACATGTCCTGGAATTTTGGAGAGCGAAGTTGTTTATATAAAAGAATTAAACTTTTCACTCGAGGGAAAACTTGAACCAAGAATCTCTCACTTCGCAGCTGCTCACGGTATCCACGGGACCACGGCGCTCCTGACCCAACTTTATCCTTGATGTTGCCTATCTTGGGCATGAGCTACTCAGTTTGTATATTTTGCTTATTTTTTTCATAGTTCCACACAACTTCTTCCTGTTTCCTCGATTGATCTGTGTTCAGTTTTTCAAGGCCTACCCACTGTGCCAACTTATAACTAAAACTCGTGGGGGTGTGTGTTGGGGGGGGGGGGGGGGTTTCGTTGTCAGCATCGAACGAACCATATAGTTCAAAAATGGCTCTGAGCACTATGGGACTTAACGTCTAAGGTCCGCCAGAACGTAGAACTAATTAAACCTAAGGTCATCACACACATCCATGCCCAAGGCAGGATGCGAACCTGCGAACTTAGCGGTCGCGCGGTTCCAGACTGGAGCACCTAGAACCATATAGTTTCATTTCATTAAAGCAATAGCATCCTAACCTCAGAAGTGGGTTACGGCTCGGGAGTCTGGGCGCACAGGTTCACGAAAGTTGTGCCCGCCATGACAGCGAGAAGGGTCCAGAGAAGTATGATAATGAGATCTGTGGGGACCTACAGAACATCTCCAGGGGGTCCCTATTAGTCATAATGGGGCTCTGCCCTCTGGAGCACAAAATAAGGGAACAATCGGCTTGGTACTGGAAAAAAAGGAAAATTATGAGAAGACTGTAGACATCATGGATGTGAGGGTGGAGGACAAAAGGGAAATAAGGGAAAGAGGGGACGAACTTTGGCAGGAATCTTGCGAGGTAGAAGAAACTGGACGTAGAACTTTCCAGTTCATACCAGATGTAAGGAAGCGCTTGGACATGAAATATTTTGTGCCTACACGAGGACTGATCCTTTTTATCACTGGCCATGGACCCTACCCGACATACGTATGTCGATTTGGGAAGCGGGCTACACTAGCGTGTGACTGTGGCGTGTCAGAGGGTACTCCTCACCATTCGACGGCCAACACCGCGGTTCCTGGTGTGTCCGCTGTGCGGTGCGTGTGATCATTGCTTGTACAGTCCTCTCGCAGTGTCTGGAGCAAGTATGGTGGGTCTGACACACCGGTGTCAATGTGTTCTTTTTTCCATTTCCAGGAGTGTATGTTGCGCATGGTCTACTGAGTTTATATAATACTTTCACACAACTTCTTCCTGTTTACTCGATTGATCTGTGTTCAGTGTTTCAAGGCCAATCCACTGTGCCAACGTATAAGTAAATCTGAGGGGGGTGCGATGGGGAGGTTCCCTTGTGAGGGGCTATACAGACACTTGCCTTCAAGTTTAGGGGGAATACCAAGAGGACTCAGGGATGAATGTGAGTTTAGTTTGAGGAGAAAGGCGTGCTAGGGCAGTCTGCGCATTTCTGCAAAACCACTGTGCCAGAGGGTTGCAGCGGTTAGCACATCTGTCTATTGAGCAGGAGACCCGGTTCCTAATCCCTTCCTTGACACAAATTTCCATTCGTCTCCTCAGTCTGCTATATTCATCATGGATGTTGAGTCTTGAGAAAGGCCCTGTAACTGTACAGTTTATTTGATAATTCTCAGTATGTGGGTGAAATTCAGGCATTCTCAATGAAAGGCCTTAAATCTGAATGGAGGTGGATTTAGTGAGCCTTTTAATATCAAAAAACTATTGAAACGTTGCCACGGACGAAGAACGTTTATAATTTTGGTTCTCAGTAGGCAGGTACGCGGTACCAAGTTAACTCTATTCATCCCACCGCCTGGCGTCGCCCTTACGCTGAAGAATCTCCAATTCCCCTCAGTCTGCCAGCCGCGCGCTGCCCGCATTACATGCGGAGAAATCCCGGCGCGTCGGTCGCGACGCCTGATAGCGTGGGCCGGACGAAGATGCTCGAGATGCGCGCCACGTAGCGGCAGCGTCTAGAAGCTGCGCACGTCCGCTCGCCGCGCTCGTTATGGGATAAACATGTCGGCGGTCGGGGCGCGCGGCGGCGGCGGCGGCGGCGCCGGCCGGCTGGTGCGAATAGCAGGAGCGCCAATTGATCCCTACCCTCCCCACACACGACCGCTACAACCTCTGCACCGAAGCCAACGACGTACCTCGAGAAGAAACAGCGTAGGGGATCCTCCGGTACATTCCCTGCCCTCGTCACCAGAACAGCCAGTCTCGGAGCTAGTAGCTAGAAACCTGTGTGCAAAAGAGAACTAAAAGGAGCGTTCAACAGCTGTTATTTTTTACAGCACCGAGGGCGAACCCCATCTGCACCAACAAAACGTCGAAGGCTGCTAAGGTATACACCAAGAAGAAATGCAGATGATAAAAGGGTATTCATTGGACAAATATATTATACTAGAACTGACACGCGATTATATTTTCACGCAATTTGGGTGCATAGATCCTGAGAAATCAATACCCAGAACAACCTTAATAACGGCCTTGATACGCCTGGGCGTTGAGTCAAACAGAGCTTGGATGGCGTTTACAGGTACAGGTGCCCATGCAGCTTCAACACAGTTCATCAAGGGAAGTGACTGGCGTATTTTGACGAGCCAGTTGCTCGGCCACCATTGACCAGATGTTTTCAATTGGTGAGAGATCTGGAGAATGTGCTGCCCAGGGCAACAGTCGAACATTTTCTGTATCCCGAAAGGCCCGTACAGAAGCTGCAACATGTGGTCGTGCATTATCGTGCTGAAATATAGGGTTTCGCAGGGATAGAATGAAGGATAGGGCCACGGGTCGTAACACATCTGAAATGTAACGTCCACTGCTCAAAGTGCCGTGAAAGCGAACAAGAGGTGGCCGAGACGTGTAACCAATCCCATACCATCACGCCGGGTGATACGCCAGTATGGTGATGACAAATACATGCTTCCAATGTGCGTTCACCGCGATGTCGCTAAATACGGATGCGACCATCATGATTCTGTAAACAGAACCTGGATTCATCAGAAAAAATGACGTTTTGCCATTCGTGCACACAGGTTCCTCGTCGAGTACACCATCTCAGGCACTCCTGTCTGTGATGCAGCGTCAAGAGTAACCGCAGCCATGGTCCCCAACTTTATAGTCCTTGCTGCTGCAAACGTCGTCGAACTTTGCGTGCAGATGGCTGTAGTCTTGCAAAAGTCCCGATCTGTTTACTCAGTGAGCGAGACGTCAGGATCCGTTACAGCTATGCGGGTAAGATTCCTGTTATATCTGTTATATCGACTGCTAGTGATACGAGGCCGTTGGGATACAGAACGGCGTTTCGTATTACCCTCCTGAACTCACCGATTCCATGTTCTGCTAACAGTCATTGGATCGCGACCAACGCGAGCAGCAGTGTCGCGATACGATAAACCGCAATCGTGATAGGCTACAATCCGACCTTTATCGAATTCGGAAAAATGATGGTACGCATTTCTCCTCCTTACACGAGGCATCACAACAACGTTTCACCAGGCAACGCCGGTCAACTGCTGTTTGTGTATCAGAAATCGGTTGGAAACTTTCCTCATTTCGGCACGTTATAGGTTTCGCCACCGGCTCAAACCTTGTGTGAATGCTCTGAAAAGCTAATCATTTGCATCTCACAGCAACTTCTTCCTGTTTGTTAAATTTCGCGTCTGTAGCACGTCATCGTCGTGGTGTAGCAATTTTAATGGCCAGTAGTGTATATTTTCAAAGCATTATACTACAACGGAATCGCAGTAATCGTGAAGATTAATTGATTTCGTAGCCCCACACATCACTCTTCACGTACTGTCCTGAAAATATCTGTAAAGCAGTGGACAAGTAGACGGTATGCACATATAAAAGGTGACACTCAATTCCGAATAGTATGACTTGGAGACGAGCACCATACTCCCTGCGCTGACTGTGCCTGAGGCATCGAATTCACTTCTACTATACAGTCTGGAACCCCGCGACCGCTACGTTCGCAGGTTCGAGTCCTGTCTCGGGCATGAATGTGTGTGATGTACTTCAGTTAGTTAGATTTAAGTAGTTCTTAGTTCTAGGGGACTGATGGCCTCAGAAGTTAAGTCCCATAGTGCTCAGAGCCATTTGAAACACTTGAACCATCCCCTACTAAACACTAACAGTGAGTTAGAACTGTTATGATGACAAGTATGCAAGGGGATAACGCAATTATACTTATACAATAATATAAATCATTTTTTTATAAAGACACGAATACAGGAAGACAGTTACTGAACTAAATGACGAAAATGTAAATTAGTTACAAACTGCGAGGTGCACACACTTTGCTAAAAATATGAACGTCACTACAGACATTCTGATACATGATGTGAAATGTTCGATATGCCTGCAACCATTGGTGATGACGTGGCGCAGACGAATAGCGAAATTCTGCATGGCCCACGTGTGTATCGGAACATCAATGCTGTCGATGACCTCCTGAATGGCTGTTTACAGCTCAGCAATGGTTTATGTACAACATGTCTTTAATATAGCTCCATAAAAAGAAGTCACATGCGTTCAGATCCGGAGAATATGGCGGTAAATCTAGGCCTATGCCAGTGGCCTCTGAGTACACCAGAGCCAAAATGTGGTCCGCAAAGTGCTCTTCCAGGACATACTCTCCTACATCGATGGGGTTGAGCTCCATGTTGCATGAACCACAACTTGTCGAAATCAGATTCACTTTGGACAATGAGTGTGGGGTCTTGCCCACTCGTTGTTAAGAGGGCGCCTAAGGGATGCAACGTTCTCGGAATGCTATACAACAGTTCAAACAGATAACACTAGTTCTTTTATTTCTATAAAGAAATTGAAAATACTTCGGACACACATCGGTGCCACAAATAACATGTCAACAGTAATAGTCCTCGATATAGGCAAAGTCCAGAAAATTAAGTGATAAGGATACCTAGTTGGTCTTGTAGCTCGCTAAGTAAATACTTTCCACTAACGTCAGTACATTGAGGAGGTCTGAGCCCCGAGGCAGGCAGAAGCTGCGCTTATATTCACTTCTTTCAGATGTCGCTCCTGTCGCGGCGCGGTCCAGTTCTAATTGGTTCGATGCGGCCCGCCACGAATTCCTCTCTTGTGCCAATCATTTCAGAGTAGCACTTCTGACCTACGCCGTTAATTATTGGCTGGATGTATAACAATTCCTGTCTTCCTCTACAATTTTAACTGTCTACAGCTCCCTTTAGTACCAAGGAAAGCATCCCCTGATGTCTTAACAGATTATTGTGTCATCCTATTTCTTCTTCTTGTGAGTGTTTTACATATATTCCTTTCTTCTCCTTACCTTATCAGTACACCTAATTTTCAACATTCATTTGTAGCACCACATCTCAAATGCTCCTATTCTCTTCGTTTCCGGTTTTCATACAGTCCATGTTTCATTACCATACAATGCTGCATTCCAAACGCACAATCTCAGAAATTTGTTCCTCAAATTGAGACGTATGATATTAGCAGGCTTTTCTCCAGTGTTAGTCTGCCTTTGATTTTCTCCTTCGTGCGTCTGTCATCGGTTGTTTTGCTGGCCAGGTACTACCATCTCTAATTTCATCTGCTTGTTGACCATCAGTACTCATGTGAATTTTTTCACTGTTATCATTTTTGCTACTTCTCACTACTTTCATCTTTCTTCGATTTACTCTCACTCCATATTCTGTACTCTGTTCAGTCTATTCGGCAGGTTCCGTAATTCTTCTTTACTTTCACTGAGGATAGCAGTGCCATAAGTGAACCTTATCGTTGGTATTCTTTCACCTTGAATTTTAACTCTACTCTTGAACTTTTTTCTTATTATGATCTTAATGATCGGAAATTAGTTTGGTGCCTCGCGACTTCACGTAGTGAAAATTGAAGTAGCCTCAATTCTGGAGGGTAAGTTATGATAACGATGATGATGAACTTCTTTGATTTAGCCTCTGAAAGTCACTTTCGAAATATCTGCCCATCTATCTAAAGACACTCTTAGTGCCCTATAACGGACTTGTCCAGCTGCTCACCATCTTCTCTCAGAATCTTTTTTCGGCCGCAGTTGAGACCAACAATAATGAGTGAGCAACTGTTCACTAGCTGTCTATTATTTTACTTAAATTCCACGACCGGGTACCGCCCTACTTATCATCGTCGTCACTCTTCTTGTTACCGTTGTCAATAAAAGTATTGGAAGCAGATCACCTGTGAATAGTAATTTTTAGTACTTTCTTATTTGTATGGAGATAACGAAAATAATTCCAGTAATTAAGCGTGACTTTGGTGTCTATACATCTTTACACTTTTATAGGATTCAAATTTTGAATTATGAGACCAAAGTTTTGGCGCAAAAAATATTTTTTATTTTTCAGAATTGGGCAGACATTTCTGTGAGAAGTGACGCTATTCTTGTTTCTGCAAAAATACACTGATTAATTAATGTCGTGTGACTACGGCCTCCCGTCAGGTAGACCGTTCGTCAGATGCAAGTCTTTAGATTTGACGCCATTTCGGTGACTTAAGCGACCATGGAGATGAAATAATGATGATTAGGACAACTCAGTACCAGGTCCCTAAGCGTAGAAAATCTCTGTCCCAGCCGGATATCGATCCCAGCCCTTAGTACTGACATTCTGTCGCGCAGACTACTCAGCTACCGGGGGCGGACAATACACTGATTGGAGATAGTAAAACAACGATCGACTGCCAAAAATCGAGTGCAATATATCCTAATCAAATCTATTCAGAATCTATTTATGAATGTTTCCATAACCGATGAAATAGAATATATAAACATTTCCAAACAAAAGTGTATTTTAATACAACATATATTATGTAAGTATTTCAATAATTATGCCCTTTTCTGGCACAAATACGGATGAAAGACTTTTTGCGAACTTCTGGGTTGCGCTGCTGCACATTTTGCTCTACTTGAGAACAACACAACAGACTTTTATTCACATTAACAGCCCTTTGGATAGTTATAAAAGTCGTACTGGGCAAAGGGCCGTAAATTTTCATCCTTCCTGTGCGACTATTTCTGTACGCCCAGAGCGCTAAGCTGTTAAGCCCCGCTAGGGACGTGGGCTTAAGAGCGACAGCGACACGTCTGGAAGTGTAGTGTGTCAGCGACGGCTGTCTGCACGGATAAACACAACCCTCGACTGGAGTTCCCTTTGTGTCTTGTCTCCGAGACAATCCTCAAACACTTCCGGTGAACATTCTCGCCCGCGTGACTAGCAACATGTGCGGAAGAGACGCAGACTGGCTTCTAGGGCTATATATTTAAAGAGCTTACGCAGAAAAAAATGGGGCAAGTCACAGAAATTAAGTTAGTTAAACAGTTACCTCATAAATTAAATTTCTTGACCAGTAGTTCTCTTTCGTTGGGTTTGATTTGTTTGAAAGGCTCAAATAATGAGGATTAGCAATCATTGCCTAACTCATAATCATTACCTTAAGGTCCCTACAAACATAACTCATTCTGGAGCAACTTTTTTTAGCTGAAAGACTAAGACATGGCTTCGCAACTGCATCTGTTGATAAGCCAAACGTTGCAAAGACGAGAACCACATTACAGTCCCACTTCAGACTAAACCCAATTACTGTAAGAAAACAGCACACAGTTAGAAACTCAACCGATCACGTATGCAGTTGCAACACAGCTGGCCTCACAGGTGTTGTTCTAAACATTCATGGTGGTGTTTTTTTTTTTTTTTTTTTTTTTTTTTTTTTTTTTTAGGGAATTGACTACTTTGAACCTGGGACCTGTTGCTGGTAAGGAGACGCCAGACCACACATGACATGTAGAATTCAGAAGAGTTCAGTGAGACTAGCGATGATATAACCAAATACTTAATGATCTAAGCGTCAGCTCCACTGCACTCCCTGTAAAAGAATTTTAATACTAACTAAATTTAGTGGAAGGGGTTCAAGGCTTTCCTACTTTTAGTTAGCTCGTGAAATAACGTCGAAATTTTATTCTACTCACAAAACATCGTTTATAAATTACACTGTTGATAAAAGGAAATATTTTAATACAGGATGGTAAAAGCCAACTGCGTTCAACTGAAATGTGAACGAATATTCCCTGAATGGGTTTCCAAGTTCTACAATCAATCGAAGGATGACCTATGCCATATCACATCTATAATCTAGGTTTAAATTAAGTTTCACAAAAGAGAAAAACTATCAAAATGGTCTACAGTGACCCTCAATTATCTTTAATTACTTATCTAACTTGTCGTAAATTACAATGGCTGATGTGGCTTCTCAATAACTATGTAACAGAAAAATATCGCGTTTCAGATTTTTACTTCAAGTGGCAAATGTGAACACCATGAGTTTTAATTAACGATCGACACTGGTATTAAGGAAAAAAGGGGGTGTAACAGATGAGACTTATGCAGTTTTGAGTGACGCCTTATGCACTCAAAAATGCGGCATCGCGTGCTTTCATTACCTTGTCGGTGTTTAGGCAGCGTCAGGGCAGCGGCGGGCAGCAGCGGCGCTCACCTCGCCGTCTCGGAAGCAACTCCTTCTAACTTCTCCTTACTACATTTATCTAAGTTGGTTAAAAAAAAAACTATCTGGCTGTGTTTTCATCTGACCAATCAGGGTCTCAAAGTTAACCTTAAGTGCCGCCTACAAAAATTCTGTCTATCCAATGAGAAACGTTATACTTTTCGTGGTGGGGCAATGTTTTTGAAGTTTGCAACGTAACAGAGACGCGAAAAAGTCTCACGCTAAAACTGCGTGTGGTGTGGCCCTAGTGGTTAGCTGGCGACGTGGGTGTCCAGTCCGTCCCATATCGTAGGGCCTTCTAGCTTAACACGGTTCTGCTCTCGGCTTCTGTCCTCGTTTCTCCCCTCGGAACTGCGTCTGTCTCATGGTGGGAAGGTACCACATGCATTTAGGCATTCTTGTGTTAGTCTGTGGTATTCCATTTGCTCACTCGTTACTCATATTACTTTGGTTAATTTAATGTCACGATTCATTCGGAGTCGAACCTCCACTGGGATCAGTCGCAAAGTCCACAACTGCAGCGCCTAAGACCGCTCGGCTAATCCCGGCGGCTAGGGATAAGAACACGTTGATCCTGTTCCACTGAAGTAAACGCTCTCGCATTTACGCTATGCACGTCGGAAAGAAACGAATGCCACACTAAACACTCGCGTAAATATCGATACTTATACCCGCAACAGAGTCGCACTACGTTGCATACATGCTGCAGCATCTTTCTCAAACGGAATCTTTCTGATAGCCAGTTGATGTTCCCGAGCTGCACCATAATTGCACGCAGTGGACCGGCATACTTGGAAGTCTTCTTTAATCGCTCTCATGGTGTGTGAGAGCTGATTTCTCAGGACGGGGCAGGATAAGGTTACTATGGTGGATGGGGCCGTTATCAGTTACTCCCGGCTCCACAACAAATATGTAAACTTTATTTTTAAAAATTAAAATTTTAAAACGATCTATTAAAAAAAACACAATTGACTGTATGACAGCTGAAGGCCTCAGACAGAAAAAAAGGTCCACAATTTTAGGGCCGAAGGCCACCAACAATAACCTCAAACAACAAACGGCTGAAGGCCTCAATTAAAAGCCAGATGAACGATTCCAAATAGCACTTGCTTTTAAAACAAGTTTGCTTAAAAAAGTTACTGGAACACGGCTGAAAGCCTTGGTATATAAGAAGTGAAATTATCAATCGACTGAAGGCCACAACAACAATAATTAGAAAATTACAAATATCCTTGAAACGAACGTAACAATCTAAGAAATCAGGACAAGCGGTTCTCAGCAAGTGATCAAAGGGTTGGCCTGGGAAGGTAACTCAAGAGCGACAGGCAGCCAAGAGTTGTACTCACGTAACAGGTTGGCAACTCACACTAGGGGCACCTTAAACGCCGACCGACCGACTAACCAATCCTCATAACATCCGATCACCAGTACAACGATGGTATTTTTTTAGGCAAGGGTGAAGAGACAAACAGCACTTCGTCTTCAGAAAACACGCGAGGCCGAAGGAAACACTAGAAAAAAGGTAGCCCTCCAAAAAATAAGCACAGTACAACACACGAGGTTGTCTAACTACACGCCATGTCGGACAGCATCAACACGACGAGGAAAGATACACTGCCGGGAAAGTACGCTAACCTCCAGGGCAGGTAACTGGGGCGTTAGCGGCCACAAGGCAGAAAATACCGCTGGCTGCTCTTCACTAATACGAATAGTACTAACTTCAATTGTGAATAACAAATAGAGAAGGCTGTAATATTTCACTGCCTTGGAACACTTCAATCATTGGCGCCAGGCTCAGCGGCCCTGGGAGCAACAACCCGCCGACGAAAGGCGAGACCTCAGAATAGTTGAGGTTGCATTACCAGTTAACTCTTTACTCAACTTAAACCTCCAGGGTACGGTGCGCAACGAAGTCTTCACTCTCGCAGCTGCACCTCCTCGATCCGGCAGTGGCAGCACACCGCCAGCTGCCCCGGCTTGCCCCCCGCTCTGCACGGGCCTGCTCGCTGCAGCGCCCCCAACCGACGTGATGTCCGTTAACAACTACCGACTCCACACAACGCGACCCGCAAATACTAGCGGTCGCTCTGAAGATAGCGCTGCTGCCAGCAACTTAGTGACGCCACTAAATCGAATCAGAAACGAGATGCCATAACCACATTGACAAGATGCCAAGCAATAAACGGCATGTATACGAGCCACGCACGGCTCAGTATGTTCGAAATTGTTTGCCAATATGTTCATTCACTATGTGCTGTTAAGTCATTCTGACAGAAAAACACCTTCCGCCTTCAGCTAGCCGCAAAACGGTTCAAACGGCTCTGAGCACTATGGGACTTAACTTCTAAGGTCATCAGTCCCCTAGAACTTAGAACTACTTAAACCTAACTAACCTAAGCACATCACACACATCCATGCCCGAGGCAGGATTCGGACCTGTGACCATAGCAGTCACGCGGTTCCGCACTGACGCGCCTAGAACCGCACGGCACCGCGGCCGGGAGCTAGCCGCAATTTTAGTGTTTTTCAACAACAGCTTTTCGCTTCTGGTGAAAAATGTTTTTAAACTGTATTAACCTTTGGAAGGGAAGACACAATAATAACCGATATACAGCAGCTGCTGCTGCGAAATACAGCCATATAAACAAATATACTGCCTGAGGGATCTTTGGCTCATAATCTGTGCGTCGTAATGGTTTCCTCCCACAGTATTCCTAACAACTGGCCAGAAATTTAAAACCGAACAGTTTGTAACGCCTAGCAGCTTGACTGTAGGATCCATTCTTCCTGATGCCATACTTAGTACATCCAACATTAATAAGGTTCATCACCCTACACAGAAGACCTATGGTACTCCTGACGGGTGGCTGCACATGCAGATAAATAAATTTCAACAAAGCTTAAGGCATCGACCTAAGGTAATGTTCAGGGAAATATAAATATCAGTGTGAGCGGAACAGTAGTTAGTTAAATGATCGCTGATGATTACTGGCTCTGGTAGTCGGCCGTTGCTCTAATGATTAATTACGTCATGCATCTTCCTTTCTCTTGCCAGTAGTTTGAAACATCGCATATACATTCAAACAGTATTTTTGCTAAAACCATTCATTCGCCGACTAATTTTTATAGTAACTCTGTTCGATCTCTATGGATATTACAGCATCAATAAAGTTCAAGAATTTGCCTCGTACGTGAATTAGGTGTCAAGAAAATTTGTGTATCGTGTTTGTCTGACTAGAATGTAAACAGACATACCAATATATCCAATTTTAAGCGCAATTAATTTAAAACGTCAGTCCTGTAGACCGTTCATTGAGGTAGGAAAAATGGTTATTTATGGTAAAAGCTACAGTAACATACTGATAAGAATACTGAACACGTCTTTCTACTTTCTTCCGGTCATTTGTTGTTCAATACACAATTTAAGAAGTAGGAGGTAAGACTACATCTCGGCTTATGTCTCTGACATTTTCAAACAGTTTTCGCCAATGTACACGGCCGAAAGCCTTTTATTAGTTGTGAAAGCTTAGAAAATGATTTTTCTTAAGTCTTGTATCCATTATCAAGCAAAGTGAAAGACGTTTCTCTTCTGGTACCTTTACCTTTCCTTAACCCAAACTGATAGTCCTTAGCAAATACTTAATTTTATTTTGCCTTCTTCTGTTGGGTTATAACCAGCCGAGTACCTGGTATTACCCGTGTATGTATTAATTCTAGCCTTCTATTAATCCACCTCCTCCTTCCCCCTCACTCTGTCCATCAGTTCCTCCTCGCTCTGTTCCTCTCCCCTCTCTGTCCACCTCCTCCTCCCCAAGTCAATCTACTCATTTCCTATAATTCCTTCTTCTCCTTCCCCTCTTGCTGTCCATCTGCTCTTCCTCCTCCTCCTCCTCCTCCTCTTCCTTCTCCTCCTTCTCCTCTCTCTGTGCGCCTCCTCTCTCCTTTCTCTGCCCATTAGCTTCGGTCCCCTCTTTCTGTCCATTTCCTCCTCTTTCCTTTCCCTGAATATTTTCTCCTGTCGCTCTCTCTGACCATCCTATCTCCTCCTCCTCATTGTTTTTGGCCATAATTCAGTTGTATCCCTAGTGAATTCAAGCCTGCTGTTTCGTTTTCACGCATCTCCATTCTTATAATGTCTCATCGCCTTATCTGCGTATCATGCAGTATACAATTTTGTACATACACTCAGCGGCATATGTCTGCGAAGAGCATTGCGAATAAAATTAATAGAAAATCAGCAAAAAAAATTTAAACGTCTTAAACGATACGTCTGTTTTTCACGCGTCACAGCGTTTCGGTCGAAATATGTCCTGATCTACGTGCCGTACAAAGATATAATTTTGGTTTCACATTCAGTGGTATATGTGAATTCTGTCTGAAATAAGCGTCGCGACTAAATTTAGTAGTAAACAAGCGACAAACCAAAATATGTCTAACGGGCCAATTTTATGGTTTGATAATCAAAAATGCAGTAATCGACAAACTTCATTCCGTTCATCACTTAGCGGGGATTGCCAGCGAGAAAAAAGATTCTCAAATCTTTGAAACTGTGTGCATAGTTTTCTGTATGTCACTAAGTACTCTCATTCCAAAATACTGGATCTAGAAAACCTTGATAGTCGAGCATCGTACGCTACACATATTTCTCATCTCTACCTCCACGCTTTCGATAGGCAAGTGGTTCCCATTCCCAGAGCGATTCTTTGCAGACAGTGATATGCGGACCAAGTTTAGTTGCAATCATTCCAGAAGTTTCGGACAATTCGTAGATGTACATACATGCATACATACATAGATGTGACTTACACTAAGGTGACAAAAGTCTTGGGATAATGATATGCATGGCGGTAGTATCGCGTACATATGGTATAAAAAGGCAGTGCACTGGCGGAGCAGTCATTTGCACCCAGGTGATTCATGTGCAAGGGTTTCCGATATGTCTGCGAGCGCACGACGAGAATTAACAGACTCCGTAAGCGAAATGTTAGAGTTAGACTCTTCTCACCTCCGAAATCGTCAGGTAATTCAGTATTCCGATATACACAGTGTCAAGTGTGTACCGAGAATACCACATTTCAGGCATTTCCTCTCACCATGGACAACGGAGTGGCCAAGGGCCTTCACTTATCGACCGAGAGCAACGGAGTTTGTGTAAAGTTGTCAGTGCTAAGACAAACAATACTGTGTGAAATAACAGCACAAGCCAATGTTGTATCCTGTACGCCTGGTAAACCGTGGCCTGATGAGTCCCGATTTTTATTGGAAAGAGCTGATGACAGGGTTTGAGTGTGGCGCAGACACCACGAAGCCAATTAACCAAGATGTCAACAAGCAATGTGGAAGTTGGTGGTAGTTCCATAATAATGTGGACTGTGTTCACAAACAGACTCGGTCCTCTGGTCCAATTGAACCAATCATTGACTGGAAATACATAGTTATATTCGGCTACTTAACCATCTGCAGTCAGTCATGTCGCCAAACAATTGGTTTGGTTTGAAGAACATTGTGGACCGTTCGAGCAAATGATTTGGCCACCCAGGTCGCCTGACATGAACCCTGAGAATATCTATGGGACATAATCGAGAGGTCCGTTCGTGGACAAAATTCTGCATCGGCAACACTTTCGCAATTATGTATAGCTGTAGAAGCAGCAGGGATCAGTATTTCTGCAGGGGACTTGCAACGGCTTGTTGAATCCAGGACACTTCCTTTGACAGATAGGTGGTTCTTCTTTCGACAAAGTAAGTGATACGTGTATCAAGTGGGGCTGAAATCGGTCCAGTGATTTAGAAGGAGATGTGGGGCGTATATGCATACATACAGTGTTATAATATTTATGAATTGTCAGCAGCTTCATTGTACGACGATGAGCTGTTAAGTCAACTGTGCCGTAATTTCTGTACAGATAAGTACCAGTCAATAAATTTTAGTACAATTTTTATTTGGTCTCGGCAAAACAAAATCGAACCGGAAAATATTTCTTGCACACGAAGTTAGGCAACGCAACTTACATCTGCTCGCCGAGGCAGGTGATCTGATTTGGGTTGCCTATCTTAAAATGCATGAAAGATTTTCCGGGTCAGTATTGTTTTCTGTATTCTGCATAATGCATAACTGCATTTCGGTGTCAATGCCAAGTAATGGATAAATTCAGGAACATCTCTGAAACAAACAATTTTAATACTGAATGAGTATTCCACTCAGACTAAAATTTTAGGAATGTTGCCATGAAATATGGCATGCTATATTTGAATGGAGAAATGTTTTGAAAATCTGCGAGTACAGATAAAGCGAAACGGCAAAGGATTTTTAAAAAAGGTGCCGCTGTATGCCATAAAATATTCATTGCATTGTTACCAAACAGAAATACAAGTACGGTCACAGACGAGGACATAACACAGTTATTCCAGTTGCAGAATTCCGATCTGTTAAGAGCGGCTAATGGCAAAAAAATGTGATTAACGGGACTCCACGAGCTCGAATTCGATTCTGCCGAATTCTATTCGCTTGATTTCGTTAGATAATTCGCGTTCGGACGTGAAACGGGAGAAAACAAAAGCGCAGCGCGGCGGCGGGCGACCCGACGCTGCACCGGCGGGCGAGACTTTTTGCTGGTCGTTCTCCGCGTCGGCTGCTGGCGGGCACGTTGCCTCTACGCTGACGGCTTTTCTGCACGGAGAACTCCGCCGAATCTTCGGATCCGGGCGCCGCGTGATGTATTGACACGAAGGTTTCCTCGAGGAAACGGCTAGGTTATTGGTTTATCGGTATCGAAGTTAGCGCAGCCTCCCTCGCCCGCCGTTCGCTTGGGGCACTTGCCAGACGCCCGTAAGGCCTGCAAGCGCTGCGCAGACTTTCCGCCGGTGGACACCTCAGAGAGGAATTGACCATTAAGCGCCCCAGAAGCTGTTACGTGTCCTCGTCGGGAATTTAAGGTATTTTAAATATTGGCCCTGCAGGAATTGATGGCTACATTTATAGCCTACGAAAGATTTATTACTATAGTAACAGGCAAGATATTGTGAACAATACTGTAAATAATATGTTGTAACTTAATCCCTTGTCTGCTTCTCTTTATCTGAGTGAATCTTCCTAAAACTGTACACCAAAACTTCTCAGAAGTAATTACCAAACAAACTAATTCCTAACTTAAACTCATGTACTGTGCAAAATGAGGTTATACCGAATTATACACTGAAGAGCCAACGGAAATGGTACACCTGACTAATATCGTGTAGGGGACCCTCGAGCATGAAACATTGACGCAACACGACGTGGCATGGACTCAATTAACATCTGTAGTAGTCCTGGAGGCAGTTGACACCATGAATCATGCAGGGGTGTCCACAAATCCGTAAGAGTACGACGGGTGGAGGTGTCTTCTGAACAGCAAGGTGCAAGGTACCAGATATCCTCAATGATGTTCATGGCTGGAGAGTTTGGTGGCCAGTGTAAGTGTTGGAACTCAGAAGAGTATTCCTGGAGCCACTTTGTAGCAATTCTGGACTTGTGGGGTGTATCACTGTCCTGCCGTAATTGCTCAAGTCTGTCGGAATGCACAATGGACATGAATGGATGCAGGTGGTTGGAGATGATGCTTACGTACGTATCGCCTGTCAGAGTAGTGTCTAGACGTATACGAGATTCCATATCATTGCGACTGCACACGCCCCACACCATTACAGAGCCTCCAGCAGCTTCAACATTCCTCTGTTGACATGCAGGGTCCATGGATTCATGAGGTTGTCTCCATACTCGTATACGTCCATCCACTCGATACAATTTGAGACGAGACTCGTCCGACAAGGCAACACGTTTCCAGTTATTAAGAGTCCAATATTGGTGGCGATGGGCCCAAACGAGGAGGAAGACTTTGTGTCGTGCAGTCATCAAGGTTACACAAATGGGCCTTTTGTTCCGAAAGCTCATAACGATGATGTTTCGTGGAGTGGTTCGCACGCTGACACTAGTTGATGACCGAGAATTGAGATATGCTGTCCACTTTATTTAGTTTGCTCGATCTCCTAGAATGGCCTACACCTGGCAACTTCCTTCCCTAGGCGTGACGTTTGTATCGCATACAATGAAATATATTCTCTTCATTTGATCTAATTTCCTGTCGTACCATTTAACAGCCCTCGACGCGCACCTGATAAGTCCTGACCGCTCGCACACCTGCTCACTGTCGTCAGAAAAGGTATGCAATAACCTCCCTCTCACCGCAACTGTACGCTCCTGTTCTAAATGCTTGGTGAATTGATGTCCAATTTCTGAGTAAGGTTCCACTGTTTAAGGCTTCAAATGTCGTCTAGACTTCATGACGTATCTTATTGACGTTTTTCCTACAATTAAGTGACTGCGGCAAGCATTTTGAGCAGTGTCGGTGTAGACCCGTTAACATTTTTTTCGTCAACGACGATGAGCAGTAAGCAACACTGCGAAAAAATTATAGCACCTTCATTAACATAGACATATATGTTTATGGGCAAATTAGCGAGGAATGTACCAAAGAAAAATCACGCTGTAAATTAGCTGTTACCGGATTCGAGGAACTGTTCTCAAAAGATTTAGAGTAGCAGCGGAAATAAAAAATCTGGATGATCAGACGTACTGGGTTCGAATCATTCTCTGGATCACTGCGCCACCGATCTCGATTCGATAAGACAGAGAATATACACATCTGCTGAATAATACAACGAATCCGATGAACTGTACATCGTGTACTTGTACGACGATATCTCGTCTTTGCTCTTCAGTTGAACAACCTCGTGCAGAAAAAAGTTGTCGGATACAAGCAATACAGTCAACGTCTTCAGTTTAGCAACGAGTTTTGGAAAGTGCAGTTCTGTACTACAGGCAGGAAACGAGGGCGCGAAGGGAGAATGATAGGTTGGACTAACATATTTTTGTGTAAGTTCATTTTTGTTCTGCTGATTTCTGAGATTCGATTTCGTACATTTGTGACACGACTGTCACACCTCGCTGTGCGACTTTGTTTCAACTGTGTCACGATTATGCTAAAATTACGCCGCCCCCTCATGCAGCACTTGACGAATGCAAGTTTTGCTCAGGCAGTAGGGTAATATATCCTCTGAACAGTTGTATTCGAAACATTCGGCTATGCAACTTGAATCCTCTGTGATCTGTATTACATGTATGACATTTATCTTACTTTTACGAGCTCCACAAATATCAAAGTCTCCTTCAGTTTCGCTTCCTGCAGAATTCGAATA
This sequence comes from Schistocerca gregaria, assembly GCF_023897955.1. Taxonomy (NCBI): domain Eukaryota; kingdom Metazoa; phylum Arthropoda; class Insecta; order Orthoptera; family Acrididae; genus Schistocerca; species Schistocerca gregaria. The sequence continues at coordinate 179,515,265 of NC_064923.1, read as the reverse complement.
AGACGTTGGTCCCAAAGCGTTCAGAGACGTTTTAGTTTGGTATAGAACAATTTCCAGGGCATTTCTCTGTAGTAGTAATAAACTGTTCACTTGATTAGATTAAATGAAAGTCTTATTTGACTTACAAATTTTGCGATACCTCATGTCCTACAACTTTTCGATGGTTGGGCGACCGTTAAATATAACAAGTGGCATTTCTAGAATGCTTTCCTCATTGTAACGAATTTCCGTTGTGAGCCGGGATTACCGAGTGTCAAACTCTCACAGGTTATTATGGCAGAAGTACTTGGTGCAGAAAATACTGAAGCACATTTCGACTTCTCACAGGTCTGTTATTCGTATCACTGTTCAGTTTATTTGAATCATATGTCCCACGTAGGTGTTATGTCTTCCTTGCACGCTACCGAGCGCGGTGGTGCAGTGGTTAACACACTGGACTTGTATTCTGGAGGACGACGGTTCAAACCCACGTCTGGCCATCCTGATTTAGGTTCCCCTAAGTCGCTTCAGGCAAATGCTGGGATGGTTCCTTTGAAAGTTCACGGTCGACTTTCTTCCCCATCCTCCCCTAATCTGATAGAAGCTATGACGTCGCTGTTTGGTACCCTCACCCAAATCAACCAACCAAGCAACCAACCTAGCACGCTGTGTGGTTCATTAGTGGATATAGGAGCGACGAACAAATGCCGTTCATGAACAGAGAATTCTGATATTAACTTATTTTACTTCTCATGTCAAGTAGAACGAACAGTACATTAGCATACAGTAAATTTTAATGTAGAAATATCTTCAGCTTTATAAATGCAGTTTATAAATATTATAAATTAATTACCTATAAATTAATTCTAGGCGCGCATCCATCCGTGACAGTGCGAACGTCTCTGTGCGTCTGGTTTTTTCGATATTCGAATTTGAAATGTGCGCTACAATCGAAAACCCTGCCAGTTGTGAGGTGTGGTCTGTGACACGGTTCTTGTTGTCAAAAAACCTAAAACATACAGAAATTTATCCTGAACTGTGCGAAGTGTACGGAAACAACGTAACGAGTGAATGTTCCGTCCGGAAATGGTGCATTCGGTTTAAAAATGGCCGAACCAACGTTCGTGATAAAGAGAAGAGTGGACGCCCGAACATTGTGACTGACGATCTTGTCGCTAGAGGTGATGAAACGATTCGTAAAAACCGTCGCTTCACAATAACGGAAGTTTCACGGACTTTGTTGTTTGAAATTGTCACTTAAAAGCTGGGCTACCACAAATTTTGTGCACGATGGGTGCCTAAAATGCTTACAGAGCACAATAAAGAAAAGCGAATGTGGACAACGTTGACATTTCTGGAGGCTTACTACATTCATCGCGATTCTTTACTAGATCGAATCGTAGTCGGTGACGAGACTTTGGTGAAACACGTCAACTGGGAGACAAAATCACAGTCCATGGAATGGGGGCACACAAGGTGCCCCCAAAAACCAAGAAAATGTTTACGAACCTTGTCAGAAGGGATGTTGACGGTGACAGTGTTTTGGGATAGGCAAGATGTGATTCTTATTGATTTTCACGTACGTGGAGCAACTATAAACTCTGACCGGTTCTGTCAAACTTTGCACAGTCTTAAAAGATCAGTTCAAAACAAACGCCAAGGAAAGCAGACGTCCAAAATTTTGATTTTGCCCGACCTCACATGACAAACCGCACTAAAGAACTCCTTACTTGATTCAAATGGGAAATTTTCCCTCATCTGCCCTACAGCCCCTATCTTGCACCAAGCGACATCCACTTGTTTTCCAAGATGAAGAACTGGCTTGCAACGCAGAGCTTTGATGACGACGCGGAACTCTAGACGGGCGTCACTCACTGGCTGAAGTATCAGGCGGTAGAATTTTACGACGAAGGTCTTTCAAAGCTTGTCCACCGCTATGTTAAGTGCTTCAATGTGCTTGGTGACTGCATGGAAAAGTAGTATGTCAGTCGCTCTTTCATATGTATCGAATAAAATGTAATTCTTGTACTTATTTCTTTTTAATGCCAAAACGTTGCCTACTTTCTGAATAGCCCTCGTAAATAAATAAGTAAATAAATAAAATATTATAAATTAATAATAAATATAGTTTATAAATCTGTTACTCTTCGATACAACGGCTATTCAAAAGATGTCGAGCCCTGGCCACTATGAAAACGTGTAAATTTTATTCAGCTGGCAAACAGTGCATGAATATTCGAAGTACACCCACCGCTGGAGCTCCAGAGAGCTGATGCTTGCATCACGTTGGTAGCGGCTTACGTCAGTCGTTCGTGGCAGTGCACTCGTGCCGCGGTAGCGGCTATAGGAAACGCGGAGGCGTAACTGACGGCGCGCATATTTGAATGTGTGGCAGCGGATAGCGGCCGTTACCGCAGCAGCAATATTTTTCATACTCTGTGTTTAATTTATAAAGGCACTAAATCAGCTTCCTTTATGACAGGCAGCAAAATTAAAGTTTTTTTCTGTTTATAGCTAGCAGATCACTTTTACTTTCCTGGAAAATAATGTGAATTTTCCACAGAGCTTTTTTTTTTGCTAACATTCTAATAGAGCGTGATTTAAATCCCCACTGACCAATCTTAGACTATCCATGGTGACCCTCAGATGATTAAAGCAAATGATAGTTGACATCTTCAACATTTTTGGTCCTGCCTTCCTCAGTTGCGCGTAGTATTACGGTATATTGATAATTTTTACTTATGGAGCGTCTGACAGCAACTGAATAAAACACAATTTTGGTGCCATATGCGTTTCGCCTTTATTTTCTGCAAGGCATCATCAGTGGCAGATTGCGTGGACAATGTCTTACATATTACGCTCCTGTTGAATTTTTGGTGTTGTTCTTCTTCTTAGGAATGCCAATTTGCGGTTTTTTCCCCACATAACACAGCACTATGAACTGAACGCTTGTTTCAATGCCTTAATATGGGGCAGTCCATCACTTTGTAAATAATATTCTTTCTCAAACTGAAAGTAGTTTTGTTCAGTTGTCAGTCTGAGCATATCTGTTATTTCTTTTTGTTGTGGGATGAAAGATTTTGTTCTATGATTTCTATTGCTTCTGTGATAGGGATGGAGGTATACATATTTTCTATATCGAATGAAATCAGTGATGCTGTGTGTGGTACCTGTATGTTTTCTATTAGGTTTCCTGTGTTTACTACTGTTCCGTTGTTTTTAAATTTATAGTGTTTTGTAACTAACTTTTGGAGGCGTTTGGCTAGGTGGTATGTTGGGGTTTTCTTGAAGCTGATAACAGCTCTCATTGGCATTCCGTCGTTAAGTACTTTCGGTTGACTGCGGAGTGTTAGTTCTTGTGGGTTTTTCTGTGTTATGTAGTATTTCTGTTTGTTAGTGTGTTCAATGTTTTTCAGTGTAGGTTTCACATTTGCCTGGAATCGTGTAGTTGGATCTGACTTCAGTTTTTGTATGGCATTGGTGTTTATGTATTCCTTGGTTTTTGTGATATATTGCTCTTTATCCATGAGTACTGTTACATTTCCCTTGTCTTCTCTTGTTATTAATATGTTATTTTTGTTAACTTTTGTTTTAACCGTTCCATAGCGGCTGCTTCTGTTTGGTTGTTCTTAGTGTGTGTCTGTTGTGTTTGTTTCATTATTTCTTGAAGTTGATGACAGCTCTCATTGGCATTCCGTGGGAAAAAGACCTCAAATTGGCATTCATAAGAAGAAGAACAACACCAAAAATGCAAGAGGAGCGTAATATGTAAAAAATTGTCCACGCAACCTGCCACTGATGATGCCTTGCAGAAAATAAAGGTGAAACGCGTATGGCACTAAAATTATGTTTAATCAGTTGCTGTCAGACGCTCGATAAGTATAAATTATCAATATACCGCTAATGATAGTTCCTGAAATGGGCGCCGCCGATGTCATTCTTCTTTCCTCCCTGTCCTAAACATTTGCATCGCCTTTATTGACCGCTTTGTGGACCCATTCTTAATCTACAACATTCATTTAGTTTTTGTTTTCAGAAAGAGAGTAAAGGGAGCTGCTCACTGTACAACTGTCTCGGAACTGCGTATCGCAACTGTTTGTTTATAAATATTTTCATGACACAAGACAGAGCAATAAAACGGTAAGATTGTGTCATCAAATTTTCTTGAGCTTCTGCCGTTTGAGAATTGGATCACTGTGTATAACCATGAATTCTCTATGCGCTGTAAGGACCGTGAGCCATGAATTTCCTATGTATGGAAGTAACACGATAAATCTACAGACAGTTACGGTCGCCATTCGTACGAGCCTTGTATCACCTCCAGCCATAAGCACCGCCCCTAAAAATAAAGAATAGCTTCGCCTCAGTTGAACGCAACACAACTTTGCATACAGCAGCGATTTCGCTCGTTTTGTTCGATCTACAAAAAACTGATGCCTCGATCGCCTCCCATTCATTTCCAACGCCCCGATTTTTCTGCTCTCCGATGTGTGAGACTTGGTATAATTCTTTCTAGTTGCCAGCGATGTTAAACGGTAGAAAAGAAAATTGCTATTTGTTTCTGCGACGTAAGTTCCAAAGTTTCTTCGATCACAAATGTGACGCAGAATGTCAGTGCAAAGGGAGAAGAAAGCGGTCTGGCTGGAAGAAAGATGTCCTTACTATTAACAGTTATGAGCTGAAAATAAGACAAACTGCATTTCAGACTGGGGTATTTCATTTCTTCTTGCTTCAAAACTTGAACAGTTCCTAATAAGGTATATTCTGCCCTCTATACAATACTAAATTGTAGCCTATCGTAAAATCTCCTGCCGTGTTGACCATAAGGAGTCGCTGAATACACAGTGAAAATTAAGTTTCTGTGATATTTCTACAGAGTAGGCAATATGTAATTGTCCCAGAAAATATCTCACACATCTTAAGATAGACAAACCGTATTACACCATCTGACCTGAATGCAGACAAAGTAAATATAATTTTCATTTCGATTGCTATTTTTACTTTTTATATTTTAAAGGTGTACACCTTAACGCGTTTCGGCCACAGCCTTAATCAGAATCAGATTTTAGAAAATCCATACACTGTTTGGTGTCGTCCAGATATCGCGGTGCCATGCCATGCGAATCTGTACCGTAGTCATTACCGAGTGCTCGCTGCAGTCCATAACATCCAATGGGATGTTCTCCCAGTACACATCTCCTCAGCTCAGCATCGCCCTCGCACTCGGGTCAATATAGAGCGAAGGCTGCAAGAGCTCATCCCAGGTCATCTGAAGGAGTCAGCATCACAGTATAGATGAGTTGTTACAAGTTTCTGATAAACTTTACTTCAGTAATGGTTGAACATTGCCCCTCAAGAGAACAGTTTCTTAATTAGAGCATCAAGTGATGGTTTGCTAGTCAACGACAGTTGTAAATTAACAGTACTACTGTTACGAAGTAAATCTTTTATTAGTTTACACAATAAAGTGAAATAATATTTTGTGTGTTCTGGTCTGGTGAGCCGCCTTACAGAGCTATCGAAGAACCCACTGTTATGGCCGGACGAAAGTAGTTTCCTACGTTTACAACACATTTCACATGTAAAACTGTACGATAACTAGTAAGTTTCATGTGTTAAGGTGCACGCATTATTTCCTGGGCCAGGCTTATTTAGTCATAAAAGCCATACTACTTAATAATATCTGCAACACAGGTTTTTTGTTCTTGATGAGATCCTAGAAGACCAAGTCATGTACAGCGAAAAACGTTCTGAAATTTACATGTAGTCTCTTTTTGTTCCCATATTATTTAAAATCTCTCAGAACGGGCTCCTTTCTCATCCTCAGACGAAACGTTTCCAGTCTGATGGGGATTTTCTGCCTAGGCAGTGCCAATATCTCAGTTTCCATCCTTAAAATGTTTCTATTTGATGGTATTATTCCTTGTTCATTCAAGTTTTCTTTTATTGCCGTAGTCTGTTTTACTTTCTAAATTTCAGTTTTACTACTAGGTTCATGGAATTCCACAACTTCTCAGCTTAATCTGCCTCGTTTCATGCTTTTATTGCCCATACAGAATTTCATAAATTTAATTTTTATTAGTTAAAAGGAGACAAACGTATTTCTAACAGCAGGCAGGAGGCAATGACTCGTGTTGACGTTCATTGTTTATTTCGTATTCGTTGTGTTCGTACATAGTCCTATGATCATGGTATTATTGCAGGCATAGCACTTACAAATGACACCCTCGTGAACCATTTTGTAGATATAACTTTGAAACAGTGCTGTCCTGAGCTAGTAATTCAGTTCACTGCGGATATTTTAACCAGTTTGGAGCGGCAACTCTTTGCTAGGCCACCATTAGCGATATTATGTTAGTGTATGGAGCATAAATTTCGGAAATGTAATAGAAAATGTGTATCTCAGTGAGAAAATAGAATATCTCCAAAGCCAAAGATACAACTGTGCCGCACCTGTTCTTGTTTGGCTTCGTTATAGATAGTTACAGAAAGATAGTGTGATGTGAGTCTGTGAAGTGCTGTGGGAAAACAATAGCATAATTTGTTCCAGAGAGTGTTAAGGATCTGAAAACAAGCTTACGGGAACACAGTGGTCAACAAATACCGGACGAATAGTAGTAGCGGATCATCAGCTAAAAGCTGCGGAGCGTTAAATGACTGATGCTACGTAGTTTTGTTGCTTACAAAGTAACGTAATGTAATACGAAACAGGTTTGGTCGCCTAACGATGAGATTACATAAGTACTATATTGTACTTAAAATTCCTATGATTTTTCTTGTTTGCATTGCATTAAAGAACTATAGATGTTTCCAGTGTCGCCTTTCTTATCGTTATATTAACTTCTTGCTGGAACTAATTACCAATAAGCAAAATTTGTTGCTGTCTGTTTCACAGACGTCTCGTCACTATGTTGCGGTTAATCTGTGTATGCTACAGTGGAGTAACAACTACTACAAAAGACAAAATGTAAGAAAATCTGGACTGCTTCTCAGAAGCTAATTTTTTAAGTATCCGTCAAGGTTAGCAACTGAATTCTCATTTCGTATGGATGGCTCCCCTTCGTTTACCTTTCCTACCGTGCCTTGTACGACATTTGAACAGTTTTTATTTACAGCATTGGTTGTTGCTACAGTGAGATATTGGAGAATGTTATAGAGAATACTCAGAAGTTTCCACGTTTGCCAGGTCTTACACTTGCTGTATGACAACAACCACAAACATTCTTTTGCGTTATGGACTGGTTAATGGTCTGAGGGTTAATACACCTGCACCTACACTACGTCCACTGTAGATAAATTGCCTTCTAGTCGTCAGAATTGCAGAGGTCACGCATGATAAACATGTGGGTCTGGACCAGGCTGTAGTTGGACTCAGTCCCAATGATTGCACTGATATTCGTCACCAGCATTTGATCGCAAAGGAGAAAAGAAGTAGTGACGCGGTTAACTTCCAGCCACTGATGTCCACCATATCCTTACGTTTTTTATGTTGGTAGTAGTTCTGGTTTGCGTTGTGTTGGGAAAAGTGGTGGGACTCCTCCCCATATCGTGTCTAACCTCCTTTGCACTGCATAGTTCAGCAACACCTCGTACTATGGACTCAGCATGAAGCTGGAATGCCCCACCGCAAATACTGAGCCATTCTGCCTTTTTAGCCTTCCGTTTTTGCTATACGAAAATGATGGTGCTGGATCTGCACATACTGACCTCCTCGATTATGTCACATAAATGCTCTATGGAATTCATATCGGGAGATCAGTGTGGCTAAGTCATTCGCTCCAAATGTCCAGAACGTTCTTCGAAGAAATCGTGAACATCTGCGACCCTGTGATATTGCGCTTCGTCATCGATCAAAATTCCGTCATTGTCTGGGAGCATAAAGTCTATGAATGGATTTAGATGGTCACCCATTAGTCGAGCATAACAATTTCCAGTCAGTGATACGTTCAGTTGGGTCAATGGACCTACCCCACTCTATGTACGCATAGCCCTCACCTCTACGGAGTCATCATCATCTTGGACAATGCCTTGTTGTCAACGTGAGTCCATGGTTTCGTAGGTTCTGCACCATAGTCGTAACCTACCACGAGATTGTACCGACTGAAATCGGAACTGATACTACCGGGCCATGGTTTCCCAGTCTTTCACGGTCCAACCGATATGGTCACGAGCGTAGGAGAGGCGCTGCAAGCGATGTAGCGATGTCGTGCGAAAGGCACTCGAGTTCGTCGTCTGATGCCATTAACGCCACATTTCACCGCAATGTACTACTTCTTACATTGGTCGTACATCCCAGATGGATTTCTGTAGTTATTTCACGCATTGTTGCTTGTCTGTTAGCACTGTGAATTCTACGCAAAGGCCGCTGCTCCCGATCGTTAAGTAAAGAGTAATGCCAGAAATGTGTTATTCTTGGCACAATTTTGATATTGTGGATCTCTTCCGAAATGGAATGTCTTAGCTCCAACTACCATCCCATGTTCAAGGTCTATTAATTCAACTCGTGTGGGCAAAACCGCCTTCGAAAACTATTCACCTGGATCACCTGAATACAAATTACAGCTCCTCCATTGCACTGCTCTTTTATACTTCGTGCACGAGATACTACCGCCATCTATATACGTAAATATTGCTATCCCCCGACTTCTGTCACCTCATTGTAGTTCTTGTCGGCAAATGCACTAAATGCAACAGTACACTCTACACTTGTTCGTCGTGGTTATTAACACTCCTTCAGCTTCACACTTGTAATGACTTATACCGCCCTCGTTTAAGATAGAGAAGTTCTCGCCGGACAATTTTTGTTGTAATGGAGAGTGGTAACATCATAAAACCGTTAGAGGTGAATACGCTCTGTTCACAAAAAGAGTGCTGTTCACAGGTGATGGATTGCCAGTACTTCAGACGTGCAGACGAAGCCTGCCCTCAGCAATCCTGCCCACCATTGCGACGAAACGTTTGAGACTTGGAAGCGGAAAGAAAAGAGAGCTGCGGGAGAGTTTTTCACGTCCATCATACGAAACAAGAGACATGGGAAAATGAATATTTTATGAATTGTTCTGTCCACGATTGGCTTAGCGAATTTAGGCTGCATTAGAAGTGAAAGAAGGAAGAGGATGAACAGGAGTGAGTTAACAGCTACGATTGTGGTTAATCTACTAATATAAATCGCTTCGATTAACATTATCTGTACCCCCCACTCAGACTGTGTACTGTAATTTCGAACCCAAGAAACAGGGTATGGTCATGAATGATATTCACGATTTAATACGAGTTAAAACGTGCTCATCAACATCTGTAGATGTTGAATTGACACAGTGTAGAGGAACAGCAAGACGTCGTGTAGGGAGATAGAGATGAATGGAGGGAATGAATTGTAAGGATTCTACATTATAAAAAGAAATCAGTTAAGAAAATTTGTAGAAGCTGAGTGTCGGTCAGTGCTCACGGAGACCACAGACGCCAACGAGACGATTGCAGACGCTGCGGCTGCAAACTGACTCCTCACGAAGACATTTCCTATACCAGGCCTGAGTGGCAGTAAATTTACATGTACAGTGGACAAAGTGGCCTTAAATAACTAATAAAACACTTCGGATGAATGATGATGTTACGTTATTTAATCGTAAATTATTCGTATGAGAGCTGCTAAGCATTCCCCTGGTATTATAACTGTCTACCTGGAGATTAATTAGGATTTGGTGTCAGTATATCAGAAAATGTGTTACATTGTATTTATTCATATACACTAGTGAGTCACGTTAATATGACCACCTGTCAGAAGTCCGACTTACCAGCTTTTTGCAGCGCAGACAGCTGCTAGACGTGGGGAGACAGAGCCAGTGAGGTTCTGGATGGATGTGAAGCCGTTCCGGCTCCGTTAACTTTCACGGCTGAGGATCCACGACGTGAACAACCCCATCGAGGCGATCCCAGAAAATCTCGACTGGGTTAAAACTGGAGGAGTTTGTCGGCCGGGTTGCAGGTGGTAAGGTCCTCCTGGTGCTCTTCGAACCACGCACATGCACTGAGACCTGCGTGATACGTTCCATTCTTCTGCTGTTAGATCTACCGAGGATAAAGGATACTGACACTCCGATATTGTAGGCGCCCAAGCTGGTCCCACACACATTCTGTTAGGGATACATCTGGGTATCGTCCTGGGCACAGTAGTACCTCATCATAATGCAGGCGGTTCATATAGAACCGTGCCATGTGAGGACGAGTATTGTCGTGTTGAAAACTGGCACCACGATACTGTTGCAGTAAAGGTAACCCGTGAGGACACAAGACGTTGTGCGACCAGAATTCCCTCAGTCCTTACTAGCCGTTATCTAAAATCACACCCGGTGATTTCCCACAGCTTGACGCCAGGAGTGCCAACAGTGTGCCTCTCAAAAAGATTTTGATAATGGGATCTCTTCCCAGGTCGTCTCCATACCAGCAGACGATGAGACAGTGCAGACTTCAGTTCATCGCTCAACACTATTCGACGCCAATCATCAGAAATCCATGCTTTCCTGTCATGGCACCACTGCAATCGCTGCCGTTGTTTGTTAATAGTGGCCTACTAATGGGACCGTAATTAGGTAGTCCGCCTTTTGCTAGTCTCCAGCCACTGGTGCAGGATGCCACATAATAATTAAGTGAATCCATTACTTGTTGTCGAATGGCGGGCATAGACATGAACATATCACGAAATGTTTGGCGCGCAATACTGCGACTCTCCCTTGTCGTGATGAGACGTTACCGACCGCGGTCTTGACGACTAGTAGGCCTGCATTCAGGTTCCCACGCCACGCACTTAGAGATCGTGTTTCTCTCACATGCGAGCGCTGCAGAAATCCAAATGAACGATTCGACCTGCCGGCAAAATGTAGACCCACAAACCGTGTTAGGTGCTGGTTGGAAATCCAAAAAGATTTTAGTTGTTTGTAAAGTAAGCCAGCGGCAAGACACAATCAGTGCCTTCTCTGATTCGTAGCAATGGACACACTATCGATACAGTGCTGCTAAATCAGGGTTATTAAACACATCCTTTCGAAACTCCTTCCCCAAAGAAGACAAAGTAAATATTCCCTAACTCGAATCAACAACAGATGCCATTATGAGTAACACAGAAGTAGATATCCTCTGAGCAGTGAAGTAGCTTAAATCACTCAATAAATTCAAGTCTTTAGAGTTTATAACAAGTCGGTTCCTCTCAGGGAAGAATACGCAATAGCTCCATACTTAGCCCTCGAATGAAGATCCGTACCGAGAGCCTGGGAAGTTGCCCAAATCACACGAATACCAAAGGAAGGGAACTGGAGGCATTAAATTACAGGCCCATATCATCAACGTCAGTATGGAACAGGATTTTGGAACATATATTGTCTTCGAACGTTATAAGATACCTCGAAGAGAACGGTCTGTTGCCACAAGTGAACTAGGATTTAGAAAACATGGTTCGTGTGAAACACAACTAGCACTTCACTCACACGAAGCGTGGAGTGTTATCGACAAGGCATTCCGTATTTCTAGATTTGCAGAAGGCTTTTGACGCCGTAACTCACAAGCGGCTTGTAGTCAAGTTACGTGCTTATGGAATATCATCTCAGTTATGTGATTGGATTTGTGATTTGCTGTCAGAGAAGGAAAGTCACTGAGAAAATTAGAAATGATTCCTGACGTAATCCATCCTCTGCTGTTCATTATACACACATCAAAAAGTTTTGCATCACCTAGGTTCCAAGAACTCCAGAAGACAGACGTTGACGGTGGATATTGTATCACTGACACAGTCCGTTCGACTGTTCAGAGCTGTCACTAAACCCGCCCAAAGATGTAAACAACCATGTATGACGAAGTGGTTTCGACAGGCGATCAGTTCCAGTCATTCCACGTGGAAAGAGGTACACAGCTCGTGTTGTTTGTAGTTCAGACATGCCTAGACGGTCAATATCGTGGTTCGATCGTGTCCGCATTGTTCTTTTGTGCCAGGAAGAGCTCTCAGCAGGGGAAGTGTCCAGGCGTCTCGGAGTGAACCAAAGCGATGTTGTTCGGACTTGGAGGAAATACAGAGAGACAGGAACAGTTGATGACATGCTTCGCTCAGGCTGCCCAAGGGCTACTACTGCAGTGGATGACAGCTGCTTACGGACTATGGCTCAGAGGAACACTGACAGCTATGCCACCATGTCGAATAACGCTTTTTGTGCAGCCACAAGATGTCGTGTTACGATTCAAACTGTGCGCTATAGGCTGCATGATGCGCAAGTTCACTCCCGACGTCAATGGCGAGGTCCATCTTTGCAACCACGACACTATGCAGCGCGGTACAGATGGGCCCAACAGCATGCCGAATGGACCGCTCAGGAATGGCATCACGTTCTCCTCACCGATGAGTGTCGCATGTGCCTTCAACCTGACATTCGCCAGAGACGTGTTTGTAGGCAACCCGGTCAGGCTAAAAGCCTTACGTACACTGTCCATCGAGTGCAGCAAGGTGGAGGCCGACTTATGCCGCTGGTGGTCATGGAAGGCACCGTAACGGCTGTATGGTAAGTGAATGTCGTCCTCCGACCTATAGTGAAACGATATCGGCAGCATATTGGCAAGGGATTCGTCTTTATGGACGCCAATTCGCATCCCCATCGTGCATATCTTGTGAATGACTTCCCTCAGAATAACGACATCGCTCGACTGACAAATGACCCTCAGTAATGAAAAGTGTGAGGTCGTCCACATGAGAGCTAAAAGGAATCCGTTAAACTTGTGTTCACGATAAATCAATCAAATCTAAGTGCCGTAAATTCAACTAGATACACAAGAGTAACAATTACAAGAAACTTAAATCGGTAAGAACACATAGAAACTGTTGTAGAGAAGGCGAACGAAAGACTGCATTTTATTGGCAGAAGATGAAACAGATATACTAAAGAGTCTCCGTGCACTAGGCTTGTCCGTCCTCTCCTGGAGCACTGCTGCGCAGTGTGGGATCCTTACCAGATGGGATTGACGGAGTACGTCTAGAAAGTGCAAAAAAGTGCAGCACTTTTTGGATTACCGAGAGATGAAGAAGAGAAGTCACGGACATGATACAGGATTTGGGGTGGGCATAATTAAAACAAAGGCGTTTTTTTGTTGCGGCCGAATGTTCTCACAAAATTTCAAACACCAACTTCCTCCTCCAAATGCGAAAACACTTTGTTGACGTCTACCTACATAGATAGAAACGAACATCATAATAAAATAAAGGAAATCAGAGGTCACACTGAAGGATATACGTGTTCGTTTTCTCTTCCGCGCTGTTCGAGAGTGGAACAATAGAGAGTTACTGTGGAGGTGGTTCGATGAACCCTCTTCAAGACTCTTGAGTGTGATTTACGGAGTATCCATGTGGATGCAGAAGTGAATAACGCGATTTCTACGTGAGCTTGGCAGTGGTCACTCAACAACTAACACTGTTCATACCCGTTATATAGCCTACTTATTATGTAGCTTTCCATCTCTCATAGGGAATTGCAATTGAATTATTTACATATCCGCCGAGGTCGAGTAAGTGTATGAAGCTTTATTCACGCCGGATCATGTCTTCTGGATGCTTCAGTCTTTTGGCAGGCAGTGTACATCAAACTTTACGATTCTTTAAGTTTTACCAGCGCAACTGGTATCCAGTAAATAGAAATTCCGCGTGTAAAAGTCGTGTGACTAGGGCTTTCCGTCGGGGTAGACCGTTCGCCTGGTGCAAGTCTTTCGAGTTGACGCCACTTCGGCGACTTGTATGTATATGGGGGTGAGATGATGTTGATTAGGACAACACAACTCCCAGCCCCAGAACGGAGAAATTCTCCGACCCAGCCGGGAATCGAAACAGGGATGTTAGGTATGGCATTCCGTCACGCTCACTACTCAGCAACTAGGGGCGGATACTGGTATCCAGCGAAATTTCAGGATCGCAGCCTGATGGCGTGTACACCTTGCCGCGATATTTCGCGTGACACTCAGGCAGTCATGTGTAGGTGAGTATTATGGTGGAGAGGTCTGTGTAAAGCTAAGATTCTGCACCTGACGACAAGTCAAACGGATGCTAATTTTATTACTTTTAGCATTGAATTTCACGAGCGCGAATACTCGGACAGCGAGCACGCACGCAATGACGCCATCATGCATGCACCTGCATGACTCAAGTCGAGCAGTTTTCGACATGAAGCAATTTTCGACACAGGAAGCTAAATTTGATACAGGCTGTCATGCAGCCAAAGCCTATTTGCATGTTCCAGCGTGTAAATTTTTAGTATAAACGTCACAACGTACTCCTGCACTGTGCATGTAAAAAATTCATTTCAAGAAGTGTGGGTCGCTATATGAAATACCGTGGTAAGATGTCTACGTCATCTACACCTATATCAAACTCCGCAAGCCACATAATGGTGTGTGGTGGAGGATACTTCTTGTACCACTAACTGAGCCCTCCAACCTTTTTCCACTCGCAAATAGCGCTTGGGAAGATAGATTGTCGGTAAGCCTCTATATTGATTTTAACCTGCGTTCTCAATTATTTTCTAGGTGTATACCAATATCTGTCTTTGCCCTCTACATCTCCCTCTAGTACCATGGAAGTCATTCCCCCAAGTCTTAACAGATGTCCTATCATCCTGTCCCTTCTCCTTACCAGTGTTTCCTACATACTCCTTTCCTATAAGAGTCTACGGAGAGCCTCCACGATGCTTACTGAAAACGAATTAAATGCCATCGATGAATGGAAACGCTGTTGGCAGCACAGTTGTCGTCCTCAGTGCCCGAAACGGCACTGCTTCCACGAAAGCCCCCCCCTCCCCCCCCCCCCCCCCCCCCGGATTTGATCAGCCTCGGTCAGTTAATTGGAACCGCATCCCAATGGATCATGGAAGATGGGCAAACACTCTCCGCAAGAGGCGCATTGATCGTGTTGTATCAACGTGACCTCGTATGTCTAGAGGGAAATTGTGATGAACTACATAAAGACGTCGATATCAGCCTATAGCTGAAGCCATTTGTGTTGCAAGAGACGTGTGCTGAAATGTAGTAGTTTAATAATCTTTGTATGTGTATAGTAATTTGTGAGATTCTAAAACTGATAATGAATGCCACACTGAGCCGTGGCACCATAGAACACCGTTGGCGCTGACTGTGTTGCCGCTCTTTCCGGCTAAGCTATCTCTGACGGCTCGTGATTGGCAGACACTTGTTATTCAAAGAGGAAGTCGCTTTTACGGGGAGGAGCTGATTTCCGGCGACAGCCGCACGACGGAGAGTGTGCCGGTGCTATCCACGACAAGCCTGAGTCTCTGCTGCCGGGTTGGGAAGTAGCTGACACTAAGCACGAGTGCCAAGTGGGACAGGCCGCTGCGACGTGCTCGCCGCAGTGGAGCCCGGAGCTCAGCAGTTTGGACTTCCCATGTAAGGGGCCTGCTTCTTGCTGCGGAACTGGATTTAGTATGATCTGTGCTGTCCACGGGCCATCGATGCTGGTACTCGCTGATGTATCTCATGGAACCGTACACCGTATATGACGGCTTCGCAAAAGCTGCGGCCGTTGGCATTATTCAGACTGTGACTATCTCGAGCTATAAGACTGCAAAATTGTGTTAGGCGTCGGTGACTGACAATCAAGACGTCAGTATTTGCAAGCTATGAATCATTTGGCTCAGGTGTGTTCAAACACGAACCGTCCTACTATTGTCTGTCTGTGTGTGTGTGTGTGTGTGTGTGTGTGTGTGTGTGTGTGTGTGTGTGTGTGTGTGTGTATGTGTATTTCTTTAGAATAAATATTTTACCAGAGAAAGAGGCACGTATTTATTAAAAGTATTTCGAGAAACTTCTGTATATTAAGTGTTCTTTCTGATGAAATTTAAAAGTTCTCAGTGCCAGATTACCAATCCTACTATAGCACAATCTCTTCTGCGTTGAACTAAGTTTCAGATAAACGAGTTTATGTACACTCATGTTCATAAATTAAGGATAATTGCAGAATGTGGTGCCACACGACGTGGCACTAGACGAAACTGGCGCTAATAGCATAGGAACACACACGACACAGATCTGTAAGTCCACAGTATTGGTGATAAGTTGAGAAAACCTTTCCGAAACACATGTGCTACAAAACGCCACTGTTTCCTGCGCATGTACCTCCGCCACACACCGTCAGGTGGCTTGCGGAGTATTGATATAGATGTAGATCAGTATGGGATATGATCACCATGCATACGCACACAGGCCGCACAATGGGCTGGCATACTCCGGATCAGGTTGTCGAGCAGCTGCTGAGGTATAACTTCCAATTGTTGCACCAGTGCCTGTCGGCGCTACTGAAGTGTCGTAGGGGTCTGAAGGCGTGCAGTGATACGTCTACCGAGAGCATCCCAGACGTGCCCGATGGGGTTTAGGTCTGGAGAACAGGCAGACCACTCCATTCGCCTGGTATCTTCTGTTTCAAGATACTCCTCCAGATGGCAGTTTCGTGGGGCCATGCGTTATCATCCATCAGGAGGAAGGTGGGACCCACTACAACCCTGAAAGGCGGACATACTGGCGCAAAATGACGTCCCAATACACCTGGCCTGTTACAGTTCCTCTGTCACAGACATACAGGGGTGTACGTGCACCAATCATAATCCCTTCCCATACCATCAAACCACTACCTCCATACAGGTCCCTTTCAAGGACATTAAGGGGTTGGTATCTGTTTCCTGGTTTAGGCCAGATGAAAACCCGGTTATAATCACTGTTCAGGCTTTACGGGCTCTCCTGTGACCAGGGGTCAGTGGAATGCAACTTGAAGGTTTCTGGGCGAATACACCATGTCTATTCAGTCGTCTGTAGACTGTGTGACTGGCGACATCTGTTCAATTGGCTGCAGTAAGTTCCCGAGCAAGGCTACCTGCGGTACTCCGTGGCCATCTGTGGGCAGTGATGGTGAGATGTCGGTCTTCTTGTCGTGTTGTACACTTTGGACGTCCTGTGCTGTAGCGCCTGGACATGTTTCCTGTCTGCTGGAATCGTTGCCATAATCTTGAGATCACACTTTGTGGCAGACGGAGGGCCCGTGTTTCGACCTGCTGTGTTTGACCAGCCTCCAGTCGCCCTACTATTCTACTCTTCATAACGTCATTAATGTGTGTTCTTCGAGATATTTGCAACACACGGTCACCATTAGCACGTCTGAAAACGACTGCCCTCTTACTCGGTGCACCGTAGTCCGACATGCACCGACACACATCTGCGTATGCGGACTGCTGCCAACGCTACCGTGCGACGACCGCAGGTCAAATGCACCGCATGGTCATACCACGAGGTGATTTAAGCCCACAAACCGCCCACCAGGGCGTTGTTTCACCATGCATCAGCATTATCCTTAATTTATGAGCATGAGTGTATTTAGGTTTGTAGAACTACTGGTTTTCATTTATGAACTTCTCTTCTTTCAAGCAGCGTCATACAGTCAGTTAAGCTAACTTTTGCTGTCAAAGAGGTTGAGTTGCATTCCGCCTAGGTAACCAGACATACCATTATTTCCTTTCCTTTCTTAACTGTAGCGGCTTAACAGCATCACCTCTTTTGGCTTGTAATTAACAGCTATTCTTTATGGTACAGTGTACATCAAATTTGATCTGTGTA
The DNA here is from genome assembly GCF_023897955.1 of Schistocerca gregaria. Classification (NCBI taxonomy): domain Eukaryota; kingdom Metazoa; phylum Arthropoda; class Insecta; order Orthoptera; family Acrididae; genus Schistocerca; species Schistocerca gregaria. The sequence continues at coordinate 179,497,646 of NC_064923.1, read as the reverse complement.
TATGATAGTATGACTAGTGTTGTTGCCGCCAGAATAGTCATGAAGGCCTCCTCGCTACTGGAAGGCGCACCGTAAGGTGTGCACCACCATAAAAGCTTTAAACCTTTTATAAGTGTTACTTTATTTGTGTATTTAAGTAATTGTAAGGATACTGCGCCGGTTTCTTTCAGAAAACATTACATTTTTTCTGGCCCTTCAGGCCGACTTGGGTTGAATACATAAAATTCTAAGGCAAGTGCTCTCTGAGCAAATTACATCACACCTGGTGACTTATTAAGCTGATCTAAGTTTTTTTGATAAATTTCTCTCGTTTATTAATGTATTTTAAGCATATTATTGAGTGGTGGCCCTTCTGGCCAGCTCCTATAATGAAATCAAAGTTTTGCTTATTGATTATTCTTCTACAATTAATTTGTGTCTATGCAGTATTTATAAAGGATTTTGATGCAGCAACTTATTGTCAGTCTGAGTGACATTCATTCAACCATCTGTCCAATATTTTGCAATATTGTAAAATTTCAGTATATTTGTCTTAATAAGGGCACAATCCTTGAGTAAGTGCCGGTTATAATAAATTTATCTTAACGATATTTACACATGTTGTGACCAGTGTATGTGTTCGGTGCTTTGATTAAATAGACTTTGTATCGTCAGTTGGGCTTACTCCTACCACTCCAGCAGCCTTCAGGCTCGACAGTCACCTTTCACATACGATAAATAAATAAATATGCTTACGTCTTTGAATTTAAACAATCACTGAACATGCGATATGTGACAATACTTCCTTGTAGGTAATACGTTCGTCCGACGATCCATTCATATTTGGATGGCTATACTTAATGCCCCTTGACTTGGTTTCGTTCTACGTCCTCATATAAAAAACTGTATTTTCATCCTGCATAGCGACTTCTTACAGATTTCTATTTATGCATTCTTTTTGCTGTTGCCTCCTCATTGTCCAGCTTTTGCAATATCTATCATTTGTTACATATGTTTAGTTTCTGTTGTGAGGGAACTCAGTCGTCGTACACCCTTCATTTCACTAAAGCAAACACAAAAATAAAGATGAAGAGGCTATACGATGAGCGTTTAATAAGTGATGTAGGACATTTTTTTCCACAAAGAATATTATTTCTATTTAGGATTCCAAGAGATAATTTTATTCCCCACACTCTGGGTTCCAAAACCTTATTATTCAACATAATCCCAATTCAATGCAACATCCTAGCACCAGCTTACTGGGAGGGCATGTATACCAGCGTGGTAATACGAATACCACTCAAGTAGCAGACGTCGGTGCAGACGTCGGTGCCAACGACTTGCTGCATCAATAACCTCCCCATCCCACACGTACTGCTTTTCCGCGGAATGCATCCTTCATTATGTCAAACAGATGCAATGTGCAACATACGGTCTGTAGCGTTGATTTGGACGAACTTCCCTCTGAAGTCTCGTGAGCTACTCTAAGGTGTGCTGACTTGCATTGTTGTGGAGGAGAACGTTTGAATTTTATCTGGCGACGAACAGGCTCAAGTCCGAGACTGCAAGATGTTTTTCGCGAACCTGTTGCGATGATGAGACACGCCTCGCCCAACGGCTCATCGTGCTTTTGCTCACTGCCAGCTCTCCGATGACATTCCGCAAGCGAGTGCGAATATCTGCAGTGCTCTGGTTTTCGGTCGAAATAAACTCAATGGAAGTTCTGTGCATGGCACGCACCCCCGTTATAGACGCAATTTTCAAAGCTACTCGTAGCGACGTCACCTATCAGAACTTCTTGAAGCTAAAGGGGCTAAAGCGCGAAAATTCTACGATGACTCGCAATGAAGCCCGAAATTGCATGGGAAAACATGTGTTGCATTACTTACTGAAGGCCCCTCCAGCAAAAGCACAAAATCCATCCATGTACACTCAGAAGCCAAAGAAACTGGTACACCTCCTAATATCGTGTAGGGCACCCGCGACCACAAAAAAGTGCTTAAACACGACGTAGCAAGGACTTGAAAAATGTCTGAAATAGTACTAGAGGGAATTGACACGAACAATCCTGCAGGGCTTCAAATAAATTCTTATGAGTAAAAGGGGGTAGGGATCTCTTCTGAGCAGATAAGTTCAATAATGTTCATGTCTGGGGAATTCGGTGACCAGTGGAAGTGCTGAAACTCAGAAGAGTGTTCCTGGAGCCACTCTGTAGCAATTCTGGACGTGTGGGGTGTGCCACTGTTCTGCTGAAATTGCGCAATTCCGTCGGAATGCACAGTCGACATGAATGAATGCAGGCGAACAGACAGAATGCTAACGTACGTGTCATCTGTCGGAGTCGCATCTAGATGTATCAGGGGTCCCATATCACTCCAACTACACACGCCCCACATCATTAAAGAACCTCCACCAGCTTGAACAGTCCCCTGTTGACTTGCAGGGTCCATGGATTCAAGAGCTCGTCTCCGTACCCTTACACGTCCATCCACTTGATACAATTTGAAACGAGACTCGTCCGACCAAGCAACATGTTTCCAGTCATCAACAATGCAGTGTCGTTGAGAGGCCCAGGCGAGGCGTAAAGCTTTGTGTCGTGCAGTCATAAATGGTACACGAGTGGGCCTTCGGCTCCGAAAGCCCATATCGATGATGTTTCATTGAATGTTTCGCACGCCGACACTTGTTGTTGGACCAGCACTGAAATCTGCAGCAATTTGCGGAAGGATTCTGTCACGTTGAACGATTCTCTTCAGTCGCCGTTGGTTTCATTCCTGCAGGATCTTTTTCCGGCCGCAACGATGTCGGCGATTTGATGTTTTACCGTATTTCTGATATTCACGGTACACTCGTGGAATTGTCCTACGGGAATATCGGCACTTTATCACAACCTCGAAGATGCCATGCCCTGTCGCTTGTGCGCCGACTACAACACCACATTCAAACTCACTAAAATTTTGATAACCTGTCATTGTAGCAACAGTAACAGATCTAGCAACTGCACCAAACACTTGTTATCTTATCGACCACAGCGCCACATTGTGCCTATTTATTTAACCCTGTATTTCGAGATGCAGGCCTATATCAGTTTTTTTTACCGCTTCAGTGTAATATACGTGAGAGTATCAACTGCAATATTCTGTCGTTTCTGCGCATGCCTTTCCTTCAGCATATTAAGGATTTCAGTAAAACAGCCACAGTGAATCGGTCTCACTGACCGTCTGCGTCGTTGGAAGTACTTAACTCGCGCACTGACATTTCGGACGCAACCTACCACAAGCACTCGCTTTATAGTGGAAAGCCGCTGCAGTAAAACTTGATCCAATTGCGCGACAAATGGTGTTCTTCCTCACACAGTAAACGACCCGATCGATAACGTACAGGTACGGCAGCGTTCTGAGAACCGAGAAAGGAGACGATAACGTAAGTAAAGAAGCGAGACAGCGCCGCCGTACGCTAGTCACGGCCACGTAACGGCGGGTCCCGCATAATAGACTCGTAAAAAGTCGCTCTTGCAAATTGGAGTCATTAAGCGACGCTGCGGTGAGGAGGTGGCGGGGACGCACCGCGACGCCGCCGGCGCGAGACGCGTACACTGGTTGTGGGCAGGGGGGGGGGGGGGGGGACGAGGTTTGCCGGCGTCTGCGCGCGACGCCTCACCTGATATGCAAATGCTGCCGTAATCCGCCGCTACAGCGCACCGCGCGCCGGCCGCGGGGTGCCGAACGCTTCAGTGGCGACCATATCGGCCGCTTAGTTCGCTCTGCGCTTTGCAGGTCACTAGTTGCACTCTCAAGCCGCATGGCAACACGTTTATGGTACATATACCATGAACATATATACGCTGCAAATCACTGTACAGTGCATGGCAGAATGTACATCTCACCAATATTCTACATTGGCTATTCGGGAAGTAAGGTCCGAAATGGAAACCATAGCTTAAATCCGCCCGAGATTTACCCAAATGTGTGGTACAGTGTCTCTTGTATGCGTATCGATTGCGTGAGGTCGCTCTTTATAGCTCTGACCACGCAGTGAGCACGTAAATAAGCCTAAAACAATAGTGTTTCCGGACAAGTACAGGCGCCCGTTGAGAGGTTGGCCTGATTTCATGTAGTTCCACATCATCCCACATGTATTTGCCCCTTCATGACAATTGTTGGCCGCACACTGAAGAGGCAATGAGATTGCCTCTACAGCATGTCAATGGGAAGTGCTTGATCACTCATTATATCTCTGATCACATGAACCGCTGGCTATGAAGATAAATTTTGGCACTGACAACGAACTGTAGACCAGTGTAGAGAAGTGGTGGAAAGCACAGGCGGCTGCCTGTTAGGACTAGGGCAATGGAAATCAGGTACAACTCTGTGACATATCTAAGTCGGAGCATTGACTTTGTTGAGAAATACACTACTGGCCATTAAAATTGCTACACCAAGAAGAAATGGAGATGATAAACGGGTATGCATTGGATAAATATATTATACTAGAACTGACATGTGATTACATTTTCACGCAATTTTTGTGCATAGATGCTGAGAAATCAGTACCTAGAACAACCTCCTCTGCCGTAATAACAGCATTGTTACGCTTGGGCATTGAGTCAAACCGAGCTTGGATGACGTGTACAAGGACAGCTGCCCATGCAGCTTCAGCACGATACCACAGTTCATCAAGAGTGGTGACTGGCGTATTGTGACGAGCCAGTTGCTCAGCCACCTTTGACCAGACGTTTTCAGTTGGTGAGAGATCTGGAGAATGTGCTGCTCAGGGCAGCAGTCGAACATTTTCTGTATCCATAAAACCCCTAACCGGACCTGCAACATGCGATCGTGCATTATCCTGCTGAGTTGTTGGGTTTCGCAGGCACCGAGACGTGTAACCAATGGCACCCCATACCATCACGCCGAGTGATACGCCAGTATGGCGTTGACAAATGCACGCTTCCCATGTGCGTTCACCACGATGTCGCTAAATACGGATGCGACCATCATGATGCTGTAAACAGAACCTGGATTCAAACGAAAAAAATGTTTTGCCATTCGTGCACACAGGTTCCTCGTTGAATACACCATCGCAAGCACTCCTGTCCGTGATGCAGCGTCAAGAATAACCGCAGCCATGGTCTCCGAGTTGATAGTCCATGCTGGTGCAAACGTCGTCGAACTGTTCGTGCAGATGGTGGTTGTCTTGCAAACGTCCCCATCTGTTGACTCAGGGATCGAGACGTGGCTGCACGATCCATTACAGCCATGCGGATAAGACGCTTGTCATCTCGACTGCTAGTGATACAAGGCTGTTGGGATCCAGCAAGGTATTCAGTGTTACCCTCATGAACCCACCGATTCCATATTCTGCTAACAGTCACTGGATCTCGACCAACGCGAGCAGCAGTGTCACGATACGATAAACGGCAATCGCCATTGGCTATAATCTGACCTTTATCAAAGTCGGAAAGGGTATGGTACGCATTTATCCTCCTTACACGAGGCATCACAACAACGTTTCACCAGGCAACGGCAGTCAACTGCTGTTTGTGTATAAGAAATCGGTTGGAAACTATCCTCATGTCAGCACGTTGTACGTGTCGCGACCGGCGCCAACCTTGTGTGAATGCTCTGAGAAGCTCATCCTCTGCATATCACAGCATATTTTCCTGTCGGTTAAATTCCGCGTCTGTAGCACGTCATCTTCGTGGTGTAGCAATTTTAATGGCCAGTAGTGGCTTCCGTTTCGCTAGCAATCGGATCTTACTTCCCGAATAGCCCTCTTATTGGCGAGTAGCAGGCAACGCCCCATTCAAATATCTACCATGGCTTTAAAAATATTGTCCCACACTCACCATGTTCTCCCAATTAGTTATCGTTATAGAATGTACGAAAAGACCATTCACAGCGTCACGGTTAGGAGGGGGGGGGGGGGGAGGGTCTTGGTGCTCTGTTCCTTGTTCCTATTTGAGTTAACAGCATGTGGTGAAAAGCTTTAGATTTGGGGGCCATTCCAACATGTGTCTTGCTGTAACCATGTTGCAGAATTTTAATCAGGGTTTACACAACGAATCGGACCTGGCGCCTAGACAAATTGGGCTAATCGATTAATTCCTTTTGCAAAATGTTTTAACACGACCGAAATTAATGCTCAGCTAAAAGCATTGTTTATATATAGACGTTTCAGATTTTACGTGCAAAAACAGCCGCTGGTAAATCTGAATGGAGCGAGAGTGAGTTCAAATTTGGTCAACTGGTGTATGGGACCTTCGGTCTAAGATTAGTTTTAACCGTTTTAAAAATTGTCTTCTTTCGCTTGGATTTTATGTGCAGAAAACACGTTTTTAAGGGATGGTTTTGAAGCGTACCACTTCTATACTTTAAACTTTGCGCGAAGACAGATAAATGGATAAAGTCAAATCGAATTTTTTTGTATCCAATAATCTTGTCGACGTACTGGGATTTGAAGTCGAGCTAAATGCAGCGGGAAAAACTTGTTCTTACGTGAACTTAATGCGCCAACACGGTTTTAAATGAATCAAATAAGCACTGCATTCTTAAGATAAAAATGAATATTCCCTTTCAAAAACCTAACTTCACTCTGATTTTTTGGACAAAAAACACGTTTCTCATGATTTTTTTTTCCAAGCGCGCTTTTCTATGTTTCAAACTTGTGCGAATCGGTTGATGTTTTGTAAGAAGGTAGATAAATACATGTAATTAATGGTCGTCTTGTAGTTTTGTAAAACCTCTATCCGTTGTCACGATACAAGCAACATGGTTCGAAAGACAATAAAAAAGTCTGTAACGAATCAGTCGTCTCCTGAGTCAACAAAAACATACCTCTGCAGCCAATCTTTGGCGGTCTAATGTCAAAATTACGGCAGAGAAAAAACTGGAAACCAGAATAAACTCTCCTATCATAGCGTAAAGAAAGCGAATACGTCCTTAGCAGAGTTAGGGATGTGAAGGAAGGGAAATAGCTTTTCGACTTACCTGGCAGCTTCAGCGATATTTAAATCAAAGCATCTTGACGCCTTTTACGCGTCAGAGCTACTTCCACAGCCCAGTGAGTTCTCTAAGCAGCAATGTGTTGGCAGACCTGTATCTTACAATTTACACGCTGAAGTCCCTGATCATACGCATTTGCCAGCCATAATAAACAATATAGAGTATCACATGGCAAAGAGCATAGAATAATAGAAAAAAACTCGATGAATACATTTTTTTGGGGGATGGAATACGTCAAGATGTTTTAATTTAAATGTTTTTGAAACTGCCGGTAAGTCGAGTCGAAAGCTAGTTCCCTGCTTTTACATCCCTAACTCTTCGCAGAATATATTCCCCTTTTTTGGGCTATAATAGGAATTTTCATTCCAGTAATCAACTGTTTTGGTCTGTACCATCGACCCACTTCCTACTGGATCCAACTAGTTCTCTCTTTCTAATTCATCTGCTTCATCTCATTCTATGAATACGATCCTTCCTTTATCATTATATTCCATCTTGTTATTAACTGTGAAGCTTTTTTTAATTTGATCTTATTATTTAATATTACTGCGCCTTACATACCTCGTGGACCTAACTGTGTTGCCTGGATACGTGATTGTTTTTTTCCGTTATTATCCATGATTTAGAACCATATCTAAAAGTAGGTACGTTTCCTTTCTTGTTTTCCTTAATGAAGTTCTTCTAATTGTTCCTCAGATAGCTTGTAATTTATTAAATATCTTCTAAATGTCTTATTCTTAGTGAAAACCTGTACCACTTCCTAAAAAACTGAAGAATATTTGCTCAAATTTTTTTTTCGTTTAGTGTTATTTTCGATCTGATTTTATGATTCCGTGTACAGACCACTACCTTTGTCTTATTTGTGGTTATAATGAAACTGTATTACAATGAGTCTTAGTCAATCTATGCACTGTTCTTTGTAAACGGTCTGATTCCTGCATAATTGTCTGTTCATCAGTATAATAGAGTATTTAGTGGTATGCTCGATCCTGTTTTAATTTTTAACTGTATTTCATCTTTCCACTTAAAAACTAGGCCATTAATACACACATTAAATAAAGTAGGTGATGGACTACGCCCTTGTCGAGCACTTTGATTCATTAAAATTGCAACGGAAGTTTACGAAGCTAAATTTATAACTGCCTCCATATTTACATACAGAAAGCACTGATTTGCTAAAATTTCAACCGAAAATTTCCGAAACAGAATTTACAACTGTCTTTGTATTTTATACAGAATTGTATTGGTATCAGTGAGGCTTTTAGGAAAACATTTTATTTCCACAAAAAAGATCTTTTATCTTATGAAAGGCTTAGACGTAATTAGTAAATGCTAAATGCGTTTCTAAGACAAATTCCTGACGTTTTACAACAATTTGTCGTAGTATAAATGCGTTATCATCGTACGAATGTCCGTTTCTGACGCCTGAGTGTTCTACAGAAATTATTCCGTCAGCAGCAGCTTGTGATCATTGATTTTATATCCTGCACTTAGCGAACTTATTTCTTATTTCTCTTTAATATCGCTTATCTCTCCTACTGTTTTTTTTTTTTTTTTTTTTTTTTTTTTTACGTATGAAACAACTCAAACTGTGTTCCATTTTTCAGATACGGAACAGTTGTTCCAACACATATTTTGAAAACGAGAAAGCAAAATTCGAAAATGATTTCACTGCATTTGATTAATTCACCGTTAATTCCCACTCGGCCAGTAATTCTCTATTTGATATTCTGTGCCGATTGTAGGCATATTCGCGCTACGATGAGCATCTTTGACTCACGGCTGGAGGCTGCTGCGGAAGCACTTTCGGGAGCGGGCAGCATGTTGAGGGCCGGGGACCGGCACAGTTCCACAATCTCTTGTTATGTCGGCCTGTTTTGGCCGAGGCAGGTGCAGGAAGCGTGTTGTTGTTGTTGTACTCGACTATGGAAACCTCGCAGAGAATCGAAGATTGAGGAACATTTGTATCAGACTCGGCGTCCCCGGCCGGTGCTGACTGAAGTGAAATTAGCAAGGAGACAGTGCTACGGTACATAGGCACAGCTAAACTTGCAGGAAGGGAGTGTTTTCTTGTGGAGGCGCGTTAGCACCAAGAAAATTAAAATTGTAAGATCGTTTCACTTGATATTTAAAGTGCTTGACTTAGCTGAATTGTACTTGAGTGCCTTCTTCACCAGTTCGTGATTATTAACCTCATTTGAATTTACTTGGTGAATTCTACCGTACGCTTACATCAATTGTTCATACGGAACTCACTACGTTTTTTCATATGCACTTACTAAAGGAATTAGACACATTGGTACTTACTATTGGAATTAGATAATGGGAATTGTATTTAAGAGCATTTTATCACCGTGTGTAGCTGGCATTATTGTAAAACTCGTTTAGTGTAACACGTGATGAAGCTCCACAACTTTAACTTTGATATTTAGTGGTTTCAATGATGACTGTATCTTAAGGAACGCGTTGTCGTTGTTGATGTTTAATAATCTGATTTCTATCAATCGACTTGCTGAGATATATTTGGAGAGGAATGCATTTTTAGATTATTCAGTTTTCCAGCTTATTTAAATTATAGTTTTTGCCCAGTGCGAATTGGTACACACCTTACTGTACATAAAAATAATTCTGAAGAACTTGTCGGAATCTTTTGCTGTAATTTGGAGAGTAATTCTAATTATACTGATGTATTATTGCCAGTGTTGTGGCGTACTCGGACGTAATATAATAAACACGGGTCCAAATTGTTACTGCAGCGATTGTAATTGTTGTATCATGAAAGCTAATCGTGTAGTTTTCAGATGACCAAAGTTATTATCTTATGTAATCTGCTATACTGCCCATATGGATTTTATGCATTGTACTGAATGACCTGTGGTTGTACAAATTATACATTGATTTCGGTGCAATGAAGAGCGTGATTGCTCACGATTATTTTTTCGACTAATTGTACTTTCTTTAACTGTCAAATTGTGGCTGTTTCTTACAGCCATTTTATTACATCTAAATCACTCTATCGTTTCTTTCTCAAACTCCGTTATTAACTAGTCGTTACTCTGCACGTGATTCAATCATATATCACGCCACATAACTCAGTGGCATGCAACAAAGTTAGCAGTTTTAATGGAACAACTTTCTCCACTCTTTTTATAAAACGATAAATTTCTTTAATATTCTATCCACTGCTTTTCTGTTATTGTATTTATGTTGGCATAATCCTTTTCGTTTTATTCTAACACACTTAGAGAAGGTATTACTAGATTGTTTGTAGCCCAATTCATTTTGTTCTCTGATATAGGTAAATAGGCTGTTTTTAGGCTTTTCAATCGGGCTGCTGGGGGCAACTTAGAATGTATCACAATTTATTTGTTAATCATATAGCGCCTACAAATAATTCTTGACGTGAAAGAACAGACCCCATGCATTCATGTAATGGAATGTACATCCGTTTCCTTCATCAACCAAGACATTGCAATGAAGATCCACCGTTCACAGTTTGCATTTCATTTGTGAATGAGACAGAATTCAAAGAGCATGGTGTAATAAATTTACATAATAACTACCTTCCGGTTGATGTAAACGTCACATCATAAGGAATCAGGGTCGATTAAAGTACAGTTGTTTGGGTAAGAATTGTCGATGACAGAAAATGAGTGCCACACGCTATACTGGACAAATTAATAGATTCCACCAATTTCTGCGTGACAAAATACATGCGTTATTGGAGAGCGATACCCATGCTGAAAGGCAAGTCGTCTTACACGCCTCAACCGACCGCATCTAACACAAAAATTTGCTACTAAAGAGCGATGGAGATATAGAGCACATGGCATCTCAGTTGTTCTCTTACATTTCTGGCTGGTGAGATGTTTAAACGCATCGGCGCATTTCACATTCATCGACAGCGTGCACTCGTATCACGAGAGTGAGTCGCAGTCATGTGACCAAATGGGAGGATAGTCAGGTGTGATCTTCCTAAAAAGAAAAAAAGTCATGTGTACGTAGGAAATTACCCTACAACCACTTTTGAGCACAAAGTTCATGTATGCTCTTTTACAACAAGATTATACTCGTGATAGCAATAGTCAACAAAGTCGTGTTTCCAAAGGTAAGTGTTCCACACATTGATGAATAACAATACTGTGTGCTTCTTCATAATTTCACTCAAGATTTCGTTCAAATCCATATATCTGATATACATAAATTTTCCTTGAGACATCTGTACTTTAATTCATCTATGATAATGACAGAAAACGAAGAAATGAGCCGGCCGTGGTGGACGAGCGGTTCTAGGCGCTTCAGTCCAGAAGCGCGGGACTGCTACGGTCGCAGGTTCGAATCCTGTCTCGGGCATGGATGTGTGTGATGTCCTTACCTTAGTTAGGTTTACGTGGTTCTACGTTCTAGGGGACTGATGACCTCAGAAGTTAAGAATCATAGTGCTCAGAGCCATTTGAACTATTTTGAAGAAATGAATGCAAATTAGCATCACAGCACAGACGGGAGCCCAGGTCACCTTGCTTACTAGGCAGAGGTACGCCACAGTAGCAGTATGGGTAATACAACTGCATAGACTAGCCTAGTCCAGTACCCCCCCCCCCCCCCCCTACCCCCAAAGAAATTGGTAGGCATGTTTATACATCTGAAACATGATGTCTGTTCAAATTTCGCGCCAGGCTCATGAGAGTGGCGTTTGTAGCGCCACTACGAAGACGCAGATCAGGCTGGCTCTAAGCAAGATATTTAACATTATTGAGAGATAGTCGTGTTTCAGATTGAACGTGGTGAGCTGATGTTAGCTAAGATTGCCTTTAAGGGGACACACGTCAGTGCCAACACTTCAATGAGTTTGAACGAGGTCGTGTAATACGACTACGAGAAGCTGGATTGTCCTTTTGCGATACTGCAGAAAGACTTGGGAGGAATGTAGCCACTGTACATGATTGGTGGCAGCGGTGATCACGAGAATGTACGGTAGAAAAAGATCGCCGTCCGTGGTGGTCTCGCGGTTCGAGGCGCTCAGTCCGGAGCCGCGCGACTGCTACGGTCGCAGGTTCGAATCCTGCCTCGGGCATAGATGTGTGATGTCCTTAGGTTAGTTAGGTTTAATTAGTTCTACGTTCTAGGGGACTGATGACCTCATATGTTAAGTCCCATAGTGCTCAGATCCATTTGAACCATTTGAACCAGAAGAAGATCGGGCTCTGGATGGCCACGTGACACTACTGAGGGGGTAGACCATCGTGTTCGGCATAAGGTTCTGACGCATCGTAATGCATCTGCAGCAGCAATTTCAGCAGCTTTTCGTATCACAGCGACACAACGAACTCTTACAAATCGGTTACTTCAAGAACAACTCCGAGCCATACAATCTGTAGAGTACATACCACTGAGTACAAACCACCGCCATAGGGGCTTCATAGGTGTCAAGCGAGAACTTATTGGAGGACAGGGTGGAGATCTATTCTGTTTTCTGATGAATGTTGATTCTGCCTCGCTGGTAATGATCTCCGTTTGTTGTTTACTAGGATGACAGTTGAGAGACTGTAACCAGCCAGCCTGCGTGCTAGACAGGCTGGTCCTGTACCTGAGGTTAGAGTATGAGATGCTATTTCATATGACAGCAGGAGCACTCTCGTAGTTATCCCACACACCCTGACTATAGAATCGTACGTTAGTCTGGTGATTCGTTTTGCGGTGCCATTCATATACAGCAATCCGTGGCGTGTTTTCCAACAGTATTACCCTCTCCAACGTACCCCGCGGTAACGTAATGTTCTCTACATAGTGTCGACATGTTGACTTGGCTTGCTCGGTCACCAGATCAGTCTCCAGCTGAGCAGATATGGGACGTCATCTGACGACACCTCCAGCGTCATCCACGTACAGCGTCAACCGTCCCTGTAGTGACCGACCAAGTGCAACAGATATGGAACTCCGTCCCGCAAACCGACATCCGACAGATGTGCAGCGCAATGCATGCACGTTCGTAAGTTTGCATTCAACATTCTGGTCGTTACACAGTTTTCTGTTGTACCAGCAGTTCCCAATAACTTGTGCTCCTTCTTCGTCAATTCAGTGCCTGCTCCCGGTGAATGTGATACTGTAGGTTCCAACATGAGAGCAGCGATATTTAGCATCAAAAACGGTATTTCATTCCTTCAGCGTCCAGTGTCCAAGAAAGATTCATAAAAAAAGCCACACTGTGTGCCACGAGGTACCACAAACTTTTCACACTGATATTCTAGATCACGTTTCTGTTCCCGAAGAAAACCTGCACCTCCATATTACAATCCGCATCTCTCATGCCCTGTTCATATAAAAATCGAATGATCGAAGTGATAATTTTTCAGGACTACATAGCACCGCGTCTCACAAGGACGTACTGCAAACATGGGCAGCACAAAATGGGATCCTAGACGGTCCGTATTATTAATCAGTACTTCCGGTTGAGGCATAATATAGAATGTGGACAGATATCAAATATTTTTGGGATACATTAAGCGTCCTCCGAAATATTGTATTGAATGTGAGCAGTCTGTTGCCAGTCGCTCACGTGCTTTGTTGAAGTAACATCTCCCGGCTTCTTTGTGTTTATATACTACAAGACGAAAGATCATTCACATCAGAGAGAACTGAAATGTACAAAACGCTATCGAAGGTACGGGCTGGTACGGCAGATGAACGAAAAATGGTTAGTATAAGTTGATTGATCATTATGAGCTTCTGCTTATGAAATAGTGAAAGCTGTACTCTACAGATATAAAGAAAAATATTTTTAATCTTTAAGAACAACCAATTCCAGTAATATATTAAATGTTGGACCATCAATAGGTAACAAAATTTCGTAATCATTTATGTCACTCAAAATTCAGTTGTCGTAATCGGAAGTGAATTTGGATGCTTCTTATACTAGCTTTCCTTCCACCTTTTCTTCCTTCTGTTTGGAAGAAAGTAGCTAAATTACCAAATCACTCACGACTTGGTCGGCTTAGATTTCGAACCATACTAAGTACTGCACATTTTTAACCAGTAATCTAGCTAGGATTTCAATAATATTGCACAGTTCTGCTGTACTATAATACTGTCCACCCAATGCCATTATTGTCTGTGAGAGATACTCTTCCCGGACTCTTTCAACAGCTAGATATTATTGAAAGTAATATCGTGTATCCACCATCGATAGCCAGGGAGAGTACTAAAAACTGGAAGTATAAAAGTAAACAATATCAAATAAAACTAAGTGTGAAGGTACACAGCCCTTGCTGCTAGTACTGTTTCACCTTGTAATACTGGACTCCGGTTCGTATTTACATAGAAATGACATAGGCAATGCTACAAACTCCTGGTACAGACACCGTGTGGACAAAAATACGTAAACTTGAAAACACGTTATCATGCTCAATACGGTGCAAAATCCCATTGGTATTTAAAACAGCTTCCTATCGTCTCGGAATGGATAAATGTAGGTCCTGTACGATTTTCAAGAGTATGTTATGCCATTCTTCTCGGAGAATAGTGCCAAGTTCAGGTAACGATGATGTATGTCATTGCGGTGGCCGGTGGAATTGCGATAATTCACCCTGGTGCTCAAAACACCACTCCTGAACGATTCGAGCAGTGTGAACATGTCTTGGAACGCACCATCACCACTGGAAAACATATTTTACCACAAGATTGACGTGATCGGCGAAAATGGTCATCTACATGCGGTGTGGGATCCGCATCAGGTGGGTCTGACGGATGACATGGAAAAAGTACTAAGAATGGCATCTCGTTTTGTATTATCGCGAAATAGGGGAGATACTGTCACATACATGATATGTGAATTGGAATGGCAATCATTAAAACAAAGGTGATTTTCGTTGCGACGGGATCTTCTTATGAAATTTCAATCACCAGTTTTCTCTTCCGATTGCGAAAACATTCTGTTGGCACTCACCTACATAGAGAGAAATGATCATCGCGATAAAATAAGAGAAATCAGGGCTCGCACAGAAAAATTTAAGTGCTCGTTTTTCCCGCGTGCCGTTCGAAAGTGGGACGGTAGAGAAACAGCATGAAGGTGATTCATTGAAACCTCTGCCAGGCAATTTATTGTGGATAGCAGAGTAATCATATAGATGTAGGTGTAGATGTAATCCCAGTTAGTAATGCAACCTTACAGAGTACCGTGGAGCTCATGGAATACCACCACATGGCTGCCAAACCATGACTGATGTTTCACTGTTGGCATGTAAACTCGGCCAGATGTTGGAAACAACGAGAAACAACACTCGTGCAACCAAATGGCTATCTTCCATTGCTCTGTAGCCCAAGTTTTGTGGTCTTGGCACCGCGTGTTCGTCTTACAGGTATCTGCATAGTTTGAATTATCTGCATAGCTGATTGGAATTCCAGTCGTTCCCTCCTTATGGAGCTCGCTTCGTGTTGTTTTAGTGTTGAGAGGGCTCACGAGTGCGACATTCAGTTCAGCAGTGCCTTTTTAAGCTGTCGTCTTCTTACCGCCTGTCACTATCACTCCATAAACTTTCATCCGTTTTGTGACTTAGCGGATGATGTTCTCCGATTTCCCTGTACGCTGTGTGAATCATCGGTAAGGAGCCATTGGAAAAACCAAACACTTCGACTACCTTGGTTACGTTAGCACCCAGCATGCGAGTTTCAGCAATTTTCTCATGTTCCTATTTATATATATCTCCGATATAACACACTCACATCTACAGAGAAAACTGTTATCTCATCTAACACTCCCAACGTATTGAGGACATTGCACAAGTGTAGTTCGTGCCAAAATACAAGGCCAGCTGCAGGCTTGGTTAGCATCTGCGTTTATGTTCACGTATGCATTTCTCGTAGTGTTTATATTTTGTTCAAATCCCTATATACTGACAAAGGGATTCGTCAAATATTCATTCTTTTATTTCCTTAGTATTTCGGTCTTCCTTATCTTTTCTTTCCTGGAGACTTATAAGAAAAACGAGTTTACCGAGCGCAAATGCACTCTAAATGTGGTTGTAATAAATCTAAAGAGATTCATCATAAAAAATTCTGCAATATGTGCATGTAACCTGTTTTATGTTGGCAATGAGTGTGCAGATGTATAAAGATAACATTTGCCAAGTGAAAGTTGGTAATAAACTTCCACAGAAATTTAGAACAAGCAAAGGCCTATTACGATGCTGTTCCACGTCACCATCATTATTTAAAACCTATATAGATATTAGCCTTAGAATATGGTCTCGTAAATGTAATATTATGGGATTAGAAACAAGAGATGGAGTTTACGTACATCATTTATTATTTGCTGATATTCAAGTAGTCGTAGCACAAGATTTGGGGAATGCTAACAGTATGTGCAATCAACTAGCAGTAACATACAAAACTGGGGTTTGAAGATTAATTACCAGATAACAATATATCTAATGATTCAGATGAGCTATACATTGAACGAAAGCAAATCAAAAACATAAACACTTTCTGTTATTTGGGATCCATTTTCGAAATCGAGGGAAAATCAGAGTCAGATATCAATAAATGAATTAGTAGTGGAAGGAACGTCATTGGGATACTTAACTCAGTCTTACGGAGCAGGAATGTAATGAGCAGAACTAAAAAAAATTTATATATAAATCCATATTAGGGAGTGTGGTTCTGTATCGAACGGAGACCTGGACAATTAACCTGAAGCACATTAAAAAATTTCAAGCTCTATAGATGGACTTCCGAGGAAGATCGGCAAAAATCTCCAGGAAAGAAAAGATGAGGAAGATCGAAATATTAAGGGGTATCGAAATAAAAGAATGAATATATGACATAATGGATAGGAAGAAATTATAGTGGTACGAGCATTGTACGCCGAATGGAGAAAACCAGCAAACCAAAATTGATACTAGAGTGGGAAACGGAGGGGAGAAGAAGACGACCTATGAGAATCTGGCTCCGCAGCAGTCGCGCGGTTCCGAACAGAAGCGCCTAGAACCGCTCGGCCACCACGCCCGACGAATATTTTGAAATTTTAGTTTAAGAAGCTTTATTCTTTGTACTGTAATTTCGGAGTAAATTATTATGTTGGAGATAAGCCTCTTTAATGAGGAAATGCTCATAATAATAATAATAATAATAATAATAATAATAATAATAATAATGAGTGTACCACACAAGAGATATTTATCACTTTTGGACCTTAGAATTCTAAAGCCAGAGATGTACGGTTTCCTGTTTTACGGTGTTTGTCGGCGGCCTTTTCTCTCTGCGGCTTCTGCCGTGAACTTGCCAAGAGGCACAAGAGCAACGAAACAGCTGCTAGCGGTGCAGGCCTGCACGTGTGTGTGCACGTGCGTGAAGCTCTCGACGAGCGTGCAGTCCTGTTCGGCGTTGCGGCGGCATCGCAAGCGGCAGCGATTCTGATTAATTATTGCAGGATGCTTCATTATGCGCGGCGCTAATTGAAATTGATTTGACACGCCCAGCACGGCTTTGGGTTTTCTATAAATCAGTCAGCTCAGTCGTGGAACAAAACAGCAGCCGCGGCTTTGCAGCAACGCCGCGTCCCGAGCATGGCGACGTGTTGCTGCCACGGCAGACGCGACGCCGCCACAGCATGTCTCTCAGCCTGTGGAAATCATGCCGACCGGCACCTGTGCGGACACCGTGATCCACATCCTAGCTCTTCATCCGTTTTCAGAGCACAATAGTCAATGAATCATTCATCATACACTACCTGACCAAATGTATCCGGGAATGTAACAGTGGACATTAATATGGCTCACTTTCGTGACTTCCGGCAGAATGATGGGTACAGTTTCAATGAGCTGTCCGAATGTCTATGGAGGAATGACATCATATTCTTCCTCAAGTTCCTCCTTTAGACAGTGTAGCTAAAGAGCATCGTAGAGTACATCAGGCCAACTTCGTCTTCGTGAACCCCAGTAAATACTTTCTAGATAGACGTGAGTTACTCCAAGACCTGCATAGCGCGTACAGCAGCAAATAATAGAATAAAGTTTTACAGCTACATACCTAATGTTGGGTTTCTATTATTTGCTCCTGTGAACGTGTATGCGTTATGCAGGTCTTGGAGTCACACACGTCCATCTGGAAAGTATTCACTGAGGTTAACGAAGGCGCTGTTGGCCTAGTGTACTCGACGATGCCCTTTAGCTACACTGTCCAAAGGATCGTCCTAAGAACTTCCAAACTGAGCCTGAAGATGCCAATACCAAACTGAGCCTGAAGATGCCTAAATAAGGTGAAACGCGTAGTTGATAAATAAAAAAACTGAAATTGCAACCAAGAGAGTTTTCAGCTAATACAGTACGAGAAGCATGACAACAGTGTGTCCAGCTGTTATTGCCAGTAGATGGATTCTGCCGACTAGACTGCTTCATGACGATGATTGCGCTGAATAGACAGCCATAAATTATGTGCTGAAAAGCTAAGTGAGGAGCACAGCACCATGAACATTGGGGTCGTGCAACGAGTGGGGCTGAAACTGCGATCTGACCGATAACTCATAATCAACCTCTGTTTACATGATTGTTGCGAATTCGCAAACTCTGTGGAATTTGAGTACTGCAGACGCATACTACCCAAGGCAAATAATTAGATTCTGTATTCCAGTTGGGTGGTCCTAGCGTCTACCACTTATCTGATCGTCTCCATACAGCGCTCGCACCGATTAAACAATCCCGTGACGAAACGTGTCGCTCTTCTGTGGATCTTGTTGATCCCCTTTATTAATTAAACCGAATGAGGGCCCAAAATGGTGAGCAACATTCAAGAATCAAATAAATGTTTTCTTAGTCATTTCTTTACAGTGAATCGCAGCTTGGCACCTGCTTTTCCTATAATTTGTTTTATGTGCTCATTGGATTTTAGATCGCTCTGGATGGTTACTACTCGGTATTTCACGGTACCTGTAGTTAACTTTCACTTACAATGCATCACGAATAGTGTAATCGTATTCTAATAAATTTCCTCGCAGCCACAAGCTACATTTATTTATATTCGGGTCAGCTGGCATTCGTGCATCTTTCTGCCGGTTTGGTACAGTCTTCAGTCGCTTCTAACTTCCCATAGGCAATCGCCTTATCTCCGAACGGTTTCATGTTGCTTCCGACGCTTTCAACTAGATCATAGGTCACAAAAGTACGACCCACGGGCTGGATAGGAACCCCGGCGTCAGTTCATCCGGACCACCTACTGTACTTAAACTTGCCCGATAAACTGTATTCAACACGAGAGTATCTCCCCTACTGTTGGTGATGCTGGACTAAGTGCAGCCGTTAAAACTGACATTGGAGATTCTGAAGCTGATCTTGTGTATTGTCAACTACTCAGATCCCCTTCGAAGTTTTTCGAGCAACAACATGGCCACCGTCACGAGAACCTTTCTTCCTACTACATCAAGTAAGGAGCTCTATTACAACTTTAGCCCGTCGCCAGCACTCCGACAAACGATAATGGATGTCTTTGTACACAAGGATCAACGGACGTGTTCCCGTGTCAAGTTGAGTACAGATTCTGTCACGTTGCCGTTTACACATTATACATGAGCCCTTGCCCCATATTATCCGGATAAAATTTATTCGGTGACACCCACAGTCGCCGCTAATTCCAGGATTTTCTTGAAGAAACTGAGTCTAAACTCTGTGACTTCTCTTATCGTGTAGAAGTGAGGTGGCTCGCATGTGGTAAAGTCTTGTTTCCTTTTTACAAGATCCGAAACGGAATAGGTGTTTTTCTCACTGAAAAAGAGAGCTGATCCACCACTGACAGATCCTGCCTCGATGTCAAAAGTTGAACGTGCAGGGAAAGGTTAATCTCATCATAACAGAATCATCAAAGGATTTAATAAAAAGCCGTCATTGTTTGAAGCGCAACTGGAAGGAGAAAACTTTTCTCATTTTCAAAAACATGGTTCAAATGGCTCTGAGCATTATGGGACTTAACATCTGTGGTCATCAGTCCTCTAGAACGTAGGACTACTTAAACCTAATTAACCTAAGGACATCACACATACCCATGCACGAGGCAAGATTCGAACCTGCGACAGTAGCGGTCACGCGGTTCCAGACTGAAGCGCCTTGAACCGCATGGCCAGACCAGCCGGCTTCTCATTTTCACTTCAAGGATTTTCGTGCTAGGATACCCGAAGATATCAACCTTCGCTTTTCAGAGAAAATTTATTCGTGACTTGAAGAAACATTTTTACGATAGCATTTCACATTCTGACAGTATTAATAGTTACGTTCTCCTGTTTCGGAATCGTTGGTTATGTGCTATTTAAACTACAGCTGGAAATAACCGATTTGCAACTTAACGTCTTTTTGAGTAAGTAGCGCAGAGAAGGAAAACTTTTTTAATTTTATAACTACGTGCCTGATGTTGGTTTCCGAAACTGAAGAGATTTGTCGCTACAATGGTATCAGTGTCTGCAACAACTGAAGTCTGTGAGCAAACATATCCAAAAATGAAATATCTGAAGTCAGCATATTGAACGAGATAGGCTAATGCATATTTCAAAGCTGTTCTCTTGATTGGAAATGGCAACAGCAAACCAAACATTGACGATACCTAGAAAAGCCAAAGATCAGTTTCACAATTTCGTACCGATTTGCTGCTTAGGTTATGAGATTCAGATATGTACACACTAGATCTGATGTAACTGTCTCTTTTCTAACGTCGCCTTCCTTGAAAACTGTTTTCGGTTACAAATTTTGGTTGTCCTTGTTTTTTATGCGTTGCATGTCACTCACACGGAGTGCAATACTTCTTTTCTCGCTTTTTCTCCCAGAGCTTTCGTTTCGCCGTGCAAGAATTGTACAGACCAATGCGTCGGCCTTGCTTTTTATTTGGTCAGTTATCTTGCCCGCCGTGAAAAATGTTTGGCGATCTCTGCATTAGATTATTTATATGTATTGTAAATAGTAACTGCTCACTTTCGTTTCGGGTTCTAAGCACAGAAGCTGAAAAAACTAGTGCAACGTTATAAAAAGTGCTTCATAGTGAGATTAGGTGATAATCGGTAACTTTGAAGGAAACTAAAACTGGCAATAAAAGCTTTGTCTGAAGAATATAACTTTTTTATGATTGAGTTCTCATTAATTATCGATTATATCGTCTATTTTTCACGTTTTTTTCCTGTTTTTAAAGATACGTGACTGAGGGAAGAGAAGTTTTGACATGATACCCACTTTGCATTTCCAAATGGGAATACGCCCTCTATGGTCTGTACAAATTTCCAGTTTATTTGTTATTGGCCAATTTCGACTTCTCAGTTGTTATCAAACAGTTAATAACTCTGGTGAGATCAGCAGTATCTCATTTTTCTGCAAGTATGTCTATTATGTGATGAGCTGCTTATTTTGATATAAACAGTTTTCATTCAGCGGCAAAACAGAAATTTTATTTGC
Source organism: Schistocerca gregaria (assembly GCF_023897955.1). Lineage (NCBI taxonomy): Eukaryota > Metazoa > Arthropoda > Insecta > Orthoptera > Acrididae > Schistocerca > Schistocerca gregaria. The sequence goes on along the minus strand of NC_064923.1, from coordinate 179,476,249 downwards.
ACCGGTATTCGCTTATTTATATCTGCATACGTAAAGTAATATTCAACAATAAAAGCATAGTGACACAGAACGAGCTGTAAAAATTTACATCCAGTGACAAAAAGAGGTAAAATTTTTTATTGCTTGATGAGGGAAAACTACGCCCTTACGCGTACGAGGCCACCATTGGTGCCGAAACAATGATCTTTGGTAACATTAGCGTCAGCAGACACATTATGAGTTTTCTTAATGGCAGCCCATAGATCTTCCGTTATTGGGCAGAGATAAGCTTGTAAATGATGTACAACTGGAGCAGCGGCAGGGCAGTACGTCATCCGAGGGCGCAATGGTGCTGAAAGGGCCCGCCAGAGATACTGCTGCAGTAAACTGCTAAGTCCCGTCGCAGGGTTAGTGGTAACCACTAGCTGGCGGGCGTGTTTGCTTAATCAACACGGGTCGCATGAAAAACTTTGGACCGCTCAGACATTTGCAGCACGGTGCATCATTGCGTACTGTATGGTGAAGAAGTATGTAAAAATAATCATTTCTCTGTTTCTCATTTTATTTGGCGCACCAAAACGACTTTATCTTTCTTCACCACATTTATTTCACTTTTTGCTACCACAAACGACGTGCAAAATGTAATTATCTCTGGTGCGTTTGTGAAACTGTGTGCGTTCTTCCTCTTTTATGCATATTCCTCCGGTTTTTGTTCTTTGTTGTCATCAGCAGTTATTCGGCTTTTGCGTGACCTCTCTGTGGTCAGAAAACACACGTTAATATGGCGTTCTCTTAATGTACCGCTAACATAAATTATTGAACAGGTGTGACACCGACGTCTAGAACGGTATCTGTGAGATTGGTTACAAATTAATTTCTTGTGTTCGTCACTTTTTCCTACCATTTACAAGTTACAATTTTCAGTATGACCTGCCCTGTTGGTGGGATTTGTACTGCAATATTTTTTGTATTTTTTCAAGCTATGTTAGATGAATAATTTATTCGAACTTTCATCATATATCCTCGTCTATTTCATAATTTACATCGATATATCAGCTTTGATTGTCAGTTATTTTGAAAACTCTTGGTTCCATATGCCTCATTAATTACGACTTCTTACAATTTATATTCCTTCTGTGTATAAAACCACGATTTAAAATACTGCGCATAGCTCCAAGGAATGCAGCAAATAGAAGTCTGGTAATTCATAACATTCTCTCTGTGGCATCAACATTGAGGATTCTGGTTCCATGAACGGTACCGCCAAAGAATACCTTTTTTTATTTTTTGAAAAGAGGACAAAAAGCTGTTTGACTCGTGAGAGGGACTACTGCCTGGAACATAAATAAAGATTTCGGTCATACCGCTCCGCCTTCCTCCACTTTAGAGTCCATATTGATGTGGTATGGAGAACTTGAGAGGGAAATCTGCATCTTCATCTGTCTACGTATTTTGCGAGCCACCCTGCGGTGCATGGCGGAGACCATCCTGTGCCAATACCAGCTATTTCCTTTCCTATTTCACTTGCATATGGTGCGAGGAAAATACGACTAATTTGTTTTATTTTCGTGGTACTTACTTGAAAAGTACGGTAGCAACAGGAGAATGTTTCTACGGTCAGTTACAAATGTTGGCTCTGTAAATTATCTCAGTACTGTTCGTCGTAAGGAACGTCTCCTTTCCTCTAGGAATTCCCATTCGAGTTCCAGAATCGTCTCCGTAATACTTGCGTGTTGTTCGAACATACTAGTGACAAGTCTGGCAGCCTGCCTCTGAATTGTTCCTATGTCTTCCTTTCGTCCAACTTGGTGCGGATCCCGAACTCCTTAGAAGTTCTCAAAAGCGGTACTCAAGAAGGGATTGTATATCGGCGGGCTAGTCTTAATTAGCACGTACGTTAGTAGTTGTAACATGCAAGTACCGCTATCATTCGTGCTTCGAAAAAAATTGTACATTGCATTATTTGCCTGATCGACGTCCTCCCCTTCCATTATCGTCCTGAAATACAAATTATTATACAACATTTTCTCCGTCTGTTTTATTATGTTTTGAGATTATATTTCGGTTTCCATCTTATCATTACTTGAGATTTTACAATGGAATATACAGTGAACATTTTTTGCAATAAATATTATGTTAAACGTCGTCATTTACCTTATGTAGTGACTTTTGAGGTAATCTAGCTCCGAAACAGAAAAATCTAATCACTCAAACGAAGCAACAGATGTGAGACGGATACCCCTGATCTATAAACAATTGTAGATAAGCAAGGTACACTTTTTTTGTTTCGGATCGACGCAAACCACGGAGCCGTGAGCTATATAGCGTGTGTATATCAAGACTGACATTAGGTATTGTAGGAAGTGAAAGTCACTACTTAAAGTTAAAAAAGCAGACCGGTGTCTATGAGCAAAGGAACCGTCTCAGAAGCGACAAACACACTCTTAAAGTACCGAAATCAAAGTTCAAGTCCAGAATAGCGACATTGTATTCGGTTACCAGTGAAACATAATCCTCAATGGCGAGATCCAGCTGTCGTAACTGGTAATTATTGTGTGTAGCAGACCAACGACCATTTCCATGTGACTCGTTTGCCTCAATCTCTGGGATTGCAGCAGCCGAAGGCGTAACACTGTGTCATATATCGCCGCCACACTCATATTACGTATTGCTGGAGTGGCGGGATGTTAGACACCCCATAAATGAAATTTAAGAAAGCTACGCGCATTCTGCTCATAACTTTTCTTTTCTCCATTATACTGAACCATTTAAGTTTACTTCTTTACTAAGCGGAAAGGTGAAAACATTTAGCTCTTTTGGCATATGGAAGAGCTTGATAAAAATAATGTTCTGGGTACACATCTTCAATGCTTTTAGTAGTCGAGAAATGTGTGACGACAATTTCTGCGACACATTGCGTTTTAGACCCTTTTGTTCGACCCTTACGTTACACTCAAACTGGAATTAGACTGCTGTGGCATTCTTGACCTCTGAGTTTAGTACATTCTTCGTCCGCGTTGCTGGATATTTTTACTTTAATCATCGATCAAAATCACTATTTACTGTACTCTTCTTCACAAGAAGCAATCAATTATAGATATTATGTCATAGATCTTCCACGGAGTAAGACATGCTTCTGTATGGAGTGTCTTAATCTTTACTGTCTGTATCATAATTTGGATATATCCATTTGACAATGGTCCTTATTGGTATGTGGCACTATTTTTATTTAACTACCCTGTCGAAGCACGTGAAGAAATTCAGTGATTAATTTACAGGTTTTTCGTTTGATGTTTTCATACTTTTTGCCAGTGTATGTTTTCTCTCCTTCTGTGATGCTGTTTGTGAGTGAGTCTTGTTTTACTTTGTCTATGTATGTGTCTAACAAGGAAGCAGTATAATCATTGACAACTGTAAGCTGTTTCAGTATGTTTAGTTTTTGTTTCATTTTTTCTTGGGTCAAAGGTATTTCAGCTGCCGCATGCAGCACTGACCTGTTTGCTGGGTGTTTATGGATCCATAAGTGACATGGCTTGTGCTGTCAGTCGTTGCATCTTTCCTATAAGTTTTGAATGTGCATGTATTGTTTGCTGTGTCCTGTAATATTTAGATTAAGGTAACTGATGAATTTGTCTTGTTCATATTCCATTATAAGAGTAATTTTTTCATATTGATTACTGAAGCAACTCAGGACGTCTGTTACTGTGTCATCTACATACCTTCTATAAAATTCAGTTTCCTTTTGGCAAGGTTCTTGACTGCTAAATAATTTTTGTTCTAAGTGATTTACTTATATCTCAGATATGATACCAGACCTACGTTTCTAGCATTTGTAGACTTAGAGAAAGCTTTTGACAATGTTGACTGGAATACTCTTTTTCAAATTCTAAAGGTGGCAGGGGTGAAATACAGGGAGCGAAAGGCTATTTATAATTTGTACAGAAACCAGATGGCAGTAATAAGAGTCGAGGGGCATGAAAGGGAAGCAGTGGTTGGGAAAGGAGTGAGACAGGGTTGTAGCCTCTCCCCGATGTTATTCAATCTGTATATTGAGCAAGCAGTAAAGGAAACAAAAGAAAAATTTGGAGTAGGTATTAAAATTCATGGAGACGAAGTAAAAACTTTGAGGTTCGCCCATGACATTGTAATTCTGTTACAGACGGCAAAGGACTTGGAAGAGCAGTTGAACGGAATGGACAGTGTCTTGATAGGAGGATATAAGATGAACATCAACAAAAGCAAAACGAGGATAATGGAATGTAGGACAATTAAATCGGGTGATGCTGAGGGAATTAGATTGGGAAATGAGACACTTAAAGTAGTAAAGGAGTTTTGCTATTTAGGAAGTAAAATAACTGATGATGGTCGAAGTAGAGAGGATATAAAATGTAGACTGGCAATGGCAAGGAAAGCGTTTCTGAAGAAGAGAAGTTTGTTAACATCGAATATAGATTTATGTATCAGGAAGTCGTTTCTGAAAGTATTTGTTTGGAGTGTAGCCATGTATGGAAGTGAAACATGGACGATAACTAGTTTGGACAAGAAGAGAATAGAAGCTTTCGAAATGTGGTGCTACAGAAGAATACTGAAGATAAGGTGGATAGATCACGTAACTAATGAGGAGGTATTGAATAGGATTGGGGAGAAGAGAAGTTTGTGGCACAACTTGACTAGAAGAAGGGATCGGTTGGTAGGACATGTTTTGAGGCATCAAGGGATCACAAATTTAGCATTGGAGGGCAGTGTGGAGGGTAAAAATCGTAGAGGGAGACCGAGAGATGAGTACACTAAGCAGATTCAGAAGGATGTAGGTTGCAGTAGGTACTGGGAGATGAAGAAGCTTGCACAGGATAGAGTAGCATGGAGAGCTGCATCAAACCAGTCTCAGGACTGAAGACCACAACAACAACATGATACCAGATATACACAATCTCATTGCTAAGCCATCTGGCTGCTTCTAAATGTCGTCATTAAAAGTAAAACAGTTGTAACTTATTGTTAGCTGGAGAAGTTACATAAATTCAACAATCTCTGAGCAGGCAAGCTTACTATGTTCTATAAGGTTCTTTTGGATTACTGTTACATTCTATGGATATGACTAAGTAATGGTTGCTAATATCAAGTGATACAAAATTGGGCATCTTGAGGGAGATTTTTTTGCTTTTAGTTCTTCAGCTAGAATCATGCTCCTTTTACTAGAATGTGTTATTTCATATATACAATTTTTCCTCATTTTTTATAAAGCTGTCAAAGAAAGTGAGTAATATAGTCATGAAACGTTAAACTTATGAAACAATATATCCCATAAACAACAGCATTCTACTGACTGAAGAATTAACAGCCAAAACTCTCGCCCAAGATGCTCGTTTTATATCAGTTAACATCAGCAGCCTTTACTCAGTCATACCAATAGAAGAAGCTGTAACGGTAATTCAAAAGAACCTTACAGAATGTGCACAAGAAACTTGCAGACTCAGAGACTGTTGAATTTATTGAACTCCTCGAGTTAACTGCACGTTACAACTACTTTACATTTTTGACAACATTCATAACCAGCGAGATGGCCTAGCTGACATATTTATAAATTGCTTTGCACGAAAATTATTTAGTAACCAAGGACCCTGCGTAAAGAGAACTGTATTTTATAGGAGATATGTACATGATACAGTAACAGAGGTTCTAAATTGCTTCAGCAATGTATATGAGAAAATTACTCTTACAATGGAATATGAACAAGACAAAGTCATCAGTTCCTGAATCTAAATATGACAAGACACAACAAGCAACACATGCACATTCAAAACTTATAGGAAAGATACAGTTGCCAATGAAATTCAAAAGTGCGATCAAGCTGATTATCAAAGTATGTGTTTCTTACTTCTCAAAAACTGACAGAATCACTGGCGAAAAATATTCTGGGAAAAGAAGCAGATAGGCTACCCGTTGGAAAGGTAGGCCTACATCTTACGCAGATTAGGTAATCATTACTAAAAGAATTACTTACATACATGTCAAAACAAAATATTCATTTTAGGGGGGCTCAAGTGTTTGAGACCATTCCCTTAACCACGCAGATAACATTCCACAATGATGAAAGATGTTTAAACGATTATATCTTTTTTTTTTGCACTGTAAATTGCTCTTATTGTCCACTCTCTGAATGACGCATCATAGGTAAGATTTCAAAGTGATAAGATGTGGAAACTACGTAAAACTAATGCACTGACAGTCTAATAAAAGAAGAACTCTATTCAGCATTTACGTGTACGTCTGTGCAGTTCTGTTTCTTTCACATTTCAATAATAGTTCACTTTGTTGATATGATCAAGATACGACAGCAAGCCTTGTTTATTTCCTCAATTCACACTTTTATGGGCTAACAAAGACCACGTAGTTAAGTTTTTTGCAAACGTGAACATTAAAAGTGTTGTGCATACGAGTTGAAAGCAGAAAATGTGACTAATAAGAAGCATTAGTTTCGGAGTTCCAACTTCATTTGCTATCGATACAACTATAGTAAAAGTGGAATAAAATGCATTACGAAAGCATACTTTTCGCATCATACCCTTCTCTTCTTGGTTATTCGAAATGAATGAACAAAAAAAATGGCTCAAATGGCTCAGAGCACTATGGGACTTAACATCTCAGGTCATCAGTCCCCTAGAACATAGATCTACTTAAACCTAACTAACCGAAGGACATCACACACATCCATGCCCGAGGTAGGATTCGAACCGGCAAAGGTAGCGGTCGTGCGGTTCCAGACTGAAGCGCCTAGAACCGCTCCACCACAGCGGCCGGCTGAATGAACAAAACCAAGTTACATTAACGGGGTCAAATGTGTCATATTACTAGAGCAAATACGAATTCAAGGACATTAAAACATTCGGAATTAGAACTATGCTATTCATTCAAGTACTGTAATTCTTAGTATTAAAAACAACTGTTGTATGTACACGACAGAAATAATGTGCAAGAAGCAATCGTAAACAGTAGTCTGCTAATGTTTTGGGCTATTGAAAATGACATCATGACCCGCTCTCTCTGGCTTCAAAACAACGTACAGCGGAAGTCTGTTTATATTTGTTTTGTTTAAGATCTGATTTATTTTATTTAATATTTGTCCTAAGTATATTGTCGGTACATATGATGGTATAGTTTTGTTTTCTTTTGTTCATTTGCGTTGTTGTGTATTGGTTAATATTTAGGTTTCGTGTGTTTTTCTTATAGTTTTAGGTTGAAATTATTTTGTTGGGCAAGTAGCTCATTTTGTATTTATTGGAGTTCGAGTGGTAAACTTATTGATCATTAAGATAAAATATACCTATTTTGTGATTTTTGATGAAAATAACTCCCATTATTTACGTTGTCGGTAGCAGCAGGTTACACAGATTTGAAACACGTGATGATTGTTAATGTTGCTGATAGTAAGGTCGAGAAAGTTTATGGATTTGTTTGTTTCCTTTTCCACTGTGTATTTTTTGCATGCGTGTCGTTGAGTTCTTAATGAACTAATAGGATGTCTTCATTGTTTCCATCTATTAGTGCCAAACTGCTATCTAGATATTTATGGTAATATATAGTTTTGTTACGTAATGGCCATTTGGAGTTGAACTCACCAACTGTAACATCTATAGGTTTACATGAGAATGGCATCGAAACTGAAGCAAGCATGCGGTAAGGAAAAAGCGCTACTAATTAAACTATTTGCAGCTTGCCTGGAAAAATTGATTATAAATGTCATATTATTGTGTACTCTATGCTGCGGGACCATCTGGAAAAAAAAATACTACGTGAGAAAATTGCGTTTATTGTTGACATGGACGGGAGAAAAACATTAATTACTTGGGCCTATGTGGTACAAGACACAACAAAGCATGCACATTTACAATTCAGAGGAGCAATACAGTGACCGACAGAACAATCTATACAACCTCACGTCAACCGAACATCCATAAACTGCCAGTATGCAGTCAATGCTACATAGGGCACCTAAGTCTCACTGAACCAAGGTAGCACGGAAAAAGGAATAAAGATAGTGCAACAGATTGCAGTTGCCAATGATTATACTGCTTCCATGGTTGATACAACCCCTAAGAAAATGAAGAAAATCATAGTCACAAACTGCACCACAGAAGAAGAAGAAAACTAAAACAACTGTTCACCCATCCTCCCATTATTGACATTGTGCCACTGATGACTGCAAATATTTTCAAGCACCAAAAAGGAAAAAGTGGGTTTTCTACATCTAATAAACTACAACAAAAATTAATACATAATATAAGGGGCAATCATAACCCATAATCAGACTCTAGAATGTACAAAGTAAAATGTCAGAAATGTTTCTTGGTCCACCTAAGACCAACACACCAAACTTTCAACACCAGATACACAGAGCGCATCAAAGGCTACACACACACAACAGGCACACAGTAGCATTAGCCTCACACATACATAATACAGGCACGAATGTGGATAAGTACAGTAAAATGTCAAAGTGGTTCATGAATTAAATATAGAGCATAAAGCAACGCATTATGAGAACTTGGAAATGTTCACTTTACAGAAAATGTGAAAATGAAATACTAAATAGGAAACTTGAAAATGAATCTGTGAATTTCTTCAGATTCTTCGACAACACACTTAATCAAAAATAGCAATACACTTGAAAACCGGTATAAACAAATTATGGTCCATGTTACTACGAAAAATACCCTCTATACAAAGGTAGTCGTACTCTGTGGAAGACCTGTAACATTATCTCTATCAACTACATAGAAAAACATCTTTCTTCAAAAAAAAATGGTTCAAATGTCCCTGAGCACTGTGGGACTTAACATCTATGGTCATCAGATCCCTAGAACTTAGAACTACTTAAAACTAACTAACCTAAGGACAGCACACATCTTTCTTGTTTATGTAAGTTATTGTCGATATGTGCTGTGCACAGAAAAATGGTGTGATGTGCAATATGTATGAGATTCTGTACAAACGGACCATGAGATAATTATAGGTACAAGGTCTTCCAAATTTCACTACGAACTACATATAAAGATAGATAACCTACTAAAAATTGGGTGTTTTTTATATATTGCAGTAATGTCAACAGAACAAAGCAGAGCCTCACACATCCCAAACATTACGTAAAAATGGCATGGTGCGCAGAGAAAAATGCACTTGAAAATGGGATTCATATGGCGAACGGCGTCGTGTAAAATTTAAATAAAATAATTGATAGCAGAAAATTTATTTACAAAGAAACTTATTATATATAGGGTGTTTGGGGTATAAGTGCGCTTATTTTTATTGGTGTCTGAGAAAAGTGTAGTGAACAACATCAAATCAGATTTTAATTCATATGTTGGATAATAATAATAGCCTTTAGGAGTTGTATGTTTTTAGGTTTGTTAGTACTTCCAGATACACGGGAAAGAAGCAAGCCATTAGCGCTTATGTTCCCCTGGGTGCCAGGTCAAGTATTTGTGTCGATGTATGGAGGCAAAGTGATTAGCCTGACGGACAGCCGTGGGACATTCAGTGGTGCAGTCACGTCAGTGCAGAAGTCATCAGCTAGTAAATTAATGACAGACTCATGTGTTGGGTTAAGACAATGAAGACGTGATTTAAGCTCTTTGAGGATTCTGACACATTGGACAGAATTTATTGTGTACCCCAGCTCCAAAAATCATTCATAATCACACACTCTGCACTGACCTGTTTAATCACCTAACACTGTCTGCCCTTAAGCTTCGTTACAGCATCATACTCACCGTTAACAGTGATAATATCCACTGATACCTCACCATACACATTTCTCAGTCTTCCACGAATACGAATGAGCTTTTCACCTTCGGCATTACAGAATTCTGTAAGAGAACGTTGTCTAATACGAACATCGACGTTACTACTGCTGTCGATTTGAGAAGCAGCTTTGCGGAATAGCGCCAAATTCAAATTTTCCCTTAACAGAGATTCTTAACGAGAAATACACTCCTGGAAATTGAAATAAGAACACCGTGAATTCATTGTCCCAGGAAGGAGAAACTTTATTGACACATTCCTGGGGTCAGATACATCACATGATCACACTGACACAACCACAGGCACATGGACACAGGCTATAGAGCATGCACAATGTCGGCACCAGTACAGTGTATATCCACCTTTCGCAGCAAGGCAGGCTGCTATTCTCCCATGGAGACGATCGTAGAGATGCTGGATGTAGTCCTGTGGAACGGCTTGCCATGCCATTTCCACCTGGCGCCTCAGTTGGACCAGCGTTCGTGCTGGACGTGCAGACCGCGTGAGACGACGCTTCATCCAGTCCCAAACATGCTCAATGGGGGACAGATCCGGAGATCTTGCTGGCCAGGGAGGTTGACTTACACCTTCTAGAGCACGTTTGGTAGCACGGGATACATGCGGACGTGCATTGTCCTGTTGGAACAGCAAGTTCCCTTGCCGGTCTAGGAATGGTAGAACGATGGGTTCGATGACGGTTTGGTTGTACCGTGCACTATTCAGTGTCCCCTCGACGATCACCAGAGGTGTACGGCTAGTGTAGGAGATCGCTCCCCACACCATGCTGCCGGGTGTTGGCCCTGTGTGCCTCGGTCGTTTGCAGTCCTGATTGTGGCGCTCATCTGCACGGTGCCAAACACGCATACGACCATCATTGGCACCAAGGCAGAAGCGACTCTCATTGCTGAAGACGACAGGTCTGCATTCGTCCCTCCATTCACGCCTGTCGCGACACCACTGGAGGCGGGCTGCACGATGTTGGGGCGTGAACGGAAGACGGCCTAACGGTGTGCGGGACCGTAGCCCAGCTTCATGGAGACAGTTGCGAATGGTCCTCGCCGATACCCCAGGAGCAACAGTGTCCCTAATTTGCTGGGAAGTGGCGGTGCGGTCCCCTACGGCACTGCGTAGGATCCTACGGTCTTGGCGAGCATCCGTGCGTCCCTGCGGTCCGGTCCCAGGTCGATGGGCACGTGCACCTTCCGCCGACCACTGGCGACAACATCGATGTACTGTGGAGACCTCACGCCCCACGTGTTGAGCAATTCGGCGGTACGTCCACCCGGCCTCCCGCATGCCCACTATACGCCCTCGCTCAAAGTCCGTCAACTGCACATACGGTTCACGTCCACGCTGTCGCGGCATGCTACCAGTGTTAAAGACTGCGATGGAGCTCCGTATGCCGCGGCAAACAGGCTGACACTGACGGCGGCGGTGCACAAATGCTGCGCAGCTAGCGCCATTCGACGGCCAACACCGCGGTTCCTGGTGTGTACGCTGTGCCGTGCGTGTGATCATTGCTTGTACAGCCCTCTCGCAGTGTCCGGAGCAAGTATGGTGGGTCTGACACACCGGTGTCAATGTGTTCTTTTTTCCATTTCCAGGAGTGTATATAGGAGGCATTGTGACTATGTAAACTTCCCCGGCGTATTAGATTCAAGCCGGGTCTCCAGCTGGATCAAACTGTCATCTGAACACAACATTTCAGCGATCCACCTGGCCACAATCATCTGATTCCACTCGGAAGTGACTGCACCTTTATATGCATCTGAAGTACAACAGTGTATGGGGTAGATACAATGCGCACGTACTCAATCATTCCTGCTGCCCCCTGGCGCAAAAAGAGTTGCAGCGCCCCCGGTAATGAATACTGTTGAAAACGATATATCGTTACAAGTGATTTTTCATACCCTGCCGATTCAGATGTTGTTTCTTCATATCTGATAAAACAAGTTTCCACGTCTCATTGAGACGCAAGTAGTTGCAAATGCTTTGCGGTACTGGCATTGTGTTTTAAAAGAATCTGTCGAAATCAGACTAGCAGATAATATCATTAATCGTGATAATGGATACCCGCTAAGTAAAACGTGGAAACCTGTTTCATGAAGAAACAACGGCATCTGAATCGGCTGGTTTACAATAATCACTTGTAACGATATATCGTTTTCAACAGTATTCACCACCGGAGACGCTGAAACTCTTTTTCCCCAGGGGGCAGCAGGAATGATTGAGCACGTGCACACTGTATCTAGCGCATGCGCTGTTGTACTTCCGATACATATATAGGTGCAGTCATTTGCGAGTGGACTCAGTTATCGGCGAGAGCGGCGCAGCTTTTCTCACCTGATGATGGCGGCCAGGTGGACCGCTGAAATATTGTGTTCAGATGACCGTGTGATCCGACTGGAAACATGACAAGAATTTGGTATAGCAGGAATTGCTTTCAGACTGAACCTCGTATTCACACTTGGGTGGAAAATGTCATGGGATACCTCCTCACATTCTGTCGGAGAACCTTTTGCCCATAGTAGTACAGCAATTTGACGTGGCATGGATTCAACCAGGCGTTGAAAGACCCCCGCATAAATACTGAGCCATGCTGCCTCTATAGCCGTCTGTAATGGCAAAGCGTTATCGGTGCTGAATTTTGTGCGTGAATTGACCTCACAGTTACGCCCTATAAAGGTTCTGGATGGAGAAATCATTCGCTCGAACTGTGACGAACGTTCTTCAAACCAGTCACGATCAATTGTGGTTCGATGACATGGCACACTAACATCCATGAAAATGAAGTCCATGAAATGGCTGCAAATGTTCTCCAACTAGACGAACGTCATCATTTCCAGATAACGGTCCGTTTATGTGGACCAGAGGTTCCAGTCCATTCCATGAAAACATTCCACCCCATTATGTAGCCACCACCAGCTTGCACAGTGCCTTTTGACAATTTGCGTCCATGACTTCGTGGGATCTGCGACACACTCGTACGCTACCATCAGCTGTTACCAAGTTAAATCGTAACTCATGCGACCAGGTCACAGTTCTCCAGTTGTTTAGAGTACAACCGATACGGTCACGAGCCCGGGAGAGATGCTGCAGATGATGTCATGCTGTTACCGAAGGTACTTGGCGTAAATCACCTACTGCGATACCCCTTTAACACATAATTTCGTCCTACTGTCTTAACGGGTATATTCTTCATACGTCCCATATTGATTTCTACTCTTAATTCACGGTTTGTTGCTTGTCTGTTAGCACTGACAACTCTGTAGATGCCGCTGCTCTCGGTCGTTAACTGAAGGCCGTCGTTGTCCAAGGTGAAAGGTAATGTCTGAAATTTGGTATTCTCGGCACACGTTTGACACTTTGGATCTTGGAGTACTGAACCCCGTAAATATTTCCGAAACTAAATATACCGTGGTTCTAAAACCAACTACCATTCCGCGTTCGAAACAAGCCGAAGATGTCAATTGATGTTTGTGTTAAGGAGAGCACTGGACTGAGGTAGTTCGTGCAACACTGTTACCCATCCCGGCCCTAGAGCAAATTTTAATTGATTTCTTCAGCATTAATCTACATCATCATCCTAATCCGGTAATTCCCGCCGTGTGGACATAATCACGTCGGAAGCTTTTCATATGACACACCTGTGTATAAGTGAAAGTTCCGCCAATGCATTGCCTTTTTATTCTCTGTGTACGCGGTACTACCGTCATCTATATATGTACACTTTGCTATATCATTAATTTCGTGCCCTCAGTGTATATTTTTTATGTTGTGGTGCGGAACAGTTTAGATGGCCTATGAATAAATGCAGCCCTGTTTGGGAGCAGTTTCACGAGGGCAAAGTAATTAGCTACAGCGTCGACCATCTGTGATACGTTTCTTTGACTGCTAGCGCCGCGATAGTGACAAAGGGAAGAATTAATAAGTCGCAGCGGGGTCGAGCCTCTAATGTGCGGCTGCCGTGTCTGCACAACACACCAGCAGCGTCTGTTTGCCGCCGTCTGCGGTGCCCGCCCCTTGTGCAGAGATTGATGGAGTCGCGACGTCAGAGCGAGCACGTGTGGCCCGGATGCCGTCACGTGTGGCCCAGTAAGCCACGCTGAAAGTGAAGGCCGTTTTTCTTTTCTAGCGTTCTTTTTCTGCCCTTCACTCAGCACCACCCGCACGTCACCAACACGCGTCTCTCTGCTCGTTTTGATAGACGCCACCAGGTAGTTTACTGCAGCAGAGCTGCTTTCCCAAGTCGCTGACAGTTAGTGAGTCGTGCACGGCTCGTGTTCGTACCATTTATTGTTTGTCACCTTCTATTATGGTACTGCTGCCTCGTTTTCGTATTCCAATTACTGATGTCAGTATCTTCCTGCCTTACTGGTCCGTGAGCGGCAGCAGCAGCGCGTATCGATAAGTGCACGGTCGTACCATCTCTGGAGAGACCGATAGTATTTCCGGGTCTAAGTGTGTCTGGCAGTCGGTAGGAGACGGACCAGAAGTGCAACCGGGAGGCAGCAGCGCCGGTGAGGCGCGGGCAGCCAGTGCTCGCCGACCGCTGGCGATACACATGCACTGTCCGACGGAGGGAGCGGGACGACCGTTGGTTGGACGTTTAGTTGGTCGGCTCATCGGCCGACGTATATTTACAGGCCTGGGCAGTTGGTCGGTTGTCGTGGAGCACTGAGGAAGTCTCCGTCAGGCGGTTTCTGGCCGGGGCTGCTGGCTGTGCGCACGCGATGTTCGAGTGTCATGTGCTGCTTGCGAGTGCTACGAAGTTCGTCGTCCACCGATCTTGGACATGAATGTTGAGTCCTCACTTAAGCTACTAACGAGCCTCAACTGTTTAAATTTTTTCGTTTGATCCAGGTTGATGCTTTTGGGATATTTCCGCGAGAAACAAGTCGGCCAAGATTCCAACCGACTTCCTATGGGGATTAACTTACCTCAATTTATTCCTTGTTATTGAAGTTGACCAGCGGTATCTTCTGCCTAGTGTCCGTTGTCGTTCCGGTTACCTGCCCTGCCGGCCGAAGTGGCCGTGCGGTTCTAGGCGCTGCAGTCTGGAACCGCGAGACGGCTGCGGTCGCAGGTTCGAATCCTGCCTCGAGCATGGATGTGTGTGATGTCCTTAGGTTAGTTATGTGTAACTATTTCTAAATTCTAGGGGACTAATGACCTCAGAAGTTGAGTCCCATAGTGCTCAGAGCCATTTGAACCATTTTTTTTACCTGCCATGCTCGTTGGCGTAATTTTCGGGAGTATATTTTCCTCGTCGTGTTGTTGCTGTCCAGTGCGGCGTGTAGTTCGACAGCTGAGGTGTCGTTGGTCGTTGAGGGAGCAAATATTCTGTGTATCGTTGCACTGAAATCTTGTGGTCGTTTTGCTGGTTGCGTGGTGGGGAAGTCATCTTATTGATTGGTCGGTCGGCTGCCTGTCGGTTGGGTTGCCTCCAGATTAAGGTCTTCGGACAGGCTGCCTGTCCCACCTAAACGGGCGTTAGTGTTACAATCGCAGGCCGACCCTTGGAAACGTCTAAGCGCCGTTCCTTGATTGTTACATAATAATTTCTCTGTTTGGGTTTCAGTTATTTGGTTGATGTGTGGCCTTCAGCCGAGTATCAACAAAAAAAAAAAAAATGGTTCAAATGACTCTGAGCACTATGGGACTCAACTTCTGAGGTCATCAGTACCCTAGAACTTAGAACTACTTAAACCTAACTAACCTAAGGACATCACACACATCCATTCCCGAGGCAGGATTCGAACCTGCGACCTTAGTGGCCGCGTGGTTCCAGACTAAAGCGCCTAGAACCGCTCCGCGGCCCGGCCGGCTGAGTATCAACATTTCAACATTGTCTTGCCATTACGGCATGAGATTGTTATCTTTAATATGTTGTCTTCAGCCTAATTTTACATGAGATGTTTTAAGATAAGGCCTTCTGCCTTTTGATTGAAACTCTTCTTATTGCTTTATATGCTGCCTCCAGCCACGTTCCATTAAAATTAATTTGCTAAGTCCTTCAGCCTGTTTAGATTGAAGACTTAGATAGTATTTTTGGGTGAAACCTCCAGAAGAACCTTGTGTTTCAATTTCTTGTTTAGGTCTTGTATCTTGGATTTTGAGTGTGGCCTTCAGCCGATCTAAAGTTAATCAAAGGAGGTCGATTAAAGTTCTGGGTGTTTTGCATCCTTTTTATTTATTTATTTATTTATTGTTCCGTGGGACCAAATTAAGGAGAAGGAAATTAAGGAAAAGTTACAGATAAGGCTAAGAACTGGGCCAGCATACATAGAACAACACTTTAGTATTCTGCTAGATAGCCCGTCATATCCATGAGAGTTCTTGGTCTTTAGCGATTTAATTATTAACTCAATCCCCCTCTTGTCAGTATCATGGAGGAGCATTTCAGGTAACAGTCTCGGAACACTTTTCTCTAAGAGTACTATATGATTCCCTGTTGAGACTAGGTTTCTATTTAATTCACCTGCTATATTCAGAAAGTGATTATTAATTACTGTACATATATCCGACTTATCAGTAACACGGACATTCCCACAACGCACGCATTCAATATCCTCGAGCTGCCTCTGCAGACCAGCCACTTCCTTTACGACTGACCATATGGTTTTAATTTTATCCTGAGACTTAGCTATTCTATCTGCATACTACATACTTTTTGCCTTCCTAACAACATTTTTAAGCACCGTACAATACTGTTTGTAATGGGCTGCTGCATTTAGATTTTGACTGTTTCTAACATTTTGGTATAATTGCCACTTTGTTCTACAAGATATTCTTATCCCTCTAGTCAGCCACCCAGGCTGCCTGTTTGTGCTAGTACCCTTTTTTGAACGTTCTAACGGAAAGCTACTTTCAAAGAGCACTAGATAAGTCTTGAGAAAAGCATTATATTTATCGTCTACTGTATCAGCGCTATAAACATCTTGCCACTCTTGTTCCTTGATAAGGTTTACAAAGGTCTCTACAGCAACTGGATCAGCTTTCCCAAAGAGCTGATGACTATATTTAACACGTGCTGCAGCACAAAAATCTTTTAGAGTTAAAATTTGTGCATCATGATCTGAAAGGCCATTCACCTTTTTGGTAACAGAATGCCCTTCTAGTAATGAGGAATGAACAAAAATGTTGTCTATGGTTGTTCTACTGTTCCCTTGCAATCTCGTTGGAAAGAATACGGTTTGCATAAGATTATATGAATTAAGGAGGTCTACCAGCATCCTCTTCCTTGCAAATCACTTATATAATTAATACTAAAGTCACCACATATAACTAACATTTTGTATTTCCTATAAAGTGAACCAAGAATCTCCTCTAGCTTTAGCAAAAATATTGTGAAATCGGAGTCTGGGGACCTATAAATAACAACAGTTACAAGTTTAGCTCCTTTAAATTCAACCACATATGTACAACATTCAAACACCTTTTCAGTGCAGTACTTTGAAACATCAATTGACTCAAATGGGATGCCATTTTTCACGTACATGGGTTCTCCCCCAAACCGCAAAGAGCTCCTCCAAAAGCTGCCAGCCAACCTGTATCCTGGTAAAGGAAGCCTCTGAATTATGTCCTTATTTAAGTTAAGATATACCAATAATTTCAGAGTCAACATCTATAAGTAGTTCACTAACTTTATCTCTAATACCTTGTACATTTTGTTGAAATATACTAATTCCCTCATTACTTGGATACCTAAGCTTTGACAAAAGTGGTTCCTTTGTTAGAGAGACTTCTCTTAAGCAGGAATGCCTATCAGCTGACTTCAGTCTAAAAAAGGTACAGCCCTAACAGCCACAACTGCAGGAATTTTCCCCACGAGTGATCCCACAAACCCCACCTATGCTGTCACCTATAAACTTTGCCAAGCTCCCCTTCCCATACCTTTTTGTAATAATGTGAGTTGATAATAAAGTTTGTATGTTGAGTGCAACGGGCAGTAACCTTTTTTGGCCCCTTTCCACAACCTAATCCGCTCTGTCCTGCTAGTCCAGGCATTTCAGTTAGGTTACCTAAATCCCAGTCCATCGGGGCTGGCATGGCGGCTACATGTTATCCCTGCAAGATGATGGTGACGGCTATCTGGTGGCTTTATATCATCTTATTACTTGCGATGTATTCCAGTATCGTAGCATGGAAATATAAAAGATCCAGTCACACAAAGGTGATCACCGCCGATGTACGACGTCAACGTGTGATAACCACCCACATACTTCAAGTGGCAGCATTAACAGTGGAGGGTACTTAGGGCTTGTCCGGAGGAGTCGGAATGTAGAAACGGAGCCAATTATCTGACGTCCTAAAGTGCATGAACATTGGCTTCCGCTCAAGGATGGAAGCATTTCCAAAATGGCTAATTTGTAAACTGTTCGCCTTCCAATGTGGTTAAAGTACTCCGTGCCTGGCAAAATGGCACTATCGAAGACAGGCGCCGAAGCAACTGCGAATACACCACAGGCCATTGATGACAAAGCTCCAGACACTCTGTGGCCAAAATGGTACTGAAACAGTGGATGACAGACTAAAGGCCGAAATAGTAAATGTCTTTTTCCAAAGCTGTTTCACAGTTCCTTCTTTAGATTGTCGCACAGATGACAAAATGGTAGATTTCGAAATAGACGACAAAGGGATAGAGAAACAATTAAAATCGCTCAAAAGAGGAAAGGCCGCTGGACCTGATGGGATACCAGTTCGATTTTACACAGAGTACGGGAAGGAACTTGCCCCCCTTCTTTCAGCGGTGTACCGTAGGTCTCTAGAAGAGCGTAGCGTTCCAAAGGATTGGAAAACGGCACAGGACATCCCCGTTTTCAAGAAGGGACATGGAACAGATGTGGAGAACTATAGACCTATATCTCTAACTTCGATCAGCAGTAGAATTTTGGAACGCGTATTTTGTTCGAGTATGATGACTTTTCTCCAGGCTAGAAACTACTCTGTAGGAATCAGCATGGGTTTCGAAAAAGACGATCGTGTGAAACCCAGCTCGCGTTGTTCGTCCACGAGACTCAGAGGGCCATAGACACGGGTTCCCAGGTAGATGCCGTGTTTCTTTACTTCCGCAAGGCGTTCGATACAGTTCCCACAGTCGTTTAATGAACAAAGGAAGAGCATATGGGCTACCAGACCAACTGTGTGATTGGATTGAAGAGTTCCTACATAACATGTCATTCTCAATGGAGAGGTCTTCCGAAGTAAGAGTGATTTCAGGTGTGCCGCAGGGGACTGTAGTAGGACCGTTGCTATTCGCAATATACATAAATGACCTTGATGATGACTTCGGAAGTTCACTGAGGCTTTTTGCGGATGATGCTGTGCTATATCGAGAGGTTGTCACAATGGAAAATTGTACTGAAATGCAGGAGGATCTGCAGCGAATTGACGCATGGTGCAGGGAATGGCAATTGAATCTCAATGTAGACAAGTGTAATGTGCTGCGAATACATATAAAGATAGATCCCATATCATTTAGCTACAAAATAGCAGGTCAACAACTCTAAGCAGTTAATTCCATAAATTATCTGGGAGTACGCATTAGGAGTGATTTAAAATGGAATGATCATATAAAGTTGATCGACGGTAAAGCAGATGCCAGACTGAGATTCATTGGAAGAATCCAAAGGCATGCAATCCGAATACAAAGGATGTAGGTTACATTACGCTTGTTCGCCCACTGCTTGAATACTGCTCAGCAGTGTGGGATCCGTACCACATAGGGTTGATAGAAGAGATAGAGAAGATCCAACGGAGAACAGCGCGCTTCGTTATAGGATCATTTAGTAATCGTGAAAGCGTTTCGGAAAGATAGATAAACTCAATTGGAAGACTCTGCAGGAGAGACGCTCAGTAGCTCGGTACGTGCTTTTGTTGAAGTTTCGAGAACATACCTTCACCGAGGAGTCAAGCCGTATATTGCTCCCTCCTGTATCGCGTGAAGAGACCATGAGGATAAAATCTAAGAGATTAGAGCCCACACAAAGGGATACCGACAATCCTTCTTTCCACGAACAATGCGAGACTGGAATAGAAGGGAGAACCGATAGAGTAACTCAAGGTACCCTCCGCCACACACCGTCAGGTGGCTTTGCGGAGTATTGATGGAGATGTAGATGTAGAAAGGTGAACTATGACGCCAGAGAAGTGCAACTGCTGAGCAGCTGGCTGGCCAGATAACCCATGGGGCTATGAACATTGTCACCTCAATGAGCTTTCAGCGAAGCTTGGTGTGTATAGGCCTCTGCAGCAGCCACCTGGTTCATACACCCGTGCAGACTACCTTTCACCGAGCCGAAGGCTGAAACTGGCAACACTGCAACTGGACGTTCATGGATTGGCGGCAGGTAGGCTTTTCAGAGGTACTACTTTTATCCACTATCGTCTTGAAAAGTCTGAAAGCAAAAACCCTTCAACAATGATAATAACAGTCTAAGCTGGAGGAGGAAGGTGTTAGGGAGTGCGGTATGCTTTCGTGGCATTCGCTTAGCGACTCATCATTCTGGAAAAACAATATATCAACACAAGCATGCATAAATTTCCTTTACTTGACGTCTGTGATCACAAATTTGTTGTCATCAGACTACCGGTTTCGGTCTATAATGACCATCTTGAGATCTATTTTATAAATACATGACGTAATGTACTGGAGGCATACTAGGATTGTTAAATGCTAAACAAAAAATCAGAGACAGGATCGTAAGGTATGTAATATAATAATATATACAAGAGTCATCTTGTCAACAACACTACTGTTCAAAACTGTTTGAACAGTAGTGCTGCTGACAAGATTAGTCTTGACGATGCTGTCACTGATTTTGTGTTTAACAGTTGGCGATGCCACTATGGCCCCAGTATATTAGGACATGGTTACTTATCTCCAACGATACATTGCGGTAGTACTAAGTGTGTAACGCTTCCTCAGCTCGGCGACAAAGAAGGACGGTTTACGTCACGTATTCTACGAGATTAAGCAGGAGCCATTTATTGATAATTGAACCGCTTAGCGTTACGACGTTAAGTCGGAGCATACTAAACGCCTCGGTTTAGCTATTGTCCGCGTGATGTATTGTTTAGCTCACTGAAGACGTGCAGCCTTTCGTATACTATGAGCAATCAGCTTTTCATGGTATCCGGCTCCAAATGTATGATGTAGAGTGTTGCCTTTGCTACGTTCCTACAGAAACTGGTTCACCTGATTCTGTATTCGCTGACAGTATTTACACCTGCTGCGTTTGAGAACGATGTGATTACCGAAGTGTTACACTTGCTGGATTGGTAATCAGCAGCTTTCGTCTGCCATATGATCCCTAATTGATTTAATATTTATATAGTTAATTGTTTGATTTTTCTTTATCCTTTCTCTACTGGGTTAACAATTTCTTATTCTGTCCTTCATAAATACCCCTACGCCATCCTTCTTTTTTGGGTTTCCGCGGCATGAGATACCTGAGCTTAGTGTACATTTCTCCTTTGTGTACTTAGTGGAAAATTACACTACGAAGTGTTTCTGTAGCTTTCTTCGTTTCTGTCACAACTGATTCATGTAGTATCAAAACTTTTCCCTTCTTCTTTGTGTTCTTTCACTTTGGGAACTAACAATCATCGCATAAAATTTAACTCATGCGCGTACTTTTCCATAGCCTACATGCCTCTCAAGAACATGATTAATAATACGTAAGTACGTTCAAACCGAGTCCTAGAATTCTGTTCCTAAGATACGCAATAACAACTTTACATACGATTAATATTACAAAGGCATAAAGATTAGATTTTGGAGGAAACACTCGAGAGCAATGTAATTTTTGTTACAGTCGTGATATCTTCTGAAGCAACATGTGGATGTGCTTAATGGCTGGGGCGGCTTAGTGAATGAAAAGATTGATGATGATACTGATCCGATTTTAATGAAGTTCTTATAAATTTTACATATTACTTATAATTATTTCAGTTCACCATATGCCATTGTTAATCCCAATTATACCGGATGAATATTCACATGAACTTACAAGATACAGAAAATATTGAGTTGCTGTCAGATTGTCGAGAAGTTTGGAAGATTTCAGATCAATGAATATCATAATTACACGTTATCATTTACGCACTCCACCATACGAGAACATGCTTCTACAAATCATCAACAAGAGAAAAACAGAATGACGTGGTGGAAATAAAAGTATATGACAAGACAGCAGCCACTGGTAAACTACGTGCACTGGGAATTATTATGTTTAATGGTACTAAGGTCTGTGGCCATTAACGGTTAGTATCAGAAGAAAGAGAAGGTCAACATTTTAGTTATATTTATCATGATGGCTACCACAGTTAGGCACAATGTAAGTCATAATGGTGGTTTCCACCCAGACCGACTGTTATTCCAGAAACAGAGAAGAGGCCCCCAGAACCTCTAGTTATGGTTACACACGACGACTACATATCACTCTGCTCTGCAGATATTAAGGAACATACCGTTAATGAGATAAGCCTACGATGATTTTACACCTCTACTGGTGACAGGCCAAGGATTCAGAGGACGAAATAGTGCATGAAGATGTCTATCGGAGTTACGTAACACCTCGCTTTTGGGAGGAGTTTCTCGAACTGCAGCAAGTCTCACCTCATGATCTTCACTGTACTATTGATGCCGCCCAGCCCTCAGTGTTTTAGCCATTATGGTGTATTCATAGTGATTCCAGCGTTTCGTAAGCATTTTTATTCGTAAACAAAACGAAAATTAAAATCAGAAATTAATGAGTGGACACGCAAATCACAAAGCAACATTAATAAATTCCTCTTTCCTAAAGAAGAACATAAATAAAACCCATCGATAGGAGTAAAGAAAGGTCGTTAAATTTTTACACAAAGCGAAATCCGTATATCCTAGCCAAGCAAAGTCGCTCTTAGTTCGCATTCATAAAAACACGACTGCAGTGCTTACTTCTGCCAATGACGTAAACGTTAGAAAATACATGTGTCACAGTGTTAAAAAACTAGCAGAGCCATGTATTCGTTCTTTGGTGTACTAAAAAACTAGCAGGGCCATCTAGTGGTTCTCAGGTATATTGCTCTGTGTTGATTAACGTCCAGAGTACTAAGTGGAGAGACGATTTTAGATAAAACTTTCAATTACAGTGTATTTTTCTTCCGTGTCCCATTTTTGATGAAATTAAGCCTATATGTTGCCCCAAGCTACGCAAAATATACCTTCGAAAACCCAATGAAAATTCGTCCACTAGTTTTGGAGCTTAGCATGTTCAGACAGCCACGCGAGTTTCAGATAAATATTTGAGTTATGATACCTTGTTTTTCCGTGATCCTGTTTTGATGAATTAATGCCTGTATGTCGTCTCAAGCCACGCTCCACAGAAACGCCATGAGATTTCTTCTAGTAGTTTTGAAGATTTGCGTGTTAAGACAGACAAACATGACAGTTTCAGATTAAATTAAGATATCATTTTTTCCGTGATCCAAATGTGAATAAAACTTATACGTTTCCCCAAGCGACGCTCAAGTTAGCTGTGAAAAACGTCACGAAAATTCGTTTAATAGTTCTGGAGATCAACTTGTGTAGACATACAGACAGACAAGATGGTTTTAGATAAAAGTTTAAATCGCAATATCATTTTCCCATGGTTTGATTCTGATGAAATAATGCCTACACGTTGCTAACGGTATGCTCAAGTTACTTGTGAAAACCGCATGGAAATTCGTCTAGTAGTGTTGGAGATTTGTATGTTGAAATAGGTAAACCAACTTTTCTCTCTTTCTTTTGGTAATATACAGGGCGACCAAAAAGTCAGTATAAATTTGAAAATTTAATAAACCACGTAATAATTTAGATAGAGGTAAAAATTGACACAAGTGCTTCGAATAACATGGGGTTTTGTTAGAACAAAACAAAAAAAAAACAAAGTTCACGAAATGTCCGAGAGATGGCGCGTGCAAGATCTCTTGTGCACTTGGTTTGGTGATGATCGTGTGCTCAGCCGCCAATTTCGTCATGCTTGGCCTCCCAGGTCCCCAGACCTCAGTCCGTGCGATTATTGGTTTTTGGGATACTTGAAGTTGCAAGTGTATCGTGATCAACCGACATCTCTAGGGATATTGAAAGACAACATCCGACACCAGTGCCTCACCATAACTCCGGACATGCTTTACAGTGCTATTCACAACGTTATTGCTCGACTAAAGCTATTGTTGAGGAATGATGGTGGACATATTGAGAATTTCCTGTGAAGAACATCATCTTTGCTTTGTCTTACATTGTTACGTTAATTATTGCTATTCTGATCAAATGAAGCGCCATCAGTCGGACATTTCTTGAGCTTTTGTATTTTTTTGGTTCTAATAAAATCCGATGTCATTCCAAGCATTTGTGTCAATTTGTATCTCTTTATCTACATTATTCCGTGATTTATTCAGTTTTCAAATTTATACTGACTCTTTGATCACCCGGTAGGTAAGCTTGGAGTTCTAGTTTGTGTGTGTGTGTGTGTGTGTGTGTGTGTGTGTGTCAGAGAGAGAGAAAGAGAGAGAGAGAGAGAGAGAGAGAGAGAGAGAGAGAATAAGCTTCTCTTTTATTTACTAAAATACGTTTTACTGACTATAATATGTTGTTGCATGTCTTTTGTCGGAGCCTCGCTGACAGCATCGTGCTCTAAGACCACACATAAGGATTACAAAAGAGAATATAGCTAGATCCCATAAACTGCAGATGGATTATAAAAGGCACCGGACAATTACACAGCTCTTGTCCCTAATGTTTCCGAGGCGCCAACATCACCGCACTTTGGAGGGTCGTGGGGTCCCTGCCCTCTCCGCAACGCGACGCTGCTGGGAAGTTGTGACGCTTATACGTCAGGCTCACAAGGCCGCTAGCGGGAACGTTCATCTTCACACGCGGGCGCAGCAGTCTCCCGCGGCGCCGTATAAACGTCGTGCGGAATCTTTCAGCAATATTACGCAGGCGCCGGCGGCCATTTTTTAAGGGGACGCGCGAGTTTCCAGACAGCGCCGAGCCGCCCGCCGTAATCTCCGTCTGAGCTCGCGGGCCGCTGGAAACAATGTGCGACGCCTCGGCGCTGGAGACGTGTCCGACTCCTCCCCCGCAACCGGCCTGCCTGGGCGATACAGCGACATAAATCGCGGCGCACTCACTGTGCACACAGCAGCCCCCTTGTCACAATGACCGGCACGGATTTGCGCTCGGCTTTTAATTCAGCGCCGAGCGCCGGGGGCGGCTGGGAATTAATTTACGGCCAGAGTAAGAAAGCCAGCTTCTGCTCTAAGACCAGGCTAAAACAGGCTTTACGGAAGCGTCGCCCGCTGCAGTAAGCCACCACTCCCCCCCCCCCCCCCCCCCTCAAAGCGATTTCGTACTTTATTTCGTTACGGACTCCCTCGTGCATTCGTCCATCTTCCTCATGGATCCCCTTTCATGTATTGTCTCCTTCACAAAAAACGTAACATTACTTACAATGGCCAAGGATATACTCCCTGCTACACTCCTGGAAATGGAAAAAAGAACACATTGACACCTGTGTGTCAGACCCACCATACTTGCTCCGGACACTGCGAGAGGGCTGTGCAAGCAATGATCACACGCACGGCGCAGCGGACACACCAGGAACCGCGGTGTTGGCCGTCGAATGGCGCTAGCTGCGCAGCATTTGTGCACCGCCGCCGTCAGTGTCAGCCAGTTTGCCGTGGCATACGGAGCTCCATCGCAGTCTTTAACACTGGTAGCATGCCGCGACAGCGTGGACGTGAACCGTATGTGCAGTTGACGGACTTTGAGCGAGGGCGTATAGTGGGCATGCGGGACGCCGGGTGGACGTACCGCCGAATTGCTCAACACGTGGGGCGTGAGGTCTCCACAGTACATCGATGTTGTCGCCAGTGGTCGCCGGAAGGTGCACGTGCCCGTCGACGCACGGATGCACGCCAAGACCGTAGGATCCTACGCAGTGCCGTAGGGGACCGCACCGCCACTTCCCAGCAAATTAGGGACATTTTTGCTCCTGGGGTATCGGCGAGGACCATTCGCAACCGTCTCCATGAAGCTGGGCTACGGTCCCGCACACCGTTAGGCCGTCTTCCACTCACGCCCCAACATCGTGCAGCCCGCCTCCAGTGGTGTCGCGACAGGCGTGAATGGAGGGACGAATGGAGACGTGTCGTCTTCAGCGATGAGAGTCGCTTCTGCCTTGGTGCCAATGATGGTCGTATGAGTGTTTGGCGCCGTGCAGGTGAGCGCCACAATCAGGACTGCAAACGACCGAGGCACAAAGGGCCAACACCCGACATCATGGTGTGGGGAGCGATCTCCTACACTGGCCGTACACCTGTGGTGATCGTCGAGGGGACACTGAATAGTGCACGGTACATCCAAACCGTCATCGAACCCATAGTTTTACCATTCCTAGACCGACAAGGGAACTTGCTGTTCCAACAGGACAATGCACGTCCGCATGTATCCCGTGCCACCCAACGTGCTCTAGAAGGTGTAAGTCAACTACCCTGGCCAGCAAGATCTCCGGATCTGTCCCCCATTGAGCATGTTTGGGACTGGATGAAGCGTCGTCTCACGCGGTCAGCACGTCCAGCACGAACGCTGGTCCAACTGAGGCGCCAGGTGGAAATGGCATGGCAAGCCGTTCCACAGGACTACATCCAGCATCTCTACGATCGTCTCCATGGGAGAATAGCAGCCTGCATTGCTGCGAAAGTTGGATATACACTGTACTAGTGCCGACATTGTGCATGCTCTGTTGCCTGTGTCTATGTGCCTGTGGTTCTGTCAGTGTGATCATGTGGTGTATCTGACCCCAGGAACGTGTCGATAAAGTTTCCCCTTCCTGGGTCAATGAATTCACGGTATTCTTATTTCAATTTCCAGGAGTGTATAAGTAACGGTCGGAGGAAGGCAATGGCAAACCACCTCCATTAGGACCATGCCTGGTAAAGCGGTGCGGGTCTCAGACATCGTTGCCCTACGCTCTGTAAAGGAGCATGGGACTTCATTTCCATAAGTAACGGTAGGCGATGGCACTCGCTTTACTGAACTTCACGCTACGTACACTACTGGCCATTAAAATAGCTACACTACGCAGATGGCATGGGGATCGAGGGTATGAGATTAGTGCAAGTTCTACACGTACAGAGACATTCTTCCCGTGCTCAATAGGTGAACAGGACGGGAGGGAATCCTAGTAAGTGGCACAATTGGGCGTACTTTCTGCCATGCACTTCACGTTGGTTTGCAGAGTAGTAGGTGTAGGTGTAGATAGTGGTGTATAAGTGATTTCATTTATTTACTTTGTGAAATACACTACTGGCCATTAAAATTGGTACACCACGAAGAAGAAGTGTTACAGAAGCGAAATTTAACCGACAGGAAGAAGATGCTGTGATATACAAATTATTAACTTTTCAGAGCATTCACACTAAGTTGACGCCGGTGTCGACACCTACAACGAGATGATATGAGGAAAGTTTCCAACCGACTTCTCATACACAAACAGTAGCTGATCGGAGTTGCCTGGTGAAACGTTGATGTGATGCCTCGTTTAAGGAGGAGAAATGCGTACCATCACGTTTCCGACTTTGATAAAGGTCGTATTGAGGCCTATCGCGATTGCGGTTTATCGTATCGCGACATTGCTGCTCGCGTTGGTCGAGATCCAGTGACTATTAGCAGAATATGGAAACGGTGGTTTAAGGAGTGCAATACGGAATGCGGTGCTGGATCCCAACGGCCTCGTATCACTAGCAGTCGAGATGACAGCCATCTTATCCGTATGGTTGTAACGGATCGTGCAGCCACGTCTCGATCCCTGAGTCAACAGATGGGGACGTTGCAAGACAGAAACCATCTGCACGAACAGTTGGACGACGTTTGCAGCAGCATGGACTATCAGCTTGGAGACCATGGCTGCGGTTACCCTTGATGCTACATCCCAGGCAGGAGCGCCTGCGATGGTGTACTCAACGACGAACCTGAGTGCACGAATGGCAAAACGTCATTTTTTCCGATGAATCCAGGGTCTGTTTACAGCATGACGATGGTCGCATCCGTGTTTGGCGATATCGCGGTGAACGCACATTGGAAACGTTTATTCGTCATCGCCATACTGGCATATCATCCGGCGTGATGGTATGTGTTGCCATTGGTTACACGTCTCGCTCACCTCTTGTTCGCACTGACGGAACTTTGAACAGTGTATGTAACATTTCAGATGTGTTACGACCCGTGGCTCTACCCTTCATTCGATACCTGCGAAGCCCTACATTTCAGCAGGAGAATGCACGACCGCATGTTGCAGGTCCTGTACGCGCCTTTCTGGCTACAGAAAATGTTTGATTACTGCCCTGGCCAGCACATTCTCCAGATGTCTTACCAACTGAAAATATTTGCTCAACGGTGGCCGAGTAACTGGCTCGTCACAATACGCCAGCACTACTCTTGAAGAACTGGGGGATGGTGTTGAAGCTGCATGGGCAGCTGTACCTGTACACGCAATCCAAGCTCTGTTTGACTCAATGGTCAGTCGTATGAAGGCCGTTATTGCGGCCAGAGGTGGTAGTTCTGGGTACTGATTTCTCAGGATCCTAGCACCCAAATTGCTTGAAAATGTAACCACATGTCAGTTCTAGTATAATATGTTTGTCCAATGAATACCCGTTTATCATCTGCATTTCTTCTTGGTGAAGCAATTTTAATGGCCAGTAGCGTATATCTTTGTGTATATCCACAGTTTTAATTGGAGGTCTTGGGGACTGCGGCCGTTATCTATTATAAGAAAATGAAGAGCACCTAGAGTCGTCATTATGTACCTAACAGTTCTGGCGCTTCAGTGTATCGTCTTCAGGCGTTAGTTGATGCTGAACGGGTTATCACGATCCATATGTACATTTCATCGTGTATATGGATCGGGAAAATGGTAGCTACGCAATACATTACATCATAAGGACGGCTGTAATTGTTTCATTATCTTACAATCATGTAGCATAGGCTGTAAAGTCCAATACTTCGGTGCTAGGCGATTCTGCTTTCATGGGCAATAGAACGCACGAATTCCTCTTGTCCACCTATCTTTTCAATTCAGAGTGGCAGTTGTAAACTACGTCTTCAATTATTTGTTTCCAGTCTCTGACTTCTAGTACAGTGTTAACCCCCTAGTATCATGGAAGCTATTCCCTCGTATCCTTCAGATGTCCCATCATCGTGTCCGTTTTTCTTGTCAGAGTTTTCCGCATATTGCTTTCCTTTCGGATTCTGCGGCAAACGTCCTCATCCCTTTTCTTCCCACATTTCGAGAGCTTCGATCCTCTTCCGTTTCCGTTTTCCCAATGTCCACGATTCACTGTCATACAGTGCTGTGATACAATAGTACGTTCTCAGAAATTTCTTTCCCAAATTAGCCTTTGATACTAGTGTACTTCCCTTGGCCAGTAATCCTCTCTCTGCCTACGCTCTGCCTTGCTTCGGCTGTCGCGGGAAATTTCGTTTCCAAGGTAGCAGATATCCTTAACTACTTCTACTCTGTGGCCACCAAGTTTTGTGTTAAGTTTCTACTTATTCTCATTTCTGCCACTTCTTATTACTTTTGTACTTTGCGGATTTATTCTCAGTCTATATTCTACAATGATTAGACCATTCCACGCAACAGATCCTGTAATTCTCCTTGAGTTCCATTACTTTGGAAAATCCTCAAGGTACCCACTCTGATGTGGAACGATGTCCCAGTGGATAGCTCGTAAAAAACTGAACACAGACCAAGAATGAAAACAGGAAGAAAGCGCTCTTTGCTGTAAAAAAATAGTAAAATAGGCTAGGGGACGGTCAGAGCTTAACATGTACTACATGGAGCTAGCTGGGTGAGCCACGGCGTCGTGTTTATGGGTCACAGTGTTGGACTGGGAAGGAAGAGATTCGTGTTCGATGCGTCCTTGTACCCCATTTTTTTCACAAAATTATGAACTGTCCGCCAGCTCACTCCCTTGTCTGTTCACGGTATTCAAATATGCGTCTGTGTCATGGTGTAACGTACGTTGGCAACAGCAAGAAGTAAGGAAGGGACCTCCAGACTAATTTACCTCCCATTTGTTATACAAAAACACCACACGCTGTTCTTGCGTTCCATTTTGGAAATTTCGACTGTTGAATTCCTTTGTTGTAACACAGTTTACAAACGTTTATTTGATGTTTTCATTTCTGTAACGACTCATATCCTATAACTAACGTATAGTATGACAACTGAAAAGACTACAGAAACTTCAGTGACCGGACGAAATGTGAAAAAAATTGTGCACGAAGGGGTTTTGAACACGGATTTTCCGCTTTGTAGTCCAACACCGTGACCAGACAACCAGGACGCCGCAGCTCTTCCAATACGCTCGATGCTGCACATTTTTAGTTTGGACCAGTTTCAATTTTGCTCGTTTTTTCACAGTTCAGTACACCTCCTTCCTGTTTTCATGCTTGATCCGTGTTCAGTTTTTGACGGGCTGTCCACTGGGTCATCTTACCACTAAATGTGAAGGGGGTGCTATGGGGAGCTTCCCTCGTAAGGACAGAAACGTCATCTCGGAACTTAACATACATATCCTTCCACTCTGAATTTTAATCCCAGTTTTGAAGCTTTCTTTCAATTTCGTCATTGCTTCTTCGGGGTACAGATTCAACAACAGTAGCGGAAGACTGCACCTTTGCCTTTTTTTGGCATCAGTCTACTGACTGGTTTGATGCGGCCCGCTACGAATTCCTTTCCTGTGCTAACCTCTTCATCTCGGAGTAGCACTTGCAACTTACGTCCTCAACTATTTGCTTGACGTATTCCAATCTCTGTCTTCCTCTACAGTTTTTGCCCTCTACAGCTCTCTCTAGTACCATGGAAGTCATTCCCTCATGTCTTAGCAGATGTCCTATCATCCTGTCCCTTCCCCATATCAGTGTTTTCCACATAATCCTTTCTTCTCCGATTCTGCGTAGAACCTCCTCATTCCTTACCTTATCAGCCCACCTAATTTTCAACATTCGTCTAT
The DNA here is from genome assembly GCF_023897955.1 of Schistocerca gregaria. Taxonomy (NCBI): domain Eukaryota; kingdom Metazoa; phylum Arthropoda; class Insecta; order Orthoptera; family Acrididae; genus Schistocerca; species Schistocerca gregaria. The sequence continues at coordinate 179,445,418 of NC_064923.1, read as the reverse complement.
AGCACCACATCTCAAATGCTTCGATTCTCTTCTGTTCCGGTTTTCCCACAGTCCATGTTTCACTACCACACAATGCTGTACTCCAGACGTACATCCTCAGAAATTTCTTCCTCAAATTAAGGCCGGTATTTAATATTAGTAGACTTCTCTTGGCCACATATGCCTTTTTTGCCATAGCGAGTCTGCTTTTGATGTCCTCCTTGCTCCGTCCGTCATTGGTTATTTTACTGCCTAGGTAGCAGAATTCCTTAACTTCATTGACTTCGTGACCATCAATCCTGATGTTAAGTTTCTCGCTGTTCTCATTTCTACTACTTCTCATTACCTTCGTCTTTCTCCGATTCACTCTCAAACCATACTGTGTACTCATTAGACTGTTCATTCCGTTCAGCAGATCGTTTAATTATTCTTGACTTTCACTCAGGATAGCAATGTCATCAGCGAATCGTATCATTGATATCCTTTCACCTTGTATTTTAATTCCACTCCTGAACCTTTCTTTTATTTCCATCATTGCTTCTTCGATGTACAGATTGAGGAGTACGGGCGAAAGGCTACAGCCTAGCCTTACACCCTTCTAAATACGGGCATTTCGTTCTTGTTCGTCCACTCTTATTATTCCCTCTTGGTTGTTGTGCATATTGTATATGACCCGTCTCTCCCTATACCTTACCCCTAATTTTTTCAGTATCTCGCACAGCTTGCACCTTTTTATATTGTCGGATGCTTTTTCCAGGTCGACAAATCCTATGAACGTGTCTTGATTTTTCTTTAGCCTTGCTTCCATTATTAGCCGTAACGTCAGAATTGCCACTCTCGTGCCTATACTTTCCCTAAAACCAACCTGATCGTCACCTACCGCATTCTCAATTTTCTTTTCCATTCTTCTGTATATTATTCTTGTAAGCAGCTTCGATGCATGAGCTGTTAAGCTGATTGTGAGATAATTCTCGCACTTGTCAGCTCTTGCCATCTTCGGAATTGTGTGGATGATGCTTTTCCGAAAGTCAGATGGTATGTCGCCAGACTCGTATATTCTACACACCAACGTGAATAGTCGTTTTGTTGCCACTTCCCCTAATGATTTTAGAAATTCTGATGGAATGTTATCTACCCCTTCTGCCTTATTTGACCGTAAGTCCTCCAAAGCTCTTTTAAAATCAAATTCTAATACTGGATCCCCTATCTCTTCTAAATCGACTCCTGTTTCTTCTTCTATCACATCAGACCAATCTTCACCCTAATAGAGGCTTTCAATGTATTCTTTCCACCTATCTGCTCTCTGCTCTGCATTTAGCAGTGGAATTCCGGTTGCACTCTTAATGTTACCACCGTTGCTTTTAATGTCACCACAGGTTGTTTTGACTTTCCTGTATGCTGAGTCTGTCCTTCCAACAATCATATCTTTTTCGATGTCCTCACATTTTTCCTGCAGCCATTTCGTCTTAGCTTCCCTGCACTTCCTATTTATTTCATTCCTCAGCGACTTGTACTTCTGTATTCCTGATTTTCCCGGAACATGTTTGTACTTCCTCCTTTCATCAATCAACTGAAGTATTTCTTCTGTTACCCATGGTTTCTTCGCAGCTACCTTCTTTGCACCTATGTTTTCCTTCAAAACTTCTGTGATGGCCCTTATTAGAGATGTCCATTCCTCTTCAACTGTGCTGCCTACTGCGCTATACCTTATTGCTGTATCTATAGCGTTAGAGAACTTCAAACGTATCTCGTCGTTCCTTAGAACTTCCGTATCCAACTTCTTTGCGTATTGATTCTTCCTGACTAATGTCTTGAACTTCAGCCTACTCTTCATCACTACTATATTGTGATCTGAGTCTATGTCTGCTCCTGGGTACGCCTTACAATCCAGTATCTGATTTCTGACTCTCTGTCTGACCAAGATGTAATCTAATTGAAATCTTCCCGTATCTCCCGGTCTTTTCCAAGCATACCTCCTCCTCTTGTGATTCTTGAACAGGGTATTCGCTATTACTAGCTGAAACTTGTTACAGAACTCAATTAGTCTTTCTCCTCTTTCATTCCTTGTACCAAGACCATATTCTCCTGTAACCTTTTCTTCTACTCCTTCCCCTACAACTGCATTCCAGTCGCCCTGGACTATTAAATTTTCGTCCCCCTTTACATACTGCATTACCCTTTCAATATCCTCATACACTTTCTCTATCTGTTCAGCTTGCTACGTCGCCATGTATACCTGAACTATCGTTGTCGGTGTTGGTCTGCTGTCGATTCTGATTAGAACAACCCGGTCACTGAACTGTTCACAGTAACACACCCTCTGCCCTACCTTCCTATTCAGAACGAATCCTAGACCTGTTATACCATTTTCTGCTGCTGTTGATATTACCCGATACTCATCTGACCAGAAATCCTTGTCTTCCTTCCACTTCACTTCACTGACCCCTACTATATCTAGATTGAGCCTTTGCATTTCCCTTTTCAGATTTTCTAGTTTCCCTACCACGTTCAAGCTTCTGACAATCCACGCCCCGACTCGTAGAACATTATCCTTTCGTTGATTATTCAATCTTTTTCTCATGGTAACCTCCCCTTGGCAGTCCCCTCCCGGAGAACCGAATGGGGGAGTATTCCGGAATCTTTTGCCAATGGAGAGATCATCATGACACTTCTTCAACTACAGGCCACATGTCCTGTGGATACACGTTACGTGTCTTTAATGCAGTGGTTTCCATTGCCTTCTGCGTCCTCATGTCGTGGATCAATTCTGATTCTTCCGTCTTTAAGGGCAATTTCCCACCCCTAGGACAAAACAGTGCCCTGAACCTCTATCCGCTCCTCCGCCCTCTTTGACAATGCTGATTATTTATCAAAATTTAGGCAGTGTCGGGGATCGAACCCGGGACTGAAGACTTTGATTATGAATCAAAGAAGCTACCCCTGACCACAGGTACTTCCATCTTTGCCTTACACCCTATTTAATACGAGCGCTTCATTGTCGTATTCCATTGTTTTTTCTACCTCTTGGTTGCTGTACATATTGTACATTGCCCAGTTTTCCCTACACCTTGCTGCTATTTGTCCAACATATTGCACTATGTTACATTCCCCAATAATTTTTCTAGGTCGAAATATCCAACGAAGGTCTTGCGTTTTATCCAGTCTTGCTTCCTTAATCAAACGGAACGTCAGAACTACCTCTATGGTGCCACCACATTTCCACCTAACAGATATTCAATTTTCTTTCCCGTTCTTCTGGTTACTTTTCTTGTCAGCAGCTTGGATACATGAGCTGTTAAGACGATAGTGCCACGGTTCACTCACAAATCTGCACTCGCTAAATTCGTAATTCTGTTGATGATATATTGCCGAAAGTCTTACGGAATGTCGCCAGTTTCAAAGATCTTCAGACCAGCTTGAGCAGTCGTTAAATTGCTACTACCCACAATGATTTTAGAAATTCACATGTCTATATATCTTGCATATATACAAAGCATACATTGATCAAAAGTATTCGCATACGCTTATGCAATTCAGAATTGTGGATTATTGCCACAATGGGCGGACCACCCACTCTCTCTCTCTCTCTCTCTCTCTCTCTCTTGCTGCTGTGCTGTGTATACCGAGGTTGGTGCACTGGTGCAAGGTATGCATGCAACATGTGTAACCGTCATATGCACACGATCACGTTTGTAGCAACTTTAAACGTGTTCTAATGTGACAGAATTTATCAGTAAATAATTTCCACATTGTTCATTCCACAAAATCTGTCGGCCTGTTTGTGGTTTCAATCGTGCCATGGAATTTTAAGGGCCGAATGCCGTTCCCACTGTCGAACGCCACTTGGTCAAACCGCAGGCGTCAGGCAATCTCCCGGAAACAGGAAGCGTCGCGTCGTTCCTGGAACCGTGTGGCGCAGTGTCACGGGCTGCTGAATTATCCATCGGTCTGCGATCGGCGGTCGACTGGCGCCGGTCACTGGTCGATGCCTCACGGTTTCGTCACAGAGGCGTCTGTGGCGGCGGTGACACTGCCGCTATCGTGACCGACACCGTGACGCGGAAACTAAAGCTTGGCGTCGACCATTATGAGTACGTAGTTAGACACACTCTAACAATGGTGAAATCTGGAACTGAGGGAACGCCACAGACTTTGTTAATTGATTATTCACGTCATTTGGATTTAAAGCACATTGCTAGGGAATCAGGATGGAGACCCGGCCGGAGTGGCCGAGCGGTTCTAGGCGCAACAGTCTGGAGCAGCGCGACCTCTACGGTCACAGGTTCCAATGCTGTCTCGGGCATTGATGTGTGTGATGCCCTTAGGTTAGCTAGGTTTAAGTAGTTCTAAGTTCTAGGGGACTGATGACCTCAGCAGTTAAGTCGCATGGTGCTCAGAGTCATTGAACCATTTGAACCAAACAGGATGGGGACCTTCGCCAGCGCCCTTTTCCACCCTGTATGTTTCTGAGGCCTCAAGAAAGGCTCTACTGATGACACCCACAGCGAAGCCACCGACACCTTTCTCAGAACGTTACATCCACCCCAAATAATGGATGTCATCGGCTCAAGATTTCCATGACCAAGGGCTCTCAGTGTACACGAGCATGTGCTAGATCTGCCTATTCGCAGGGTGCCCGAATCGGTTAGAGTGTGGCATGGACGCAAAGGTTCAGAATAGGCCACAGGTGGCCTTTTATGTCGCAGCCAAAAGGAGGTCACTCACTACTGTCGGCTGTAGCCTTGACGTACGTGTCAGACACCGCTCCCACACAGTCTGACTTCGAAAACAAGCATACACTTTATAAAACATTGCTTGACTGGCGTGGGCCAGCTCTATCTTTCTACACAACGTCTGGGTTCCCATACGGCCTCTGTTCGCCACGCTGACAAGTAATGAAAGGAATGGGCCAGTAGAGATAGATCCACTATCGCCAACCAGCACTTCCAGCGGAACAGCGCCGGTTGCAACCGAAACTCTCATCCTCTACCGCCATCCGCTGAAACCTGTTTCTACGCAGTTGGTTATCCTCTACCGCCATCTGCTGAAACCTGTTTCTACGCAGTTGGTTATCCGAGGAGAATTAGTGACATTAAAGGCTTTGGCGAGAATTCTAATACTATATCTCCCCTCCCACAACGATGGCTTAGAACGTAGCACGGCTAATTCGGCCATATGTATCGATTAAAGAGGAGGGGCAAGTGATTCCTAATGTCTATGTCGATTTCGGCGACCTGTCAGAGGTATTTGGACTCTGCAGAGATTTTGTCGTCATGGCCGCCCATCAGGGGAGATAGAAGCATGTCACATAGGAGAGGCCAGTGATGCCATGAGCATTCAGTAAGTGAGCACAACAGACGCAGACAATACTGTACTCTGTTCTCATGCACGACATACATCTGTTGACTATTAACGTTAGCTCACGACGAGTCCTTCTTTTTGCGCGGTTTACACGCAGCTGAAAAAAGTTAGTACATAGTTTTAGAGGTTTCCAGTTCACTCAAGATTTATTGTTTCAACAGTGCATATGGAGTACGTAGAATGATCACATTTACAATTCAGTAGCACAAGCAGTTCTGAGGTATTGGACGCATATATTAGTTCTTGGCCTAGGCTCCAAGGGAGGTCATGCAGTCTCTGGCTCTGGCGTTCAGTCGATCGTACTGACGGCGAATACTGATCTGGGATACGTTATTCCACGCCTGCTAGACACGCTGTGCATGTAGTTCTGTAACAGTTGTTGGTGGTAGAGTCATATGAGTCACGTCTTTTTGAATCATACGCCACACGTGCTCGATTGCAGGAAATCGAGAAATCGTGCAGGCCAGGGAAGTTGCTGCCCGTCTTGCTGAGCACGTTGAGATTCACGGACAAGCTGTGAGAGATCATTATCGTGTTGGAACAACACATCAACTTCCTGTTACAATAACAACAAAATAAGAGGTCAAACAACATTCAGTACGTATCGGGCCGGCCGGTGTGGCCGTAAGGTTCTAGGCGCTTCTGTCAGGAACCGCGTGACCGCTACGGTCGAAGGTTCGAATCCTGCCTCGAGCATGGATGTGTGTGAGTCCTTAGGTTAGTTATGTTTAATTAGTTCTAAGTTCTAGGCGACTGATGACCTCAGAAGTTAAGTCGCATAGTGCTCAGAGCCATTTTGCACGTATCGAGCGCTGGATAGCGTTCCCTCCAGAAACATCAAAGGCGTACAAGAGCGGTAGTGGAGAGTTGTAGCTTATAGCACCCCAGACCATAACACATGGGGTGGGCCAGTATGTCTTGGACGAATGCACTCTACGAGGCAGCACTCAACAGACCTATATAGTACGTGCAAACGACCATCACTGGCATGCCAGTTGAGTCTGATCCCATCGGTGAAGAACCAATGCGTGCCATTTCATCTTCCAAGTGATACTGTATTGGCAGCAGTTGAGCCGTGTATGTCGATGCTGTGGCGTGAGTGGAAGGCTAGAGGCGTGTGTGGCCTTAGTCCCACTGATAATAACCGGTTCACAACAATTTATATTGACATGTCTGGGCTCTCAAGCCCTCTTATCTGTGCTGTAGTAGCTGTACGATCTGCCAATGCTGCCCTACAATACGACAATCCTGGTGGGTGCCTGAGCTGCGTGGAGGTCCAGAACGTCCCTAAAGTTGTGAGAATGTTCACATGATCACTGATACCAGTATCGTGGCACAACTGACGCATCACGTCCAACTTGTGTGGCAGTTCTCTCTAACGACCATCCCATCAGTCTGAAGGCCACAATTTTATCTCTGTCAAACTCGCTCAGTTAGCTGTGGGAAGCACGAAAGTGCGTCTCCATGGCTCGGTTGCTTCCTTATTTCACACGTCTGCACCACACTGAGCCTTCTGGCTGTGGGCGTTCCCTATTTAAGGTAAGACGCAGATGGTGCCCACGTACGTAGCCGCTACGCTGTCTGTTGGCGGACGACGTCGAAACCATTATTAGTGTATCTACTATGTCCCAGATGGAATATACTGTCATTGGATAAAAGCAGACGTCATATTTCGAGAAGCAAATTTTTTTCGGCAGTGTGTTTGTCTTTCCATTTTCATCCTGAAATTAAAGAGTTTCTTTATGCCATTCTGCAGTGATGTTGCACTCGACAATCACTGAGGATCTCCGAGTGTGGTGCAGAAGTTGCACCCTTAACCAGGAATAAAAAATTCACGCAGCCCTATTAATGAAGGCGTCCTTCATTGATCCAATTCTCCACTGAACCGTGAATTTACCTTCAAAATATTTTCTTAAATAATTTACTTTATTTACTAGCGATTCATCAATAACGTTAACACATTTAATCACACTAGGTGAGCGTGGAAGTAGTTTCCAGGGAGTACTGAATTTACCTTTAACAAATGGGAATTTTATTCATAAAAACCTTTTAAAAAACAGATTCAAAACTTATAAGCACAAAAGCACCCTCAAAATATCAAGTTACAATTTTATTTTAGAGACCGAAAGAACAATACTGACAGTATGTGCCTTCGAGCTGCGAAGCTTGAAGCTCCCTTTCAACAAAGCCGTAGTTACGACCGCTCACAACAGCCTCTGAAAGACTATATTGGTGCAAATATGCAACACTCCAGATTTCTTTAAACTAAAAATTTTATTAACTCACACAAACTCATTAACTATGCACCCCGTAAGAGGGATGGAAATGGTACAAACACTCAAACTAAGAAATTATTTGCTACCGAAAGTGCAATTTGTTTTAAAGGACTGGAAAAGTGGCAACTTTATGAAAATGACTATTTAAATAAAACCTATGAAATTCAGACTTACATAAAATGTACAACATGCTCTACATTACACATATACCGCCTCGCAAGATGACAGGCAAGATAAAAACATATTTCAGAAATTCGGCCTTTACACCTTAATTCTATAAATTCGTTCACACCGAAATCGACCAACATGACAGAGGCAGTTATTAACGTACGGAAGACAGACAGACAGACAGATGGACAGACACTAACTGCCTAACAAATGTGGACGGGAGACAGACGAGCAAGCTGAGGACGACAGACTGACCAAGGAAACAAGCAGAATTTAACAAGTAAATCAAACATCATATCACGAATCACTTAATTTCTAATACACTGCGATGTCTGGCGAAGACCTGGCGCAGCACCCTCAAAGCGCTCTCCCGACACGTCCGCTGCCAGCCGCTTCAATGGACGCAGGAAGGCGCGCCGATCTCCCGTCCCACGGCATCGCAGCTCGCGCCGGCCAGACCGATGTCATGGGTTGAATCCTGCTGCTCTCGTGTCGGCCGCGAAGCCACTACTCCTCGCTACACGACGCGGGCCGCTCGAATCACGTGGCGACCTCACATGCGCCGACACACAAGACAGAGAAATCATCTAGTGTCGCAGTGCGCGACCGAGCAAACGATCTATCCAACCGTCAATGCCCATTGCCTGAACAAACTCGAGCAGACTGGCAAGCTAAGACATACTAGCACTCTGGACGACAGACAGACACTGACTGCCCCACGCTGACCCGGCTGACCAAATTACCAGATTCGCCGAGACTGACAGACTGACCGCTTACCGAGCTCATAGCGCATCTTAAAAGCACAGACTACCTTTCCCCACCAGAGGGAGACACCAAAGGTGCGTTTGGTACAGCGGCGTCACCGCCAGAAACGGAGGGCGACTGCTTCACACTACGCGCTGCGGCGCGCTCTTCAAAACAACAAATTTTACCACAGCTTATCCACCTTGCAGGACTGACATCTAGTAAAGTTAGAAGATTTTATTCGATCCACTAACAGTGCTCTGTAAAATTTTAGTTTGTGCAGAGCAGATGGGATTAGCGTACCATTCTGAAATGGTAAATGGCCAACGATTTTCTCGGACTCCTTTGCAGGGTCTCACGTAGAGAAAATAGCTCATTCCTGTCAGACATTTGTTTTCTAGACTCTTATTGGGCAACACTGTTCCAGTCCTCGAAAATTTATTTACTAACCTACATCTTATCGGAAATGTGAAAAACAGAAATGTTAGTCTGAAAAAAAAATCGGCGATTAATAATGACAATCTTGAGTAGTTCAACATGAAATATTCATTCCAAATGAATACAACAGCAAACTAAGTTTTGAAATGGTACGGCTATTTGGCCTAGTTTCGCCACATTGCTAAAGGAATTCTATGCAGCGTCGCCTTCAAAGATGCTCGCAAATAAAAATCGATACTACGTCGAGTAAGGAGTATTTTTGAGCTGACAAACATTCGGGCCACTGAATGTCGATTCGCATTTCTCATGCGGAATTCTTTGGTCACGTCATTCAGTCACAAACTTGGAGGCAGAGTTCGGTTTATCGGTTGTTACATACGACACTTGATGAAGGAGTTAGTCCACGTTGTGGAATTCATTGGAAGAGGAGAGGTACGTAGTCACATACTGCATTTGGTGGTGAGCTTGCTACGTGCTTTGGCGCGTAGGGGTATCATTTCGGTTTCAATTTCTTCTAATTTCATTTCCTATGTCGATTTCTTGCACAGTTACTTATATTATTTATTTACTTTCTGAATGATCTGATAATCTGATTTGTGAATGCGTTGAGATCTGTTCTGACAACCGAGAATCTGAAGCTCTTTTATTCACGTTGCTGTTATAATCACTGAATCCTCAGTTTACGTATGTCCAGTTGAAAAAGAGAGGGTATCGGTGTTGTATGTAATCGCAGTGGCTAAACGTGTTTGCCGAGATGTGGCGTCTTGGTATTCCCAGTTGGACAAATGAAGTTAATGGTTGCGCAGCAATTTCTAAAGAGTTGTTTGCGCACTTTGGCTGCTGGCTCTGAGCACTATGGGACTTAACATCTATGGTCATCAGTCCCCTAGAACTTAGAACTACTTAAACCTAACAAACCTAAGGACAGCACACAACACCCAGTCATCACGAGGCACAGAAATGCGCAGTTTGTTGGATGCTGTATTCCTCTACATTAGCACTAAGAGCGGTTTTCCAATTATTTCCCATCATTTCGGCTGTGAAAGAGCTGATTCGGATGAATCGTAGGATCACCAAATGTTAACACTGCTGTTGAACGGTCGATAAGCAAAAGAACTGTGAATTACACAATCTCCGAAAAGTGTCATTATGGCAAAGTCTCTGTGCAGTGGATGCCAAAGCACCTTTCGGAAGTCAGAAGACAGCGAGAATGAGTGTTTGCCTCACCCATACAAGGAAGGGATCTCATTGCTGAGATTGCAGCGTATGATGGAGTATGGTGTCGCAACATCGACACTACCTGCAAACGGATGAACATTGACTGGCAGGATCCCGTCCTCCCTTGTCCAAACAAAATCCCCTCTTTCACGAAAGTCGGAAAAGTGGTACTCAGTCTATTTTTCAAATGTAGCAGGACCTGAACCTATCGGCTGCTTATCACGGGGTGCAGAAGGTAAAGCTGAGCAATACTGTAACGCGTTGATGATGCTGAAATAGGCCATTAAGAACAAGCTCTCGAATGGTTAATGCTTCCCCAGGGCAACCCTAGGCCATACTTGGCAAATAATTCCCTCAAATCCCTTCAAAACTTTCCTTGGGAGGTCCTAGAATATTCTCCTTACAGCCCCAATATCTCCCCTATCTGACTCGCATGTTTTCGGCCCCTTACAACAATGTCTGAAAGATCAGAGATTCATGTGTAACAAGGGAGGGCAGAAGACTCTTTAGCAATGGATCCATCAGCAACTTCGAAGTCTCTACACTGTAGCCATCAATTCTCTTTGTATACCGCATGATCGGTTTACCAATGCTAAATGCAGGTACGGATAGTTATACCGTTCCACATGAACTGTAGTTTTAATATTGTTGTCAAAATTATTTAAGCTGTAACCAGTGCTCTTTTTTCGAGGGAACGCCCGGGGACGTGTACCTATAAAGTTTTCTGTCTCGAAAAAGTCGCGAAAAAGAATCAACCTCTCAATGATTTTGGGATCGAAATTGTCTTGCAAGAACTTAACGAAGTAGATATGAACCGCATTTTCCATTCTGGAGACAGCGATAGTTGGAGGGTTTCGTGATTATTTAATAGATAAGAAAATTCCAATATCCCCCCTTTCTTCTTCTAAATGCAGTGAAATGTGTTTCCGTACCTTGTAGTGAATATAAACGTGGGTTTTCGCAAGTGAATATACAGGGTGTTACAAAAAGGTACGGCCAAACTTTCAGGAAACATTCCTCACACACAAATAAAGAAAAGATGTTACGTGGACATGTGTCCCGAAACGCTTAATTTCCATGTTAGAGCTCATTTTAGTTTCGTCAGTATGTGATCAAATTGTAAATTTTCACAATCAACATCTTTGGCCTGACGAGAATCCGCACGCAATTGTGCAATCACGTCATCAACACAGATTTTCTGTGAACGTTTGGGAGGGCAATGTTGGTGATCTCTTGATTGGGCTCCATGTTCTTCCACCTAAGCTCAATGAAGCATGTTATCATGTTTTCATACGGGATACTCTACCTGTGCTGCTAGAACATGTGCCTTTACAAGTACGACGCAACACGTGGTTCATACACGATGGAGCTCCTGCACATTTCAGCCGAGGTGTTCGTACGCTTCTCAACAACTGATTCAGTGACCGATGGGTTGGTAGAGCCGGACCAATGACATGGCGTCCACGCTCTCCTGACCTCAACCCTCTTGACTTCCATTTATGGGGGCATTTGAAAGCTCTTCTCTACGCAACCCCAGTACCATATGTAGAGATTCTTCGTGCTCGTATTGTGGACGGCTGTGATACAAAACGCCTTTCTCCAGGGCTGCATCAGCGCATCAGGGATTCCATGCAACGGAGGGAGGGTGCATGTATCCTCGCTAACGGAGGACATTTTGAACATTTCCTGTAACAAAGTGTTTGAAGTCACGCTGGTGCGTTCTGTTTCTGTGTGTTTCCATTCCATGATTAATGTGATCTGAAAAGAAGTAATAAAATGAGCTTTAACATGGAAAGGAAGCGTTTCCGAACACATGCCCACATAACATATTTTCTTTATTTGTGTGAGGAATGTTTCCTGAAAGTTTGGCCGTACCTTTTTGTAACACCCTGTATTATCGCACCTACAAGAGCTTCATTAAATGTTTCTAAGACTAAACAGGTCTTGAGAGCTGCCCATAAACGGCACTGGATACGGATGTGCAGGGGCATGCCATCAGCACATTGCTGTCGCGGCCGTTGAGAATGACAGAGAGTAAGTCAGTTCTGCAACAAATTTCAGATGGTAACAGCGAATATTCTCTTCAGGAATCACAAAGGGAAGATGTGTACTTCGAAAAGACCTGGAGGTACAGAAAGAGTTGTGTTAGATTACATCAGGGTCTGAAATCAGGAGCATACGTTAATTCCGATTACCATTTGGTAATTATGAAGGGCAGGCTGAAGTTTAAGAGACCAGTCAAGCAGAGTGAGCAAAGAAGTGGGATACCACGGAAACTTGGCGCCACGCCCTCCGATTGGCTGCGGGATTGTACTTTTGCCAGTTACTCTGGGCAACGTATGACAGCGAATGCTTTGCCTCCCGGAGATAGTGATGTATCCAAGGCCGCCATGTTTACTGTATAACACAATCGAAGGTGACGTGTGCGTGCTCCGAAGCGAAACTTACGTTTGAGTGCCTCCGAAGTCAGGTCGAGACAAACAGTAAGACATATTCGACCCGTGTGCGTATCACGTTGCCACGGCCAATCAGAGCGTGTGACACCAGGTTTCCATAGTTTCATCATGTTGCGTTGTCGACCTGCACAACATTATTAGTTTTGGTTCCTAGTGGCATCAGATATCCAAGGTTAAAATTTCGTGACACAATTTTTTTCCACCATGTGCACAGAAGATTGGAAAAGAAAATTTAGGATTTGTCAGACGACGATCACTTAGGCTTTATAAACGGTAAATGCACTAGGGAACTTCTTCTGACGATGCGAGTGATAATGGCAGCAAGACTGAAGGAAAATAAAGGTATATTTGTAGGATTTGTCAATCTGGAAAAATCGTCCGACAATGAAAAAATATGTTGTAAATCCTGAAAAAAAAGGATAAATATAGGGGAAGAAGGGGTAATATACAACGTGTACAAATGCCAAGAGAGCGAATGAATAATAAAACAGGAAGCCCAAAAACGAAGTGCTCGGATTAAAAAGGGTGTAAGACTGGGGTGCAGTCTTTCGCCCCTGCTGATCAGTTTGGGCGGCGAGAGAGCAATGACAGAAATAAAAGATAGCTTCAAGAGGAGGACAATATCCACGGTGAAAGGATGTCACTGATAGGACTCGTTGATGACTTTGCTATTCTCAGCGAATCTGAAGAGGAGCTATAGGATTTGTTGATCTGAATCATCAGTCTGCTGAATAAGGAGTATGGATTGACAGTAAATCGAAGAGAGGCGAAAGTAAGGAAACCAGGATAAATGAGAATAGCAAGAAACTTAACATCAGAAATGGTGATCACAAAGTAGACGAAGTTATGGAATTCTACTACCCAGACAGCAACATAACCCATGGCGGAGGAAGCAAGGAGGACATAAAAAACAGCCTAGCACTGGAAGAGATGCATTCCTGTCGAAGAGAAGTCTACTAGTATGAAACATAGGTTTTAATTTGAGTAATAAATCTCTAAGAATTGGGATCTGGAGCAGAGAATTGTAAGGCTCGGAAAACCAAAACAGTAGAGAATTGAAGCATTTGAGATGTGTTGCTACAGAATAATGCTGAAAATTACGTGGATTGATACGATAACGAATGAGGAGGTTTTGCACAGAATCGGAGAGGAAAGGAATATGTGGAAAACACCGACAAGACGAAGGGACAGGACGACAGGTCATCTGTTAACGCTACAGGGAATAATTTGAATTTTAGCTGAAGGAGGCGTAAGAGGATAAAATATTTGTAGTGGAAGACAATGTTAGGGCCAATAAATAATTATTCTACTCTGAAACGAAAAGTTTGGCGCTGGAGAATAATTCGTGGCAGGCCGTATGAAACCATTCAGAAGACAACTGACTTAAAAAAAAAAGTATAGACTCTGAGAAACTCGATAAGCCCAGTTATCATAGTCAATCGCAAGGCTATAGTCACGAGAACAGGCCCATGTCCGCTCACAGTCTATGATGAATTCGATGCAGGCCGCTGCCAGAGTGAGTTTGAATGCGCCCGCCAGCCATCTTCACACCTGCTAGTTGATACCATCTGCCTGCCGCGGTGGTCTCGCGGTTAAAGCGCTCAGTCCGCAACCGCGTGACTGCTACGGTCGCAGGTTCGAATCCTGCCTCGGGCATGGATGTGTGTGATGTTCTTAGGTTAGTTAGGTTTAAGTAGTTCTAAGTTCTAGGGGAGTGATGACCACAGATGTTAAGTCCCATAGTACTCAGAGCCATTTGAACCATTTGATACCATCTGCTGACGGCCGCCTACCTGACAGACCGTAGGTCGGGTCTGGGCGACCTAGCTGTCCCGCTATTACCTCTCGACTGAAAACACTGTCACTGTTCGCTGCCTCGGTCAGCATGCAATTTGTTGTCCATTACTCAGTGCGGGCATACGTCACCGTCACCAACCGCAGGTAGCGTGTTGATCCGGAGTGTCCAGGTGCTTTCCCGCGAGCCGCAGAATCAGGTAATCAAGCTGCTTTCCACTGTACACCGCTGGCAGTCTCTGCCACCTTGCATCAGTGCCTCTGCTGTTGTGTCGACCGCAGCGTTTCTGTGACAGCCGCTATCGCCCGTGGGTTCACGCCTCGCGCTATCCTACTAACAGCCTGATCCTGATGCACGCTTCGCCTACCGTGGCCGCAAATGTCACAGACGCCTTTGACTACCTCTCCAGCTCTAACGCCACCACTGTAATTGCTAAACAATGGAACACTTACTGAACTAGAAATGTTAACATGACGGGTCACTGCCACCAAGCACTGCAGTCACTTCCTTGCAGGTGAACTACGCTGTATCCATATATATCACAGCTAGTTTCACCTGTCTCCATAGAGTCCGTACAGTCCAACTTCTACAGTGGAGATGTGGCGAGGATAGAAGCGATCCCCGGAAAAAGCAGTTATCTCTCAACAACACCTGTTTTATATTAAACCTTCGTCGTTTACAGTAGTACCGACTCATTAGATAATTCTCTAAGGAAACTGGAAGTATAAGGTGTACCAAAATGCATAGTTGATGAATTCCGATACCTTCTTGACCATGCCGATGGGAGGGTGGGAATCCATCAACTTCCAGGACAGCTTCTTGTCTCTTGTACTACGGGATGGAGACGAGCTGGTGGTGGCTCCATTATGCTCTGGGAACGTTCACGTGGGCATCCTTGGGTGCAGTCGAGCTCTTGAAAGGCTCTATGACGGTCACAGACCACATACACCGACGGCGGTGACATTTTTCAACAGGATAATGCGCCTTGTCACAAGGCCGGGAGAGTGATGTAGTGTTTCGAGCAACACAATGGCGAGTTCTAATTGATGTGCTGGCCCCCCAACTCTCCATATCTGAACCAGATCGAACACATCTGGGGTGTGACTGAACATAGTATCAGAGCTCACCGCCCACCTCCCAGAAATTTACGGGAATTAGGCGACTCGTGTGTGCAGATGTGGTGCGACATACCAAGGCCTCACTGCTTTCATTCCACGGCACGTCACCGCTGTTATCCGTGTCAAATGTGCACATATCGGCTATTAGGTAGGCGGTCATAATGTTATGACTGATCAGGGTCTACAGTGCAGCGACAGTATATTGAAGTTTTCAGTATAGCTGGTTAACATTAGCTTGCACTATAACAGTTTCCAAATTTGTTAGTTCATGGCTGCTATAGTCTTCACACCCTCTTTCTTTACTTCTCTTGTCAGTAGCAAAATTTCTGCCTTTCATAAACGAAGATCATAGGTTGGGACAACTGCAATGAGAGACCAACCATCTCAACAAGTATCACTTTCCTGAAGGTAGCGGTCGCAGGTTCGAATCCAACCTCGGGCATGGATATGTGTGATGTCCTTAGGTTAGTTAGGTTTAAGTAGTTCTAAGTTCTAGGGGACTAATGACCTCACCAGTTAAGTCCCATAGTGCTAAGAGCCATTTTGAACCTGAAGGTAGAATGATTTAATGAGGCCAACGGCCTTGCCGCAGTGGTAACTCTGGTTCCCATCATATCACGGAATTTAAGCGCTGTCAGGCTTAGCCATCACTTAGATGGCTGACCGTCCGACCTGCCCAGCGCTGTTGGAATTTAGGGCGCACTTAGCCCACGTGAGGCCAATAGCTACTTGACTGGAAATTAGCGGTTCCAGTAGCGAAAACTGAATTCCTAGTACCAAGCTCAAATTCGCCAGTAACCCTTCCTCCTACTCCTTTCCCTACAACCATTTTTCAATCCTCCACGACCATTAGACATTCATCTTGCTTAACTTACTGAATTACCCGTCCAATATCCTTGTATACTTTCTCTACCTCCTTTCCTCTGCTTGCGAAGTAGACATGTATATCTAAGCTATTGTTGTCAATGTTGATTTGCTGTCGTTTCTAATGAGTATTACAGTATCAGTGAACTGTTGACAGTAACTCACTGTATGCTCTACTCGTCTAACAAGATATCCTTATTTTTTTCCATTTCCTTCACTGACACCCAGTACATCTATACTGAATCTTAGCATTTCCCTTTTCAGGTTTTCTGGCTTCCCTACTGTAGTAATCACAACCAACAGCGGGAACGCCTTGGGCTGCGGGTCGGAGCCGCCAGGCGGGGAAGCCGCCGGCGGTGGAGCACGCACCACCAGGTAAACACAGGACGAGTCGGACGACAGACCAACGACAACTGACAACAACCGACTATGAGCGACACAACAAGGAAGAGAAAAACAACGGAGGTTTGTGGAAATCACAACACCAAACGTAAATCCACTCGGAACCAGAGCCAGGAAAATGTTAACAACGAGCAACAACCAGAACGCAGTACCGCCGAGACAGAAACAAAATCCAGAGCGAGTACTAGACTGGCTGGACTGGGGCAAGGCGGGTCTCTATATGAGAAACTGGAGGGGGCGGCTATTGGCCGCTGTCTGCACGTGGCTTAGCGGTGGCGCTGCGTGGAATAGCCGCCGCGGAGGCGGAGCCCTCTATGGGCTGACCACGTCCATTTGTTCTGCCGAGTCTTCGACTTCCGCGGCGGAAGGTACTAGACCTACCATCTTCATTTCAACGCCCAGATTCGTAGAAATTTATCCTTTCGCTGGTTATTCAATCTTTTTCTCATGGTCAGTGAATATTGTAAAACGCTACTCATGTTGCAGTTACTGTGTGACCATCAATCACCGTTTTCTCGTATCTGAAGTGTTTACTGCTCCCTCAGATGCTTCTGCGAAGCATCACTGCCGTCTCGGTTCTACTCACTCCTACATGAGTCTTTTAGATCGTCCTTAACTGACTCATGTTGCTCACTGCCCTCTTCGATTTCTTTCTGAAACAGTCCCTTGGACGCTTCCCCCGAAATCTGATCGCCTAATTGCTTAATTAAGCCTCTAAATCTTACTCGGGTTTCTTCCATTACTAGCGTTGTAAAGTTTGCTATTATTTCGTTCACCTCGACCCTTGGCACCATTGGCGGGGTGTCAGGTGTACTACTTGTTGACATGATTGACCAGTCTCGAAGGAGCGAATAGTATCCAGTTGGATTCTCTCTATACAAACGCGAGCCGTCTTACATACAAACCCAGTCATTTCCCTTGCTATAATCTGAAACGTAACAAAATTTACACTACTGACCATTAAAATTGCTACACGACTAAGATGACGTGCTACCGACGCGAAATTTAGCCAACAGGAAGATGATGCTGTGATATGCAAATGATTAGCTTTTCAGAGCATTCACACAAGGTTGTCACCATTGGCGACACCTACAACGTGCTGACATGAGGAAAGTTTCCAACCGATTTCTCACACACAAGGAGCAGTTGACTGGCGTTGCCTGGTGAAACGTTGTTGTGATGCCTCGTGTAAGGAGGAGAAATGCATACCATCACGTTTCCGACTTTTATAACATCTACATCTACATTTATACTCCGCAAACCACCCAACGGTGTGTGGCGGAGGGCACTTTACGTGCCATTATCATTACCTCCCTTTTCTGTTCCAGTCGCGTATGGTTCGCGGGAAGACCGACTGTCTGAAAGCCTCCGTGCGCGCTCGAATCTCTCTAATTTTACATTCGTGATCTCCTCGGGAGGTATAAATAGGGGGAAGCAATATATTCGATACCTCATCCAGAAACGCACTCTCTCGAAACCTGGCGAGCAAGCTACACCGCGATGCAGAGCGCCTCTCTTGCAGAGTCTGCCACTTGAGTTTGTTAAACATCTCCGTACCGCTATCACGATTAGCAAATAATCCTGTGACGAGACGCGCCGCTCTTCTTTGGATCTTCTCTATCTCCTCCGTCAACCCGATCTGGTACGGATCTCACACTGATGAGCAATACTCAAGAATAGATCTAACGAGTGTTTTGTAAGCCACCTCGTTTGTTGATGGACTACACTTTCTAAGGACTCTCCCAATGAATCTTAACCTGGTACCCGCATTACCAACAATTAATTTTATATGATCACTCCACTTCAAATCGTTCCACACGCATACTCCCAGATATTTTACAGAAGTAACGGCTACCACTGTTTGTTCCGCTATCATATAATCATACAATAAAGGGTCCTTCTTTCTATGTATTCGCAACACATTACATTTGCCTATGTTAAGGGTCAGTTGCCACTCCCTGCACCAAGTGCCTATCCGCTGCAGATCTTCCTGCATTTCGCTACAATTTTCCAATACTGCAACTTCTCTGTATACTACAGCATCATCCGACAATATCTACTATGTCATTTATATATATTGTGGAAAGTGATGGTCCCATAACACTCCCCTGTGGCACGCCAGAGGTTACTGTAACGTCTGTAGAAGTCTCTCCATTGATAACAACAAGCTGTGTTCTGTCTGCTAAAAACTCTTCAATCCAGCCACAAAGCTGGTCTGATATTCCGTAGGCTCTTACTTTGTTTAACAGGCGACAGTGCGGAACTGTATCGAACGCCTTCCGGAACTCAAGGAAAATAGCATCCAACTGGGAGCCTGTATATAATATTTTCTGGGTCTCATGAACAAATAAAGCGAGTTGGGTCGGATTGTAGCCTATCGCGATTGCGGTTTATCATATCGCGCCATTACTGCTTGCATTGGTCGAGCTCCAATGACTGTTAGCAGAATATGGAATCAGTGGGTTCAGGAGGGTAATACGGAACGCCGTGCTGGATCTCAACGGCCTCGTATCACTAGCAAGTATAGATGACAGGTATCTTATCCGCATGGCTGAAACGGATCGTGCAGCCACGTCTCGATCCCTGAGTCAAAAGAAGGGAACGTTTGCAAGACAACAACCATCTGCACGAACGGTTCGACGACGTTTGCAGCAGCATGGACTATCAGCTCGCACACCGTGGCTGCATTACTCTTGACGCTGCATCACAGACAGGAGCGCCTGCGATGGTTTACTCAACGACGAACCTGGGTGTACGAATGGCAAAACATTATATTTTCGGATGAGTCCAGATTCTGTTTACAGCATCATGATGGTCGCATCCGTGTTTGGCGACATAGCGTCATCGCCATACTGGCGTATCACCCGGCGTGATGTTATGGGGTGCCATTGGTTGCACGTCTCGATTGCCTCTTGTCCGCATTGACGGCACTTTGAACAGTGGTCGTTACATTTCAGATGTGTTACGACGCGTGGCTCTACCCTTCATTCGATCACTACGAAACCCTACATTTCAGCTGGATAATACACGACCGCATGTTGCAGGTCCTGTATGGGCCTTTCTGGATCCATATTCGACTGGATATTCGACTGCTGCCCTGTCTAGCACATTCTCCAGATCTCTCATCAACTGAAAACGTCTGATAAATGGTGGCCGAGCAATGGTGGCTCGTCACAATATTCCAGTCATTACTCTTGATGAACTGTGGTATTGTGGTGAGACTGCATGGGCAGCTGTATTTGTACACGCCAGCCAAGCTCTGTTTGATTCAATGCCCAGGAGTATCAAGCTCTTTATTATGGCCAGAGGTGGTTGCTCTGGGTACTGATTTCTCAGGATCTATGCACCCAGATTGGGTGAAAACGTTATCCCATACCAGTTCTAGTATAATATATTTGTCCAATGAATACCCGTTTATCATCTGCATTTCATTTTAGTGTAGCAATTTTAATGGCCAGTAGTGTATTATGCTTTTGTAAGACCACGACACTATGTGCTGTATATACAGTAGCCATGTGCAGCACAGTTCTTCTAATGATAATTTGACAGCCTCGTAAGGAACCGTATTTTATATTGAACGAAGTTCCTTCCTGTCATGTACGAGCTTATAGACTTGCGATTTATACACTCCTGGAAATGGAAAAAAGAACACATTGACACCGGTGTGTCAGACCCACCATACTTGCTCCGGACACTGCGAGAGGGCTGTACAAGCAATGATCACACGCACGGCACAGCGGACACACCAGGAACCGCGATGTTGGCCGTCGAATGGCGCTAGCTGCGCAGCATTTGTGCACCGCCGCCGTCAGTGTCAGCCAGTTTTCCGTGACATACGGAGCTCCATCGCAGTCTTTAACACTGGTAGCATGCCGCGACAGCGTGGACGTGAACCGTATGAGCAGTTGACGAACTCTGAGCGAGGGCGTATGGTGGGCATGCGAGAGGCCGGGTGGGCGTACCGCCGAATTGCTCAACACGTGGGGCGTGAGGTCTCCACAGTACATCGATGTTGTCGCCAGTGGTCGGCGGAAGGGGTGCACATGCCCGTCGACATGGAACCGGACCGCAGCGACGCACGGATGCACGCCAAGACCGTAGGATCCTACGCAGTGCCGTAGGGGACCGCACCGCCACTTCCCAGCAAATTAGGGACACTGTTGCTCCTGGGGTATCGGCGAGGACCATTCGCAACCGTCTCCATGAAGCTGGGCTACGGTCCCGCACACCGTTAGGCCATCTTCCGCTCACGCCCCAACATCGTGCAGCCCGCCTCCAGTGGTGTCGCGACAGGCGTGAATGGAGGGACGAATGGAGACGTGTCGTCTTCAGCGATGAGAGTCGCTTCTGCCTTGGTGCCAATGATGGTCGTATGCGTGTTTGGCGCCGTGCAGGTAAGCGTCACAATCAGGACTGCATACGGCTGAGGCACACAGGGCCAACACCCGGCATCATGGTGTGGGGAGCGATCTCCTACACTGGCCGTACACCTCTGGTGATCGTCGAGGGGACACTGAATAGTGCACGGTACATCCAAACCGTCATCGAACCCATCGTTCTACCATTCCTAGACCGGCAAGGGAACTTGCTGTTCCAACAGGACAATGCACGTCCGCATGTATCCCGTGTCACCCAACGTGCTCTAGAAGGTGTAAGTCAACTACCCTGGCCAGCAAGATCTCCGGATCTGTCCCCCATTGAGCATGTTTGGGACTGGATGAAGCGTCGTCTCACGCGGTCTGCACGTCCAGCACGAACGCTGGTCCAACTGAGGCGCCAGGTGGAAATGGCATGGCAAGCCGTTCCACAGGACTACATCCAGCATCTCTACGATCGTCTCCATGGGAGAATAGCAGCCTGCATTGCTGCGAAAGGTGTATATACACTGTACTAGTGCCGACATTGTGCATGCTCTGTTGCCTGTGTCTATGTGCCTGTGGTTCTGTCAGTGTGATCATGTGATATATCTGATCCCAGGAATGTGTCAAAGTTTCCCCTTCCTGGGTCAATGAATTCACGGTATTCTTATTTCAATTTCCAGGAGTGTATATACTGCAACCATGTATACTTTTCACAGATAATTCGTGAAAGGCGGATCGAATTACTTTGAAGTGAGCATTTGCATTTTTTTTCAGTCACTGTTGAGCCCCGCGCCCGGGTTCCCGGGTTCGATTCCCGGTGTCGTCAGGAATTTTCTCTGCCTCCTGATTACTGAGAGTTGTGTGCTGTCCTTAGTTCGGTTTAAGTAGTTCAATGTTCTAGGGGACTGATGACCAGTTCAAATGCTCAGAGCCATTTGAACCATTTTGAACAGCTGAGTCTGAAATATAATTAAACATATGATGAACTGAAACTGTATTTGATACTTAAACTCTCCGTCCGAGCAGACCTTGGAAGGCCCAACGGTACCGACTTGACGCCGTGTCATCCTCAGCCAACAGACGTGACTGGATGCGGATATGGAGGGGCCCGGTCTCCCGGCCGTATGTCAGTTTACGAGACCGGAGCCGCTACTTCTCAATCAAGTAGCTCCTCACCAGGGCTGAGTGCACTCCGCTTGCCAACAGCACTCGGCAGACCGGGTGGTCACCCAGCCGAGTGCTAAATTAGTCCGACAGCTGTTAAGTTCGGTGATCTGACGGGAACCGGTGTTACCACGACGGCAGTTGGCTGTTTGATAGTTGATGGAACATTCGTTGGCGTTTATCATTTGAAAAGATAGCTGTTGAAAAACTTTAAACTGAAGTTCATAACAACTGATCCTCAACCTGCCTAGAAGTCTCCACAAACAAGCTCGAATACATCGTACCATAAAGTAAAATAAACGGCAGCTAGCTTTCACTACATACAACAATAAAGGAGTATAGACGATGTAGAATACACACTGTTAACATTACCAGCCACAAGGTCCGGAAAACATGGGGCGCAGCACCATCAGACTGTCACATTCTGCCTGTATGCAGCTCCAAAGAAAGCGCTTCTATGGTAGGTAAAGTACCCAGCATACACACAAACACATACAAACATTTCTCCTCCTTAAAAAGGGATGTGGGTTTGTGGGCTTATTGCGACTCTCTTCAGTACTAGTAACGAGATAAACGACTTCCTGATATCCTGTGGCAATTTTGTGGTACTTTTCCTTAAGCACGTTGTGTCTACGTGATTTGGTGTATTGAGTCCATTTCTGCTGTCAATACATATCATACAATATGAACGGCTGATGACAGCAACATCACGCTCACAGATAAAAGAACCATAACTCCTAACAGAAATTGCAAGTGAAACCCTGACGAACGTTTACAGTTTGACAGTGTGTGATAAATTACCATTCAACGTAATGAAAACAAACAACATCCACCTGTACAATAAGGAAGAAAACTATATCCTCACATTTAACGTACTTGATGAAACTGCATACTGTGAAAAAAAAACAAAGTTTTTGGTAATAAATATTGATATTCGATTTACACGGACTGAGCACACTAATATTCTTGTAAAATAAATGTCGTCAGCATGATTTACGGTTCTACCATGAGTTAGTCACTTGGTGATACACTGTTCCCACGTAAACTCAACTCTGAGGCATATTATCCTTTGATGGATTCAGATGCACAGAATATGGTCACAGTTTTCAAAATAACAAAGAGAGAAGAATAATAACTAACATTAGTTTTCGGGCTCATTTTGAAGAACTATCTAAGAAACTGGACACCTTCGCTGTACCAATCCATTGTGCACATAGGGGAAAATATTAATAAGTATTTCACTAATAGTTCTACACAAAATCAAGCTACAAAAGCATCTTTGGGCTTGCAATTACCAAGGAAATAGGAACAAAACATTCAACAGTGTTTTGTATCAGGTAATAAAACTGTGTAACAAGTTGCCCAAAGAGATGAAAAATATTATTTAAATATGTCTGTTCAAAAACTAAGCTAGAACATGCTTAATTAACAATGCAGACTGTACAACTAAATGTTACTGAGAGGACACTGAGTAGGGATTAACAACAATAAGCGAATTCTATAACGTCCTCTCACATTACAGTACACGTTAGCAATGTAATTCTCTTACAAGCACAAGTGCTAGAACCTGCAGAGCATGATTTATAGTCTTCCCATCCTCCTGGTTTCATAAGAGGGGAATGCTGACGCATTTTTCGAGATGATCTGAAGCGAGGACACGAAGACGTGCTTGTATTCACGAGCGAGTGCCCATAACATATGCAGTGCAACACTATGTCAGACGATTCGTGTATGAATGACAAAATAGTCAAATGTCAAAAGTACGATCGTCCTGCAGCCGTTCGTATAGATCTAACGGGAAGTGGGAAAGGAGAACAGTCTCAGTGTCGTTGCTGTATCTGTAATGAGCTTAATTTAGTCGGACGAATGACGTAGTGCAGTGATACGGCACTGCGCTGGTATTTCAAAATTTATTTATTTTTTGACACGATCACTTTATGATACGGTCATACCCGGTTTCGATTGAAATGCAGTGGTTGGCCGTTTGATGGACAGGTGTCCATAGGGCGCCAGACATTGTATGATTGTATCATAAAGAGCGATTGTGTGAAAAATAAAATAATAATACCTGACAATAAATCAGTCACCGTACCCGCAAACGCAGTGCCCGTTTATTTCCCATATTTGAGAAGATGGCGGCTCCGGTCCCTTCCAGATCATCGAGTCTCAGGTTTTCCTTTGTTTCCCCGTCTTCTAAGACCTCAATGTTGACGAAATCTTCTTTCCCTCTTCTAACGAAAAATATTTCTAAACTAATGATATGCTCCGCACGATGTGATCCAGTTTAGGAGCGATTCAGCACTTTGTAAGCAAACAGAAATTCCAAAGATCGTCTCAGTTGCATCATCTACTTTCAAAAAAACTATTGGTTACTTGGATATAAGACGGTTTATTGAAGCAAATGGAAGCGGCAAGTAATTGCAAACAGAAATCTTCCAGTGTACAGTGACCAGATTCTACAAAGGAATACATGTATTCCGTCTCTAAAGAAAAGTAGAAAAACATTACTAATAAAATTTACTTCTGTGAAGACAGGATTTCGGATAAAATATACATAAATGAACTTGAGGGTATCGTATTTAAAATGTTAGAGCAATATGGCGGGTAACGTAAAGAACATTTCGACTTCGTGAAGTAACTGCGAGCCATGGAAAATCTGGAGATAAGATGTAGGAGTTTATTAAAAAAAGCACTGAAAGCAGTATTTTGCTGATATTGAATTATGTCCCTTCCGTTAAGTAATCTGACGGACTGAAATATGACAACTGAGAAAACTGAATCGTAAAATTTAGAAACTTTATTGCCTCAAATAATAATACGCTACAAGTTCCAAACCGACTAATAACAGTCGTGAAAACTAAATGTTAGTAAGTGACAAATAATTTAATTAATCAGAACTAGACATATTTGTTAGCAAGGAGTTATCCACCACTCTTATTTGTATCCGCCGCTCACTATTTTTTGTCTCAAACTGACCAGTTTTTGGCAGTGTCTCCCATCTTGATAATTTCTCTTAGGGACAGAATATCCACTCTCAACGCAACACTATCAGTAGGTGACAGTTAAACTGATAGTGTTCTGTTAAGACTGGTTACTGTGAATCTACGAGAAATTATCTGGAGCCAGACGACTCTGCTCGAAACCGTTCTGTTTGAGATAATAAAAACAGCGAGCGACAAACGGGAAATAATTATATTTTCTGATGATATTTATAGCAACAAGAAGGTTTTGTTTAATCCACAGAGTTTTACAGTGAAACGAGAAATCCACATTCTTTACGCCCTTGTTTCCTTAACGTTACAGTATGAAAGTATTTAAATTAGCAGATTTTTTTGGTACTAATACTCAAAGAACTATATGTTCATTTTCTTTGGTTATTACCTGCACTCCGTGGAGAAAACAGCTTTATTTGCCTCCCATATATCTGCCTCATTAACCACTCAGCCATAGAAATGACTCTATATCGGATTAAAGAGGAACGTTCCTACTTAGGTTCATAAATTCAGAAAAAATTAGCCGCTAAGTTTCTCGGTCTGTGAATAGTCTCCGATGTAAAAAAGGAGAACGAGAGGAAATTTTAGATTCTCCGCAGTCTCCTGTTGCCTCAATTTGTACAAGTTTAATGATTTATTGATTAAGGGAATTCTTGTTAATCACTCGTCTTTGACTTGACTTACAAGTTGGCTCCGGCGGAAGTTGGCCTTTACTTTACGGGTTTGAAAGTTGGGCTTATGTAAAGTATCAGCTTCCACGAGGACAGACCGCCCCCACTCTGTTCGCTGCCACCGCTGTGCAAGAGCCGGCGCCACCAAAGCTTCCAGACTCAAAGTGTTCACTGCTTGCTGGGAGAGTATAAATAGCTACTCAAACTTACCCGACATATATCACTGTCCATTTGAGTATATATTCATTTTTTCTTTGCGTTAGAGAGAGAAAATGAACTATTCTGCCAATCAGAAATAATTCTCACATTCACTACGTTTTATGCGATTCTCATTTAAAACTATGAATGTAAGTCTCTGGTACGAAGGAACAGAATTTGGTGATTAAAAAGGTCCATTCAATGCGGTTTAGAGCACGAATTGGAAACGCGACGGGATAAACTCTTCCAACATAAGCTCTTTCACTAGTGAAAGCAAGATTCCGGATTCCTGGCAACACACGAAAGAAAAGCATCGGCTCACATTCATAAATGCATGCACCACTTTAATTTAGATGGGTTCCCTTAAACACTGTTCCAGTACTTGGAAGCGGGAGCGAAAATCGTCATGTGCTTATATGTAATAAGATAGCCAATGTTCCGCAGGTGTCAAGTTACTTGGTTATTGTGATCGTTTTCAGCGCTGACGTGACACACAAAGTTCTGACTGCCTGACCGGTCTGAGCCACGACACAACTGCAAAGTATCCCGCAGACATATATGCAGATCATTTTTCACTGACACTAAACGAGCCCTTACTTTGGAGAGTTGTTTCAGGGTCAGGTACTTTGCGTTTACCAGCCAAGACATTGACGGTTTTTTACGTGTTTACTCTGTCGCATTCTAACATTATAAGGTTTTTAATATTAATTATGAACTAACACATCTACAGCTATACGCCAAATGAAGCAAATAGTTCCAAATAAACATGCATCTGCAAAGAAAACTTTTGCAAGATAATTGCGAAACTGTTTTACGTATCAATTCTGTCTTCGGTATGAATTATTGTACGATTTAGTCCAATTGTATAGAGTGACCCAGAAGCCCGGTAACATCTGAAAACGCACTAGTTCACAGAATAATGTAGGCAGGGAAGTAAAAATCTGACACACACGCCTGAAATGACATGGGGTTTTATTGAAACAAAACGAGTGCAAAAACTGGCAAAAGATGGCACTAAATATCAATACGATAGTGGCGACACACGAGAATCGTGTATAAAAATATCTGTAATGAACTATTAGCCCCGATTTTGTAGCGCGGGGAGCATTTGAGGTGTGGGCACATTACAAATTGGGGGAAGACGATGATCGGTTGTCTGTTGTGTTGTGCATTGACGAAGGCCATTTCACACTCCAAGGGTCTGTCAACACCGACAACTGCGGAATTCGGGCTGCCGAAAACCAAAGAACTGTGGCAGAAACCCCACTGCATGAGAATAAAGTCATAGTGTGGTGTACATTTACCGTGTCAGTCATGATCGGACTCTTCTTCTTCGTGGAAATGCGGTGTGCTTCTATTCAAGCTGTCAGTGTGACGGCTGCAAGTTACACCGGTATGTTACAGAATCGCATCATCCCCAACCTGGCTGATACACACCTGCTGGAAGGTACGACTTTCATGCAGGATCGCGTTACACTCCACAATAATATGCTGTAGAGTGCTATCCACAACATTGTCTCTTAGCTACAGTTATTGTTGTTGAATGACGACCGACATGTTGAGTACTTCTTGTAACGAACATCGGCCTTGCTAAAAATAAATTCTTATGCTAATTTTGCTTTATCTTCACATTAAGTGCCAACGGTTGGTAATTTTGTGTGATTTTTTTGGCCCCAATTAATCCCATGTTTCAAGCGTGTGTGGCTATTTCTAGATCTCTACCTACAATATTCTGTGAGTATTGACATTTCAAAAGTTAACCAACTTCTGGGTCACCCTACGTTTTACATGTACGCTTTTCAATAAAGTCCCAATCTAGTTGAGCACAATTTAAATTCATGGCATACTTCAAAATGAAATACAATACTATTTCATCATTTCACATTTCACAATTTATTGCAACCTCATAAACCTTAAAGGAAGAGATCCACGTGTGTTCCGTTTCGATGCGATGCTGCACTAGTTTCTGCAATGGGTTAAAAATTATTGTAATCACTCCCAAAGAATCCCTAAGTCTTGGGAAGATTTGTTGGTGCTTTTTTTGTCGTCAGTCTTCTGACTGGTTTGATGCGGCCCGCCACGAATTCCTCTCCTCCGTTAACCACTTCATCCCGCAGTACATCTAGATCTAGTGATTACTCTGCTATTCACAATTAAGTGCCTGGAAGATTGTTCAGTGAACCTCTTTCAAGCTGTCTCTCAACCGTTCCACCCTCGAAAGGCGCGCGGGAAAAACGAGCACTTACATTTTCTGTGCGAGCCCTGATTTCTCTTATTTTATGGTGATTATCATTTCTCCCGATGTAGGTGGTAGCCAACAGAATATTTTCGCAATCGTAGGAGAAAAATGTTGAATGCAATTTCATGAGAAGATCCCGTCACAACGAAAAAAGCTTTTGTTTTAATGATTGCCACTCCAATGCACGTGTCATGTCTGTGGCACTATCTTCCCTATTTCCCGATACTAGAAAACGAGCTGTCCTTCTTTGAACTTTTCCAGTATCATCCATCAGTCTCACCTGATACGGATCCGACGCCACACAGCAATACTCCAGAACAGGGCGGACAAGTGTAGTCTAAGCAGTTTCTTTAGTAGTTCTGTTGCTTCTTCCAAGTGTTCTGCCAATTAATCGCAGCCTTTGATTTGCTCTATCCACAACATTATCTATGTGATCGCTCCTATTTAGGTTATTTGTAATGGTAATTCCTAAGTATTTATTTGAATTAATCCATTCCTCTCCGATTCTGCGAAGAACCTCTTTATTCCTCACCTTACCAGTCCGCCTGGTTTTCAACATTCGTCTGTAGCACCACATCTCATCTTCTGTTTTGGTTTTCTCACAGTCCATGGCTCACTACCATGACACACATTCTCAGAAATTTCTTCCTCAAATTAAAGCCATATTTGACATTAGTAGGCATGTCTTGGCCATGAATGCCCCTCTTGCCATTGCTAGTCTGCTTTTGATGTCCTCCTTGTTCCGTCCGTCATTGGTTATTTTACTGCCTATGTAGGTGAATTCCTAAACTTCATCTACTTCGTGACCATCAATTCTGATATTAAGTTTCTCGCTGTTCTCATTTCTACTACTTCTCATTACCTTCGTCTTCTTCGATTTACTCTCATTCCACACTCTGTACTCATGAGACTGTTCATTCCGTTCAGCAGGTCATTTAATTCTTCTTCACTTTCACTCAGGATAGCAATGTCATCAGCGAATCGTATCATCGATATCCTTTCACCTTGAATTTTAATTCCACTTCCGAAACTTTCTTTTATTACCATTATTGCTTCCTCGATGTACAGACTGAACAATAGGGGCGAAAGTCATCATCCTTGTCTGACACCCTTTTTAATACGAGCACTTCGTTCTTGATCGTCCACTCTTATTATCCCCTCTTGGCTGTTTTACATATTGTATATGTCCCTTGTCTCCCTATAGCTTACCCCTACTTTTTTCGAAATTTCGAACATCTAGCACCATTTCACATTATCGAAGGCTTTTTCCAGGTCGACAGATCCTATGAAATTTTTCTTTAGTCTTGCTTCCATTATTAACTGCAACTTCAGAATTGACTCTCTTGTGCCTTTACCTTTCGTAAGTCCAAATTGATCGTCATCTAGCATATCCTCAATTTTCTTTCCCATTATTCTATATATTATCCTTGTAAGCAACTTCGATGCATGAGCTGTTAAGCTGATTGTGTGATAGTTCTCGCACTTGTCAGCTCTTGCCGTCTTTGGAATTGTGTGGATGATGTTTTTCCGAAAGTCAGATGGTATGTCGACAGACTATTACTTTCTACACACCAACGTGAATAGTCATTTTGTTGCCACTTCCCCCCAATGATTTTAGAAATTCTGATGGGATGTTATCGATCCCTTCTGCCTTATTTGATCTTGAGTGCTCCAAAGATCTTTTAAATTCTGATTCTAATACTGGATCCTCTACCTCTTCTAAATCGACTCCTGTTTCTTCTCCTATCGCATCAGACAAATCTTCCTCCTCATATAGGCTTTCAATGTATTCTTTACACCTATCCGCTCTCTCCTCTGCATTTAACAGCGGAATTACCGTTGCACTCTTAATGTGAATGTCACTGTAGGTTGTTTTGAATTTCCCGTATTCTGAGTCTGTCGTTCCGACAATCATTTCTTTTTCGATGTCTTCACACTTTTCCTGCAGTCATTTCGTCTTAGCGTCCCTGCACTTCCTATTTATTTCACTCTCTGTATTCCCCTAGGTTCTCGGAACATTTTTGTACTTCCGTCTTTTATCAACCAACTGACGTAACTCTTCGGTTACCCATGATTACTTCGCAGTTACCTTCTTTGTACCTATTTTTTCCTTCCCAACTTCAGTGATGGCCCTTTTTCAATTGTACTGCCTACTGAGCTATTCCATATTGCTATATCTATAGCCTTAGAGAATTTCAACCGTATCTCTCATTCCTTAATATTTGCATATCCCACTTCTTTGCGTATTGATTCTTTCTGACTAGTGTCTTAAACTTCAGCCTACTTCTCATGACTACTATATTGTGATCTGAATCCGTATCTTCTCCTGGGTACGCCTTACAATCCATTATCTGATTTCGGAATCTCTGTCTGACCATGATGTAATGTAACTGAAATCTTCCCCTATCACCCGGTCATTTCCAAGTTTATCTCCTCGTCTTGTGATTCTTGAGCAGAGTATTCTCCATTACTAGCTAAAACTTTTTACAGAACTCAATTAGTCTTTCTCCTCTCTCATTCCTTGTCCCAAGCCCACATTCTCCTGTAAATTTTCCCTCTCCTCCTTCCCCTACAAATGACTTCCAGTCCCCCGTTCTCTTTTACATACTGTATCACCCTTTCGATATTCTCATACACTCTTTCTATCTGTTTATCCTCAGCCTGAGACGTTGGCATCTATACCTGAAACATCGTTCTCGGTGTTGGTTTTCTGACGATTCCGATGAGAACAACCCTGTCACTGAACTGTTCACAGTAACACTCTCTCTGCCCTACCTTCCTATTCATGACGAATTCTACTCCCGTTACACCATTTCCTGAGGCTGTTTATATTACCCTATATTCATCTGACCATAAATCCTTGCCTTCTTTCCACTTCACTGACCCCTACTATATATAGATCTAGCCTTTGCACTTTGATACATTTTTAGACGTTCTAGTTTCCATACCACGTGCAAGCTTCTGACATTCCACGCCCCGACTCGTAGAACGTTATCCTTTCGCTGATTATTCAATCTTTTTCTCATGGTAACCTACCCTTGGCAGGCTCCTCCCGGAGATCCGCATTAGGGACTATTCCGGAATCTTTTGGCTCTGAGCACTATGGGACTTAACATCTATGGTTACCAGTCACCCAAAACTTAGAACTACTGAAACCTAACTAACCTATCGACATCACACAACACCCAGTCATCACGAGCAGAGAAAATCCCTGACCACCCGGAATCTTTTGCCAATGGAGAGATCATCATGACAGGCCACATGTCCTGTTGATACACGTTACGTGTCTTTAATGCAGTGGTTTCCATTGCCTCCTGCATCCTCATGACGTTGATCATTGCTCATTCCTCCGCCTTTGGGGGCAGTTTCCCACCCCTAGGGCAAGAGAGTGCCCTGAACATTCGTCAGCCCCTCTGCCGTGTTTGAGAAGGCTTCTTATGCCGGAAGTCTTCGGTCGCCAACGCTGACTATTAATCGAAACTTAAACAGCGGCGGGTTTCGAACCTAGTACCGAAAACGTTTTGATTATGAAGCAAAGTCGCTACCCCTAGACCACGGGCCTAGAAACCGCATAAACGGTAATGCTGCTTGCGTTACTTACGACACGATTTATCATTTCTTCTTGTGTTGGGAGTGGTATTTTTGTAGTATACTACCACAATAGTCTTGTTTACTCGTTTTAGTATACTCTGATTGTAAAACTTGTTTTATGTCGAATGAGTCCTTTGTTAATCGTATGTTATGTCGTGCCTGGGTATGGCTTCAAATAATGCCACCCTGAACTGCAAAACTAACTGTAAAATAACATTTCCTGTGTTAGGATGACTTAATGGCACGTTGCGAAAACCAATAAGTCAATAAAAGAGTTTCATGGCCCCATATAGAAAAATCTGGAGTAGTAAGGTGATCTTAGAGGCCGAGGTACTAATGTGAATAATATTTCGTACGTGGTACGAAAATACCAAGGTTCTAAGTAGGAAAATATTACGGTTGAAACTGAAATAGTTACAGCTATTTATTCACAACCGCTACAAATTAATTACATGTTGTCACCTGTTACTGTCCTTCAAAATATTCACCAGAATTGTGTAGAACCACTTGCCAGTGATGTGGAAGGCGTAGTATGCCGTTAGAAGAGCATGTTCTGTTGATGGTGCGAATGGAGCGGTCTACTGGCTGTCGAATCTCTGGAACAGTTCTGAAGCGAATGCCACGAAGCCAAAACTGAAACGCCAATCCAACGAATGGTGTCATTATGGGTTGCTGCGAATGTCGAAAGATCTTCAGAGCCCCAGTATGGTGAAAATTTTGGTGACTTTCGTGTACGACTGATGGTATTATCCTAACGCATTACGTTCCTCCACGGCAGACCGTCAGTGCACAGTATTTCTGTTCGTTTTTGGTGCATCACCTGCCACCAGCTCTTAGAAATAAGCGGCGACACTTTCTGCACAACCCACCCATCATTTTGTACGGCAATGTGTGGGGGCATACAGCGCAAGCTGAGGCTGCTCTGTTCCGTCGATGGGACTGGGAAGTACTGTACCATCCACCATACTCTCCGGACTCCTTATGACTTTGATTTGATTCCGAAGATGAAGGATTCACTTCGTGGCGTTCGCTTCAGAACTGTTCCAGAGATTCGACAGGCAGTAGACCGCTCCATTCGCACCATCAACACAACATGCTAACGGTATACTACGCCTTCCACATCGCTGGCAACGGATTCTATACAACGCTGGTGACTACTTTGTAGGACAGTAACATATGCAAACATGTAACTCTTTTGTATCTGTTGTGAATAAATAGTCGCCACTATTTCAATTCCAACCCTCGTATTTCGTACTGACGTTACTGGGGCTCGTCATCGCACTTAGTTAATTTTAGTGGATAGTTCTAGTGTCTGTCTTTGTAAACTTTTGCGTGTGTCGTCTTTATCTCTTTATACTGATACACTCTCCGTACCGTGGGTAGGTTAAAGTTTATTAGATGAAGTGCGAATGTCTTCCACACAACTAAACAGACCATCTGTTTCCACACTATTTTTATGGCTTCCTTTATTTATGTAAATCGTATACATTGGTTACAATTAATGCTTGTTCAGTGTATTTGGCATTTTCTGTAACATTTATGTCCTGTCAATTTCATGACGCATGATCTAAATACATACCGGTACAGCAATTTCTCTGGCAGAAACATTCTTTGGCAGGGTTTTCTCTATGTAAATTGCTATCTTTGTACATCCTTCTCTTCGGTATTTTTAGTTGGTGCAGTCTCCTTAAGTTTCCTTTCCCCAGAACTCTATATCAGGAAACATCAGCCTTGCACAGCTGTAAATTCTTTTATATCTGCCACTGTCATTATTGTTATTATTGTCATTATTATTATTGTTATTATTAGGGGAAGAAACTGCATTAACAGAAAAACTGCCAATATTAATATTTTCATACTATTTGTCATAGTAAAATTGTTATTTCTTAAGAAACTTTCATGTAATGAAGGTAATCTATGTATGAAACCCTGATCCGATGTAAGGGAACGCTTGATGGCCCTAATCAGATAATGTTAAACACATTATTATTCTTCTAAAATACGAAATTGTTTCGGAGCCTTGAATTGTATCGTTACTTTGCGAGAAGTTTGGTCAAAATCGATTGGCCCAGTCGACGTCACAGAGCATTTTCCTACAGATGTTTTCACGAGCAGTTCTATACGTTAATTAAGTTCTCCCTAGAATGTTAGTCTCGGGGATGTCTTGAAATGCCTCTCTGTTTAATACCGTCCGCTATATACGACTGAACCTTCATGAGATCAGAGAAGAGCTGTCAAGCGTAAAGTGTACAGCTGGTCGCGTACGAGCCGCAGTTGCGAGAGTCGACTGCCGTTATCGACAACCGATACAGAAATCGCGGTACTTATCGAGGTCTGCTATCTTTGCCGCTTCGGCAGCTATCAGTGGAATGAATCAGAACGGCAATGGCTCCCATTTAATGTCATCACGAAAAGGCTTTAGCACTTTGCTCGCTGTGGGC
This sequence comes from Schistocerca gregaria, assembly GCF_023897955.1. Classification (NCBI taxonomy): domain Eukaryota; kingdom Metazoa; phylum Arthropoda; class Insecta; order Orthoptera; family Acrididae; genus Schistocerca; species Schistocerca gregaria. Next base: position 179,410,941 of record NC_064923.1, on the reverse strand, counting down.
CGTTTTGTGCAACGACTTCCCCCCTACAATTTCCATGCAATTTTAATATACCTGAGTGCCACAGCAAGGTTACGTAATTCTTCCAAATGGTTACACAAATTTATCAATAAAGGGCGACTGCAAGTGTTATGGGCACAACAGGAACGGACGATTATAGCATAATGAAAACGTTCGTGCCTACATCTTTTGTAATATCGACGCTGTAAAGAAGGGTCTATTTTACTTTATTGTCATTATTAATACAGCCCTCATGATTAAGAGCTTTAATCTTTCTGGTCTTTGTGCTAATAGTTTTTCCTTGGCCTATTCCTTCTCCTCAGCGCTTCCACTACTGTTTTTCTCTTCTTCTTCTTCTTCTTCTTCTTCTTCCTACCGAAGGTTAGAACTCTTGGCCTGTTACGGTCTCGTCATGAAGTTCTCTTGCCATCTTTTCATTACGCGAGCTAACGAATTTACACCGATTTCGGTAGAGGATGGGGGGGCTGTAGCACCGATTTCTTAAAATCCTTTTTGAACTCATTCGTTGTAGATGTTTCTTACATTTGTTTCTGTAGTTTAACATGTGTGACGTGTTCCATTTCAAGTTTCCTCAACTCATCTTCATACGTTTGGTGGTCCTATTTGGTTTAGCAAGCTGTTCGTCTCAGTTATCTCATCCCAAAATCTTTAGGTTTTTCTAATTTTTTTTTTCTTTTGCTTATACTGTCCAGGCTTCGTCGCCGTAACATAGCACAAGTCTTGCTGAGGTCATACAAAGGCGTGTTCTGGTATGCTTCTGACCTACGGAAGGTTTTCTTACATGATTAATGACTAACATTGTTTTAACAGACATGTATACTTTTCAGCTAACATTGTTTCTTCCAGAAAGAGCAGTTTATTGCCTAAATAAATGAATGTTTTCATACTTTCCAAAATTTTATTTTTCAGACAATTGTTACTTTGTACTGAAGGCCATAGATTCCGTTCTCTTCGGTGTATATGTCGGTGTTGTATTTCTTGCATGTAACATGTAAATTGTGTACAGAACGCTGAAGATAAATGAAGCGATGTGATTTTTGTCACCGTTCTTGCATAATTTATTACAGAAAAACAATGCTATCGTACTCAAGCATGGGTTTCGCCCCGTTCTGTTGATCTGTTTTCTTTCTTGACGCAGATTCGTTTTTTTTCTGTATGTTTTTTATGTATGTTCGATATGCTATTGAGGAACATGACCATCTGCGATTTTTCTTAAAAGATTTTTTGAAGTTGACAAAGATAACATGTGTTTCTAGATTAGATTCTCCATGTTCTCGTATTATCAGTTTCAATGAAAGCCATCGCTACATGTCACTTATTTTCCAAAGCCAATTTGCTTCTCTCACATAACAGTTCCATAGTGTCTTTGCAATTTATTTTGGATAAAGTTGGCAAAAAATTTTACACGCCGAATTCATTAAGCTCAGTCCTCGGTAGTTGCCAACTTTTTTAACGTCTTATTTTTTGAACTAGTCTATCACTCACGTATATCGTCTCCTGACCAGTTCAGACGCAAGAACTTTAGGAATGTGTCTATTAATGAAAAGCTTGCATATTTAAAAACTTCATACTTAGCTGTGGCTTTTCTTGAGTTTTTCACTGAGAGTTGGATTATAAGACGATCTGATATTTGAGACCATAGGTTCTGAAAATTCTGCAGCCCAAAGTAAATCGATGGGAGACACTTTCAGCATTCTCTTTTCACCTCATTCAGATCGTTTTTTAGCTTTTCAATAATTCTGAATGACTGTAGCCTGGTCCGTGAATATCAGGTCCTAAATCAGGCACAAACTGTTTATTTTATATATACGTATTACTTCTTTACCTTATATGTCTGTGTGGGTGTGTAATCATCATTTAATCTAAGATACATGTTTGTTTTTAATTTACAAATTGTCGTTTACATAATTCATAAACAACTCGAATTAGCCAGACGCTTAATGTTGGTTTTCTATTCACTACCAGTCCGCCTACCTCTGCGACAGATTATATTCCGGTGTAGAGATGATCCCACAGAGAGCAGCACGTATTCTGGCAAGCGTTTAAGCTCCGGTGGCAGATGCTTTACGAGTCGCATTATGCATCACGCTGTTGTTTACTGTTTCCAAAAGCGAACGTTTCCGGGACGAGTCAACAACGTATTGCTTCCGTCCTATCTACGAGTTTATCACATTTCATTAAGGTAATATTTGACAGATTGATGCCCACGCAGAGACTTATAAAAATCGTTTAGTCCGCGATCCTGTCGCAACTGGAGCAGAATAAGAGTCCAGCGACGGTGCTAGGTAATACGCCATCCGCCACACATCATACGGAAACTTGCGCAGTACAGATGTAGATGTAGATCGTAGTGTATTCGTATTTATGAATTGCTTTTGCGTCGACAGTATGATTCTTCTCATTAAAATGCCGGCTTTTAACTGAGAGAGGTCGTCATGAGTTTGGAAAAAACCACAGTACTAAATCCAGGACGGTAACACAGAGAGTAAACATAAAATTTACACGCCATGCTGAGTTCCCTTTATACCATTTAGCATAGTTCGATTATTGTGTGTTGAATTATCTGTATTACCATTCTGGCTTGTCTGCTCTGGCTGTTTCCAAGAACTCGTATCTGACTGTATTTCAGTTACTTACAAAGACGATTGGTTTGAAAATAGACATAATGTTCGAAACTAGTCCCCATTAATAAATAAAGGATACTTTTTAATGCGACATTCGACGGAATTCCAACCATTCGTCTCGGCAAAGGAAAAATTGCTGACTTATTTCACCTGCAGAATGATAGAGGTTGTAAAAATTATTTGCTACAATGCGTAGCTTGGTGAGCCATATTAGTGGTAGATGGTCCTATATGTACAGAGTATGGAGTACAGTAGTATGATATGACACACAGGTTTTATCGGTGTTTTCAGAAACTTTTTTCCCTACATTGCATTTGATTCGTAACCGAACTAAACAATGTGTGTCCTTCATTCAATAAAAAATTTCTCAGCGTCATTATGAGTTTCACGAATCCAGTCACATAACTGAGACGATATTCCTTAAGCACGCAATTACACCTCGAGCACCCATCGCGGTGGTCTAGCGGTACTAGGCGCTCAGTCCGGAACCGCGCGACTGCTACGGTCGCAGGTTCGAATTCTGCCTCGGGCATGGATGTGTGTGATGTCCTTAGGTTAGTCAGGTTTAAGTAGTTCCAAGTTCTAGGGGACTGATGAACTCAGCAGTTAAGTCCCATAGTGCTCAGAGCCATTTGAACCATTTGAACACCTCGAGCCGCTTGTGTGGTACAGTGTCAAAAGCCTTCTGGAAATCCTAAATACTGAATCGATCTGAAATCCCCTGGACCTCCGTAGGATCCCCACGGCCAGCCCACAACAGTGGTGCCCATCCACTGCAGCCTCAAGCTGTGTAACCGAAGCCATCACAGCCTGAAGAAGAGAGCGAAGTGTCACGAATTCCATCCGCACACGTCGCAGTCCCTGTCCATACTAAAGACCGTGGAAAACCAGACTACGCAGATAAACGGATTATCTGCACGCGCTGCACAACTGTACTCTAGACCCTGACGGAAACGCACGAACTGTGTCTAGTAACACGCAGATATTGGATAACCTAACTACCGAAGCACGCAGGTGAAAATAAATGATTTGCCCCTGATTGCAATATGTCACAAAATTGGTTTACTTTCCGACGCAAACGAAAAAACGACAACAGTGGCTACTAGATATTAAATTTACACGCATAAAGTCAATAAACTAAACTATTAAACCACACACATGATACAATAAAATTCGCTCGTGGTTAGGAACTCGTAAATGACACAAAAGCGGTCACTTCTCTGTTGCTGCGTTTGACTTGGTCGGCTGCTGCTGCTTGGCTGATCGTAATAGCACAAGGTAGCTGTAAGGCTAGGTGATGGAGAACTCCTTCAGGCATCAAATAATACTTAATTTGCTATTGGAGGGCTGGTAAAAATTGTGGAGGGACACAAAAGTTTAACTGGAGTGAAGAGTCTCAGGTAGCACCTGATGTAGACAACGAATCAAATTGCCGAAATATAATATTCGTCATAACACCTGCGTATCTCAAGATGTCAGGCTCAAATGGATTTAGCTTGCAATAGTTACACAAAGAAAACACTTGCACAGAACAGACTAGCATTGAGAGCCGCAAGAAATTAGTCGTTGGAGAGGACCACAAAGACAACAGAAACACCAACGGGAATATGAAGCTACTCAAAAAAAGTATGCTGATGTTACTGATGGTTCTCGTATCATATGAATACTGATTCCTTGAAAAATCATTCAGTTATTTCTATTCAGGCATGCTCTCTGAAATTAGTAACTAAAATACAGCGTTCACACAAATTCCAGGTAATCCACTATTTTGTGTAGTTCCTTGAAATGTCAAAAGAAGAGTTGCGGTAAAGTGGTGGCCGACTGATTGGCATAGATCAAATACAAATTTTGCAGTCGGTCAATATGTAATAAAGTTACATTGAAACTAAAGAAAAGGACCGTCTTGAACTTTAAAATGAGATAGTGACATAGTTGAATTAAATGTAGATGGTACCTCTAAACAATGAGTAATAAGCATGAAATTTCTGGGGATTTCTGTTGACGCTTAGCTGAAGTGGAATGAATAAAAAAAGAAAGTTGGAAACAAAATATTATCAGCATTGTGCTAGTAGAATTGTGTCTTCAGTTACTAAAAAACAATGTCTTTTACTTACATATAAGCGCATGTGCACTCATTTCTTAGCTGTGGTATTAGCTTCCGGGAAACAAATGTGCTAAATACAAACACAGTTTACAGTCTCAAGGTACGAGCAGTAATAATAACAGCCAAAAATGATATTTGATCTTTTTTTAAACATCTGTTCAAAACAATGGGAATTCAATAATCGGTTATGCACATCAATAGGATAAATAACTACAGTACAGAACATTCTACATGTGATCCAGGAAAACAGTTAATACTGAACTTCCATTTACCAAGAAATAATAAACATGCAACATAAAACAGCATTTACTACCAATGAATGATGTTTAACAGTGACTTGCCGAATTAGATAGGATTAAGAGATGTGATACAACAGATCCAAAGTGTTTCCCTTTTTGTCACTAGATGGCTTCGTAACCGTGAAGTGCGACACAGATTCTCAACAAATTCCAGAGGCAGTCGGTACAGGATGGATGTTTTGTATCACGGAGAGGTTCAGTGGTTAAATTTCTAGAATGTACATTCGAAGAAGAGTCGGCCAACAACTAGAGCTATTTGTTTTTTCAACCACAGACTGGTCACAAAACCAAAAGCACAGTGAAAATTCGGTGGAGCTTTGTGGAAATGTGTTGCGCAGTCTAGTAAGCCTCTGTACCGCTTCACGTCACACTCTTTAATTCAGAGTGTGCAGTGAGCGTTTACAGATACATGGAAAACAATCTCTCCCGTTAAGTGTGAAGCCCTGCTGAGGCGTTTTGCCAGATTTTATGCAGCCCACATAACGTGACTGTCATGTGGTTTCTTCTTGATGGCAATTCTCGGTCTGTAGTGAAAATCCAGCGAAGATGCTTCTGCAGCTTTTTCGATGGGATATGTCTGATCACTCACATACAATCGTGTCTTGGCTCTGTGATTTTCATCTGATTACTGACTGCGACAGCACTTTCGACAGATAATCAGCTACAGACAGCGAAGGGAATTGATGGGAATCAGACGATGAGGGTGGTGGAAAATTGGTACCACACGACAATAGACGTGTAAGTCAGAGAGACGACTATGTAGAGAGGCAGGTGAAAGCTGTAGCTAAATCTTTCAAATAAAACATTTTTCCACCCTAAAATGTGAATTTCGCGGAAAAAAGGAAGGAAAAGGCCCTCACGTTACTTGTCATATATGTCTCGCGAAGTGACAGCGATGAAAAATCGAATAAATTAGAGCTTTTACGGAATTTTATCTGCCGTCGTTCTTCCCATACACCATATGCAAATGGGACCGAGAAGGGGAGAAACTCATGGTACAAAAAATTTTCAAATGTGTGTGAATTCCTGAGGGACCTAACTGCTGAGGTCATCGGTTGCTACACTTACTACTGAAACTAACTTATGCTAAGGACTTGCAAACACCCACGCCCGAGGGTAGACTTGAACCTCCGGCGGGAGAGGCCGCGCAATCTGTGGCATGGCGCCTCAAACTGGTGGTGGTGATAGTGGTGCCAAAACACAGTATTGTTCCACCTAATTAGTTTGCACAAGCAGATAGGTAAACCTATGAAGATTTTTCCAATGCATGCTGGTGTCTTTGAGTCTTCTCGGGAAAATTCAATACTGACGTATGTTGGGTCAAAAGCGGTGCCAATGTTAAGAACAAGTAATTTGAGTTATTTTATGTGTCTCTTACCGGTATGTTTCTGCACTTTTCTTCCGGGGCACCGGGGCCACTAATGAGCAACAATGTCAGCTACTAAGCGTTATTTGCGAAAATCACAATAAGCAGCAAATTGTGTTTTAAAATGGAAATCAATAGCTCTTCCATAATGCGATTTTCACCCTGCAGCGGAGTGAGAGCTGATATGAAACTTCCTGGAAGATTAAAACTGTGTAACGGACCAAGACTCGAACTCGGGACCTTTGCCTTTGGCGGGCAAATACTCTCCCAACTGAGCTACCCAAGCCCGACTCACGGCTCGTCCTCAAAGCCTTACTTCTGCCAGTACCTCGTCTCCTACCTTCCAAACTTTACAGAAGCACTCCTGCGAACCTTGCCCGTGAAAGGCAAAGGTCCCGAGTTCGAGTCTCGGTCCGGCGCACAGTTTCAATCTGCCAGGAAGTTTCAGCTCTTCCATGTTTGGTTGTCTACAGTATGAAGACTGATGTGATGTAGCTCTCCAAACTATTCTGTCCCATGCAAACATCTTCAACAGTGGGTAATTACTGCAACGTACATCCAATTGAATCTGCTTCACCCCTTGACTTCCGTCTAAAATTTTTACCCCCAAACTTCCATTACGAAACTGACGATTCCTTTATGGTTGAGTTCGTCCTATCAACCGATCCATTCTTCTAGTAAAGTTATGAGATAAATTTCCTTTATACCCAATTCCTTCTCATTAGTCAAGTTTCCCATTTATTAATTTCCAACATAATTCGATAGCACCACGCTCCAAAATCTTCTCTTCTCCTAATCGTCCACGTATCACTCCCGTACGACGCTACACTATAGACCAAGACCACCAGGAAAACTTCCTAACACTTAAACACCTCTAGCAAGTGGCGTGGGATTACTAGCATCCTCTTTTCAGCGGGAATTGTCTCAATGACAATACTAGCCAAAATTGGCAGCGGATATCCTGAAAGAACGTCCGAGGTAGCAGGTGAAGCTATTGTGGGGTTGTGAGAACGAGAGGGGAGGCCTGTCGGACGGGCGGCTGGTAAACTACGATAAGTCAGGGGTCGCGGCTGATGGCCCGCGGCAATCCTTGGTTATCAGGCGCCTTTGTCTCGCCCCACAATGGACTGCGCAGCCAGCCCGCTGCCACGCCAACCGCCCGATAGCGGCTCCGCGGGACACCGGGATACGCCCCTCTCACTGCTAGCGGGCATTAAAACTGCTCTCTTCTGGGTGTCAAACCGAAAAGTCTCTACGAATGACCGGCGTAGTGATCTCGCTGGGACAGTGAAGCGTCCAAGTCTCAAATCCTCACACGGAAACTTCACACTCTGGCTGTTTTCGATCATGTTTTCACAAAAATGCTAGAGAAAATTCGGCTCTGAAGATATGAGCAAAGTGACGTTTCGAAAATTTCGAGCTTTTTCTTATAAGTGCAGCTTTTAGCTAATCACAGGGTCATCAAATTATTCATTTAAACATTACATAAAAAATACCGTATAATGCAGTAGATGAAAAACCACATTTACAAGTTTATTGCACGATACTGAAAATGTTTCATCTGCTTTCGACATTCACTAAAATGCCAAAGAAACTGCTGTAGCCATGCGTATTCAATACAGAAATATGTAAACAGACAGAATACGGCGGTGTAGTTGGAAACGCCTATAATTATAAGGCAACAAGTGTCTGGCGGATTTTTCAAATCGGTTACTGCTGCTACAATGGCAGGTAATCAAGATTTAAGTGAGTTTGAAAGTGGTGTTATAGTGGGCGCAAGAGCGATGGAGCACAGCATCTCTGAGCCGGCCGCGGTGGTCTCGCGGTTCTAGGCGCGCAGTCCGGAACCGTGTGACTGCTGCGGTCGCAGGTGCGAATCCTGCCTCGGGCATGTAGGTGTGTGATGTCCTTAGGTTAGTTAGGTTTAAGTAGTTCTAAGTTCTAGGGGACTGATGACCACAGCAGTTGAGTTCCATAGTGCTCAGAGCCATTTGAACCACAGCATCTCCGAGACTGCGATGAAGTGGCGGTTTTCGCGTACGACCATTTCACGAGTGCACTGTGAATGTCAGGAATGCGGTAAAACATCAAATCTCCAATATCGCTGCAATCGGAAAAAGATCCTGCAGGAACTGGGCTAACGACGACTGAAGAGAAACGTTCAACGTGACAGATGCGCAACCCTTCCTCAAACTGCTGCAGATGTCTCTGCTGGGTCATCAGAAAGTGTCAGTGAGCGAACCTTTTAACGAAACATCATCGATATTGGCTTTCGGAGCCAAAGGCCCACTCGTGTCTCCTTGACGACTGCGCGACACAAAGCTCGATGCCTCGCCTGGCCACATCAAAACCGACACTGGGAACATGTTTCCTGGTCGAACGAGTCTCGTTTCAAATTATATCGAGCGAACGGACGCGTACGGGTATGGAGACAACCTTACGAATCCATGAACCCTACATGTCAGCAGAGGAATGTTGAAGCTGGTGGACGCTCTGTAATGGTGGGGAGCGTATGAAATGGAAGTGATCTGACACGGCTGATATGTTTAGATACGACTGTGACTGAAGATACATACGTAAGCATCCTGTCTGATCACCTGCATCCATTAACGACCATTGTGCATTCCGACGGACTTGGGCAGTTCCAGCAGGACAATGCGGCGCCACACACATCCAGAATTATTACAGAATGGCTCCAGTAACAGTATTCTGAGTTTTAACACTTCCACTGGCCACCAAACTCCCCAGACATGCACGTTATTGAGCATTTCTGAGATGCCTTGCAAGGTGTTGTTCAGAAAATATCTCCACCCCCTCGTACTGTTACGGATTTATGGACAGCCCTGCAGGATTCACGGTGTGAGCACTACTTCAGCCATTAGTCGAATTCATGCCACGTCCTGTCGCGGTACTCCTGCGTGCCTACCCGATATAAGGCAGGTGTACCAGTTTCTTTGGCTCTTCACTGTATATGTGGTAGGCAAGTTCGATTCCTACACGTACGAGCATGTCCCCGTCCAACACGCATGTTCAACAGAGCAGCAGTGATGCGATCCCGGAGTTCAATCAATGTATTTGGCAAAGGTGTTACGTATACAGTGTCTTTCACGTGTCATTTTTAATACGTATGCATCGACAAAAGCTGCTTGTGTTATTTAGCTACTCGCTTTCAGAATGCTGTTGTGGGTAATAGTTTTGATAGCGCACGTTACTGGATGATAAAATGTCAGTAAGACAATGTCCTAAGATGAACATATACCACACAGATTCACTTTACATGCATCAGGTACATTTGATGAGACGTTTAAATGAAAGGGATTTCACTGCAGTCCGAGACCATTTGTTGTTCCTAATTAATTATGCGACTTTTTTTCTCATAGTGTCATCAACATTGCAATGTTTAAGCGGCTTGTATTAACAATCGCTTATTTATTTGCACGATGTTTCGGAAATTGCCGTATATCATCTCTGGACAATCTCCAGGTGTTACTTTCGTCAGTACCTTCCATGTGGTGTCATGTGGTTGTTTGTGCTTACATAAGCGCATCCACATATGGTTCATAGCACGATGTTTACTTTGGAACATTCGATCCACAACATGCAGCTTGACCCAATAAAACGTACAAGAAATTGAACATAGTAGAAGGTACAGTCCTGAAGACAGTGGGCAGTAAAGACCGAAGCAGGCCCGTCAAAACAGTTTGACTGAATAAAATAAGTTAATACAAGCAGGATTTGTCGGCACTTACCGTGTCGAATGTGACCATACATACGAGTACATCAAAGCTGCTTAGCACTAACTTCGACATTGCTCTCGCATTTAGGGGGGGGGGGAGTCCAATAAAAGCGGCAGTAGGGTTTATTGTGTTTTCCTAAAGCGCTTACGCAAAATCAACATAGTGGGATGGTTCTTCCAAAATAGACATAGCCGCTCTCTTTCCGCACATCTAAGGAACATCTAAGGACCTCGAAGTGGTGTTAAGCCGTAATCTTCTTTTCATTTGTTTCCAACCTTGAAAAAAGTACCTCAGACGATATAAGAGGCTCGACTACAGACATATTATTAAATTATCTACATATAAATGAGTTTATTTTATATTCCTCGTATTTTTAACTAAACCGATCTGCACATAAGGGCAATAACGAACCACGCCCAGATTTTTTAACTGAAAATCTTTTATTGTGTTTAATCACAGATTATTACAAAGTTTCATCGTACTGTGACGTGTTATAGCTTCAAATATATAACACCCACCTTTTTTGCACAAATGACCAATGAAAAAGCATATTTTGAAGTCTCGTTCATGTCAATGTAGCTTTACTTGTCATTCATCATGTGCCATGATGATGGCAGTTTGTAAAATGCTGACTTCTCAATAGAAAGCGTTGCAATATGAGCAGCGTAGGTCCAAAGAGACAGAGCCACCATCTCACAAGCATTATGGGCTGGTATCGACAGTTCAGTGATGCAATTTGGCTCTGTAAAGCTGTTGCAGCCGAAACAGTGGAGAGTGCCCGAGCGGCGCTTCCCGTTAGTCCAAAAGAATTCACACCGTCGCACAAGGCGCGAGCTGGACCATTCCGATCCAACAGTGTGGAGGACTTTGGGCAAAAAATTACATCAGAATCCATTTTGCGTATAGCTGCTGCAATATTTACTTCCAAATGATTTTTGTGAACTTTTCGAGGAAGCAGAAAAAGATGACGAATTTACCAGCCGACTCCTTTTCAGTGATGAGGTGATGTTCTACATAAACGGTCAAGTGACTCACCACATCATCCGCGTAAGTGGCACGATGAATCACAATATTAAAGTGAAGACAGAAAGAAATTTTCCGAAAGTGAACGTGTTCTGTGGTGTTTGACATACCAAAGTGTACGGGTCGTAAATTTTTCTGAAAAGCTACGATGGATACAGTATGGCTACTGCTATTGGAAGAGTGATTATTTCATAAAATGATACCTGATATCCCAAATATTATACTAACAAGAACGAACTCTGCCTCATTTACTGAATGAAGGACTTTGAAACCGATGGATTAAATTTTGTGCTCAGGAAACTGAATTGCACATGAAGTTCACAGGTTTTCACCACTGAGCCATCTTACGCTGTTGAAAGTTTGTTTGAATAACTGAAAGTTTCAAAATCGCACTTACTACTGTGAACTTCATAACTTTCATGGTTGCAGTAACGCTTAAAACGCTGACGACGGCTTCGAATCTGTCATAGAATATTAAGAGGTAGTGTATGGTTTCTCTGAGTCAAAAAATATTCCAAAAACTGCTGTCGATATAGGAAAGTCTTTTATAATAAGCACTCCTACCTGTCACGTTGTGGTTCGATAACGACTTAACCTGCGCCGCGACCTCCAAAGGAGCTAAGGAATTGCTTACTCAGTTGCACTAGCCATTACAAATTACTCTGTCATCGTCCGTATCGTGCCGAGTGGCGTTCTCACTGTGAATCTTCTGTTCTATAGAAAGCTGTGAGCTATTTTGGCATTTCCTGGCGGATTGAAATTGCGTGCCGGACTCAAACTCCAACGCGGAATTCTGCCTTTCGCAGGCAATGTTCTTACCGAGTGGTGAGGGCTGACTTAGTCCTTAACAATACGAAGCTTCCTGGGAGGGGCTGCCACCAGAAAGACCATTTATCTTTAACACAGCATAAAGAATATGTGCTGGAGAGGCAGACGTCTGGAGCTGCTGAGTTATGAAAAAGTTCATTTGCCACTTTGTGGAGATGTTTTAGCTGGTTTGGGAAGAAAGCATGTTGTCTGAAAAACGTAGCTCTGCATAGCCGAGGGTTAGCAGAATTTTTCTACTAGATAAAATGATGATGTTGATGAACATTAAATTTTGCGTTTGATACGTTATTACATGGTGCGCAATAGAATCCATATGTCAGCTTTATCTGGAAATTAGTTCTATTTACACGTCTTCTCACAGTGCTTATGTTTATCTGTTTCATTCAAGGTACTAAATTTGAATGCCATGTGTTCTTAAAATTCGGAAGCTAATCAGATGTTGGTGATAATGGATAAAGTGCCAGTTCCGTTATTTTTAATAATTAATATATGGTTGGTTGAATTCTAACATGGTTGTAGTTCTCATGAAGTTTATCAACGGGGGATTTAACTATGAGTAAGAAAATAGGGAATGGGCACAATATGGCATTGGACTGGACACGTTAGATCTCCCATATAGCAGAACATACTCAAGCGACAGAATCGACATCCCAAAAACTTCGCCACAGGGAGTGCATAAAGAGCTATTTCGAAAAATTTGTACCTTCTAACTTAAAAATCGCTATCTCCGAGAAACTGAGAATTTCACGTAGTCCTGTGACAGTTTTAAGTCCAAATTAATGTCGTGTGAATATCTGGAATGGTGGCGCACATGTTGACGTTGTTAATACAGGACATATAACAACGTTAGTAACGGACATCAGATCGAATGAAAGGATACTGAACGTGCTTTTATAGACGTAGAGAAAATCTTCTAAAATGTAAAATGGGATAAGATATTCACAATCATTGAAGACTGGACCCGAACTAACAATTTGCGTTTCTTTCAAAAACGAAGTAGGAGTAATATAAATGGAAGGTCGAAAATACGAAATTTGTGTTAAGGATATAAAGCGAATTTTCAGCTGGTACGACGAAAACACATTGAAACAACTCCAAGAACATTTTTGATGTTGAACAAGAGTGTCAAGGAAACAGAGAGCAATTGTTGATTTCCCAGACAACATAAAAACACATAGGTGACTTGCTGCAAGAAGCGGTCAGCGTACTCACCATAAATATGATTTAAGGTTGAACAGTCACGATGGTTATGAAAGGTTGTTGAACGGAGAAAAAGAGACTTTATCAGCACCAAAATTCGCAACGTTGCAGTGGTAGGAGTGAACGAAATCTATTATCTAGGTAATAAGAAAACACAGGACGCACGAAGATACACAGAAATCAGTAGTAGAGAGTTACGGGAGAATAAAACTTTATTAAACAGAAGACCGTAATTGTTATCACATGTTGATGTGTAAATTAAGAATAAATTCATGAAACTGTATGTCTCTAACACAGCTTTGCGTGGAAGTGACACATGATCCAAATCTGGAGATTAAGAAACTGTAAGATTTCACACATGATGCTACTGAAGAATGAATGAATTAGTATAAACCGGAAATATGAGAAAAAAATCTGTGAAAAATGGATGAAGGGACAGGTTAGCAGAACGTTTGTTACAGCATCCTGGAACATTTAATTTGGCGGTGGAACATGAGCTAGAGAAGAAAAGTAAGCAAGAACGTGATGATTCAAAAGGAGATATAGAGTATTCGCAGACAACAGGAAGAGATGGAGAACATCATGAAAACAGTCGAAAGAGTCACATACTGCTTTCGACTCTTCCTTTTTTTAGTATACTGTTATCTGTAATACAGTCTCCATCCCTCATCCTTTTCTCCACCCTCACAATACAACGAAAGCTCGAAAAGGTGATTTTAAAACAAAATGACTGTATTCAGCAAAGGAACTTATTTTCTTCCGTTGGGTCGTTTTTTATGGAAATAAAGCGAAGTAATCAGAATTGAAAGTTATTCGGCGTTCACGTCCTGAGCTACATTTATTAAATTTAGCATTCTATAATCAAGGTCTCAATACGGAATTGACGTGGAATATTATGGTGGGGTATTGAGCTTTTCTTTTAAATAGTTCTAAGATATGGCAGCATACGTCGTTTGAGACATTTTTGTATGAGTAGATAATTGTCTAGTAGCATGTCCAAACTTCTTTGAAGAGGTGGTTGTGTTTATCACTAGCAGCACTTTTTGGACAAACGTACGACGGTACTGTAAATATTTATTTCCACGGTTCCATTTTAATGATTTTTATAAGGATATGAAACTTGTGATAGTGTTTCATTGATAACACTGAGAATAATAAAAACAGAAAAACTAGTAAAATATAGATAAATAGAGATAACAATAAATTATAAAAATTTACTTATCACAGTATGTGCATATGCAATTTAACAAATGTACTAGCGCCACCTGTCGGTAATAGTTTTACAACTAATATAAATGAAGTGCATTCTGCCAACCAGTTCTATGTGACGCAGCATATGAAAATTGCTGTTTGTGGCCGGGTTACTCCTGTAACCAGAATTGCAGGTACGTTCTGGTACATTTGATGTTGATGGGATAGGATGAAAAAAGTTTGCGTTTGTGAAATTGTAAATTAGTGTTATTATCGTTTCAGATCTGAAGATGGTTCTAGACGAATCAAAACCGGTCATGTGAATACACATTTTTGCAATCAAGACACTAATAAAATATAAATTGTAGAGATACAGGAGTGGAGTAACACTTTCTACTCTTAGATCAATACTATTTGCTGAAAAAGTTATCAGAAGCAGATTCTCAGGATACTTAACTTCATAGACGAAAGTCATTCTGAATGTATGTGGTGCAATGAAATGAATGCGAATGCAGTGATGATTATCATACTGAAGAGGCTGTGATACTCGACGATAAATTGATATTCTGAGAAGAGAACCTAATGCTACGTCCCTACAAATCATCCCAAAAGAGAAAACTGGTAGAGGGGCGCTGTGGTTTGTCCCAGGCAAACAACGGTAAAGTGTGATAATCTAACTGACATATCTGCAATACTCATAGACGGTCTTTATGCCCTGATTATATGTAAAATATCATGGGAAAATTAAGTTCACTATTCCTCAGATTATTAACAATAACTTCAGAGCAGTAAATCACGAATTTCCACTAGTGGAATAGTGATTTAAATTCTTTGCTGTATTTCGCAGACTTAATACATACTGAGGTGACAAAAGGAACGGAATAGCGATATGCACATATATATATGGCGCTGCTATCACGTACACAATGTATAAAAGGGAAGTGCATTTGTAGAGCTGTCATTTGTACTCCAGGGAGTCATGTGGAAAGGTATCCGGCGTGATTATGGCCGCACACCGGGAATTAAAAGACTTTGGACTGGGAATGGTAGATGTAGCTAGGCGCATGGAACATTCAATTTCGAAATTCGTTAGACAATTCAATATTCTGAGAGCCGCCGAATCAAGAGTCGGCCGAGAATACCAAATTTCAGGTATTACTTCTCCCCATAGCAACGCACTGGCCGACGGCCTTCATTTAATGATCGAGGACAGCAGTATTTGCGTAGAGCTGTCAGTGCTAAGAGACAAGAAACGCTGGGTGAAATAACCACAGAAATCAATGTGAGAAGTACGACGAACGTATCTGTAGGACACTGTGGCTGTATTTGGTGTTAATGGGCTATGGCAGCAGACGACCGACGCGAAAATCTTTGCTAACAGCAAGACATAGTCTGCAGCGTCTCTCCTGAACTCATATACAATTCATTGGACCCTTGACCATTTGAAAAATGGGCTGGTCAGATAACACCCGATTTCAGTTGGTAGGAGCTGATGGTAGGACTCGATGTGGTTCAGACCACACGGAGATATGGACCCCTCAACAAGACACTGTGATAGCTGGTCGTGGGTCCATAATGGCGTTGGCTATGTTTACATTGAAGGGACTGCATCCTCTGAGTTGAGTCCTGACCACTCGTCTAATATGGGGTGCCTAGGAAGCCTACATTCTCGGATCGCTAGACAACATTTCAAGCAAATCATATCAATGTATTTTTATCACAGCAAGGTTGAGATCCTCTGCTATACCCGCAGGACAGGACAGATAGTTTAATTTGTGGAAAGGGGCCAAAATGAGTGGCACTCGAACATACTACTTTATTCATCTGACAAACATTACAAGAGTAAATAAAACATTAAAAACAGATGAGGCCAAACATTAATTTTAGAACTTAATTCCCGGTTAAATGCGCCATTCAATCTCACCCGTCAAGGGCAAAACCACTTTAATTTAAAATCGGCTCGAAGACATACATAAAGAAACAAGGACAAATAAGAAAAGGCAGCACATAAAAGGCGCTCAGAAGTTTCCAAGGGTCGGCCTGGAATACAAACACTAACGCTCGCTTAGGTGAGGCAGGCAGTCGGCCCAACAATTTTCAATCCGAAGGCAACCCAACCGACAGACAGTCAACGGGGCAAGCGACAGGACAACTTCATCTCCAATCAACCTGCACACAACAGGAAATTCAATGGAACAACACGTCCCCGAGGCTGTGGCAAAGCTTTCAGTAGTACTAGTTCTGCAAGATTCGCAGGAGAGCTTCTGTAAAGTTTGGAAAGAAGGAGACGAGATATTGGCACAAGTAAAGCTGTGAGGACGGGGCGTGAGTCGTGCTTGGATAGCTCATTTGGTAGAGCACTTGTCCGCGAACGGCAAAGGCCCCGAGTTCGAGTCTCGGTTCGGCACACAGTTTTAATCTGCCAGGAAGTTTCAACGCAGAAGGTGGCGGTGCCCACAGAGAAATTACACCTTCAGATGTCAAACTACACCCCGTGCTGGACAGACACAAGACGACGAGGAAAATACACTACCTGAATTTACGTTAACGACTAGGGCAGGTAACCGGAACGTTAACGGCTACAAGGCAGAAGATTCCGCTCGTGCACTTCAGTTCAACATTACCAAGTACAGTTAAGCTCCACCGGAGGGTGGCTAAAACTTTCCAACTTGAAAACACACGTTGTTGCTCGCGGTAATGTCCCAACAGCCCTCAACGAAATTTAAACGACACAATGTGAACAGTTGGGGCTGGTTGGTGGAATAAGTAAAGACTCAACTTTCGTGAGCCACGTACCTCGTAGCAATGGGAACAGCCCTCACACTCCGACCGCGGGTGAACGCCGCAAAGGCCCCGGCCAGACACGCGCCACGCAGACTTCCTCGCTGCTCCACGCCAACCGACCAACTGGTCACACACGGCACAGCCGGAAACTATAAGCTCGAGGCCACAGAGAGTACAACGTTGCGAATATCGATACGCGCTGTTGCAAGTCGCAGAGAGAGAGAGAGGATAACAGCATAATCACGATAACCTACATCTACATCTACATCTACATCCATACTCCGCAGGCCACCTGACGGTGTGTGGCAGAGGGTACCCTGAGTACCTCAATCGGTTCTCCCTTCTATTCCAGTCTCGTATTGTACGTGGAAAGAAGAATTGTCTCTCTGATTTTATCCTCATGGTCTATTCGCGAGATATACGTAGGAGGGAGCAATATACTGCTTGACTCTTCGGTGAAGGTATGTTCTCGAAACTTTAACAAAAGCCCGTACCGAGCTACTGAGCGCCTCTCCTGCAAAGTCTTCCACTGGAGTTTATCTATCATCTCCGTAACGCTTTCGCAATTACTAAATGATCCTGTAACGAAGCGCGCTGCTCTCCGTTGGATCTTCTCTATCTCTTCTATCAACCCTACCTGGTGCGGATCCCACACTGCTGAGCAGTATTCAAGCATTGGGCGAACAAGCGTACTGTAACCTACTTCCTTTGTTGTCGGATTGCATTTCCTTAGGATTCTTCCAATGAATCTCTGGTATCTGCTTTACCGACGATCAACTTTATATGATCATTCCATTTTAAATCACTCCTAATGAGTACTCCCAGATAATTTATGGAATTAACTGCTTCCAGTTGCTGACCTGCTATTTTGTAGCTAAATGATAAGGGACCTATCTTTCTATGTATTCGCATCACGTTACACTTGTCTACATTGAGATTCAATTGCCATTCCGTGCACCATGCATCAATTCGCTGCAGATCCTCCTGCATTTCAGTACAATTTTCCATTGTTGCAACCTCTCGATACACCACAGCATCATCTGCAAAAAGCCTCAGTGAACTTCCGATGTCATCCACCAGGTCATTTATGTATATTGTGAATAGCAACGGTCCTATGACACTCCTCTGCGGCACACCTGAAATCACTCTTACTTCGGAAGACTTCTCTCCATTGAGAATGACATGCTGCGTTCTGTTATCTAGGAACTCCTCAATCCAATCACACAATTGATCTGATAGTCCGTATGCTCTTACTTTGTTCATTAAACGACTGTGGGGAACTGTGTCAAACGCCTTGCGGAAGTCAAGAAACACGGCATCTACCTGTGAACCAGTGTCTAAGGCCCTCTGACTCTCGTGGACGAATAGCGCGAGCTGGATTTCACACGACCGTCTTTTTCGAAACCCATGTTGATTCCTACAGAGTAGATTTCTAGTCTCCAGAAAAGACATTATACTCGAACATAATACGTGTTCCAAAATTCTACAACTGATCGACGTTAGAGATATAGGTCTATAGTTCTGCACATCTTTTCGACGTCCCTTCTTGAAAACGGGGATGACCTGTGCCCTTTTCCAATCCTTTGGAACGCTTCGCTCTTCTAGAGACCTACGGTACACCGCTGCAAGAAGGGGGGCAAGTTCCTTCGCGTACTCTGTGTAAAATCGAACTGGTATTCCATCAGGACCAGCGGCCTTTCCTGTTTTGAGCGATTTTAATTGTTTATCTATCCCTCTGTCGTCTACTTCGATATCTACCATTTTGTCAACTGTGCGACAATCTAGAGAAGGAAGCACAGTGCAGTCTTCCTCTGTGAAACAGCTTTGGAAGAAGACATTTAGTAATTCGGACTTTAGTCTGTCATCCTCTGTTTCAGTACCATTTTGGTCACAGAGTGTCTGGACATTTTGTTTTGATCCACCTACCGCTTTGACATAGGACCAAAATTTCTTAGGATTTTCTGCCAAGTCAGTACATAGAACTTTACTTTCGAATTCATTGAAAGCCTCTCGCATAGCCCTCCTCACACTGCATTTTGCTTCGCGTAATTTTTGTTTGTCTGCAAGGCTTTGGCTATGTTTATGTTTGCTGTGAAGTTCCCTTTGCTTCCGTAGCAGTTTTCTAACTCGGTTGTTGTATCACGGTGGCTCTTTCCCATCTCTTACGATCTTGCTTGGCACATACTCATCTAACGCATATTGTACCATGGTTTTGAACTTGGTCCACTGATCGTCAACACTGTCTGTACTTGAGAAAAAACTTTTGTGTTGAGCCACCAAGTACTCTGAAATCTGCTTTTTGTCACTTTTGCTAAACAGAAAAATCTTCCTACCTTTTTTAATATTTCTATTTACGGCTGAAATCATCGATGCAGTAACCGCTTTATGATCGCTGATTCCCTGTTCTGCATTAACTGATTCAAATAGTTCCGGTCTGTTTGTCACCAGAAGGTCTAATATGTTATCGCCACGTGTCGGTTTTCTGTTTAACTGCTCAAGGTAGTTTTCAGATGAAGCACTTAAAAATATTTCACTGGATTCTTTGTCCCTGCCACCCGTTATGAACGTTTGAGTCTCCCAGTCTATATCCGGCAAATTAAAATCTCCACCCCGAACTATAACATGGTGGGGAAATCTACTCGAAATATTTTCCAAATTATTCTTCAGGTGCTGAGCCACAACAGCTGCTGAGCCCGACATCCAATTACCATGTCTGAGCCTTCTTTAACCGTGACCTTCACCCAAATCATTTCACAATTCGAATCTCCGTCAATTTCCTTCGATACTATTGCACTTCTTATCGCTATAAACACGCCTCCCCCTACACTGTCCAGCCTATCTCTGCGGTATACATTCCAATCCGAGTTTAGGATTTCATTACTGTTTACGTCTGGTTTCAGCCAACTTTCTGTTCCTAGTACTATATGGGCGTTGTGACCGTTTATTAATGAGAGCAGTTCTGGGACCTTTCTATAG
Source organism: Schistocerca gregaria (assembly GCF_023897955.1). Classification (NCBI taxonomy): domain Eukaryota; kingdom Metazoa; phylum Arthropoda; class Insecta; order Orthoptera; family Acrididae; genus Schistocerca; species Schistocerca gregaria. Next base: position 179,390,791 of record NC_064923.1, on the reverse strand, counting down.
ACGCTCCTGCAGTTTACTATAAGCACATTAATATTGTTATTCCTTGTTGCATTTTGCCTACTCCTGCCTTGCAGCGTCTCAGGAGGCGTCTTGTTGGGCCTAGGGAGGGAATTCTCTAACCTAAAAAAACCCCATGTGCACTCCACACGTACTCCGCTACCCTCGTAGCCGCTTCCGGCGTGTAGTGCACGCCTGACCTATTCAGGGGGACCCTACATTTCTCCACCCGATAGCGGAGGTCGAGAAATTTGCACTCCAGCTCTCCGCAGAATCGTCTGAGCCTCTGGTTTAAGCCTTCCACTCGGCTCCAAACCAGAGGACCGCGATCGGTTCTGGGAACGATACTACAAATAGTTAGCTCTGATTCCACCCCGCGAGCGAGGCTTTCCGCCTTCACCAACTCCGCCAACCGCCTGTACGAACTGAGGATGACCTCTGAACCCAGACGGCAGGAGTCATTGGTGCCGACATGAGCAACAATTTGCAGTCAGGTGCACCCAGTGCTCTCTATCGCCGCCGGTAGGGCCTCCTCCACATCTCAGATGAGACCCCCCCGGCAAGCAGACAGAGTGAACACTGGCCTTCTTCCCCGACCTTTCCGCTATTTCCCTAAGGGGCTCCATCACCCGCCTAACGTTGGAGCTCCCAATAACTAATAAAGCCCTCCCCCCATGTGCCTGCTCGGACCTTACTGAAGGAGCAGCCACATGTCCACTCACAGGCAGAGCGGGCGATACCACACGGCCAGCCTCCACATTGACCCTCCACCTCGTGCGCCGCGAACGCTTCTGAACCCGCCACTCCCCTTGGGGAGAGGGTGGCCCAACCGCGCCCGGTACCCGCGAAGAAGTCTCGACAGCAGGGACAGTGGGTGAAGCATGTAACACCTGGGGTGTACCTTGCGACGCACCAGACTCCCCACTGCCGCTACACTCCGAGGCAGCAGTCTGAAGACGGCTGACCGCGGCCATCAACACGCTCAGCTGTTCGCGAAGAGTGGCCAGCTCCTCCTGCGTCCGTACACAGCAGCCACACATCCTATCCATCCTAAGAAATCAATTTACTATAGTTAATAAACTTTTAAATAGACTGCTAATTCACTAAAGGCGGTTGATTATTGACTAAACTGTGATTGCTAACCACTACCTGTCTCTGGACTGTATTCAAAACAAACACTAGCACTACTAGCACTATGGCTGACTAAAGGGACACTCTGACTGTATTCAAAACAATCACGAGATCTATGGAACACTTAATAGCACTCGACTATTAAAGCTTCCTAAAAGCAAAAACACGCAGAAGAAGAAGTGACAAGTAATAAAAATACAGTTAATACTTAAATTAAGGTAGCTCGCTGCACAACAGACGTGAAGCAGACGGCGGTTAGGGCGACACCTAGGGAGACTAATCAGAGAATAGCAACCAAGGTTTAATGCAAAGCATAACACGAGTCAGCCATGGCTCAAAGAATAATGACAGTATTTTGTGAAACTACAAAGGTGACGTCTTCAACTGGGCCCCAACTAGGCGGCGCTGCGCTTATGTCCTCTTCGTCTAGATGGCGCTACTGTCTCGTTGTCGTCCTATGGAGGAGCCGGCAGCGTATTATTGGCTGACGTCGTCTTACAGCCCTCTCTGTTATAACATTACTGACCGATGTGCCGAGGCTTGTCGTTACGCCGGAACAGTCTGGTCCCACTGAACGGCTGGTTGACCACTTGCAGCCATTCATGGACATCATGTTCCAAAACTATGATGAAATTTTTATGGATGACAGTGCGCTGTGTCCTGGGTCACAGTAGTTCGCGATTGGTTTGATGAACATTCTGCACAACTAGAGCGAAGGGCTAGGCCACTGAGATCGCCTGACATGAATGCTATCCAACAATTATTGGAAACAATCTATAGGTCATTTCGTGCACAAGCTCCTGCATCGCCAACGCTTTCGCATTTATGGGCGGCTATAAAGACACCATGGCTCTGCAGGGGGCTTTCAACAACTCGTTGCGTCCATGCCAAGTCGAGCTGCTGCACTACGCCGGCCAACAGGAGGTCCTCCATTACATTATGAGGCACTGACAGTACACTACTGACCATTAAAATTGCTACACCACGAATATGGTGTGTTACAGACGCGAAAGTTAGCCAACAGGAAGAAGATGCTGTCATATGCAAATGATCAGATTTTCAGAGCATTCACACAAGGATGGCGACGGTGGCGACACCTACACCGTGATAACATGCGGAAAGTTCACAACCGATTTTTCATACACAAACACCAGTTGACCGACGTTGCCTGGTGAAACGTTGTTGTGATATCTCGTGTAAGGAGGAGAAATGCGTACCATCACGTTTCCGACTTTGATGAAGGTCAGATTGTAGCCCAAAGCGATTGCGGTTTATCGTATCGCGACGTTGCGACTCGCGTTGGTCGAGATACAATGACTGTTAGCAGCATATAGAATCGGTGGGTACAGGAGGGTAATAAGGAACGCCGTGTTGGAACCCAACAGCCTCGTATCACTAACAGTCGAGATGACAGGCATCTTACCCGCATGGCTGTAATAGATCGTGCAGCCACGTCTCGATCCCTAAATCAACAGATTGGGAAGTTTGCAAGACAGCAACCATCTGCACGAACAATTCGACGATGTTTGCAGCAGCATGGACCATCAGCTCGGAGACCATGGCTGCGGTTACCCTTGACGCTGCATCACAGACATGAGAGCCTGCGATGGTGTACTCATCGACGAACCTTGGTGCACGAATAACAAAACGTCATTTTTTCGGATGAAGCCAGGTTCTATTTACCGCTTCATGATGGTCGCATCCGTGTTTGGCGACATCGCTGTGAACGCACATTGGAAGCGTGTATTTGTCATCGCCATACTGGCGTATCACCCGACGTGATGGTATGGGGTGCCATTGTTACACATCTCGGTCACCTCTTGTCCGCATTGACGGCACTTCGAACAGTGGACGTTACATTTCAGATGTGTTACGACCCGTGGCTCTACCCTTCATTAGGCCCTGCGAAACCCTAAATTTCAGCAGGATAATGCACGACCGCATGTTGCAGGTCCTGTACGGGCCTTTCTGGATACAGAAAATGTTTGACTTCTGCTCTGGCCAGCAGGTTCACCAAATCCCTCACCAACTTAAAACGTCTGGTAAATGGTGGCCGAGCAACTGGCTCGTCACAATACGCCAGTCACCTCTCTTGACGAACTTTGGGCAGCTGTACCTGTACACGTCGTCCAAGCTTTGTTTGACTCAATGTCTAGGCGTATCAAGGCCGTTATTACGGCCAAAGGTGCTTGTTCTGGGTACTGATATCTCAGGTTCTATGCACCCAAACTGCGTGAAAATATAATCGCTTGTCAGTTCTAGTATAATAGATTTTTCCAATTAATACTTGTTTATCATCTGCATTTCTTCTCGGTGTAGCAATTTTAATGGCCAGTAGTGTATTATTGTTGGTTTGCGGCTGCCTATACCAGAGATCGTATTCAAGCGCCTTGTGATATTCGTTCTAATGAAGCCGTTAGAATCACGGAAACATTCAACAACGACGTGCGAGCGTCAGGAAAGCGCTGCCATTCACAGGGAAAGGGTGCGAATGTAGCACTGACCATTGCCGAGGAACGCGGCTTGCATCAGCTGGTGCCATTACATTCTGATACGCAGAAAAGAGTCGTTCGCGGTGCGGCCTAAGCGGCGTTTCAGGGCGTTTAGCTGGGGGCCAGTTGTGACGGTCTGTGTGCGTGACGCCATCGATTATACATTAGCCGGCGGCCGGCCCGCGCGAGCTGTCAGACCACAGAACGGACCGCTCGTTCGCCCGTCGCTGGCCGCTCAGCTGCAAAGTGGCGCCCGCTGCGAACGGGCCAGCCGAGTGCGAATGACGCGGCCTGCGAACGGGGCCTGTGGGATGCGCGAGCCCTGCGGCGATGACGTCACACTAGTCAGTCTGGCGCCACAGTTCGCGAACGCTCGGCCTCGTATGGGGCCCACGGGAAATCACTATTTAATTCAAAAGGTACCCCCAAAAGGTCTCCAATTTGCCGTGCGCTACCGACGACTTGCATGCATTTAAACAAGCGGTCGAATAAAATGTTTTCGGGTTTTCAACTTTTTCAGGCAACTAAAATTGCACGAGCTTTCATCCAAGAGATCCCTGGTCATTGTCAAGTGGTATGACTGCCAGTAGGCTGCTGGTACGCACCTTATACACACTAGCTGTCGGCTGTGACGTCGCTAGTGCCTGCTGCATCGCCATATACGGGCATTGTCGAATCAGCGTTGGTCTCAGTAACTGACAGATTTTCGTCTGAGACCTGAGATCGATCTGATCTCATGTCCTTTCAGCAGGCAGCTTATCTGCCCCCACACGGAGCCACAGAACCGCAAGAAACCAAGTTTCTTCTCCTTCTACTCGTCGGTGCTTTTGTTGTGATTCTTGCATGAAATCAGTTCGTTTATTTGATGGACGTTATAGCCGTTGTTCCTGAAGACCATGGGAAGCTCTTGGGGCAGGTTTAATATTTCTGGCTTACTCAGCCGCCATATTAAGCTCCAAGAATTTTGTTCCCAGAGCAGTGGAGATGCAATAAGTATGTGGATGACGAAATGTGGTGTGACGTACCTGTGACAGATGTTAGATTCGGTACCATTCCCGTGAGAAATACTGCCTTCATAATGCTACAGATCTGTGAATGGCTGCTGTGTTCGGAGCAAGGGCGCCAAAACGTTATGGTTAGTATTATTAGGAGGAGGTAAAGGAGGATGATCGTTCTTAACACCAACAATCATTTCAAAAAAATGGTTCAAATGGCTCTGAGCACTGTGGCACTCAACTGCTGTGGTCATCAGTCCCCTAGAACTTAGAACTACTTAAACCTAACTAACCTAAGGACATCACACACATCCATGCCCGAGGCAGGATTCGAACCTGCGACCGCAGCAGTCGCACGGTTCCGGACTGCGCGCCTAGAACCGCGAACAATCATTTCATTTTTCCTTTCTTGCCGTACAGGTCGTCACGATACAATAAAGTTTGTAAAACAGTGCGTTTATGTGCCGGCTGACGATGTCTGATGGCGTGCAAGTGCAAATTGGTGTGGGTGGGTTTTCTGTAGACGCTGTGACAAAGTCATCCATTTCGTTTGCGGCGGACGAGAATGTCGAGAAAGGGTGAAGCATCGTCTTTTTCTACCTCCGTGATAAACAGGATGTTACAGTTAATACGGTTAAGGTGTTCCAAGAACTCGTCAAATTTCTCACGTCCGTGAGGACAAATGACGAACTTGTCGTCAACATATCGACAGAAACAACTACGCATTAACGGCACCGTGTCTAATCCAATATCCTCAGAACTTTCCGTGAAGAGGTTTGCAACAGCAGGAGTAAACTGGTTACCTATTGCAACGCCATTAGTCAGATCGTATTACTGATCATTGTACAGAAAATAACATGTAAGAGTCTGACTGAACAGCTCGACCACTTCACTTTCAAAGAACTGGAATACTACGCCCTAACAGTCTTTGAAAGGCACATACGTAAAACAGCGCCATAACATCAAAACTGACCATAATGTCGTCCTAATTGAGTCTAAGACTGTTAATCCTCAATTTTTAATATGATGTTTGCAGTGTCCCACATGTGGAGCGAGGAAACTGACCAAGTACTTCGCCAGTTTGTATGCTGGTGAACCAATGGTGGAAACGATGAGGCGGAAGGCGTCCCGTCCTGGTGGACCTTCGATAGAGGCTGCCTGTGCAAGAAGATCCTGGACCACATTGTCTTCCGTCGTAGAGCACCTGAGACGTTCAGACGACTTTCTTATTATCCCCGATGTTGGGTCGCATGGGAGTTTCCGATAAGTATCCTCTTCCAATATCGCATAGACCTTCGTGTCATACTCCACGTATTCCATATTTACGGCTGCATTCCCCTTGTGAGCAGGGAGGATCACAATGCTCTCATCGTTGCACAGTGCTCGCAGGCCATGGCCTCAGTTTTGGTCATGTTGGATGCTGGTGATCTTGTTTCCGTGAGAGTACGACTCGTTTCATGCCTTATTTCATCTGCTGTTGCTTTTGAGAGATTGCTCACAGCCTGTTCGACACCGCGATTTACATCACAGATAGGGAAGTCCCGCGGCGAAGCGGCAATGTTAAGTCTTTTCTTAAGCACCGACATTGTATCCGGGTCTGTATCCCTCGACGTCAGGTTGATGATCGTGTCAGGTTGATGATCGTGCGTCCTGAGGATCTGTGGTCCACACCGTGTTGTTGTTGCGAAAAGCGGCTGAACTTCTGCCTGCCTCTCTGTAGCTCGTTTCTGTGATGACTTTTGATGTGTAACCGTAGCTGTGTCGACCCATTTCCAGTCCAGCGCAACGAGTGTCCAGCTGCAAGGTCATAAAAGCATATCTAATCCAGCCTTTGCCTGGTGTTGTGTATCATTTCTCGTAGTAATGTGAAGGCAATGACCAAGGAGTACTTGTCCGAAAGCTCGTGCAATTTTAAATACTTGACATAGTTGGACACCTGGGATCATTTTATTCAATGTTACCGCCACGAGACTCTGCATTCTTACATTATTAGACTCGACTGAAACAGTCTCCTGGTACTCCTAAGACCGACAGTGTCACGTGCTCTGACGTTCGTGTGCCACGGCCTCTCTTTCTTGTGAGTCTCGCCCGCCAGTGAGTGGCGCAATCGCTCCTTTTCTGCGACTCTGTATATGCGCGTGAGAGCGCACGTACGATATCGACTGAATGGACAAGAGAAAACTAGCCCCGATGCCATTTCATGCACCTTAAGATAGGCAACCACACTTACACCATTCACCCTGGGTGCATAAGATGTAAGACTGCTTGCCTACCTTAAGGTGCATGAAATACCAACGGGGCGAGTTTTCTTTAGCCCATCCTGTACTGCTCCACTGAAGGATGGAGATAACCTTTCACCCAAAGGGCTTCACGCACATCGGTAAGGCAACAGTGTCGTGAAAGGCCCCTGTCTGCACCTGCCGCGATGACACAGTGACTTCCATTCCAAGTGGTCAGTGTTTCTTCCGGCGCGTGACAGTGGAAATCAGCTGCGTCGGATGGCGAAGTTCTGGGACGACTATCTCATGCTGACTGGTGTGATTCTGGATGAAGAAGAGGGAAAGCAAGTGGAAAAACGGAAGTGGCTTAACAGGGTGGAAAAAATAGAGCAACAAAAGAGGAATTTTCCACTTTGTTGAGTAAATTGATGGACGATGGGGCATAGTTTTATGAATGTGTCAGAATCTCTGAAAATTCATTCAGCTTTCAATTGAACAAGTTGGAAGTTCTTCTGAAAAAGCGAAAAGCGCACTGGAGAAAAACCACTATTCTTAGAGAACGGTTCGCCGTCCGATTGAAGTCAGTTAGTATATAGTTTACTTAACACACACTTTGAATGTTTATTGGTAATTAAATACCTCCATATGAAATCAACATCCATCATTGTTTGCTTCTGTTGTGTAGCCTTGAGTGTTATTCTCTGTTATCGCGATACTGAGTCATTACCTTTAAGATCACTTTTGATAGCTTACGTTTTTTACATCCCTCCCGTCTAACGTCTTTCAGATATTTGGGTACTAGAGGTGCGCTAAACACGATTTCATTTAGCTGTAGTGTGGTACATAGTACGGTTCACAAGACCGAACAAGAAATCTGAAATATCATTACAGACAATGCGATGGACGAGTAGATGCCTTCTCCGACGGAAGAGAGAGAGAAGAACATCGCTAATGATTTTATGAAGCTTTTGGTGGGATAACCGTTACTGTTCACGCCCCTTCGAACACCGGATCACTGTTCTTTAATTACATAAAGACGTTCTCCATAACTTTATTGCCAATTGATGTCGGGTCGTATAGAAAGGAAATGTTACATCTGCAACCAATACTGTCAGACAACAATGTTTTATCTGGTTTTTTGTATTCACTGATGGAAAATTAGAAACATACAACTATCTACTTACTAGTTGTTCCTTTTCTGCTTCTACTTTATACCAGAGCAAATTCTTCAGCGTCCACGTATTTGGGATTGGAGAGACCATAAAACATAGGATAGCTGCACATTAATTCAATATGTGTTTCGTCATTCATCTTTTTGTTAAATGTAAATCTCCTGTGACTAGGGCCTCCCGTCGAGTAGACCGTTCGCCGGGTAGAAATCTTTCGATTTGACGCCACTTCGGTGACTTGCGCATCGATGGGGATGAAATGATGATAATTAGGACAACAGAACACCCAATCAAAATGGCTCTTAGCACTATGGGACTTAACTGCTAAGCTCATCACTCCCCTAGAACTCAGAACTACTTAAACCTAACTAACCTAAGGACATCACACACATCCATGCCCGAGGCAAGATTCGAACCTGCGACCGTAGCGGTCGCGCGGGTCCAGACTGTAGCGCCTAGAACCGCTCAGCCACTCCGGCAGGCCAACACCCAATCCCTGAGCGAAGAAAATGCCCGACCCAGCTGGGAATGGAACCCGGTCCCTTGGGATTGACATTCTGTCAAGCTGACCACAGAGGTACCGGGGGCGGACATGAAATTTTTGTTGATAACTACGGCATAACAAGATAATAACTTGGCCATGTCGCAGCCTTTGAGTGAGAAAATATCGACCGCAAAAGAAACAACGATCACCGTATGGCGTCGGTAGGAACACAGTTTGCACTGTCACGGTCAAAGGTGCGAGTATGAACACTGTCTTTTAAAATCCTATAACAAACTTTCACACGCCTTGGCAGTCTAATGGGCCGATCATGACATTGTCGCGTGACTGATGTGTGTCACGCGGACCTAATCCGGCGTGAGTGAGGTCGGTTATATCATACTCAAAGTGTTTTGAAGCGTGGATTATTGAACATCATTGTTGCCACACAAATTTTGCAGTCACAGTAGCCGGAAGTAAGGCAGAGGGGGCAAGATGCTCTGTTGAGTCTATTGTTGCGCCAGCGTCAGAGGGAGTTACACGTGTGCAAAGGTGGCTAGGATACGTCACACTTGGCCTCGTATTCGGTGTTACATTTTCGGGCTGTCAGCATGTTTATGAGATAAAGAGTTATTTATAGTATTCATTGATTTATTTTTAGATTTTATATTTCTCCGGACGTCTTATGAATAAAATGAACGTTCACTACGAAAACTTCTAGAAGAAGTTTTAGAAAACTGTACAAATGCTAGTTACTGTGACTCTGAGAGTGAAGAAGATTGACAAAGTTTCTCAGGGAAGTGAAGAAAGTGATTCGGAGCAAAAGTGTATTTTGCATGATTTGGAAGAGACCAAAATCTGCGTTAGCGGCTCCTAGTCACTCAACTGAAGTATGTGAGTTTTTTTATACGTCCAAAAATGGATGAAGGATTGTCCTGGGAAAAGTGTTCATATTGGTTCAGAGAATATTATTGCCAATTTTCCAGGTGTAAAAGGAATTAAAAGATAATATCATTACCTTAATTAATCAAAGAAATTAATTTTGTTTGAATTTTGCATAAAAAATTGTTAAACTTCTGAAACTTGTACTTTTTTTGATAAAATATAGAAACTTGATTATTTCACCCAAAAAAGGTTTTATATCTTAAACATAGTATTTTACTTACTCATCTTCTTTAATAGCACCATTATTAATATCCCACGTAAATAATACTTAATATACGATTATAGTATGAAAAATTTGTCATCAGACAACTGGTATCACATTCCCACCTCATAGCTGGTGTAACAGATTCTCACCTCATTCACACCAGGTTAATAAGTCTCCTGCTGGTATTCGATATATTACGTCCTGCCTATCTATATCCAAAATAACTATTCTCTTGACTACACTATTCCTCACTTGTTTTCCAATAATGTATCAAAAAACAGTGATGAATTTTATCGTTAGTCTGAGTGAGACCCTCAACTGCATAGTAAGTATTATCGTCACCCAAAGGAAGGCTTCCGCTTGTTGTAATACCCTTTTGTCGGTCTCTACATGAAATCGGTTTATTATTCGTGACACCGACGGTGCTCGTAAGGCTATCTGGAAGAAGTGAATAAAGTACAGTGGGCAGGTTAATGCGATTCTACGATTCCTTGAAGACTGGCCGCTCACATTACTCGAAAGAGAAATACCTTCGATCAAACGACATCGTTTGGATCCTAATTGCAGGGCTGGGGAACAATATTGTCACCGTGATTCGATTCCAGAGCTGCAGAATGAGTAGGGGTAGCTACGCACACACTTTTATCTGGTTAATCTTGTAAGAGAAATTATAACATTGGAATCCTGGCAAAACTGCATTATCTATAATGTCAAAAACGCGTAAAAATCTGGTATGTACACGAAAAATCACAGCACCAGTTGAATCAAAAAATGGTTCAAACGGTTCTGAGCACTATGGGACTTAACTTCTGAGGTCATCAGTCCCCTAGAATTTAGAACTACTTAAACTTAACTAACCTTAGGACATCACACCCATCCATGCCCGAGGCCGTATTCGAACCTGCGACCGTAGGGGTCTCGCGGTTCCAGACTGAAGCGCCTAGAACCACTCGGCCACCAAGGCCTGCGAAACGAGTTTTCTCACGTGGTGGAAACAAATATGACATTAAATTGTTAGGGAACTGTTTTGGGCCGAGCGAGCTGAAACAGCTTTTAGCACCCTAGAATCGCATTCAGGAAGACGACGGTTCAAACCCACTTCCGGCCATCCCGATTCAAATTTTCCGTGATTTCCCTCAATCGCTTGAGGCAATTTTCGGGATGGTTCCTTTGCAAGGGCACGGCCAACTTCCTTCCCGATCCTTCCATTATCCGACAGGACCGGTGACCTCGCTGTTTGGCCCCTCCCGCGAATTAGTCAATCAACCAGTTGTTGTGGAATCTGTTTTTTATGTTGAATGTTGAATTGTCCCTTTACCAAAAACGATTTAATTGTGTCATAGTTTTACTCGGAACGTAGAGTTTACTTCTGCTTCCGCGACAGCGATCTGAATGTCACACGGACCCAGCGTTGAAAGCAGAGGTTCATCCATCATGGAGGAACACGGAACTGCGTCCCACTGTACGTCGGCGAGTGGACTCTTGAATCACCGAAAAGGACTGGTGAACTTCGCGATCTGGATTCAGAGATTCTACTGCACTGTCTGTCCCCAGGCTGCCAACTCAATTGGTGTCATAGGTACGCTCTTCTCATGAGAACGACTGAAGATTTTGGGTCTGTGAAGTTACCTCGTAAAATAGATTCTGCACGAAACCTTGGACCGACGTCTTCACCGAGACTCAAAAACTTCACTGTGATTTCCTGTCCTAGAAAGTAGCTATTAGACCACATTCGCCCCAACAAGCTACTGTGATCCATATGTAGCTAACGTGTGCACCATACTGTTCCTCTGATGTTCCCTCTCTCAGATCATCGACGGATTGAAACATATGTCTATAATTACATAACAGTGTTTCGCTATCACACGCCGAGCTGTCTGGTGACCGGTATTCTCATTCGACATCAGCATAGGTGAGCCCTCCACAAATTTCTGAACGTGTTTCCACACGGTGTCATATACACTCTTGTGGAGTTAGTCGTTCTACCGTACCACAATTACGGCGATGTAATCTACCTTGGTACGAGTAGTGAACAGACGTTATGAGCTAACCAAGACTGATCGTGCGCTTTGGATCTGAAACATCTGTCATTCGAAAAATGTCAGTACTTCATTGACCCAGTCAGGATGGTTGCGAAGAAACAAGTTACATAACTACCATAGCCTACGTTTTCATACTCCTCATTGCACATGAACTCAAACCTTGTTGTCTGATTACAATCGAAACACCACGTCCCGCTTGTCCAATATCCTAGAGCTGTCCTTTCATAAAACAAAAACATTCACAAACTCCTTCACCTTTAGCCGTGAGCACACAAGTGTGATCTAAATTTTTTTTCATTTTTGACGTTATAGGTTATGGTTTCCTATATTAAATTTATATTTTTGTTCTGTATCATCATCCAAAGTTTGTATAATCCTTCTGTGCGAGAAGACAATGCTCCTCTCCTGATATTAACGTCCTAATATCAGGAGAGGGAGCACCGTCTTCTCGCAGAGAAGGATTATACAAACTTTGGATGATGATACAAAACAAAAATATAAATTTAACACCATCCGCTATTATGGAAATTTATAAGCCATAACTCGAGAATGAATAAAGCTATGAAAAATGAAAGTAGCCTTTGTTACCTCGTGTAATTCACTATGTGTATGATACGTCATCTGACCCCATTTGAAAATTACGAGTTGCGTCCAAGATGACAGCTTACATGGTGTCAGACGTGTTAGTACCACAGGCTCTCAAGTTTTCCCCTCTCCCATCTCATACTGCCTTTAAACCTCTGTTTATTCACCTGTGTACGTCTCAGAATAATGGCTCTTCACTTACGGACCATCCAAAATAATAAACAGAATTTATGAGTCACTGAGTAACCCTAAAGAAGACCTCTCGCAACACGTGAAGGCATTCGTAGACACGGAGCTGGTCGACGTTTATGTCACCGCCACGTGGATTATACTTTTCATACCATTCCGGAACATGAAATACTGAACAAGGCGCCGCACACTTTTATTTCTTGAAAAGGAACACCAGAAGCGGAACTTACGGTGAGCCACACTCTAATAACTGATTTGTAGTTAGAAGCACATATTAGCTGGATTTTCGAGTTACATTAATGTGACCACTTGCCAAAAGCCTGAATAACCACTCTCTTAAGCGTGGACCGCTACGAGGATTGCGCGGAGACATTCAGTGAGTTTCTAGAAGATACCGACAGGAATATGGAGCCATACCGACTCCAGTACCATGAACAGCTGCACCACCATTCTCGGTCGAAGATCCATGGTGCGGAATATCCGATCCAAGTAGTCCCACAGATTCTGATTTTAGTTTGGGAAGTACGGTGGTCGGGGGAGTACGGTAAACCCATTGTGGTGCTCTTCAAATCACGTACAGTGCGATCTATGTGACACATTGCATTGTCCTCCTGGGAGATGGTAGCGTGCCGAGGGAAAACAAACTGTATATAGTGGTGCACATGGCCCAAACGATAGATGCATACTTGTATTGATCCATCATGCCTTCCAGAAGGACGTAATAACTCAGGGGACGCCTTGAAAAAAATCCCTAGACCATAATGTCATAATGCTCCCTCCTCCACACTGAACCCTTTTTTTTCAAGCGGTCTTTGTCAGACGGAGCATAAAATGTTATCCATCTGAAGAGCACCCCTGCTGTCACTCACTGGATATCGAGTTTCGTTACTGACATGAAACTTCTATCCTCCGTCGGCGATGAACAGCAGTTAGCAAGGGTGCTTGAACCAAGCACATAGAAAGCAACTTTTGCTAATTTAAAACTATCCTCGAAGAGACACTTTGGTAGCCTTTGGTTCAAGTGGAGGCCAGTCGCTCGTGCTTACACATTTCCACGGCTTTTGTTCGCAACTATCGTCTACGGCCCGAGGTGCACCATAGCTACCTCAGCGCTTGCTTTGGAGCGCCATTTTGTTATGCATATTATACTTTAACCAAGGCCGTAACGAATAAACTTAGGCATTTCGGAAATGCTTCCACTCTTGGCCCAGAAGCCAATTATCATGCCCTTTTGGACACCAGATAAATCATTCCACTTTCTCTTTACGACAACCACTGCACTGTTTTCCACGTTCCCTCACGCACCTTACTCTTTTGGTACCCTCGGCTGATAGTGCTGCCACTGTGGGGTCAATGTTGTATACGACTCTTCCGAACTAGCCATTTGAACACCATACTAATCGAAGCTGGAGTTGCTCCATTATCTTTTAGGTGTCAATAACAGCCGCTGAATTAAGATTATACGCGTTCGTAACTTCTCCGAGCATCCTATATACCTTGTCATTTATCCTGGAAGGGGGCTCTGCCTCCCACAGAACTGAGGTTAAAATTAATGATCACTGTCTTCAACTAGCATATTGAGCACCTTTCTATTGTTATTGGTTTACAGTTAATATATATTGCGAGGTGGCGCGTTTCGCCTATACGAGCGAAATATTTAATCCTTGACTCAGCGTTGTTACTAGGCGAGCGAAGAAAAGTAAGAAGATCGGAATGTGACGGGACTGCGTTGCAAGACAGGATAACGAGAGGACGTGCATGAAGTGTGTGCAAGGAAACAGTCATTTTTAGCCGTCCTGTTGTATAACTTGTGATTTTTGAGATTCACAAGCGATACGTAATGTTGATGTGGAATTAGTTAGATCCATAATACAGTCTGTTGCATTTCAAAGGTAATTTCGCGTATTTATTTTTGATCAAAAGATTCTGTGATGAGCTGTAATGTAAGACAAATTTCGATAGGACATCGAACATTTGGTGCTCGATGTTTGCTTTTGAACCTGCTTCAATAACACAGTCTCTACACTGTATTTAATTTTCAAGTTCCACAACATTATAACAATGACTAAACGTGACACGACCAACAAGGAGTGAAACATAGACACTATCAACTATTTCATCACCAAAAACAAATTAATACCCGATCATTCAGTTATATGTATTTATGGTATATATTCTGATTTGTTGTGACAAATGTGTATCCTACATTTGCATATGTATTAATGTTGTGCTTTGTATAATTTCATGTACGACTGGTGGAATCATTTTATGTGAGCCACATCTGACATTAGACAGCCACGACAACGTGGGTCCATCACATTGAACTTCATGCGGTTCTACTCTGCAGTAAAGGCAAGCACGAGAGTGACATGCTGACTCATTGCACAAATTAGTCTTCTCTTTGTAGATAACGACTGGGTTATGAATATTTGTAGACTTAGTGTTTCAATATAGGCAAACAAATATGTGTTTCTTTTGTTGATGTGTTCGTAAGTGCAGAGATATATTCCGGATTATAGTATCTGATGTGTATTCTCTTGGGGTAAAGCTGAATTGTGTCCAGAGTAAAGAAATTAAAAGAATAACGAACAATTGAATTCTTATGGTTGAGACTAGGTTACAGTTTAAAATGCGGGGGGAACAGCAAGCGAATGTGCAGCTCAGTGGTGACGAACGAAAGCCAGGGCAAACGGTAGACACTGGCCAAGGAGAATCCAAACATCCTATGGATGAGCTCTTAAATCAAATGAAACTTTTGATGAATAACGTAGGTAGTTTAGATGCAGAACAGTCCACTATGTTTGCTACTCAGACGAAACTGTTTTCTGAGAAAGCGAATATGTCAGCTGCGCGGGCGGCTATTTCTGCAAATATAGAAACCATACCTGTGGAACAGACAAATATGGTGGCTAAAGTAACAAATCTAAGCACCACTGTGAGCAATTCAGTTGCAGCTCAGGCACAGTTCATCGAGAAAGTAACGGATATAACCAAAAAAGTGAACGAACTACTGCCCACAGCGAAAGATTTTGTTTAAGTATTAGTTGATGTGAGTACTTTGACAAATGAACAGGCAGAAATCAGGAACGCAATAAATAGTACGAAGCAAATCCACGAACTGTTTCCGATCGAAATGAGCGGAGTAAACAGTGAAGCGGAAACAGCTGGAGGGGGGGGGGGGGGGGGGGACAACAACAAATGGTAGAAGCAGAGGTACAAAACCTGGGTAGAGGATAAGGAACAGCCAGTGATACTGTCTGTTAATAAAGGTACCAAGGAAGCGGTAGAGAATGTAATGAGTGAAGATCTTCCGTTACCTTGCCAAATAGATCAAGAGTTGAAGAAAGTTCGCGAGCAGATAGGAACCGAGTTCCAAAGATTGAAAGGGGAATTTACACAGAATTTGCAAACGTGCACTCAAAGTATAGAAGAACTGTGGGAGGCGGCTACTGAAGAAAGAAAGGGAGCCAGTCCAGAGTGGAGATCAAAAGGGGATCTCGGTGTATAATTATGGGTGTGATGAGCAGTACCCAGATACAAACCCAAAACATCAGATGTACGGAAGTATGTCACCTATGAGTGATTATACCAGATCTATCATGGAAGAGAAAATGTTAAACCATCGGCAAATCCAAACACTTTTTAGGAAAAGAAGACATTAAATCCTGTAGTGTTTATCGGACGATTCAGAGGAGTGCTACCACGAGCTTGGTCTGATCGACAGAAAATCGAATATCTATCAGGATACATACAAGGAGATGGTAGTCCGTGGGTGACTGACGTAACAGACAAGTGTCACACCTACGAAGAATGTGACAAGGCATTCCTCAATAGATATTTGTCAAGAGGCATTGAAGAGAGACTGAAAAAGGAAGTACATAGCCCGGAACCCTTCTCTTACTGAAACGGGAACTTAAATGGCTATTTCGAAAAATATATGAATAAAGCAAGATATTGGAATCAACCAACAGATTACAAAAGTGTGATAATGATCATCAAAGCTCAGCTTCCGATGGAAAACAGGGAAAAAAATCTGCATGTTTCAGAAGATGTGGAAGAATTCATGTCTGCAGTAGATTCAATCGATTTTCCGCAGGAGGAATAAAGAGGAAGACATAATTACAATAAATGTTGTCAAATGGAAAATAGGTAGGTAGGTTATAACGCTAATAACGGAAGAATGAAAGGAAGACAAATGGATCATTTTCATCGAACCAATATTAATAATGGATACAACAATAGAAAAAACTGTATGTAATGGCAGAATAACGGAAGAAATTATGAACCGAACAGAAACAGACGATTTGAAAGGAGGTACAATCCTGTATATAATGACCGTAGAAATCAAGGACGAAGTAATCAAACCATATACGAGACGAGGCCAAGGCCAGCTAATAATCAATCCTGGCGAGAACGACCACCGGTCATGATCGAATCAACCGATGATAACAACCGACCTGCTAGACCGAGCAATTTAAACAGAGTCCGACCGGATTACGCCCCAGAGGTTCGGTCGATGATAGAGGAATGAGGGGCAAGCAATCGCCTGTAAACTGTTTTAGGTACAACGTTTAAATAAGGATCACTGAGAAGTTAACAGAAGACGTAAATCCTGCGGAACAAGTTTCTAATAAAGAGCCAATATGAGAGATCCGTCCCTAAATATTAGACATACCTATCAGAGAAATGTTGGGTACCGGAGCTTCGATAACTGCGATCACCAACAATTTATTTAAACAGCCATCCCAGAAGATAGTGTTACCGACGTTTTCGATCCGAAACTGTAAGATCTTTGGAGCAAAATGAAATTAAACAAATACCAACATCAAGATTTAATCCACAATCGAGCCCAATTAAGAGGATTTTTCGAAAGCTACATCGATTTATGAGGACGTATTGTCCGAATAGTCAAACACTGTGGACAGAATATATGCAAGAGTTCGAAGACGTTGTAAACAATTTACCGCATACCTCAACAGGTTTCACACAGTAGAAATTGGTGTTTAAAAAGGAAGAACGGAATGAGTGGGCGAACAGTCTACCAAGGGTGCTACAAGATAAGCCCACTTGGGAAGAAAAGATTAAGATGGCTGTAGTGAACATGGCCGAAAAGGCCAGAAAGCGAAAGATGAAATATGACAATAATTTAAAGAAACTACAAACTTCTCCTGTAGGGGATACAGTGTTGTTGCGCACTCATCGACAGGCATCTTTATTAAAGAGGAGGAACAAGAAATGGCAATTGTTATTTGTAGGACCGTTGGAAATAATGATTCCACATCCTGGGGCATATCTATTGGCTTACCCAGTGACGGGAAAGGTGAAGGGACTCTATCCTCACCATGATATGAAAAGGTACTATGCAAAGCGAAAATTTGAATTAGTACAGTGTCTAGTAAAGATTGCATATATTAAGGAGATTTTATTTGTAACTCTTCAGGCTTTCCCGGCGAGATCTCGACATGTGGAATAATCGGGTCTACTGCCGGATGTTTGTGTCGCTCTGGCACAATATTTCGGCCACGTAACTCCTTGCCTTCTTTAGGTGCTACCTGAGACTGTAGCACCTGAAAAAGGCAATAAATTATGTGGGCAAAATATTTTGCCAGAGCGACACAAACATCCGGCAGTAGACCCGATTATTCCAAATGTCGAGATTTTTTTCATTGAGTTTTAAGGTGTAGGTAGGTTTAGTTAGATAAGTAAGTGTACTGATGTTTGTTTTCGGCAGAACCATAGAAGGAGAGCTGATGCTGAGTGTGTATTTTTATGTGTATCTGAATAACTTTTGTGTTTATATCCAAAATGAATTTTATTTTAGGGTTTGTTCATGTTCTCGATTAAATATAGTCCAAGTGAACATTGAACACTCAACTTCACGCACTTGTTTGAGGAGTATGCTAGGGCAGAATAATTTTCTAGGGATACTCAACAACAAAGAGAAGGGATGCGCATGTCATCATATGGTTGGCTTTACTACAATTAGGTGGATCTTTGCTATATAACCAAATTTTCAGTGTCATGTAAAAAGTAAAATAATGGTGGTTGAGCTGACTTTCGTTAGATTCGGATGCTAGCGAGATATTACCACGTATTAGTGGTTAAATGTTTGTTTTACTTCAGCAAATAGACTTCCAGTGAAACAAGCAAACTAATATGACATTGTAAATGAAGAAATATATGACTGATTAAATTACGTATGAAGTTATCGAAATATAAGTGCAGTGTAATCATGCGTGCCCAAGGACAACCTCTGACTGTTATAGGGTACACTCAATGCACTACAATTAGGACTGTTATGAGAATTCATATACTGTTGAGACTGATCCACGGTGTAATTCGATAAAAATAGGATATAAAAACAGTGACATTTAACAGAAGTGTTAGAAATGTGGAAGAATGGTGAAAAGATGACAAAGAAAAACTCAATCCGAAACTATCATGCCAATGCAGAAACACGATAGCATTCCAATCTCCTAACAATTTCAGGGACAAGAAGAAATTCAGAGTAAGGGGTCAGGAGGCATAGACATGTCATTCTGTTTCATTTTCCACCACATCCCATTCCTGATCGCGAGCCCGTAACCACCTGGTCCACCACGAGAGACAACCCGATCCTGATCCATCGACTACGCATCCCGGTAGCAGTCGCGGGGGAGACTTCCCTGCGAGATCGACCGACGTCAACCAGCTTCCCTGCTATAACTAATTGTGAAAAAACTGAACAAGAAAATTGTAATTTTAATTCAGAAATTTCATAATGTAAAATTGGGATTGAAAATCAGGTTGGCTGCCCTCACTCCCGGTCCGAAATCTAAAAAGGTTCAAAAATGGTTCTAAGGGCTCTGAGCAGTATGGAACTTAACATCGGAGGTCATCAATCGCCTAGAACTTAGAACTACTTAAACCTAACTAACCTATGCACATCACACACATCCATGCCCGAGGCAGGATTCGGACCTGCGACCGTAGCAGTCCCGCGGTTCCGGACTGAAGCGCCTAGAACCGCATGGCCACCGTAGCCGACAATCTAAACAGGCCATCACCCTACCAAACGCCTATTGTCAACGGTGTTTGGTAAGCGTAGTGCAAACTGGAGTAAGGATAAAGAAAGGTACCTGATAGCAGCCAGTTATGAAACTGGGCTGTGAAGTAAAATTTTACATAGAGCTAAAGTGACCACCATTAGCGAAGTAATTAATCTATTCAGCTTGTACAGAATGCGTTGGCGAAAGATTTTAACCAAAATTTCGCTCCAATGGGAGAGGGGAGGGGGTGCATACAACATCCCTTGGCCAATACTTGGGAGTTGTAATCCTCGATCAGTCAACTGATCTTCCTATTGTAATTGGTTTAAAGGTATTATACATCGCGAGGAGGCGCGTTTCGCCTGCGCCAGCGAAACATTTATTCCTTGACTTAGCATTGCTCCTTGGCGAGCGAAGAAAAGTAAGAAAATCGGAATGTGACGGAAATGAGACATGATAACGAGAGGAAACAAGCATTGTTAGCCGTCCTATTGTATAATTTGCGTTTTTTCTTAGATTCACGAGTGATGTGTAACGTTAAAGTGTAGTTAGTAAGAACCAGAATATTGTCTGATGCATGTCAAAGGTAATTTCGGGCATTTATTTTTGATCAAAAAATTTTGTGATCAACTATAATGTAAGACAAGCTTGGATACTACTTCGAACATTTGGTGGTCGATGTTTGCTGCAGAACCTGCTTCATCTGGAACTGCAACTTCCTCCACTGTCACCTCTGGTCAGGGGGGATCGCATCTGCCACAATGGCTTGTGCCCCGACCTCTGATTCGTCTCGAAATCTCCTTTGGTGAAAAGGATTCCGTTGATGCCACGATTTTTCGCCACCTATTTTTGGTTGTTCCTTGAGAATTGTCCAGGTTTGGAAGTGATATTCACCGACGCCTCAAAAGTCGACAGAAGAAAGGGCTTTGCCTACACACATTCACAGTGTGGTGAACTCCACTGCCTACCAAATGGCTGCTGTGTCTTCACTGCTGAATTGATGGTCATTAAATTGGGCCTTAACCATGTTCGTTCTTGCACTGCCAAAAGTATCATGCTCTGTACTTACTCGTTTAATAGCCTTCAGGCTACGGACCAGTGCTACTCTCCTCACCTACTGGTTTTGGCTATCCAGGTTCTTGTCTCAGACCTCCATCAAACTGGGCGGCCGGGCGTTTTCGTTTGGACTGCTAGTTATGTTCTGATTTCGGGAAATTAACGAGCTGACCACTGGCCAAGCTGGCCTCCAGGATGCCGATTCTGGAAACTGGGGTACCAGAACCGGAGCTTTGGTCACTTTTACGCCATCGATTGTTGGAATTTTGAAACTCAGAATGGTCTGCCTGATCTCCCCAAAGAAACTGATGACAATTAAGGAGACCAAGACAATGTGGTAGCCTTCCTTGCTCTTCCTCACCCAACACCACTGACCTGGTTTCGTCTGAAGATGTGGTTTCTATTCATCTCTGTAAGGTAGGGTCTTTTGGTGTCATTGATTGCATATCGGACTGGTGGGGCACCCTTCTCCGCCCTCCCCACCCCTCCACAGGGGCCCCTTGGCAACCACAGTCGTGTGGGACAGCCTTGCCTCTGCCCTTACCACCTTTTTATTCTTTTTATTCTCTGCTTGGTTTTTATGCCTTGTCTTGACCGATCTTTTAACGACTTTTCTGTGCTGTATTTTCTCTGGATTTGACCTCTGTATTAGTTATAAAATGTTTAAATGTCTGTGAAATCTTATGGGACTTAACTGCTAAGGTCATCAGTCGCTAAGCTTACACACTACACACACACACACACCCCTGCGAGGGAGGACTCGAACCTCCGCCGGGATCAGCAGCAGAGTATTAATTACATTTAGGCTTTCCAGGCTTTGCCTTTCGCCTCCTTGCTTTTACAACCACTCCTGGTTTGCCACTTAAATGATGAAGAGACTGAGGAGGACCTGGCAGTTTTCTTCCTTTCGTTCCAAACTAACCAACCAACCAACTATACAACCAATAGGCAGAGATTTACCATGACTGAACCGTGTATAACTTGTATATTAGGAAAGTATACCATTTCAAGACAATGGCAGACGAAAGATTTATCAAAGAAGCGTTACTCGCGATAAGATTTGTTATAATGAAATGTCAGGTAATGACAGGTAGATTTACATACAACCAGCTCATTGTAGTTTAGTGAGCAGAGGCAATTAATTGCCAACTTAAGTGTAATTGTTCTCTAAAAAGTCGGGCGTGCAGCCGCATAAATTCAACTTCTTCCTATAATATTTCGGCTGAATACCGTCCAGCCATCTTCAGAGTGAGCCGAGGTGACTGACACTCCCGCTTTTTCTTCTTCTTCTTCTTCTTCTTCTTCTTCTTTATTGTATTTCAACGCCCCGTCTGGTGGGGGCTACCATCAGCATAGGCGCCGGTGTTCAGCCGAACGGTCCAGCACTTGCTCCGTCCTTTTAAACCCGCGGACCGAACCATTGCGCATGCCGCCACAGATAGACAACGCGCCATAGACGTTGATCGGCGGCAAAGAGGTATGACATATGCATGGAATTAGATCTATGGCTGCGCAGTCGATCCACACGGTGACATCGATGTATCACTGCGAGCTTCACCGTCTTTGTGGTTTAATTACAGAAATTGCCGGATTCCATGATTTGACCAAGCTGAAGCCGCCGTCTCTGTTAATTAAATTCGTCACCAACTGAATTTCAATTGCTTCTTTCACTATTGAGTACCAGAAAGATGAAGTCGAGTTTAAAATTTCGACGTTATCTTACAGTGTCAATACAGTGCTCCGCCATTGCAGATTTATTAGGTAATAGGAGCTGGGTGTACCTGCGGTGCTCTGTGCATCTTTCCTGGCTTGTAAGTGTCGTCTGTCCGATGTATGAATGGCTCAAGGTGCAAATATCTCTCTATTAAATCCCGTATTTTCTAAACTATACTTGAAGTTCCTTATTAATTTAATAGATGTATGTTATGTAGATGTTGTGTTACGTAGTGTGTACCATTTCATACACAATGATAAGGAGAGGTGGGCTACAGTGTGGAGAGGCCACTCTTATCGTGGGAAGCTGGATAGGAGCAGAGGACACCAAACAAGCGATTTATTTGTATTTCTCCAAACGTACTAAGACTTTTTACAAACAATGGAGCGAAGGGAATCCAAGTGGAAATGGTCTGAGTGGCTGCCGCAACCCATTCTATAACGTGGCGGCAGAGGGGTCTTTTAGTACAGAGCCACTGGATGTGTGGTTCAGTGGGCATACACCATTTGGTCCACCGAATCTCTCATAACTAATATCAGCGTCTGACGAAACTTTCAGTTCTGTCACCAGCTATGACGCCAATGGGATGATATTGAGACGTGATACCACATTATATATACAGCGTTTTGAAGTCTTTGCCTCAAACGACTAGGGGTGTAGATCACATCATGCAAAGCAACTTTTGTTAGAGACAAATAATTCTTTAACATTTCCCAGTGACACTAGGGTTCCTTTAGTACTGGTTATGCCTCTGAGAGGTGGCGTACAGGCTTTCTGTGTTGTCCACATGCCTTGCGTGCTGCCTACAATCCAGTCACCTGCTCTATATAAACGGGCAGGACCAGCGCAATTAAAGTTCCTGGCTCGCTTCTAAAATGCCTTTTTCCAATATAGGGATCCTGATTCTTAAGGTTTACTTGTTGTAATTGTCTCTATGAACTTGCTAGGATAGGTGATATGCAGCGTAACTGGCTTTATCACGTTCATGGATACCGAAGCTTCTATTTATATGTACTACAGACAGAGCGACATGGTTAGCATATAGATACAGGAGGAAATGAGGGTTTTAATAGAGATAACGCAGAAATTCCATGCTCGTCTATTTTTATAAACAACAGTGTGATTTGTGTGCCAGTTACAGCCGACAACTGCCACTGGGAAGCACTGGACGCAAACCACGATGAGTAGCATGTTAGTGCCCGTATATAGTTTTATTAAAGTGCGCACCAAAGCACATGTGTGAGTGAAACTGAAAAGTCTCCTCCGATTTGAGCGTGCGTCAGTGCCATTTGCAAAGACAGAAAACTATGATGGTGTCGAGTGCTAAAAGTAAATCAGAAACTATTCTTCCTTTCTCTGCGGCTGTTGCGTAGTATACCATTGGAGTCAACAACACAATAAGAGGAAAACTGTCATTTACATTAGAGGAAAAATGGATGAGCAGGTGGGCAGAGAGCAGAAGCACGACTTTTCTTCGAACATTATTTTTTAGGGAATGAATTAATTCAGGCTAAGCAAGGATAACTCTCCATATATAGTGGGCCTTGTTGAAGATAAATTAACGAAACAGGTCACTGCGATGAGAGAAGCAGTTACCTCGTGTATGACGTTATGGGCTACTTTAAGATTCCATACCATTACCGAATCAAAGTCGGTCTAGGAATGTAATTTTGATACGTGAACACCCACACAATCATCAACACTTTTGGCTCAAATGGCTCTAAGCACTATGGGACTTAACCTCTGAGGTCATCAGTCCTCTAGACGTGGAACTACTTAAACCTGACTAACCTAAGGACACCACACACATCCATGCCCGAGGCAGCATTCGAACAAGCGACCGTAGAAGCAACGCAGTTCCAGAATGAAACGCCTAGAACCGCTCGTCCACAGCAGTGAGCTTCAACACTTTTTTTGTGGCTTTAACAAGTCTTTCCTGGCAATACTGTGTACGCACTTTCCTTTTTATTTGCATGTACCGTTTTCTACGGCCTACACGTTTGTACGTTGCAGCATATTTCATGCAATGCTATATCACATTAGTTCCAGTTCTGCTAAGTTTCAGTTTTGATGTCAAAAAAACATGGATAGTTTCATTTAACACTTTCTTTGCTTCATGTTTCAGCTTCTATCGGTAGCATTCGTGGAATATCATGCACGTATGCATCCTTGTCTGCAGTTTTGCGCACCATTCAGCAGCAGGTTGACGCTAACGTGTTTAGGCAGTCTGCACAATTCTGCAGAATCTTGTTGTGCTGTAACAGGTATGTCGAAATGAGTACTTACACTGGAGCGTAAAAATGCGTGTGTTACCTCCTAATACCGTGTCGGGCCCCTCTTTTCCTGGTGTGGTGCAGCATCTCGACGTGGCATGGACTGAACACGTTGTTGGAAGTTCCAAGCAAATATACTGAGCCTCGCTCGCTGTATGAGCGCCTATGATTGCGAAAGTGTTTCCGGTGCAGGATTTTGTACACGAACATATCTCTGGATTATGTGCCACAAATGTTCCATGAGATTCATGTCGGGCGAATGGGGTACCCAAATCAATCACTCGAACTATTCAGAATGTTCGCCAAACAAATATCGAACATCTGTGGCCTGGAACATTGCTCACTGTCATCTGTAAAAATTCCATTGTTGTTCGGAAACGTGACATCCATGAATGGCTGCAGATGGCCTCCAAGTAGCCGAACAGAACTACTCTCAGTCGGTGATCGGTTCAGTTGGACCGTAGGACAGTCCACACCATTATAGAGCCAGAACTAACGTGCACAGTACATTGTTGAGCACTTGGGTCACGGCTTCGTGAGTTCTGCGCCACACTCGAAAGCTACTATCAGCTTTTATCAACTGTAAACGGGAATTACCTGTCAAGGTCACAGTTTTCCAGTCCAGTAGGGTCCAGCCGATATGGTCACGAGCTCAGCAGAGTTGCTGAAGGCTATTTCGTGTTATTTGCAAAGGGAATAGCGTTGGTCGTCTTTTGTCATAGCCCATTAACGCCATATTTCACCGCACTGTCCGAACGGATACTTTCGTCGTACGCCCCACATTGATTTCTGCTGTTATTTTGATGCAGCGTCTGTTAAGCACTGACAACAGCATGCAAACACCGCTACCCATTAAGAGAAGGCAGTCGGCCAGCATGAGGTCTGTGGTGAGAGGTAAAGCCTGAAATTTGGTACTGTCAGAACGCTCTCTACACTGTCAATCTCGGAATAGAATTCGCTAACGACTTCCGAAACGTAATGTCCTATGCCTCCAGTTCCAACTACCATTCCGAGTTCATAGTCTGTTAATTTCCATCTTGCGACCAGAATCACGTCGGAAACCTTTCACATGAGTCACCTGATTCTAAATGACAGCTACGGCAATGTACCGCTCTTTTATATGCTGCATACGCAATACTACCGCGATCTGTATACGGTCATATCGCTAACCTTCCACTTTTGTCATCTCATTGTACGTTTCGTGCGATGTATCCCAGCTCGTAAGCGTGCGCCTACCGACGTGGAAACTACGACTGGCGTGCTTCACGATGAGAAACGCGTCCCGTGTAATGACGGGTTAGAGCAGTATGCCTAGTGTGTGCAGAACATTCGGCAGCGCTTCCGATGCTAACGCTGGCGAGAGGCCACGAGACATCTACGGCCGCAGTCGGGGTGTCCGCTGCCGCTCGCATCGCCTTTATATTTACGCGCGGCCTAGCCTTGCCCCCGTCTCGCACACGGTAACACCCTCCTGATGACGCTGTTACGGGACCGAACGCGCTCATTAATATTCATGGCGTCCCGTTGTAAAATAACTCGATTCCCTGCTCACTCTCGACGGCCTCTTCCAGCTCGCCCTGCAGCAGCCACTCATACTGCTTCCCCTCCCACCCCTCCCCCTCCCCCTCACCCTCAACCTTGCCACTGTGCGTCCCCATGTCGTTCAGACCGGGCGTTCGGCGCGGACGTTAATGTACTCTTCTAATCTGTTTTCATTGGAAGCCACTGCGCATGGAATTAGCGATAATTAGATTAAATGTGTCGTTCCGCCGGGAGCCGCTGACATAGTTAGGAATCACTCAACCTGGCAGCCAAGTCTATTAATGGTGATTGCAGGCGAAACAGTGCAACCCGATGAGGTTGTTGTTGCCTACTATATTTCTTGGCTGGCAGAAAATTACAGGAATTTTTTTCCCTATCGTTGTTCCTCTTTCAATTTTCCATGCTATCCTTGCTCAGCATCCAAATTTTCCACACTCCAAAGTAGAGGAATATACTTAATTTATATAAATAAACAAAAATTTAGAATTCTACATATTTCCGTGCAAAGAAAGAAAATGAGGCAGTAGAATAAACAAGGCATTAAAAATAAAACTGTAATAATTCTTTCTATTACTGACGTACGATACATTAAGTGTTAATAATGTACTCGCAATGCGTCCGTAACTGAGGACTGAGTGGTTATAATTGCTGGACTCTACAACATGTCCCTCTTTTACCTTTCTCGTTTTCAGCGCCGGATGTTGATATCCACGCCTCGTACATAGGGTTCACCGTCTCCGCCAGCCTGCTTTGGAGAATAATCTCAAGATGATATAAAAAGCATCGAAACTGGTCACCATGTTTAAATAAATTTTTATATGAGATCAAGAGAGCCTTCTAATTTTTACTAAACCTGATACTATTGTTGGTGAAGTACAGGCCACACTGTGGTGCGATCAGTATAGCTCATTATGTTTTTGGTAGAAAACTTTGGTTTTGATATTCTCAATAGATAATAACAGTACTTTCGACCCTTTTGCTCCTCTGGATTCTAAGCGACAGTCATAGCAATGTAAGTAGGCTGTTTAGGTTTTATGTTGGTAACGCCACGTAGTGCTCTGTATGAAAATCACTGACTGCAGTGTGCAGTCTGTGGCTGGTTTGCATTGTTGGAATATTTGCTATTGTAGTGTTGGGCAGTTGGATGTAAACGGCGCGTAGCATTGTGCAGTTGGAGGTGAGCCGCCAGCAGTGGTGGATGTGGGGAGAGAGATGGCAGATTGTTGAGAGCTGACGATCTGGACGTGTGTCCGTCAGAATAAGGAAATTTGGAAGACTGGATGTCATGAACTGATATACTATGCGTATCAGTAGTTAGTGCCTTCAGTAGTTAGAATCTTTTATTTAGCTGGCAGTATTGACGCTCGCTGAATTGCCGAGTAAGAAAGATTTTTGTGAGGTAAGTGATTCATGAAAGGTGTAGATTATTGTCAGTCAGGGCCATTCTTTTGTAGGGATTATTGACTCACATTGCGTTGCGCTAAAAAATATTGTGTGTCAGTTTAGTGATGATCAGAATAAGTAAAGAGGGAAATGTCTCAGTACGATCAGTTTTGGTCAGCTGTTAGAAAAACAAATAACGTAAGAGGTTTACCAGCACGGTAATACATAATTTTCCAAAGAGGACGTTTCAACATTTATAATTCAATAGTGTAGATACATCAGTTTTGAGGACTTGAAACTGCATGAACGAATCAACACATTTCGTAAAATAATTTGTCGTGTGCTCTCACACACTGTAGAGGCGAAATGGTTCCTTCGATGACGGAAACCCCATGTTTTGCGGAAATGAATGCATGCCAAGCCTATTTTTCCTGTATCGAGACAGTAATAACAGGTTGTATCTCCTAACTACACTCCTGGAAATGGAAAAAAGAACACATTGACACCGGTGTGTCAGACCCACCATACTTGCTCCGGACACTGCGAGAGGGCTGTACAAGCAATGATCACACGCACGGCACAGCGGACACACCAGGAACCGCGGTGTTGTCCGTCGAATGGCGCTAGCTGCGCAGCATTTGTGCACCGCCGCCGTCGGTGTCAGCCAGTTTGCTGTGCCATACGGAGCTCCATCGCAGTCTTTAACCTTGGTAGCATGCCGCGACAGCGTGGACGTATGTGCAGTTGACGGACTTTGAGCGAGGGCGTATAGTGGGCATGCGGGAGGCCGGGTGGACGTACCGCCGAATTGCTCAACACGTGGGGCGTGAGGTCTCCACAGTACATCGATGTTGTCGCCAGTGGTCGGCGGAAGGTGCACGTGCCCGTCGACCTGGGACCAGACCGCAGCGACGCACGGATGCACGCCAAGACCGTAGGATCCTACGCAGTGCCGTAGGGGACTGCACCGCCACTTCCCAGCAAATTAGGGACACTGTGGCTTCTGGGGTATCGGCGAGGACCACTCGCAACCGTGTCCATGAAGTTGGAATACGGTCCCGCACACCGTTATGCTGTCTTCCGCTCACGACCCAACATCGTGCAGCCCGCCTCCAGCGGTGTCGCGACAGGCGTGAACGGAGGGACGAATGGAGACGTGTCGTCTTCAGCGATGAGAGTCGCTTGTGCCTTGGTGCCAATGATGGTCGTATGCGTGTTTGGTGCCGTGCAGGTGAGCGCCACAATCAGGACTGCATACGACCGAGGCACACAGGGCCAACACCCTGCATCATGGTGTGGGGAGCGATCTCCTACACTGGCCGTACACTTCTGGTGATCGTCGAGGGGACACTGAATAGTGCACGGTACATCCAAACCGTCATAGAAATCATCGATCTACCATTCCTAGACCGGCAAGGGAACTTGCTGTTCCAACCGGACAATGCACGTCCGCATGTATCTCGTGCCACCCAACGTGCTCTAGAAGGTGTAAGTCAACTACCCTGGCCAGCAAGATCTCCGGATCTGTCCCCCATTGAGCATGATTGGGACTGGATGAAGCGTCGTCTCACGCGGTCTGCACGTCGAGCACGAACGCTGGTCCAACTGAGGCGCCAGGTGGAAATGGCATGGCAAGCCGTTCCACAGGACTACATCCAGCATCTCTACGATCGTCTCCATGGGAGAATAGCAGCCTGCATTGCTGCGAAAGGTGGATATACACTGTACTAGTGCCGACATTGTGCATGCTCTGTTGCCTGAGTCTATGTGCCTGTGGTTCTGTCAGTGTGATCATGTGATGTATCTGACCCCAGGAGTGTGTCAATAAAGTTTCCCCTTCCTGGGACAATGAATTCACGGTGTTCTTATTTCAATTTCCAGGAGTGTATATTAAAAAAAATCATGCCTGGTAGTTTCAAAGTAAGAAAGTTTCTCTGGTTCTGTTTTGCACGCACAACTGCTGGGATGACAAGTCGTGGTGCGTCTTTCAGCAAATGGCTGGCAGTAACTGCTGGCGGCGTGGCTCAAGTCTCTAGGAGTAGGGGCTGCTGTGTGGGAGGGACACTACGTCGGGGGGCGCTGGGGTGAACGGACGCGTTGGAGCACTCTGCTCGAGCAATGGTATAGTGTGAAAATCCGGCAGAAGCTACTAATGCCTTCTTTGGATACCTGAAGATTATTCTTGAATGTGGAAACATGTAGGTTTTCTATTTAAAATCGCTCAAAACGAGAACTGTGATAATATAGCGTGTATTTCATTGATGGTCATAGGGAGTCTCTCAGGCAAGGTGTAAGTTGATATCTGGGTTACTATTATTTTAATTTTTACCAACTGACCCTCGCTTATATTGATTTGATGCTGATTCAATTTTCGGAAAAGATTATTGTGCGACTCTGAGTGACGAATTCGTTTCACTGATGAAATGTGTGGCGCCAGAATCTTTCACTTTCCTGACATGTACTGCTCGCTTATAGACATGATAAGAGATAGAGAAATGTTCTCCATAACATGTGTACATATTTTCTATAAACCATTTGTGTTTTAGAAGGATAAATACTGTGGCTGATTTCAGGGTAGTGAACCATGTGTTTGAGCTTCAGTTAATTCTCGACACCAAATAAACAGATACAAAGTGGCCCCTCTTCTCTCGACTACGTAGAATGGTTTCTCTTCCAATTCTTCCATGAATTGTGGGTTTAATGATCAATTTTTGGCCGTTTCTTTGCACCAACAGGGATTGTTGCTTACTTGATTCATTCTGAAGTTTCTGACATTCCAGTTTATCGATGGTGTGTGTTTTAAATTTGAACCAGTAGAGCTCTTTGTGTGGAGTACTCTCTTCCCTTTCCTTGCCTATGTTCGAGTATGACCGTATTGCATCTTTTCTGCCACCGATTTAGGATAACTGGACGTCTCCTGTCATCCTTGTATTCTGATTAAATATATTCGTCTGGAGAGCATAACTTTCTTTGTCATTTTTGTATCTACATTTATAGCCACAATCTCACTCTGAAGTGCATGGCAGAGAGTACTTTCCATTGTTCCAGATATTGGGGCTTCTTCCCACTCCTTTCACTGTGGAGCGCGAGAAGAATGACTTTTTAGATACCTGTATATGCTCTTTAGATAGTAAGATCTTGTTCCCACGATCTCTATGCCAGCGATACGTTGGGAGTTACAGTATATTATTCCTAGATTCATAATTTAACGTTAGTACTTGCATGTGTGTAGGCTTTCTCTGGATAGTTTCCTTGTATCTTCAAGTATCTGCCAGTCCAGTTTAACTGTACTTGTACTTCGTACTCTCACTGCCCATGTACTATAAGGAAGGTTTGAGTTAATTAGTGTGTTTTCTGGATTTAATGCAAGTTATTTGTTTTTGTGTATTCAGATAATGGTATGGTATATTTCATAATATCCAGTGCTTCATTCGCCACTCACTTCTTATCACCCCATGACGTAGCCAATGCATGACAATCGCATATGTTGCCTGTAACAGCGAAAGCGTCGTGTCACGAAATTTCAAAATTTATTTGATCTGAAGCTATATCAGGGCAGTGGAAACATTGCTGTTTCCTTCTATGCTTCCATGCTTCCATCGTGTCCCTCACCATCCACCCACAGCCAACCTCCCCCCCCTCCCCCTCCCCTTGACCCACCAACACCACCCACTAACCAGGCAGCTTATTCATTATATATTGTGTAATACTGTAATTGAGAGAGACTGTATTGTTATATTTCTTCATAGATGTGGCTCGAAACAGTTGAGACAGTTGATTACTCGCAAAAGTAAAACGACATCCAACTGAAGGCGACGTTATCCTTAAATACTTCTGTTTTATTGCAGAAACCCTCGTGGCATCCTGACGAGGACACATACAAGGTTATTATGACTGATGGAAGTGATTTCATAAAATCACTGTAACTACATTAGCTGACATATTGTCATAGAACTAGACACTGGTAGAGTTTTGTACTGTTTCAGCCGGACTTCGGATTTCTGCTAAGAGAGCACAAAAGTGAGCAGTTACGCAAGATGGCTTCAGGCGCCGACATTTTTTAAAGAAAACAATCGTGTTCTAAATCGAAAACACTTGCGAAAATACTGAAAACAGATTAGCATAGCTTGGCAGCAGACATCTTCACTGACACTCGAAGTAAACGTTCAGCTCCAGAGACTACATCCTGTTCTAAAATAAAGTATACCTCAAATAAAGGAAATAAATGTTACTTCCAGCTGCTCTACAGCTCCAGTCTTAGGCAGTGTCATTCTGTAGACAAGCTGTCTATCTCCAGAACATAAGGAGACACGTAGCGGAATGTGCACTACACCAAGTAAGTCGGGAACGCTCTTGAGACAAGAGACTGTTACTGCTCTTCGAATAAACTGTTACTAACTAAAAATCTCAGCTCACGGAGCACCCAAATAAATCAGGACTTCGCACAACGAAGTAAATCACGAAATCACATTAAATGAAGAGAAAATAGAACAAATTTGAAAAGGCATTACCAATATATTATAGTCCTATAGCACCAACGCCTTCTGCAATGATATCTTCAGGAAATTTGCAAAGGTGTCGTTATATTTCTTCCGCGTTTGTTCCTTACCGTGTTCATTCCACAAATATTCCAGGAAACCTGAGACATTTTCGTGGAGAATGTTGCATGAATTGTGTCCCATAACCCGAGTCGCAGCATTTTTCTGTGTTTTTGGTTAGGGATTCCATAGCGATATGATTGCGTCCGACACCGTCATGTGATTCATGGCGACTCTGTTTCGCAGTATGTCTCTTGCAGTGTCCCAGATGATACGAAATTTGCGTCACACAAAGCGATGTTTTACTGTGACCTCCGCACACATGTCGCAGTCACTTGATCGCAGTAGGTGAGCTGAATAGCGTATGTTGTGCTTGAAATGTATTCATATCGGTCGTTCATAACAGTGAAACGACACTTGAGAACGAAGTTCAACAGAGATCCACCTACTGCCCACTCTATCCGGCGATGGGATGCGTAATTTGAAGTTTCCGGATGCTTCTTGAAGACAAAATAAACTGGTCGGCATCCAGGGGTGAAGGAACGGATGACCTCACGCAGGCTACTTTCGCACGTAGCCCACAGAAGTCAAAGAACAGACCTAGCGGAAAGCTGAACATGCCACAGCCGACAGTTTAGAAGATCTTAAGGAAGCTACTGATGCTCGCTACAAACCCTGACTGCCGATAGCAAAGTGAGACAACCTGAATTTTCGACACAGTAGCAACATCGTAAGGAAGAGAATGGCGTGTGTGATGAAGCAGCTGCGCGGTGTGAGGCGCCATGTCACGGATTGCGCGGCAACTCGCGCCGGAGGCATGAGTGTGTGTTGTTCTTAGCATACGATAGTTTCAGTTTTGAGTAGTGTGTAAGTCTAGGGCCCGATGGCCTCAGCAGTTTGGTCTCTTACGAATTCACAAACATTTGAACATTTTGAGTGATGAACCAACAACTTTTGTGAATGGCACAGCGTAATGGCACGATGTTTAAAGCTGGGGGACAGAATCGGCACGCCATCATGGAGAACATTCAAGATTCAGCGAAAGTTATTGTAGTCAGTGAAAACACACGGTTTAAAGCTTACGGTCCGTTTTTCTTCTGCAACAAGACCATTACAGGCCACATGTATATGAAAATGATGGAAAACTGTCTTATGCCACACCTTTGTCACAAAGTATGGACTATATCTACCAACAGGCTGGTACTCCACACCGCCTCTTTCATGATGTTCGTGAGTTCTTGATCAATAAAATGAGAAACCGACGGATCGGCCTTGGTGGAGCTGATTACCAGTAATTCAAGTCATCGCTTCCACCCTCACCCCTGCAAACCCCATGCGATCTGGGTTTTTTTTTTTTTTTGAAGCCTCCTCTACGAAAAAACCACCAGAACTGCGAAATCGCATCAACAGTGCTTTTGTACAGCTTGATACGGACGTGCTGTGCAGCACATGGGAAGACGTTGTTGTTGTTGTCGTGGTCATCAGTCCTGAGACTGGTTTGATGCAGCTCTCCATGTTACTCTATCCTGTGCAAGCTTCTTCAACTCCCAACACTTATTGCAACCTACATCCTTCTGAATCTGCTTAGTGTATTCATCTCTTGGTCTCCCTCTCCAATTTTTACCCTCGACGCAGCCCTCCAATGCTAAATTTGTGATCCTTCGATGCCTCACATCATGTCCTACCAACCGGTCCCTTCTTCTTGTCAAGTTGTGCCGCATTCTCATCTTCTCCCCAATTCTACTCAATACCTCCTCATTAGTTATGTGATCCACCCATCTAATCTTCAGCATTCTTCTGTAGCACCACATTTCGAAAGATTCTATTCTCTTCTTGTCCAAACTATTTACCGTCCATGTTTCACTTCCATACATCGCTACACCCCATACAAATACTTTCAGAAACAACTTCCTAACACTTAAATCTATACTCGATGTTAACAAATTCCACTCCTTCAGAAACACTTTCCTTGTCATTGCCAGTTTACATTTTATATCATCTCTACTTGGACCATCATCTGTTATTTTGCTCCTCAAACAGCAAAACTCCATTACTACCTGTAAGTGTCTCATTTCCTAGTCTAATTCCCTCAGCATCACCCGACTTAATTCGACTACATTCCATTATCCTCGTTTTGCTTTTGTTGATATTCATCTTATATCCTCCTTTCAAGACACTGTCCATTCCATTCAACTGCTCTTCCAAGTCCTTTGCGGCGAATCTCAAAGTTTTTATTTCTTCTCCACGGATTTTAATACCTACTCCGAATTTTTCTTTTGTTTCCTTTACTGACTCATCAATATACAGATTGAATAACATTGGGGAGATGCTCCCTTCCCAACCGCTGCTTCTCTTTCATGCCCCTCAACTCTTATAACTTCCATCTGGTTTCTGTACAAATTGTAAATAGCCTTTCACTCCCTGTATTGTACACCTGCCACCTTTAGAATTTAAAAGAGAGTATACCAGTCAACATTGTTAAAAGCTTTCTCTAAGTTTACAAATGCTAGAAACGTAGTTTTGCCTTTCCTTAGTCTTTCTTCTAAGATAAGACGTAAGGTCAGTATTGCTGGACGTGTTCCAACATTTCTACGGAATCCAAACTGATCTTCCCCGAGGTCGGCTTCTACAAGTTTTTCCATTCGTCTGTAAGGAATTCGCGTCAGTAGCTATGGCTTATTAAACTGATAGTTCGGTAATTTTCACATCTATCAACACCTACTTGCTTTAGGATTGGAATTATTATATTCTTCTTGAAGTCTGGGGAAGACATTATTTACTTGATTTTGCAGAATCTTAAGCGGGAGCACATTTGGAGCGACTGCAATATGTTATAAAAAGATTTTGAGCTGTTCTATCACAACACAATGACTTGTGATAATGTGTCAAATAACACAGCTACAGCAAATCTGTAAAATCACTTTAGTCATTTGTAATAACATTGTAAGTTGTATACCTGCAGCTTGGCTGCACTTTAGAAGATTACATCTGATATTCGTCCTGTGCTTGCTTTACTTTCAACCCAAATAGAACCTGCATCAAGCTATCTATCCTTGGCTCACTCTTGTTTACTTACGCGGCGGGAGGCCACGGAGAGATGTAATTAGGTTGCGGGTGAGTGATGTTTGCGCTGCAGTGGTTTAATGCCAAGAGAGCAGCCGGGAGACACGGGCCAGACGGCAGAAGGCAGAAGGAAGCGGCAGACTGCGTGTACCTAATCCCCAATTAGCCGCCGCCGACGCACGCAAACTTGAGCGACTTCTGCCCTCCGCCAACTTGCAGTGCGCCTAAATCTTGCGATAATTTTACTTCTCTCCGGCCAGCTAAGTTGTGTGTGTCGCACGGAGCGCTAATCCCTCCCTGATTTACACTACATCAATAAGCTATTAGCCGGCAGGGCCGGCTAAACTGCTTTGCTTTAATCCATTAATGGCCGCTAATAATGCGCTCTCGGATTAATTAATAGTTCAGCGTTTCCTTCGGCACTGCGATGGAGAAATCTGGTTCTCATTACCGAAACGACGGCCCGAGTCTTGGGGCTCCTCGCGCGTGCGCATAGCTGCATTCGCGAGAAGCGACCGAGAGCGAAAATGACGCTGACAGAGCCAGATCGGTCCCAGCGGAAGAGGTGCACTTCCCTACGAAATATGCAGATGTGCGCAAAGTTAACGCTGCCGCTGTTACCAACGGAACCGATATGAGACAAATTACTTCTTTGTTAATTATCTTCTTGATACTGTCGTAATGTGGAAATTGCTCAAAAATGGTTCTAATGGCTGTAAGCACTATCGGACTTAACATCTGAGGTCATCAGTAACCTAGACTTGGAAACTACTTAAACCTAACTAACCTATGGACACCACAAACATCCATGTCCGAGGCGGGATTCGAACCTGCGACCGCAGAAGCCGCGTGGTTCCGGACAGAAGCGCCTAGAACCGCTCGACCACAGCGCCCGGCAGACTAGTTGGACATCGAGGCAAACTAGGCTTCGATGATAGATATGCCTGTGTTGAGCGGTTGTACTGACTGGTGAAATTTTACGTAGCAGTCTCTATGCAAACCAGGACCAGATTTTTCAGTGGATTTGAGATCAGGAGAATCTGGAGGCCATGGCAACAGTCAGACACACTGTATCGAGGTACGCCAGGACAGCGCCGGCAACACGCCCTCCTGCCTTATCTTCAATGAAATCTGACATCATCGACAAGAGCATGTGGTCTGTTTCCAGTATAGCTTTTCACCACTGTAACGGCACAGAATAACAAGGGACTGAAAATGTTATTAACACTCACTCACCTTGATAGAAGCAAACTGCGGTCACGCCAGAGGCAGAGACAGTACCAGAAAATAAGCTGTATGTCGGATGTGGGTTGGATCTCGGCAGGTTACAGATAGAGAGATGAGCTCAGGAGAAGATGTCACGGGACAGAAAACCAACGGAAACGTGACATGCATATTCGTTAATTCGTAAGAAATGTCGAAAGAAACTGTACCTAGCTCATAATAACCACTATTAGAGAACCTACATAGCAGTTAAGAGCCTGTTAAGCGAATAAAGAGGAACAGGGAGGACGCATCGCGCCACAGCCTCATGTTAGCTCCCTTTAAGTACTCGAGCTCTCCAGCTCCAAGCAGTTGAGTGTTGGGATCGATGGCGTTCACAGTAATAGGGTTCGATACCCCGCTTACGATACTGCATGTAAGTTATTTCATAGGGTCTCCAGAACGGTCTACGAACCAGCCAAAGGTGTACCCGAGATGACAGTCTTCGCCTGAAGATCTCCATACTGTTTGCTGCCTACCAATGCTGATGCTGACTGTCTTCCAACATCACCGTATCGCCAAGTGCTGAGAGCACCGGACTTCAACGAGGCACCAGGCAGCAGGGCCTTGTGAGGTCCACGTTCCTGATCAACACTTAGACGGCCAAAGGTAGTAAACCTACAGGCCGGTTGGAAGGAGACTGACCGACCATACGCTTTGCTACAACACCACGTCGCGGATGGGTCATCAAGGATCAACGTAGAATTCAGAGTGGGGTCGAGTACGTCCCAGCATCTAGTATGAGACCATTCTTGATGGACCATGACCGTGCCGGCAGCGCGTCGCTGTGCGAGGTCACTCACTCTTCGCCTGGACCTGCCGAGAAGTATCTGACTTGGCAGCCGTCAGCGGTAATCCAACACGCAGCATAATGAGTCATCAGCTACAAAGCCAGTGTGGCTGTAAACGAAGTACCCAACATTATGAACAAAACACAAATGAAACAATGGCGGATTCAAACATGGCAGAGAGGGTGCGATGCATCCGACAAGAGTCGCCGAGTACACTCTCTCTTTCCTGATGTACACGAAAGACTACAACTGAAACATGTCGACCCAAGCCGGGGGATGGTCCATTTCCTGACAGACCACAGGCTGCATCTGGTACATTTAAACCGTATGGAACTAACTGACGGTAAAGTATGCGTATGCGGAGAAACTGGAACACCATAACATGTCACACTGCTGTGCAACACGCTAGCACAAGTGAGACCTATACAGAACGACAATGACGTAGCCAGAATAATACTTAATCCCGATGACTGGAACACGATAAATAGCATAGCCGATATTGTATCGAAGACTCTTCACGAATAATACAAGCGCCAAAACCCATATGGAAGGAGGCGTAGACAAGCACAAAAAACACAATACACCACATGGGAGGACACAAACACGACCACACATTCGGAAACCCAGGAAGGAACACTAAGTGAACATGACTCAGAAGGGATCAACATATGAGGGACCAAAACCAACAATATATGACACTGCATGCCACAACACAGTCACAAACAACACAACATTCATAAAGCAAATAAACACCGGCACCACAGACTAAGACTGTAGTAATCAGGTAGTAATCAGGAGAAGGCTAGAACAACTTTTATTCCGAGGCTCCTCCTCCCCAATGACACCCTGCATAGTGTTTAAAGTACAGTGCACACAAGCAGTAATGTATTGCTCGTCTTGTGTGCAGACAGGAGTATATTCTCTTCTCTATTCAAAGCTACAATCAATGAATTTTATATATGAAAAATGTATTAAGTTATTTAAGTAACAATGCATTCAAGTAGCAGTAAACTATATTCTGTTTCTACCAACAAGTTACAAACATAAGTGTATTTCTCACGTAAAGCTAAAATTCATGTATCCCATGTATGAAGTGCTCAAACAGCATTTAATCTGTATAATCTGTATAACATATATTAGAACAAACCATTTCTTTTGAGGTTGTAGCGAGACCTTCTCATCTGAAGTAGAAATAGGCCATTATTATTTAACATGCTACGTAGACTGTATTAGACATCCTAATACAGCATATCACGTCCCTCTTAATACTAAAAATTATTTTCGCCACGCTCATTGTGTTATCTTTTCTTTTTCTTCTTTTTCTTTGACATTTGCATTATATAAATTAATTCTCATCAACTAGATAGTAACAAATTATATAGAACCGTTTTAACAATTGTTAAGAATTCAATTCGCTGTAACCTAAGAGAAATCTTTATATATTATGATCTTTATATTATTAAAAAAAGCATTAAAAACTCTGTACCAATAAGATTGTAACAATGATAAGTCTTTGCTATTAGATTGAGAAGCATCCGATCTACCTTACATTTCAAGGCGGTGGCTTACTCTGTACTGTTAATGGAATAAATAAATAAATAGGTAATTGAACTTTGACAATGTCTTACACTGTCAGAGATGCTTCACAGGCATCAAACTGCTACAAAGATTTCATTCAAAGGTTTCTCTGCTCTGCTCCTCTGTGCAATTAATATCTGAGAGCAATAACAGCTATCTCTGGTACACGTGACAAGGGTATTAGAAACTCTGTGAGAAAGAAAGCTGCTAAAGCTTATAATGGGATTCTCGGCGGTGACGCCATCGCCACCCAAAAACTGAGGAGTATGGAAACAGAATTAGTTACCGGGTCTGTCTGCAGAAGACGGTTGGTGCCTGCTGGGTGAACACAGTTCTGGTGGTTTCGAAGATTCTTGTCTGGCGAACGGCACTGAGTTGGTTTCGGGATACGTCAGTGCTTACCTGAATTTGATAGCTGATCTTCATGTGGAGATGTCTTGTAGCTTTGACTCGAGGCGAAGATTATTGGACATAACTTACACGGGTAGTGTCGAGGCAGACCTCCGTCCAGCAAGGGATAGATGTGGTGCATCAACCTGCCTGTACTTACACACGATATTTCTACTGCCTTCAATAACGATCTGCTTTTCCGGCTTCTCAAGTCACCGAGTACACTAGTTATGGACAGATTACACCACTTTTAAGATCCTTGCCATCGAACGGTTGTGACTATAACGCTGAATTGACATACTGAAGTAAGAGTTGTTATTCGTGTGCTAGGTCGGATAGTTTCTCGTTTCGCCATAGACGTGCTGAGTGTTATGAATGCCGCAGGCCACACCGTGCTGGGCTCGTAAGGCCTGTAGTATTTTTTTGCGGCACGAATACCGCGAGTCTGTAAGCTCGAACTGCATTGGCATGTATACTATGCTGATGCACATACAAGCTAGTTTTAGTACGCTACAGCCATGTCTTCACTATTAAGTTAGGGGGAAATTTACTAAAGAGGAGGAGGGAAGATTAGTGTTTAACGTCCCGTCGACAACGAGGTCATTAGAGATGGAGCACGAGCTCCAATTAGAGAAGTATCGAAAAGGAAAGCGTCCGTGCCTTTTTGAAGGAACCACCCTGGCATTTTACTTGGGCGATTTAGGGAAATCAAGGAAAACCTAAATCAGGATGGCCGGACGCGAGTTTGAGCCGTCATCCTCCCTAACGCGAGTCCAGTGTACTAACTACTGCGCTATACCGCTCGTTGAAATGTACTGAAATCATTGCTATTAGCATCCGATATTTCTTGATTAAACTCAGTATGCTGGTGCATGTGGGGCCCTATGTAAAAGTCTTGATGTTGTATCAAAGTTTAACCTATGACGTGAGAGAACTATGTTATTAGGGTGGGAAATTAACTGAAGCAAAATATTGTCCTCGTCAAAGCTGTCACGGTAATTGTCTTGAGACTTTCGTAATTTCTTGTCCCTATCAGCTGTTAGTGGTGTTATTAGGGTTATTTTCAGACTGCTTAAACAACTGTGTCTGATACATGGTACTCATGGATGGGTGTTGGATGTCCAGTAAACGTTGTCATTTGCCACTGCGTGGTGGGTGACGGCCGATAACGTTACCAGCTCTGCAGCTGACTGGAGCGTCTCCATTGTGATGCTAGAGCTTCAGTCATAGTAAACTACATTAGTCATACTTTAGATCAAATGTTCAAATGTGTGTGAATTCCTAAGAGACCAAACTGCTGAGGTCATTGGTCCCTAGACTCACACACTATCTAAACTATCTTGAACTAAATTATGCTAAGAACAACACACACATCCATGCCTGCGGCAGGTGGCGGATTGTTAAGCCTTTGCTATTTCATAGAATGCTTTTAATTATTGTCACTGTTATTTGACTTCAGGATACCTTGAAAGCTTGTAAATTGTGTGAATAGTGTTATTAAATGCTTGATTTTAATTCATATCTCACTGGTTACAGAAGTTCATGTGTAATATTACTCTGACTGAATTTATGTAAAAGATTCTTTTGTTTAAATCCACTTCACCAAGGAATTTTAAGGAACTTGAAAAATGAAAGGAGTTTGCTTTAGTTTTGAATTGAACATATTTGAGTATCTTTTCATTTCATACTTTCTTAATTTGTCCACTGGAACGTAAAATTGTAATAGTGTACTTGATATTGATGGTTAATATGAGTAATTAATGGATTGTGGTTACTTAGAGAGCGTTCAGTTTCAATAAATATTGGAAAGTGTCAGTCTGCCTTTTCAGTATCCAGTCCCCACACCACCTAACTCCCTGCTCCAACTACCCATCTGGCACACTGTGGGTATCGAACGTGGCCTGTGCGGCACTGTTGCCTAGGTCGGTATTAGCAGCCCTAGCACGTAGGTTGGCAATACTGTCAAGTGATTTGTCCTGTTACCTCTTTGGTGGTGGAAGTGCTTATCTGGCGGCACTGAGAAGACGTAAGCGGGCGCTC
Source organism: Schistocerca gregaria (assembly GCF_023897955.1). Classification (NCBI taxonomy): domain Eukaryota; kingdom Metazoa; phylum Arthropoda; class Insecta; order Orthoptera; family Acrididae; genus Schistocerca; species Schistocerca gregaria. The sequence goes on along the minus strand of NC_064923.1, from coordinate 179,349,682 downwards.
GTTGCTGGTCGGAGCCACCATGAAAAGCAATCGCGGGCCTGCAGTACAGTGTGTACTGTGGAGGCGGTGCAGCCAGAACTTGCGGTAGTGGCTATAGTGTGTCTACTCATGTTTGAAACATGGAATGAATACATGTATGCTTTTGACTGAAGAGGTTCTGTGTACGAGTATGCCCATATCGCCACTTCTAGATACCAGTTACAAGCTGTGCGCAGATACAGTGATTTAAACTCCGTAACGGATTTGGCTATAAATTCTGCCCTCTGGATCTATACAGCGGTTTACTTCGCATGAACAGTTATGTGATTGCCTCTAACTGTTGTACAACTGTAGTCTTGTAGGGCGGCGGGTGATTGTTGCGTAGTTGCTCGTTAAACCTGTGCAAAGCGTTACTATACTGTTTGGCCACACCAAGAATTCCTGGTTTGCTGTTGCTAAGACAGTTGTTTCAGGGTTGACCTTGCCTTCTATGTGTTTTTGCTGGTGATGTGAGGCTCCAACACCAAGGCCTATGTGACGACGCTACTCTGCCTAGAAATATCTGGCCTCCTGCACAAGTGATACTTCGTTCCTAATTATTGTCTTTCTTTAGTTATTCTTCTCCATTGGTCAAACACAAAGTGAATATTGATGCTCTTGATTCAGTGCTGTTTCGAACCTGACGCATTGGTTTGTCTCCTATGCTATAATATGGAATTTTAACGAGTCGTTTACTGAAATGCCTTGTTGTCTCTTGAATTTTGGAGTAATACTATGTATTAACTCTCGTACTGAGTCGGTTGCACCAACCTGTTGTTTAATGTTATAATACTGAACTTGGCATTAAAATTTTAGTTAAATATTCTATCGTTGTTATCATTTTTGGGGCTAATAATTTCGTGGGCCTAGTAAGTGAAAATCTTTGTAAAAGACATTAGAATTTTTGTTATCAGTAAGTGAATATGCCTGTAGTATTAATCAATCCTAACCACCAGTTCATATTTCCTATTGGCCCGCCTAATTGAAAAAGAGACATGATAGTGATACGACGTGCTGAAGTATGGTGGAAAATGGAGATAATGTGCTCCATATAATTTTGTTGAGTAGTGTTATGTGCACGTACAGTGACTGAAAGCCTGTCATGTAGGAGGCGAATGAAGATTTTAACCTGGGAAACGCCCAAGAGAAATAAAAAGACCAGCAATAAGATGGGAAAAATGCATAAAAGTAAGACAGAAATCTAGGTCTGGTTGCTTTTAAGTAATGAGGGCTGTGGAGGTCGAAAACGCATAACTCAGTGGAGTAGACGCCACAGAAGAGAATAAGGGATGCTCAAACGTTTCGGTCGCAGCTGAAAAGTAAATTATAGTTAATCGGTTTTGACAAGCCATACTGAACCCTTTAAAATCCTGTATCTTTTTGCGAAACTAATACCTAAAGTCGTATGCACGCATTCATTGTGATCACATGAAGTGACCACAATGTGTGGTTGGTCGCGGCTGTGTGTCAGTTCCCTAACAACGCGTAGATTTTTCATTCTGATGATTACTTTAGTCGAAAGCGATTAACCGTAATTTCTCTGTTTGAGACTTTAGCGACGTAATAACTGCTTTAAAGGTTGACGGGCGTTGCGTCGGATAATGTTTGAAAGCTGGTACAGTATTTTATCCAGATAGTTGCTCGTCATCTCCAGGTGCTTGATTACATGTTGCACCAGTGGCTCGCCGGTTCCGCTGGATCGCTAGAAAAGCAGAGACGCCATAGGGGTGCGGCTGTAAAATTGTAGGCGAATCGTAGACGACGTCGTCATCTAGAGCCCTCTGCATGATAAACGGAGGCGACCGTAAAACGGGGCCCAGTGCTCGCGTAGACCGCGTGTTTGCGTCCAGTTCAAGTGTCCTGACTTCGATTCCCCGTCTGCGGCGGCTCGCTCGATTCGTTCCTCTGCGGCCGACGATGCCTTAGTAGAGCCAGTACTCATTTCCATGCCTTTGTAAGGTGTCAGGCAAATCCAACACCTTACATGAAAACCCTGACATGATAAGCAAATCCAGTAGTATGTCACATAGCTCTGAATAAATCGTGACATTAAATTAACCAAAGTAATACGAGTAAAGAGTGAGCAAATGGAATACCACAGACTAATACAAGAATGCCTAAATGCATGTCGTACCTTCCCACCGTGAGGCAGACGCAGTTCCGAGGGGAGAAACGAGGACAGAAGTGGAGAGCAGAACCGTGTTAAGCAAGAAGGCCCTACGATAACGGATGGACGGGCCAGCCTACCTGTACGACTACCACCCGCACGTTTTAGCGTCGGGCCAGCCTACCTGCACGACTACCACCCGCACGTTTTAGCGTGAGACTTTTTAGCGTCTCTGTTACGTTGCAAACTTTAAAAACATTGCCCCACCACGAAAAATATAACGTTTCTCATTGGATAGACAGAATTTTTGTAGGCGGAGGTTAAGGTTAACATTGAGACCCTGATTGGTCAGATGAAAACACAGCCAGATAGTTTTTTTAACCAACTTCGGTAAATTGTAGTAAGGAGAAGTTAGAAAGAGTGAGTTCCGAGACGGCGAGCTGGATGGCTGGTGCGCCGGCCGCTGTCGCCCTGAGGCTGCCTAAACACCGACAAGGTAATGAACGCACGCGATGCCGCATTTTTGAGCGCATAAGGCTTCACTCAGAACTGCAGAAGTCTCATCTGTTACACCCCCTTTTTGCTTAATACTAGTGTCGATCGTTAATAAAAACTCATGGTGTTCACATTTGCCACTTGAAGAACAGATCTGAAACGCGATGATTTTTCTTTTATATAGTTACTGAGAAGCCACATCAGCCACTGTAATTACGACAGGTTAGATAAGTAATTGAAGATAATTGAGGGTCACTGTAGACCATTCTGATAGTTTTCTCTTTTGTGAAACTTAATTTAAACCAAATTATAGATGTGATATGGCATAGGTCATCCTTCGATCCATTGTAGAACTTGGAAACCCATTCAGGGAATATTCGTTCACATTTTTGTTGAACACAGTTGGTTGTTACCATCCTGTATTAAAACACTTCCTTTTATCAATAGTGCAATTTATAAACAATGTTTTGTGAGTAGAGTAAAATTTCCAATGGTGAACTTAACTGCTTTTTCGAGGTTATTTTACCAGCTAACTAAAAATAGGAAAGCCTTGAACCCCTTCCACTAAATTTAGTTAGTATTAACATTCTCTTACAGGGAGTGCAGTGGAGCTGACGCTGAGATCATTTAGTATTTGGTTATATCATCGCTAGTCTCACTGAACTCTTCTGAATTCTACATGTCATGTGTGGTCTGGCGTCTCCTTACCAGCAACAGGTCCCAGGTTCAAACTAGTTAATTCCCTAAAAAACACGCTCAGAGCGTCGTTGCGCGAAAGTGGTAGGGAGACACGATATAGAACAAACAGACACCAACATGAATGTTTAGACCTTGCTAAGTTGAAGTCCCGGGTCTCCGTTAATCATTTCGATAATTTTAAGTATTTCGCCTACTTCTTTAATGATGGAGTACCAGATGCAGGCGGATGAAAGGATTTTGAAGGACTGTGAATCGGTGAAGCTGCATTTTTGATACGCGATCTATTCGTGTACGAATAAAAGTGCATCTTGCGCTTTCATGTTGAAATATTACGTCAGGAACACCTCGGAGACAGCACACCGCCCCCAGTCATAACACGTAAGAAACGCAGCACCTACTGTGGAGAATATCTGTCACTTTGAACAAGAGGTGATCGTGCTATGTTCCCAATGACACCCGTACCATCATGCCGGTAGCTGGGTCCGTTTGACGATGGCGAATGCAATCTGGCAACGTTAGTTCTTCTCGGAGCCTGCACAGATGTATCCGTGTGACTGTGTAAGGAAAATCCGGACTCGTCTGAAGACAGGACGTGGTACCAACGCCTCGTTCAGTGTTGTCGTTAGGAACACCATTTTCGGCGTACCTCTGTCTCCAACCGGAACACCCATCTCCGTGCTGACAGCCCGTGATGCATCACAGGTCGTCGGATTGTACGTGTGGATACGGATCTTACTACAAGAAAGCCCACTTGCTATCTTAAAGTATGCGATCTGTTTGAATGACACTGAACGATCCTGCACGATCAATGCAGCAACACCACGGAAAGATAAAACACAGTGTCGATAAAGCATCATCCTGCTGCTGTCGAATTATGATACGTGCTGGCTGCCGTTCCTCCTTATTACACGATATTCTCATAAACAAACAACAAGCAAATACGTATTCTGATTGGGGTGTTTCCTTATACACCTATACTGTGTGGTTAGGGTGAAACGTTTCGCATCAGAATATCCAAGCATCAAATTTCGTGCAAACTAGAAATGTGTGCCGAGTCGGGACTCCTACGCAAAACCTTCGCCTTTTGTGTGGAATTGCTCTACCGAGTAAGCTAGCCAGGCATGACTCACGAATTTCAGCTCCCTCTCAAAAGCAAAGGCTCTGTGTTCGAGTCCCGCTTGCACTCCGTCAGGAAGTTTCGAATCACCAAACATGCCTCTGCAGAATAAAATTCACTCTGGATATCCAAACATACAGCACACTTTGCAACAATAACACGCTATGTCACTTGAACGCTATACTCTTACGTATCTTTTCAGAACAAAATTCAGTCATCAGTTACATATATTATTATGCTTTACCAGTTTCAACAAATTAATGTGTTATTTCCAGAATGTTACTACTGCTTTTACAAATGTCAATATCTTCTTCAAACATGCATAATGCCATGATGTGTCCAGAAATACGCATACCGTATGTGGTTATTACAAAAACAGATTGACAATTTACAGTAACTGAATCACATCTGGACATGTCATCTCATTATGCTTCTATGAAGAAGATACTGGCATCTGATACACCAGTACCAAGCTTCTGAAGAAATGCACACATCGCATACGATTATTGTAAACACAGATTGACAGTTTAGAGCAGGGGTTCCCAACAAAATTTTCTCCAGGACCCCCTCATCGAGCATGATTGGTACCTTGTCATATCACAATATCAATTACCTAAAAAAGCCAAATTAAGATTCTTTTTATAGGTTTTCTATTTTTGGTACTTAAAAGAAAAATTGACATATTCACTAGTATTGAGCTTAAGACTTTTTCAATTTAGCCATCATTCTTATTGTTAAATTGTGGATTATTGCTCAAAATCTTTTTCTTCAAATCTGGGTGTTTAGTATAAAAAATGCATTATCTTCCTCTTCATATGTAGGCCTTTCTCGTTTTAACAAACCCCTTTTTAACCAACGGTCCATTTTTAACTATGCGAACTGTAGCTTCCCCAAAAGACAACGCTTTACAAATACTACTGTTTTAATACAGTATATTGAATATGTAAACAATACTGTCTGCGAAAGCACTGGAAATAAATTAACAACGGCGAATTGTCGTCTGAAATGCGAGTTTCTGTGTAAAGTAACTGTCAGTTGTCAGCTGCAAAGAGGCGGCGCACATAGTCTAACGGCATATAGCAGAACTAATTGCATCTATCTTAGTTTTGCGCTTGAATGTGCTAGTGTCAGTTGGTTCTAGGAAGACGCTAGAAGCAGAAGTTAGCGTTCGCAAAAGCTCTGCTCATGCAGGAAACGACCAAAACTAAAAATCTGTTATAATGCGAAATTTATTTAATATACTTTTTCATTATAACAGCATCTTGCGGATCCCTCTGGCATAGGTCGCGGACCCCTGGGGGTCTGCGGATCACCTGTTGGGAGTCACTGATTTAGAGTAACTGAACCAAATCTGAACATATCATGGTACTATGCTTCTTTGAAGAAGATACTGACATCTGTCAAAGCAATACTGAGTCCCTGAAGATGACTAATTTGTCGAAAAAAGTAATGGACAATAAAACTGACGATTGAAATTTATTCTGAAAAATGTTTACTACAGTTGCGGAAAGTTACAGCCACGAATAAAACAATAAGTCTCAACTTTTCGGCCTTTTTTTCTTTGTACAATTAAAATTTGTAAAGAAATATTTGAATCTAATTTTTCATGAATGTCAAAGTTTTAATAAATTTTAGTATTAATATTCTACGACATACAGAAAAAAATTAATCCGTATACAAATTTTATTTAATGCTGTAACGTTACGTAATAAAAAGCAAGGGATAGGTCCTGTGTTGCAGGGGAAGCAAAGGCGCCAAGAGAAACGTTTTTGCCTTGGCGCTAGAGCGCGCCAGTCCAGCTCAGACACAGTCACATAGTAACCAACGAATACGTAATGGTGGTGATCTGAGTTGGGAAAAATAATGGGAAGGCCTTCGATAAATGGTATAATTGTGCACACTGCGTAAGAAGAAGATACGATGGTTTCCCTAGCACATAGCAAGCGATTTCACTGGTATGCAGAGCCAGAAATCCTGTACCAGTGAAGTGCTATGTGTGAGCCACATACGCAAAGAGAGAGAGTAGACACATCCAAGAAGTGCATCTTGTCACCACCTTCTGGCAATTTATCGATTACTATTGTGAAGTGTTTGTGTTGAATGTATGACTACCATTTCAAAAGTGTGTATAGGCTGCTATTAACACAATTCGTACTAGCCAGCACAGGTTTATTTCTCCAATACCTTAATCTGAGCATTATTGCAATTCCCTGGAAAATTATTACACTGCAGAACCAAACAATGATTATAAATCAAATGGCATGAGGGACAGCCACTGCCGGGATGACATATTACAATTAATGAAAACCGCAACAGCTGTATCCAACGCAACTGCTGCGGTTTTCCTCAATTGAAATTGAAAATGCCTCTCAGAGAACTTGCGTAATTCTTTTGTTCAGCACATGCTAGAAAATTTTTCGATCCTGTTTATGCAAAGAGCAAAATATAGTTTTAATACTTACGAATCAAAAATATTAGGGGCATTCAGTAATTAAACACTGGCAGGTAAGCCTTTATACAGGATTCCAATAAACCATATAATTCCTCAATCTTCTGGTAAAAAAAAAAAGAAATCGTTTTACCACAAAATCTCCGTCAATGCAACGGACTTACTAGGAGGGCTTTTATGCTCGCATAGACAACTCTACCGGTCGAGTTTGGAGCCAAAGTCTTGCTGCATAAATAACATCCGCATCATACTCATACTGCTTCCCGCAGAATGCATCCATCATTGGATAGACAGAACTCAGAATGTGCGACTTCCGGACTCCAGGGCGAATAAGTAAGAATAGTGCAAGGAAATGCTGTGAGATCCTCTGTGGTGAGCAGACTTGGATTAGGCCTTGCGTTGTCGTGGAGAAAGAGATGTCTTTTTTCTGCATTTTTGTGCCGGTGAACACGCTGAAGTCTTTCCTTCCATTTCCTGAAGGTAGCACAGCACACTTCGAGCTTAATGTTGCATCATGAGGGAGGGCATAAAACAGGATAATACATTCAGAGACCCAGAAGGGTCACTTAAACGGCTGAGGGAGCGGTTTTGTACTTTTTCTTCGAAGGAGAGGTGGATTTCTGTATATTTCCGGTTGGAAGCGGTGAATCCATGTTTCATCGCCTGTGACGATGTTCGAGAAAAAACTGTGCCGATCACTTTCGTACCGAACAAGAAATTCTACCGCTTAACAGAAGACCACAAAGAGCAAAGAAGGACTCAGCGTGCACACACCTTTGAGTATGCCAACTGGTGGAAGCGGTTCTAAGCGCTACAGTCCGGAACCGTGCTCCTGCTATGGTCGCAGGTTCGAATTCTGCCTAGGGCATGGATGTGTGTGATGTCCTTAGGTTGGTTAGGTTGAAGTAATTCTAAATCTAGGGGACTGATGACCTCAGATGGTAAGTCCCATAGGGCAGAGCCATTTGAACCAACTGGTGGACGTATGTGCCAGCACTACCAGCAAAGAGATCAAGCTGTGCATCGGGGTATCTGGCTGTGTTGTTTCGATGGCCTCGAATGAGAGTGTCCGAGTCACAGTGTGTGCGGCCGGCTTCACGTGGCAGATGGGACAGGTCTAAATGGTTCAAATAGGTCTGAGCACTATGGGACTTAATAGCTAAGGTCATCAGTCCCCAAGAACATAGAACTACTTTAACGAACTAACTTAAGGACATCACACACAGCCATGCCCGAGGCAGGATTCGACCTTGCGACCGTAGCGGTCTTGCTGTTCCAGACTGTAGCGCCTAGAAATGCTTGGCCACCCCGGTCTGCGTGACCTTGTTGCGATGATAACAAGTGCTATCGCCTTTCACTGTACTGAGCCTTTAGAAAGATTGATGTGCATCCAGACTTACTTAGTACGGTATTATCAAAGCTATCAAAGCTGTCTTTCATATTTGTGAAAGTACTTCAGGGCCTTGTTGTCCATTTTAAATGGTTCAAATGGCTTTGAGCACTATGGGACTCAACTGCTGTCGTCATCAGTCCCCTAGAACGTAGAACTACTTAAACCTAACTACCCTAAGAACATCATACACATCCATGCCCGAGGCAGGATTCGAACCATTCACCGTAGCAGTCGCACAGTTCCGGACTGCGCGCCTAGAACCGCATGACCACCGCGGCCGGCTGTTGTCTATTTTATTCTGAGAAAATCCTTATACTAAAGTCCAAAATCTTTGTGAATGTGCATACGCGCCTTGTAATGAACAGAACGCTACCTTCAGCGAGAAAACGGACGGTAAATTTTTGCGTGTGGGTGCCCTTAACGTTTCAGTGCGTAAACTGTAGCTGACTGTCTGAAGGAGGCAACACAAGCGATGTACATATCGGGAAAGCCAGAAAACAGATTCTCTGCATAAACGTAACATGAAATAAGATCGGCTTTCTTTCCGTTATAGGCCCAAAGGTTTGGTTAAGTATGATGTTTATAAATGATACGTTAACAATAACTGGAGTCGCATGTAGCGAGATGACAATAGAAACCTGTCTACTTGAGCAATGCAAGCAGGTGAAGAGATGTTGATCCTGTGGTGCAATCTATAATGGGGGGAGTGTGTTGTGTTCTCAGGCCTGCGACAATGTTTAACGTAAAAAAAAAGACAGAAAATAAACTCAATTAAATGCAATGATCCGTAACGAACGCATCCTGAAGGTACATATTATCTGTATGTTATGACCATGACGTAACTGTGAGACACACTGCCCTACACATTATTTCGTTGTAATTCCAGCGAAATTATTGTGCAAATAGGTTAGCCAATGGAGCACGAGTCCTCTTAAAAGGAGATTAGCACCAGAAATGAAATGAGAAGTCTTGCAAATTACGTATCTTCCCATAGTACATTAATAGTTCTTCTGTTTTTTACCATTTTAAGATTTGAGCCTCTTCAATCCGGAGAAATAATGTTACGTTAAATGTGAAACAGATAATACACACAATCCTTACTTCCAGGAACCCCCTAAAATTACGAGTATTTGCTAGGCACATTAATAACTTCCCATATTACTACTTTTTGAACACAAAAGTGTTATTCATCATCCATCCAACATAAAATATGAAAGAAAATTAATTTTAATTCAACTAATGAAAGTATTGACTGTACCTGGGGCAATCCTTTTCATTTGTTCTGGACCAACCAAAGTCTAATATAAGCTTTTGCAATTAAAAAAATATTTAAAAAATGACAGCCTCTTCAAATAGTTCCACTTGTAGTTAAATACACAGCACTTATGTATGAGATTTGCAACATAATTTCAGCTGCTTGATAGCCACAGTAGCTCACAACGGATACAGAGTAGATAAGAAAAAGTAGGTAATCTTCATCATTCATGAAATACACATTCATATTATAGTACATTATAATGATTCTACTGATAGGAATTTTATGCGTGTTTACCTCGTAATGATCTGATTTTAGTCAGAACATGGATCATAAGTTCCAGATTGGTGCTTACATCACAGACACGCTTGTGTACTAAAATTGAGGAGGAAAGTAACTTTTGCATGACGTGTCACTGTCAAGTTGCACAACTCGACGAAACTTTGACCATGCATAATAAGATATTCTACATTATCGGACAGTGTAAAACGTAATTGGAAGAAACATGCAGTCAGACGAACAGAAATAAAAAATTTAATTCAAAGACAATAATTGCACTGAAATCACAGCCATTCTTAACGATTCTAACTAGGCTGTGTGCAAACCTGGAGTTTTCAATGCATGATCTGCAAAGTGCTCCAATGCTCAGCACGAGTTTGGTAAGAACTTCTTGTGGTTGGGCATTGCATTCCTCACCAGCGCGGTTGACTTAATGGTCGTTACCGACTGTGGACGTGCTGCAGTCCGTTCCCCACCGCATCCATGTGTGCTCGATGTAAGTTGGGCCAACGGTGAAACCAGCCTATTCAGTGAATATCCTTCCGTTGCACGAGCTCCTCCAACTGTGTTGTTTGATGCAGTCGCGCATCGCCATGATGCATCTCTGAAAAGACATGCAGCGGGAAGGAGAATCGTTTCAAAATACCGTTGACTTGTGAGAGTTCTGTGTTCAAATCCCATTATGTTCGACAGTGTTCCTGGGTGCATTACGTGTTACCACTTCTCGCCGTACGAGGGCGCGTCCAGGATCAGTACTCGCACTGAATCTGGTCTCATCCTATAAGATCATGCGATCCCCTTCCTCGCTGGTATATTCCCTGTGTTCTTGGTGCCATCGCAGATGGTGCCACAGATTCGCGGGTTCAGCAGAAGAGAACTACTGCTCCGCTGGCGAAGAGACCACCCCAATTTATTTGTTGTGTCAATGTGGAGCGTGACATTGCGTGCGTTTCAGTCCTGTTACAAGTGGTTGCAATAGCACCTGCTGTTTAACGTGGGTCTTTTCTCTCAGTTGCGCAGATCAGCGGTCATCTGCTGCTGTAGTTAACCATGGTTGACGACCTCCATTAACGAACAATGCCTTTGGTTGGAACGCTCCCCGTGAAACAATGCTGAGAGGAATGCCGTTTCTGGGGCACATTGGTCAAAGTTCTTCCTCCTTCGGAGTTTCCCGAGGATTCTTCTCCATGTGAAGCTATCCAAATACTGTCCCCAGGCAGTGTTGTAAGGAAGAACACCACCACTACTCATTGACTGACAGAGGCTCCTTTTATCGTTGTCTCCATTGCCTCGTGTTTTGGGACAGACGTGTTTGTCGCTATAGCGATGGTGACCTCACGCCATCTGACGTCCAGCTTCCCGTGAACGACTGGGAGAGATCTGGCATTATGAACCCGAAATTCCATTAATTTCCACCTAGTAATTAATTTGTTATATTACTTTATCTCTCTTGTCTTTAAGTTCGGAAATGTGGATCGGGGATTCACTACCGTATGGTAACGTCGGATGTGTGACCTACGCTGATGATATCTATCGAGACTAACGGTTCAGTTAGTCATAATGCTCCGAGCGCTGTAGCGTGATACAAGCCTTATAATGCTAGCTCTACAAAATCGCATGCACCTGTCACAAAGGAATACAGGTGGGGTCACTGAAGAGAAATGGAAGGAAGTGAAATGGAAAGAAGACCAGGACTTCGTATCAGACGAGTATTTGGTAATATTAACAGCACCATAAAATGGATAAAATGATGTAAGGGGAATAGGAATCGTTATCAATAGGAAGGTAGGGTGGAGAGTGAGTTACTGTGAACTGTTATGTGGTAGGGCTGTTCTCATGAGAATCGAAAGCAAATCAAAGCCGACAACAACAGTGCAGTTGTACCCGCTAACAGCGCAATCAGAGAATGAGGAGACAGGGAAAGTATATGAGGGTATTGAACGAGTAATTCAGGACGTAAACTGAGATGAAAATCTAGTCATCATGTGGTCTTGGAATGCAGTTGTAGGCGAGGGTGCGGAAGAAAAAGTTACAGGAGTATAAGAGCTTGGTAGTAAGACCGGGAGAGGAGAAAGACTGAGTTCTGCCGTGAATGTTAGTTAATGACGTACTCTGTTCAAGAAACACAAGAGGAGAAGGTATACCTGGAAGTACAAAAACGTTGAGTGAAATTAAAGAACACATGTATAAAAGTCGGTTTGGAATTATATTAATGGGAAGTTCATGGGAGCTAAGGCGAAATGCCGACATGAAAAATGTGAAGAAATCTAAAACGAGTCGTAAGAATTGACTTAGCAGATAAAAAAGTTGAAGCAACCTTCGGTGAAATTAGAAGCAAGGGAGGTAACATTGAGAGTACAATAGAAGTTCCACTATTAAAAGCGAGGGAGCGAGGTTATAGTTGGAAAGAATATATTCAAGGCCTTAGTGAGTGGGAGACCTCGTCTGATAAACTGATAGGAGGAGCCATAGGAGTCGACAGTCGACAGGGAAGAGACGGGGAATCCGGTATTAGAATCACATTTCAAAAGCGCTTAGGATTTATTAAGATCAAATAAGGCAGACGGAATGGATAAACTTCCATCGAAATGTCTAAAACGATTGGGGGGGGGGGGGGGCGTAAGTGGTGTTAAAACACATGACATTGGCGATATACAGTCTGACTTAAAGAAAAAACATCATTCACACAATTTCGATGATAGTAAGCGCCGACAAGTGCGAAATTAGTCGCACAATCAACTTCAAAGCTCATGCACCAAAGGTTCTGACAAAAAATAATTTACAGAATAATGGATAAGATATCTGAGAATTTGTTAGATGACGATCAGTTTGCGTTTAGAAGAGGTAAAGGCACCAGAAAGGTAGTTCTGAAGATAACGGAAGCAAGACTGAAGAGAAATCAAGACACGTACATCTGATTTGTCAAGCTGGAAAAAGCGTTCGACAATGTAAAATAAAGCAAGATGTTTGTAATTCTGAGAATAATACAGGTGAACTACAGGGAATGACGGGTAATACATAAAACGTACAATAAATAAGAGATAACGATAACACTGGAAATCAAGAACGAAATACTCGGATTAAAAATCATATGTCAGGGATGTAGTCCTTCGCTCCTACTCTGCAAGGTACACAACGAAGAAGTACTGACGGAAATAGAACTTCAAGTGTGGAATTAAAATTCAAGGCGAAAGGTTATCAATGAAGAGATTATCTGGTGGCATTGCTATCTTCAGTGAAAGTGGAAAAGTATTACAGAAGCTATTGGAAGGAATGAATGGTTTAATGATTACAGCATATGGATTAAGAGTAAATCCAAGAAAGACGAAAGTAATCAGAATTTGCCAGAAACCCTGTCCGTTCTTCTTGTCAATTCTTTCTAAATATTGCTCTCCTCACCGATTCTACGGAGAACTTCCTCATTCTTTACCTTATTAGTTCTCCTAATGTTCAACCAAATGTTTAGATTCTATTCTGCTCTGGTTTTTACAGATAGTGTCTAACACTTGTACCAAGTTTCGTTGAAAAAGGTACAGGGTTTTAGAAGGAGTTTTTTTTACGGACAGATTAGCCGACAGATGCACATCTCACATAGTTTCATATATAGTTAATATATTTCGCACGTATTTGCTCACATATTTCACTTGCATCTCTAGCGAATTTCAAGCTGCGGTTTCATTTTCACGTACCTCAGTTTTTAAGATGTCAAATCATCTGAAGGTACATTCAGTTTAATTTGGGAATACTGTCTGTGAAATGTATCGCTATTACCTTAAGTAATAAGGAAGTAATGAATTAAAACGACATGCCTGACGCGGAAGTTTTGTTGCATGAACAGCGAAAATGTAATAACCGATGAACTTTTTTTCCTTTCATTATTTTGTGAGACAGTCAGCGAGAAAAATATTCTTAAAAGTTTGAAATTAGTTGTAAAGTTCGTTGGAAGTAGCTAAATGCTCTAATTCTCAAATACTGGCTGAATAAGTTTGGGTAATCTTGCGTCCTGGGCTACACTACCTATTCACCCCCAAAGGGTAAGTGATATGTGTATACCAAGTTTTGATGAAATCGGTCGAGTGGTCGAACAGGAAATGCGGAACGTACAGACATACATACCTACTTCTTTAGAATATGCACGGATTCTGTAATTCTTGTACCTCGGTCATCGGTGGACGAAAACGTATCGATACTATCAACACAGGACATACTAGTTTTAGCGTCCACTCTTGAAGCACTGCCTGACGCAGTATATCAGATGAAGAAATGGTAAGGAAAACAGTGAATCGAATGTCGTCCGATATTGTAGTCAAAGGGCACAATTAGTATGTCGGACGTGGTCTGACAGTGAAAGGAAAAGGTTTAACGTTTGATAGCAAGCGAATATTGTAACTGAAAAACGTTAATTTATGTAGTGTGTAATAAGTTCGTCTGCTTAGCCTTTAATACCGTACCTTTTAGATTGCTAAGACCGATATTGACTTTAGCCATTTAGTACGCACATCAGATGACAACTTTTAATAACATTTTCAGAAGTAGTTTATCCTTCATCACGTTATGGTCTCAAGGTTGTCATTGTAGAATAGCTCACATGCCGCCTCGTTCCTGAAAAAGAGAAAGAAACCACTACTAAGGCGTGTGAGAAGAGCTGTGAAAAACGTTAGTAGCACAGTCGTCCTTTATGTGAGCGACGCTCCGTGTCGATCCAGTTGGAGGCCCTGCTTCTCAGATGCAGGAAATGCCGGAAGCACGCAAGTAGGCACGGAGCCCACCAATAGCGCCGGCAGTCGGCTGCTTTGGCACAGTGCTGCCAACAGCACATGCACCTCCCCTGCGCCCTTTAATTTCGGCGGCTTCTTACCTGCAACACAAGAAGACGGGAGAGCAATTAGCTAATTTGCTTTGCAGAAGCTAAAAGCGGGGGACGTAACTCTGAAAGAGAAGTTACCTTCGGGGTAAAAAAAAATGCGAGCTAGGCCGGAATGAGCTACCGTCCGTAGGGCGAAGCAGATAAAAGCGAAGACTTTTTCCGTTGATACTTGCTACTCGGCAGTCACGCGAGGACTGCTTTTTTATTTCTTAGATGTAAGAGTGTTGCTTTAAGAAAATGCTAACCCTATCGACTTCACAACTTGGATCTACGAACTCCACGGCTTGGCATTATAGATGCGAACCCGGTTTCATTTATTCAGTTCCAAACAAAAGCGGAGAAACGAGAACAAATGCACAACTGAAAATCTAATGCCTTCGTTTCTAAGAAAATTATTGCCTAATAACAGATACAAACCATTATTCCTTTACTGAGGAAGGCAGAACGTCACCATTAGAAACATGCTGCTGTTGAAGCAAAAAGAAGGTGAACATGGCCCCCTTTAAAAGATTTTGAATGAAAAGTGGGGATGTTAAAGCACAAAAAAGGTGAACATGACCCTCGTTAAAGGTTTCGGAGGGAAAAGTGGGGAACAAACTACCTTTGTCCTCATTCCGTCTCTCTCACCAAAAATTTTTGCTTGCTAACATTCGCGCTGTTTTAACACAGAACTTTCTTAATTCTTTTACTCATATGCTCAGCAATTCGATCTCACAGCCATTGTTTTCGTCTCTCGCACTGTGCCCTTCTTCTTTCATGCGTTTATAGTGCGTGCACAATCCGGACACCTCCAAAAATATCCGTTTTTCATATTAGGTGCATTGTACCGCCACCTACTGTCAGGTACTCCATTTCAGCGACCTCAGTAGTCATTAATGGAGAGAGAGCAGAATGGGGCTCTCCGCGGAACTCATAGACTTCGAACTCCATCTGGTGATTGGGTGTCACTTGCGTCGTACGTCTGTACACGAGATTTCCACACTCCTAAAGATCCATAGGTTCACTATTTTTGATGTGATAAAGAAGTGGAATCGTGAAGGGACACGTACAGTACAAAAGTGTACAGGCCGACCTCGTCTGTTGCCAGACAGAGACAGCCAACAGCTGAAGAGGGTCGTAATGTGTAATAGGCAGACATCTATTCAGACCATCAAAGAGGAATTCCAAACTGCATGATAATCCACTGCAAGGACTACGACAGTTAGGCGGGAGGTGAGAAAACTTGAGGAAACAGCTCATAAGCCACACATCACGCCGGTAAATGCCAAACGACACCTCACTTGGTGTCAGGAGCGTAACTATTAGACGACTGAACAGTGGAAGAACGTTGTGTGGAATGACGAATCAAGGTACACAATTTAGTGATTCCATGGCAGGGTGGGGGTATGAACATCATCTACCAGCGTGTGTAGTGCCAACAGTAAAATTCGGAGGCAGTGGTGGTATGATATGCTCGTGCTTTTCATCGAGGGGTCTTGCAACCGTTGTGGTTTTGCGTGGTACTATCACAGCACAGGCCTACACCGATGTTTGAAGTACCTTCTTGCTTTCCACTGTTGAAGAGCAATTCTGGAATGGCGATTGCATCTTTCAACACGATCGAGCACCTGTTCATAATGCACGGCCTGTGGCGGACTGGTTACATGACAATAACATCCCTGTAATGGACTGGCATGCACAGAGTCCTGACCTGAATCGTATAGAAGACCTCTGGGATGTTTTGGAACGCCGACGTCTTGTCAGGCCTCAGCGACCGACATCGATACCTCTCCTCAGTGCAGAACTCGTTGAAGAACGGGCGGGCACTCCCCAAGAAACCTTCCAGCATGTGATTCAGCTTATGACTACGAGAATGGAAGCAGTCATCAAGGCTAAGGGTGGGCCAACACCATATTGAATTCCAACATTACCGATTGAGGGCGCTACGAACTTGTAAGTCATTTTCAGCCAGGTGTCCGGATACTTTTGATCACATAGTGTACTACTCTCACTGTCTCATCTCTCACTTACATTGTCTCCTGTTGCCATTTTTTCTCACTGCCACTGTCTCTACCTTAACTCGCAAGGTCAATAATTCTGGTGGATCCAAATTATTTTCCCTGTGCCCACATCTTCGAAATTCCGGTCCAAAATGCGTCCTCCCTGTATCTACATGTCAAAGTTCGTCGGTCTGTGAGGGTCTCGATTCACCAAAGATATGTGCGGTTTCCTTAATTTTCACTGTCTCCTCTCTGTCTTGCTCCCACTGCTTCTGTCTACATCCATCCATCTTTGCTTTAAATTTTTTCTGGTAGCTTTGCTCATCGATCTCAATTAGTTTAAACGTCCAGCGTGTGATTTTGTATCTTAAGAGAATAAAAATGTTATTAGAAATATTTTACTGAATTTGCAGTAGTTCCAATTTTATATAATTTTTGGTAGTCATTTTAAGTTCTTTTCAGGCATTTAAGACTCTTTTAAGCCTATTTTTGTCTTTTCAGTACCACGACTGGTATATTTGAAAACGTGCGAAGTGATCATTACACAGAAAGCACTTCATAAGCTTTTATTGGTGAAAAAATGCTAAGCACATTGTTTCGTGACCTCCGAACCTCACCGACGACTTATGATCCTTGAAATCTGTTCAGTAAATCAGTTAAAATTACATTTACGCCTCAGACTGAATATTAGGTGCGTATTTTACGTGCATATGTACTGTAAATATCAACATCTAGATCTCGATAATGGATAATCACCTTAAAAACATGTAAACATTTCGACTATTTGTCATGAATAGTTATTATAGAAGCGGCCATTTCCACCATTGATACTTTGGGTGCCTAAACTCATGGTTTTTCGGGTTTGCTCAGGAACCGTCCATGAACAAATAGTGCTATTATCAACCGCCTGTCGGCCCTGAACCACACCTAATGCAAAAGAACCAATTTATTTGCTCAGTTTTCTTGTGTTAGGTTTTCCATGATATCCCTAAATTTCTTAAGTCAGATGCCAGGTTGGTTCATTTGAAAGGGCACTACCGATTTCCTTCTCCATGTTTCCCTACTCTGAGTTTGTACTCTGTTTCTAATGGTCTCGCTGTCGACGAAACGTTAAACACCAACACTAATTCCTAGGCTGGAACAAGCGTGTAAAGTTTAAATTTGACCCAGTACTGTAGGTTAACTACAGTATTCCCGTTTTTCGAAAATACGATTGGTCGCTAGACTAAAGCCTATCCGAAACACTTGACTCCTTGTCTCTATCATCAATAGACCTGAGATACCGTCACCTGGCAAATCGCATTTTCATGTCGAACATGTTGGTACGGTGCTCTGTGGTGCACGAACCAGGCAACATCCAACATAGATATGTGGAATATTAAGATACGATGTGCATGCACATATGCAATAAACAATCATTCAAATTGTGATGGAAGCAGAATGATATAACAGTTACCGTTAGGCAACCTACTTTCTCCACTGTACGTCCTGACTTGGTGACGTACTGTCTGACAAATGTTATCATCTTTGCCATAGCCATAAACAGTATCGCGTATACGGTACGGAGACCTGTGCAATACTCCATGTTTGTAGACTCCTACAACAGCGACTCGCCATTTGCAGGTTACTGTTCATAGGTTAGAATGGGATGAAAAGACGGTTTATCAGTTTTCTGCAAATGAGTGCGCGGGCGCGCGCGCTCGTGTGCGTATATATATATATATATATATATATATATATATATATATATATATATATATATATATATATATATATATATATATATGTGTGTGTGTGTGTGTGTGTGTGTGTGTTCATTTTAGTGATTATTGTCGAAATTAAATTTAGCTTATTGGGATATGAGACATACCATTCTACTTCTTAAAAACTCAGTCAGTTTTCTGTGCCTCATTTATGGCTCCAAATCGTTGTGGCTTTCTATAAACCTTCTGTGCGCTTGCGGGTAGATTATGGTTGCACAGTGTACCGCTCAACGATGCCTTACCTGAAGATCATTGACGCTATGTACCACTAGGCAATTACGTTAACCAAGGGTGCTTGTAGGACCGGCCCCATATCCAGTCTCTTTGTGGAGGCTGGGGAATTGGGGCACTCCATCCGGCGGTAACTCCTAATGGTACGTCAGGAATATAAGTTCCCCCGATGCTGCGAATTCACCAGCATACCGTACTGTTTCCCGTCTATTTCTACAACGCCGTTTCTCCAAACGTCCACGAGCAACAAGGCCACCTGTTATTCGTATGCAGCGTCCGCTGGAGTCACTTAATGTGGATAATGTCCATCCCAAATCCGGGATCTTAACCGTCTGCCACACCGCTCACTGCAGAGTCCCAGAGTAATTTTGCAAATAATGCAGTTCAGAAGAAGCTGCAGTCCTGCACACGTTTTTATTACCCTATTTTATGTTGTTTTAACTGAACACCACAACTCTATAATTATTTTACGGATAAGTGTAAACAGATGAATGCGTTGGTTGCTTGTTGCTTTTCCTGATCGTATACTCATGATTTCATTATCTTTGACGCGGAACTATACGCAATCTTGCTGGCACTAGAGCAGATAAGATGTGTTCCTAGTGCCAAATTCCTAGAGTTTCCCGTCTCAGCGCACTTCAGTCTCTACGACGCTTGTACCCCGCCGATAAAGCATTCCACAACATCCAGGGCGTCCTTCTCACCTACAAAGGCTGAGGAACGAGGTGTCTGCTGGCTCAGGGCACATGGGTGTTAAGAGGAACGAAAGGGTGGAAGCAGCAGCCAAGCAGGCGTGTCGTGATCCTCAGATACTTGTACTGCAGTGTGCCTTCCACTTTATGGTATCGCCACGCTATTGAGGTACAGTGTCTTGCGTCGACTGGAGAATGAGTGGCTGGAGCTGACAGACAATAAGCTGCGTCTGGTAAAGTCCACAATGAGGCTGTGGCGTGTCTCTTTCCAGCAGGTGAGATAAGGTCCTCCTTACTCTTTTACGCTTGCACCACATTCCTACGACTCGTTGTTTCTCACTTGGCGTGTGGACCACCCAATGTTGTGTTTGTGTTTGTAGAGTACAGATTACCTTGCGCCTCTCAGTAGACTGTGTTTTATTTTCAGACCAAAGGGCCCAGCTGATTTCCCGACATGTTTCACCTCTACGTTAACTGACAATCAACAGAATGTGGCTCGAGGTTTAATTTTTAGTAAATTTACCGACTTGTTCCCAAAAACCTTTTAGCGACGTTTTTAATGTTTTCATCACGGTGTCTGACTCATCCTGATTTTTATAAGAGATCAACTAACCACATATCCACACATTCCTGTGAATAATAGACACTGTACCAAAAACGTTATCGCCTTTTCGAAACCCCATTTCTCCAAGCGAAAAGTATAAGTTTGAAATTTGACCCAAAGGCATCTAGAACCTCCTTCTGTAATGGTGAAAAAGCGTGGCATCCTGCCATATCACTCTGTAGCTTGGAGCGACAGTTCCAACAGCAAGGTGTCGTCACTTGCGACAAAGAGGCTACAGTTCAGGAGTTGATGTGAGATGTAAGGTGAGTTTATGAGGTCACATTGGCACCAAATTTCACCACTATTCTGCGCAGCGCCATCATGAAAGTGTCACACCATGGGAAAGTCGTCACAACCACATTATACACATTTCACCCCTTCGTTTGACGCTTCTGCGAAAGAGATCAGAATCTCGACACCCAGCGTTGGAATGGCGCGGTTCTCTTATATGTGGCCGAGGATAGCATTTCAGACAGACCACCTCTTAGAATCGACACTAAACTTCGTGGTCGAAAACGTCGGTTCGCAATGCGTTGAGCAACAGTATGACGGACGTGACAATGTACTACATTGCTTACACCCCATGTACGATTCAGCCCTACTCGAAGAAGATATGTGGTGATCGAACCACACTAAACATAATCTGACCTGTTAGGAGTGTAGTGCAACCGCTATATTTTGCTCTGGTATAAAGGGCGGAGCCACTGTGGATCATTCAAATCGATTCGACGAAATTTTAATGTGATCAGATGTAACAAAGTGTGTTTACAGTTTTTCCGCCTTCATGTTCCGCACCCTCTTGTGGCGTGATCACAGAGAATTGTGCGAATAAAACGGCAGAGCGTCCCTCGAAGATCCCAAAGTTCAGCAAGACCTTTGGTGCAATACAAGCAGCCTTTGTTGAGCGCATTAAAAATATACTGTCAAAGGCCTCGACATCGATTTAGCTGAATGGTGCCTCGTAGCTGCTCTAGTTCTGACGACAAGCAACCCCGCCTACTGGGTGTCGAAGAGGTTGCCTGCTCTCAACATGCTACGGTAGCGGCGAGACACCATTCAGCTGAATGGATGGTAAAGTCAGTGGAATTTTAATAAATAAATAGATTAATAAAGAGAAAATTACATAGTTTCCCAAAAAATGGTCTTTTTTCGCAGTTTTTTTTTCGTTTTACTCTTGTCTTACTTATATTTGCTTAACGGTTTCAGAACATCATTTAATTTTAACGCTATCGTGCGCATCAGTGTGATTGTGTGGATAATGCCTGAGACGGAGGTAGAGTGCGGTTTTCCTCAACTAGTTAAACCTAACTAACCTAAGGACATCACAAACATCCATGCCCGAGGCAGGATTCGAACCTGTGACCGCAGCGGTCGCGCCGTTCCAGATTGTAGCTCCTAGAACCGCTCGGCCACTACGGCCGGCAGTCTCAGTGTAATTGGGCAGTTTGTGGTAAGGTCTTATGGGACCATACTGCTGAAGTCATAGATCTTTTTCACTTGCTGCTTATTTTTTATGACCCACCGTCTAATTTCTTATGATGGATCGCATGTTGCCACTTAGCCGCTGTGACTGGGTCCAGGGTCCGGTGTGACTGAAATTAACACCACACCGGCTCCCGTCCCCACTCACACCGTTGCCCGCGTCCCGCCACGCGGAGGCGGGCTCTATTTGTTTGGATCCATTTTATATCCTTTTTTTATGCAGCATTTGAAAAACTTATAAATAATACAAAATCAAGTGAGATATTAATAAAAAAAAATGAAATTAAATATTTAGAAAGAAGGAAGGAAGAGAATTGAATAGAGAAGAGATAGGTATAATATTGCCCGTCACCTGGTTGTGGGCGGCGGCCCGGGTCTTGGAATGACCCTCAAGATGCTGGCCAACGTTCACCATGCCTCTGACATCTACCATACTAAAATTAACATAACTAGAAGAGATAAGGGTACGTTAAGGCTAGAAACTAAGACTAAGTCCTCCATGTACAGCGTGCTAAACTATTTACGATATACAATACAGAGGTAACTGATTTTGTGCTTGGCTCAAAGTTGCTAATGAAAGGGTTCTTGTGGTAATAGCAATAAATGTAACGAGGCTAACAGTTTGTGTTGAGCCTACAAGGCTCCTAGTAGACTACATCAAGCGCAGGCACCCCCCGGCCCCACCGACAACACGACCTGAATGGTGGTTTTCCCCGATCTACCATAGGTATATGTCGGGTTTGGCTCAAAAGAGAGAAACCACATTCAAGATCCTTCCATCCAGGCCGTGCGCCGCCTCTTACCAGGAGGCGTAGGTCCCTTGAAGAGGTGGCTAACTTTAAGCTTGAGATCAGAAGTAATTAGTGTAGTGGGGGTTGAGGTATAGGCTGTGTAGATTGGTTGTACAAACAATTCATGCTGAGCCAGTGAGGCTTATACTGATACGTGGTGTGGCAGTTAGCACCTTCCGGCCCCGCCAGCAACACAGCCTGAACGGTGGTTTTCCCCGATCTACCATAGGTATCCGTCGGGTTGGGCTCAGAAGAGAGGGACCATGATTAAGATCCTTCCATCCAGACTGTGCGCTGCCTCTTAACGGAAGGTCCCTTGAAGAGGTACCTAGATTTAAGCTCTTATTATACATGGAGGTGCTGTTAACTATTTACATATAAGGAGCAATGTGGTTTTAGGTTTGTGTGTGACTTGTGCCCCTCTTGTCAGTTGTTCCAGACTGTTTTTGAAGTGGACTTGGTTGACACTATGGATCATCCGCGGTCGACGCTTCAATAACTGTGTTGGTGCCCTGGTCTGTATCTTTTTCTTCTTTATCACTCGTAGTGCTAATTATATATGTGTCCCCATGGGCATCATGATGTCTGTTTGGACCGACTTGCCTTCGCTTGGGTCTGTTGCGCAGGTATTCTATTTGTTGGATTTTCGAGATTTCGTCAGGTAGTTTGTTGAGTTCAGTCCGCATTTCCGGGTCGCGTATTATGGCATGTAGTTCGTTCTGTGTGTTCAGTCGATTTATGTATACTGTGTGTCTTGTGTCCGTGCGTTGTCCGCAGAAGAAGACAGGGGGACCTTCTTCCCCGCATGTGCATCTATTAGTGTGCTCCAGACTCACGCGGTACAGGTGCGTGGGATAAGTGCCATTTCCTGTGATGAAATGTACCATACGCACTACTTAATCTAACTTAAACCAACTTACGCTAAGGACGACACGCACACTCATGCCCGAATCTCCGACGGGGGAAGCCGTCCGTACCGTGACCAGACGCCGTAGACCGCTCGGCTACCCCGTGCAGCCTAAGTGTAGTGTAAGTCTATTTTTAGCATACGGAAAGCTGATGACGACAGCGTGTTCTGGGGAACCTTCTTCTTCGCATGTGCAGGTTGGTGTCTGTCTCAGACTCACGCGGTTTAAGTACTCTGCATTGTGAAAACAATGAAGTGAACGGTACGAAGCAGAAAATATTCGATATTTCTGGCGGGTCCTGGAAAATAATCTCGTAAGACCGCGAGCGGCACGTAATTGCAGCTGGCGCTACGGGCGACTGGTACGCTTAGGGGGTACTTCCGCCGCCGGCATTACCATAAACCCGAGCCGATCGTCACGAACTGCCCCCACGCCGAACGCGGCCCACGCTATCGGCGGGAGGGGCGGGCTCGGAAAACGAGAAAGCCGCCCCCGCGGGCACGATCCGCACGAAACGGCAATTAGGAAGGCCCGCGGGAAACGAATTAAAAGCCGGAGGCGTTCCCGGCCAACTCGGGGGCGGCGGCGGCGGCGGCGGCGGTGGCGGCGACGGTAGCTGGCGTGAAGGGAGGCGGCGCGAAGGCCATCCGTCTGGATAGGTTCGCTTCCCTCCTTTCCGAAAAACCGACGCCTGCCGGCGCCTCCGAAGCAGCTTTATCCGAGATCATAATCATTTAATTACGTGGCGGCCAGGCCGCGCCCGTAATAGTCTGTCGGGTGTTCGCTCACCTGCTTCCGGGCGGGCAGCAGCTGCCGCGACGTGTCTACGTGCCGCAGGCCCTAACCGCGGCGGGTCACGTTTTATGAATCCTCTTTGTGCCAGCGAGCGCCGCGGGGTGTGTGATATATCGGACGATTCCTCTCGCGATATTAGCCCTCCCGCTTTACCCCGTGCTAAGAAGTCTCTCCCGCCAAGCACCTGCTGCTACTACTGGTACGTGCTGGCTGGCAAACTCCCCGTACGTTCTGCCGGCGCCCGCAGCCGCTCGCTAATTACGAAATTCCTTCCGCCGCTGCTTAAGAAGAATTAGCTCGCTCTATTGCCAGCTCCGCACGCTCGGCCGGGTGGATTTATGAAGGGGTTCAGGCCGCGTAAAGAGTCGGACTGCGCGGGAAAGGAGGCTGAGCAAGCGAATAAAAGAAAAAGAGAAAAGATGGTTTATTGTTTCAGCTCATAAGAGTTGTCACCCTTCAGGGAGGATTATGGGCATAGTTTGGTACGTTCGTTTAAGGGGCCGTCATTCAGCGTGAACGATGTTGCTGGTCCTTTATTTCTCCTACTGTGCTGCGAAGTGGAACTGCTGAGACGAATGAAGTGTGGTCTAACTTTATATTTACGGCTTCATATCAGAATGAACTGTACGACTGTTTTTACATGTCCTGCCTGTGGGCTTTAATAGACTGGACTTAAATTCCAGAGGAACTGCGCTCAATTCCCTGTGAGACTATCAAGATATAAGTCCACAACGGCTTCCCTATACTGCACACGGCAGATGCCCCATCCCATGCGCGTCTTTGATCAGTTTCTAGTGACCTCTAGTTACCTCATTTGCTCTCCCGCTCCATTTCCATCATCTTTCGAGCGTGAGTCGGCGACAGGATTATCTGTTTTACCGATATTTCGTTTTATAACAGCACAGTCGGCCTCATGGTGAGTCGGTGAGTGAGTTAAAATGACTTGACGCAAAGACATACTGTGACACAAAGTACATGCGTCATAAGTAAGTCAGTCGTATAAACTAAGAATAAAATATACTACCCATCGAGTCAGCAAAAGTACAGTACTTACAAATCATGTCGTAAATTACTAAACCAAATGGCATGAGAGGGAATGCCAAGCTGCGAGAGTGAAGACATGGAAGAGGGGGATTTCCATGTTTTTTCACACTGGAAATCCTCTTATGTGTTGACGAGGTTTTCTGCTAATTGTATTTCCACAGCTTCCTTCAACAGTGCAGCTGTAACCATTACCTCGGCTTCCGCGTAATCCATGAAATGTGTAGTGGGAATACATTCTTCAGCCACTGCAGATTTGTTGCCTCGGCGCTTGCCACGCTTTATCCTTAGGCGCATATATCTTTATATACGGGTATATTGATTATAATACTAAAAAGGTGATGCACTACAAAGTAATTATTCGAATAAGACAGAAATCGTTAGATGTACCCACAAACAAATAGGTACAATTTCGTAACGTAATCAAGCAGTAGTTCCACTTGGCATTGAAAGAGGTATTGCATATGCTCCTGAAGGACAGCGGTAAATTTTGACCAATTGGCACGTTAGATCGTCAGACTCCCGAGCTAGTTGGTGAGCCCTGCCCATAATTCTCCAAACGTACTCAACGGTGGAAGGATTCGGTGATATTGCTGGCGAAGGCAAGATTTGGCTAGCACGATGAGTCCTGGGATTTATGGAAAGCAGGAAAGGTGAGGACGGGGCCCGAGTTACCGTTTGTTGCACAGAAAACACATACACTTTATTTAAAAAAATCTCTCAACAATCATTTTTAAAAGATTTTACTACACAGGCGGCTGAATGCCTGGGAAGCGAGAACGCTACCGCACAACCACGAGATGCGGGCTGTTAGTTGTCAGTGCAAACATAGTGAGCTATATTTTTCTGTGCAGAGTGTTAAAAATTTTTCAGCATTCTGCACATTCCGAATCACTGAATTTCTTGAGTAAAATGTGCATATTGGCAAAACTGTTTCCAGTGCTCTTCTGTATGTAACAAACAAGTGACAACTTGCACATAAACCATTCTGCAACCAGTTTTGTGTTGTGCTTGAACTTTCTGTTAGACACAATGTCAGTGAGGAAATATAGTAGTGAAAGATTGAGGTGTATGGATTATGAAAAAAGATACAAGAAGGTGGTGTTTAAAAAAAAAAAGAAAAACTCTTCATAGTTGTTAGATATCTGTCGGAGGTATTGCAAAAATATCGTGGTCCTCAAGTAACGGTATTAGCATCACATCTATTGGGCATGAATTACTACACTCACTACAAGAATACATTTAGTGACATCCCACCTGAACGATGACCATCACCCGAATGTGAAACTGATGACAATCCAGATTTTTGTATTCCTGGGTGTGAAGTTGTTGTTCCTGTAGCCTCTACTATATACCCCATTGAATGTTCAGAAAAAGTCGAAGAACAAGAAGAAAGTATGTGAAAAGAAAAGTGGAAGAAATAACAATTTTTGGATAAGCAACATCTTCAAAACTTTCTGAAGTGTATAATGCAGATGCACTTGGTGCAGAACCTGAAGATAGTGATATGTGCACGAAATGTGATGTGTGGTTACAAAACCCAATTACTACTATCTCGGCAGCCACCTATACTGAGAAGGTATAGTTACTGACACTGATAGCAGGTAGCTATTCTAAGCAGCAGATACAGAAATACATACCCACTCCCTCACTGTATTTGATTTCAAAAGCCCATATAATAAAGAACGACAAAGGTGTTTGGGCATACCCATATTCTTACTGTGGGCGTCCATTTCAAGAGGATACGCTTACTGTTGCTCTGGAATATTGCCTAAGTGATGACAAAGATTGCAGCAGGCATAGTCCTATCCAGGCTGATGTTGCCTCTGTTAGTGAACATAGTGAAACAGTTAAAAAGCAAAAAAGATTTATGACAAGATCAATAAGAGAAGCATATCTTCTAATGAAAAGGGAGAAGCTGAATTTAAAAAATGGTCCCACAAAAATCCGCTCCTTATGATCAGAATGGGTAAAATGCCAGACAGTGAAGGAAGAATGTACATGTATTTGCTGCACTAATTTGAAACTTGTTTGTTGTGTCATAAGTAGTGTCTCAGAAAAGAATCACACACAGATGGACCTGATACCTTATTTATATGTCGAGAGCTGCAAGAAAAATGTTTTTTCCAGCAGTGTGAAATGTGTCCTGGTGCTCGAGTGAAGTATTGGAGCATTACACTTTCAGGATACTGACAGTGACATAACATATGCATTGCAGGAGGGAGGAGAGTTGTTGAAATAGACAATAGAGCCAGAGAAGTTCTTTTACAGAAATTAGTCATTGGGTCATTAAAGGAATAGGTCACCATCATATCCGGAGGATTCAGAGACAGGCCGTAGCAAAAGTAAAATCAGCCACATCTCAGAATATTGACACATTAGTTCTTCATTTCGACTTTGCTGAGAACTGGTCTGTTGCTTTGAAGAACGAAATTCAAAGTTACCACTGGCGCACATCATGGGTATCAATATTCACATGTGTTGCTCAGTTCCTTGAAACATCACATTATTTTGCTATTGTCAATGATGATCTAAATCATGACAGTGCACTTGCTTGCTACGCTGTCAGCATGATAATTGATGACATAGCATCTAGTGGCCGTGCATATGCTACACATTTGTGTGTGACTGATGGTACAGCATCTCATTTTAAACACCGCTTTCAGCTTTATGAGCTTGGTCAATACTGTAGTACAGGAATTAAGACAAAAAATGGATATTTTCAGCAATAGGCCATGGAAAAAGTGAATGGGATGGAATAGAAGGTCTCTGTAAAAATCTTGCAAGAAGACTTAGTTTCCAGCATGAAGATGTTAATGCTAGGAGAGAATCTAATGTATCTGTGTGCACAATATCAACATTAGCAACGAACACGAAAATGACTGTGCATTATGAGGATTCAAGTTAAAGAAGAGAGAAGAGTGGGCTGCTATGAAACTTGGGATAGGAATTGAATCAAATCACTACTGGGTTGCGTCATGGAGCTGCACATACATACGGTTCAGTATACATTAGAAGACTTTGTAGTGGGACATTTCATTTCTTGTTTGTATGACAATCAGTGGTGGCTGGAACAGATAATAAGGGCCTCTAAGGAGCTGCACAATATAACCGTCTCCTGTATGACATCCCATGGTCCTGCTATTGCTTTCAGATGGCCATCATCAGAAGACCAGTGTGCAGTTCCAATTTCTCAAGTAATGTTCTTGTTGGATCATCCTTGTCCTTGTGCAAATTCAGGTTGGCTGTACTAGTTCAATGAGAAATAGATGAAAAAAATGAACTCTTTTCAACAGTGCAGTGTTGATTGTTACACTGTAGGTAATTTTAATTCATGGAAAGTCATGAAGAAGTAAAACCATCACAGAATACAGTAATAATTTATGAATAATATCATCAAAAGAAAAACAGGCATAAATATTCTGTATCTGATCTTTGTTCTAAAATGCTTTCAGACAAATTTATGAATGGTTTTCCGCTCGCTTATAATGTTGTAAAGTGATTATTTTCATTCAGAAATACCATTTTTTCATGACATTTTCTTAAAATCAGCAACAATTTAAATATTGAAGAGCTCACGATGTTTTTGACAGTGAGAGTAGAGCTAGGTATACCTAAAAATATTTTCCCACTCTGTACATTCCCTAAGTACAATGACAACTAACATACCATAAAATTTTTAGAACATTTAGGGTGAGGGTTTTGTAGAAAATAATTTCTAAATGACGAAAAAATTTCATATTCTCTAATCTGTATCTACATATATTTTGCTACTTCAAGAATTTCACACATTAATGCCATAGCTGACAGTTAGCAGTCCTTCTACTTTATCATTTCTCAAGACAGTTAACATCCTGTGACCATTCATATTTTCAAAACATAATTTTGAAGTTTGATAAAAGTTACAAATTTTAATAGTTTATTTTTCCAAAAACGGAAAAAAATCTTAGAAGTGCGTCTGTAGGAATCATGTCTCATAGTATTAGGAACGAAGTATTTATTGAAACTAAATGCAGATCTCTAACAGTTTTGGTTCCTTTATTATAATTTTCCAATTTTCCCTTTCGTTAATGACATTTTCACAAATACTCTCATGTAGAGAGTTCCGTAGCGTTTTAACAAATCATCAGAAAGTCAAAATATTGTTGTTTTCGAGAGGTATCGTGTGGGACTACAACATTTTTTTTTTTTTTTCAGAAAACTTCTGAAGAGCGGTGTGACACATACACCCTTGACCTGTATGATTTGAGATGAAATTACCCTTGAAGTAAATCAATTTCCACGGACCTCAGCCATCAATAATATGGATAAATTAACGCTTTCGATTTAAAACAGTGAACCTCACATCTGAGCAATATGCACCTGTTGTACCGTCTCGTACTAGAGTTGTATGAACATCTCTATGACACTTCGGCACTTACGGAAAGATCCCGTGACGAACTGCGCAGCTCTTCCTTGCAGCTTCTCGATTTTTTATCTGCTTACTTGTCTGTTTCCTGTTGAAGGTTCAAGAGTGAATGCAATTGATTAGGTATCGATCTAACAAAGGATTTCTAATCTACAGTTTCCACGGGTGGCCGACACTATCTGGTGATTCATCCTCTGAATATGTCTCACATATGCTTTTCTACTATTTGTTTGGCGTGGTCGCTTCAGCTTCTCTACTGTTACTTTTGTGCCGGCCGCGGTGGTCTCGCGGTTCTAGGCGCGCAGTCCGGAACCGTGCGACTGCTACGGTCGCAGGTTCGAATCCTGCCTCGGGCATGGATGTGTGTGATGTCCTTAGGTTAGTTAGGTTTAAGTAGTTCTAAGTTCTAGGGGACTGATGACCAAAGCAGTCGAGTCCCATAGTGCTCAGAGCCATTTGAACCATTTTTGTTACTTTTGTGTAGTCGCCCCACTTTAAACCTCTCCGTATACAAACTCCCAGATATTTAACGGATCTCACTGTTTCTAGTGATTGTTCGGCAGTCGTATAATCAAAGAGTAACAGATACTTCTGAGTAGTTATGTTAAATACGTTCCATTTGGTTATGATCGAAGTCAGTTGCCAGTTCTGGGACCGAACGTCGACATTCTGCAAGAGTTCTAACTTTCCAGGTTCTCTACACACAACAGCATTACTAGCGAACGTCCTCATGAAGGTTGAGACGCTAAACTCTGCATTATTGACTAACATTCTGAACAGTAGTGACCCTGTAACTCTATGTTAGGATATCCAACCTACATTCTACACTCCTGGAAATTGAAATAAGAACACTGTAAATTCATTGTCCCAGGAAGGGGAAACTTTATTGACACATTCCTGGGGTCAGATACATCACATGATCACACTGACAGAACCACAGGCACATAGACACAGGCAACAGAGCAAGCACAATGTCGGCACTAGTACAGTGTATATCCACCTTTCGCAGCAATGCAGGCTGCTATTCTCCCATGGAGACGATCGTAGAGATGCTGGATGTAGTCCTGTGGAACGGCTTGCCATGCCATTTCCACCTGGCGCCTCAGGTGTACCAGCGTTCGTGCTGGACGTGCAGACCGCGTGAGACGACGCTTCATCCAGTCCCAAACATGCTCAATGGGGGACAGATCCGGAGATCTTGCTGGCCAGGGTAGTTGACTTACACCTTCTAGAGCACGTTGGGTAGGACGGGATACATGCGGACGTGCATTGTCCTGTTGGAACACCAAGTTCCCTTGCCGGTCTAGGAATGGTAGAACGATGGGTTCGATGACGGTTTGGATGTACCGTGCACTATTCAGTGTCCCCTCGACGATCACCAGAGGTGTACGGCCAGTGTAGGAGATCGCTCCACACACCATGATGCCGGGTGTTGGCCCTGTGTGCCTCGGTCGTATGCAGTCCTGATTGTGGCGCTCACCTGCACGGCGCCAAACACGCATACGGCCATCATTGGCACCAAGGCAGAAGCGACTCTCATCGCTGAAGACGACACGTCTCCATTCGTCCCTCCATTCACGCCTGTCGCGACACCACTGGAGGCGGGCTGTACGATGTTGGGGCGTGAGCGGAAGACGGCCTAACGGTGTGCGAGACCGTAGCCCAGCTTAATGGAGACTGTTGCGAATGGTCCTCGCCGATACCGCAGGAGCAACAGTGTCCCTAATTTGCTGGGAAGTGGCGGTGCGGTCCCCTACGGCACTGCGTAGGATCCTACGGTCTTGGCGTGCATCCGTGCGTCGCTGCGGTCCTGTCCCAGGTCGACGGGCACGTGCACCTTCCGCCGACCACTGGCGACAACATCGATGTATTGTGGAGACCTCACGCCCCACGTGTTGAGCAATTCGGCGGTACGTCCACCCGGCCTCCCGCATGCCCACTATACGCCCTCGCTCAAAGTCCGTCAACTGCACATACGGTTCACGTCCACGCTGTCGCGGCATGCTACCAGTGTTAAAGACTGCGATGGAGCTCCGTATGCCACGGCAAACTGGCTGACACTGACGGTGGCGGTGCACAAATGCTGCGCAGCTAGCGCCATTCGACGGCCAACACCGCGGTTCCTGGTGTGTCCGCTGTGCCGTGCGTCTGATCATTGCTTGTACAGCCCTCTCGCAGTGTCCGGAGGAAGTAAGGTGGGTCTGACACACCGGTGTCAATGTATTCTTTTTTCCATTTCCAGGAGTGTAGTTTAGGATGATTCAGAAGGACTAATGCACTGACCACCTTGGATGTTAATCACCAGACTTGCAGTCAGATACCCCTAGATACGGCTTTTACCACCGATTTAAATATGTAAGAATTTAATAGACTTTCCGTTAGGCGACCTACAGGAGCAGTGGTTTTATCGCAACTGATGAATCAGATATTTTAGGACATTAAATTCAGGTTTTATGCAACTATTTGCACGATTTGGTTATCTAGAGAAAAGTATTGATGAATAGCTCCTGAATTTCACTTTAGGATTTTCTTGGTTGAGCCAAGCAGGAGTCATGGATAACACGGACAAGATTAAATTAGGCTGTCCTATCATGCAGTTGCTGGAACATGTGGTAGCACCTAAAGAAGTCAATATAACTCCGGACAGAGTAAGGACTACGGTAGACTTTCCACTTCCCGTAAATGTAAGGACATTGTCCAGTTATTGGAACGGCAATTTTTTTTTGGAAAATTTATTCTGAGATTCGCACATAAAGTAGCTCCTTGGAATGAATGGAGAAAGAAAGGCCGAAATTTCGAGTGGGGTGAATACCAAAAGGCTGCATTCACTGATCTGAAGCTTGAAGTACGGATCGTCTGTTAATGTTGCCTGATTTAACAAACAATTCATACTGCAGACTGATGCCTCTATGTGTGGCATTGGTGTGCATTATTACAGGAAAGTCCTGAAGCGTCTTACAGCCTGCTCCTCTAGGGCTGTCAATAGCCTAGCGAAGAAATACCACTGCTCCTGTAGGTCACCTAACGAAAAGTCTATTAAATTCTTATATATTTAAATCGGTGGTAAAAGCCGTATCTAGGGGTATCTGACTGCAAGTCTGGTGATTAACATCCAGGGTGGTCAGTGCATTAGTCCTTCTGAATCATCCTAAACTAGAATGTAGGTTGGATATCCTAACATAGTGTTACAGGGTCACTACTGTTCACCAGGGAAGACGCATAGAATGTTCCAGAATTTGAAACACGAACATCTGCTAGCATGAGTTTCATAGAAGTAGATACCTTAGGGGTTGCGAAGCAACTCAAATCGCTTGATACGGGCAAGTCTTTAGGTCCAGATTGTATACCGATTAGGTTCCTTTCAGATTACGCTGATACTATAGCTCCCTACTTAGAACTCATATACAACCGCTCGCTCACCGATAGATCTGTACCTACAGATTGGAAAATTGCGCAGGTCGCACCAGTGTTCAAGAAGGCTAGTAGGAGTAATCCATTTAACTACAGACCTATATCATTGACGTCGGTTTGCAGTAGGGTTTTGGAGCATATACTGTATTCAAACATTATGAATCACCTCGAAGGGAACGATCTATTGACACGTAATCAGCATGGCTTCAGAAAACATCGCTCTTGTGCAACTCAGCTAGCTCTTTATTCGCAGGAAGTAATGGCCGCTATCGACAGGGTATCTCAAGTTGATTCCGTATTTCTAGATTTCCGAAAAGCTTTTGACACCGTTCCACATAAGCGACTTCTAATTAAGCTGCGGAGCTATGGGGTATCGTCTCAGTTGTGCGACTGGATTCGTGATTTCCTGTCACGAAGTTCGCAGTTCGTAGTAATAGACGGCAAATCATCGAGTAAAACTGAAGTCATATAAGGTATTCCCCAGGGAAGCGTCCTGGGACCTCTGCTGTTCCTGATCTATATAAATGACCTGGGTGACAATCTGATCTCTTCTCTTAGATTGTTCGCAGATGATGCTGTAATTTACCGTCTAGTAAGGTCATCCGAAGACCAGTATCAGTTGCAAAGCGATTTTGAAAAGATTGCTGTATGGCGTGTCAGGTGGCAGTTGACGCTAAATAACGAAAAGTGTGAGATGATCCACATGAGTTCCAAAAGAAATCCGTTGGAATTCGATTACTCGATAAATAGTACAATTCTCAAGGCTGTAAATTCAACTAAGTACCTGGGTGTTAAAATTACGAACAACTTCAGTTGGAAGGACCACATAGATAATACTGTCGGGAAGGCGAGCCAAAGGTTGCGTTTCATTGGCAGGACACTTAGCAGATGCAACAAGTCCACTAAAGAGACAGCTTACACTACACTCGTTCGTCCTCTGTTAGAATATTGCTGCGCGGTGTGGGATCCTTACCAGGTGGGATTGACGGAGGACATCGAAAGGGTGCAAAAAAGGGCAGCTCGTTTTGTATTATCACGTTATATGGGAGAGAGTGTGGCGGATATGATACACGAGTTGGGATGGAAGTCATTACAGCATAGACGTTTTTCGTCGCGGTGAGACCTTTTTACGAAATTTCAGTCACCAACTTTCTCTTCCGAATGCGAAAATATTTTGTTGAGCCCAACCTACATAGATAGGAATGATCATCAAAATAAAATAAGAGAAATCATAGCTCGAACAGAAAGGTTTAGGTGTTCTTTTTTTCCGCTCGCTGTTCGGGAGTGGAGTAGTAGAGAGATAGTATGATTGTGGTTCGATGAACCCTCTGCCAAGCACTTAAATGTGAATTGCAGAGAAGTCATGTAGATGTAGATGTAGAAATCTGCAGTCTAAGTGTGGACTTTGGCCAAGTTCTTTCGATCTGAAAAATTTAAGTACTGTTTACAACACAAAATTTCCGGCTCAAAGCCGATAACGAAGAACTGAGAAGCGTCTTGGGCAGGCCTCTCAAGCATGGTGCACAGCAAGGTGGGCTATAAGAAATTTGGACTTACCAGTTCTGAGGTGTCTGACACATGGAGAAGTGATAACATAGTCGCACTCTGAGCAGATTGTTTGAACCAGAAATAGGAGTTGAAAAGCAGCAACTACGCCTTATAAATTTGTTACTCATAGATTCACCTCAGCTGTTTAGAGGAATCAAGAAATACCGAGATGACGATATGGAAGTTTACTAATGATGTCACTTGCTTCATCTCCCATGTGTTTAAGAACTTTTGTTGCGGTATGGGCGTACACCATAGTTCCACCATACAGTATTGGGCGTACACCATAGTACTATCATATAGTATTATCGAAACCCTTTGTATGAGGAGAGAATTTAGAAATTTACACTTCGTTCTTATAGCATATCTCATAGTAGGGATCAGTTTACTTCCGTGGTTGATACTAGCCTTCAGCACAAGGAGATACGGAAGTCACCAAGCCACACCTGCTGAGCTCTTCTTTTGTTTCAAGGTTGCGGCTCTGCGGACTAACTTATGGTCCATTGAGGACCTCTTACCTGAGAAGGCCATAGTCAGATCAATTGGTTGCCCAATGGAAAAAAAGCGAGAAAGAATATTAGGAAAACTCATTGATGAGAAATACGGAGGTGTAATAGGAGCTGACAGCAAAATTCGTATCAAGTTGGAGTCAAAGTGGTGGGTAAATATCTGGAAGCCACGAGTAAAATTTTACAAATTCACAAACAGGTTTGTGGCCTGTTTAAATGGGTCAAACGAGGTAGTAGGTTTCCTTACTCCTGTCACTTTTTTGTTATTTGATCCTGAACGAAAGTGTACTACGAGAGTTCATTTTCGCAGGTGACACAATTAGGCGATTTTAACTAGTATAATTTTTCATTATCTAGCTTCAAGAGTTACTGCTCTTTAGCTATAGTATTAGGGAGGGAGGCAATTCGAGTTGTAATGAAGATCTTTGTCTTGCTGATGTGGCGACACCTGTAGGCCGTTCCAGAAACAGTGTCAGGACGTGTGGAGTGGGCAGAACGGTGCGAACCATGGAGCAGCACGATCTGGCGAGCACTTGGAGCGTAAGAATGGGAGGTGCACAAGAAAACTGCCTTGCCTACTCGGAACCACATATCAGAATACTCTGATAAGTGGTTCTAAGTAGATCAGAGGGGTTTCTGGCACAACTGTTTGGATCTGAAGATGATCCAGAGTGATCGAACATATATCTAGCAGGCCGCGGTGGCCGTGCGGTTCTAGGCGCTGCAGTCCGGAACCGCGGGACTGCTACGGTCGCAGGTTCAAATCCTGCCTCGGGCATCGATGTGTGTGATGTGCTTAGGTTAGTTAGGTTAAAGTAGTTCTACGTTCTAGGGGACTGATGACCTAAGATGATAAGTCCCATAATGCTCAGAGCGGTTTGAACCATATAAATTAGATAAAAAACGTGCAACTGAGACGGGAAAACAAAATTATCTTAATTATCGAAACAGACTGTCAATCTGTCAAGACGATTATGTCGAAATAGCCACTAAAAAATCTCTATTGTATTGTATGGTTCTTACTACGTGGCACTAACCTTAACATCTCGAATTGAATGTCTTTGAAAGTCTTTGCTTGCTGAACATCGTTTTGGTTAGATCCTTTTTTTTATCTTTTATACCAAAATGAGAGTTCAAATAAGTGTTTTATGCAGTTACATCTTATTTCAAAATAGCATCAAAAGTTTTAACCAATTTTGGTTTTTGTAGCCCATTCTAGCCGCAGTTTCCCCATGGCTTAAATATCCTCATAATTGTCATACTAAATTCCCGCCTCAGTTACACGATTCGCCGACATTTGAAAACGTTCACACTATTATATGGTTTACACTAGACGCAGACAGCTGGGGTACACTAATTTCCATCCTGGGGAGCTGCAGGGTGGTGAAAGGAAGAGCATCCGGCAATCCTCTGACACTTACATTGCCAACTCCGTAGTGACAAGGCCGCCCCCGTGTTGAAGTGGGACAAAGTCACTAAGAAAATGATGATTCTCATAGTAGCTCATGTCATCCTAAACTCTATGACAAATAAAATTTCATTTCATATAATCTAACCGAAACTTACGTAGTGGAAGGAGTTGTTGCTTCGGTTTACTCCTCTCAAAGCAAAAGTTAATTCGTTGAAATTCACAAAGAGACTGGTATATCTGAGGCCACGTTATCGTTTCTGATTATTTAAACAGTAACATTCGCCCTTTCCACACTTGAGTCCTAGTGACTCAATATAAACAGAGTTCATATTTGCAGTAATGAGAATCTTCGGTTGAAATGTAAAGTCTTAGTAGCAATACCTGCTATGACATAGACTAATCAAGGAAACAATTAATCCACGTCTACTTCTCGGCAAGATTTCACAGTCAGTACAAGAATGGTATGCAGGAACTGGTGATGCATTCTTTTATTCTATAATAAAACTTAGTACTCCACCCAAAAATAAAGCCTACAGTTAATGGGGTATTCGATTTTGATTCCTCTCTCTCCCTCTCTCTCTCTCTCTCTCTCTCTCTCTCTCTCTCTCTCTCCCTTTCTCTTTGTGTGTGTGTGTGTGTGTGTGTGTGTGTGTGTGTGTGTGTGTGTGTTTGTGCGTTGGCGGGGGAAGGGGGTGTTTCTGTGGGTGAGTGTGTGTGTGTGGTTGTGGATGTGTGAGTGTGAGTGAGTGTTTCACATAGTGTAATTGATGTTTATCCAACGGACTGACATTTACCAGCTCAAGTTCGCTAAAGGTCGTCTCAGTAAGCTTTGCCAATTACAGCGCGTCTACTTACTGCGACCCTTGTAGTCATTTACAGAATTCAACGTGACGTGTTGGGCTGCTAGCATTTCGTGCAGGAATTATCCTATTACGAAGCAGTAAACACAGGTCAATCACATCAGATCCTGTGAACAATGACGTAAACCTACTGTACGTCCACTGTGCCTCTTTCCTCAATTAAATGATGAACAAATCCCCTTCCCACAGAACATAGTTTATCAATGTATATTACCACGCTTATCATTCCAACAAACATCAGTGTTACCTTTCTTCTTTTCTGTAACGGACTTAAAGGTGGACGATTAAGTAAAAAGAGGCTGCAGAGTACTAAATCCAAAGTAGAATAATGAAGGCCGGAAATGATCATATATTGCAGTTGTTGTATCGTGCTTCGATGGTCAATGTACAGGCTGCCCAGCAAAGGAGTCCCTGATTTCAACATTAAAAACTTTTATCGTGCGAGAAACGATCACTAGTGAACGTTAGTTGCAATTTGCGCTACACAGCTGGCATTAGAGGATTGACCACGCAACGATCGGTTCTTTCAAGATGGAGCGTGACCACATAGCACCGTAAAGGTGTTTCTCTTTCTTGAAAAATAATTTTGGAATAGAGTCACAACGTTGGATTATTGCATATTTACTTTAGATGGGATGGATTGGCCTCCAAGCTCTTCCGACCGGTTTCCTTGCGACTATTTTTTGTGGCGCAAATTGGGAGCATTGTCTACGGTAATGGCACCAGCATGCTGGACGAGCCAGAATCGGCGGTCTGTGTGACACCTGAATCCATTTCCGTTGAGACACCGCATGATGTGATGACAAATTTAATTGCTCGTTCGCGCGACATCCTTACTGCGAGTGGTGGACTTTTCGAAAGGATTTTGATACGATTGCAGTGACTGCTTGCAGAGATCGAGTTTAATTACGCACGTTGATATTCTACGAGATGCACACCGGACAGAGCCATTCGTTAGCAGTTTTTCGAACGATTTCGAGTCTTTTGAACAACTACTGCATAAGTTTTTTGGCAGATTTCAAGCTAAAAATACCTTGTGTTGCACTCATCTGTCAGTCTTATTTTTCGAGATATTTACTTTGGAAGTCAGGGATTCTTTCGCGGGACACGCTATAAATAGTAATATACTTCAGAAAAAATTATACATCTCTCTAGATCTAACATCGTACTTTTTTTCACAGTTACATGTAGTATGCACGATAGCTACATAGACGCGATTACTGGCAGTCGCTACGCGAGAGGCGTTTACATGGAGAAGCTGAGATCCCAGAGGGTTAATATAACGCATTTCTTCCAGAGAACGTGGTTTCACTCTGTGACTTCGTACACTTTCGCGGCGTAATAAGCTGTGAACGTCTTTTCGGGTTTGCTGCCGGATTCTAAAATCAACTCGATTCAGTATTTCGGCGATGCAGCTGTTCGTCATGTTCAGGAGAACGCTGCTTCTGCTGAGTCCCGCTGAGCACGAGACTCAAGGCGAACAGTTGGATCCCCGAAATATTGAATCGAGTTGATCTTAGGATCCGGCAGCAAAACCGCCGAGACTTTAAAAATGCTTTCACTGTGGTTTGCAATGGCACTTCTCCTTTTCATCGTGAATGGGTCCAGGTCGGAACCAAAATAATTGGGCATTGCTCAACATCACACAGTAAGAGAACGAGAGGAAAATAACGTGATTACAAAAACCCAACAACGGCTGTCACAAATACCTCATTTTTGCAAGCGAATACTGTGCAATGCAAGTTAATGCGATATAGCGCTACTCATGTCGATTGTGGAAACAGCAAGTGGGGCTGAACAAATTAAAAGAATTAAAGGTAGCTCTTCAAGAGTCGCTGGACCAGGTTCCTTCTCAAACCAGTTCTAAACCCCAGCCCCATCCCTAAATTTCACCACACTAGAACTTAATTTCTACCATAAGCGTTGTGATCAAAGAAGCGGGCACGTAACTGGGAGGAGCAGAATAAAAACCTCTGCTCATTAGCCCTAACTTTGTATTTTCCTGTCGTTCCAAAAAATCACATCAGTTTTTGTAGCGAAGTTTTTGCAGCACTGTCCGAATGGGGCATCCCTCTCTCTCCAATGATTTCAGTTACAGCAGGACGTTAAAAACTAATTTTCCTTCCATCTATTCACTTATTACTCCTTAAGGTCAAGTACACATAATCGATCGTCCGGTTGGATTTTTTAGTCCAGACTTAACGTGGAAATCATTCCTTCTTAATGGTTCGATCTTACGAGCCAGTCATCAAGTTTCATCAAACGAACTTTATCACTGTGTACATGTCGTTGCACAACAACCACAGAACACGAGCGGCAGAGGTGTTGTACGAGCAGATCTCTGAGGAGACTGAATCTGTAATAAAGAATGATTGTATCTACCTTCAGAACAGAAGTCATCATCAACTTTCTGCATAAATCACTCATGAGGCTAAGCTCAAAGGTTCGCTGAGAAATGATTTTTGCCGTCGGGGGCTGGAATTCGAACGTCATTGCAAAAAAAAAAAAAAAAAAAAAAAAAATGCGATTGGTCACGTGTTTCCAATGGTTTTTGCACTTTTTGTGTTAGAGTTGTAACAATTATTATTATTATTATTATTATTATTATTATTAACATTTTAATGTTTTGGTGCATGATTTCTTATCAGATTCATGATTCTCGATATCATGTTGTTGACTCTGAATTCACTTACTTTTGTGCACTCTTTCAAATGTTCCTTGTTTATGACAGACCAGTCTTGTGACACAGAATGAATTCTGGAGACGGTAGAATGGAGATCTAATATAGATGCGTGGCTGAACAGTCATGTCCACAAGTCAATCGCAATACGGCTACTGCTTCTCTTCTTGGTCCACCAGGCACCACCGAGTCCTCCATGAAGTTCACCTATATATTTCCCTCATACGAAATTTAAAAAAAATAAAAAAAATGGTGCCAATGACTCTGCGCACTATGGAACTTAACATGTATGGTCATCAGTCTCCTAGAACTTAGAACTACTGAAACCTAACTAACCTAAGGACAACGCACAACACCCAGCTACCACGAGGCAGAGAAAATCCCTGACCCCGCCGGGAATCGAGACCAGGAACCCGGGCGCGGGAAGCGAGAACGTTACCGCACGACCACGAGATGCGGGCGAGCAATTTTATTCTCTCGCTTGTATGGTGTTATTCAGAATGCGTTTCACTGCCAAATGTGTGTTATTTTTTTACAGTCTATTTAAATTTTCTATCTTATTGGCTAGAAAATCTGCGTTTTCATTATCATGTAAGCCACTATAAGATGTATCCACTGAACTGTCATTGTATTCTTCTTCTGTTCTGGATGTTTAACTATTTCTGGAACTTCTGTAACTCGAACGATTTTTGGATCTCGTGGTTGTAACTGCCCATACTGCTGCTCTGGAATAACAAAATTTACCTTCTTTGTGCAGTGCAGATAATAGTGGTTCACATGACTGTTTGCAATTCTGATGACTTCACTTCCTAACTGGAGTAGAGCAGTCTTAAAGTCTGACAAAAAGAGGAAATAGTGCCATTTATTTCTACGCTAAAATTTCCTTCTTTCGCATTAATGAGCCACCATTGTTGATGCGGAGCCATTTGAAAGGTCTCTGTTGGATTCCTTTCATGTTAATTTCTTGAATCTGTTGTCATTTACAGTATAAATTCCTCCTAAATTTACTGTGGCGTTTCTGACTATCTGCGAGGAGACTGAGCAGTGGAACGTGTTGCTTTTACACATAAACAACGACGATCTGTCACACTACTACACTTTAAAGCACAGTTTATATCTAATTCATATATGTAATTCATGTCACACAGTCTCATACGGAACCTACATCCGCTTTCTTTTATATACTGTATATGATAAGATACTGTCATCCCCCTTTCCTTCTGTGTGAAAGAATGAATGAGCAAATGTATTTCTAGTTGCATGCTTGATGGTAGCAGACAAGCCTGTCTGCTAGAGAGCAGTAGGACCAACGTCGGAACAGGTAGCTACGCTTTCTAGAAGCAAAGAGGTTTCTATCCTTAGTATTGTCCTGTCAGTCCCTTGTCATGTTGGTATAGGAAGCTGCCCCTCTAGTCACTTCCGTTTTGTATACGGAAGCACCCTTGGTAGGAGCGCAGGTCAGTCTGTCCGCGGCGAGCGTCTGAAGTGTTAAGATCTCCGGCTAAGCGCGTGTCTGCTAAGTCCGTAGGACAATGGATTTCTTAAGTTCAGCCTAACTGAAAATTTATCACCTTTATTTCAGGTTTAGCTCTAAAATATCTAATCTTATCTTAAATTGCAACGCAGTGTATTTCGAGTGTGAACTTCAGAATATTTTACAGTAGTTGCTTTGTCACTACTTTGTGAGTAAAGTGGAACCACGTGTTGATCAGTAACTCTAACTAAGATCATCAATCTTAAATGCGAATGTGCGTGAGATTATAACGTCTCGCCATAACAATATTTTTCAATATAGCAACTTTTCTTTATGTTCAACCCACGTGGGGTGTACTTCGTGAGACCAGTACCAC
Source organism: Schistocerca gregaria (assembly GCF_023897955.1). Lineage (NCBI taxonomy): Eukaryota > Metazoa > Arthropoda > Insecta > Orthoptera > Acrididae > Schistocerca > Schistocerca gregaria. The sequence goes on along the minus strand of NC_064923.1, from coordinate 179,308,040 downwards.
GTGCTTATACAATTGTTTGACCCATCAAGTTAATAGTAAGACGACAGTAACCAGTTCGAGGTTTTTCTTTTGTAAATTGCTTTTCGATCTAATTTATTTTAATTATCAAAATTATTGTGGAATTACACTCTTTGTGTAAACCAAGTTAACCACGTGAAGCATGTGGTGTAATCATCAAAGTAGCTCTCAGCTATTCTTTTAGGGAAGATTTCACAGAGAGTTAGTATGAATTTAGTATACCAGTGTGTGGTAATTACATGACGGACAGGATTGCGCTACGAACGTTACTTCTTTGGGTGAAAATTGAATCGGTTGGTTGTGGTTAATTTCCTCTTACATATGTTTCAATGTTCTTCGTGTGTTATTTTATGAATGTAGTGTTGTACGCAGTCTCCCAATCTTGGCTCCCTATTTGATGTGTTCCGTAAGATTACAAACTCACATTTTCACAATACAAAATAAGGCACCAGCTTAGTTATGACTCAAGTTTAATATGCTGAAATTTCAATGATCAATGTTAAAATAAATTTCCAAATATAAACTGATTTTTTTATTTTTATTTAAATTCTCTTTTTTATATATGTATCACCGGTTTTCGTATGACTATTAAAAGATTATAATTAATGTTAGTCTGGTTGGAAATTTGGCAAGCTAGATTGGATACCTGGTGAAACAGTTGCTCAGTAATGCAACGTTAACTTCCTCAGATAGCTCACAGCTTTTAACCATCTTTTATTGTCTATCAGCACCGCTTTTCACATAACAAATTAAAGCAACAACATTACACATTGATCTTCAGGATCTCTCACAAGGAACTCCTTGAGGATCGAGGTTGCAAGTTCAATCTTTTAGTAAGGCTCGTATGAAAGTGCTGTGTTGACAGTTAAGAAAAATATTAGTTGCTAATGATTCACCATGTGCGTCAGGGACGCGACAGAAAATCTCTTCCCTGTAGGTACAGCGATCAACCTTCTATGGGATGTATGTATGACCCTTCACAAAATGGTCATGGTCGACATTCATGAAATGTTCAAAACAAAACATTAACTTGCACCACGTACGTGAAATAAAAAGTGGCGCGGCACAGTTCTTAAAAAGGTTTGCACCTCCACAGTCGAAGGAGATCTTATTGGTAGTTGAAAACCGTGCAGTGCGTTGAGCTAGATACCCACTCTTAAGGAATGCATATAGAATCATGTTAGTGGAAAGGGCTGATGAGAACTGATGAAATGTGATGGCATACAACCGACTGCATAATAATCTGTCGTGGAGTCCATCGTGAAATTGGCTGGCCTTTAAGTCACAGCAGCAGACAGTGTGATGATATGTTTTATAGACACGAAGAAAAACAAATAAGAGGCTCAATTTGTCCAGTGGTTGCAGGTGGTATGAATTGCAATGTCACAGATTTTTCAGGAGGGGTCGCTTGCTCTAAAAGAGTATGAATTTTATATGGAGACTAGGAATCAAGCCAAAAGCAAGTTATTCTGACTAGCTGTTGTCGAAAAGCAGTGTTCGTAGTAGTTCTCTTACGCCCGTTTTCCCACTCTTGCTTGCTGTGACATAATTATTCCCCTACTGCCCTTGCAAGATCACTCACACGAAAAGGGATCGTAGTTGATAGAGTACCTCCAATTCCTGGCAGCACAATAAATAACTTTCCAGCCTATTTAGCATCCAAACTAATGGTCGGCAGAGCTGTATACGAATGCTTTAAGCCATTGATATTTGTTAATCTTGATACAACTATCTTGGAACCTCTAATTTCTGTACCACTGCTTTCCTTGAAATCGTTTTAGTCTATGTCACGAGCAGTTTGATGTACACAACGTAGTATATCACTGTCATACAGTTCCTGTCAATTGTATCGAACATCCCTGTAACGCACAAACACCAGTTTTTGTAAGAGGTGCACCTTTCCCTCGCTTGAATATCGGTAGTTTTTCTGATACAGTACTCAGTCATATTGCTGCAGATTTATTCTAAATCTGTTCATAATCGTTATTTTATTATATTCCGGATGATCTTCTTTGAACGTAATTATGTTTATCACTAGCTTCTAGGACAAGGATTGTCGTTTACCACGTTTCACTGGAGACGGGATTTGTGGCTCCCTGTCCGACGAGTATGATGAACTACGTGGCTCGACACATGTTTCAGTATCACTTCCATTTGTTAAGCACATATTGTCATGGAAATTACAATGTCCACATAGCCGAGCGTACACTATACCACACATTCCATTGACTCACCTTGCAGAAACGCTAATATTTCATCTGTCTCTTCTTTCACAAGACGGTGAATGGTTGTCTCATAAACTTCCCAGGGCTGCGATGTTAACCAATTCAGCTCGTACAGCTGGACGTCGTAGTCCGAGGTGAATCGTTTGCCGCTGAGAGGTTTTTTAAGGGGACCAAGATGGCCTCCATCTGATTCACTTCCGTCAGTACTGGACAACAACGAATGCCAAACGTTACTCTCAAACCTTGATCGCCCTTCGTCAAGCTATCAAATCAAAACGACCAGGCAATCTCACTCGTGAGGTCATTCTGCTCCACGACAACGCAAAGCCTAATACGGCCAAAACAGTCGCGGCACTCCTGCAGGAATTCAAATGGCAGGTTCTCGGGCACTCTCCATACAGTCCGGAACTCTCTCCCTGTGTGTAAAGAGGCTCTGAGGAGCAAACGATTCACCTCGGACGACGACGTCCAGCTGTACGTGCGGAACTGGTTAACATCGCAGCCCTAGGAATTTTATGAGACAGCCATTCACCGCCTTGTGTCCCCGTGGGACAAGTGTCTCAACAGCCAGGGTCAATACTTGTAACATACAGGTACTGGTTTCTGCAATTACGCCTCCGGCTCGTTTCTTTTTGAACACCCCTTATATTATTTCCAGCGCTTTGCCTCTCATTACTAATTTATCTGTTTGACATTCTTTATAATTATGCATTATGACGGTCTGACATTGCAGTTGAGAAACAGAGTTGGAGAGAATGGGAAAATAAATTTTGAACATCAGCTTTCGGCAGCTGATATTCTAGCTCACAATTTAAATCGTGAAAGATACATTTGCTTTTTTCCCAAAAGCACCGATTTCGATAAACAAAACTGTTATTATATTGTAGCAATATGGAGTCTTAAGTGTACAGCACTATCTTCATATCTTTTACGTCTAACATGGAAACTTGAATCATCTTAACAAACCAAACGATCATCACACTACATTTTTCGACATGGCAGTGCGTTAGCGAAACAAGAAAATTATAATCGGGCGAAGAGAAAGTCTTGAGAGACAGCTGACGTCACAGGCACAATTCACATCGTAGGTATTTTTATCTTCTCACTGAGTCCTCATTTCTGTCGAACATGGTTAATATCGCAATTTGTCCCCGGGTACATACAAGTTCGCATATCGCAAAGCAGTTGCGCTTAAAAGGCTCTCTCTTACAGCAGACACTCGAGAGGCAATTTAGCCTCAACGCCAAAGACATCAAACGGCACTTCACTGGCTGACAAAGATGTGAGAACTAAGTCGTAATTAAAAGAACGCTGAAGATACCGACACCGCGAGATGTTAATAAGCTCCTGCAGGCGCGAGGAACGTGTTTTTTTAATGTTGCGCAACGAACTGACATTTTTTACAAAATAATTACAGTCGGCGCTGAGTTGTGACGGCTGAAATGTAAAGACTGCCTGCGGAGAACCCTCTCTCCGACGGTCTTGTTTTCTTTTCCACTAATTAGCTGCTGGTAAAAGGACAAACTACCTCCATGCGGAATTTTCCCCTCGGCACTTTTTGAACATAATTAACGCTATATTCCTCGACGAAATTAAAATCACTCAAGGTGTCTGGCTGTATATATATATATATATATATATATAGAAAAGGACCTCGTCAGCACTGGCCATGCTGATTAAAACTTTACAGAACTCGTGTATTTCCTTAAATTTGTCTGAACGAATGAAATAATAGATTAAGCAGCTGGAAATATTTAGTTGCTGAGGCGAACGACTGTATCTAGATCAAAATCACCGAGCTGTTGGGTGGCCAAAGGGTAGGGTTTTCAAGGAGAAATGGTCGTTCTATACTCTCACCGCCCAAGATAAGACGGTAAATGGTCGTAGAGAATTGAGAAAACTTAACAGAAACTCGATTGCCGTCAGGTCTTCGAAGTACGCACTCCACAAAAAATTCATGGAATCGAGATACTAATGGCTCCAGTTACGTATGCATCGATGTATCTGTTTGTTATACGTGGAGTGCATAGGGACCTGAAGATGGCAGTAGTGATATGCCGAAACCGGTCGTCTAAATGAAATACCTTCTTAAAACTTACTGCAGTCTGGCGATTTTTCTTTGGTAAATATCTGACTGGCCGCTGTCCCGTATCCTCAATCGATCAACAGAGATCTACAGGTTATGTGCAGTAAGGATCCTTCGGATATTACATGCTAGTTGACACTGTAGAGAAACGTATTAGCTGTTTATTTACTTGTGCGACACTGTGGAAATCATTATAGAACACGTAGCCGAATGATATTCCCTTCAATTTTTCATATAACCGTGTTAACAGAACAGGAATCGGGGAAATCGGTATCAGTCGAAGCAAAGAAGAAGAGAAGACCTTTTAGACCCACATACACAATGCGATGTGCTATTGAAATGATTGAGAAATTAAAATGGAGTATTGTTCGTTACTAATCCATTACATCGACAAATTTCCTGCCGTTAATTTCAGAAACATATGTCTTAATATCTCTGGTCTTTTTGTGGGGTCTCTAAACTACTTTGTGAATGTGGTTCTTATAAACCAGTGACACAAAGATCAATAGACAGCGGGGAGGGAGATCGTTGTCTTCCTCTGAACCATTCCCGTTCAAAGAATAGATTCGACATGTTCGTCAATGCGTGATTGTCTAAAAAGGCAGGAAACTTGCAACAGATATTTCATGTGAATTTTAGTTAGGGCTTAAATTAGTACACTCCTGGAAATGGAAAAAAGAACACATTGACACCGGTATGTCAGACCCACCATACTTGCTCCGGACACTGCGACAGGGCTGTACAAGCAATGATCACACGCACGGCACAGCGGACACACCAGGAACCGCGGTGTTGGCCGTCGAATGGCGCTAGCTGCGCAGCATTTCTGCACCGCCGCCGTCAGTGTCAGCGTCCGCAGCGACGCACGGATGCACGCCAAGACCGTAGGATCCTACGCAGTGCCGTAGGGGACCGCACCGCCACTTCCCAGCAAATTAGGGACACTGTTGCTCCTGGGGTATCGGCGAGGACCATTCGCAACCGTCTCCACGACGCTGGGCTACGGTCCCGAACACCGTTAGGCCGTCTTCCGCTCACGCCCCAACATCGTGCAGCCCGCCTCCAGTGGTGTCGCGACAGGCGTGAATGGAGGGACGAATGGAGACGTGTCGTCTTCAGCGATGAGAGTCGCTTCTGCCTTGGTGCCAATGATGGTCGTATGCGTGTTTGGCGCCGTGCAGGTGAGCGCCACAATCAGGACTGCATACGACCGAGGCAGACAGGGCCAACACCCGGCATCATGGTGTGGGGAGCGATCTCCTACACTGGCCGTACACCTTTGGTGATCGTCGAGGGGACACTGAATAGTGCACGGTACATCCAAACCGTCATTGAACCCATCGTTCTACCATCCCTAGACCGGCAAGGGAACTTGCTGTTCCAACAGGACAATGCACGTCTGCATGTATCCCGTGCCACCCAACGTGCTCTAGAAGGTGTAAGTCAACTACCCTGGCCAGCAAGATCACCGGATCTGTCCTCCATTGAGCATGTTTGGGACTGGATGAAGCGTCGTCTCACGCGGTCTGCACGTCCAGCACGAACGCTGGTCCATCTGAGGCGCCAGGTGGAAATGGCATGGCAAGCCGTTCCACAGGACTACATCCAGCATCTCTACGATCGTCTCCATGGGAGAAGAGCAGCCTGCATTGCTGCGAAAGGTGGATATACACTGTACTAGTGCCGACATTGTGCATGCTGTGTTGCCTGTGTCTATGTGCCTGTGGTTCTGTCAGTGTGATCATGTGATGTATCTGACCCCAGGAATGTGTCAATAAAGTTTCCCCTTCCTGGGACAATGAATTCACGGTGTTCTTATTTCAATTTCCAGGAGTGTATTTAAACAGGTTATGTATTTAAGAGAAATCTAGGAATGTTGTATCAAATTCAGCTACGATAGGCAGAGTTCTGTAGAGCTGGAACGTACGTTGGAGTGAATGACTTTCAATGGGATTCGAATGTGTTTCTAACTTTTTAGTCAATGTAAAGTGATGGCATAATTTGGCTGTCAATATCTCTCCTATCATCGGAATTAACGCCAAAGTCAGGAGTCTACTGCTAAGAAGTAGATTTCTTTAGTTAATCTGTGCAACTCCTAGTGAAAATATACTTCCATATGGAGCATTAATCCTTAGGGTCAATAATCCAATCGTAAATATTATAGTGAACGAGATTACGTTTCAAACATGATGTGCATCATCCCCTATCGTCAACCTTACCAACAGATAACAGACTGCCATCTTTTCAAGATATCTCTGGATATTCATGTAGTTTCTGTTCAATTTCAGTTATTTTAAAGTTGTTCTTATGCAATATTCGGTCCATATTCTCGAGTATAGCTCCTTCTTCTAGATCGTTCTATCAGAATGGAGTAGAAGAGGAGTAAGAGGAAATCGAAGCAGTCTGTGTTTCGTCATGTATTCGTTTAGTAAGCGGAAGACTGCTATAGCATTGCACATCAAACTTCAGCGGCAGACGCTAAATTAGAGGCAACAGATTACTTCTCCTACATACGTCTCACGGGAACATCAGAAAAAAAATTGAGGTGATATTGAGAGTTACCGAAAGTTGGTCGTTTTTCTTATGTATCGCTCGAGAATGGAACAGGGAAAGCCGCGCGGGATTAGCCGAGCGGTCTCAGGCGCTGCAGTCCTGGAATGTGCGGCCGATCGCGGCGGAGGTTCGAGCCCTCCCTCGGTAATGGATGTGTGTGTCTGTCGTTAGGACAATTTAGGTTAAGTAGTGTGTAAGCTTAGAGACTGATAATATTAAGTCCCATAAGATATCACACACTTTTTTGGAACAGGGAAACAAGAAAATCATAGTGGTAACGAAAGTGCGCTCCTCCACAGGAGGATAAGGACTGCAGATGGGGATGTAGATGTAACGACACAGTAGTAATACCTGTGACTGAAAGAAAAATTTATGGCCATAACTTTACTCATATTATTAGGGTTACCAAATTGTCGACCTACTTCAGTTCTGAATTTCAGCGTATGATTACAGTGTGACGACTGTGTATGCAGCGATCAGAGCCTCCAGACCTCACCTTATGGAGTTATGCAGGCCCTGAATATTTTTCTGGAGTATGTCCCTTCACAAGCCTTGTGTCTGTCGAGTAACCTTCAGCGGTGGTAACTGGAGGTAAGTTATGAATAAGATGACGATCAACGATATTTCTGACATTTTTAATCGTTTACGTTGGCACTGATTCCAGATATTCTTTGAAGGAATCTTGCATATTTCTCTGTAAACGAAGTTGTAGTGCTGAAATATGACATGGCGTTATCTGAAAAAGAGTCAGTACCTGAGGTACCAAATCTGCCCATTCCAGAGACTGCTGTTTCGATGCACATCACTTAGCAGTACTCGATATCGCATCTCGTCTACTGCAGCTGCCAAGCTACTAAAACAATTACCCGAGGTCACTTAGGCTTGCATCCAAAAAATATCTGGCCAGCACTTTAGGGCAGAGCGCATCTTGTTCACGAGGAATCTCCTAATTCTAGAAGCAGGCATTTTGTGGTTGGTGCATAATGATAGCAGACACAATGTGACGTGCACCTGCAATTCAGCCCGTAAAAGTTGGAGTTGGACTGTAGACACAGACGGATCTGCAATTGGTGGAGTGCTCCAGTGTTTAGTGTAGAGTTTCGAAGAAAGTTGTGAGGCCCATACACGGGTTCAAGATGAGCGTCGTCCAGTATTGCAGTCACGCAGAAAGATCCAGTAGTGACTGATCGCTTTCGTATGACCCTGTTATCACGCTTCTCAGCCAAAGCAAAATGTAGCGAACCGGTGTAAACGTTGTGGTATGACGTTCTAGTTTACCAGAGATTGAATATTCTGATCCATTCTAATCTGCTCACTTGCAAATACTGCACAAAACGTCTTCGACTATCCAAACAGGAACCATATTTCCTCCTAAGCAGCATTTACGGTCAAACAAGATGGTCATGTTGCAGGGACTACTCATATTCCCTATTTTTGCAGGCATAATTGCTCATATGCTACACGAAACTGATACAGATTTTCGAACAGAAGATCCAATATTTGATCGGTTTTATTATATAGTTCGTAATATCCTCGTCTACTAAACTGCTAACTGATTTACTTTAATGAATCTTTTATGCCATGTTTAGTTCGTTGCTAAACTGAACCGTGTTACGACTAACATAATATCTGAAAATTCTATGTTCTAAACCAAACAAAAAACTCCTTGTCTTCGGTGGAAGACTAGAAAAAGAATAAACAACCTCTCTATCGAAACGAATCGCGTTTAACCGAAGCCCACCATCATTTTCTACTGGATTTAGAAAATATTACAGAAACTGTTCCAACTTTTGGACACGAACAACTGTCCTTATTAAATGTTCGGAGAGAAACCAGACAACTCTCAACCGATTTTCGATTTTCTTTAGCATTTGGCAGCTCGCTTAAAGATGAGTAGCTTTCGAGCAAACCTTTACCGACATGCTTTTGAACTCTGCAGCATAGGTGATTTATTTCAAGACTGCGTTAAGAAACTTAGAGGATGTGTGCACAATAATGGTACACGTTGTATGAAAGAATGGAAGACTTCGAACACTTGGGAGACTTCTGGAAATATATAAATATACACAACTATTGCTGAGTGACGCTCGTCAAGTGAAGAACGAAACTGATAGTGTCCGGGCTACTGGGGTTGTAACTAGCCAGTTTAGATTGTACAGTTGTGCTATGGACACGCAGAATGAATCTTTTAGAGAATATTATAAAAAAATAATGTTCAGTTGGTGAAAAACTGTTGCATTAATTAAGAAAAATACTATTTGTAAAGAAATTTACGTGCATTTCATTTCCAAGCATCACCTAAGGACCACACGACCTTTCGCAAAGGGAAATTCGATTTATAATGCTAAAATTTACCTTAAGTTCCTTCATACAGCCTTACTGAACATTACCTTCTGCTCACATTCATAAGATACATACGTAATGCTTGTAATATTATTGATCATTTCCTAAATTTTCTATACACTACCTCCTAGCATGATGGCAGAATCCACGTATCGTCTTCACAGACAACGAAAGCCTGTACGCGTTTCAGTGGGCAAAGAGGGCGAGTGAAAACAATGGCCGCCATTGTTGGCATCGCGGACACAGGGGACAAATCCTTTGGAGAATTCCGCTGCGCTTTCGCGTGAATGCGTCGGTGATATTCTGACATAATGTTGAGTTTTAGTGGATGTGATGGCCATATTTCAAACGTGGCAGCCAGCCGCTTTTGTCTACAGGCGCGGACGCGAAACGTGGCACGGCAAAACGGCAGAGCTCTGGCTATCGACAAAGGCAAGTGGGGGAGGGGGGGGGGATGAGGGAGGACGTTTACAAAAAGCGAAGCGTTCACTGCTGCCACCCTGCTGACTTTGCTGTGCAGGCCATGGCTGAAATTAAAGACAAATATTTCGCGTAAATTAGATGATAGGGGCACAATTGTACAAATTACTGTACTGGGACAGTACTGAGCTTTTCATCTTGAAACAGCTGGCGAGTGCAATGAGTGTGAGGATTAAAAGGGTCTCTGCAGGATAGTGCATCCTGGTAGTCGAATTGGTACAAACGTACCGTAAACTTTCAGTAACGCAGCAGAATTCTCACGCTGACAAGAAGGATACGATATAACATCGCACTGTGATTTAATAAAGCAAATCGCTTAATATCTTCAGTGCAGTAGTCACCGGAAACAAAACACCATTCATGCAGATACAAGCTGGCACAGTGCGACGTTTCCATAGGAAAAGATACGTTCCTTCCCGAGCAGTTCTGTTTAAAGTTTTTGCACTGAGTAATGTCCCCATCATAAGCAAACTGCTTGGTTAAAAGTCGCTCACAGGACCTATGCTGCTGGCGTTAACGGTAGGCCCCCGTGGCTAGGGTAACAAATGGCTGATGTGGGAAGAACGGTAAGAGCTTGCAAGCACTGCTGGTAACGTATGCAGTAGCCTCAGACGCCGAATAGCTAACAACATGTATATAAACATATATAAAAACTTTAACGATCTAGAAATCCAAAATTCAAGGAGAGTCTCAGTAATAAACAAGACGCTATAATAGATGTATATCAACAAATAATTCAATTTAGTAATAACAACTGGGGCTCGTATTGTGGACCCAATCAGCAACTAGAGTGTACGAAGATATACGAAGTTCAAATTTAGACATTTAAGTCTGTTGTACAATATCTATGCTGACTATTCACATTATAAAGTGTTGCTTCATACATGAATACTTGTCTGAATGTACAGACACTGCTTGACAGTCCACAGCTGCTCATTAGATATAACGAAATTTGATTCGGAAAAAAAATCTAAATTGACTTCAGCTGTACTGTTTGTTGATGACACATGAAAATTTGTGCCTGGCCGGGACTCGAATCCGGTATACCCGCTTAACGTGAGTGGCCGTCATAACCACTTCGTCTGTCCGAGCACACCTCCTGGAGCGACACACACTTCCATATCCCACACTCTAACGCACCAAGGTACTACGAGATGATTTTCGTTGCAGTAAGGCATGCAGTTGTGTACTAATATATCTGCAGGAAGGCTGTTATTCTTTCTTCTTCTTCTTCTTCTTTTTTTTTTTCCTGCTTTGCTCACAGCACAGCTGACGCTATGACGCTACCTGCAGTGAGAACTGCGTAGCGTAACACTCAGTCGATACAAAGATTAATAACCTCTACGAATCTAAATAATCCATATTTGTTATTATCCGATTTTGTACAAATTTGGTATACAGCCTTTTGTTATTAATGGAACAATGACGTCAACATTTCAGATTTTTATTTATTATAGTTCTGAAGAGAAAGAGAATTACATAAAATTCCTAAAACCTACGTTTGTTTTTTAAAACCAAGTTAGCAACAGTTACAGATTGACTTTCTTTATCAACTCAAGTCATTCCAAAGCTATCAGTGCATAAAAATCAGTTCATTAGAATTTTCTTTTTGAAAAATTTTTGTCAATATGCATTACGTAAAACAAAATTCGGTTAAAATTATTATTTGATTATATTTTGGTGTGTGAGTGCGTGAGAATGATTGAGAGATTGTATGTGGGACATACGTTAAAATTTAATATTTCATTTTACCTAAAACTTTGCACAAACGAACCATGGGAAAGTTATGTTGCGACCATGATTCGGAGAGAGGTATGTTGGTGCGTGCTTGCTTTTGTATAAAAGCAGCCAGAATAGAAGTTAGCCGGCCGGTGAGGCCGAGCGGTTCTAGGCGCTTCAGTCTGGAACCGCACGACCGCTACGGACGCAGGTTCTTATCCTGTCTCGGGCATGGATGTGTGTGATGTCCTTAGGTTAGTTAGGATTAAGTAGTTCTACGTTCTAGGGGACTTATGACCTCAGATGTTGAGTCCCATATTGCTCAGAGCCATTTGAACCATATTTGAACCAATAGAAGTTAGAGGCTGAATAAGTTTATTTATCAATTTGAAGAATATTTCTCACTTCCTTTATTTTGATTAAACAAAATACATTAGATTGAAATTTTTGCTGACAATAGTTGCTATCAAATTAGTGATCGGATAAGGCAAGATTTACCGAAATAATGATCTGGAAGGAACGTTCTGATTGGTCGTTCAGATCAACAGTCAATCAGAATTAAGCTGTTCCCGCGCGAAAAGAGGAGTGGGCATATAGGAGAGTACCTAGGGAAGAGTCGCTTGCTAGCCGGTCTACCGATAACACGATGTCAGATCGCTCCTTAAATTTACTCTGTAAGATGAGGAATTAGTGAGCTAATTTCGTTTCGAACATTTCGTGACTGAAGCGACTGGAGTTACGAACATTTTAACGAAGCGAGCGTCTGAACTTTCTGGTCGTAGTAACAACTCCGGGTGCCGTGTTTGGTTCTCTTTACGGAATATTTTGGGAAGCACTTCTTACGAAGAAGACCACTGATACGACCGCGACTCACGAACATTTGTGGGTCTGTGACTGGAAGAACGTGAAAATTAGTCGGGTCGGACTTGCCAAAATTCTGGCTGCTTTTCGAGTGTAAATTTGTTGCATAGACGGATCCCGCCCGGCTGCAGCAGTTGTCCACATCGCCTTATGCTCGCATATACACTATATGGTTACCGTCAGAGAGAGAGAGAGAGACATTCGATGACATCGTCGTTTTCATCCATCGAGGCATGTAATACTCATTATGTTACTGTACAATATCTGTGTTGTCAATGCACGTTGTAAAATATTCCATCAGACATGTATGTTTGAACGAACAGACACTGCATGACGACCAACAGCTACTCATTAAATATTACGAAATTTGCTGAACTGAAATTGACTTCAGCTACATTATTTACTGGTGACATATGAAATTTTGTGCCAATTAAGTCGGGCGAAGAATGTTGTATGTGACTTTAAAAGTGTCGGTTTAGTGTACATTATGACTGTACGTCAATAATTTAATGGCTTCAGCACTGGACCCAAAGCTGAATGCAACTGTGAAGTCACATAAAGCCAAGAAGCAGACGATGGACGCCATATGCCACACCTACGTGACAAGAAACACTGAGATGCTGCAGCTTCAGCGTAAAGTGTCGACAGGTGCATGAATAATATAGATTGCTCTATTATTCCGTATGCCTATCTGTGGAGAATACGTAAATCCGTGACATCGATGGAGAATGTATTAAAGAATGGTAGTGATGACACATCCTGGCAAGTGGTGGTGGTTAGTGTTTAACGTCCCGTCGACAACGAGGTCATTAGTGACGGAGTTCAAGCTCGGGTTAGGGAAGGATTGGGAAGGAAATCGGCCGTGCCCTTTCAAAGAAACCATCCCGGCATTTGCCTGAAACGAATTAGGGAAATCACGTAAAACCTAAATCAGGATGGCCGGAGACGCTCGGTATCGTGGCAAGGACTCCACAAGACGCAGTAAGCGTCGAGGAGGTATCTAGAAGCGTGGTCGCACAACCACCCTTCAATCCGTGGAGATCGACCAGAAATGTTTCCAAAGAGCACACATTTCGTTCAATTTCTCTCTCAGATGTAGCCAATAGGATTGCAGTCAGGTGATGTGGTGGCAACATTTGACAACCTCGTGTTCATGGAAGTCTACTGAGGCGATTCTGACACAACAGTGAATCGATGGGGTAGAATAAAATCTTATTGGAGATGGAGGCCGGCTGAGATTGCTGTGGGTGAACAAATAGGTCAAGCTAAATACACTCGTGGAAATGGAAAAAAGAACACATTGACACCGGTATGTCAGACCCACCATACTTGCTCCGGACACTGCGACAGGGCTGTACAAGCAATGATCACACGCACGGCACAGCGGACACACCAGGAACCGCGGTGTTGGCCGTCGAATGGCGCTAGCTGCGCAGCATTTCTGCACCGCCACCGTCAGTGTCAGCGTCCGCAGCGACGCACGGATGCACGCCAAGACCGTAGGATCCTACGCAGTGCCGTAGGGGACCGCACCGCCACTTCCCAGCAAATTAGGGACATTGTTGCTCCTGGGGTATCGGCGAGGACCATTCGCAACCGTCTCCATGAAGCTGGGCTACGGTCCCGCACACCGTTAGGCCCTCTTCCGCTCACGCCCCAACATCGTGCAGCCCGCCTCCAGTGGTGTCGCGACAGGCGTGAATGGGGGGACGAATGGAGACGTGTCGTCTTCAGCGATGAGAGTCGCTTCTGCCTTGGTGCCAATGATGGTCGTATGCGTGTTTGGCGCCGTGCAGGTGAGCGCCACAATCAGGACTGCATACGACCGAGGAACACAGGGCCAACACCCGGCATCATAGTGTGGGGAGCGATCTCCTACACTGGCCGCACACCTCTGGTGATCGTCGAGGGGACACTGAATAGTGCACGGTACATCCAAACCGTCATCGAACCCATCGTTCTACCATTCCTAGACCGGCCAGGGAACTTGCTGTTCCAACAGGACAATGCACGTTCGCATGTATCCCGTGCCACCCAACGTGCTCTAGAAGGTGTAAGTCAACTACCCTGGCCAGCAAGATCACCGGATCTGTCCCTCATTGAGCATGTTTGGGACTGGGTGAAGCGTCGTCTCACGCGGTCTGCACGTCCAGCACGAACGCTGGTCCATCTGAGGCGCCAGGTGGAAATGGCATGGCAAGCCGTTCCACAGGACTACATCCAGCATCTGTACGATCGTCTCCATGGGAGAACAGCAGCCTGCATTGCTGCGAAAGGTGGATATACACTGTACTAGTGCCGACATTGTGCATGCTGTGTTGCCTGTGTCTATGTGCCTGTGGTTCTGTCAGTGTGATCATGTGATGTATCTGAACCCAGGAATGTGTCAATAAAGTTTCCCCTTCCTTGGACAATGAATTCACGGTGTTCTTATTTCAATTTCCAGGAGTGTAGAAACGTGGCTTCCAGTATCATTTTCCGATAGATTATGGCATACGTTTCAGTATCCCAATATTGGCCTGAAGGATGCTCTCTTGGATGGTTGTGATATTTGACATACCCGGTCCCTACCGTTGTCGTGGAGCAAAGTGTACCGCTACTCACTTGCCAGTCGACCTTTTTCCATTCTACGAACGTCCACTGGCGACGTTGCTGCTCTGATGCTACATGCAGTGAACAGAGATACATGTGCGATGGGGTACGTACCTCACAAGGGTAGTAAGAAGAAGATCGCTAACTATGGTTGTATACTAGTTACGTAATGAGTGCAACGTATATCGTACATTTGCTGTTACAATCTGAGGTTAACAGCGGTATCCATCTTAACATTTTGTTGCTTACGTGAGAAATGATTCTCGCTCGGGAGCCGATGATTGGGGCGACGGTATACAAGTATACTCGTAGAACATTCTCTATTTACGTGCAGCGTCTAATCTGGGTATCTTTCAACAGAATCCTGCAGCATCTTTGTTAGGAGCACCTGTCGTGCCTGCTATTTTGGTGAACATTTATAGCCCATAGAGTGGTAGGCGTACCTCATTACGACATGTTGTCTACTCTCGCGGCGACATCGCTATACTCCAACCGATCTTTACCAACAGCAAACGATATACCACTGTTACGGTGGAGCTGAAAAACCCGGTTCCTACACCGTGTCCTGTGCATCGGCTACAACGACGTGGCCAAATCAAATGGGGTGATACATCACATCCACACATACACACACGAACGCAGCACCGTAGTGCCAGTACGAGGTCTGTCGATATTCCAGTCACGCGACACACCAGAACTATTCAATCATCTATTGCTAGCGCTCTCTCCGCACACAGCATGCATTTACAATTCAAAAGCTCCTGAATGTAAAAGAGCTACTGCCTAAAGGGTTCTTTCGATAAGTTCTTCAATAAAACTATTGCTAATATTCATATTTAATTAATTTCCTAGTGTGTATTCACATGAAATGTAACAGAATAGGGAAAATACATGAGATTATTGTGACATAATCACGTACTAACCGAAGAATACAAAACAGTTCTCATAGTATTTTTTTTTCTTTTATTTCATAACTAGCCTCAATCCAGACCATCATCACCAGAAATGTGCATCCTACGTGTAGCGCCGTAGTCGCAGCAAAATTCTCAGTGATCTAGGAAAGCTCTTATGTCTTTATTCCAGTCATGGACGACAATTTTATACAGGGTGGGACAAATAAGAGTGGCGATGACCAGTGGATACGATTGAACGTGAATGTAAACATATAACCACACCCAATAGGATGGAGCAACTGCCCATACAGCCGGCCGAAACTTGGAGTACATTTACACAATCTCCACTCCTCACAGAGTTGTTAGCAGAGGTCAGTCTTGTCGTGGCTCAAGCTGGTCACCCAGGCCAATTGTTCTGTCACTGTGTGAACACTTTGTGTAGGGCGCCCTCAAGTCTAAGGTGTATCGCAACATTTCGGATGAGATTTCAGCAATTTCAACATTCCAGCTTCGGTCCACCTTCAGTAACTTTCTGCCCAGGGCTCATAAGTTCCCAGACATGAATATTGGTCACTTTCAACATCTGTAATATTCAGGTTAGTACCGTATTTCGTTTCCTCTGCTGTGTTTTCTTGTACTCTGAAACTCTGCTCTCTGAGCCCTCTTAATTTGCCTCACGCTGTACGACAGGTGATTGCTTTCGGTCCATGATAATCACAGAACCTAGGTTTTTTGTAATTGCGTGTTCTGTTCCTTTATTTGTAGTTATAATAAAAATTAAAATGTCGGTGAATTAAACTGAAAGGATCCTTATTTCAAGATTATAAATTACATATTTGTAGGTATTTTGAGATATAATACGTATTTCACAGTACACCAAGTAATTTTGTGTATTTTATATTATTGGAGAATTATGATAAAAATTTCGTAAGTCTCGTCCTTTGTCGTTACATACCTACAAAGGAAGAAAACATATGTTTACTTTTTTCGTTTCTTATACTGTCCTCAATCCCATTACACTCAAAGCTAAATTGCACGAGTTTGGTGTGGACGACAATGGCCCGTTTTAAACGCTTAGCTTTTATGTAAACATAGGCTTCCGCGGCCGTTGTCACAGTCAATAAGATACTTCTGGGTTTGAGGCCGCATTGTCATCAGTAAAATTCCGACGTTTCGGTGACTGTTGCAAGGCGCCTTCCTCAGGGTGTATTGCTAACTGCTGAATGAGCACTAGTTTGTTTACTTATATAGTATGGAGGACTGTTGTCATTGGATGTGAGGGTGAGGATGAAGGGTATTGGGAGTTCATTTTATTGGTCTTTGCATTGCGTGTTGTCATTGGCGGAAATGTGCGTCTCCCATTGGAGTTTCATTTACTGCTTGTCGTTGGTGGAAATCGGCGAATAGGAGACTGAGCGGCGACTACAGCGTAGCGTTGTTTACTAACTGCCTAGTGTCTACTAGGCCGCGTCAGCGTTGTGTGTACGCATCACCGCTATGGCCTACCGCGCGCCTGTTGCTATGGGAGAGCTGTCCTTCCGCAAACGTCTCATAGCTGACAGCCAAGACGCTGGAAGTCGGTATCCGTCTTCTCTATTCATATTGTCGGGTCGCTTGGATATTTCTATAGTCTCAAAGTAAACAGCTGTTTCGCCAGTATGCGAGCGTCTCCAAATTCGATCTTCATCCTGCATTGATGTTCTGCCACCGCTCCTAATACCCTTCCCCTCACCCTCACAACCAATGACAGCACTCTTCCATACTATATAAGTATCCAAACTAGTGCTCATTAAGCAGTTAGCACCCTGAGGAAGGCGCCTTGCAACAGTCGCCGAAACGTCGGAATTTTACAGATGACAATGCGGCCTCAAACCCAGAAGCATTTTATTGTCTTAGCTTTCATGTTCTCAAACGCTTCACACCGTGTCACAGTCAGTTGCATGTACGTTCACTATAGCAGCGGCTGCGTCTTCGTTGTTACTGAAGCTGGAAACATGGATTTCTTTGACAGTGCTTTACGCACTTCAGAAAGAATCAGGGCTAACACTGGCAAATCACCTGTATGGATTACTGCTAATGAGACGACGGATGCAGTAGGCCATTACTTCGTTAATCTAACTGTGGACAATTTGAACTCTGAGCCGGCATCTAAACCGTATTTAATTTATTATTGTTCAACAGCTTCTAGATTTATTAATGATGGACTTAAGGTACTACAGCCAGATGACGTAAAAGCAGGTTGCCTCCCATCGATGTACACGAATGCACCTCCATACGTCTGTAAAACGGGGAAATCGGTCAATGTATTTTATTCGAGCTTAATGCAAGATACGTGTAAGGCTTTGCGTGTTACGTGTAACGCATGTGCATTGCAAGAAATGGCAGAGGGAGTTTGACATCAATTTCCATAAGTAAATACACTGATATCAGCAACAAAGACCCTTTCGTTGAAATGTCCTTATGATCAGCGCTACATCTAGCAGCTATCCTATATGCTTCTCCCTGCGGGGCCAGTGATAACAAGGTGGGCAACGTGGACTGCAGCTATTATTTTCTACGGTAAGCCCTTCGAAAGTGTAAAGTCAGTGATGCACAACTTGTCTTCTGACCCCGTAGTGTCTGTGGCTAAGTCCTTGTCAATACTGAACAGTCCTAAAGTGCTCAGGTCAATTTCATACGTCGCAATCACTTCAACTGGCTCCCCGACAGTATTAAGAAACTTGATACTTCGACTTTGCCTGTCCAGTGATATACAACACTATGGATAAGTCGACCGATGGAGAGATGACCGATATACAACTCGCGTATGCGTTTACTGAGCGCACTGGAAATGGAACACCGGCGCCGTTCCCACCGCAATGACAACCAACTCATATTGTTTTTGTAGCTGTACGTTATATCTTACGTTTTGGTTATTGCATATTTCACGCTTCTTCACAGACGCGAACGTATTTTTAAAGAACAAACGGAAAAATTATAATAAGGTTATTACTCTGTAACGAGTCGCCGGTGACCGTGGGTCGCTTATACCACAATACTTAGTAGGTATCTCTGAGCAACCTCTGAAAGTTTATCGGTGGCGTTCTGTTCACCCTGCATAAACAGAGATCTAGTGAGTTGAACAAAAGTTCCATTCGATACGACAAGGCGCATTTCCTTATAACGCTGCAACCTGAGTTTCCTTATAGAATATCAACAGACTACAAGATATGCACCTTTGCCTTCTTGCGTATTCGAGCAATCTCTCTCTCTCTCTCTCTCTCTCTCTTTTCTCTCTCTCTCTCTCTCTTATACACTTGTACTTCAGTACTTTGTAGCAGAAGTGCTCTTATCAATAACTAACATAAATATTTGTCTAGCCTACCTGTGAACTTACATTTTCTAGATAAAAATTGGGTGTTACGTATGACTGCTTCATTACATATTCATATATTTCACCAATTTAGCTTACACATGTACGTATACATTTCTTCCTTTGATATTACATAAAATACGGGCTCTAATTGACGTTTTCGTGGCCTCAGGCCTGCCATCACATGTAAGAGCGTTAATACCTGACTGTACCATATTTACCTACTTTTTCACGATGCGATAGAAAAACTTTTTTTCTCATGTCTTGAAAATGGTCATTATAGATGGAGATTCTGTTATAAAATTTGTGGTTTATGGTTGTGAAGACCACACGTTGTCGACCAGCAGCCGTATCTGCCTTATGGTGTGACACGGATGCGGTATGGATCAGCAAACAGCTCTCCCGGCCGTTGTCATCTTTCAGATCTGTCACCCGCTGCTTCTCATGCAAGTAGCCCCACACCTGAGGTCGCGAGGCTGACTGCGACCCATTTCCGTCCTCCCAATAAAGCAAAATCCTTGGCAGTCCCGGAGTTGCACTCGGACGTTCCGCGTAAGAGTCACACGCGCTGACACTTGGATACGGAGACAGTCCGACTACGATATTACTGAACTATTTTCAACATTTCGTTTGTGCAATTAATTTCCGTGCCAAATATATTTCGTCAGGTAGCCGTAAGCCTAGCAAAGCACTGGCAATCAATTTAAGTATAAATAATCCTTTTGGAAGAACATCTGCAACTGAGCACTATAGCAGAGGTAGAAAATACCGCTTCAGTTGTAAATTCAGGCGCGGTGTGCTGCCTATGGGCGCAGAACAGGTTGTTCTGCGCTCATAGGCAGCACAGAACGCCTAGTACACTCGGCGCTCGTGGACTACAGCACAGCTACGAGAATTAAAGATGGGATTATAACAGTCCGAAACTGGTCGTGTGAAAATAAAGAAATTTACATCTAAAGCGGTATTTTCAACCTCTGCCATATACGTATTTTCATTGTATGGCTTGTCCTTTCCACGTCTAAAAGTCACTAGAAGTCTTCAGATTAGAGTGTGGTATGACAATTCAAGATGAAACCTGATATTAGTATATTGAAGTAGTTCATCCCAACACCGACTCCCATCAAGTTACTCTGTAGCGTTTAGTTATGGACAGAGACATCATATTGGACGGCATGCAGATTAGCAAAATACAGAAGACGGAAGAATAATATACGTGTGATAAAGGCGAAACTAAATATGTGTATTGAAGTAGTAATATGAATAAAACCGTATTGGTTTTCAAGCCTCGTCACTTCGAAGCGAAGAGGCTTGCCATTGTGAAAGTCTCCGAGGACACAAAGTAATGGTACATTTCAAAAGAAAATACTATTCTCATTAAATCCTTTTGGTTATAGTCCACGTGATTATGAAACATTTGAGCAACTGTAAAATCCATCATTCGACCGTGTTGGTAGCGATTCTCATCAGGCTGACAAATATGCTAGGTTCTGGAAATGGTGATGTTTATCGTCTTATTTATGGAGCGTTATTGGACAGTTCGAAGTTGAGATATATTTCAAAGGGCGCTACTCTAAGAAATGATCGGCAGCCAATAGGACTCGATAGCTTGTGTCCAGGGTATAGTAGGTGGGATAACGTTGACGGCAAACAATTGACAGCTACCGTGAACTATTGATTTCAGTTACCTGACTGCCGAAAACTTTTCAGTCTCCAACAATTCTAAGAAAAGAGTAACTATCGTATGATTATATTTAAAGGGCAGCTAGCCTCGGAAGTCTAGTGTGGGCTGTAATTACCGTATGGCATCGGAACTCGGTAGATATGGTAATGTGTTAGTGCAGAGTCGGTCTGTGTAAGCGATGGTAATAACAGAATCATCATTATGCCTCTCTCACTTGTTTAACCTTTTCTGCCCACGTCCCGTTCTTAATTCATTACACGTAAAAACATGTCTACACGTTTTTCTTGGATTCACAGGGCTAGAATTGCACCCGGTGGCCGAAACTGCAAATATTGTTTCAGAGTGTAAATCGGTTCCGCATTAATGGATTACAATATCTACGAAGTTTCACTGCCGTAGGATATCTACAGGCCCCACTGGAACTCTGTGAATGACTGCATTTTAATTGTAATCAGCCGGTACTTGTGATGACGAGAACAGCTACCATTGCTTTCTGCAGAGTGAACCAGAACCACACCGACAAATTTTCAGAGGTTGTTCAGAGATAGGTAATAAGTATCACGGCATCAGAAACTCACAGTCTCCGATGGCTGTATCAATAGTTACTATATTTCGCTAGATTTCTTGCCACAGTTAGTTTTGTATTTATACTGTGTTGAAAATAGTGGACAACAGTGTAAATGTTGATGGACTGCGCTGTGCGTCTCGTTGCATTCACTCACGGTAATTGCTACGTACAACAGAAATGTCCACCGTAAACTTCACCCTCTAGTTTTCACCTATTATTGCTCTGTTCTTCATCGGCTTTTTTTTGCGGCAGAGTTAGTTTAAGTTAACAGTGATACATAGTTGTATGGATATGTCAACCTACTGAGAAGTCGCCAACATGCAGGTAGATCATAGGTTCACTGAATGCAATGGCAATGGAAGAGCGACGCTCTTCTATCAGTGAAGTACGTCACATTACTTTTGCAGCTGTACGTTGTGCTTTCTGTCGTACGTTCTCGGTATTGCGTATTACAGGTTTTTTCACTGCTGCGTAGGCATTTTTACAGAAACAAACCGAAAAATAATAATTACATTATTACTCTGTAACGAACCACCGAAGACCGTAGATCCCTTGTACCAAAATACTCAGACGTTATCCCTGAACAACATCTGGATGTTTGTCGGTGGTCTTCTGATTCACCAGCAGCAACAGAGATCTAGTTGTTTAAAGAACAATTTGACTCGGCAAGGCACATTTCTTTATAACGTAGTGACTGGATCAACAGCTTTGATAACGCTACCGAAAATCGTCATTTCGCTTAGGCTGTACCAAAAATCTTTATTGTTTATATATCATGATTACAGTTCCAACGTTTTGTCGTCATCAGGCGGTCTCGAAGCAATCAGTCCCCAAAAAGATCATACAAAGGTTACAAATTAGACAACACAGAAGTATAACAATATAGAATTACTTAGTGGGACAGTCGTATTTAATTAAGGTGAAGCTGTTATGTACGGCAACATGGTGCCAAAAATTATAAAAGCAACAACTTATGGTAGCATAAATCCGTTGATTCTTCTGAACACCACGCTAGAACACATATTTCCACAGGTTCAAAAGTGACAAACATTTGACATGATGTTAAAAATTATGTTCACAACAGACACATCAGACAAGTCCCATGTAACCACCGTGGTGGAAGAAACATAAATGGTGGAAAACTTACAAAGATCTTACATACTGCGATCATAACCTGAGAGCGCAAAGACGCTACTTAGAGTAGATACCATACGTTTATGAACATGTACACAGAAAGGAACAGACATGACGAAGAACTGTACTAACTAAAATATAGTTGATAGATAACACTGACATGTTAATAAATGTAAGTAAAATCTAAGGACATAATTACATATGCAGCTACCAAGACTTTTATGTCTAGCAATAAAATTAAAGTTGTTTGATGAGTCAAAAGAAACGACGTTCTAAAATATTATGTGAAATAGTCAGTAAACGCAAGTGTCAAAGTAAACGTATGCAAGGTATGCACGTATGAAACATGTTATAACAATCAAAACTCACGCCAAATGTTAACGTTGTCATTAAAAGCAACCAACGACAAGTACTGTAAGAATAACTTTTATGATAACAGCTGATGAGTCATAAGATAAAAATATTAAAGTGACACAATGGCATCCACGAACCTAGGCATAAACGAAGTAAAGACTTCAGGTTAAAGTAAACCAGTGCCCCTCACACACACAACGGAACAACAAAATGGTTCAAATGGCTCTGAGCACTATGGGACTTAACATCTGAGGTGATCAGTCCCCTAGAACTTAGAACCACTTAAACCTAACTAACCTAAGGACACCATACACATCCATGACCGAGGCAGGATTCGAACCTGCGACCGTAGCGGCCCCGTGGTTCCAGACTGTAGCACCTAGAACCGCTCGGCCACTGTGGCCGGCACGGAACAACAAAACGCAATAAAATGTGCTGAGATATAAGTAGTGCACAGACGTAAAATACTACAGAAAGAAAGAAACATCAGTCAGAAATAAGTGTAGCAAGGCCAGGAATACAGGCCAAAATCGACTCAGGTAAAACAGACGTATCAAAGACGGATAATAATAAGTCACTAAAACAGTAAAAAATTTCCTAATTTTAACGCCTTTCCGTCCATTTAAAATGCATTCCAGCTGGTCTCTGAAAGCCCTATAAGTCTCAATTTCTAAACATTAAGTTACCTACCTCTGCTGATTCTATGTACAATTTCTAGAGTTTTCAATATCATCTAACGAGTGGTGGGCTGCGCGTACATGTATAGCAACCGAAAATTTACATTTTACACTGCTGTTGTAGTTTTTCCTAAAACAAGTACCAAAACTTCTACCGGTCTTACCTACATAAAAATTATTACACTCCCCACAGTTAATTCTATTAACTACAGACTGTGTGTCAGGTTTATTATATTGGGTGTTCAAACAAACTGTTTGTCCTAACGGGTTGTCAGGACGTAAGTCTGTACTCACTTTTGTGTTTTTTAATTGTTTGGCTGTTGTTTCAGACACAGTTCTGTCGTATGGTAGGATGAATATTTAATTTTAGCTTCCTGTCTTTGTGCAACATGATCTCATCAGTAACGTTATATCTGCGAAATTTATGAGCAAACATTCTGTCAACTATTTGCGACATAAAACCGTTATTCAGTGTTATTTGTCTGAGAATACCTAGTTATTTATAATTTTTTTTGTCTAGAGCGCGAGTGACTAGTTTTTGAATCAAAGTGTGGCAAAAGGTCTTTTTATGGACACGTGGATGGTACGAATCGTTGTGGACAGTATGATCAATGGAAGTTTGCTTACGATAAATACCAAATTTACGGTCTTCGCCATTGTTTGTAATAGTCCAACACAAAAAATTATTTTTTTTTCAGTCCATAATGAAATTAATGTTGGCATGCATGCTACTGAGATGCATCCCCTTTAGAACGAATATTAAAAATCTACAAGAACGATGATACGTTCCCGCGAACAAGCACAAGAATAAATAAAGGAAGCTCTTCCGTTCCTCGATCAAGTGTACAGTAGTTTCAGCTACATCATATGTCAGCAAAGGAGTTCGGTTGAAAATTTCAATGTAACGAACATACGACAATGTGAGGACTGAATACCACGAAGAGTACAGGGCAGCAGGGGCAAGCTTTGCAAGTCTCCAAGTACCCGCTGAGATTAATTTCATAATTCTGTCTCGTAAGACGAACAGCTTTTAAATACTGATGAAAAGGCTCGGACTCAAAATGCTGAATACCAGTGGAATCGTCGATGAGCTAGAGACAGGAAATTAAACACACCTGCAGCAACAACAGTGGGTACCTCTGTCGAAAACAATTAATGGTGGAGTAGTTTAGACACCTGACTTTCGCTTTCCAGATATAACAGGTGTTTCTCCAGTTATTTATTGACTATTCTGCGCCTTTTGTAGGTGATTATTCATGTATGTTTTCTGCCTATAAACCGGTAGAAAGAACCTACACACAGCGCCTGTCTCCTATTGGCTGCGCAGCTGAATGAAATTATACTACACAGTCGTATGATGTAAAGTAAGGCGCGTATATTTTCGTTCATTCTGCGTTTTCCCTAAACCACTCAACGTACTGCAAGATTCGAAATTAAAAAAATAAGTGTAAGTCAGTTTGTACACTAGTTTCGTTACTGTTATTATTTTTATCATCAAGGATAACAAGAGGGATAGCTGGTGTTCTAAAGTAGCTATTGGCTTGTAGACCGAACTACTTGTAATCGCCACAAACAGAGTTATTCTGCTCACGTAATAACCGTCTAGAAGTTTGGAATAGTATCAGGAAGAGGTTTTTTATTATTGCCATGAAGTACATCGTGTGTAAATTATTTAAAAAAGCGTTAATCGTCTCGAACAAGTCAACTTAAAATCTTTGAGAACAGCTTTGTAGGAACAAGTTATATATCAATCTCTAACAGTTAGAATGTGTAGCGTGACAGAAGATACGGTGGTCTCAAACACTTACACATGAACTACGTGCCTGACTGTGGTGAAGAATCCAGTGCAGAATTTAGTGTTCTAAGAATCTGGATATGAACTATGTGGAAGCACCAGCTGCACGGCGAGCAACTTTTTGAACTGAGTTGTTGAAGAAGTACTTTTAGTAAGATGATCTAATACGCATAAAAGCTTCTGCTTTGAATAATTTTCCTTTGAAGTAAAACAGTGATGGCAATGTGATTTTAAATATTACTATTTATAAATTGCTTCCAAGACAATTGACCGATGAGTAATTTAGTTAAATGGATAAATCAATGTTTTATGCCTATCGGTAATAATTTTTAGTATTTAACTAAATTCATACTTTCCCTGATATACAACTACCTTTGCTGACGAGCACAATAAAACTGATAAGGAAAACGTTTTATGTAGCGTAATGGGCAACTCATTTTACATCATGCGTTAACTGGGCCGAATCATACGAGATGGATTGCCTAACTTAAGGTAAACTTTCCTCGCCAGCTTCATTGTGCCCACCATTAGCTTTATTAACATAAAAAACACATTTATGCGCGCCCAGGTGTGTGTGTGTGTGTGTGTGTGTGTGTGTGTGTGTGTGTGTGTGTGTGTGTTTGTTTGTTTGCTTGTTTGTTTTCGCTATATTTACATCATAATTACTTGAATTATATTAATGTTACGCTTTTACAATTAAAATGGTTGTGAGGAAATTGGATACTTTTTTTGATTATTTGGTCAGCTGAATTTTATACCAGTGCAGTTGTGACGGGCGGCATTAAATCCAATTTTCTCAGTATTGAACAGTACCGGACTACCACCCAGTGGCAGCATGCCACGAAAAAAAGTTTCTGGATATAAACAGTTTGTTCATACTGTTTCATTGTCACGTTCATTTTGCTGTATTTGCATATTTGCACGTGACACATCTTATTTTAGACCGAATGATTTAAGACCTTGCTTAAAAGCGGCGTGTAATTTAATTTTGGGTATGATGGGTACCCGGAGGAAATTAAATTTGCTACTGCCGATAGTAACTTTAGTACTGTCACTTCTGCTCTTGTAGTAAATACACAATATTACAGAATTTATATTCAGTTGTTATTGATCGCTTCGCGTTGTGTCATAAACTTAAGCCTAAGCTTCAGGAATAGCGTGCCCTTGCCCTCAAGGTTGTGTGAACACGTCAGTGAACTTATAGAAATGGTTCTATTGAAAGTGGTATGCATTTACCTTCTTACAGGATTAGCAGCCAATTATGGGTAGAAGGCTAGGGTGGGTGGTGGAGGAGTTAAGCGGTGGGGAGGGGAAGAGAGGGGTGAAGGTTAATAATGAATTCTAACCATGGTGCAAGTTGGTATGTTTAACATACGCAAATTATTCTCAGAGAGGAAAGCAGCGACCTTCTGATTTTATTCTGAATCCGTGAGGTGATCGACAACGATAAATGATAGAAATAAATCTGATATCGTATTTGAATGGAAGCTCAAGCCTATGGATTAGGAGTTACCGTCTGAGCTTCAGCGACATTTGTAATAAAGTGGAGATATATCTTCATGAATGTATTTGAAATGGTTTATACCTTTTATGCTAACCAGCTAAATGACCTACTCTGTGTTATAGCCGGTATTACGAAATTATAAGAGTTTTAATAATATTTTTTAGTTATTTCATATTTTTCTTATGTGCGTAAGGACAGAGATCGAGTTCTTCTAACAGCGGAAGAGCATTTTCAGCAGGAGATGCGATCCACAGTTTCATTATAAAAGTTTTTTGAGCTTGACCAGCTTTCGAGTAATCTTAGAAACGAAGCTATGGCTGCCGGCCGGAGGGGTCGTGCGGTTATAGGCGCTACAGTCTGGAGCCGGGTGACAGCTACGGTCACAGGTTCAAATCCTGCCTCGGGCATAGATGTGTGTGATGTCCTTAGGTTAGTTAGGTTTAAGTAGTTTTATGTTCTAGGGGACTGACGACCTCAGCAGTTTAGTCCCATAGTGCTCAGAGCCATTTGAAACATTTTTTGAGCAATGGCTGCAAAGCCGTCACATAAAGACAGGTCCACACAAATATTATTCATAACCACAATAAACAATAATATGTTAGCTATAAACACGATAACTTATTCATTTGGCGCGTCGTCTAGTAAAATTACTATTCGTAATTTATGACAAACCCACATTTTACATTCGTCAATTCTGTTTTATTTCATTTGTTCTACGTCTTGGAAAACATTGGTAAATTTGTCACGTTGATGAAATACGTTTACTTAGGTTGTTTGTGTAAGATAATTGGAAGATGTAAAATACAAGGAGCGCAAATTATTCTCCGACTCGATTTTGCTAGTTTTGAAGGAGTGACTTCAATCTACATGCCACTTGCGTATAGGTGACCATAAAAGTTCCTGCTGCCAACGGAGACGGAAACTGGATGACGGAACGTGTTAGGCCTATCCAGCTGTGTAAGAGTAGGAGACTCACGTAATATTTCAAGAGAAATATCAAGATATGGGGATTTTCTTACGACTCCATCCTCAGCGAATGCGGAGAAGGCAAACCCATCATCTCCTCATCAAGAAGTTGTGTCCAGCTGCTGGCTCCTTAAAAGAACTGATAACCTGTGAGGTGGCTAAATGCTCGTCACACAGCGTTTAAAATGCATGTTATTATGTAACCTGTTTGTAGACATCTAATAATACTTGTAGTACCAGACAAAAATTGTCTGTGTGTTATTTTTATTATATGGTATATGTTTCCGGACACGAGCAAAAAAGTAAATAGAATCGACTATACGGAATATGTACTTGAAGAATGTTACATACATAGTGGAGATGGCTTACACAGGTTAAGCAAAGCTATTGGCTGTTTTGCACTATCAACTGCATTACTTGTGATCGATTAATTTAGTGAGTTTGTTTCTTTCCATCGCAGTTAGGGTGTATGTCTGCAGCAATCGGTTTAAAATCCCGTCTTTATATCTACAAAATGAGAAATTTAGCGTTTCTGATAGTCTTTTTTCCACTCTTTGCCTTCCGACTACCTTTTGCTTGATCATCGATGACTAATTTCAATGCGTTACGTGAAAAGTGACAAGAAATTTTAAAGAACAATTTTCTTGTTTAGTACTTTTGTCACATTTTTTCTATAATACTTCCTCTCGACATTTTCACTGTTTCCGTAATTTCTTCAGGCGAATAACCCCACGTGCAATTGTTCCCGAATATCGCTTCCTTTCGAGCTACAATACACAGCAAACCAAAGAGGCAATTTTTACTCACTTTAGGCTCAGGCACGATTTCTTGTTTATGTACCGTAAAACATCCCACGATATTGAAGCGTAGATTCGAAATTCACCACGCACATGCCTTTTTTTCAAAAGAGCTTGCCAGCTACATGTTTTTGGCTATTGCAAACTCAACGCATGCAAAACACTGCTCGGCCGAACGCACGGACTCCGATACGAGACAAAGGCCTGTTTCACGAGTCTCTCAAAGGCCTCTCCCCTCTGTGACCGGTCAGCCCTGCTGCGGATGCCATACGTGAAATCAAACTCAAATATTCGCGTCTAAATGAAGGGAGCGCTGACAGCTGGGTGCGAGAAAGCAATGAAGTCAGCCAAATTGTTCCGTAACTGCGTTTGGATCGCTATGTTGGCACAATACACGGCTTTGTAGTTCGGCACAGGCGCAAGTCTATGGGCTGCTGGTATTTATCGCCGCATCCATAGACCGTGCAGCCCCTGCTCAGTGCCCTCTGACATAGATGATGTTCGTGTTTAACACACGATTTTACTGCTGCTTCCGAGCATTCTATGCAGGCTGTTAGAACTGGGAAATGCTTTATCGACATAGTAATGTCAGCAGACACGAGAATACCACTAAAACCAAAACCATGTGCGTATTTCTCGTCAAACAGTTTCATGACTAACGTTTGCCATAAACCTGCAGGGTTTATTACACAGATAAAAAAAAAGTTCTCCATCACCTCAGTTCACAGTACTCTTGAAGACAGACTTTGACTGTCTATATTGTATGACTGACAGAGTCCCTTTAACTGTTCAGAGATGTCACTAAAACCGACGAAATATCTAAACAGTCATGCATGAGCAGCGCTTATTAGATGGCGGGGTCAGACAGCCGTTCAGTTCCAGTCATTCCCTCAGGAAGGAGGTACTCGGCTCGTGTTGTATGTAGCTGAACCATGCCTAGACGGTCAGTACCGCGGTTCGACCGTATCCGTACTGTTCCTTTGTTTTATAAAGGGCCCTCAAAAAGTGAAGTGAACCAGGTGTCTCGGAGTGAACCAAAGCGATGTTGTTCGTACATGGAGGAGATACAGAGAGACAGAAACTGTCCATGACATGCCTCGCTCAGGCCGCCCAAGGGCTACTACTGCAGCGGATGGCCGGCCAGTTTGGCTGTGCGGTTCTAGGCGCTTCAGTCTGTACCTTTTATGCTAACCAGCTAAATGCCCTACTCTGTGTTATAGCCGGTATTACGAAATTATAAGAGTTTTAATAATATTTTTTAGTTATTTCATATTTTTCTTATGTGCGTAACGATAGAGATCGAGTTCTTCTAACAGCGGAAGAGTATTTTCAGCAGGAGATGCGATCCACAGTTTCATTATAAAAGTTTTTTTTTTTTGGAACTAGCCGACGACAAGTTGAGAGCTTGACAAGCTTTCGAGTAATCTTAGAAACGAAGCTATGGCTGCCGGCCGAAGTGGCCGTGCGGTTGTAGGCGCTACAGTCTTGAGCCGCGTGAGAGCTACGGTCACAGGTTCAAATCCTGCCTCGGGCATGGATGTGTGTGATGTCCTTAGGTTACTTAGGTTTAATTACTTCTAAGTTCTAGGTGACTGATGACCTCAGAAATTAAGTCCCATAGTCCTCAGAGTCATTTTGCAGTGGATGACCGCTACCTACGTATTACGGCTCGGAAGAGCTCCGACAGCAACGTCACCGTGTTCAGTGATGATTTTCGTACAGCCACAAGACGTAGTGTTACTACTGAGACTTTGCACAACAGGTTGCATGATGCGCAACTTCACTCCCGATGTCCATGTCGCGGTCCATCTTTGCAATCACGGCACCATGCAGTGCGGTACAGATGGCTCCAACAACATGCCGAATGGACTGCTCACGTTAGGCATCAAGTTCTCTTCAGCAATGAGTGCTGCATATACGTTCAACCAGACAATCGTCGGGGACGTGTTTGGAGGCAATCCGGTCAGGGTGAACGCCTTAGACACACTGCCCAGCGAGTGCAGCAGGGTTAAGGTTCCGTAATGTTTTGGGGTGGCATTGCTTGGGGCCGACCAAAGCCGCTGGTGGTCATGAAAGGCGCCGTAACGACTGTACGATACGTGAATGCCATCCTCCGACCGATAGTGCAGCTATATCGGCAGCATATTGGCGAGACATTCGTCTTTATGGGCAACAGATCGTGCCTCCATCGTGCACTTCCTTCAGGATAACTACATCTCTAGATTACAGTGTCCAGCATCTTCTCCAGAGATGAACCCTATCGAACATGCCTGGGATATATCGAAAAGGGCTGTTTGTGGACGACGTGACCCACTAACTACACTGAGGGATCTTCGCCGAAGCGCCGTTGAGGAGTGGGATAATATGAACCAACAGTGCCTTTATGAACTTGTGGATAGTATGCCACGACGAATAAAGCATACATCAGTGCAAGAGGACGTGCTACCTGGCCCACCACCTCTGACGGTCCCACTGTATGGTGGTATAACATACAATGTGTGGCTTTCATGAGCAAACAAAAGGGTGGAAGCGATGTTTATGTTGATATCTATTAAAATCTTCTGTACAGGCTCGGGAACTCTCCGAATCGAGGTGATGCAAAACTTTTTTTGATGTGTGTACTATAAGCTAACACGCTTCTGGTGAATCTTTCGGACAGATGAGTACTGGGACTGAAGTTATTTTTGAGTAATGAAGCTCCAGAAGCTGGAATTCCAAAACCTGTCATCAATCAATCAAATGTCCGGAATAGGAAAATGTATTGTCGGACTCATAAAAACTGGACTATGGAGCAATGGAAGAATGTCGTTTGGTCTGAGGAGTCTTCTTTCATACTGTTTCCAACTTTTGGATGATTTTTCGTACCAAGAGCCGAACATCGCGGGGTTGAGTGATGATCTGAGCAGCCATACGAGGTAATTCAATGGGCCCCGTGGTTATGCTGCAAAACTGAATTAATTTCAAGGTTATGTGACCATTTTAACTGATCAGATCCATCCCGGGGTACTATGTTCGTTCCCCAATCGTGGTGCTTTGTTCAAAGACGACAGATCCCCTGTTCACGCCCCCCGCATCGTCCTGGTCGTCTATTTGAGTCCGCATCTCGTGGTCGTGCGGTAGCGTTGTCGCTTCCCGCACCCGGGTTCCCGGGTTCGATTCCCGGCGGGGTCAGGGATTTTCTCTACCTCGTGATGACTGGGTGTTGTGTGATGTCCTTAGGTTAGTTAGGTTTAAGTAGTTCTTAGTTCTAGGGGACTGATGACCGTAGATGTTTAGTCCCATAGTGCTCAGAGCCATTTGAGCCTATTTCGAGGTCGAGGATGAACTGTCCCATTGTCCCTGGTCACCACAGTTATTAGATCTCTGTATTATTGGATATACTTTGGAGAGAAGGGTGCTATAACTGGACTTGCCATTATTTTACAGGATGAGTAGTACAAGATTCCCCTGAAAACCAGACAGACCTGTGTTTATCCGATCTGAGAAGCTATTTTCAATGCCACTGGCTTTCCAACACTGTGCGAGATGTAGTAATGCGTTGTGTTTCTGGTGTTACCATATTTTTGTCCACCCTTGTAAATCTCAAATGTAGTGACGTGATGTGTTATGGATCTACTGCGTGTTGTTGATGGGTGACTTATATTTGGAGCACATGCTCTAAATATGTGCACTTGTATTTGAAGTAAAGTAAAACAATCTCGAACGTGGTAAACCTTATTAGGTTTCTCACCAATACGACAGTAGAAAAGTGAGTCCATGGCAACATCAAATGGAATAACCACAAAAAGCAAATAGCAGGAAAAGCAGGTACTGGACTAAGATTCACATTAGGACTCAGGGGAAATGTAATTCATCGGCGAAGGAAGTGGCATATAAGACTCTTGTTCGAACGATTCTCGAGAATTGTTCCTCTGTGGTCCTGCCCAGATAGGACTGAGAGACGATACACAGTGTATCCAACAAAGAACGGCGCGTTTCTTCAGGGGATCGGTTACCCGTCGACTGAGCACTGCAGGGACTGAAAATTTTTGGTAACATTTTTGGTAAACGGCCACGCCTGTAAATTTTAACTGATCAGGTCCATCCCGGGGTACTATATTCGTTCCCCAATCCTGATGCTCTGTTCAAAGACGGCAGATCCTCTGTTCACACTGCTCACATCGTCCTGGTCGCCTATTTTGAGCTCTAGGATGAACTGTCCCATTGTCCATGGCCACCGCAGTTATTAGATCTCTGTATTATTGCAGATACTTTG
The DNA here is from genome assembly GCF_023897955.1 of Schistocerca gregaria. Lineage (NCBI taxonomy): Eukaryota > Metazoa > Arthropoda > Insecta > Orthoptera > Acrididae > Schistocerca > Schistocerca gregaria. Next base: position 179,275,187 of record NC_064923.1, on the reverse strand, counting down.
GAGAGAAGCTACTCGAAATCAATGAAAGAAGAGTCTAGATCGCAATGGTTATTTTATTAAAAGAACCAGTTTCAGCGACGGAGGTCTACTGGCTCTTCTAGACATCCTCGACTGCAGCTAATGTTTCCGCTCTGAAGATGGCGTAAAACTAGACCGAAACTGGTCATTTCAATAGAATAACCATAGCGATCTGGACTGTTTTTTCAGTGATTTTATGCGTCACCGCGTTGCTCAACAAAATACATTGGCAGACGTTACAAGAGAGGAACTGTACATCACGAGAAAATTTTCTATTGAAATCTTGAGAGAGTACATTCCGGGAAGAACTGGACAACACATATATCTGGTGAAGTTACCACAACGAGAAAATTCGAGAAATTAGAGCTAATATAGAGACTTACCAACAATCTTTCGTCCCACGCAACGCTCGCGATTGGGACAGGGAAGGAGGGATAAGTTAGTGGTACCTGAAGTACCCTCCGCCACGCACCGTTAGGAGGCATGCGGAGTATGAAGTAGGTGCAGATGTACTATCTACTCTCAGATAAGCGATTTCTGCTTTAATGCTGAGAATTACGAAGACTTTTTCTTCCTTAGCTTTGCATTCTACCTTCTGCCACATCGTCTCTGGTTGTCATTACCGGTAATTTGGACAGCATGAGTTGCTCTTCAGACGTTTTAAGGCCAATGGTTGCGTTCTTTCCCAGAGGTCTCAGCAACAAATGGGTCAAATGGCTCTGAGCACTATGGGACTTAACTTCTGAGGTCATCAGTCCCCTAGAACTTAGAACTACTTAAAACTAGCTAACCTAAGGACATCACACACATTCATGCCAGAGGCAGGATTCGAACCTGCAACCGTAGTGGTAGCGCGGTTCCAGACTGTAGTGCCTACAATCGCTCGGCGACCCTGTACGGCTCACAATAACATCATTATTCAACAAGATAATACAAGACCGCGTGTTGCCCGTGATGTCCCGACCATTCTTGACATAAACGTCGTTCGACTGTTGCCTAAGCCAGTTCGTACTGCACATTTTCATCCTTTGAAAGTTCCTGCTCATACACAGTTTGCTGAAACTCTGTTTTGCTGAAGCTCTGGCACACCATCAGTCGCCAACCACTACGACTGATGAAAAGTGGCATGCTGTCGAACCAGCATGGAAAGAGGTACCCGCTTCTGTTATTCAAGGTCATTGCGATTAGAGACATGGACCTGTTGAAACTTTTTCCCCTGTATCAAATTTCGCGCCCTGTATACGTTGATATAACTCTGCAATCATCTATTTTCCGAACTTGGAAAGACGACGTAGATTTTTACCCAATTATGGCATACGCCACCGAGAGTATAATAGGTGTACTGATAATGGATCCAACGTTATCCGCCAGCGGAAAGCTTAGTGATATAGGTAGCTACCAGCGCTCCATCCATTTACTAGGGAATCCTCACATCCAGAAGTCTCAGTATTATGCAAACGTGTGAAGCAAGCAGACAACCATGCCACTGAGACGCACTTGTGCTTTCTACAGCCTACTAAACGGGTTCTCAAAGGATTAAACTGTGGCCTTCCGATCGGCAGGGTAATCCTTTCGGGGAATTGCCACACAAGATGGACACACTGGATTAGTTGTGCAACAACGCTGGTATCAGCGTTCACGTGAACATTCTCACATCCATAGACGAGGTACGGATTTCCATGCAGCGCAGACACCCTCCAGGATCGTCATATCGTAAGGGCAACAGTGGCAGATAGTAGCAGCTACAACAACACAGATAAGAGGTCTTGTAGGCCCAAACGTGTCAACAGGGTCACGAACCGTTTATTAGCTGTGGGACTATGGGGTCGCACACCTCTAGCCCATCTTCCTCGCTTTGCACAGCTTCCACGTGCACGGCTCGGCAGGTGCCATCAGAGGATCACTTTTTGAAAACGCAATGGCGCACCGAGGTTTTCAGCGATGGAAGAAAATTCTGCCTGGATGCAAGGGATGGTTATTTTCACGTACGACGTATATGTGGTGAGCGTTGCCTCGTAGAGTGCATTCCTCCAACCCAGCAAGATGAGGTACAACTCCCGTTCACCTTTGGTGTTTCTGGAGGGGAAGCTAAGCGGAACCCGATACATGGAGAGTCTTGTTAGAAGCTACTTTAGCCGGTCTTGCAACAAGAAGGTATTGTGTTGTTCCAACAAGATAATCATCGCCCAGCCACTGCCTTTGAAACTCAACAATCTGTGCAAGATGTGCAGCAACTTCCCAGGCCAGTAAGAGCTTTGCACCTATCTCCAGTCTAGCAAGTTCGGGATATGATGGTACGAAAAGTAACCCGAGTTACTCGTCAACAAATAGCTTTTACAGAAGTACGTGAACAGGTGGAGCAGGTGTGGCGTAACGTATCCAACATATTCGCTACCTATAAGATCGACTAAATGCCAGAGCCAGCACTTGCACTGCCCCTGTGGAGGCTAACCCACGTACTAATACGGGTATTTCAGAGTGGATTGATAGCTGGTACCTCAGAATCGCTTAGGCTGTTGATCTATAAATGTAATAAAAAATGGTTCATATGGCTCTGAGCACTATGGGACTTAACATCTATGGTCATCAGTTCCCTAGAACTTAAAACTACTTAAACGTAAGTAACCTAAGGACATCACACACATCCATGCCCGAGGCAGGATCGATCCTACGACAGTAGCAGTCGCGCGGTTCCGGACTGAGCGCCTAGAACCGCTAGACCACCGCGGCCGGCTATGAATGTAATCATTTCATGTACTCCGTATGTACTGTTGAAACGATATACAAAACTGGCCATTAAAAATGCTACACCACGAAGATGACGTGATACATAAGCGAAATTTAGCCGACAGGAAGAAGATGCTGTGATATGCAAATGATTAGCTTTTCAGAACATTCACAAAAGTTTGGCGCCGGCGGCGACACCTACAACGTGCTGACATGAGAAAAGTTTCCAACCGATTTCTCATACACAAACAGCAGTTGACCGGCGTTGCCTGTTGAAACGTTGTTGTGATGTCTCGTGTAAGGAGGAGAAATGCGTATCATAACGTTTCCGACTTCGATAAAGGTCGCTTTGTAGCCTTTCGCGATTGCGGTTTTTCGTATCGCGACATTGCTGCTCGCGTCGCTCGAGATCTAATGAGTGTTTGCAGAATATGGAATCGGTGGGTCCAGGAGGGTAATACGGAACGCCGTGCAGGATACCAGCGGTCTCGTATCACAAGCAGTCGAGATGACAGGCATCTTATCCACATGGCTGTAACGGGTCGGGCAGCCACGTCTCGATCCCTGAGTCAACAGATGAGGACATTTGCAAGACAACAACCATCTGCACGAACAGTTCGATGACTTTGCAGCAGCATGGAATATCAGCTCAGAGACAATGGGTGCGGCTACCATTGACGCTGCATCACAGACAGAAGCGGCTCCGATAGTGTACTCAACGACGAACCTGGGTGCACGAAAGGCAAAACGACATTTTTTCGGAAGAATCCAGGTTCGGTTTACATAATCATGATGGTCGCATCCGTATTTAGCGACATCGCAGTGGCAACGCACATTGGAAGCGTGTATTCGTCATCGCCATACTGGCGTATCACCCGGCGTGATATTATGGGGTGCCATTTGTTACACGTCTCAGTCATCTCTTGTTCACACTGACGGCACTTTGAAGAGTGGACGTTCCATTTCAGATGTGTTACGACCCGTGGCTCTACACTTCATTCGATCCCTGCGAAAGCCTACAGTTCAGCAGGATAATGCTCGACCGCATGTTGCAGGTCCTGTACGGACCTTTCTGGATACAGAAACTGTTCGACTGCTGCCGTGGCCAGCACATTCTCCAGATCTCTCATCAATTGAAAACTTCTGGTCAATTGTGGCCGAGCAACTGGCTCGTCACAATACACCAGTCACTACTCTTGATGAACTGTGGTATCGTGTTGAAACTGCATTAGCAGCTGTACCTGTACACGCCATCCAAGCTCTGTTTGACTCAATGCCCATGCGTATCAAGGCCGTTAAAGCGGCCAGAGGTGGTTGTTCTGGGTACTGATGTCTCAGGATCTATGCACCCTAATTGCGTGAAAATGTAATCACATGTCAGTTCTAGTATAATGTATTTGTCCAATGAATATTCGTTTATCATCTGCATTTCTTCTTGGTGTAGCAATTTTAATGGCCAGTAGTGTTCATTTCCTTTGGAGGTACACAAGTAGTGTTGTTACGGATACCTCCCGGTGTTACGGTATCATCCAGTGTATTGCCATTGCTAGGTGCTTTCCGATTAACGTAGCCGAGCGTTAATTGCTCCCCGCCGAGGCCATCAGTACAGTGCGAGCGCTTCTGAGGCCATTAGAAGCTGCGTGCAGCGCACACGCCGCCCTCAGCTGGCCGTAATGCGGCGTCGTCGCAGTTTATCACGGCTCGGCGGCGAAACAGCGCGGCTGCCGCTGCCACTGACATAATTTGCCCGCGGCTCGTCGTGAATAATCAGCAGGCCATAGCGATTGTCTTGGCAGCGTATCTAGAACAAAGTCTTGGCACCGGCGACCGGCGCGGCCTCGAATGCGGACGTTTGTTCGGCCGACGGTGAATTTGGACTACAATTTTTAAATTCAGTTCTGTCCAGTATTTTAACTATAACAACAAGCCCCGATGATGACTACTTTGACTCCAAAATTAATCTCTGTTGGTCCATTATGGACGGGAGACATCGACTAGTTAAGTATGTCAGCGTCAATGAAACTCGTCTCAGCCGTGCAACTTAAGATGTTATTTTATTTTATTTTGAAACCTACAACTTTCAGAATTTCTTATGTCATCTTCACGGGCCTGCATAATCAGTTAGTATACATTAGTGTATATCAGGGTATACAAAGCAAACAGAATTTGATGGTTAATCATAATAGCACTTAAAGCTACGAGTGAATGTAGTTGCCTGAAACCAAATCTGAGAGTACTTTCATTTTTAAGTTTTAAGCTCTGCTTTGATTACCCGTCACTTTCTGTAAGCTTGCTTTGCACATCCTGACATACACTACGTTGTTGTTTTGGTCTTCAGTCCTGAGACTGGATTGATGCAGCTCCCCATGCTACTCTATCCTGTGCAAGCTTCTTCATCTCCCATTACCTACTGAAACCTACATCCTTCTGAATCTGCTTAGTGTATTCATCTCTTGGTCTCCCTCTACGATTTTTACCCTCCACGCTGCCCTCCAATACTAAATTGGTGATCCCTTGATGCCTCAGAACATGTCGTACCAACCGACCCCTTCTTCTAGTCAAGTTGTGCCACAAACTTCTCTTCTCCCCAATCCTATTCAATACTTCCTCATTAGTTATGTGATCTACCCATCTAATCTTCAGCATTCTTCTGTAGCACCACATTTCTGAAGCTTCTATTCTCTTCTTGTCCAAACTATTTATCGTCCATGTTTCACTTCCATACATGGCTACACTCCATACAAATACTTTCAGAAATGGCTTACTGACACTTAAATCTATACTGGATGTTAACAAATTTCTCTTCTTCAGAAACGCTTTCCTTGCCATTGCCAGTCTACATTTTATATCCTCTCTACTTCGACCATCATCAGTTATTTTGCTCCCAAAATAGCAAAACTCCTTTACTACTTTAAGTGTCTCATTTCCTAATCTAATTCCCTCAGCATCACCCGACTTAATTCGACTACATTCCATTATCCTCGTTTTGCTTTTGTTGATGTTCATCTTATATCCTCCTTTCAAGATACTGTCCATTCCGTTCAACTGCTCTTCCAAGTCCTTTGCTGTCTGTGACAGAATTACAATGTCATCGGCGAACCTCAAAGTTTTTATTTCTTCTCCATGGATTTTAATACCTACTCCGAATTTTTCTTTTGTTTCCTTCACTGCTTGCTCTATATACAGATTGAATAACATCGGGGAGAGTCTACAACCCTGTCTCACTCCCTTCCCAACTACTGTTTACCCTTCATGTCTCTCGACTCTTATGACTGCCATCTGGTTTCTGTACAAATTGTAAATAGCCCTTCGCTCCCTGTATTTTACCCTTGCCACCTTCAGAATTTGAAAGAGATTATTCCAGTCAACATTGTCAAAAGCTATCTCTAAGTCTGCAAATGTTAGAAACGTAGGTTTTTCTTTCCTTAATCTAGCTTCTAAGATAAGTCGTAGGGTCAGTATTGCCTCACGTGTTCCAACATTTCTACGGAATCCAAACTGATCCTCCCCGAGGTCGGCTTCTACTAGTTTTTCCATTCGTCTGTAAAGAATTCGCTTTAGTATTTTGCAGCTGTGACTTATTTAACTGATAGTTCGGTAATTTTCACATCTCTAAACAACTGCTTTCTTTGGGATTGCCGGCCGGGGTGGTCTCGCGGTCCTAGGCGCGCAGTCCGGAACCGTGCGACTGCTACGGTCGCAGGTTCGAATCCTGCCTCGGGCGTGGATGTGTGTGATGTCCTTAGGTTAGTTAGGTTTAAGTAGTTCTAAGTTCTAGGGGACTAATGATCACAGCAGTTGAGTCCCATAGTGCTCAGAGCCATTTGAACCATCCTTGGGATTGGAATTATTATATTCTTCTTGAAGTCTGAGGGTATTTCGCCTGTTTCATACATCTTGCTCACCAGACTGTAGAGTTTTGTCAGGACTGGCTCTCCCAAGGCCGTCAGTAGTTCTAATGAAATGTTGTCTACTCTGGGGGCCTTGTTTGGACTCAGGTCTGTCAGTGCTCTTCACGCAGTATCGTATCTCCCATTTCATCCTCATCTACATCCTCGTCCATTTCCATAATATTGCCCTCAAGTACATCACTCTCGTATAGACCCTCTATATACTCCTTCCCCCATTCTGCTTTCCCTTCTTTTCTTAGAACTGGGTTTCCATCTGAGCTCTTTATGCTCATACAAGTGGTTCTCTTTTCTCCAAATGTCTCTTTAATTTTCCTGTAGGCAGTATCTATCTTACCCCTAGTGAGATAAGCCTCTACATCTTTACATTTGTCCTCTAGCCATCCCTGCTTAGCCATTTTGCACTTTTTGTTGATCTCATTTTTGAGACGTTTTTATTCCTTTTTGCCTGCTTCATTTACTGCATTTTTATATTTTCTCCTTTCATCAATTAAATTCAATATTTCTTCTATTACCGAAGGATTTCTACTAGCCCTCGTCTTTTTACCTACTTGATCCTCTGCTGCCTTCACTACTTCATTCCTCAGAGCTACCCATTCTTCTTCTACTGTATTTCTATCTCCCATTCGTGTCAATTGTTCTCTTATGCTCTCCCTGAAACTCTGTGCAACCTTTGGTTTAGTCAGTTGATCCAGGTCCCATCTCCTTAAATTCCCACTTCTTTGCAGTTTCTTCAGTTTTAATCTAAAGATCTTAACCAATAGATTGAGGTCATAGTCCACATCTGCTCCTGGAAATGTCTTACAATTTAAAACCTGGTACCTAAATCTCTCTCTTACCGTTATATAACCTGTCTGATACCTTTTAGTATCTCCAGGATTCTTCCATGTATACAACCTTCTTTTATGATTCTTGAACCAAGTGTTAGCTATGATTAACTTATGCTCTATGCAAAATTCTACCAGGCGGCTTCCTCTTTCATTTCTTAGCCCCAATCCATATTCACCTGCTACATTTTTTTCTCTCACTTTTGCTACTACCGAATTCCAGTCACCCATGACTATTAAATTTTCGTCACCTTTCACTATATGAATAATTTCCCTTTTTAAATTATCTAACCTACCTGCCCGACTAAGGGATCTGACATTCCACGCTCCGATCCGTTTTCGCCAGTTTTCTTTCTCCTGATAACGACATGCTCTTCAGTAGGCCCCGCCCGGAGATCTTAATGGCGGACTGTTTTACCTCCGTAATATTTTATCCAAGAGGACGCCATCATCATTTAACCCTACAGTAAAGCTGCATGCCCTCGGTAAAAAGTACGGCTGTAGTTTCCCCTTGCTTTCAGCCGTTCGCAGTACCAGCACAGCAAAGCCGTTTTGGTTAGTGTTACAAGGCCAGATCAGTCAATCATCCAGACTGTTGCCCATGCAACTACTGAAAAAGGTGCTGTCCCGCTTCAGGAACCACACGTTTGTCTGGCCTCTTAAGAGATACCCCTCCGTTGTGGTTGCACCTACGGTAGGGCTATCTGTATCGCTGAGGCACGCAAGCCTCCCCATCAACGGCAAGGTCCATGGTTCATGGTGGGGACATATACTATACCTATATTCTTTTATCATGCAGGGGCCTGAAGATGGCGTAATGAAATACTGAAACTAGTCACCTTCAAAATAAAATACTATAACGTCTTAAATTACACGGCTGTTGATGAAGTTAAATAGCATTGACAATTTCCAAAATTTATCATCTGAAGTGCGTGTTCCGAAATAACAGGTATTGTTCACATAATATGAAATCAGCGTTCTCCAAGAAAAAAAAGCGTAAAAGTGTTGAACATTAGCGTGATTAGCCGCCGATTGCATTCCTTCCTTCCTGCGACGCCACATCCGGTAAAATAGGCAGAATCCTGGGGAAGCACGCCTCTAGACCGTCTTCCACACACGCCACGGCATCGTCTGCTGTCGGCAGAGGATCACTTCGAAGATGGAATGCTGCACCGTGGTCTTCTGACCTCCTAAGAAGATAAAGGGGATGCTACACCTGTTAAGAATAGTCTTGCCCTCAGGACCCTCGAGATTTATTGCGTCCCTTTTGAGGCGGAAGCAATTACATCACTAAGTCCATTCGTATCGTTTCCGACCGCTGTGCAGAACATCAACGGCATATTAAAAATCCAGAATTTGGTGAATCTGCCGTTGCTAAGCACAAGCTCACAAACACAATATACACTGAGCTAACAAATGTCGTGGTATACCTCCAAGTACCATGTCGGGCCTAATTTTTGCCAGGAGTAGCGCAGCAACTCGACGTGGCATGGAGTCGATAAGTCGTTGGAAGACCCCTTCAGAAATATTATGACGTGCTACCTGTATAGCAGTCCATAAATGCTAAAGTGTTGCGGTGAACACTTTTGTGCACAAACTGGCATCTCGATTATGTCCCATATATGTTCAATGGGATTCATTTCGGGCGATCTGTGTCACTAAATCATACGCTCGAACTGTCCAGAATGTTCTACAAACCAGTCGCGACCAACTGTGGCCCAGTGACGTGTTTTGGGAGTTACAAACTGTCTCTAAGTAGCCGAACATAATTTCCAGTAAATTATCGATTTAATTGGACAAGAAAACGCAGACCATGTAAAAACTGCCCACACCATTATGGAGCCACTGCCAGCTTGCACAGTGCACATTCTAACCCTACCATCAGCTCTTACTAACTGAAGTCATGTCTCCTCCGACAAAACCACGGTTTTCCAGTCGTCTAGGATCCCACCGATATGTTCAGGAGCCCAGGGGCCCTATTCTGTATCGTTCACACCGATCGGTGAAGTAGGTTAGCCTCGGTAGTGACATCGGTTCCTTATCGAAATATCCTATTCAGTAAGCTTCTGAGACTTGTTACCGATCGGTCCTCCCACCGACAATTGTACTGAGAGGTTTTGGATTTCAGTTTGGCCCTGTCGATCAGTGAGCTGTGGTTTATGTACACCTATAGTTTGTTATTGCTAACATATTTAGCGGTTTTAGCTTTGGATTTAGTGATTGTGTTACTAAGGAATCACCAGATGACACATCCGGTTGGAAAGTGAGTTCATAATAGACTATTTTCCTTTGTTAGAAATATGGTTAGGTTGGGTTGTTACTGTGAATGATTACATCGAAAAAAAGTTTTCGGTCAAAATACGTGTTATTTTTATGCAAATAAGAGTTTAAAGATAATTAAATATGAAGACATCAGCTCTGCTTACGTATACTACATCAGTGTGAACTGATATTACTAGTCCCTTTATGTATTTTTCCCCACAAATGGGTGAGTAATTATCGAAACGGGTTCACAACTTTCAAGTAACAATGGAAAGCAATTATGTGAAGCCTGATATTGGAAACCTTCCAAAGTATCACGCATTTATGACTTACGGAGCACCGTTTTGCTACGAAGTCAGCCTACGTTCCTCTACACAATACTAAAAGAATTGATCACTGGGTGTCTGTTGCTTGGTGTGGCCAAGTGGTTAGCGAGCGGGAAGGCGGTATGAAGGTATAATGGTTCGCAAATGGGTGGATGCAAAACAATTTTTCCCCCTTCATATAATATACAACACAGTCTGTGACATTGTTCTTCGTGTAAGTTAAGATTTTTCAGCAATACTCGTTATTACTTACATGTAAGAGGGCACTTCCTCAGTAATGATTTCGTGATTTTTGTGTGTTTAAAAAACGAAATACGAAATTGTTGGAGTTGAAATTTCTGTGAGTGAAACAGTGACCTTTATATTTTTTCTTGTCAGAAATAATTCACAATTTTTTCCGAATGTGTAGCGATTTCCTAGTATGTGTTTAGACAGGTATCTAAGAGCACAACTTAAATTTCTGTGAATGTAACTAGCAGCAGCTATCTTCATAATCTTGCTTGTCACAAGTATTTATCGCGATTGAATCCTCAACAACAGTATACAGAGATGAAAGATCTCTGCCGTAATATTTTTAGATTGTAGCATCATATACGAAACATTCTCCTTCATGAGATGCACGTTATAAGCTTCGACGAACTGCAGGAGCTCTCGAAAATGCGTTTTTGTTTTAATTTTGTTTTTAAGACCCAAATCGTTGATGTATCATATAGGCAAGTGGACTACTTAATCATTTGGATCTCTAGGAGCGAGTTATAACCACACTCTGCTATCTTCATATTCTTTGAAACTCTCCGAATCAATTTTTGTGGTGTTTTTATAGCTGCATTAGTACAATGTGGTACTATGCACTATTCGTAACTCATTTTCCGAAACGTAAAAGCCAAAACACGGTGTCAGTGTGAATGAGAATAAGATTACATAATGCAACATTAACGACAATCTGCAGAATACAGTCAAATACGCTATCGTTACTATGTAAGCATGGAAACATGTGGTCAGAGAAGTTGCAAAAAAATTTTATGCGCTTAACCTAAGACTCATGGAAATGGGTATACTGTGCCTGATATTGTTAAGGAGGAGGCAAGGGCAATGACGGTGGGAACGTCAGCTCGATGGAATGCGACGTCATGCGTTATGGCAACGTAAACGCAATTTTCGGTACTTGGAAGAATAGCGCGCCTGTTTCGTCTGCTAGCCGCTTTGTGTTCGTGGCGCTGTGCGCGCTGCTGTGCGCATGCGCGGATCTGCGGCCGCTTGCTTTTGATTGGCTTGCTCGACATGAACTGACAACAGCGCTTCGGCTCTCTAGGCCCGAACGCTATCGCTACCGAAATGCATACTGAATAATGGAGGGACTCTAATTCGAGTACTAGACCGTTCGTTGCTGTTGAGTACCGAAACGATCAGCACAATGGCGTAAAGATACAGAACAGACACCCAGGAGAGGCGCTGCAGGCGATGTCGCGCTGTTAGAAAAGGCACTAGCGTCAGTCATCCAGTGCCAAGGTACACTAACGTCGAATTTGACCGCATTGTCTAATGAATACTTTCCACATACGCGCGACACTGATTTCTGCGATTATTTCAGGCA